>NC_133015.1:21285833-22670000 GCF_048564905.1 Vicugna pacos
ACCCTGAACAAGAGAGAGAAAATAGACTGAAATTACAAGTGAACAGAGCCTCAGAGACCTGTGGGACTATAAACAGAGATGTAACATTTATGTCATCAGTGTCCCAGAAGGAGAGGAGGAAGGATTTAAAGAATTAATGGATTAAATTTCTCCAAATTTGGCAGAAGACATAAACTTACAGAACCAAGAAGCTGAGTGACCCCAAAAAGGATAAACCCAAAGACACATCACAGTTAAACTTCTGAAAATTAAAGGCAAAGAAAAAATCTTGAAGGCAGCCAGAGAGAGACTCAGCAAACAATTTGAATGACAGCAGATTTCTTATCAGAAACCATGGAGGCCAGAAAGAAATAGCACAGCAGTTTTCAAGTGCTGAAGTAAGTCAACCCAGAATTCTATATCCAGAGAAAATATTTTCAGAAATGAAGAATACATTAAGAAAGGAAAACATTGTCTGCAGACCTATTGTAAACGAATGACTAAAAGAAGTCTTCTAAACAGAAACATGTTGAATGATAAAGAACACCATCAGGAAGGAAGAAAGAAGATTAGACAAAAATGTGAGTAAGCATAATAGAATTTCCTTCTTCTCTTGCATTTTTATCATTATATTTGATGTTTGAAACAAAACTGTAACTCTGTATAATGTGGTCCCTTGTTTACCCAAAAGAAAAATTAAAGACAATTATATTATACATGGAGAAGGATAAAAGGACATAAAGGAAAGAAAGGTTTCTCTACTTTACTCAAACTGATACAGCACTGACACTAGAAGGCTGTGCAAATTATGCTTATATAATATTTCATAATGTGTAGAGTGACTACCAAGAAAGTTACAGAAATAGATACACAAAAACATAGATAAATCGAAATGGAATTTTAAAAAAAAGTTTGAGTAACTGACAGGGAGGTAGAGAAAAGAAACAAATGAAAAACGGAGGGAACAAATAGAAAACAACAAAAACTGGCATAATTAATTCTCAACGTATCACTAATTATATAAAGTGTAAAATTTCTGAATACCTTGAATTTAAAAATAGAGATTGGCACAGTAGATTTAAAAAACAACCACCACCACAAAACCCAGAAGAAAGCATGGCCTAACTATTGGCTGTCTACAGGAAGCTTGCTTCAAATAATGATATGGGTAGGTTGAAAGTGAAAGGATGGAATGAGATATACTATGCACACACTAAGCAAAAGAGAGCAGGCATAGCTACATTAATGTAGGTTAAGTGGACTTCAAAGCAAATTACTGGAGACAGAGAGGCAATCCACCAGGAAGACACAGGAACCCTAAGTTTGTATGCACCAAAAGCCAAGCTACAAAATATGCAAGGCAAAAGCCAATAGAACTGAAAGGAGAAAGACAGATACACAATTACAGCTGGAGACTTCAATACCCCATCTCAGCAACAGATAAACGAGACAGAAAGCCATCCAGGACAGAACTCAGCAAGACCATCAACCAAAAGGATCTAATCAACATTTGTAAAACACTCTGCCCAACAACAGCAGAATATATATTATTTTCATGCATCCATGGAACATATGCCAAGATAAATATTATCCTGGGGCATAAGACAAATCTTGACAAATTTAAAAGAACTGAAATCACACAGAGTGTGCTCTCTAACCACAATGGAATAAAGCTAGAAATCAAGAACAGAAAGAGATCAGGAGACTCTCCAAATCTTTGGAAACTAAAACAGCACACTTCTAAATAATCTACTGGTCAAGGAGGACGTCTTGAGACACATAACAAATACATTGAATTTAGTAAAAATGAAAATGAAACTTAATTAAGAAATTGTGGGACACTGCTAAAGCAGAGCTTAGATGAAAACTTATACCCCTAAATGCTTACAAAGAAAGGAGGAAAAGTCCCAGATCAATCACCTGCGCTCCCACTTCAAGAACCTAGAAAATGTAGAGCAAAATAAACCAATAGTCAAGGGAAAAAAAAGAGCAAAAATCAATAGAATTGAAAACAGACACACAATAGAAAAAGTCAATGAAACAAAAGCTTTTATTTGAAACGATCAATAAAATAGACAAAACTCTAGCAAGACTGACAAATAAAAAAAGACAGGAAAGAAATGACTATTATCAGTTTCAAACAAAGGATCGCATTGTAAAGTCTGTACATTGAAAGGATAATGAGAATATTCTGAGCAACCCTACTCACGCAAACTTGACAGTTTAGGTGAAACTAATTCCTTGCAAGTATAAATTACTACAACTTATCCAATGACCAGCCCAATAATTAGTAATGAAACTGAATGCATAGCCACACTGTACACGCACATACGTATGTGTACACACAAGCTTATTAATCAAACAGACTAAATACCCAGAAATTGTTCCATATGAATGTGGCCAACAGATTTTTGACAAACACATAAAAGCAATTTGATGGAGAATGAATAGTCTTTTCAAAAAATTGTGTTAAGCAATTAGAGATTCATAACAAAAATTGAATCTTGACATAAATCTCACATCTTCTATGAAAATTAGGTCAGAAAGCATCACAGATTTAAATGCAAAATTAGGAAAATTTTTGCTGACAACATAGGAGAAAATATTTGAGATCTAGGGTTTGGTGAAGAATTCTTAGATGTGAGGCCAAAAACATGATCCATAAAAGAATAAAATTGATAAATTAGACTTCATTAAAATTAAAAACTTTTGCTCTATGAAAGACTCTCTGAAGATAATGAAAAGACAAATTACAGGCTGGAAGAATATATTTGAACACCACGTACCTAAAAGAGTGTTCAAAACTCAACAGCAAGCACCAAACAATCCAATTAGAACACAGGTAAAGAATAGGAAGATATATTTCATTGAAAAGGGTATAAAACAAGTGCATGAAAAGATGTTCATCACAACCCATTAAGGAAATGCAAGTGAAGATCACAGTGAGAAATCATTATCCTCCTATTAGAACAGCTAAACCTAAAAATAGTGACATCAAATGCTGGCAACCATGTGGAGAGACTCAATCTCTCATAAATTGCTAGAGGGTATTAAAATGGTGTAACACCCACTCTGGAAAATATTTTGGCATTTTCTTAAAAAATTAAACATACACTCATCCTATGAGTCAACAGATGAACTCCTGAGCATTTAACACAGAGAAATAAAAATTTAAGTTCACATGAAAACCTATACACAGTTGTTCATAGCAGCTTTGCCTGTAATAGCCAAAACCTGGAAACAGCCAAATGCGTCTCAATAGCTGAACACATAAAGTGTGATACGGTCGTCTCATGTCCCAGGACCACTGAGGATGCCAAAATCCACTAATGGTCAAGTCCCATATGTAAAACGATGTAGTTTACCTATAACCTATGCTCATCCTCCTGTATATTGTTAAATCATCTCTAGATCTTACACCTAATGCAATGTAAATGCTACGTGTATAGTTGTCGGTGTGCGGCAAATTCAACTTTTGCTTTTTGGAAATTTCTGGAATTTTTTTTTATTTGTTTTAAATAATTTTTGATCCACAGTTGGTTGACTCCCTGGATGTGAAACCTGCAGATATGGAGGACCAACTGCATAGCATAAATTTTCAGCAGTAAAAATGAAGAAATCATTGACATGCTTAATAACTTGTATGTATCACAGGGATATTATGCAGTTGGGAAAAAACAATTTCAATCTCAACAGATCCCATGCTGTGTTTACAAAACATTTTTAAAAGTAAAATGATAAGATGGAAAAGACACCAACTGTTGTCAGGAGTCAGAGATGGTGGAGGTGTGACTGATAAGAGACAGCATGTGGGAGATCTTTGTGGTGATGTAATAGCTTTGTATCTTGATTGTGTGGTCGTGGTTGCATGAATTTACTCATGTAATAAGTTGACAAAAATTATACACAGATATTGTACCAATATCACTTTCTTGGTATTAATATGTAGTCTAACTATATGAGATGTAACTATTTGGGGAAATTAGGTGAAAAGTAGACGGGACCTCACTGTGCTATCTTTGAAACTTCCTGTGAATTTACAATCATTTTCAAATGTAAGTAAAAGAAATACAGCAAATTATTTTGAATGACATTTCTTCACTCTTGATGAGTTCAGAGACGTTACAGATAAGTCTCAACTGCTGTTGTTTACTTGAGAAGTGAATGTCAAGTTTGAGGTGACTGCAGAATTAGCCTCTTTGAACCGTCTGCATGGAACAACTACAGGCAAAACTATTTTCAAAGATATTGCCAAATATCTCAAATATTAGAGAAAACTCTAATTTAATACAACCTGAAGCAGAATCTGAGAAAATGCATTACATCTGATGATCATAAAAATATGTAAAGTAGTAAAAGATTTTAGTTGGAAAATTTACAAGGCATTGAAAATTCGTGGTACTTGTTGTATTATTCACCAGCAGGTAATTTCTGGAAAATATTTGAACATTTCCAATAGATTTTTATGATAGGGGTCCCTAACACTAATTAAGTAAAATGTTATCTCCTGGGAAAAGAATTCCATTTTTCTAGCTAGAGAACTTATATTCAATCTGTGTGCCACTTATATTACAAGAATTCTAGCTAGTATACTTTGAATTTCATCAGTAAAATTTTTGTGGAAATTAATTTTCTCTCTTGTTATGTAAGCACCTATAAAAATACTCAATTTCACCTCTCAAGCCACAAAAGCAAAACATTTACTCTGGCTCCTTTTAGGAAAGTCTGCTGGCCCCTGTTCTAGCTGGTCATCCTTGTCTTGCTCCTGATCTTAGGAGAAATGCTTTCAGCTTTTCATGGTTGAATATGGTGTTAGCTGTGGGTTTGTCATACGTGGTCTTCATTGTCATGAGGCATTTTCCCTCTACACCCACTTGGTTGAGAGTTTTTATCATGAAAAGATGTTAAATTCTGTCAAACACCTTTTCTGCATCTATTTAGGTGATCATATAATTTTTATCCTTAATTTTGTTGACATGATGTATCACACTGATTTATTTGTGGATGTTGAGCCAGCCTTGCATCCCTGGCATAATTTCTACTTGATCATGGCGTGTGATCCTTTCAATGTGTTGTTGAATTAAGTTTACTAATAGTTTGTTGAGGATTTTTGCTTCCATATTCATCTGGAATACTGGCCTCTATTTTCTGTTCCTGTAATTTTGTTTTAATTTTTCTTCATTTTGAATTCCCAGTAGTCACTGCCATCATAGCATGACTCAGACACATTTCAAGTGTTTCCCATTAGTGACAGTCCTCTCCTATTTGGAATGATTTTCTCTATATTGTATCATCTCTAGGCTTCATGCTGTCATTTCTTCTTTTCTACACAATTTCCACTTGACTCTCCCAACAATCACGGTTTCTGAAGCTCTGTCTTATGAATTTGGATGTTTATTTTTCTATTTACAGGTAATTTGAAGAAAATTAGAGTTGTCTCATTAATTTGAAGATAATGTTTTCAAATCTGTTCCTCCATGGCTAGATAATTCCTACGAAGTCTGTTTCAGATCATTGAGGGAGTAGAGGAGTTAAATGTATCTTTCTTTATTATAAAGAGACAGTGATTTTGACAGTGTAACATTGGCACAGGGACAGACATATAGATACATGGTAGCACCTAGGGACTCCAGAAATATATCACACTTATAACGTACATTGACTTATGACCAAGAATGCCAATACATTCAATAGATAAAGGATACACTTTTAACAAGTGATACTGGGATAAGGAAAAAAGAACCTTGTCTCTTATGACATAATGTGTAAATTAACAAAATGAATCATAGGTCTAAATGTTAACAGTTAAAATGATAACATTTCTAAAATAAAATATAAGAAAAATCTTCTCAGCCTTGAGATAGGCAATGACATTTTAAGACATAAAAGCATTAACCATTAAAGAAAAAAATCATAAATTTGACTTCATCAAAAACTTTCAGTCATTGAAAGATTTCATTAAGAAAACAAAAAGGGAAGCCACAGAATGGGAGAAAATGTGTGCAATACCTGCCTTTGACCAAAGACTTATAGCCTTAACTTACACAACTCAATAGTAAGAAGAGGATCAACCTAAAAAATACAGCAAAAGATTTGAACCGTTGCTTCAGAAAAGATGAACCACAGATGGACAATAAGCACATGAAAAATTTCTTAGTGTCGCCAGCCACCAGAGAAATGCAAATCCAAAGCAAAGTGAGTTCCACTACTTGCAAACTAGAATGGCTGAAATTAAAAACGTTAGCAATAAATGTTGACTTTTGGAACTTTTATACATTCCTGATGAAGATGTAAAATGATGCCCTCACTTTGGGAAATCATTTGGCAGTTCCTTTAACGTTAACCATACACTTCATATGATCTAGCCTTTCCACTTTTAGATACTTACTGAAGAGAAAGGAAAATATATGTCTGCTTAAAAACGTGCACCTGAGTTTTTGTAGTAGCTTTATTCATAATTGCCCAAAACTGTAAACAGCCCGTGTCCACAAGCTGGCGAATGGATAAACAAACTGTGGTAACAGCCACACCACAGGATGTTACTCAGCAATAAATGGAACAAACCACCGATACTTTAACAATAAGAATGGATCTCAAAAATAGTGCGCAAAGAGGACAAGTCAGACACAAAAGGACACATCGAATGATTCTCTTTATATGAAAATCTAGAAATGACAAATCTAATGTGTAGACTGAAAAGCACATCAAGGGTTGATTAAGACCAGAGGTGGGCAGGCCTGACTGAGAAGGAGCACAAAGGAATCATTCTATAATCTTACTGTGATGATGGTTGCACTTGTCAGACTCATCACACTTATCTCTTAAAATGGATTCAGCTTTTAAGTGAGTTATGCTGCAATGGAGTTTGATAACAAATTATTAAAACGTTGAAAATGTATCTTTCAATTATCTCTTCCTGTTATTTACTCATTGACAAGATGGCATAGTATGGAAAATTGAATATTACAATATTTTCAATCAGTGAGATCCGTTTGCACAATGTATTTGAAAACTGTTAGTCTAAATAAAATTAAGAAGCACTCACTTATCCTTAGTATAAAAAGCATTGGTAAATAAGTGTACACATGTTCATGTATATATATTTATCATCTCTTTCTCCTATATATTTTATCAAATAGACTATTTGCTTCTTAGAAACCAGCCATAACATAAGGACAATTTCCTCTGATCTTTTTGTAAATCTACTTTGTATTGTTGCAATAATTATTTTCAAGCATGTGTAACTGAGATATTAGTCATAATATACCTATCTTAAAATATGCTTTTTTTTTTGTTCTTATGCTTTTCATATGTCTTCTGCATCAGAAATGTGAAAAGTCAATAACCTTGCACCTATTAGAGTGTTCCAAAACTTCATTTTTCCTACCATTCTTCACTCCTCCAGGGTTATTGCAGATCTATTCCCCCAGCCTTAGGGAGTGCAAATCCCCCCATTCTAATAGGAATTCACTGTGTGAAGCATCACCAAAATTTACCATCTGTTTCCGACTTTGAGAATCTGACCAGCAATGATCTTAAGAAAACCAGCAACTTCAGTTGATACAGTCAATGACTTTCTTTCATGAAATTCATGCTCCTTGTTCAGTAATCCTGAATCTGCATGCACACTTTCTGCAGAGTCAGAGTTGTGAAAATAGATAGACACATAAATAAGGTTATTTCTGTGTGCCCTAACTGCTAACTACATATGCATTAGTTGGCTTGGGCTGCCATAACAAAATACCGCAGATTTAGTGGCTTAAATGAAAGGTGCTTATTTTTCCCATAGTTCTGGAGTCTGGAAGTCCAAGATCAAGGTGCCATCAGGGCTGACGTCTCCTGAGGCCTGTTTCTTGGGCTTGCAGATGTCCGCCTTCTCGCCGTGTCCTCACACGGTCTCCCTTCTGTGTGTGCACTTGCCTGGTGTCTCCCTGTGTGTCCACATTTCCTCTCCTTGTGACACCAGTCAGAGGCCAACAGCCTCATTTTAGCTTAATTTTACCCTAGAAGCTGTGTCTCCAAGACAGTCACATTCTGAGGTTGTAGAGGTTAAGGTTTCAATGTGTGAATTTTGGGGGGATACAGTTCAGTCCATAACAACACCTGACTCATCACCCCCTTTTTCTGTGGTTCTTTGGCCCCATAAGACATCAACAGAAACCCACAGTAAAAACTGTGCTTCAGCAGAATATTCTGGAAGACCCTCTATGAACAGTGCTCTGAGTGAATCATCTTCCTCCTTCTCAAGTTTTGCTTGAATGCAAAGTGTACATGGATGCTGGAGATTATTCACTTTGGCAATTTAGAAACAAATTTTGCACAAAGTTAGAACCACTTGGCTAACTTTGTGAATAATATCTGAGAGAAAATTCCTGTCACTTTACAAAAACTCATTATAGAGCTTGGACATAATCTTATTTAAGTAGCTATTATAAAATTGTCTGATTAGGGTCATCACATCTGGAACTTGCAAAAGGAATTCCATCTCTGTTGTAGCTGAATCCAGAACATGTGCCAAATATTTTTTTTTAAGCATTCACCTCCTGCAACGTAAGTTTCTGTGAGCATGTGGTTTACATTGGAGTTGAATTTCGTATCCATCTGCCCATGAGAATGGATACATTTTATTGAGCATTTCCTGAGTTCGTACTGGAAACGTATTATTACCCCCAAACTTTGACAACCCAAAGGCAAGAGATAGGGCTGCACTTTCATCAGCAAATGAGTCTTTGTTTCAAGAATAATGCTCATTAGAGTTTTCCATTATTTTCACATTTGCTATAGGAAATGATTCTTTGTAAATGCCACCAAACTTAACACTTTCTATTTCCTAAACAATTTTAAAGATAACTGTAATAATCAGGAAAGAGAATGAAGAACACTGGAAGCATTTTATGACAACCTAATATTTCAGGAACTCTTGATCCTACTAAGGAATTCTGATTTTTTGTTTGTTTGTTTCCAAATTCTTAAGATTAATACCAGTGGGGAATTTGGAAACATCTTCCACTAATTTCAAAAGTTCTAATTTTAAAGCATGTTTTCAGTCATTTTTTTGGAGGTGTAACTAATAGTCTACTTTGGCATATACGGAAATCGTATAATTATTTTTTTCTGGGGCAACGCAGAAAATGCTTTATGTTCAACCTGTGTGCATGTGTGTGTCTGTGTGGGATATTAAATGGATAGTTAGTTTTGGGTAAAACAGAAACAATGGACATCAGCTAATAATTTTGAAAAAATATATAGTATACTTTTTGTTTCCATGTTAAAATGAATTAATCTGCACTTAATATGGCATATGACTTCTTCACATTTTATTTAATAATAAGTAAAGAACCATTGAAAAATATTTCTTGACCTTCCTCTTCTAGTCTGTTTACATTGCCAAGGAAAGAAAGCTATGAATATTGCAATCTGTAGCAAAGCTTTCTAAAATCACCCACAAGTATGGACCGAAAGGACTTTAAAAACCTGATTGTTCACACACTTGTAATGATGACTCATATCTTATAAAGCTGCTTTGAAAACCCACAGATCTTTCTGTACTTAAAAAATGTAAATGACTTTTTTGCCCATGGGGAGATTAATAAATTCACTAAGGTGAAAAAAAATGAATTCCATCTTCCCCAGTAAAAAAATTGCTCAAAGATTAATTTAGCCTGTTTAATTCAGCTCTCAAATGTTTCTCAGAGCTCTGAAATATTTTTCTACCGTCCTTGCACCTGGGGCATCAATTTGATTATTTTTACTCTTGATTTTAATGTGTCTACTTTCTCCTGTATCAAGCTATTTTCATTTTCATTCAGTTCATTTTACCCTTGGTTTCTTTTTCATATTTTTTAGAGGATTATTGCTGTTCATATTCAGCTGACGATCATCCCTCCCATTATTTTGGGCTGAAAGCTGGAAGGAATCTGTAATCGATACCACACTTTTCCCTCCTTTCCCAGACTCAGTCCTTCCTCCCCCTATATATATAAATACACATCATCAGTGTTGATAAACCTGTGGTTTGATCAATATAAGACCCAGTGCTTTTTCAAGGAAACTAACATTTTAAGCTGAGGGAGCCCATAACACACTTTAGTAAACCTTTAGCAGCAAGTTCCAGGCTTCTGAGATCCTATAGTATTTACCAAAGGGAAAACTGCCTGAGTCAAATTCCACCTATTTTATGTATGTTCTTTTTATCAAAAAAAAAATACCGTTGACCATGACGTGTTTTCCCACCGCCTGTTTTAAGACAGCATAGTGGTTATTAGATTTTATTTTCTTCCCTGATATTACTCTGGCCAGATTTCCTTATAAAATATGCCAGATACTATTGTTTAGTTTATACTTAATATCAAAATTCATTTCCTTCATTTACATCCTTTTTTATACTTGTATTTTATAAATGATGAAAAATTTCATTTTGACTTGAAATAATGGACATTTTTCAAAACAGTGAGATCTAGTGTCTTTTCTGCTTAAAGGGAACAATCTTAATGGAAATATTTACTTTGGTGAGAATAACACACAAAAAAATTGTTTTGCCAATAAAACCAGGATGGTGTCATCTTTTTGCTTGACTTAAGAAAGTACATCAATACCACGAAAATTTTTTACTGTAAAGAAATCCTTAAATTTATGATAAACTTTTGTGAAATCCAGAAAACTGAAGCTGAGGGCTCTGTATGTGCTTCCTGATGCTTCACTCAAGACGTGAAAAGTGTCCATTGGGACTTTTAATCCAGATCTATGAACTTACAAAACTACTCTGAATCAGAGAAAAGACAGCGATCAAGCTACAGTCCATTGCATCATTACTTCAGGTTGTTTCTACCCTGCATATTATGTGCTTGATTAATTCCTGGGCAGGGGTGAGGGCCAGATCACTGAGGGCTGCACCCGCACACACAGGGAGGCTGAGTAGACGGCGTATTCACCTCTCCTACACGGCATCTGACTGCTGCGCATTATTCAGGGGCCACGCTCAGCGCTGATGACACCTCCTCAGGCCAGATGCTCCTGTTTACCCGGCACAAAATCTGATGCTGCCTCCCCTAATGAAACATGAATTCAAAGAGCAAGAAGGTACCGTTTCAATAAGACCAAGGAAAAGATGCAACCTATAAACTGTCCACAGGCTGCAGAATAAGTGAAATGTTATGACAGGTAGAAATATGTGTTGGTAACATAGCTTGACTCATATTTCAAGAGCAAAATTGAAACCATACTTCTGGAGGGTACAGATGGTGACAACTGGAAAGGTGCTCTGAAATGCTACTATTTCAGAATGTGACACGCAGACCCTCCTCTGCCCAATCACTTTCATGTATAGAATAAATATATCTCAGGAGGAAAAAGCAATTTCGCTCCTAAGCTCTGGGTTGGAGGACTGAGAGGGGAGAGGGTTAAGAAGCAGGCAACATAGTAAAATAAAAAGCAGACAACACGTCAAAATATTTCTTTAAAACAACATTAACATTATATTAATAAAACATCGCACACACAATAGGGCCAAAATCCAATAACCGCATGAAGAAGTGAGTTTCATTAAGGTCTGATTGTTGGTCACAGGGCAGAGTGTATATGGCTAAATTACTCCTAACTGCTACGCCATCTGGAACTTTATGTACCTTTGAAAAGTGGTAGATTATTTTGAATCAAAGCCAATATAAGTTTTTATCTTAACATCACGGTTGGATGAATTCCCAGAGAATGAAATATCTAAGCAAAACTGAGGTTAACAGATAACGTCTAATCTAGATTTGGACTTCATTTTTGAGTTTTTAATTTCCCTTTTAATTTTTTGCTTTTCATTAAGGCTAAAAATAATGGTAAAAGAAAGTATCATACATTTTTACAACCTGATAAGCAGGGTCAACGCCCCTACTCAGCCTGGAAGCGGTCTCAGAAGATGACCTTGGCCCGCTGCAACTCCACAAGATTATGGGAGTAAAATCTCTGATGGGAGAATGAGGCAGGAAGGGGGCAGGGCACAGCCATTCAAGGAATGTTGCAGCAATTAACATCAAAATGGTAAAAGATTCAACCCCCAGGAGGCCTTGAGGCTCAAGACGGTGGGAGATTTGACTTCTAGCAGAACTTGAGCTTCATTATACGCCCATTGTAATATATTAACATGGTGAATAACATGCCCACAGGCACCACGGCAGTCCCAAGGCTAGCCACAAAAGGACAGAGAGTGGGAAACGGCCCACTTCCTGGGAACCCCAGCCCCTTCCCCAGGCTAGTTAGACTGGTCCTTCCACTTATTAGCGTATGAAGCCACCAAGTCCGGAAAAACTGGCAACAAGGTGCTTCCTGGCTGCCATCCCCAAGATGGCCCACACTCTGTCTGTGGAATGTGTACCTACTTTTAATCTGAGCATCCAAACCCCACACCTTGTGGCCTTTCTCTTGCCTTTCACTGTATCTCTCTGAATAAATCTACCTTTACTCAAAAAAAAAAAAAAAAAAAAAGAAAAGAAAATAGCATACAGTATTCGTTTTTCAGGCAAAAGTGCCTGAAAGCTGTGTGCAATGATAATTTCTAATGATGTATTTTTAGGTTATTGAACCTTGGATAAGAATTTAAATTCTCAGATGATGAGTGAAACCTGAATGGGCTCAGGGATACAGCTCAACTCATCACCCATGAATTTAGAGATTTATACAGAGTGAGTTTTACACAACTTTTAAAATTATTCCAGATCCGGGCTGTGGAAGTTTTTTTTCTTTCTTTTTTTTAATTCAAATGAGCCAGGGTAACACAACATCTCTTTATTTGCCTGTAGCTAGTTGTGCTCCAGGAGATTCACATCAAATGTGGTCCAAGGGTACCGTGAGGGCAAGGATTTTGTGCTGCACACTCTATATCCGTGCTGCTGAGATGTGCTGGCTCATACCAGGTGCACAATGATCACATTGCTGAATGAATGAATGAATGAAACACTTTCTGCACTTCTTCTGTAAAACTTTCTTCTATTCCACTGACTCCTGGTTTTCCGTCTAACTCTCTGTGTGTGTGTGTGTGTGTGAACACCCATGTTTCCTCCTTGTTCACTTGCCTATTCAATATCTTTGTTATTTAAAGTTCCATTTTCTTTTCTTCAAGGTTTATACTCCCCAAGTAGGGAAATCACCCAGAGGTGTAGTTGCCCGGTTTCACATACCGTGTGTTCTTGTGATCCTTGAATGCCTATCATCAAAACTTTTTTCAGGGCTCTAAAACCATACACCTATCTGCCTAATGGATAATTTCCACTTAACATTTCATAGGTAAATCACACCATTCATGATTCAAACAAATGTTCTCATTTTCCAGATTTCTTCTTTTTATATTCTCTTTCATCCACTCCTCGGAATCAAAATGGCTATCTTAGCATGCTAGATTATTTCTCTGCTCTTCACCCAATCAGACACCAATTCCTGAAATCCATTTTCTTAATATTTTCAGATTCATCTGCTCCTTGCCTTTATTCTTGACATGACATAGGTCGCTGTCTTAATGACCCCGCAGTCCCCTTGCTGCAGTAGCATCTTAACTGCTCTCCACCTGCATCCTCACTCTCACCCCTCCATCTTCCATGTAGCTGCCAGAGGCATCTTTTGAAAATCCAATCTGATCATGTTACCCCTCTACCCAAATCTCTTTATTTCCCTCTAAGATTTCAGAGTAGGGTTTAAGCTCTTCAGTTTAGTATAAAGGCCTTCCACACACTGCCCTGTCCCTACCTATCTAGCTGCATGCTCTGTTGTTGTGCCATCAGTTTCTGTAAATATATACCTAATCACCTGTAATTAAGAAGTGCCATTCCTTTCATTCTTCCTACTACTTCTGCCTGTAATACATGCTTGAATCACTTGTCTTCCATCTGCCTCCCTTCTTACAGTTTATCCCCTTAAAATAGGTTCTGTGTCACCCCCTGGAAATTCTTCCTTAACTCTACTTTGGCCTGCAGGATTTACACGCTCCCCTTTTATTCTCTTGTCATTCTAAAAGCATGACACGTATCACATGTTATGATTATTTCTCCCAGCACTAGCTTTTTGAAGACAAGTAACTCCCTATTCAACTTTGAATGCCCAGAACATATCACAGTGCCTGACACATAGACCCTCATTAACATTTGCTGGCTGGACAAAGGCACAAATTCATGGCCAGAACTCTGAGGCTGAATTGTGGCTTGAACATGAAGAAAAACATGGTTCTGATAATGGATAATTTGACTCTGACTTATTGTGAAATTTCACACAGCATTCCAATATTTGAATTTCAATGATAAGATTAAAAAGCATGCTACTAATATAGCCATGATAGTTAGAGTTATGAATTTGGATTTAATGTATTGAGTTTAGTGATTGTTTTCATTAGTCTGTAGGTTTTTTGTTCATGTGAAACTTGGACCAAACGGAGCTGCTTGAGTTTCATTATGAAACTAAAGCTTCTATCTCCTCATATTAAAACCTCAGTTTAAAACTCAGCAGTTTCAGGGCATCATTTCATAAAAATGTCAATTCCTGCAGTTTTGGAATTGAGTGACAGCCAAAAGTTCTAGCAAAACATCTGAGCAGAATTACTCACCAGTACTTCACAAATGGTGAATACAGCACAGCAAGGCTGAGAAGTAGAGATCTCAGTTACATTATTTTAGCTATAAATTAAATGTGTTTTGAACAAAAATTCTGATCTCAAGAAAGTTTCTTATGACCTTAAAATGCTCACAGAGTCATCTAACACTTTCGACCCACCTCTCACATTCTTATTCCTCTTTCTCTTCAACTTTGCAGAGAACTTGAAATCCTGACCCTAGGTTTCCAGAAGATTCTCATCAATTTGTGATTTCTTTTTTTTTTTTTTTTTTAACTAAAACTGGTTAGAAATTACCTGGAGCCATTTTACCATGTGAAAAATAGGAAAACTGCTTAACCTCCTGGTGTCTTAGTTCTTGCTCGTTGAAACTCTGATGGAAGAGCTTATATCTTGCTTAGGGTGCAATTTCATGTAGTTTATTTCAAGCTGATAAATGTATTGATTATTCAACAGAAAGCATGTATGCATGCAAACAGCAACTTTATCATTGGGCTAAATTCTTAATATCCAGAATATTTCATCTGCCAAATTTCAATGTGAAATTTTTGCAAGATTCTCACATTTGATTTCCCACTAAAATATGTCTACAGCTTCAATGCCACTTAAAAGCTCTGTGTTACCATTACTTATAATTTACATGAAAAGATTTTTAAACTAAATTAATTTTATCTCCTGACACATTTTCACTTTTTCTTATGCTTTCTTTTTGATTACTCACTGCCTTCTTCATGTCTCATAGCAAGTGTGTCATTTAGTAGAAGGTCAATCTCGTTAAGGGTCATGTTTTATAGTGTTTCTCTAGTATAACTTAGTCTCATTTATTAAGTTTTTTTGACACCTGAATCAGCGTTGATCAGCACAACAGACAAGAAAAGAAGGAACATGAATGTTTTCAAAGAAGTGCAACGTGTGCTGTGTTACATTTAAAAATCACTGTCTGTGTTCTATGTAATCTTTTATTTGAAAATACACGTCTGATCATTTCCCTATGAAGAACATGCACTGGCATCTGAAGTAGTTGTCTAATTTTCATGAAATCACCTGTTTTAGTTGTGATACAGAAAACATATCAATAATTTGAAATGATAAAATGTAATATAAAGGAAGATTTTTCACATAACTCTCTAGGGACCTGATCCCCATTGAAACTGATGAAAATTAATTGAAAAGTCACTACTAACCTTTTAAAAACCTCTGAAAATGGTCTTCAGGACATACAAGTGAAGAAATATCTAATCAAGAAAACCTATGAAGATTCCATCAGAAAAGCAAGACCACTGCCTCCCTCCCTCTCCCACCTGTCAAGAGCGCAGGGACCCTCCTCTCTTCAGTTCCCAGTAGGAGCATCACAAAAGCATTTCTCATCCCGCCGGGGTCTGAGGCCAAGTTCTGGGTGGGTGGGGGTGACAGGCGGTGTTCCCATCCTCTGCCCGGCCTCCACTCATTAACCAAAGACTCTGCCTTGGGCAGGGAGCTGCTGAGGCTGTCTGGACCATGATGGTCCTTGCCCTGGCTTGTGAAGCAGCGGTTCCATTCCAGAGAAAGCACGCCAAAAGGGCCTTAGGTTGCTGTTGATCCCCCACCACCAAGCACTCAGCTTCTTGAGTGGGAATGTTCCTCTAAGAGGAACTCACCATTTTCCAACCTCCAGCTCCAGATCGCTGGCTCAGAGATTTTGTCTGAGGTAGGAATCAGGCTGTAAAACAGATATTATTTGCAGCATAACATAGACAAGTTCAGGCTTATGGGTGCTCTCAAAAATGTTGGGGGTTGTGTTAGGGGACAACTAGAAGAAGGCTCAAGAAACAGGCTAAATTGTAGGCCAACTAATTTGGGGAAGGGGATGGTTGGGAAAAGCCCTTCTAGGGTCAGAAAAATACCAAACATTGAGCTTGGGAACTGTTCCTTCAAGGGGACCCAAGTTTGATTGAATTACTTTGTAGAATAATTTATGCCATAAGGCATTGTTGAAACTATAGAGAAATCAGCCTGCAATCATCATAGCCCAATAGCTAGGTGTTCCCAAGGAAACAGAAGAAGGAGCAGCAACATCACAGGCTTAACACTATAGAAGAAAAATAAACTTCGCTAAAATAACCCAGGGGGTCACTGAACAAATAAACTAGCAAAAAACAATTACAAGCCCCAAAGTGAGGGGGAAAAAGTACCCAGAGTTGCTGTTCTATATTGTCAAAAGTGTCTGGTTTATAACAAAAAATATGACACATGCAAATAAATAAGAATGTATGATCCATACCAAAAAAAAAAAAAAAATTCTGACAGCATAAACTGCATGTGAGAGTGACCAGATGTGGGATTTAATAGAAAAGGACCCCAAAAGAGCCATTATTAGTATGTTCAAAGAAGAAGTAATGGAAGATATGATGATTATACTGTATGAAATAGAGAATATCAATAAAGAGACAGAGATTATAAAAAAGAACCAAATTTTGGTGTTGAAAAGTACAATAACTGAAAAGAAAAATTCACTGGGGGTGGTCAATATAATTCAGTAAATTTCATGTATCAGAAGGAAGAATTATCAAACTTGAAGATAGATTGATCAGACCAGTCTGAAAAACAAAGAGGAAAAAGAATGAAGAAAAATTGAAAAGCTTCATATAAAAGTGAGATAGTGCTAAACACATCAAAAATGGATAATGAGAGTACCAGAAAGAGAGATATGCATAAGGAGAGCAGAAAATATTAGGACAAATAACTAAAAAAATCCCCAAATTTATTTTAAAAAACATGAATGTATACATCAACAAATTGCAAGTCAGATAAACACAAAGGGATTCACAAACAGACACATCATAGTAAAAATGCTTTAAGTCAAAGATAAGGAGAAAATCTTGAAAGCAGTAAGAGAACAATTGTTCATCACTTACCAGGGAACTCCAATAATACAACAGGTGACTTCTCCGCAGAAAGGTAGTGCTACGACATATTCAAAGTGCTCAAAGATACAAACTGTCAACCAAGATTACTATATTCAGCATAGCTGTCTTTCAAAAGTGAAGTGAAATAAAGGCCTCACCAGATAAACAAAAACTGAGAATGTGTTACTAGAAGGCATGCCTTAGAAGAAATACTAAAGGAAGTATTTAGACTGAAAGTAGGTGACCATACATGATAATTTGAAGCCATGCAAATAAGTAAAAAGCATTGGCAAAGTGATTATGTAATTATAAAAGCTAATAGAAATGCATATTTTTCTCATTTATTTTCTGATTTTAAAATGTGTAAAATAATATGTATATATAGTGTATTGTTGCACCCATAACATATAGAAACGTTATATATTTGTAATACAGTTGCTGATAACAGCATAAAAGTAGTATGTGGAAGCAAAGCTGTATTGGGCCAAGGAAATGACCACAGGTAGTAAATTAATTATAATAAGGTATTGTTGAATTTGTAACATGAATAGACATAACAATGCTATTACAAAAATGGGGAAAAGGAATATAGGAGTAATAATTTTATATATCATATTATAAACATATGCCCCTAATAAAAAAGCACCAAAATATATGAAGCAAAAACTTGTAGAAATAGAGGATGAAATAAAAACATTTAATAATGATAGTTGGAGACTTTAGTATCCCACTTTTTGTAACAAATAGAGCAACTACACAAAAGATCAAAAGGGAAATAGAAACATAATAAGGACACCTCTTAATCCCCTACCCTTTACTTATTTTTAAAAATTTGTTATCATTAACTAAATTGATACATCTTCAGTTAGACTGATCAAAGAGAGAGGGAGAAAGAGAAGTCAAGTTACCAGAATCAAAAACATAAAGGAAACATTACTGCCAAACTTACAGAAATAAAAAGGATTATAAAGGAATACCACCAAAATTCCTGTATGCCAGTATCATGTTTGTTAATAAATTAGATCACTTAGATAAAATGGACAAATTCTTAGGTAGCTACAGACTTCCAAAACTGACTCAAAGAGAAATAGGTAACCTGAGTAAATACATAATAAGTAACAAGACTAAAGTAGTAACTGAAAAACTATCCACAAAGGAAAGCTCGGGCTTAGGTGGCTTCACTACCAAATTCTATCAAACATTTTAATAAGAAATAATCCCAATACTTCTTGAACCCTTCCAAAAAATAGGACAGAAAGGAGAACTTCCCAACTCATTGTATGATGCCAGTATACCATAATAACAAAACCAAAGTCATCCATGAAAAGAAAACAATTAGTATCTTTCATGAAAATGAATGACAGATCCTCAAAAAACACTTTTCAACTGAATCCAGCAATATATATATATATATGTGTGTGTTATATATAGACACACGCACACTAGAACCATGTGGAATTTATCCCAGGAATGCAAGGTTGGTTCAACATCTAAAAGTCAATTAATGTAATATATGTGTAGAATAAAAAACAAAAATCATATGATTATCTTAACAGACAAAAAGTATTTAAGCTTAGATAAGACAATTATATTGAAACATGTCTGGAAAACCATTATATTAACAAACTGGACAGTAAAGTTAATAAGAACTGGTTTTAAATACTATATAAGGTATATTCTCCACGGATCTAGAATCCAGGGATCCAGAGAGCAAATATTGCTGGTGTTTATTCAGCAGTGTCCAAGGAGAGGCTCTATTTGGAAGAGATGAACTGTGCAGCTCTTACAGAAATTTACCTTTTTTCATGAAGCAGGAAGAGTTAATTAAACTTTTCCAGAGCCAGTAAATTAATATCCATGGTCACAAAGTAATTTTGGATTTTACCATTTTAATGCCCTGATAATCTGAAGGAGCAGTAGTGTGGGTCAAAATCAGTAGCCTACTGTCTGGTGGTGTGTATGTTCTGATTTAAATGAGTAGATCAGAAGCCTAATTTATACAGTAGGTAGCTACTTATGGCTTCATTTCCTGAAAATATAATGCATAGGCACAGAATGGGTCAAACACACTTTTGCAGTACACAGTCCTGGAATTTGGTGACCTTTAAGGTACTCTGCTGAGCAGAACACCAACCCCTTTCTTGGCCACCATTCTTTAGGTATAAAAAGGATCAAAAGGACACAGCCTCAGGCTGAATTTCTTTGGTTAAGTGATACCACATTGTTTAAAAACATGTATTTTTTAAATGTATACAAACATATAATAATACTAACAACTGTTTGTTGAGTATTACATGTGTGTCAGATACTAAGTGAAGGAAGTTAATTACTCCATAAATGCCACAGAGTCTCCACGGAAGCCTTCTGCAGTAGGCATTATTATCAAGACTGACAAAGACAAAACTGTTTCATCTCCATTTCTAATGGTGAGGGAAGGGAATCTTAGGAAGAGTAATGGGCTCAAGATCACACAACCTGTAAGAGGGAGGCTGGGTTCTTAACCATTAGGGAATTTTTTGTTTTCCACATGTTTAATGCTCACAGTCAAATCTATTTGCTCAGCAAAAATAAATAAATACAAATGTACTGACCTATGTACCTATATAAAACAAAAATATAGGCAAAATAAAGAAAGAAAAAATATCAGTTTAAATAATTCTGCCAGCCAATATACGTAGTGACAATGGAGTACAAGTGGTGACGGTAGCTTCCTCAGTAAGTCTGTGTGTCCATGTGCCTTTTCTAAGATGAACACCCATCTTGCAGTGATTCTAGTGTTTAATGATATGCATTTATCTTACAGATCACCTTGACGAGAAGCTGACTTCAATTCACATATATAAAGAACAACCAAGGTTATTTAAACATGAAAGATTTTCACCTTTTTCTGAGACGTATGCTGTGCTTATATTGCCACAAAGACTATTTCAGAAATATACAAGTTAGGTGATGTAAATTGTATTGCTCTGCATGTGGAGATAAGTCGTATCTATTGTGGCTTATGTCTTCTGTAGAAAAGAGCAACTAAGAACATCACAAACAAATTCTCCTTAATACCTACTGTAAAAGATAATTATTTATCAGCTCAAGTAAGACTTTGTACATTGACTGTAGATGATAATAGGTGAATATTGATCTAGCCTGGATCTCTACTCTGGAATGCCGGGAAGTGATGTTTAAACACTGTCATGTATCGACAGGCTCTAATGAATATGACAAAGGCAGCAAAGGCAGGAGACCTTAGTTAAAACAAAGAAAAGCTTCTGTTGATAACACAAATACTTCCTCTTGGGTGTGAACAGAACTGATGTTTAATCTTTGGCTGTGCCCATTTCATATTAGAATTTTATGTTTTATTCCTGCAGCGGTTAAAATTAAATAAATTATTTTTATTAAATTAATTGTAATTTAATGATAAAGATTTGCATTTTGTGCTGTCATATCTATAGCAATCCCAGTAACAATGACTTACAGTTGTTCACTCTCCCTATCATCAAATAAACGGTTATCAAAGAATTTAAAAGTAAAACATTTGAGTGATCAGTAGTAGAGAAGAGATAAAAAAAAAATCTCATAAGGGAAAAGTGAAGTCGTAAATAGAAAGAGGGACAGAACTTTGTGAATTCTTAGTCTGTGCTAGAAACAGACATTGTTATATTTTATTCTTGGCAACTGTCCTACCCGGCCGTTGTTCACCAGATGCAAAACCTGATCCACAAAGAAAGAAAACTATGTGACCCTGTGTAAGGTCACAACTTGTTAAAGGCAGAGTCACAATTTGAATGCAAGTCTATCTGGCTCCAAAGCCTATGTTTTCTCTGCTACAACCCACTCCTTTTGAAAGGAATCCTTTATCTAACTCCATAAACTTAACACCATCATCATTAAGAATTTTTCTTTTTTTCTAAAGCAAGTATTTTAAGAAGAAGGAAAATGTTATCAGGGCCATCTAAGATTTAATGAAAAATCTTTCTGAGTAAACCTCATGGTAAAGATGTTTTAAAATTCAACACTTATTGCTTTTATGAAAAAATAATACTGCTACGGATGCTGTTAATAATGGTGGTGATGATAACAAATTTTGAAAGTAGGTAAAAGATAGGGGTAGGGGATTAAGACGTGCAAACTATTATGTACAAAATAAATATGCTACAAGGATATATTGTACAGCACAGGGAATACAGTCAGTATTTTATAATAACTATTAATGGGGTATAACTTTTAAAAATTGAGAACCAATGTGTTGTATACCTGTTAACGTATAATATTGTACACCAACTATACCTCAGATAAAAAATAAATACATTAAACAATTTAAAATAGGTAAAAGAGATACACTGAAAGCACAGGGCATGATGCTATGTAAAAAGATGTAAAAATATATATGAGCCAAATGGTAGACAAAAGAAAGCTAATGTAGGAATATCAATGTCACATAAAATAGTCTTTAGGACAAAAGACATTATTAGGGGTAAAGAAAGTAACTACATAATTATAAGTAGTGCAACTCACCAAGATGATAGAATAATTCTAAATTTGTATGCATTTAGCAGAGCAAATTCAAAATGTATAAAACAATACTAACATTGTGAAAAACAAGGAAAGACAGAGAAACTGTTCCAGATTAAAAGAAACTAAGGACACATGAAATTAATACAATGCATGACCTTGGATTTGATCCTATGTCAAGAGCAAAAAACAATGTTATTACAAAGAACATCACTGGAAAATTGGTGAAATTAAAATATGGATTTTATACTCTTTCTTTCCTGAATTTGATTAGATTACTCTGTGATATCAGGGATTATTTTTGTTTCTAAAAAATACACGCTGAAATATTTAGAGGTAAAGAGGTATAATGTCTGTAATTAATTTTTAAGTGGTTTACATACACGCATAGCAGGACAGAGAAAAGGACAGATAAAGACAAATAAAGTGCACATTCCAAAATCTTTTTTAAAAGATAGTGTATCTAGATTGCAGTGCCCCCTGAAAAGATAAGTTCACGTTCTCACATTCAGTACCTGTGATTGTGACCTTATTTGGAAATAAGATATTTGTAGATGTAGATGTAATTAAGTTAAGAAACTTGATATGAGACCATTCTGGATTTAGGGTGGGTCTTAAATGGCTAGTGTTCTTATAAAAGAGAAGAAAATAAGGCATGAAGACAGAGGAGAAGGCCATGTGACGATTCACAAAGTCATAGAAACCGAAAAGAATTAAGACTGTTTCTATTTACAGATGATGTGATTATTCAGCAAGGTCATAGGATAAAATACCAACATACAAAAGTCAATTGTATTTCTATGAGTCAATGAACATACGATCACTAAAATTTTAAAAATACTGTTTATAATTGCACAGAAGATGAAGCACTTAGATGTCAATCTAACAAATCACTTACAGAACTTGTGTTCTGGATACTACAAAACACTAACAAAAGAACTCAAACAAGACTGGACATACGTATCATGTTCATAGACTGGAAGAGTCAGTATAGGAAAGATGTCAAAGGTTCCTAACTTGATATACAAGTTTAATACAGTTCCTATCAAAATTTGAGCAAGGATTTTGGAGCTATGAAAAACATTGTTCTACAACTTATGTACAAATGCAAAAGAACTGGAATAGTTAAAACAATTTTGAAAAAGAAAACTGGAAGGAATTTCTATACTTGATGTTAGGGCTAACTATACAGCTGCAGTAATTACGAGGGTGCAAAACTGGTGGAGTAACTGACATAAATCCAACAGGATAAATAACCCGGAAATAGATCCTTACACAACTGATTGTTAACAAAGGCACAGGACAGAGGAATGGCAACCTTTTGAACAAATGGTGCTAGAGCCATTGAACATTTACAGCTTAAAAAAATTTAACCTCAACCTAAACATCATATTTTATACAAAAATTAACTCAGAATGGACCACTTGGATGTATGGTAACAGATGACAACTAGACTTAAACAAAGGGTCACTTAGATATGTAAGCAGAAGTGAGATTTAGATATGAAATTATAAATCTTGTAGAAAAAACAATAGGAGAAAATCTCTGATATTTAGGGCTAGACAAAGAGTTCTTAGAAATGGCACCAGAAGTGTGACTTATACAAGGAAAAAAATGGATACATCGGACCTCATTAAATGGAAAATTTTGTTCTGTGAAAACCCTTATTAAAACGATGAAAAGACAAGCTACAGACTGGAAGAAGCTATTTGCAAGTCACATATTACACAAAGGCCCAGTATGTGGGATACATAAAGAACTCTCAAATTTTAGCAATAACCCCTGCCCCCAAAATAAACCAATTACAGAACGGCAGAAGACATGAACGGACATTTTACCAAATAGGATATACAGATGACAGCAACTGCATGAAAAGATGTTCAACTACATTAGCCATGAGGGAAATGCAAGTTAAGACCACAGTCAGATGTCACTACGCACCCAGCAGAATGGATAATGTAGAAAATAGTGACAACATAAATGCCAACAGGAAGGCTGAGGGGCTACATCACTCATGCATTGTTGGTAGGAATGTAAAGTAGTACAGCCACTGTGAATGAACAGTTTGGTAACTTCATAAAAAAGCTAAACGTGTAAATAACATACAACTCATTAATTCCACTCTTGCATATTTAGACCAAAGAAATGGAAAATTATTTTTACACAAAAACCTTTCCATGAAAGTCCCCAGTATCTTTATTCATAAAAGCCAACAACTGGAAACAGCTCACATGTCTACAGTGGGTGAATGGTTATATAAACCATGGTGTGTATCTGCCATGGAATACTACTCAGCAATAAAAAAGAATGAAGTATTGATACATGGTGAATTTGGAATGAATCTCCAGGAAGTTACACTGGTTGAAAAAGTCAGTTCCCTAAGGTTGCATGTAATATGTTTCCATGTGTATAATATTTCTAAAATAAAAAAAAATATGAAAATGGAGAATGGATCAGTGGTTGCCAGGGGTTAGGATTGTGAGAAAGGGTAATGGGAATGGTTATAAAAGGGATGATAGACAGATACTTGTGGTTGACCACACAAATCTAGATATATAGTAAAATTGAATGCAGCTAAACACATACACACACATACACACACACACAGACATACAGAAATGCATGTAAAACTGGTGAAATCTAAATAAGGTCATGGTCAGTTTCTGCATGCTGATGCTACACTGTGATATGGGATACCTTGCCACCGGGAGAGGCTGACTGAAGGGTATATGATGTCTCTGTATTATTTCTTACAACTGTATGTAAACCTACAATTATCACAAAATCTACAATTATCACAAAATAATAAGTTAAAAAATTGATACCAAGAATCATACACACAAGCAAGGAAAAACAGGAAGTTTTTGAGCCTCTTTTAGACTCTCAAGTCATTGAGAAATATTTCAGTAAATGGTTTTTGGATTGGTTAATTTTAAGATGTCCTATTTGGGGACTCTAAAAAGGGCTGAATTCAATAGATTGTTGCTACAGCATGCTTTAAAAATGACAGTAGTATTTTTCTATCTTGGTAATCCATTTGAGAAGATTGGGATCTGGCATATTCACCTACATTTAAAAGGCAAGGAAATGCAGGTGCCATGTCGTGAACGGACTTTGCAACAGGCACAAAGCTGGGTAGTGAGATGACAGGAAAGAACACTATCTAGATGGGGGCCCCTTCCTCTAGGTCACACTAACTCTCCCCAGGCGTCAGCCGCTCAATAGGACAAAACTGACATTAAATCTCCCCTACAGCACATTTCCTCGGTTAACACGGAACACACTCCTTGCTTCCCAGAGGTCAACTTCTTAAAAATAACTAGGGAAGCGTGTTCCAACCTGACTATGGGGAGCTTTGTACTCCAGACAAGGACGTTAGACAGAATTTGACTGACAATATCACTGAAGGTAGTTGAATAAAGAAGTACTTTAGCAAGACGTATCTGTTCTAAAACGTAAAGAAATGAGACTGGCAGAATTTAGTTATGGAACGATTGCAATAGTCTAATTGAGAAATGGAAAAATCTAACTAGCTTGTGATTTTTAGGGATGGGAAGAGAGGGACGAATATCTATTGGGAACCTAATATAGATACTGGGCAATATAAAGATATCTAAGAGTGTTGGCCACATGGAACAACTTTAATAGTGACTTTTGTTATCTATAATATAAAACCAGGTTTACCTACAAAACAGTAGCAAATGTTTGTTGATGCAGCAGTGATTAAGGAATAGAAAAATAAACCACTGTTTTGATGGAACATCTCTCCATGAAAAGAAGGTACAAAAAGACTATGCAAATTTTGTCCTTGCATTCGACTAGAATTCCAACTGACTGAAGAGTGAACAGGCTGATAAATGTCCTGCCAAGATTAAATTTCTCCTGCATCAGTAAGACTTCTTCATAAAACAATTCTTCACATCTTCAGGCCCAAACTGGTCCCTGTTGGACACTCAACCATTGCTAAAACGATCAAAAGCCCCAAATCAAATATATCCTGTCTCTGAGGGGAGTTGTATAATAATGTAAATTAGTAAAGAGGACATAATACAATAAGAAGAACTAAGCCTGTGGAACTGTGAAAAATAGAACTCAGGAGACAAGAGAAATTCATTCAAACCACCACCGCTATTTGAATGGCCCCTGCCTTCACTTGAATAAGAACTGGCCACCCCACAAGAATTGAAAATGGGACCTGTAATTCTTTAAAAAGTGTACATGAAAGAGGTGGGAGGTATTACAGCTATACTAGTGGTTCTCGTACTTTGGAGTATGTAAGAATCACCTGAGGGGTTTGTTAAAATACATTGTCTTAGGCTTCACCCCAGTCCTCACCCAAAAGATTCTGATAAGTCTGGAATGGGACACAGAAATTTGCATATTTATATGTATTTTACTCCAATCTCCCCTAAACCTGGTTGATTCTTTTTTTCATTTTATATATATATATTATTATAATATATTAATAAAATATATTTTATATAATAAATAATAAATAAATAAATAATAATAATAATAAAATAAAATATATTATTATAATATATATATATATATATATATATATATATATATATATATATATACTGACTCAATATGTGTCAGTTCCAATGTGTCAGTTCCTGGTTTACAGCATAATGCTTCAGTCATACATGAACATACATATATGTGTTTTCATATTTTTTTCACCAGAGGTTACTACAAGTTGAATATAGTTCCCTTTGCTATGCAGTATAAACTTGTTGTTTATCTATTTACATGTATGTTAGTATCTGAAAATCTCAAGCTCCCAATGGTTGATTTCTAAACAATGTAAAGATCACCTGGAAAAACACTTGGTGAAACACAGGATTGAAATCTATACACCATCAAGGTACAGAAGAAGGAGTGGAGATTCAGAATGCTTAGAAGTCAGGCGCCTTGTCCAGCTTCATACTGTGAATTTGCCTGGTATGTACCGATTTAACCACCACCTGGATACTGTGCTGCTTATCTCGGCCCACATGAACATGATGTGTTAGCATCTCCTTCTTTATGATTCCTTTGTTGAGCCATGAGCTCCATGACATGGGTACCGTTGAAAGCTGGGATCCCATCTTGGCCATGCCGTGGCTTGGTATGGAGTCAGTGTGAGCCCAGGAAAGAAACATTAGAAGACAGCTTTAAATCCTTTGTTTTCCTATAAATACACTTTGTAAGTTCACGAAATTGCTATGCTAGGGTTATGGCCCCTGCTCTCTCCAGTTGCTTAAATCTTAGCAAATTGGATGATGACCGTCTGATGAGAACATGTAAGCCAGGATCACGCCCTTCCCTTCCTAGGCACCTCACGTTCCTACTACTTCTCTTATTAGATTAAAATAACAAAAGCACTTGTTCATAGCAAAAACACAGATGTCTCATGGCCAAAAAAAAAAAAAAAAGGTAGAATATTACATTTTTCAAAAGCCTGTTTCTTATTAAGCCAGCCTTGATTGGTTTTAGACCCAAGAGACATAGGCCAGTGCTGATTTCCATGGCTCCCTTAAAGTTATATTCCCTCAGAATCTTTCCTTTTCCTATTTCTCTAGGAAAAGTAACTGAAGGAACACATTTTCAATCTTGATGCTATCTCCTAAGAGGTTGGAAGAATCAGTTAACTTTTTCCTGTATTTGGACTGTCAGCTTCAATATTCTCCCCGATATTACTTTATTTTTTTAATCACAGTCTCCAAGCAATAGCAAATTTTTATTCATGCACCTGATGACTGTGATTTTCTAGATAGAGTTTTGTGCTTTGGAACTTGAATTGCAATGCAATTATCTTTCCTTTTTTACCCTTGCTTTCCAGGGAGATAACCCTACAAATTTTGATTTTCTAGACATAGTGTGGTCTTCTTTGAATTGCAAATTTTTCTTTCCTTTATATTTTTAGGTTGAAAAATTTTTTTTATATCACAAAATGCATTCTTAGATATTTATACATGTGCTCATATATGACCATATGCATTTAAACATATGTGTTTTTAAATTCAAATATAGAGATAGGTAATAACCCCCCTGCTTAGCATTACCTTGAAGGTTTGTCTAATTTTAATATTCTGTGTACATGGAAGCACAAGAAAACGTCTCTCCCAGTTCTTTTCAAGCTGTGACTGGTTAATTTACCATGTCAAACAATGGCATTTTCACAATTCAAACCAGTGAGTTCTATGCTTTAAGATTAAAGTAAAATTTGAATATTAGCCAATATCTAAGACTACTTTTAGAAAGTGGTAAGGGGGGAATAGTGGAATATTATCTATGATATTTCATAATATTAAACTAATATTAAATTAAGAGAGTCAAAATCAGGAGACTTAGAAAACCCACCTAAACGGTTGATGCTTTGTAAGACTATCATAAGAAATACTGATTTCCTTTCCTCTCTCCAAAATATATGCATAGTTACACACACACACAGAGACACACAATTTTGATAAAAGTTTCAGTGGGCTTCCTATAATTCTGGTTTACAACGCCTGAGTAACTTCAGGACTTGTTAAAGATGAAGATAGTTGGCACTGATCTCCTCAGTATTGAATCTATCACATCTACTAAAGAGCTTGGTATATAACACTGAATGGATGGGTGTTTGACGATGAATGAATTAATGAATTAATGAGTAGCTCCTTATTTCTTCATAAAGAAATTTGAAATTTGAAAAGAAAATTTCTTTTCTTCCTTCTCTCCATATCGCACTTCTAATTGTTAGAACTGAATTGATACTCACCTCTCTGTAAATTTGAACTCTGTAAATTTCTACTTATTGTAAAAGCAAATAAAGCAAAGCATAAGTATGTTCTTGATTTAACTTAACTGTGGACATTTTTGAGTATAGTTACCAAGAATCCCTTCAATTTCCCGAACTAAATATATTCTTGAAATAGCCCACATATTAGATGGTTTCCAGAATCTCTCATCACACTAATTACACTGTTATACCCCCCGACCACTTTATATATCGTCTCCGTGATGAGCGAATCAGAAGGGGAACAGTTCCACAGATGGTGCTGTAGTCACTGAAGTAGGACGATGACCAATTTTAATCTAAATACTTTAATTAAATTTACTCTCCATACACAGCTGTTCATGGAGATGTATGGCACAGTAATTTGAGAAAGCCCACTGTCTGGGACCTTCTTCCCTGTTCTGAAGGTAAAATGGAGACCTAGAACATAAAATCCATAGAGAAGATCTCTGAACTTGAGGAAATCAGTGGCACTTCAGTCATACTCGAGCCCCTAAACTAAACAGATTTTGAACATCTAAAATTGCCTCAAAAACGGATACGACCTCCCTGGATGGAATATGAGACTTTATCTCAAAAGTCTCAACCCTCTTAATCCTTAGATAGATGATTTCCATCCTTATAAATCTGGGGCGGAAGCATGCTTGAGACTATGCGAATATCAAAGAGAGGTCTTTCGGACACATCAACTTACAATAGCCCATTTGACCAACTCAGTCCATAACAAACAAGTTCCATTTCTGTTTATCTTCTGCATTAATGAGCCTCTAGAATGTGTAGATTCCTATCTTTTATCAAATTTGAGAAGGTGCTGGCCACCATTTCTTCTAATACTCTTTCTGCCTCATTCTGTCTTTCCTTTCCTTCTGGGATTCCTATGATACGTATGTTGACATAATTGATGGTGTCCCACAGGTCCTTTAGTTTCTATTAATTTTTTAAGTTCTTGTTTCTTAGCTCTTCTCAAGCTGGATAATTTCAATTGACTTGTCTTTAAGATTGTTGACTTTTTCTTCTGTCTGCTCCAGTGTGCTATTGAAACTCTACCATGAGTTTTTCATTTCAGTGATTGTACTTTCAGCTACAGAATTTCGGTTTTTTTTTTTTTTTGAGAAAATAATTTATATTTCTTCATTGATATTCTCTATTTGTGTTATTCTAGTTCCGTGGTTACTTGCCCTTGGCTTCATTTAGCTATTTCATCATATTTTAAAAGGTTAATTTAAGATTCTTATCTAGGAAGTCAAATGTACATGCTTCCTCAGGGACAGTGTCTATTTATTTCTTTCATGAAAGGACCAACTCTCTTATTTTTTGCATACTCCATATTTTTCAGTTGACAGTGGGCATTTTGAATATTACAATTTGGTAAACTTGGGAATCAGATTGTTTAGAGTTTTTTTTTTTTTCTTCCATAACTGTAGCTGTCTTTGCTTGATGGTTTTTTCTAAAATATATTTTAAAATTCTATAATCTTTGTCATGTGTGTGGAGAAAGAGGAGAAAAAATATCGCTCCTAATCTTTTCAGATTGGCTCTGTGTTGGGGGGTACTCCTTCAACACTTGGCCTACCTGTTTCCAACTCTGCCTTAGCCTTCACTTCCTGCTTGCACGGAGCCTACCGATCAGCTGGAGTTAAAAGCTTGGAGTGTGCTCAGGGCTTTTCTGAGCATTCTCCCTGCCCCAGGCATGTGTCTGGTTTTCTGAATTCTGCAGTAAACACAGGTAATTTTAAATGCCTTTATTTCCCAAAGAAAGTTTCTCCCCAGTTTTTCCTCCCAGACTTTCAACCTATTGTATTCCTCAATCATAATCTTTTGCCCCAGCCAGCTATGTTTTAAAGGAATGCCTGTTGCTTTCCTGCCCTGGGTGAATTCCCTATTAAGCAAAACAAAGACAAGTCCTTGTATCCATTTTTTGGATAGTCCCCAAGTAGGTTAGAACATAAAAACACAATTATTTGCAAATAAAATCTGTTCTGCTCTCTCTAAAACCAGGGACCACGGTTCCACACTGGTAATGCCGTTTCTTGTCCTCAAGACTATCACTGAACTAGGGAGGGAGTGGAGCATGGACAAGCAACAATGCCAACAAAGTTTCCTACACTTTTACATGTTGCCCTTTTAAAAAATTTGGCATTAACTTGGTTGCTATAAATCTTGGACTGTTTTCTAGTGTTCTGAGATCTATAGTGATGTCCTCTTTTTAATATCTTTTATGAGTAATTTGTGTCCTTTCTCTTTTTTGTTAATTAGTCTGGCTAGGGGCTTATTGATTTATTGATCTTTTCAAGGAACCAGCTTTTGATTTCATTGATATTCTCTGTTGATTTTCTATTTTCAATTTTATTAATTTTTGCTTAATTCTAATTATTTATTTTCTTCTTCTTACTTTGGACTTTATGTTCTCTTTTTATTTTCTAGTTTCTAGGTGGAAATTTTGATTGATTTTAGATCTTTCTTTTTATTTAATATACACATGCAATGCTATAAATTTCTTTCTGAGCACTGCTTTCCCTGCATTCCACAAATTTGGATAAGTTGTGTTTTTAGTTTTACTTAGTTCAGCATTTAAAAAACTTTTTTCCTTGAGATTTCTTCTTTGACTCATTTTGTTATTTGGAAGTATATCGTATAACCTTCAAGTATTTGGGGAACTCCAGCTATGTGTCTGCTATTGATTTCTACTTCAATTCCGTTGTGGTCTGAGAACACACATCATATGATTTCTATTCTTTCAAATTTGTTAGGATATGTTTTATGGCTTGCCAATATTTGGATTTAGTTTCTGTAAGCTTTTTAAAGGAGATTTGATTCTGGTAACTTTTAAAAAGATTACTATTTTGTTTTAGAATCCTTTTTGCTTTGCAGGAAAATTTATGAATATAATACAGAGAATTCCCAAATGCTCTCCTCTAGGTTCACCTATTATTGACATTTATGTTATTGTATTTATCATAGTTAGTGAATCAACATTGATATATTAGCAACTAAAGTCCATACTTTATTTATATCTGTTTATTTTTTTTACTTAATGCTATTTTACTGACCTCGGATCCCACCCAGGATACCTCATTCCGTTTAATAGCTATGTCATGTCAAGCATTTCTTGGCTATGGCAGTTTCTCAGACTCTCCTTGTTCTTGATGACCTTGACAGTTTTGACCAGTACAAGTCTGATATTTTTGTAGAATGTCTACCAATTGGGGTTTGTTTTGTGTTTCATTTTTAGACTGGGTGATGAATTTTGGAGGCAGATCATAAACTGCCATCTCATCATACCAAAAGTAGTGTATCTTTATGACTTACCAGTGATAATGCTGACGTTAATCACCAGGCGGAGATAGTTTTTATCCAGTTTCTCTGCTGTAAAGATTCTCTTTTCCATCCTTTCTGTGCTACACATTTTAGAAGGACGTCACTACACTCAGCCTACAGTTAAGGAGTTGGGAATTATGCTCCACATCCTTGAGGGTAGAGTATGTACACAAAATATTTGAAATTCCTCTGTATGGAAGATTTATCTTTTCTCCAGTTAGCATTTTTAACTTTGCAAAGTGCCCTTGTTTATCTTTCAGTGCAATGCTAGAAAAAATGTAGCTGCTTGCTTTCTGAGATTTCCTGGCTCTGTTTCTTTTCTCTACTTTCATTTGGACTTTTCATTTCATCTCTGTTTTCCTCCATTCTGTTCAATTTTGACTCCACTCCCAGCTGTTTCTCCTCTGTGTGTGTCTTTGGCCTTTAAGGGAGCATTACTGGTGTGTTTCCAGAGTTCATGTAGGCTTGGCTGTTCTAACCCCTTCAGATCCCATTACAGACTTCTTACACTTACCAATAGGCAAAGCTCCTTCCAAAATCAGCTGTTCTCTAATGTCCTGATACGGGCCTGCTGCATGTTTCAGTGAATGCTTTTGTCGTTTTGGAGTTCTCTTCTTCGTTTTTTTGGTTTATATGTATGTATGTATATTTGTGGTGTGTGTGTATGTGTGAAACATTCACAAAGATCAAAAACCTTTGCTTCCACTGCTTTTACTGTCTTTACAGGATCCTACTCATTCCCCTCCCACCTTTTCTAATTGTTTATTCTTTTGATAGCTTTATTGAGGTATAACTGATACACAAAAAATGCACAAATTTAACGTGTATAGTTTGATGGGTTTGGATATCTGTATATACATGTGAAACCATCACCACAATCAAGATAATATCTATCAACTCCAAAAGTTTCCTTGTGCTTTTTTTTTTTTTTCAATTGGCCATTGATAGCATCTTAAAGTAGGAAAAAACAAATGCCTGGTAGGAGCATATGTGTAAAATCATCAAAAGATGTGTTTAACCTTTCTTAATTACTTCCTGACTTTGCTAAAGTTGCCTTTACTCTAAATTTGGGTGTGACTTGTGTATTCACACACACTTACCTCTATGTACAAACACTACGTACACCACATATACTCTCAAACACTTCTTCACATGAGTTCACACATATACACACCCATTCAGGCACTCTCGTTCACATACACAAAAGCTGCTTACACATGCAGACCTACACATGCCCACAAACACCTACGAATGAACATATACATATAAATGTTATGAAATTTTTTATACATCAGTTCATAGGACTATAAATCAAGTATATATTTTTTAATTCAATCCTTGTTCTTTACTGCCTACAAAAGTCAATACAAAAGAATGACTTCAAAATATATTTATAGAATGAATGCAAAAATGAATAATTTACATTTTAGAAAAGTGAATGACGTCTTTGAAAACTACTTCACATATGAGTTAGACAAAAACAAATAGAAAATTTATAAACCAGTAGCTCTATCTAAACTATAGGCCAATCCATCATCTAATCTCTTAGATTATTTAGATGATCAAATTCTTCAACTATTTTTCTTTTAACTAAATAAAATCCCATCAGATAAAATGCTATTTCCTGATTCTAAATTGAATTTTTATGAGATGTACAGAGAAATTTAATCAATGATTATGGTTGGAGATTTAAATCCACTGCTGTTCCTTAATTTGCATAATAAACAAATACCTTTGTGAATTCTCCCTGAAAAGGTAATCACATGCTGTATTTAAAGAGACTTGCATCTTTAGCTTAATTTAACTTAAAAAAGAATCATTTATGTTCTCATTAAATCTGTGCTACAGTCTTACTTCATTGATTTAAGATTCTTTTAAAAATGCACATTAAACTGCCCACACTAGTAATTACTCTAATTTTTAAAAATTCAGTCACAAGTCAATCATTAAGAAGAGATGCAAAGCGTCAGTCCATTAGCAGTTGTTTATAATAGCACATCTCAATTGATTAAACTGTAGATTTTTTTGTAGGTCTTGTTTTATAAATTGAGCTAGTCAAGTAAACATAACATTTGGTAATAGTCCTCATAGCAACTGTCAGAATGACTTATTGTTCTAGCAGTCCTGCATTCCTTCAGAATTAATAATACCTCTGTGCCCTTTATAATACTTATTATTGATGCCATGAAGTTCTCTATATTTAATGAGTAGATGTTTCATTATACTACATAGTTCTGTTGACAGATAAAAAATCTTTCTAATTTGTTTCTCTTTTCCTCTTGATTGAAGGATTGTAAATATGCAATTAGCAGTTGAAGTAGAAGTAAAAGAAGAAAATATCAGCTGTCAAGTATTTCTGTTGAAAGAGACAGGATGCTTTAAGCTAAGGACAGCGTGACAAAAGATAAAAGCATCCTTGCCAATGAGGCTGAAAGTTGCAAAATGTTTAAATATTTGATTTGGTTTTTTTTTCCTTCTACGAAATAACTGTAATCATTGTCTTGTATGGAAAAGAAGTTAATGAAAAGACATATTCTTTTCCTACAGAGCTGACTGAGGTCAAGCTCTCATACTTCTCCAGCAACATGCAGCTTTTGATTTCTATACTTAATTGCTTTTTAGTATTTTTCAATGATGATAGGGTCACAAGCTTCTAAGAGGGAAAGAAAATGGAAAATACAACTACAGGAGTTTATAACTTATAGGAGTGTTATTGGGTCAAAATAACAGTAAATGTTAGCAATTCTTAGTCAATAGTAGCTAGAGTATTTCTTACTCTTTTCAGTTCATCAATGGAATCTCAAAATGGCAAAAAGTTTTCATATTTTGGCATCTCAAGTTATATTTTTCAGTTCTCTATGACTTCTTTTTTGGTCTCATGATTTTGGAAATATTACTATCTTTTGTTTTATAAAGCTAACACTTTTTCAATAGATCGCCAGATACAAAATGATTTATGTGACTTATAAGCAATAAGCACTTCCCCTATTTATGAGGAAAAATCTTCAGATATTTTGGAATGTGCAAATATATCATAGATGTTTGACAATTAGAAATGCAAATAATTCCACTTCTAAATATTGTTTTATTGCAGTTTCTTTATTATTTTATAATATTAGTATAATATATTAAATATAAATAGTTATTGAATAATGTATATATATTTATATCAATATAAATTATTTTATATTATTTTTAAAATTTTTCAGTGGAGCAAATAACTTCCCCCATCTCTTTACTTTGTTTATGATTTATAAAGAATAATCCTTAATTTGGATGGACTCAAATTTTCACTTTTACCCTGTTGAAAAGCAATTTTTTTTTTATTTTGAGGAGACAAGGGAATTCTGCACCACTTCTGTTAACTTTAGAATGTTAGCATTAACACCTAGTATTTGACTGACTTGGAACTTTGTGTGTGCTGTGAGGTGGAGATCCACTTTTACTTTTCTCTGTGTAGTGAGCCATTTTCCCTTGCAGCTTTCCCTTGTGAAAGAACCTCAGTGATTTGTAATGCCAATTATTTTATTTACCAAGTTTGCATGACTAGCTAAGTTTGTACCTGGGCTCTCTATGCTTTTTTATGACTGTTGGCTCATTCACCTTCTTAGACCACATGACTTAATTGCCATGACTTTATTGTAGGTTTTATACTATGGCGGGTGCTTCTCTTCAATTTACTTTTATGTTTCTTTAAAAAAAATTACCTTAGATACCCAGATACCCAATTTTCATATGAATTTTAAAGTTAGTATTTTCAAGTCCCCCCCCCCAAAATCTTGGTGTGAATTGACTTGAATTTGAGGATTGATTTTGTGGAGGTTAATGGGAACTGATACCTTTGCAATATTAATAATAATATTACCCATTAAGAGTAAGATATTTTCAATATAATTTATTTATATGTTCTATATCATTAGATGGAATTAAAATTCAGTATCCTTCATTCTTCTTAACGTTTAGTTTACATTTTTCTTCTTAAATTTTATTTCTAATTGTTTTTGATAAAATTGAGAAAAACAAGAAAAAGGTGGTCTTCTTTCTGGCCACCTTACTAAGGTTTTCTTTGGTTTTGAGAGTCAAAAACTATCTACGACTGAGGAGTGAATATCAGCTCTAACTAAAAAAATGAGGAGCAGCCTCACCATTAATCTGGATGGGAGGCAACACAGAGATAAAGTCAGCTGCAAAGTTAACAACATGGTATCTACCAAGGTCAAGCCACAGTTGTAAAATGCTGTAAAGAACCTACTTTGAGTGATTGCTGCTTTCTCCCCAGTGGTGTCCCAGATCTGTTTTGCTTGTTTCATTAATTACAAGGACTACCCAATGGCTTAGCCACCTTGATTTAAGACAGCACCCAATTCCTAGTTCATCCCTGCGTTGACTGAAATAAATACGCAGCCTCAAAATTGAGTTATGTTTTATTTGGCGGGAGGGCTCGAGCTGGCATGACAGCCCCTCAGATGGCTCCTAGGGACTGCTCCGAAGAGGTAGGGGAGGAGCTAGGATATATAGGAGCTTTACAACAAAGACCAGGTAGTTGGAACAATGAAAGATTACTTGTTATCTAAAGAAAGCCAGACATCTCAAGTTACAGAATTCAGTGCTTTTCTATGTATGGGAGGAAACAAGCATTTAGGCTCATTGAATTCATTCCTTTGACAAGCACCTAGCCATCTAGGACCAGTGTCTTGTCCTTTCTTATTCTGAGTCCCCTCAGGGTGCACCATTGTGAGTGGCTGCAGAGGCCGGGCTGCAGGCTTGTCTTCCCTGGGGGGTGGCGGCAGCCACTGATGACTTGATGGCTCCAGCGTTCTTTGTTTACTGATATGGTTTGCAGTATTTTTCGTTTACACCTGCATCTTTTGAGTTTCTCCTTAAAAACAGAAGCCAATCCAGAACTGATCCTTACTTGCCTTAGACTTTCTTTGGGGTCTTTCAGAGGGAATCCGACCTTAGCACAACTTGCAATTGTAACTTTCCTGGGTAGTGAATTCTACGTTTGATTTTTTTCCCCCAGTACTTTGAGTATGTTATGCCACTCCTTTCTTGCCTGTGAAGTTTCTGTTGAAACTTTGAATTTTGTTTAATTGTATCTCTTTCTGTCACATGTGTTACATCTTGAAAAAGTTTCATCTATTTTAGATGCTTTTTTCCCAGAGTGCCACATTTTAAATGTTGTATCTTTGAAGTTTTACTGTGGTCATTTAGCTCTATTCCATTGAGTCCTTCTATTATTTATGTATTATTTCCTGCTTCTTATTTGGGTCTGCTGTGCTTTTTCTAGTTTTTTCCCCATGTTTATTATTTTCTGCTAAAAAATATTTTAAAATGCTTAAGAAGAAAAAAGAAAGCAAAATAATTGGAAACAATTATGAACAGGCAGTTGACCCAAAGGTAAAGCCACATGATTTAGAGATCTGTGTAGAAATACTAAACATTCCAGAAATTAGAGAAATAATATGCCGTTTTATTTCTACTAGGTTGCCAAATATTATAGAGTTGTGCAATTCCCTGTGGTGACCAAATTTGGGGCACAGAAGCAAGGGTACTCATGCTATTCATGTTTACACTTGGTGAAACTCTTTCAGAGGGGATCTTGACGATGCAGTTAATTAGTGACAGTAAGGATGCGTATGCTGTAAAATCCTGCAGTTCCCTTCCTGGGTATATTCTCTAGAAAAATTCCACTAGAATATAAACTCCTTGCAGCCCAGGCTTTTAGCTTCTTTTCTTCACTGATGTATCCTACATGCCGAGAACAGTGCGAGACAGTTATTAGAAACTTGGTACGTATTTGTTGAATGAAAGAACACTCTCACACAAGTGTTACAAATGAATATGGGTGAGAACGTTCACTGCAGTGTGATTTGCAGTAGCAAAGAAACCTTCAATGTACGAGACATTCATTTTGAAGGGGACGGAGAATGATGAAATGAATGACAGTATTCAAAAGAATAGTAGTCTTCAAAGGAGTGCAATGCTACAGTGAGAAGTAGTAAGCATGCGATAATAGGGCCAGACTGCCGTAAAGTGAAGAGTAAGCATCAGACAAGCGCAAAGCAGTGTATCAACTTAGAATATAAACGGGGGACGGTACAGCGCAGTGGTAGAATGCATGCTTAGCATGCAGGAGGTCCTGGGTTCAGTCCCTGGTACTCCCACTAAAAATAAACAAATAAACCTAATTACCCCCTCTCAGAAAATAAATACATAAAATAAGAAAAAGTGATAAATCTTTAAAAATTTTAAAAAATACAGATAAAATGGAGCTTTATATTTTGAAAAAGGCATTCATTTTAAAGATGTGAATTAAAGCAATTAGAGTAAGTAGGAGAATGGAAATGAGTGAAAATAGAAAATTAAACTTAAGAAAAATAAAATAAAACAGAACCGCAAGGCACCTGCACTGACCAGTAGTGGGGTGTTCCAGTCCAGTCTGCGTTTTGCCTTTGAAGTCCAGGAATGAAAAGTGTGTGCTTATGTCATGTTAGCTTGTTTCGTCTTTTTAAACATATGATTCAATTTACTAATGATTTAGTTTTCCAAGAAGGCCTTAGATGACAAAATTACTTCTTTACTAAGTGGATTGATTCTATGCCCTAAACCAGGTATTTCCTTGTGATTAATTCACAATGAACAGTCTGGCTTGCTGGTTTGTGGCAGACAGACTACCTGTTTGTCTCACTGTGATGAATCCAGCATTGGAAACGTGGCATCATTTTACAAAACAACTGAGGGGCTGAGCAGCCATGGAAATAAAACACAAAGATGGCAGACACGACACACTTTATGTAACTTGTTAAAGTCAAATCAATACCCAGAAGCTGCAAGTATGTATACTGGCGATTGTTTTTGGCCTGTTAGCACACGTGTGAAATGACTGTGGACTCGGCCCATTTTGCTAGAAACAGGTGTCGTGTCCTCCCCACAAGTGGCACTTGTGTGTCTGAGCTGGGGTGTGAATGGCATGCTCTCACAGCGAGGCATGACATATCCTTGTTAACATTTAGGACTAATGGCCATTGAAGAAAAAGCTTTTTTTTTTCTATATTGAGAAAACTGTGTTCTCATTGGTCTTATTAGAAAATGGATAAAATGAATAACAGAGGGGGAAAACGAAGCAGATAATGCCGGGCTGAATACTGCAACATTCTAGGGAAAGAACCAGCTGGCTGCAAGGAGAGCAGAGACGCACAGAGAGGAAGTGAATGGGTCCCGTTGTGCCTGAAATCCTCCAAGGGTAGAAGAAAAGAGACCAGAATGTAAAGCACAGGGGAAAAGGCAGATGACAAAAGAGCCTTTATCTAAAAGGTCCTATTCAGAGATGTGGTCTTCTTTTCAGGCAGGCACAACAGTTACAAGAAGTGTGTTTGTCCCTTTACCTTCAAATTTCATGCTGTCCGTGTTGTCATGTTTGAAAGTGACATTTTAAAAGAAGGACCTGATTTTCTGTTAGCAATAATTAAGAGAGGACAGGTTGGGAAAATGACTGCAACACTTAGGTTGTTATCTAAGAGTTTTGTTTGATTCCACCTACTATTTTGTACTTTCTAATTATACGTATATATTGTTCATATCCACGTAATTCTAAGAAGGATTTGAAATGATTATATCTTTGTAGACAATCTACCAAGTTAATGCCATATTTTAAAAAATATTTTCTTATTTTTTCTTCCTGTAATGAGGACTTTTAAGATCTACTCTCTTAGGAACTTTCAAATACACAATATGGTATTGCTAACTATATTCACCAAGCTGCACGTTATATTCCTGAACCTCCTTATCCTATAATGAGACGTTTGTATCTTTCGACCATCTTTACCATTTTACCTCTCTCCCCTCACTATCCACCCACCCCCGACCTCTGGCAGCCACCAGTGTGTTCTCTGTATCTTTGAGTCAGGGTTTTTTTTGGTGTGTGGGGATTTTTTTTTTTTCAAAGATTCCACAGATAAGTGAGAGCATACGGTATTTATCTTTGTCTGTCTTATTTCACTTAGCATAATGCCCTCAAGGTCCAAAAGCCTTCATGGCTCTTAAAATTTTTGTTACAAGATCATAAGCACATGCTCATATTTTTCTTTTAATACTTGGATGGTTCTATTTCTTCCATTCTTATGTTTGAGACATTAATTGACTTAGATTTTATATTTGTATGGTATGAGTAAGGATCTATCTTGATTTTGTTTTGTTTTTAATTTTCTCAATATAACTTAAAGTGTGTCTTTTCCTTACTAATGTGAGAGGCACACTACATTCTTGTGTATATAAGATCCTTGGGTTTTAAATTTTTTGATCTTGCTGCTTGATACAACAAAATTTCTTGTTTCATTTTGTTTAAGTTGTCGTGGCTATTTTGATTCCATGAAAATTAAGAATTAACTTGTCAATGGCCATAAGAAAGATTTGTTTTGTGCATTGAGTTGGAATAGATTGAAATGATAGCCAAATAACAGGAAGTGGACATTTTCACCATTTCCAGAATTCCCAAACACTAACACTTAACAGCTGTCCATTTATTTTGGTTTTCTTTTTTGTTACTAAGTAAGGCTTAATAGAAAATGGTCTAAAACCGTTTTTTTCTAGGAACTTAGTAGCTTGTTATTTTTGCTTACACGGCTACAATACTGAAGAACTGTTAATTGAAAATTTATTGATGTAAAATAGACACAAAGAAAAATGCACAATCTTAAGTATATATAGCGTGATGAATTTTCACAAAGTAAACCTACCAGGTAAGCAGCACCCAGATTAAGACATTGGGTTATCATCACTTCAGAAGCCTTACTTCCTTCTAGTCAGTATCACATCCTGGATGAATAGTCACTATGCTGGCTTCTTACAACATAGATTAATTTGCTCTGTTTTAATACTTGACATAAATGGAAGCACACTGAATATATACTTATGTGCGCGACTTCTTTTACTCACAATTATATATGTGAGCTTCATTCATACTGTTGCGTGTAGTTGTAGAGACTTCAACCCATATTCTTGCTGTACAGTATTTGCTATTAATAAATGCCAATGTGTTTATCAATTCTACTGGTGACGGTGTTTACGCAGTATAGTTTTAGTTGATTATGAATAAAGCTATGTTGAGTATTTTACTCAGGTTTAGTGAACATTTGTGTGCATTTGTCTTGGGTCTGTCTCTAAGAGTAAACTTGCTGCGTCAGAGAAAAATGCATATGTTTGCATTTGTAAACATTGCCACAGTTTTGCTGAATGCTTGTGCCAATTCACACTGTCATCAGCAATGTAAGAGGAGTCTGTTTATCCACATTCTGGATGACAATTGGCATTTTCCATCTGGTCCTTGTGTAGTAGTATTTCATTGTGCTTTTAATTTGCATTCACTTCACTTGATGTCTAATAAGGTTGAGCTTTTTTTTGTATTTTTATTGCCATGTCGATACTCTTCTTTGTAAAATATCAATTCAAGTCTTCTGTCATTTAAAAAATTGCTTTGCTGTCTTTTTCTTAGCAACTTAGAATTTCTTTACATTTTATTAGTATAACACATTGGATATATTTTATCTAGCTTCTGTGGTTGCTGTTTTACTCCCTTAGTAATGTGATGAACTGAAACTCTTAATCTTAATATAGTTCAATTAAACTATATATTTTTTCTTTTATTGTTATTACTTTTTGTGTTCTGCTTAAAAACATTTTGCCTATTCTAAGATCATATTTTCTTTTATTTTGTTCTGAAAACTTTACTGTTTCTCGTTTGACATTTAGATCGTCAATCCATTTGGAGTAGATTTTTACATACAGGGTGAGGTAAGGGATCAAGATTCATTTTTTTTCCCCAATGAATATCCAATCCATCTGGCACCATTTATGAATATGACGACTTTCTCTTGTTACACTGTTGTGGCGTGTTTGTGGCATGTTTGTGGCTGAAAGACAGTGGCTGAATGTATGTGTCTAGACTCTGTTTTGTTCCAGGATATAGATATATTTGTCTATCTTTGGGTTAATGTCACATTGTCTTAATTAGTAAAACTTCAGAATAGGTCTTGGAGTTGAGCAATGCTGGTCCACCAGCTTGCTTCTACTTCCTCAGAAATGCCTTGGCCATCGTAGACGTTTGCATTTCCACATGTGAATTTTAAAACTACCTGGTCAATCAAAAGTATTGCTGAAATATTGGCTGGAATTGCCTTGAATCTGCAGTTTAATTGGGAGATTACTGACATCTTTATAACATTGACTCTTTCAGTTCACAAGCATTGTATAACCCTCCATTTATCTAAGTCCTTTAAATTTTCTCTGAAAAATGCTTTATTTTCAGTAAAAAGATATATATATCTTTTATTAGATTTTTCCAAGGTATTTTATGTTTCTAAGTGCCATTATAAGTGGTGTATTTTTCCTTTTTTTTTTTTTTTTTTTGGTGGCTGATGTATAGAAATACAGTTAATAATGTACATTGGACATCTTGTATCCAGTAACTTACTGTATTTATCAATTCTACTAGCTTGTCTATAGATTATTTTAGACTTTTCTAGGTAAACAAACATGACTCCTGTGAATAATGACATTTCATTTCTTTCTTTACAAACATATAACTTTTATTTACTTCTTATTTCACTGGCTAGTGCTTCTGGCACAACACTGAATTTTTGTGAGAGTAAGCATACTTATCTTATTCAAGGGAAGATTTCAATATTTCATCATTGAGTATAACCATTGCTATAGATTTTTAAAGGTATTATTTATCAGTATCAAGAACATTTTCTTTCATTCTGCCTTGCTAAGACATTTTATCATGAATGTATGTTAAATTTTATGAAGTGATTTTATATATCTATTGAGATGATTATGTGTGATTTCTGTCTTGTTTCAATGTAGTAAGTTACATTGTTTTCTGACCTTGAATCATACTTGCATTCATGACAGAAGCATTTATTAGCTGACACCTGTTGGACTTTGTATACATCACTAGATTCTTTTTTCTTATACCTGGTTTAAAGTGTTTGCATCTGTGTTAGTTAAGAAATTTCGTCTGTAATTTTCCTTTATTTCTAGTGTTCTGGTGAGGTTTTGGGATCATCTTGGCATTCTCGTAAAGAGTGTTATGAAGTTTCCCTATTTTGCTATTCACTGGAAGAATTTAGGGCATGTTATTTCTTCCTTAAATTTCTAGAATAAATCAGCTGCTGAAGCCAAGTAGTCTTGATTTTTTTTTTTATTGACAAGAATTTTAATAACAGATTCAATTTCTTTAGTATGCATAGGCTTATTTAGATTTTTTATTTCATCTATCATCTTGGGAAGTTATTTTCTTAGTGAAGATTTTACTTATTTCTTACAAGTTATCAACTTTATTGATATACTATATACTAATTTTCTTTAAAAGTGTGGAGTATCTATATACAATGTTTACTTTTCATTTGTGATATTGATAATTTATATTTTCTCTTCTTTGATAGATCAGTTTTGCTAAGGTTTTTTTTAAATCAATATCTTTTACAAAAAGTGATTTTTGGTTTTGTGTATTCTGTTTACTGTGTATTATCTTTACTTTGTCTATGCTATATACTTACGTTATTATATTATTTCTTTTTCTATTTTCTCAGATTTGTCTTATTATTTTTCCAGCATCTTAACATTGAAGTTGGAGGCATTGCCCTTCAGCACCTCTCTTTCAAATATTTATGCATTTATTTAAGTCCAAAAGTTCTTGAAAATACTACTTTAGCTGCATTCCATAAATTTTGATGTGGCATCTTTGCCATTTTTTATTTTAAAAATATTTTCTAATTTCCATTTTGACTTCTTTTCTGACCTGTGATTCACTCAGAAATATATCTTTAATTTCCAGATGCATGGAACTTTTCTACTCATCTTTTGTTATTGATTTTCAAGTTAATTAAGAATCTGATCAAAAGATAGAATCTAAACATTTTTAATCTTTTCAAATTTCTTGAGGGTTTCTTTTTGCCCTAGTTTATGATATACTTTGATAAATGTTTCTTGTATGCTTGGGGAAAATGTCAATATGTTACTATTAGATACAGTGCTCTATGTAGTTTAATTAGGTCTTTTTTGTTAAATGTGGATGTTTTGTGTGTGTGTGTGTGTGTCCCTACAGGTTTAAGATTGTGATGTCTTCCTGTTAGGATGACTCTTTCAGGAAATATCTCTTTATATCATGATCTCTAGTAATGTTTGTTTGCTTCCTTCAAGTCTATGGTATTTGATTTTAATTGTCAAGAACAATTAAAGATCTGAGACTTTGCCCTTCTTTGCAAGCTAGCAAGTTAGGCTGCCATAGCTTCATGGATGTTGGGAGAAGACACACAATTCCTGACTCAGAGATAGATATAGAACTTTTACTCACAGCAATGAGAGTAACCAGATCATCAGAATTGTACTGTTTCCTCGAATCCCAGCTCGCACAGGGTGTTGAAGTCCACCGGACGCCATTGGATTGTCGCTTCACCAAATCACAAGTGCACCAGTTTTAGGCATTTAGCGAGAACTCTGAGTCAAGAGTTCCAACAAGCCAACAAACTTTACTACAGGAGGTAAAGGGAGGGATAAAATTTTTCCGAAGGGGGAGATGGCTGCTTTTACCCTGTTTGGGTTTTATGGAGTTTCTTGAAATGTTAGTTGATAATCTTAATCAGTTTTGAAAATTTTTTCATGGATAATAGATTTCTTATGCTTCTCCTTACTCAATTTTCTACTAGCCTTCGTGCCTTACACAGTTTCTCCTGTCTCCAATTCCTGAGCCATCTGAGGGGTTTGTTGTGTCATTGGCTTACTTCTTATCAGCGCCACACTATAGAGGCACCTGATGGTCACTCTTCTTAATTCATCTGAAACCTCTTCCTCCCCACTGTCTACCTTCAAAAAACTTGTTGATGGCTCTTCCCAGTGTTCTCTTTGTCTATTATACCTACTTTATTCTTTCTATTTTTTGAGGGATTTTCATGTAGAGATCAGTGATAAATAATGTATTTATTCCATAATATATAACCTAAATTCTCCACTCTAATATTTTCAGTTTTCCTATTTTTATTTGGTTTTAAGTGTGTCTCTTGTAATTATCAGTTAACAGGATGTAAGTTCAGAGTGAGGGTTTCATGATTTAGGTGAGTTTAAGCCACCACATTATTTATTGTCCACATTTATTTTTGCTGATATTTCATATTGACGCTACATCTCAAATGTTGAGCGGTTTTGTATTCTGTATTCCAGTTTGCATTTGAGGATTTTTGCCTCTCATAGAATCTACGTGGACAGCCTATGGGAGGTCTGGGAAATACGTGAAGGGTTATGGGCCACACTGTGCTCGGGGAACGGTGGTAGACAGGATATGCAATGTGATCACTGCCTTGTTTCTCTTCTTCCAACTTCCACAATAAATAATCCATCTCAGAGTAAGATACCCCATACCCTCCTGTTTGGCCCAGGTGTTAAGGGATGGTATGGCAAAATCTCTATTTTTGGTTTCTCCCACTTTGTTATTCAAGTTGATCACCCTGCTTGCGTCTCTGGAAGTCCTCGATCATTGATTCTACTGTTGTGGTCGTGCTCAAATTTGTTTAAGCTTCTGGGTCAGTGCAGTCCTATAGTCTAGAACACGTTCAGCTGGGAGGCATGCCCAACTGTTCTGTTCTCAGTCTGTTACAGATTTCTCCCATCTTCTGAACCACTAAGATTATTTATCTCAGTTTTAAGCAATGCTACATTTATATCATTTATAGGATTTGGTGCAGGAGGTGAGCCTGCTGGGGGTGGATGTGATCAGTCTACTCTCTTAAAGCCAGAATCCTTAAGCACTGCCACATTTAGATATTTGATGGCTCATTTATTCATTAATGAAAATTAGACTCTTCTGCTAAATCTTGCATTTCATATTGACCAGTACAGTTTGAGGTCTCTGTTCCAAAAGCTATTAAGGATTCAATTAAAATTCTCTCATACAGCATGAATATTATATAATATTATAAATCACCTGGACTCTCTATGCTAACATGGTTGTCTTTCCATTTGAGAACATACAGCGCATCTTTAATTTCTAGATTATATCAGGGTGTTGGCTGAAATCTAATGTCATCTGTGGTTGGTTATGCTCTTTCATTTTAATCTACAGAATCTTAAAGTTCTTCCTTATTCCTGAAGACAGTGCATTTGGAGAGTGGTTTGGGAGGTTCCTCTTCTTTGTCTTCTACTACAAGCTGTTTTGGAGGATAATCTGATAGTCCAGATCTCTATTAATAAATTTAGGCCCTTTATTATAGATAAGTCTTCATTAGTGGATTCAGTGCCTCCATTTCCCAAGCTTGTCTTATTTTCTACAAAAATGAATCAATTTACTTTTCTTAATTATTTTCTTTTAAAAAATATTCTAATAAGGATTCTTTTCAGTTATTTTCCTTTTCAATCCTTAGTCTCTAGAGCTTTTGAAAGCTAGCAAGGAAAGACGGCGTGTGCGCAGACTAGAAACACATGCATCTCATGTCTAACGTTGACCCAAGTGTTGACAGTTTGTGGTAGATGCTGTTATATTAAATTTAGTCAGGTATAGATATGCCCTGAGTTGTAGGAGACCCAGCTGTGTTTAATTTAAATATAATTTCCAAAAGAGTGAAGGATTTTCTAATAGAACGACTGCTTAAAAGTGGGCGCTTGGAAGGATTGACTGTCAGTCAAATACGGGGGGAAAAAGCAAAAGAAGGTGCAAGAAGAGGCAGAGAAAGAATGAAATATAAAAAGCAGAATATTCCTCTTGCAAAACCTGACAGCTTCAGAACAGCAGTGCCCCTAGATTACAAATCAAAGTGATCTTAATCAAGAGCGTAAATTTGGAGATACAGGCTGTTTCTCTAGATAGCTACATATAGATCGTATTTGTAATCACATTATACACACCCAAATGTTTTTGTAGCAACAAAGATAGAAAAATGTTTCTTTATATGACCAGAGAAAAACTTTGATGTTAAGAAAGGAAACAAGAGAAAAATAGTACTAGTGGAAGTTAGAAATAGGTGGCAGAGCAATTCCTTCTGCACTGCATTTTCAAGGCATCTTCATCCCAGACCGTCAGCCCCATCCTCACTTCCCTAGGGTCCTTGTGTCTCTACATTGCTTTTCTGCTCCATCTTTCTAGCTGATATGTGGATAGCAATGTGTCTTGTGTTTGTGTGTGAGTGTGCTCACATAGATGCCAATAAAAATATACATATACAAATGTTTTTCTCTTTAGGTCAGTCCCCTCTCTGGGCCTGTGTTGATACAGCCCATCGGGGACTCATTCATTTAGAAAAGATTAGGGAATATTACATTTCTTTGAGCTTCAACTAATTCCAGACAATGATCTTAAAGAAGATACAGGAATCATACAAAGTTGGTAGGTAAGTAAGCATTACGGTCATTTGTCAGGTCCTAGACGCCCATAACAGAGTTACCAAGTTGCACTTGCTTCGTTTCAATGTTTGCTTCATTTTTTCTCACTTCCTAGTTGTATAAAGCAAACAAGTGAAAAAAGGGGAGATGTGTATTTTTCTCTGCCCATCACATCCTTCCCCGGGCACATAAAAAGGCATAATTCTGGCAACAGTTTGGCTCTCCAACAAGGAATTTATCTACACTTACACCTTATTGAAATGTTGTGATTAAATAATTTTAATGTAACAATGTGAAATGAGGATTAGCTGCTGATATGTGTGGGACAACCCGGCATCAGCTCAACTGGGAAAATGCCTGGCTGCCTCCTGCCTTTTGACTTCTGACTGCTTTAACTTACTCTGGTCCATTTATAATACTTCCATCTTTCCTGAAGTAGCTACTTGCCCAGGTCTAGTCTTAACAGACTTTCTGCTTTCTGTACATGCTCATTTTCCTACAAGGAGATGTTGGGAAACAATTAGAATTTCCAAAACTATATAGACCTTAGGCTCCCAGTGTCCCTAAGGCGTATATTCTGTGTAACGTGCTTTCTATGGGATTTTTAATATTTTGTGTTTTTATTTTAATACTATTCTACAACAATTACACGTATATTCTGAACTATTTGAAAATGGCTTTATAATAGAATAGTGATACATGACTTCAGTGTCTCTGCTTGCATTCTTGCCACCTTCTTGCTTGTGCCAAAGGAAGGCGATAGGATGTCACGGTGTTCTGTAAAGTCAAAAGTTTTTTCAATGACTTGAGCAGAGAAAGTGGGAGGACTCAACCATCACATGACACACAGAATGCCAAACAGGAAATAATATGCTTCAAGTAAAGCCTGTGCTCACATGTTAAGTAGATTACTTGAATAGATACTCTTTTTGTAGGCACCAGTTAAATATGAGAATAGTGGTAAAAATACAAAGAACCATTGTCCGATCACTGATTCTTTAAAAAATTTTCACTATTGTACTTCAGATTCAGTATTAAATTTATCAGCCCATGCAGTAGCTGACCAGTGGTTAAAAACTGCTTCATCTTTAAAACAACAACAATAATGATGGTGATGTATAGGATTGTCCACTGGGTTAAGATGCAAAGGAACCAAGATGACAGAAAACAAAAAATCAGACACATAAGATTAAACTCTATTATTAAACCTAAAATAGCTGATGGACATTCATCGGGAAAACACCGTCCACCACTCTGATGTTTTTACTTCGGAGCATTATTGATGTTGTAGGCTTGCTTGTATTAACTTTTTAATTAAAATATGTAACATATACAGGCACCAGTTAATTTTATAAAAGTTTTTGTTTGTATATGTAGAAGTTGCATTTGAAAACAAATAATTTAAAGTAAACATTGAGGCTGTATCAGAATAATTTAACCCAAAAGGGGGCTGCTGTTTGTGGTTTTGCCCAGTATAAAGGAGAAGGCTTCTCTCGGGAGCAAGGAACGGTGCAAATACATGGTTAACAGACAGTGAATGAAGAAGAAGGAAAAGTGAGGAGAAAGAAGCTCTATTTCCTGTCTTCTAAATCTGTACCTAATATCATGAAATTTGTTTCATACCTACGAGTGTAAATTGACAGCATGTGGAAACTTATCTGATTCTTACAGAAGAGTTTCAGGAAACTACATTACAGGAAAAATTAACCAAAGCACTTCTCTTGGTACTAAATCAGATGTAATTTTACAGTCTTCTCTAATAAACCCTTGAAGTCAAAGACAACATCTATATTTCCTATTTCTGAAATACTTCCACAGTTTCAGTCACGTGTGGAGGCCCAGGTGGCATAAAGGAACTAAGACGACTTTTAAGTAATAATGAATAATGTTTCATTTGGAGAGAAATACTAACTTACAAATACAGGTGCAGAAGCCTTCTCATGAAGCCTTTACACTTAGGTGAGAAAACAGAAGCATACAATGAGATTTTAATTTTTTTTAAACCAGAACTTGATTTGTTTTTCTGTTTTTAGTGAGTGAAACCCTCGTTTTTGGAAAATGCCTGGGGAGGGAGTTTTCCAAATTATATGTGAAATAGAAGTCTAGGTAAGTTTTCAAAATAAATGAATAATAAAATATAAATATATACAATTTTTGTTATAGCTTAGATTTTTAATGGGTCATAAGTATGTCAAAATTATATTACAGAAAGCAGTACAATTTCAGTAAAGAGAGTTTATAATCTTGTTTTAGTCATTGGGAGGTAATTTAATGTTCTGAAATTTCCTTCCTGAAATCAAATTTCAGTTATATTCTGAACTTAGTGTAAGTTATTGAAAAAAATCTGCTGAGTTTTTGTTCATTCGATGAAAGTTTACTTTACTTTAGTCAAACATCACTTGTGCCCAGACCTTTTCCATTTATTATTCTGAAAAATTACTGGAAATAGATGATGATAGGGCTTCAGGGAAAATTATTATTAACTTTTTCTAGAACAGTTTTTTATTACCAAATAATGGACATATTAAATTACTTAGAAAACAAATTATTTTTAATAGAAATGAACTTTAATTCATATTTCCACAAAGTAAAAAAATATTTCTTCTGAAAAGAAACAAGTCTCTCAGGAATGTAGTTACATAGAAAATAATTCAAGGTGTAAATGTAATCTAAGAGCTGGCAGGTCTGCATCATTCAAAAACTAGTGAAAATCAACAATGCTTCAGAAGTCAGCAAGTGTGATTGGTGGTAGACAAAACAGGCATTGCAGGTTGGGAAAGGGAAGAAATAAGGTAGAAGTGGAGTTGTAAAAAGAAGGAAACGAGGGAGAAAATTTCATAATGAGTTTGCGATTTTCAGTTTCACTGTATCAGGACTTCCTCAGAGTTAGAACTAAACATTGTGGCTAGCTATGGATTAAGAATTGATCAAATTTCTCTTTTTTAATTTTTCAAAAATTTTGTTTAGTTTTAAAAATTTTGTTGGGGGGAGGTAATTAGGTAATTTACTTTGTGATGGTGGTACTGGGGGCTGAACATAGGACCTTGTGCATGCTAGGCATGCACTCTACCACTGAGCAGTACCCTCTCCTAATTAAATTCCTCTTGATAAAAAAGTGTTTCTTCATGAGAGTCCAGCTGGTCAGAATGAAGCTCATGTCACTAATCACAGTCATGAAGGACCTGGGAGTTATAAACAATACTCTTTCTTAATTAAGACATCCAGAAAAGGGGAAGATGGCACACCATTTCCTGCTGACCACAGATGTACATTGAGTTTTATTCCTTGGCTGTTCAACGGAAATGACATTTTACTCAATGTAATCTTTTCAGAGACTTGGCATTCAACAGAACCTTTCGGTACAGTGAATTATTTTATTTGGGGAAATCAGGAGCAATTCATACAAAAGCACTGATTTGATTCTCATTTCTACAGAAAAGAATAAAAATCAATTTCCTCAAATGTATCACAGTTAACATGCCCACCTGGATTCTTGCTCCCATCTGCTTTCAAAGAGGCCAAAGAAAATCACACTTGTAATTGTAGAAACACAGATTAAAATTGCACTGGAAGACTTGGAAATGGAACTCCCTCCATTTTTCAAATATCTTTATGAGTTATAGATACAAGTTTTTCTTCTCTCCAAGACAAGAGAAGTGATCTGCTGCATTCTAGATAAATAATCTTGTTATTTTTATTATACATGAAGTGTTAAAAACCTTTCAACTTTTAAATTAAATCAGTTATGCTTTTGAGCATTTACACAGAAACTGTCACAAAGTAGAGATTCAATAAATGTCTGTTACAATACTTTGAGTGTAAATTTATTTTTCTTTTTAGTTCTACACATTTATATGAATACACAGTTTTGACAATTATTTTTGTATCTCTGAATAATATGCCTATATTGCTTACATAAAATTATTTTCATTCTTTTTGCTTTTTCCACTACTCTGTCTTCCAGCTCATTGATCCATTCTTCTGAATCATTTAGTCTGCTATTGTTTCTGTCCAGTGTATTTTTCATTTCAGTTAATTGTATTCTTCATCTTGGTTTGTTTGTTCCTTATATTTTCTAACTCTGTTATAAACTTTAAACTTTTTATTCTGTGTATCCATACTCCTTGGAAAAAAGGAAAATACAGGGAAAAAAGGAAAATATAAGGAAAAAAAGCTCCTTGACATGGGTCTTGGTAATAAATTTTTGAATATGACACCTAAACCAAAAGCAATTAAAGCAAAAATAAGCGAGATTACATAAAACTAAAAACCTTCTGCACAGCAAAGGAAACCATCAAAAAAGCGAAAAGACAACCTACAGATTAGGAAAAAAAAGCCATATATCTCATACAAAGCTAATATCCAAAACACATAAAGAACTCACACAAACCAATAGCCAATTAAATAACCCAAGTTAAAAATGAGCAAAAGACTTGAATAGACACTTTTACAAAGAAGATCTGTGAATGATCAACAGACGCATGAAAAGATGCTCAGCACCACCGGTCACTAGGGACATGCAAATCAAAACCACAATGAAATCTCACCTCATGCCTGTAAGAATGGCCATCATTATAAATGCCAAGAGATGACAAATGCAGGAGAGGATGCAGAGAAAAGGGAATCCTTGTGCACTGTTGGTGGGATTTCACATTGGTACAGTCACTCTGGAAAACAGTATGGAAGCCTGTCAAGATATTAAGAATAGAACTATCACATGATCCAGCAATGCCACTTCTCGGTATATAGCCAAAGGAAGTGATAACACTAACTCAGAAAGACATCTGCATCTCCCATATTCACAGCAGCATTATTTGAAATTCTAAGACATGGAAATGGATTAAAAGTCCATTCACAGATGAATGGATAAAAATTTGTAGAGATATATATATATATACACACACATACACACACACACAATGGAATATTATTTAGCCATTAAACAAATGAGGAAAATTCTGCCATTTGTGGCAACATAGACGGACATTGAGGACATTTTGCCAAATGAATTGCCAAGCAGATAAAGACAAATACTGTATGATCTTACTTATATGTGGAATCTTGAAAAAAAAAAAAAACTCATAGAAAAAGATCAGATTTGTGATTACCAGAGGTGGGGTATGGGGTGGGTGAATTGTATGAAGGTACAATTTTCTAGTGATAAGATAAATAAGTACTAGAGATACAATATACAACATGATGACTATGGTTACCATTGCTGTAAAATATATATTATGGTTGTTTAGAATAAATCCTAAAAATTCTCATTACAAGGAGAAATGTTTTCAATAATTTCTATATAAATATATACATATATACACACATATATATACACATACATACACACACTGTGTATTTATGCTGTATACCTGAAACTCATGCAGTGATATGTCACTTACATCTCAATAAAAGTGAAAGAAAATTTACTTGGAATTTTTCTGCTTGTAAAATTTGTCTTTTACCCCCCACTTGTTTATTTATTTATCCAATCATTTATTTTTATCACCAAAGTCTCAGACACATATTTTGTACTTTGGGTTGTAATTCAATATCGCTTTATTTATTTTGTTTTTCAAATTGTTGTAGCTTCCAGAATCTTATATGATTCCATTTTTATCTCCTCTTTTGTGTGTCTGAGAAAGTCTATTTCTTCATATCTCTTAATTGCAGGGAGTTGGCTAACCTAATTGTGGAGACTGGCAGGGCAAACCTGACATCCATAACCAAGACCATGAACGTGCACTTGTTTATAATGTCATCTTATCCCATTACGTAAATCCCTTCCATCTCTGTCTATTACTGAAAATATTTGGAGGGAAAAATGCATTTAAGGGTGAATAAAATATTACAACTATAAATACTCACTTTTTGCATGTATGGCTTAAGCTAAATATTGTCTCTTTTGGAATTGTTCTAACAAATTGGTTTTACCGTTAGAATCTGAGTATAAACTTGGCATATAGAAATAAAATCATATGGCTGTGATTATTTTTCTCATCACTCTATGTTATGTTTCTAAAATGGAAACCATGGGACTTATACAAGAAAAATGACTTGGTAGAAATATGACCACAGGAAAAATATTAGTAGCTTAAGTTTACATTGTTCTCCCTAGAGGTGATATTTATTTTATAATGAAAATGCATTAAATGACCTGTAATGTCATAAGAGGTAGGTAAACTAACACCCTGTGTTGCTGAAGGGAGCTAGTGTATTTTTTACATACAACATTTCAAATATATATTCTCAGTCATTATCTACTTTAGGCATCAATTTTTCTTAAAAAACCCTCAAAACCAAAATCAATGAAAAAGTTTAAGCATGATTTGAGATACTTTAAAAAGTCAAATCAATAAATACATTAAATTATTTTATTCACAGCAAATGTTCAAAATCTCCACGTAGCAAATGCTGGGCTTCCTTCTTCTTCTCTTTCCTCCTATTTTTCTTTCGCTCATCAGTCACTAAACACATAAATAAATTTAAATATCAATCAGATGGAAAAAAACTCTACCATATTTCTTTCACATAGTAAGCCCTTAATAAATGTTTTAAGTGACTGAATGAAAAATTAAACATTAATGATGAATCCCAATATGTGTTTTGTTTTGTTACTAGTGGTGTTGCTGATTTTTTTTGTATAAATAATCAAGAGATTATTACAAAGTCACAGTAAAGTTATGCTGTGTGTGTAACCCTCAGGTTACAGTCCCTAACTTGAAGAGGAGCACAGAACATAACTAGAAAGTTAAGGGGGAGAGTGAACTGTAATATTGAATGGCATATTGCAAAACCATCCAGGAGTTTATTTAAAAACTAAGGTGATCAATGTATAAAATTTCTAAGGAATAACAAAGAGGTTAATTGGTTAATCTATGTTGTGCTGTGAATTCTCAGTTCTTAAATCTCTTATTCAACTGTGTGTGACTTTAATCTTTTGTTTCCTTTCCATCTGTATAGATTTTTAGTAGAACAAGTTATCTGTTTCTCTGGCCTTGCTTCCACTTATTCTATTCAAATTCTAATATGATTTCCTACATGCATATTGTCTCCTATTCCAACTTATTCTGAAAAGGTCTTCTGCCACTGCTGAGGGTCAAAGAAGTTTCTGTATTGCCAAGACCCACCAAGGACACCACAATGGCACCTACAGTGGCCAGTCAACATTTTCTTCAAGACTATAGGTGCTGGATGATGAGGATTCTTATGTCTGTGCCAATCTGGGGTGTTAAATATTGTTAATTGATTAGGGTATTCCAGTTGCTACAGATTTACAGCAATGTCCCCTCAAGAATCCTGTCATTTGCATTAAAACTGGCACTTCTGATCACTGCGATAGGAAGCCTTGTCTCCTTGTTCTTGAGGATTGTGGTAAAAATGATTGATTTTCAGTTTTTTTCTTGACTGTTCATTAAATTCCCCTGCTCTATTGCTCGGGCACAAATCCCTGCAAACTCCATCAGAGAACAACATAGAAGAGACATTATGCCGTATTTCAGAATTTCTGACTTTTCCTCCTTGGACTGAACTTGATTTCTCTGGCTCTATTTTTCTCTAGAACACACTCTTATTCAGGCAATATATCAATATCTGTACAAATAGAGCCCCAGCTGGCCCACAAGATAAGTTCTCCAGGCAACCCAGTGGGGCTCGAGTCCTAGAGTAAACAGATCGGGTACTGAAGCCAACGTATCTATAACGTATAAAATGCTCTCCAAAACCCAAGTCAAATTAAGAAATCTCTTATTGCCGTAATTCCCTTTCATTATTAGAAATTATCATACACTTGTACTGTGAAAGTATAAGTCACTAAAAACATAATTATCATTTTAAGTAATGGCTAAGTAGTGCTGTAGTTTAATATTGCAATTTTGCTCACTTTTATTCATAATTAATCTTTTATAGCTTCCTTCTCCCTCCCACAAAGATGTTAAAGCTAAAAACAAATATGGGCTAATATCTTTAGCAGGAAAGACTAATTAAAAATACTTAATTCGGCTTTGGTGAGCATTTATTTTATGAATGCAGATCTTTTGAACTAAACTTTTTCTGTCTCTATTCTAGCCATTTCTCTTCTTAGGGTTTGAAAACCTAGCTGTTAAATTCACATATGAATTTCATTTTGACGTATGTAATGGATTCCAATAATATTTCCACTTATATTCATGCCAGATATATGCTATTTATCCCTTTGGATTAACTTTTTTTTCTCTTCTCCCTCCTACATGGGTGCAGGCTGACTGCATGATTATCAAAGAGGTGCCTTATCCAAGGTCCCGTAGTTGAGTTCAGCTAATTAGGGGCCCAGGAAGGAGGAGGTCAGTATGCTTGGCTGTCTGTGCTATTGCTTCTGCTGGGTGTGCTCTTAGACTGGAGGGACTGCTGCTCTCAAGGCAGTCTTATCCATGTCTCTCTTCTTGCAAGTTCTTGTCCCTTTGGGCGTGTGGGTGGCAATAACTTTGTAGTAGCCTTTTCAGTGACTGTAGTGTCCTTTTCAGTTCCTCTGTGCTCCAACAACATTTTGTAAATAGTCCCTTAATCAGTGGACTCTTCTTGAATTATCCTAGGTTGAAGGTACAATTTTCTTCTTCTTGGGACCCCGATGAATACACTAAGCTAAGGTATAGGGTCTTAATGTTAACATCAGATTATCAATCTTGTACTAAAACTCTAAATACCATGACTGGTAAGTACATCCTTGATGCACACATTAGTCTCTGTGGAGGTCTAAACCCCCCAGTGTACACTAGACTCCGATGACGAAGGTTGATCTTACACTGGAAAGAAAGAAAGTGGTCATTGGAAAAGAAATGCAGTTAGGAGTTTGTTTTCTTCAAATGAGTTAAAGTTGTCTGGTTGATCATAATCATGTAAAGATATTTTATGCATCTATTTGATTTGTGACTCTATCATGAGAGAATTCAAATTTAGATAACCACTAATATTCAAGACAGTACTTTTCAAAAGAGAGCTCCATTATCAATGTCTTCACTCCTTGCAGGTTTCTTGTGACTCCTCCTCGTTGCCATGACAGATGTTTGGCATCATTGTGTGCGCCTCCCTCTTTCTCAACATAGGAATCCAATCAACTACAAAAATTTCCTTGGGTGCCATTTCCTGTTCTGGAGCTTTCTCTCCAACCCTTCTGCTAGCAACCTCATTTATGCTCTGTTTGTCCAGGATAAATTCTAAAATTGCAAATCTGACCACCTAACTTTCTTAATACCATCAATAACTTCTTTTCCTTTAGGATAAAATCCAAATGTCATTACTTGGATGATATGGCCCTCTGTGATTTAGTTTGTACCTGTATCTCAACCTCATTTCTTAAAACACATTTTAAGTTCCAATTATTATGAATTTGTTTCAATCTGCTCCTTTGTCCATATCATGCTTTCTCTTTAATGTGGCCCTTACCATTTGTTTGCAAAACATCTTCCCACACTTGACCTCAGTGCTGTATGCTCCCTTTGCAAAATCCTGAATGTCTTGCCATGTTGGGAAGAATTCCGTTACACTGAATTCTTAACTAATAATGATGTACCCCATCAAGATATTTATCATTTATTAGAATATCTCATGGTAAACAGCTTCAGTTTGGGTTTCTGCCTTAACCAAGAACCCGAGCTCTATCTACCTTTTTACATCATCAGCATCCTGTTTTCTATGCGGACAGTTGCAGCCCTGTGTTCACATTGCATCTGCTCTGGTTCCTGACATCAAACAGTGAAGAATCAGATTCAAAAGCAGGAAGGACAGCACGAGAGAGGGCATACTCTCTGTTCACCTCATGAACTTCTCTGTATCTGGGAGAAAACCTGCTCCTAGGTCTTCAGCTGGCCTGATGGTCTCCTGTGGCTGGTTGACCAGACTTGCTATTTGCCTGCTCTTAAAGCCATCATCTGCCTAAGATGGCTGCGATTGGCTCACAGCAGTCATGGTTCACCCTCGAGGACTAAGCATGGTCAGGCCTGAATAAACATGAGGTTCCTGAGCAAGGAGGAAGAGTGTGAGTGAGCAACAAGTGGTGTCTGCAGAAACGAGTTTATCTCTGCAGCCTTCTTCCTGCTGCTGCGGGATTCCTCCCCATGATCCCCATCCCTTCAACCTCCTTCTACTTACATGTGATATTCTATTTATACTGAACTTCTTTGAGTTTCTAGAATGTTCCATGTGTGCCCAGCATCCATGCCGTGCTGTGCCTATGCCTAGGACAGACTGTCCCTTTGCCCAGTTAGAGTTTATTGATCCTTCTGTCTCAGCTCCAACACTCTTTGCTCAGTCAGTACATTGTCTGTGCCAATCAAGCGAAGGGACCCTTCTTGTAACTAGTGATTCTCTCAGTCACAGACCCTGTTAGGCTACATCCTCTGTGTGACTATTTGTATATAACTGGTAAGCCTGCCTTCCTCCCGCACACTTCCTTTGAACCTGTGATCCCCTTCCTGTTTTGTCAGTAAGTTTATTTCAAGGAAGGGATGTTACAGCAGAGAAAACTCTTTCCAATTTGAAAAGCTGAGACCCCGAGGAAGCGAGAAGACAGGAGTTGGAGCAAGGTTTCTGGTAGCTCTCAATTCCAGAAATGAGTCCCTGGGTTGGATGGGAGGAGAGGTGCCGGGGAAGCCAGAGAAGTGGGTGCTGACGTGTTCCTGCGAATGGAGTCTGTCCAGGGGGCAGAGGGGACAACGGACACTTCACATGGGCCTGTGAGAGGAGAGACCTTGTCTGTCAGACTGAGGAGACATGATAAAGCCTCAGTTTCCCCACATGTAGGTGTGGTAATAGAGGAGTAGAAAGGCCGAGGGACCTGGACACCTGACATGGGAGAGGATTTGAGTGACTTCTGAGTGTCAGAGATCAGCATGCAAAGGATGGTTCTGATGGCTCCACTAAGTGGCCTTTCGCCCCAGGTGAGCTGGGAGCAACAATGTGGCACTAGAACCTGAGGGGGACAGCAAAGGGGCAGAGAGCCTGACCAGGCTTAGTGGCTGGAACAAGGTCCCTTGAGTGACAGGGCAGGATGGACGAAGGATCACTTGACAGGAAAAGGACATCTCAGGTAATGCACAGGGGACAGCCCAGGCCAGAGCCACCTGTCAATCCCCAAGCACCATATGAACTCCTGAGACCACAGACACGGCCCCAGGCAGAGCAAGGAGTGTGGGAGGGAGATGCCGCTAAATTGATTAAATTTCTATTAACTAGTATAATGGGGACTTAAAAAGAAATTAAATTATGATGGAAAAAATGTATACTTCTTGCTTATTGAAATTTCTTCCTGCAATACCTGAGCACCTGCCCAAGTTGCGGGGTCCTCGGGCAGCAGCCAGTGCTGCTTGTGGTCACTGCCTTCAGGCCAGCACCTGGCGCAGCACCTGGCAGACAGATGCTTGAGATGGAGTGTGTGGCTCCATCAGTAGTAAGACAGCACAGGGGTGGAATACACTTAGTAATATTTTATAGGGATCAGGAAGGATGGGATGGAAGTAAATAAAACTGTGGATTAAAAGTCCATCTAGTTTAGAAACATATTCAGATTGTTATCACTGTAACTAATGTTATATCGAAATACCTCACAGGAGAAAAAGGCACTTTGACATCAAAAATGTTTGTGCATTTCTATGTAATTTGTACTCCACGCGTCAGATTATGCACAACTTCTCAAACCCAAGTTATCTGTATTATGATGGGGGTTGTACCCAAAAGGCAAGCTTTCATGCAGATATATGTCTACATGGATTTTAGAAAAATATATGTAATGTTGGAAATGATACAATTACACTATGCACACTCATTCTTTACTGAATTTTGGGCTAGAGACATATAATAACTTGAATAGATTAAACTCTGGCTGAAGTATCATCATGTTTCTAATAAAAATTGAGCATATTTTACAGTTTGAAAAAAGCTGAATGTTACAGAAAACCAACAACCTAATAACCCACAGCATGAAGGATTCCAATAAAATCATCGCTTGTCCTAATCATCACGTGCCTAGCTCCGTGGTTACTGCTTCTTTATCTTTACATGGGGGAAAAGGAAAATGATGACTTCCTGTTCAAAGCATTCAGAAATAAGAATAACCCAGCAGCTTCCAACAAACATGTTTCCACCCCAAAAACATTATATATTTATATTGTTCTCCACAAAATGAAGAAAGATAACTCAGAAATAGAGGACGAAAGGCAAACAGATAAAAAAGAGGAAGTAATCACACAACATATTACAACTTCCCATGCGATGTCAGATGATGGCGGGCGAGCCAGCTGGTGAAATGACTGGCTTTCACTGTTTCTCTGCTACTTTCAAATTTGGTGTGAGCCTCCAGGGAAATGAATTTGAAAGTCTCATCTCATTCCTAGAAGCAACAAATCTCTGGGAAAAAAAAAATCAGTTTTCAGAAGAAATTTGCACTCAATCTGAAGTTAAGAAGGGCTCTCGTGCGTTCGGCGGTTGACCCGCCTCTCCATTCAGGGCTCGGGGCCGAGGTCTGTGTCTGTGTGAGTCTTTCTCTAAGAGCTGTTTGGCTCCTCGGAGCTCCTGCCTCTCCACGTGGATTCCTGCAGGTTTTCCCTCCAGCTGTGCTGGCGTTTGTAGGTTGGGTGCTGTGCTTTCCTGTTTGGCAAAATAAAAGAAGACCAAGGATGCATGATAAGAAGGAATGCTGGTGAACCAGGGGCAGAGGTGGCCACCCCTGTCTCTTTAGCTACTCAGGACCTCCCCAAGTATTCAACGCACACCGGGGTAGGAAATTAAGTTGTAGGAAATTGGCAGGTCTTCCCACCATGTGTCTAGCCATATATGAATTGCTCCATACAGGTTACTTCACTTAAATCTATGCAAAGCATCCCCATGAAGTAAGATCTGACTGTCCCTCCTGCTTTGTTTTTCAGCTTAGAGAGAAGTGATTGTCCCCATTAATGCAGAGTCAGATAAGAACGGGTCTGCCCCTTCCTAGCCCAGCTTCTCTCATGATTCACGTCAAAAGCTAGTGTTCTTTACCTTGACTCAGCAAAGAAGCCCAAAATGTATAATAGCGCTTTAAAACCAACAATATATTGCCTACTTGCAATATAGTGTGGTAATGCCTTACAAGTACTAATGTTAATAAAAAGAAAGAGATTGAGAGACGGATGTTCCTGTTGGTTTGGAAGCTGTTTTCCCGGATCTGGGTTTTCCACATCAGGTTGGAATTAGGAAGTGCTGCCCAGCCGGGAACTCAGAAATGCCCAAGGAAGGTTACGTTTTTAAAACAATTATAAAACAAAATAAAAAACAAAAACACTCAGAGCTGATATTTCTTTCTTCAGTTAGGAAACTGAATTGGGTTTGAACATCGGTCCCAAAGCCTGGGCTGTTGTCAGTAACTTAAACCAGGAAAGATACAGAGAAACACATTTTTGTTAATACAACAAAATATTTCACCTAAATTTGTGAAGTATTAGCTGAGCTTTTGAGATACATAAAATATGTGAAACATTCCATCAAGCCAATCATATTTGAGCCTTGTCACCATGCACAATATCCTTCTGTTGCCTATAAACTATCGCTCCATCCTAATATGGAAATGATTCTGAGTATAATATGTTTTTTTCCCCCTTCTTAGTAATGGGCATATTAGTCTGATACAAAAGAAAAATCTGTTTTATATTCGTTTTCTGGCAGGGAGCTATAAACAAGTACACCAGGACACCTTAGAAAGTAAAGAACTTAGCAAAACTTTTGTGTTTTGGAATGCTCAAGATTTCTGACTCATTGCATTCCATCAAACTTTTGCAGATTCGCATAAGCAGCATCTTTTAGCGCCATGGCACACATGAGCAGCATAAATCTACTCAGCCAGTCGTGACCTGAAGTCACCCCCAGAGACTTTTGCTTTCTCTTTATTTCTGATAAACACTGGCAAGAAGGTTGTGAAAGATATTAGAGGGGCCACGGTCTCTTGCAAGCTCCCCAGTACCCACCAGCCCTGATATTCTCTGAACCAAAATATTTTCCAAGTCATCACAACGACTCCTTGTTGGTCGTAGTTGGAGGGTTCCAGGGTCATTTATAGAAGGAAGCATTTGTTATAATCTGTTAAAAAATATAGAAATAACGTCCTGCCCAGGGCGCAGGCATTTTCATTTCTTATTATCTTTGTTAATGACTCTTACCATTATCTCAGACTCTCCCGAGTTGTAGCTGGTGGTTAGACTGTTGGTCGGAGGATGCGCCAATGGCAGCTCCATTCTGCTGGAGGATAATGGAGGCAAAGAGGAAACAATAATGTCAACAATGAGTGACGAGATGCAAATGCTGCGATTCACTCCTGAGCACCGAGAAGCCAGACACCTCGATATGACAGTCTGCCCTTAGAGGAGGTTTCTGCAATAAGGAACCTGCTTTCTGAAGAGAACAACTTGTGTTTGTTTTGAGGGTCCTCTTTCTGCCTCTTGCAGGGAAGATTTCAGATTCAGAAAGGGGGAACTTTCTTGTGGAAGTTGCTTTAGCTGAGCTAAGGGTGTGTCTTGATGAACTTGGACTTCTGTAACAAAATATCACTTGGTAGAATAAGTGGTTTAAATAACATTTATTTCTCCCAGTTCTGGAGGCTGGGAAGTCCAAGATCAAAGCTTCAGCAGATTTGGTTCTTGGTGAAAATGTTCTCCCTGGCTTGCAAAGTACTACCGTACATTTGTGTGCTCACACAGCCTCTTTTTGTGTGGGTGGGAAAAAAAGGGGTGGGGGGGGGAAGAGAGAGAGAGAGAGGGAGAGAGGGAGCAAGGGAGCTAGCTCTCCTGTCTCTTCCTCCTCTTGTAAGGCACTAATCCCACCTTGTAGACGATACTCATCACCTCATCTAAACCTAATTAACTGTCTGCCAAAGTCCCTGTCTGCAAATACTGGCACACTGGATATTAGGGCTTAAACATATGAACCCCCTTGTGCGGACAGGATTCAGTCCGTAACAGGTGTGGTGAGCTTCCTTCCACAGAGGGGCTTTCTCTTCTACAGATTCCTCCCTTGAAGAAGAGCCCTTTCTACTTTCCGTGGACACGTTTCATTCCACTTAGCCAGGCACTAGGATTCTGAGTAGCTACCAAAAATGAGAGTTTCATAGAAGACTTCTGTTAAGCTCATGGTACCAGCCTTCTTTCTGAAGAGTTAGGATTAATTTTATGCCTATCATAGGGAGAAAATTATTCTAAATACTCCATATTCCATTTCATAGAATGAGAGGATTCTGATCATATTGTTGGAGTCAGGTGAGCATGGCACTGAAAGGTCATTAAAATTGCACGTGACAGTTTGATAACTTGGCAAGAGAAGTTGTGATGATGAAAGGTTCCTTCACTCCTGAAGAGATGTGTTAGCACTTTATTTGCAAATATTAGACTTGTCAACATGGCAGAATAAGTCACATTACTTGGGTTTTCATCTCATTACAATAAGTAAGAAAAAGCAAGTGTTATTATTGACTTTTAAGTCACTAGAAACAAAAGCTTTTGCACAGTGAAGGAAACCATCAACAAAATGAAAAGGCAACCCACAAAATGGGAGAAGATGTTTGCAAATAATATATCCAATGGAGAATGAACATCCCAAATACATAAAGATATCATGCAGCTCAATATCAAAAAACCTAAGTAATTCAGTTAAAACATGGGCAGAGGACCTGAACAGACATTTTTCCAAAGAAGACATACGGGTGGCTGACAGACACATGAAAAGATGCTCAACATCACTAATCGTTAGAGAAATGCAAATCAAAACCACAACCAGCTACCATCTCACACCTGTCAGAATGACTATTATCAAAAGTAAGTTATTTCATAACAAATAACAAGTGTTGACAAGGATGTGGAGGAAAGTGCACCCCTATGCACTGTTGGTAGATACGTAAGTTGGTGCAGCCACTGTGGAAAACAGTTTGGAGACCCCTTTAAAAATTAAAAATAGAACTACCATATGATTCAGAAATTTCACTCCTGGGTATTTATCCAAAGAAAACAAAAATACTAATTCAAAAAAATATATGCACCATATGTTCATTGCAGCACTATTTACAATAGCCAAGATATGAAAGCAACCTAAGAGTGTATCAACAGATGAATGGATAAAGATGATGTAGTACATATTGAGAAAGGGTATTATGCTAAGTGACATAAAAACAGACACAGAAAGACAAATATCATTTGATTTTACTTATATGTGGAATCTAAAAACCGAATAAATCAGCAAAACGAAACAGAAACAGACTCATAGATATAGAGAACAAACTGGTGGGAACCATGGGAGATGGAGGTGGGGGGTTAGGATAAATATATGAAGGGGGTTAAGTGATACAAACTTCCAGTTATAAAATAAATCACAGCAAAAGGAATATCGTCAATAGTGCTGTAATAACTTCCTGTGGTGACAGATGCTCACTGGACTTATGGTGATCATTGTGTAGTGTATTTAAAAGTCAAATCACTTCTTGTACAGCTGAAACTAACGTAAAATTGTAAGTCAACTACATTTCCAAAAAAAGCACTGTTGACTCTTGAACAACACTGGTTTGAATTGCATGGGTTCAATTCGACTTGAATTTTTTGTTTAGTAAATATGTACCATAGTACTATACTACAGGATCCAAGGTTGGTTGAATCTGAAGATTCAGATTCTTGGATATGCAGGAATAACTAAATTTATGCATGGATCTTCAACTATGGGTAGCGTTGGCATTGTGCTAGGTTCAACCGTAAAAAGATCACTAGAAACATCATGCATTAAAGACATGCACCCAACAACTTGTCCACCCAACCTCTAGCTTTACAACTGTCTGTGTAGTAAACTTAACTGTTATTTGATTCCTAGTCCTTCAAACTTTGTAATATATTGGAATTGGAAAGGAACAAGGTCAGCCAAGCTCAAGCCCTAGTCTTCCTCTGATATACTGACTTCCTGGCTGTTCAGATGACCCTTCAGGGGAACCTACTGGGAAGAGGTGAGTTGGTGGACAGCCTCCAGCTGCTGCACTCAGATCCACCTCAATGTTCATGCCAAGGTCACATCCATTTCAGCCCATTCTCAGTCACTGAGTGAGAACAATGGGGGATACGAGGTGCACCCAATTCATCCCAATGGAGGATTCCTCAGACTAGTAAACTTTGCTTGGATCTGCCCATCAGCCTGGCCAAGAAGGTCTTGGCGCTACCCTTGCAGTTCAGAACTCTTCTTACCCAATCCCTCTTCCATCTTTTTTCCTCTTCACAGGTATCAAGCCCTGCAGGGCAACAGGAGACCCTGCCTATCTGCTCCTGCTACCTCTCAGCTTGATCTTTCACAGGTTTTCCCCTCAGTGAGTCTCTTGCACGCCTAATTCTATCCCGAGGTCTGCTTCTTGGAGGACCTGAACTGATGCACTACACCAAGGACCACTGGCTGGACCTGTTGTAGACTCTGCCACACATCACTCTGGGCTCCCCTGTTTGTCTCTCAGGGCTCCTTGAGACCAACCACCGGTAGTGTCTTAGTCTACTCAAGCTGCCATACCATAGAATGGGTGGCTTAAACAGTAGAAGTTTATTTTCTCACAGTTCTGGAGGCAGAAAGTCCAAAATCGAGATCCCAGCAGAATTGGTTTCTGCTGAGACCTCTCTCCTTAGCTTGCAATAACATCTTCTCATTGTGTCCTCACGTGGCATCTTCTCCGAGCATGCAAGCGAAGAGGGAGAAACCTCTGGTATCTCTTCTTCTTCATATAAGAATACCAGTCCTATGGGATTACAGTCCCACCCTATGGCATCCTTTAACTTTAATTTCCTCCCTAAAAGTTCTATCTCCAAATATAGTCAAATTGGAGATTAGGGCTTCAACATATGAATTCTGGGGGGACACCATTCAGTCCATAACAAGTAGGCACCACCAAGTCAGGGTTCCTGTATTAACAGGAACGAATTGAAATTGAAATTGAAACGAACCACATGACCTTGGCTAGGGCATTCCACCTCTCTCGGCCTCAGTAAACTAATAGTATTGAATTGGTTAGCAAATCTAGAGCACTGATAAGAAATACCCTTCCAGAATTCAAATTCCCAGGGGAGACATAATGTGGCTACATTATTTTCTCCTTTGAAGCAGAGCTGAGAATGAAGAAGTCAAATGAACAAGAATCTGGCAGCTTTGAAAGCCCACCCCCTTTTTGTCACAGTGGAAGAGTGTGAATTCCATTGTGAACAGAGAATTTTTGTTTCTTGAATTCTCTCCAGTGTATTGCCTTGCACAGTTGCTGTTGTGTAATGGACTGTTAGAGGCTGGGTTTGTATGTGTGTGTGTTTAAATAAGAAAGACTGCCTATCCAGTCTCATGAAACAATGCTAATTGATGCTCAAAGGCGAAGACATGTTAACAGTGCAGATGTCAGATTTACCTGGTACCAGTGCCATGTGCTTGTTGGGACCTTGGGTAGCAAAATAAGTGTTCAGCATGAAGTAGGTATGCTGTACATGGCTCCTCAGTGAATAAAAACTGAATGGTGAGTGAAACATAGTGAGAGCTACTATGTATTAGCTGAAAAACAAAAGTGATTCAGGAGCTTAGATGTAGGAGGAACTGTCACAACGTTTAATATACACACATTGATTGCTCTTCAATTTTTATTGCAATTAGATGATGTCTTTATTATCAATTGAATTCCATGCCTTTGTCTAGATTTGTTAACTCCAAGAAAACTAAAAAAATATATTAAGCCATTAGGAACAGTTCTTTTGTGGTCCAAATGATCTATTTAGTCATCTTGCCTATACACAACTCTCTGAACATAAAATCTCAATAAAGTATCCCATTAATTAATGTAACATTCAAGTAATTACATTCTTTTGGTTTCCAGCGATATATATATACTATGTGTTCAGAGAATTAGAGAATTTAATAGCTAGAAACAGTCTCTTGAAATGAATAATGAAAATAAAGTACTCTTTTTCTCAGATCTGAATCTTTTTCATATTACTCTTACTCAATTGCTTACATTAAGACAGAAAGCAAGACTGGATAAAAGGAAAAAGGCAGTTTTCAAAGCAGTTGAATACACTGTTGAGAGTGGGCACCCTTTCCTTTCATGTGGGAGACCCATCATGGAAAGCTGTTTAGGTCAGGAGAGACTCACAAAGCACACTTCTTCTCTTAAAACGTCACTCAAAGACAGCTGATGATTCAGATAGAGGAAAATCCTTAGAAGACTGTGACAGATCACCTCAAATGCTCCCCCTTTCCATTGGAGGCACGGTGGAAAGCTTTCTCCAGCAGGAGTGATGCCAAGAGAAAGAGAGTAAATGAAACTATTTCTAATGTGTTTTGGTATTGTAAACATACATGCATTATATTCAAACACTCAGGATAACTTACTTACTGCACAAGCCAATTAGATCATCTGCAATCACATGTGGAAAGAGCTCAGGCTAATCTAATCAGTTCAGGGATGCTCCATTTATTTCTGCGTTTCTGATGCCTTTATAATATTACAAACTGATTCATAAACAGGCTCTCTAGTGAGGAGAGCTCCTGCTCCTGGAAATAGAAATTCAGCAGAATAGAGTTTGGGGGAAATAGCAATCTTAATGTGATTCTCCAATTTGGAATTAAAAAACCCCACTTTTCTGAAGTATGATTGACATACAAAAGTCTGCACGTAATTAATGTGTACAATTTGATGAGCTTGGAGATAAGTGTACCCTTATGAAATCATCACCACAATCTGTGTTATAAATATATCCATCACCTTGAAAAATTTCACCCTACTCTCTATATTTGTTACCATTGTCATCATTTTGTGATGAGAACACATAACATAAGATCTATCTTCGTAGCTAATTTTTAAGTATACAATACAGTCTTGTTAACTATAGGCATCGTGACCTACAACGGCTCCATAGGACTGAGTCATATTGTATAAATGAAGCTTTGTACCTTTGACTGATACCTCTCTGTTTACCTCTCCCCCTTTCCCCTAGCAGCCACCCTTCTACTCTGCTTCTGTAAGTCATTATTTTAGACTCTTCTTTCAGTAGTATGATTGTAGCATTTATCCTTCTGTGTCTGGCTTATTCACTTAGCATAAAGCCCTCCAGGTTCATCCATGCTATTGCAAACAGTGGAATTTCTTTCTTTTATAAAACTGAAGAATATCCAATTTTATGCATCTACCATGTTTTCTTTATCCATTCATCCAGTGATGAACATTTAGGTTGCTTCCATGTCTTGACTACTGTGAATAATGCTACCACAAACACGACAGTCCTTCAGAGTCCTAATCCCTTTGTATATATAACCAGCAGTGAGAATTCTGGATCACATTGTGATTCTATTTTTAATTTTTTGAGGAACATCCAAACTATTTTCCAGCGTGGATGCATGAATTTACACTCCCACCAGCAGTGTACAAGGGCTCCTTTTGCTCCACATACTTGCCAATACTTGTTATCATCTGTTTTTCTGATACTAACCATCACAACAGTGTGAGGTGATATTTCATGGTGGTTTTGATTTCCATTTCCCTGGCAACAAAAGCAAAATTTGATGAGTGAAATTACATCAAACTAAAAAGTTTCTGCAGAGCAAGGGAAACAATGAACGAAATAAAAAGGCAACCTACAGAATGAGAGAAAGTATTTGCAAACCATGTATTTGATAAAGAATTAATATCTGAAATATATATAAGGACCTACAATTCAATAGCAAACAAAATTCAATTTTAAAACAAGCAAAGAAACAGAATAGATATTTCTCTAAAGTATATGTACAAATGGTCAACAGGTATATGAAAAGGTGCTTTAGATTTGTGGTCATCTGATTTTGCAATATATTGCATTTGACAGGATAATTACCTTATAATATTTGTTAAGAAATTAAGAATTATAGAAGATGAAAAGAATATACTTATGGTTTTGGTAGAACTAAATTTTCGAGCTTTTGGGGGCTAGATTATAGAATTTTTAGAGACCTGTTTAAAAGCAGCTGGTTTTCTAGGCATGTGCATGGACTTAGATGCCATGTGAAGGTCCTTCTAATATGCCAATGTCAGGGCAGTGAATAGAAAAAACCCATGTCCACACAATAGAGCTCATAATAACACTGAGTGCTTGCTTAAATGCATTCATTTAGGAAAGCAATACCACTCTGAATTGAAATAGTACATTATTTATTAAACTCACAATCTCACTTCAATAAAGATCTGGAATGAGAAACAAAAATTCCAAGGGTGAAAATATAATTACTTCTCTTAATTTTTAAAGATATGAACCCTTAGAAGCAAAATCAAACGTCAGGAGCAATAATAAATAAACGTGTATTGTTTCGAACAGTGAAACATTATTGTAACATAGAGCTTATAAAATATTTGTCCGACACTATATTCAAAACAGCTCGGTAAGAAGGGGATATCATAAAGATATCACCCAACAAATGCTAGCTAATAGGTAAGCTTAGGTGAAATGCGGGTACAGAGTGGAAGACACTTTGTAATTAACAATAATAATAATACTTTGACTTAACAAAGTCATCTTTACTCTTCAAAGTGATCCATCAAAGTCACAAAAAAGCAAAACCTGGTCCAGGACAAGGACACATTCTCTGATATATCTAATAAGATTGTCATAAAGTGCAACAGAAAATACATATTTGAATGCTTTTACAAGGAGAGAGAGAGAGAGGAACTCAAGAGTTGTAACAACTACACTAGTAACAGCGGACTTAGTTCCGTTTAATCCTGTATTAATGTGCTTTCCCACACAGCACTGACCCAACTATCTCCCACACATCATCACTGAAAGATTAAATCAGGAGAGTCACAGGACACAACGGATAGAAGAACTCAATCTGTATAATATCCCACATGATACTCACGTTTCTTTCATTGCTTAAGTAGTTTATTCATTCCACCTACCTTGGGTGGATTTAGGGCGAGATGAGGCTGAAAAGGAAGGCAGGTTGGGATTATGAAGCGTTTTATACGTTATTCAAAGGGTTTTGGTATTTGTCTCCAAAAAACAGTTAGTGAAGGATTTTAAGAAAGGAAGCAAGCAGTCGTATTTGAGAACAGAAAACTCACCCTGTGACAGCGTGAAAGCTGGCTCCTAGAGGGAGGTAAGAGAGGTAGGAAGTTCGGCCAAGTACTTCGACTCACTGAGGAGTCAAAGGATGAGCCCCGGTGACGTGGTCCTCGGTCATCTCTGCCTTTTGGGATTCATGTCTGGGTGGGATTCCCTTTAGCCCTGAGCATGGGTTGGACCTGGTAAAGCGCTTCTAAGGGATTTGGCAAAAATGGTGGCAGTCACGTTGAGATTCGGGTGCAAAAAGGCTGCAGCGTTCTCGCTTGCTCATTTAGTGCCTCTGCGGGACGCCCATGCCGCGCAGCGCACAGCCTCGCAAAGAGGCCACGGGAACAGGCGCTGCCAGCGTCCCGGCGAGCGCGGCCAGAAGCCGCTCTCGAGAAGCCGGCAGCCCCAGCCCGCGGCCTGAGCGCCCCTCATGGAACGCCCTGAGCCAGAGGCACCCGGCTAAGCCGGATTTCTATTCTCACTGCCGAAATGTTGGAAAATGAATATTTGCTATTTGAAGGTACTATGTTTTGGGGTAATTTGTTATGCAGCAGGAGATAATAAATACACCACATTGATTTATTATGTAATTTTATGTTGTAAAAATTGCACAACAAAAAAAAAGATGAGATAAAGAATAAATATAAAATACATTATAATATTTTAATTTTAATAGCTATTTTTGTTCTGACTAAAATATTAAGTAATGTGATTAAATGTGATCGATTTTTGTTTTTAAATCTCAAATTAACCTTTTGCAATATCTGGTTTAAATTCAGTTTATTTTGATTTTTGATTTTAATGGTGATCTTGGATAAAAAAATAGCTCCAAAGTAGATTAAAATGGAAGATTATTATTGTTTTCACTTAGCAAACCATATTTATTTTCAATATCATCAGGTTTTTTCCTAAAGTTTGTTAAAATGTCTCCATTTTTTCTTGATAATAATCCTTGATGTCAAAATCTGATGAAGTTCTTTATTTTGATATTTTTAAAAAAGCTATAAATTTCTTTCCAATTTCTTGGTGGTGTACTGATAGAATATTTATAGTTCCCACATATACGGGAAATGGGTGTTGTGGACTAAGTGTTTGTGCTCCCTCAAAATTCATATGTTGAAGCTCCAATCCCTGATGTGATGACATTTGGAGATGAGGACTTTGGGAGATAATTAAGTTTAGATGAGGACATGATGGTGGGACTTTCATGATGGGATTGGTTCCTTTATAAGAAGAGACACCACAGAGGAAATCTCCCTCCCTATCTCTCTCTCTCTCTCTCTTTCTTTCTCTCCTCTCTCCATGCAAGAACAAAGGAGTCATGTGAGCAAACAGTAAGATGGTGACCATCTACAAGACAGGAAGAAAGCTCTCACCAGATTCCAACCATGTTGGCACCGTGATCATGGACTTCTAGCCCCCAGAACTCCAAGAAAATAAATCTCTGCTGTTCTGGCAACCCAGTCTCTCATATTTTCTTATGGCAGCCAGGGCAAATGAGGAATTCATAGAATGTAAGACATAGTCCCCGGCTCCAGGGTATTTAAAATAACTCACCGTATAAACAGTATAAGAGGAATAGCTAACAACACGAGGTAGGATAGTCCAAAAATACTACACAAATTTAGGACAGAGAAGTCATTTTGGCCTGGGCCAAAGACAAAAGGATTTGAAAGATAAAATTTTATTCTTAATATATTGTGCTATCATCTAGCAGATGACAAGGAGGCATAAAGCTTAAATTTATTCCACAACTGAGGGCTTTTTCATACCCTTCTCTTATTTTTTCAATTTTCCTTTCTTTCACATTCTCATTCCTCTTCTGACCCTTTTGTTCTCTCCAACACATTTCAGCATGCCTCTGAGATGTGACTGATACTGTGATGGAAAAAAGATCCACCAAGAACAACTGCACTGACTTTTTTTTATTTTAATGATGAATCTGGAAAGCTTCCCAGATGAAACATTTATTACACTAAATGTATTCTGCTGAGGAGGAAATTGACCAGAGAAGCATCGGGCAACTACATGTATTTACAGTACATTGACCTCTCTTTTCCCCATTTCTGTGAAACATCTGTGAGTGATCTTGCCAACGTTTTTGGCCTATGACTGGTTATTTGAAATCAGACATTTGAGTTTCAGATATGTGCATTTATATTTATGTGGCCGATGAGCTTTCCTCGTAAGACGTTTTGAAATAAAAATGCCGGTTGCCTTGTTTAACGGAGATTGGCAGAAAGTTGGGTCTTTGTTTATTGGTGGGTGTTTTTGGTTATATATTTGAATCACACTACTTTATGCAAGTGACTTCAGTTTTGTAAGAATAATGGTGTGAGTTAATTCCTTACTTATAAGTCACGCAGAGGAGAATTTGTGCTCATTATACTGCTGGGCACTAGCAACGAACTCTTGGGCATCACTCCTGGGGCTTTATGCTGGCAGTTGGGTAAGAAGAAAAGACCATTTCATCAGCCCTGGGAGGATCTATGGTCTGGGAAGAATGAGAGAGAAAATAATACTGGGGAGATGAGTTACTACTGAAAAAAGATATTGAGATAATTCATGAGGGAATATTATTTGCTACTAAAGAAGTTTTATATGGCTTAAATATTAGAGCCTCCTGAGTCAATCAGGAAGGCAGGCAGATTGCAACTTAATCTGCCAGACAGTGTTCCTGAGACCAGGTCCATCTTCCATTGACCTGGGTTCCAGTTTCCTTCTTAGCTGAGTAGAAGTAATCATATAACATACTAGTTAGTTACCCAAACAAATCAGGCTTTAAAAGGCCCAAAGAAATGAATGTCTAACTGCCAAGAGCCTCCTGTGACTACCAACTATAAAGGTTGGTGGTGGTGTGGTTACTCCTGAGGCAAATAATGTGCTCTGGGGATCACGGGTTTGGTGTCAGATACACCTAGAACTGAGTCCTGGGTGTCACACTTACCAACCATGTGATCTTACACAGAGAACTAACCTCTTTAAACTTCAATTTCTTTATCTAAAAAAGTAAGAGGAATAGGACCTTCCTCATCCAATTATTCTGAGCATAAAGAAATTGATGTAAATGAAGTGATTATTAAGATGTATAATATATAAAAGGTGATATGATTCTTATTTTATATTTTTCTCATTACACTTTCACACCTGGGGTCTCATTTAATCCTGGAAATCACTCTTTATATGATACTTGCATAGTAGTTTTATAACTAGTGTTGATATGTGGATTTTTATAGTGATGTAGCTTCCATCTTCTTTAAATCTCCATATTTCCATTCAAACAGTCCACGGAAAAATGTTCACAGGTACTCTGCAGAGCTGACCCACTTTTGAGGGGAAGCGGGGCTGTGGTACTCACCTTTCTGGGATTAGAATCCCACTCTACTCAGCTGTAATAATGGGAAAGAAGATACAGAGAGATTTTGATCCTAAAATTTTCTTAGTGTAAGCCATTGCTTACAGTAAATCATAGTTGGGCACGTGGAGATGTCAGTTTTATTTGCTTATGTTCTTTGCTGCATGCACATGTGTGTTCATTGCAGTTGTGTAAAACTGTCTAAAGGATCAGCTGCATCTACAATGAACATGCAGAGATAACAGCATGAATAACCTATCATGTTATTCTGGCAAAACATTTTTTTAAATCCCAGTTTTTTTTTTTTTTGAAGGTAATGCAGTCTTTTGGTTGGCGATGTTCACTTTAGCACGAGCCTCTTTTATGCAGGGCCTTAGAGCAACAGTTGGAAACTGAATTAAACAGCTCTAATAAAATACCTCATCTCCCTGAAGTGCCTGAAGTAAAGCGTAACACTTAAGATCTATGCTGCTCCTTAGTTGAAATGTAACGCTCTGGGCTTACAGTATGTTAAAAATTTTTGTCATTGAATAAATTCCACAGTAGGCAAGGTATACTGTATGTCACAGGACATTAAATTGATCATTCAACCGAAAGAAAATAATAATCTGGCTAGACCATAAATCTCAGGCACCCTCAGTGACTATTAAAAATCTGTCCAAATTCACTGTCTAATGATGTGATTTCAATCAACCCAATTTATCAACCTTATGGGCTGATTAAAACTATATTACTCCATTAAGATTAACTCCTCACTTCTGGGAATTAGAATTTTGTGAAGTAAAACACCAGATTGAGAGTCTTGGATCTATTAAGTACAGATTGTTAGTAGAAATGATTTTTAAGCCTTCCACCTGATTCAAGAGTGTGAGTGTAAGGTTTTATGTTTGTATGTTCAAAATATTCTGTTGTATATTTTCTATGGCTTAAAAAGCACATATTTCTCTTGAAACCGGTACCTTATACATTATCCATTTTCAGAAAGGATACAGTTCAGGCCAGAAATAGCACATCAAACCCCTCTCTCCATGTCCTCAGTCTTTGAGTTCCCTCAGGTATGTAATCAGGAGGTGTCTACTTACATACTGTGGGGAGGGAGGTCCATTAATCACAAAAAAGCATTCTTTATGCAGTAAAAGGGGTTCACTCCACACTTTTCCACATAAAGACATGACATTCAAGTAGAAATGGATGGAATTTGTTTTTATGAATAGGGTCCTTGCTGACTAATTCTTTTCCTGGGGAGGGTAATGGGCAAATGCTATCCAGATGCATTCCTCTGGAACTAGTCCCAGTTTGGGAAAGTGAAAACTACTGTACTTGCAGTATAATAAAGGGCAGTCAGAGAAACGTGATCTTTCCAGAAATAGTGTGGTACTGTTCCTCTCCTCCGCCCGGTGTCATGAAGCCAGTGCTGTTACAGAGATCTTCCATGCCACAGTGAGGGCTGAGGGCCATCCAGGATCATTTACACCTTCTTCACTCGTGTGGGAGCAGCAGCAAAACTGAATCAAAATGGGATCAAAATAAGCTAAGTCTGCTCAGAGCCAAAAACAAAAAGAAGGAGCTAGTAGAGCCTTGTGTGTTTTCCCAGTTTAACTGTTAGGCAAAGGAAGAAAATTTAACCCTCTGTCCCCCGGAACTTGATTCTCTCTTATCACAAATTCTTACCGAGTTCTACCCACCTCTCTTCTTAGTCTTCTGTCTGAAACCCATCACTTAACGTCTGTATTGGATTAGATACAGTTTACATCTCAAATCACTGTCCTCATCTCATTCTATAGCTTCTCCCCAACCATCTTTTTCATACTTAGTTTTCCAATTGAACCTTCATTTCTTCTCACCTTCTTATTGCCAAAGAGTACAGACAGCCTTGAGTTATTTATGTAAATATTACTTATATATGGATTTAAAGATTTAAACAAACTGTAAGTTTTTGGTAAATATTCTTCATTAAAGTTGATTAAGTTCTCCTCTGTGTCTATAGTTTGTTGAATGTGACTTTTTTAAAATTATGAATGTGTATTGAATTTTGTCAAATGCTTTTTCTGTGCCTATAGATACAATCATGTAATTCTTCTTCTTTAGCCTGTTGTTGTAATGGATTATATGAATTACTTTTCAAATGTTGAAACAGTCTTGCACACCTGAAATAAGTCCTACTTGCTTGTATGTAATTATTTTTATACATTTTAAAATTCAATTTGCTGATATTTTTTGTGGATTTTTACATCTATGTTAATGAGAGATATTGATCTATAGTTTTCCTTTTATAGATATTAGGGTGTGCTATTTTTAGGTCTTAGGGTAATGCAGGCATCATAGGATAAGTTAGGAAATTTTCTTCTGCTTTTGTCTTCTGACATTGTGGAGAACTGGTATACTTTCTTTTTTAAATATTTGGTAGAACTCACCAGGGAACCCATCTGGGCCTGGTACTTTCTGTTTTGAAAGGTTGTGCATTATTGATTCAATTTGCCAAATAGATATAGACTTATTCAGTTTTCATATTTCTTCTTGTGTGAATTTTGATAGTTTGTGTCTTTCAAGATGTTGATTCATTTGATCTAGATTATCAAATCTGACGGCATAGAGCTGTAATTTTTAGCATTCTTTCATTATCCTCTTAATTTGGATAAGTAGTAATTTCCCTTTTATTGTGAATTTGTTTTATTTTGTTTTTTATTAGCTAAGCTAGACAAGTATCAATTTTATTGATCTTTTGAAGAATTAGCTTCTGGCTTTATTGATTTTCTCTATTGATTTTCTGTTTTGACTTTCATTGACTTCTGCTCTAATTAATTTTTCCCTCTACTTGCTTTGGATTTACTTTTATCTTTCTTCCCATGTTCCTATGCTTAGATTCTTGATTTTACATTTTTGTTCTTTGCTAGTAATTGCATTCAATGCCATATAAATTTTAGTACAGGCACTGTTTTAAATGCTTCCACAAATTTTGATAAATTGTGCTTTCATTTTCATTTACTTCAAAATAGTTTAAAAGTTTTCTGTGACTTTTACTTTGATCCATTTGTTATTTAGATGTGTCTTGTTTAATCTGCGCATCTTTGGGGATTTTTATAGCTAAATTTCTGTTATTGGTTTCTAGTTCAATTCTATTATAGTTTGAAACCATGCCTTGTATAATTTTTATTCTTTTGAATTTGTTAAGTTGTGTATTATCACCCCAATTTGCTCTCCCTTGGTGAATGTTCCATGGGAGCTTGAGAAGAACACACACACACACACACACACATATATTCTGCTGTTGGTTGACATATTCTATACATGTTAATTAGACCTGGTTGATTTGATGTCGCTGTTCAGTTCAACTATGTTTTTTGTGATTTTCTGCCTGCTGAATCTGTCAGTTACTGATAGAGAGGTGCTGAAATCTACAATTGTAAGAGTGGATTTGTCTGCTTCGTGCAGTTCTATACGTTTTTGCCTCATGTCTTTTAATGCTCTGTTGTTAGGCACAAACACAGTAAAGATGCTATGCCGTCTTGGAGAATTGACTCCTTTATTATGATCGCATGTCATCTTTATCCCTGATAGTTAATTTTTCTTGCTCTTAAGTCAGTTTTGTCTAAAACTATAGCTATTTCAGCTTTCATTTGATTAGAATTTGCATGATATATCTTTCTCTGTCTCTTTTTAAAATTTCTTCATATTTTTAAGTGGGCTTCTTATAGACCATACATAGTTATGTCCTGTCTTTTTATCCACTCTGAGTCTCTGTCTATAATCGGTTATTTAGACCATTGACATTTAAAGATATTATTGATATAGTTAAATTAATATGTATTATACTTATTACTCTTTTCTATTATTACATTCTCTCTCACCTGTTTTTGGTCTTCCACCCTTTTTCTGGCTTCTCTGGTTTTGACTGAATATTTTATCTCCTTGCTGGCATACCAATTCTACTTAAAAACAAAACAAAACAAAACCTTTTTATTGTCACTGTCCTGGAGTTTGCAATATACATTTACAACTAATCCAAATTGACTTGTAAATAGCACTATACTCTTCATGGATAGGGCAAGTAATTAATAACAGAATCTTCCCAAATCCTCCCTCCCATTCATTACGACAATGCAGTCATTTTGTTCACTTATCTATAGACTATAATCGCTGAATACCTTGTTGCTATTATTATTTTCAACACACTGCAATCTATTAAATCAATTCAGAATAATAAAAACAAGAATTTTTAATTTTACTTCCACTTATTCCTTCGCTAATGTTCTTTTTTATATAGATCTGAGTTTCTGACCTATACAATTTTTCCTCTTCCTGAAGAACTTCTTTTAAAATTTCTTGCAAGACAGGTTTACTGGTGACAAATTCCTTCTATTTTTGTTTATGTGAAAAAGTCTTTAGTTATCCTTCACCTTGACAGATAATTTCACTGGATCCAGAATTCTGAATTGGTGATTGTTTGATGGTTTTCTTTTAATACTTAAAAATTTTCACTCCACTTATTTCTTGCTTCCATGGTCTCTGAAGAGAAGTTCAATATAATTCTTATCCTTGTTCTTCTATAATAAGGGTTTTGTTGTTGTTTTGTCATTGTTGTTGTTTCGTTCTCTTACAAGATTTTCTATTTGTCTTTTATTTTCTGTGGTTTGAATATAATATGTCTAAGTGTAGATATTTTGGAATTTATCCTATTGGGTATTCTCTGAGCTTCCTGAATCTGTGACTTGGTGTTTCTCATTTATTTTGAAACATTCTCATTTTAGATATTTTTTCTGTTCCTTTATTCTACTTCTGGTATTCTCATTACACATATGTTACACATTTTGTAATTGTCCCACAGTTCTTGGATATTTTGATACATCTTTTTTCATTCTGTTTTCTTGTTAGATTTTAGTTTTGGAAGTTTCTATTGACAGTTCTTCAAGTTTACCTATTCTTTCCTTGGCCAATTACAGTTTGTTGGTGAGCCCATCAAAGAGAATCTTCATTTCTGTTACAGTGGTTTTGATTACTAGCATTTCCTTTGATTCTTAGGGTTCCCATCTCCCTGCTTACATTACTCATCTGTTTTTGCATATTGTCCACTTTTTGCATTAGAACCCTTTGCATATTAATCATGTGTATTTTAAATTCCTGGTCTGTTATTTCCTAAATTTCTGTCACATTTGAATCTGGTTTTGATGTTTACTTTGTCTCTTCAAACTATGTTTTTGTCTTCTAGTATGTCTTGTAATTTTTTTGATGGAAAATGGACATGAAGTACTGGGTGAAATGAACTGAGATAAATAGAACTGAGCAATTATGTTTGTCTGGCTAGGAGTCGAGGTATCAACTGTGTGTAGGTGTCTGAAATTGGCAATTCTTTCTATTTTTAATACTCTAATTATATAGAAGCTTAATTGATGCAGTGGTCAGGTATAGAAGGAAGAGAAGCATTCAATAGTCTTATGATTGGGTCCCAGTCGTTTAGTGAGCCTATGCCCCTGAGCTTTGACCTTCAGAAGGGATTATCAGGGTTTTTATTTTATTTTTCTCCACTGTAGGTGCAATAGGAAAACTAGATAACTTTGAAATTGGATATTTCCCTTCCCCCAGGTTGACTAGATTCTGGTAAAATATTTTCCTTTGACAGCAGGATTTTGTTTAGTTGAAAAAAATGTTCTGAACATATTTCAAAATGGCTACTTCTCCTATCCCCCTGCCAGAAGCTCAAAGGGAGTTTTATCTAATTTATACCCTGAGAACCTGGCAGAGCTCTCAGAGTGAAATCTGATAGTGTAAGAGCCTTCCTATGATTGAGCACCATGGAGTTTTTAACTTTTGTGATTTTCCACACTGAGCCTCTGGCAATTCATCCATCACCATTGATTTTCCTGTCCCAGTACTGGCTCCAGCGGCAGGCTTCTGCTCTTGGACTTCTGCTCTGGTAAGCTGTGCTTCTCTGTATTCTTCTTTCTCTCCAATTTTGTGGTCAACAGCTTGTCCAACTGGAGACCAGAAGTCCTCAGTTTGCAATTCTAAAGTTGTACTTTTAAAATCTATTTATGTTAATACATATACACTCATTGTCACTGTTGTATAGTATTTCATTCTGTGAATATATCCCAATGTATTTATAATTAATTAATTAATTAGTAATCATGTTAATGAACATTTTGGCAGTTTTCAATTCTTTTTCTCTTTTTCAAAGTTGTCATCAACATTCTTATGTTAGTTTCCTAGTGCATAAATGTGAACTTCTCTATGGTACATTCCTATAAGTAGAATTGCTGAACAACAGTGTATGAAATTTCAATCCTGCCTAACTTCTCTTCCAATAACTAGTGGTATCGGAAAGCAACAGATTTCATTCCCAATACTGCGTGTTCCAAGAAAGAAATACCATGACCTCTTACTGTGTTCCTTAGTGTCCCACCAGTGCCACCCATTGGCTGAATCAAACCTGAAGCTAATAGTTAAGCTTAAGGATTCAACATTTGGACTAAAAACAGAGCAAATAATGGAGGAGAATAGATTTGAGAGACAAGTGAAAGAGAACAACCAGAAGAATGGTTGTACCAATTTACACTTCCTTCAGCAGTGTTTGAGAATTCCCATTGTTTCACACTCCTGTCACTTTTTTTTTAAGGTGATGTCATATTTTTAAATGTTTGTGAACTTAATGATGGAATTATATCTTTTTTTAACATTTTCCTAACTTTCAGTGTAATTGAGCATCCTTTCATGTTTTGATTTATTTTAAAATTTGGAATATATATACATATTTAAATATCTTTCAGTGATGTTTTGTATTTTTCAGTATTCAATTTTGTACTTCTTTTGTTAAATTTATTCTTAAGTATTTTATTCTTCTGGATGTGGTTGTAAATTACATTATTTTATTAATTTCAATTTCAGATTCTTCTTTTCTAGATATAGAAATGCAACTTATCTTGTGTAGTGATCCTGTACTATCAACGTCCTACAATCTAAGTGGATAATTTCTATATCAAGTACTATACATCAAAACATCAAGAATAAAAGCTTTTTGTAAGCTAAGCCAAATCTAAATGTTCATACTCAATGCTCCTAATTTTAAAGTAAGGAGTGCGATTAGGTAGAGAAGACCATATAATGCTGAAAAGAGCATGTTATTCCTTATGAACATCATTTTTAAAAGCAGAATCACCAGTTCAAATCCTCTGAAAATGCCTATGAAGCAGCCAGAAAGCTGTTTCTTTGCCCTGTGCCAACATATTTTTTCCCAAAATGAAGTGTCCACATGTTCAGCCAATCAAATAAACTGTCTGCCTGAACATCCTAAGGTGCTTTAAAATTCAGTAAATAGTGCTAATCACTTCCATTTCAGTATTGATATTAAAAGCCCTATTCATACCATAAAAAAGTAGAATGCAGCTGTTCTGTGCTTTCCTGCAGAATTTGTATGTGGAATTCTGCTTGCATAATGAGAAATATGCCTGTAGTCTGTGTTTATTTGTATTTATGAGGTTTAGAGAAGACATGGATAAAGACATACTAGTGACACAGGAACTTAAGGAATACACTTCTTCTGGCTCAGAGGGGATGGCATGGAGGAGGGGCTACAGCGTGATCAGCAATGATTTCCATTTTTATAAGAATGTTGAATGCATCTGAGCATACCTTAAAAATTCAATTGATGTTGTCAAGGCTCTTTATAAAAATTTCAGAAATATTCAAATTAACACTGTCTTAAGTATCTGATGCAGCAAAGAGTTTCTAGATATGTATAGCATATTTTAATTTAAATACTTAATTTTATATCCATATTGATCCACTACAATAGTAGTAAAAATATATCCCAGGTTGAGAGATTTCTGTTTAAAATTGTGCTTAATCTTGTAAAAATTATACCTCCATCTTTCTCCTGCACATGCATCTCTTAATCTGTACTGTTCCTTGGTTGCAGTTTACATTCATTTTAAAACTCCAGCTTTAATTACAAATTACAACTGTCAAATCATTTGATTTGTGTAAACACTGGTCCTTTTGGTGTTTCAAATAAAAGAGCATGATTTCCCATAAGCATAAGTATCTGTCAAAAACCAAATTTCTGTTTCTTTGAATTTTGTTTATTTATAGCCAAGAATCATTGATTTAAATTTCTTTTGAAGAGCACAGGCCACATTTTAACTTGATTTTGCTGGAACAAAAACTCAATTACAATAAGAATGAATTCAAATTCTTTACTAATTATTTTTGTTTTTTATATATACTTTACCCTTTAGGGTGGCAGAGAGGAGGAGGAGTTGCTCAATTCCTCTTGACTTTTATGAACCCTTTGTGTAAATGCCCAAGCACTTTTTTTCATCTTAGATGGAAAAAAAATCAATTCTATGAAAAAAAACTGACAAAATTTTCCAAGGATACTTTTGATGAATTGGGGAGGAAGTAGAGCACAAATTGCAGTTCATTTTTTCTTCAGCTCTCTACACATGAATCTCGACACTGTATTTCTCTCCCAGTCTATTGTCTCCCTCCATTCACCCACTCTGCCATGCCGTCCCAGCCCCTAGTCCTGCACACACACACCCCTTCCTAGCTCTGTAATGCAAGCACTTGCAAATTACACTTTTAACTCACTGGTCTTCAGTCTTGTAGCATGCTGAGCCCCCCTTTTACTTGAATATCCAAACAAAATGCTCAAGCTTCCACGACATGCAACAGAGGAAGAATAGCATATTTCCAAATGTATCAGAATGTATGTATATACAAATGTATATTCAAATGTATTCAGAAATATTCAAATTAACACTGAGTCGTAAGAGTGAGGTATGTCCTGCTCTCAATTTTCACTCCTCATTTAATCATCGCGCCCTCTTGCTCTTTCACTTCCTGCAGCCTGTATTTTGACTACCTCACTCACATTGTCCCAAGGATGGCCACCTGCATTTCTCTTCATTCCCCAAAGCACCACTGATACACATTTGTTTGGACAACAGGTTTTTTTTTTTTTTACTACATGTTTGAAAATAACTAAGGATTATTCTAGAATAGAAGAGCATAAAATTTCCAGCTGAATTTTTGGCATCTCTTTTCCTAACAACTCATCCACAAGTAAACATTTATTTATTAAACCCTTCAGACCCAATCTTTCATATGTGAGGTTTGGCTCCTTATCCTAGCACTTTTCTCACCATCCAGGATCAAGGAGATTTAAGAATTCCTATTATTTTATTTTATTCATCGAAATAATTATTCATCTAACCTAACAAAGTGTTACTGAACTCAGGTATGGCTGCTCACCACTCAAAAGCCAATAATCGAGAGGCGAGTGTCAATAGATAGGAAAGATGCTACAATCGGAAAAGCTGGGAGGCTTGGGAACTCATGTCCAGGGACCAGCTCTGAAGATTCTGCTCAGTCATGACAGTTTTTAAAGGAAAAACATGGAGGAAAGAATCTCAGTGAATCAGGAGTTTGGGTTCTGCATCATTCTCCATTGTGTGTGGACTGGCTGACTCTTTCTTCAAATGTTATCTTGCCCATGTGATCTGCCTGCAGGATTGTTTAGGGAGCTGTTGGAGGTAGAGAGCTAATCATTCTTTAACTGCTTAATTCTTCATTCTTACTGCTTTTTATTTCGGAAAAGAATCAACAAACTAGACAAGGCCTGATATACATTCAGCATAAGTCAGGAGTTAGTTTCAATTGCTTAGTGATCTCATTCCTATAATTAGGTTATTTTATTTTAAGGTTAGAGGCGGACAGAAATGGGCAAACAGGAAAGGGGCAAAAGCGCTGTTTGAAAAAGGGCTTCACTAAAGAGTTTTAATGAAAATGTTTATCAGATATTTCTGTGTATGACATGCGTCCATTCCCAGTTCTACACAGCACTAGTCACAGAAAACACTAGAAGCCATTTGGGATTAGGTTTTTTGCTTTATACTGCCCTGGTAAAATTCTTAGATGGAGACGAAGGTCCAAATATGTGTGCTTTCTTTCGTAGCAATAGTTAAAGTAGATGGAGTGCAGTTTTTTTTTTTTTATAGTATTTTCTACTTGTCTGTAGCAGCCCTCAACAGTTTGGGTTGTTTGTCTTCAGATTTCCTTTTTTTTTTTTTTCCTAACAGGAAAATTTTGCCTTAGCTAGCTCACATTAGAAATGAATTCCTAACCTTTGTTGAGTATAACTCCTCTTCGACCTCAAAACTTTGGTATACATTCACATGGAAGTACCATGTGTTTCCAGTGTTCACTCTTAAAAATATATAAAACCAAGAAGATTCTGTGAATTCAGGGGCATTTTACATAAAATGGATTTTGCTAACCACAGAGTATCTCCATACAAGTGTATAGGAATATTTATCATTTATTTGGTTACAGACAATGCATGATTCATGTTTAGATTTGCAGATTCCTTGTGGCAGTCTTGATGCCTCCAGGGTCTGAGATCCACAGGTGGGATAAATCAGTCCTGATTCTATGTAACCATCTGGTTTCCCTTCCTTACCTGAACAATCAGTCTGCTAATAGAGCCCTGTATTCAGCAAACACAAACCAATGTGTTGGACTATGTAGGGGAGGGGGAAAAAAAAAATCTCTTCTACCCATCTTGGGTTCTCCAGCTTGTGCCCTGTAAATGAGACAGACCAAGACAGAATAATAAAAGAAAAACAAAGAGAAATTCTTTGCATGTGCATCTTGGTCACACATGGGAGTATTCAGAGATGAGTAGCTCAAAGGGGTGGTTTAAATTTGAGTTTATACATTAACTTAGGCTGGAAAAAAATAAAAGGAAACAGGTTTTGGATTTCTGGGTCGGGGAGTCAAGTGATGAAAGGTGACAAGGAAAAGCACGGTAAACAGAGGAGTTTAGTAAGGTTTGTCACGCAGATTTAAGGAGGTGCCTCCTGCCTGGGTCGGCTTCTCTTCTTCCTGGTAGGAGACATCTCTGCAAATGGAAACTTTCTTTATATAAATGTTCACCGAGTGAAGACTTTGCCTTGTTTTTAGAACTTTTCACCTCTCAATGGTCTTCAGCTTACAAATGATCCACATGCCATAGAGGCATGTGCTGGTACCCTCCTTAAGCCTTTTCTCCCTTTATTTGTACACACAGAGGTGTGATCATTTTAACATTGGCCTTTGGATTTAATGTCTTAACTCAAAATTAAATTTTAAGGGACTGGGATATTTTCAGGACCTGATGGTGCTGCCCAATCATGACGAAAGGGGGGATCTCCGCAGTGTTACCTCTCAGGGTTGTTTACACCAACCTCTCCGGATGTAGACTGTTAGTTTCCTGGAGGGGAGTCGTCAATGCCTTTTCAATCTCCTTTTGTCACACATAGCAGAATCCCTGTGGACAAGGATACTAAAGGAAGCTTTAAATAATGTATTTTTACCAATTGGAAGTCTCTTGTTTTAAAATTCAGACACCTTATTTTTAGAGTGAACTGGTTAAGTAATAATAATTGTGCCATTCACCAACATATGGCAAAATCAATATGGTTTATTATGTATGTTCTAAGGGATATGTAATTTCAGACCAGTATGTATAAATATAGAAATTTTCCTCTAGCATGATTAAACACATAGAGAAAGAATTTTTAAACACATGGAAAAAGTTAAGTAATATATCATCTTTGTTGATTTTTTTTGTGAGAGATTTTTTTTTCATTCTGTAAAGACTTCCTAAACATAATACATGGTAGATCTGAGGCTACGGCAATCTAGCATGTATTATTTTCTGCATATTGCAATAATAATTTGAGGTTCGTCTTTGTTCTGTTAGAAATATTTAACTGGACAAGTCTAACAGGGTTAATCTCGTTACTAAGTTAGCATGAATCCGGATCAGTGATTATGTCCTGTATAGAAAGAAGTTGCCCCATTTGCAGAAATATGAAAGAATTGTGCTTTGAATCTTCACAAGCAATTGAGTGATGCTTTCAGGAATACATCTCAGTCATATAAAATTTTTATAGACATTGTCATTAAAATCTCTAGTTCAGCAATTAAAATCGTTTGCTTCATGGAAATGGACTTCACTTTGTATGTTTTGTGCTATTCTGAACATCTTAAAATTTTCTGAATGCCAATCTTTTGACCTATAAAAATGATGGAGATTTTAAAATACAGCAGAGAAAAAGGAGAGCATTTTAGAAGAACTGTAATCTTCCAAATGTTCCTTTTTGTTAAAGCGACTATAAATGTTTTAGAAAGCAAAATGTTTTAGAGATCCTTTGTAAGGGTTGCCGGGGATCTATATGCTCTCTGTTTTCACTCTAAAAGAAAAATAAAAATCAATGATACATAAAAATAACTTAAAAAAGATTCACGAGAAAATTGACTTAAATTTAGCATCTTCCAACTTCTCCTAAAGAAAGACAATCAAGTCTGCATAATTCTGTACAAGAATAAATGGGACAGAAATATCAATTCAACTGATGCATTTTGATCATAGTCTTGACCAAAAAAGAATAAATTTTACATGTATGTACATCCTAACATATAGAATTCTATCAATTTCACCCCACTGTAAGAGAATCAGAGGATTTATCTAAAGGGCTATGTATATCTGATTCTTTTGGGGCATACAGAATTAGCTTTCCAAAGCAACCAAAAGAAAGATCTAAATGTTTAGATGAACATTCGGAAATCATGAACTATTACTGTTTCTTTAAAATTAATAATCGAATTTCAGTGACTCAGCATTGAACAGAACTTGTAGTGCACGGTGTGTAACTTACTCAAAGTTACCAGACGGACATGATTTATTGTATCTCCTGACAAGGAACATCCGTCATTGAGGACTGAGGATCTTTGTGTGTGGTAGTAAATTTTTTAAAGTGACATAACGCGGCAGATAGAAAGCAGACGTATTATGAACTATTTCTTCTATAGAGTCATGGGAATTTGAAAAGTTAAAAAGAATCATACAAAAGATAGATCTATTTTTATTAGCGGTGGCCTCACAGGACAGTGAAGACATAAGTAGACCTGAAGCAGAAAAAAAGGAGAGGCAGGAGCGGGGGAGGGGGGGAGAGAAAGGGGAAAGGAGGTTGGTATCTCGCCTGTGGACAGTTACTGAGTGCCTGCGTCAGGCTACCGTCATGCTGGGCGCTGACACAAGCCATAAATAAAGCCTGCTTCCTGCCCTCAAGGTGCATATAGACCAGCAACAAAGGCCAACATGTAAATACATAATTACAGTGTGATGAAAATAAATGCTGTATTAAGATTATGCATAGAATATTCCAGACACACAGGGAAGAAAGCAACCAGGCATTATCATCCAGGTCAGCATAAAGTCACAGGAGAGGATTCTAGCAAAGACATTTGAGTTCCTTTCTATTTTGGGTTCTCTACATTTTTCTTTTTAAACTATTTCTGCAGCAAGGAAAGAAAAGGAACAGGAGAGATGAATTTACCCACATCAGGAAGTAGGCTAATGCTTCCAACACATTAACAACAAATTCTCTTTCTGAGATGACTTCTGAGAAGCAGTATTTTTATTTACATAGTTCATCCTGGAGTGATTCTGCAAGGAAGCAGGATAGTCCTTTAACAAAGAGACAAAATATTGGCAATAAGAAATAGCGACCCTCATTAGAGGCAAGACATTGTTCTTCATCCTTTTCTCTGTGGCAGATGGTAGCCTAGGTGACTTGTATATGGAAATGTAAGTGCTGTCGGAGTTTAGATGCTGGATGATGTGATGTCTTAGGGTGGCCAAGCGCTGACCTATTCACCAAGAATGCTCAAGCGTCATATCCTTGAGGAATTCTTCTGTTATCCTCAATCCACACAAGTTCCAACTCTTAGATCACTCTTTCTCCTTTTGAACTGTTTTCCCTTTGGAGAGAATTTGGGTACAATCCAAGTGGCAAGGTTGTTTGCCAGTTCCTTACTTCATCATCCTTCCTAGAGTTCTTTGTCCACCTTGGGACACTTGGAGCCAAATGCTGTGTAAAAAATACTACATGGGCAATGATGTGTACTTCTCATTGCAAACTCTATGTTAGTTTGTCCCATTACTGGTAAGGTTACATTTGATCGCTTGTTTAAGATGATGGCTGCCAGATCTTTCTACTGTATTGATACCTTTTTCTATTTGTAACAAATACATACTCTAGGGAAGGTCATGTTCCAATGGTTTGACTAGCTTCTTCCCAAAAAACCTTTCACCTTATGGTTTTAGCGATTGTCAATAACCTTTTCCCAAACTATTCATACTGCATGTTGCAAACTGGTGCTCTTTAATCCTATCTTCCTTCTGTATTTATTATCCAACCGTCTTCAGTATAGAAAAGATTTATTCTTTCTCTCATCACTCAGATACACATCCTATGAATATCACTGTGATCTCTTGGATTCATTTTTATTCACTGTATTCGAACACATCACTATCATTATTTTGTTTCGCATTTGTTCCAAATTTGACTGGTGAGAGTTCTGATAAGCCATCTTCTCTACCCTTTTGACATCTGATAATCTCTGACTACTTTCCATTCTATCTCACTTTGCATTTTCTCTGCCCTAGCCCTGGTATTAGCCATTTCTCTAAGAAAAATTAAACCCTATAATATGGGGATTTTGTTATCAATTTTCTAATATTAAACCATCTTTGCACTCCTGGAATAAATTCCACACGGCTATTTTTCAATCTTCTCTTTGTTAATATTTTATATAGGGTTTTTATTTCAATATTCATGAGTAAATTTGGTGTCTGGTTATCCCTTGTATGTTATATTTATCAAGTTTTTAAATCAATGTTCAACTTTTGCCATATAAAGAATTTGAAAGCTTTCCTTCTTTCTCCCATGATCTGGGACTATTTAAATAACGTTAGGCTTATCTGTTCTATGAAAGATTATTCTCCTATAAAAAGACCTGAGTTGAGTTTCCTTTTTTCCTTATTTCTTTTGGTGGAGGGTGTTAGATATTTATTTGATAATTTTCATTATTTATTCTATGAACATTGGTCTGTTTACCTGTTCAGTTTTACTGAGGCCAATTTTAGTAAACTTTATTTTTCTGGAAAATTACCTGTTTCTTCCAGTCCTAAAATTTATTTGCATAATATTGTCTAAAGCAAACTTCTGTGAAATTTTAATATCTCTGTTTCAATGATTAGTTCTCATTTGTGTGTACTTTATTGATTACCATAGCTATTGATTTGGTTATTTTGTGATATTTTAAAAGAAATAACATTTTAATTTATGTATTGATAAAAGTGGTAGTTAGCACCCTCTGAAATGATTTTATTTACCTAATGTGTTACAGTCTGAAGTCTGAAAAGCATTGCTCCAAGATCTATGGATTAATCTTAAAAGTTGGAAACTTAACATATGCCTGCAGTATTTAAAAAACCTAAGACTTTTGGAGAATGTCCTCATGAGGTGCAAAAATTCTGTCTGGTTTTTTTTTTTTTTTTTTGGTCTGTTTCAAGCTAGTTTTTGGGGGGAGTCCAAGGATGAGATCTAATGCCCAGTGTGTGTGTATGTGTGTGTGTATATATCCTAACACAGTTTAATTTGGGGCTCAGAATATACCTTAAAGTGGGGGGATCATAATTGAATAATCTATACCTTTGCCTTATAATTTAACCTCTTCCAAAACAATGAGACTTTATCTGATTTTCAGATGTCTTCAAATGAAAGAGTGTTTGCTTTATCATCATTGAAAAAGCACAAGTGATTCACTGATAATTGGTCTTGCACCCTTCCTCTGTTTAGTTACAGATATATGTCCAGCTCTTCTTGCTCCTGTTAAATCTGACAACTATAACCTGGGAGAACTGGGGGAGAAAAGGAATGTGGATCTACTTCTGTGTGCAGTAACCGTGGTTTTCACCTACAACAGTCACTTTGCTATTGTTTGCTGAATCCAAAGACCGTCTTCAAAATGAGTCTCAACTGTTTGGATTTAACAGAGCAAAACGTCTAAAAGGTCATTTTTAATAATGATAAAAATGAAGTTAAATATACTTTAGAGCTTTTATAATCTTGGCGGTCAAGTCAAACTACAGGGGACGTGCAGTCAGTTGACACTTGTACACCCCAAATCCAGTAACATACCAGGTATTGAATGAATCTCGGTGGGAGTCTCAATAAAGTGCAAGGCGAAGTTCTAGAGAAAGCCAGAAAAAGAGAAGCAGCAGCTAAGGATGAGCAACACTGCTTGTCTATTGACAGTCCTTTAGCTATCCAGAGCCGTGGCAAACTGGCCTTGGCTCCAGCATTAAGCATGTTTTCATAGCTTCTCACGGACTTTGAGGCTTAATCTATAAAGCCAGTCTTTTGCTACAAGAACATATCTCTCAATTTTTAAATTTCTATTTCTCTTTGTTTTTTAACTTCTTACCTATCTTGCAAATTATAGAAATTATGTTCATGAATGGGAAATTAAATACATGACTAAATGTCAAATTTCTTTGCCTGAAGGTCTTGCTTTTTCTCATGGATGTAGAAGGAAGATCATCTTCTGAAAGTGGGGAATAGAGTAAAAGTTTAGAGAAGAGACGCATAGGCTTGGAAAACCATGGAAGAAGAGAAGAGGTAGCTGATAAAGAACTTTTAAAAAGATTTCCTTGCAGGATGGAGTCCAGAGTCAGAGGCTCCTGTCTACATTGTCATGCGGTACATCTCCATCAATCCAGATACAGGAGTGAAGGAGTGGCAGTGTTTGGATTGATCCCATGCTGAGGTGTTGTGGAGAGATAGGAAGAGGAGAAAATAAACACTGATGGTATCTTGTCCAACAGTTTCCTAAGTCACTGTCTATTCAATCACCACAACTGCCGTTAGTTTAACCTATAGTCACTGTAGGGTCAAATTATCATGCTCCTTGCAGACATGGAGACTTAGGCAAGAAAATCACTTGAGGCAGATTTGCAAAGATCCCAAAGGAAACTGTTATTGACAGCAGACTATACACTCTCTTCAAATGACTTTCTTGCTTTCTCTTATCCCTTATTTAGAATTAAATTATGAGATTCATTCATTATTTATTTATTCAATGTGGATTTAGATTGACTTCTGAGATATACAAAAGTGGTTTGAAGTCATCCTTATATTTAAGGAAAAGTGTATTTATGTTAGGAAATGAAAATAAGAATTTGGATCCATTTCAGAATAAAGTAAGAGTTTATGTAGTATACTTACACACATAGGACCAAACACACAGGAAAATAATTTAATGGTCAGTAACTTTTTGCTGAATTACTGAGAATGTGTTTTTGGAGGCAGAAAACTAGATAACACAATGTTTTATTATTTTCCTTTTTCATCAAATATATACTGTATATTTGTTTTACTAATGAATCTCTTGCTGTTATAACTCTTCACAGAGGCCTTAACGATCTCTAATTTTCCCATTTTATGTTTTGCAGTAATGGCTTATCTAGCAGTCACAAAGAGACTGCAAGAAATGACTGAAAAGCACGTCTTGTCATTGTTAAGTTCTTATTTAGTAAAGTGGCTCAGGGCCTACACTTGAGGGAGTTTTTGTTTAGTGCAGAGCGATCTGGATGCTAGTGACCCTTTGGTTGATTACTGCAGGTTTGTTCGAGCTGTTTTAAAGCCAAGAATCTATTGTGTCTGCAATACAGCTTTCTATATTTTCTTACTCTTTTTCTTCCCGCATAGAATGGGAGCAGGATTTTGTCTGAAAACAAACAAACAAACAAACAAATTTCAACTCTCTGAGTCTCGAACCAAGTTAAAACCTTGAAAAATAAAGCTATATAACTGATCAAAGAGTAACCTTGCCTTTTCAAATACACCACTTCAAACTGTTTAAGTGAATAATTTTAAAATAAGCTTTTTTGTGTACTTGGTTTTCCCCACCCCACTTTCTCTGCTGTCTCAGTAAACATGCCTCGCTTTGTTTCTTTGTCTCTACTCTCATTTCAGAAAACAGCAGCCCCTTTAGTGTAACCTATAGCCATCGTGTTGATACACCTAAGTAAATTATGGTTAATAGAACAAACCTGTATTATTGTAGGCATTAATAAAACCTAAAAATTTATTAATGTTACGAATGAACACAGTTCCACTAGTCATCACATTATCAATACTTACACTGCGTTTAGAATTGTTATTTTCCATTTATATTTTCAGCCAGGTAATCAAATGAAGGCATTTTTAATAATCTGTTTTTCAGAGCAGGCTGATTGATTAGAGCAAATGTAATTTCCCATCCTATTTGAAGATCCATTTTCATATTACACAAAGCATTTGAACACGGAGTTAGTGCAAGATAGGAAGAGCGTGAAGATGATGTTTTTTCCATAGAAGAAGAGAATGCAAGCCTTTCTGTGCTGCTCTGTGGAGGTCACGGATGCGTCTTTATATTACCAACCTTCCCCAACGATACCACAATGCCATTACAAACTGCCTTCCGTCTAGCTTTCCTTTTTAATGGGCAGAGAAAATTGGAAAAGTGTGTTAGTTTGCAAGGACCACTGCAACAAAGCACCACAAACTGGGTGGTTTAAACAACAGACGTTTATTGTATCCTAGCTCCGGGGGCTAGAGGTCTCAGATCAAGGTGTTGAAATGCGGGTCTCTGCTGAGGGCTGGGGTGAGAATGTCTGCCCCAGGCGTCTTTCTGTGGCTCAGACATGGCCGTATTCCCTCTGGGGCTTCACTTTATCTTCCCTCTGTACTTGTCTGAGTCCAATTTTTCCCTTCTGACAAAGACACGTACAATCATATCAGACAAGGGCCCACCCTAATGACTTTATTTTACCTTGGTTACCTCTGTAAAGACCCTATCTCCAAATAAGGCCACAATCTGAGATACTCCTGGTTAGGACATCGACATATGAGTGTGGGGCGAGAGGAACACAATTCAACCCTTAATCTTGGCTTTTTCTCCATTTTATCCCGTCTCCTTGTAAACAGAGGGTAGCCCTCATGTGACAGAATTGCGCAAGGGATCAGCAATTCCAATGTTTATTGAGTGTTTACTCCTGAATAGAGATATGCTAGTTTCTAGAATCAAGTGGTTATTCAGTAATAAATTAAAAAAAAAAAACAGTTATCTGCACATCTCAAATGTGATGGCAGAGATGAACAAAAATTTGTTAAAATATAAAGGAACAAGTGCTCTGTTAAAGTCATCTACAGACAGTCTAGTCAAAAAGAGGAGAGAGTGTGGGATTCATTTTGGAGATGCTCACGGTGTCAGGAAGTGCCTCACGAAGGAGACAATGTCCAAAATGAAGTGGAGAGAAGATAAGTTTGGGGGAGAGATTCCTTAGGTTGTGTTCCACGATGCCGACCAATTTTAAGTTTTCTACATCTGTTCTTAAAACACTTGGTTTATGCTGCTCCAGGGAGTGGTCTAGGAAAATGTTGCTGGCTAGAAAACATTTGTGGAGCTCCTTATGTGTGAAAAGGCTTATGTTAGACACTGTGGAGGTGCAAAGATGAACACAATGCTGTTCTTGCCCTGCAGAAACTGGGGTTTGTCCACTTCGATCTTTCTCTGAGACACGTCGCACCTCTACAGAGTGTTGAGTCTCTTATCGGCACTAACCCCACTGCCCCTGGAAGGGTACAAATGAGCTTTTATTTTTCTCTCTAAAAAATAAATTGCCAACTTTCCCCTCCTCTCCTGCACAGGTATTAATCATTCAAGCTTCAGTGTTAAAAGGAAAGCATTTATTTACTGGGCCAGTAAGCACTGAATCCAATGATTGATATTATTAGAGTTTGATATCCATTGTCAAGTTTGCTGGAGGCATAATTTGCTCTCAAATGCTAACATTTGTGAGATCATGGGCTTTTAAAAAAATCACTAGAATTTCTCTGCCAAACTGTGTTAGACGTAGAAAGATCTTTCAGAACACGAGAAAAGGTTAGTAGTTCGGCTGCATGATAAAATGGCTTTCTTTTTTTGTCAAACATTGTTGGTTTCATTTATGACTCAATATGAAAAGACAGGTTCCTAAAGAAAGTTTCCACATTTTCATACTGTTCATAAATATTTTAACTTGATTTTACTTAGTGCCCCAATGAATAACCCATGAAATGATTTGATTTTTCAACCATTAATTGTCACAGATTTTAAACCCTCTGTAAGAGTCAACGAATGTAGCATTATTAGGACTCATAAGGGATCTTAGCAAGATGGACTCCCATTGTCATCCAACTGGTTACGGCCGGTGAGGCGGGACTAAATTGTTGTGACATTTTCCCAGCCCCACTATTACCTGTCAAATTGGAAAAAAATCAAGGCATCAGGACAAGTGTATGTACTGATGTGCTCACTCTTGTTATTAATTGAAGTAAATGGATAAGCCTGTCCATCAACAGGAACAAACACATCTGCTCATTGTAAAAAAAAAAAAAAAATCGCCTTAACCTTCTGTTTCTTACAGGTCCCTGCGATTTCAAAAACGCTTCGTTCTCTATTCAAGAACCATGATGACTATTGTCTTTGTTCTACACTTTTTAAAAAAATTTTGCTGACAAGGTGAAATATGGAATACTGTATTCGCTTATTTCATGTTTGGCTCACAATGGATTGAGTTATAGAAAGTAGGACGTGGACAAATTACAAAAACCAGAACAAGCAGGGTCCCTGAGAGTCTTATATAACTGCAAACACTCTACATCTGCTTTAATCCATCATCTCCTTTGCTCCTCCTATACAGTCGTGTGTGTGTTTCTCGCTCTGATTTTTAAGTACAGAGACAAAGTTTTCCATACTGTAAAACCAAAGAACTTTTGATGAGAAAGTAACTCAAAAAAAAAGAAAAATGCAAAGGGGGAAATGTCTTTGGTTATTTCATCGGTGTGAGTCAATTAACTCCAAAAGTACATTGCAAACTGTGATAAAGCAAAGCTATTTTAAATCTTCTTCTGCCTGAACTAGGTGTTTGGGACAATATTTCACTGGCATGAAAATAAAGATTCATCCCCAATGCACTGAGATGTACAAGATTTTTTCCTAAGTTGGTAATGGGGAGACTAACTGCAAGCCAGTCATTTTGCTACATTTTTCTTTTGATTTTTTGATTTGAAAATCAAAAAGAGGCATCAAAAATCACTTCATTATGTGCATCTTAGAAGTTTTAGCCTAAACAAGAATATGATGGTTCTTAGGGCTGGAATAAAGAATGCACCAAGCCTCATAGCGTTTTTTTTCTTTGTTGGAGTGGTATTAATGACTGTGACTCTTTTTCTCCTACTCTGTGACAACATTTAGAATTTCTCTTGAAGGGTAGGAATTAATTCTGAAGCATCTCAATGTTTGCAAAATATTTGCTACTAAGCATTCTAAAACCCCAGAAAGTGAAAATGCAATTAAGATTCACTAATGCAACACGTCTTGTTTCACACAAGAATATAAGACAGTTGAAAGCAAAGTAGTCACCCACTGAGTGGATGGGGGAAATTTTACGTATAAAAATGAAAGCAGCGCTGGTTTGACAGTTTCTCCATATGTTTTTATGCACTATGTTATTGAAGAGTTCTTCCAAGTTTGACTAAACTCAAAGTCCTATTAATGCTTGAGCAGACATGAATATTGATGAAAAGGGCAGAGATAACAGATTAAACCTTGTCTCTCTTCATCCCACGTTCCCTTTTGTGTAATCTCTATTGGCATTTTTCCTGTTCCAGAAGGGTCTCCCGAGCTCCCTAAGGCTCTGCCTGGAACTCCAGATTGTGGCCTTTGTAAATAACGTACATAAAGAAAGGCTGTTAAACTCTTGTTGAGTTATTTTTGTTTTGCACTTTGCACCTTCAGTGCATATGAGAACTACTCCCACACCATTTCCTGACAAACCAAATCTTGCTGTGAAGGCTGAAAACGTTAGTCAGTTGCACCCTATTTTTAGGACTTGTAATGAAGAGAAAATGTAGTGTTATAACACCCATCCAAATGCTGGCGCCCCAGTAGGCGACTGCAGAGTTTTAAGAGCTAATGTAGACAATTTATACAAAAAAGACCAAATTGTGACCAATTCTGCAAATAAACAGATAACAGATCACTAGGAGTTGTGACAGGATCTAGCCATGGATTGGAACACCAAACTTGGTGCTGGAGAAGATCGCAGATGGCTTAGAATAGCAGCAGCAGTTACCCAGGAACTGGACGTGGAAGGATGCTAATTTTAGTATTAAAAGAGGAGAGTGGAAATAAGTCCAAAAAACTCTCTGCTATGGCTTTGGAAATCACATTGTAAAATGCCTGTTACTTTCCAAATAATAACAGCTAACTTTTACTGAGTGGTCCCTGTGTGCCAGGCCCTCTTCTGCATGCCTCCCATACATTAACTCACTTAGTCCTACGACATCCACACAAGAGAGGGACCATTATCGTTTCTATTTTATGATTGAGTAAGTTCAGCTAGAGAGGGATTGGTGGCAAGGCCGCCGTCTCACAGCTGGTGAAGAGCAGAGATCTAGAGCCAGGCGGTCCTCTCCACCGCTTGCCTGCCTTCTGACCTTCTTGTTGCCGTGGCGACCACTTTCAAAAGCTACCTTTCACTTTCATGGTAACTTCATGCTCCTTCCTTTCACTTCCTTGTACACCTCCCAAGGAGAAAACAGACAGGTGTGAAAGGCAAGGGGGAACGTGGAACGTGTCCCAGGTGCTAATGTCAAAGGCTGGTGGAATTTCTACAGATCTAGGCTTGTGGGACTTGGTGACGCCACGTGGGCTACTGGGGCTACAGACATGGCCTCTATCTTGTTGAATCTAGGCTGATTCATTGCTAACCCTTAGTGTTATTGGCTCACCCATCAGAAATCCTTGGGGTTCTAAATCCTATCAGATTCTGACATTCTTTTTCTTTGCCCCTGTAGATTAACTGTCAGTATGAACAAGTTCAAGCCTCAAGATCCCTCAGTAGCATGAATCCTTTTAAGCCTACGGGAAGGGGTCTAGTAATGGGTTCACATGAGACCTGTTTTTGTAAAATCAACAAAAATAAACTATTTCACTTGCAGTTAGTTAAGACTATTCTCTCTTCCATTTAAGCTCCCCAGTCCAGGTACTTGGGGGGTCCTGCTAAGGGAAAGCTGAGCTGGGATATAATTAATTTGGAGAGAGTGGATTGTATTTAGTGACTTGCCATCACTTCTGTGGTGTTCTTCTTAGCCATCTAAGTAGAACTATCTTCTAGTGATTCTCTGATCTCCACCTGCATGGACTCACATGGCTTCTTCATGAACGTGCAGGACCAGAGGTGGTAGCCCCATGTGAATGTGTGCTGTGGCGCCCAGCACGGGTGTGTAATTAGCGGAGAAGAGCAAGTTTCCAAGTGTACAGAGGCAGAAGCTAGATGCTTCATTTCCTGGATGTGGTGATGCTTGTGGTACTTGTAAGCTTTTTCCAATTTATAATTTGTATGATTTATTTTCTAGATAAATACTCACCTTCCTACTAAAGATTTCATTCAAAATTTTATATTCCTTTCCTTAAAGAATCTTCCCCAACAAACTGTGTAAATCAAGACCAAATAAAATTTAGATTGGCCTTGGCTCATAGAAGACTAGTGTATAAATCCAGAAAAACAAACGATCAATTTACAGTGCTAAACTTAAATGCTGAGAGAAGACTTACACTGACCTGTTTAGCAGATTTTTTTTTTCTATCTAGGCAAGGTATATGCTTCGGTTTCACGGAGAACAAGGAATAAACAAGTTGAGAGATGTTCATTTGGTTGAAGTGTTTACTGGCAGCTGTTTCTGCTAGTTTCATGCAATGGTTTTTCAAGTGTGGTTCCAGGACCAAGAGCATCAATATCACCTGGGAAATGGTTGAAAACATAAATTCTCCAGCCTCACTCCTCACTCCAGACCTGCTGCATCAGGAACTTTAGTGCTGGGGTCCGGCAACCCTTCCATATGATTCTGATGAATGCTGAATTTTGAAAACCAGTGGTCGAATGTGTCTGTTTTTACAATAGTGAAAACACCCACGTTGGCCTGCTACTCTCCCAGGAGGCGTTGTCGAGGCGTTGTCCATATTTGCTCATCGATTCTTGATTCTCTGTGTTTTCATTGAAGACCTTCTTCCCTCCTTGTCATCAGACCTTAGATGCTGGGGTTGACTGCTCATGCCTGTGACAGGCTATCAGGCGAGGAGCCATCTCCCTCTCAGAAAGCAGCCTGGTTCCCTCGTTTCCAGGTTTTTGAGAGGCACCTCCCTGTTGTCTCCAGTTAGAGCAGACCTCTGACATTTGTAAGGAAGATGACCAGAGACATTTGCAAGTCTTCAAATGACACTCTAACACAAAATCCTCGTGAAACTGGTACAGAAACTAGTACCATGACTAAAATTTTTCAGCTAAGCTACTCTTTATTGACCTGGAATTTGTAGGACTGGAGTATAAGCCTGACTTAATTGGCCAGCTTCATACTTTGTTAGAAATCAGAAGACTTGGTCCATCCCTCTCAATTCTCCTTAGAGATGCATGACTGTGGAAGCATTTTCTTCTCATAGAGGCAGATTTCGTCTGTGTCAAAAGCCTTTTCTCACCTAAAACACTTGTCTATAAACTGTTCTAGCTATTCAAAATTCACATTGTGAAAATAAAAATGCTTCTTACAAACCTCAAAACAAAAGCTGGCTCAGAGGTCATACTGGGTGTCTGTTGCTTTATGTAAATTTTGAAGGGGTAACTAACATTTGATGAAATTACATTTTCTGCCAGAGGTCACTTTTTTTTTTTCATATACTTTCACAACATAAGTTAACTCAGTTCTTCGATTTTCAAAAAAATGTTTCTAGGTTACTCCATAATCAGTTTTCACACTAATTGAATCACAGCCTTTTCCTAATACCAGGAACCCACTGAGGTTAAGGCAACTGAACGCACATGTATAATGTCACTCAAAGCTAGAAAGCAGAGGACCCTCTACTACCATTGTAAGGACCAGGAGAAATGCAGTAGCCAGATTTTCTACTTCTTCATGATTCAGTCTTGGTAGGTTGTTGAGCTTCTAAGAATTTATCTATTTCTTCCAGATAAATGTATCTATTTCTGTTACCCAATTTCGTGGTATGTAATTGTTCATAGCAGTCTTCGATAATCCTTTTGATTCCTGTAGCATTGGTTATAATGTCTCCTTTCCTTTCCATTTGGGATCTGATCTTTCAGCCTCACCCCTGTGCAGCAGCAGAAACAGGAATGACTGAGGACTGAAAACTGACTTGAAGAAAAAGTCCCACAGACAGTCTGGGAGGGGAGAATCGGAAGACATGAGAGAAAGGTTTTTTGGGGGAGTGGGATGGGGGAAGGGATACTCTCATCACCTTGAAGTGGTGGTGACAGTCATTAACCGAGACTTGTGCCAATGGAAAGGGTAAGGGGAAGCGTTGAGAAAGCCAGGACGATAAGGACAGGGGTCCATCAGGATGGGCGTTCTGTCAAACTGGAGTACAGCTCTGAGTGTGAAGTAAAGACCGCGTCTCCTGTCTTTCCCAAGAAGGGGCACACTGACTCACTCCTGCACAAATGTAGATTTTCCAATCCATACCTCAGCCTCATTACCACTTTCCATAAGGCACTCCATGATAGCGCTGAAAGAAAGACAGGCTAACAATATGTTTCATAGAGAAGATGATATATATAGTAAATCGTTGAAATTTAAAACTTTAGAAATTATAATTTTGCCTTTCTTGACTTCTGAGGGCTTTGGATGTTTTCCTCTCAAGAACAATGCCTCTCTTTATCCAGGACCAGAACCTAGGATGGTACGGCCCAGCTGCCTTCTGGATTAAAAATGGTTTTTTGTAAGCAAGCCTTAAAACTAAACCACCAGTGATAATATTATTTCTTCATAAAAATATGTTCTACATTTTAAACAACTGGCTGAGAAACTAAATTTTGGATCAGATATCTTCATTATTTGCTATATATATGGAAATGGTTTTTGTGAAGTGATAAGATGTATATAATTTCAAAATCCATCTCCACAAAACATGCTTGGCCAAAAGAGCTCATGGCTTGTAACTTAGATTATCCAGAGGTCAAGGGATAAATAAAATACAGAGAAAATTGTCATTTAAAAAAAAATTTTCATTACATTCACTGCTTGCTTTATAAAAGCATTCTAAGAATAGTTATTGGGTATGAATATTGATGTATTTGAAGGTTTCAAATTAGTTTTCTTTTATTCTCCTTAACTTGGGAAAATTTTGTTAGGAAAAAGAATGCCTAAAAAGTGAGGAGGAGCGAACAGTGGAAGATTGCCCGTACTTTCCTGGATCCTATACGTGCACTTCATAATAGAAATTACATTGAGGTGTTCTGAAGACAGTACCCAATTAAGAGGTAGGACACGTGGGCTATGACTCCAGCCTAGTCACTCGATAGCCTAGAAAACCCTCAGGTTGCTTCCCTCAGTGGTTTCCAGAAGTTTGATTTCATGAACTATTAAATGTTTTTAAAAAGGAATAAGGTGACACACAAGTAATTATTTTATGTGTTGCTTACTAAGGATAGCACACACACACACACAAAACCTAACATTTACTTCACTACTATTTTATTGACTGTGAACACTTTGACATAAAATTATGATATGGGAACTTTAAATAAATAAATTTAACTTCATTAAAAAAAAGCTCACCATTAAAACATTTCTTACTTTGCCATGAACCAGTGAAACTCTGTCAAAGGTTATCACTGTTCTTCAGAATGGCATTTAGACAGCACCACCTTCATCTACACCCTCCTCAAGTTCTTCATTAGAAAATGAGGGAGCCAGACTAAATAACTCTGCAGATGAATTATGATTCCAAAATTTGATTTTATGGCTACTTCCTGAAAAAACTGCCTCACCCTCTCACTTATTACTTAACTGAATAAAATGCACAGTTCTTACTATGTCCTTTGTCTCTTCAAGCCCTGATCATTATATAATCAAAGTTCACCACATTAACAGTATCGTTGGAGTTTCAATGCATAGAGTCTTTGGGTACAATATACAATCAGCCAGTTAGTATATGGAATCAACCATAGCGAAACTGATCCCTAAATTAAACATTTTTCTCTAAAGTTTACCATTGGGGGAAGCGTCTTCTGTTCTCTTCTAATTTCAAGGAATAATCGGTGCTTAGGGAAAAAAAAAGATAGCTCAAATCGTATCACCGCCTTGCATGAAAATCTCCTGATAGATTCCTGTTTTGTTGAGCATTTACTATGAACCAGGCTGTATGCAAACACCATTCTATTTAATCCTCACAACTCTATAAAACGGCATGGCATCTAATTTATAAATGAAACCTTGAGGTATAAACAAGTCCGAAGTCTTACCTCCACAGTAAAGGTGAGATTCAAATCTTTCTCTGTTGTCAAATCTGTTCCTGCTCCGTATAGGTGTTTCCAGAATTCATGCCGTTGGGTTGCCTCTGTCATGCCTCCCTTCAGGCACGGGTTCCCTCCCTAGAATGGCTTACCTTTTACTGCTTTTCCTATTGGAGGTTTATCTATCTCATGTCAAATGCCAAATCCTTCATCCTCTTGAAGGACTTGCTCTCTTCAGCGTCCCCAGAGAACTTTATTTGTGCTTCTCCTTTGGCATCAGCCTTATACTCTAGTCTCCTCTATTATTTTCCTACCTCTCCCTGGTTGATGATAAGTTATCATGATGAAGAGTGTGGCAGAAGTGTTATCAGAATAAAGTGTATGCATCAGTTACAATGTGATCATCTCATATCCCTAGGAACCACGTGAATACACACTTTTTTAAAAGAGAAAACCAGAAAAATCTCCAAGAGTCAAAGGGACTGAAATTTCTGTACAACCAATGTTGTAACCTCACCAGTTCCTTTACTATTTAGTATTTTACTGTTCTAATCCTCCAGTTCAAGTTTACAGATTGCCAGTGTTCATGTGGGAAGACAGCTAGGCAGCCCCCATGCACAAGAGGACACTTTTCAATCTCCCACATTCCTGAAAGCGGTTACTAGAGTCTGCCATCCCCAGCATCCCCGGTACAAAGAGGATAGTCAACGATGAGGAGGTAGTCATACGTTTGGATGGTAGATGAGCTGTATTTACTTTCTGAAATTCATCAAACAGGTCATGAACAGGTCATGCTCCTGTGAGAAACCGTTCCAAGGGCTCATGAAAGAGCACCAGGGTTTTTCGGAACGTGTGAGAGTCAGAGATAGCTGGTTTAAGGAAAGTCGCAAAACATTAAAGTTTAAGCCAAGGAAACAAAAAACACAGAGAATGATCTAGAACTACAGACTCAAAATAGGAACATCTGAAAGAAGGTATGTGAATGGATGCTACCACAGTGTACCACCAAACAGTTCACAGGGTTTAATATAGGAGCCAAAGTTTGTTACAGTTCTCTAGTCTCTGTTTTGTTTTGTTTTTATAAAGCTATTCAGAGGCTCTAGGAAACAGTGTGTGGAAGATGAATGCTTGATTTGAAGTACTTTAATGCTCAGGTAGCCACATACATAGTGACTGGAAGTTACAAATGAATTATATTAGAGTTACAAAAGGAAGCACATTTTCAACTACGTTCTCTAATTCTATTCAGTCCAGCTCTTTCATGTTAAGTGGCTAAATGCATGAGATTATTAATAAAATGTAAACATCCATTAAAACTATAACCTCCCATTTATTATCTAAACCATTCCACGGATTCTATTCAACAATATCATCAACATGACCTATAAAATTAGGGAAAATACTATAGCGGTTTTAAGTCCAACAAAGTGTTTTGTAGAGAGCTCAACTGCATGCATTTTGAATACCACGTTGACATCTGTGAGCAGAAAGGCTGAGTGGCAATGGCCTTCTTACTTCTTAATCATAAAAAGTGTTGTAGAAGTGTTTTTTCTCTGCCTCAGTCATTAAAACTAACAGTGTCGAGTACAAAATCCAGGAGCTGTGTGTGGAAGCTGAGGGGGTGAGATTTGTCTCTGGGCATCAGCAGACGTATACCCACAGGACGCAGCTCTGAAATAAAGCAGGGAAAAGAGACTTTGTTGAACTCATACAAGCTGGGTCTGGCCAATGGAAAATTAAACTAAGAAAAGGCTGGAATTTGGGCACAAGAGTTGAAGTTTCCAATCTTCCTTGGACTCAGAAGAATCTGTAAGAGAGGAAACCAGAGCTCTAAGGTCTGTTTTATGCTCAACTTCCTGAAAACTTTGCCTCACTTAGTCTTAACTGAGATCATTAAAATTATCATGTGACTATTCACCATCAAGGAAACCCCATCTAAAGGTGAAGTTTGTGAGTCTTTTAAGATTAGAGAAAAAGTCAATAATTAAAAGAAGAAACAAGCATTAAAAGAGAATTTTTACTACTAAGAAATAGAAATGAAATCGACATCATTTTCACATGCTTTTAACTTAATTTGCTTGAAGGATATATTTCTAAGTTGTCAAGAAAAACACAAGAATGCTAAAAAGTATTTTAATAAATATGATATGCATTGAAACATACTTACATTTCTTATATGCTTCCCACAAAACTTTACCCCCAGGGATAAATACCAGCCTGAAATAACACACTCACTTGGCTCAGATTTTTATGGGCATTAGGCATTTATTGAGTAGCCTTCATTTATTTTGAAAGCTGGAAGCCTGGTATTGCTTTTAGGTGAGTTGAAACATGATTTGATAAAGAAGGAAGTGCTGAACTTAACTACTGTCTATCTGGAATTTAATGGCTTATTTTATTAATAACTTCCTGGTATAGGCAAGCTGAATGGTTTAAAAAATACTGCAAGTTCCTAATTGGACAGTTAATCCTATTTTTTGCATGGCTAGTCAGTTTAGTACAGTAGGAATCAGCACAAGTGCTCGCGGAGTGAATTAGTTGAGGTATTTGCCTTCTGTCTTCTCTGGGCCCATCAAGTCTGGCTGAGAGAGCCCAGCATGGCCATTGTCAGGCCGGCCTTACAGTTCAGAATAACGGACCGTGATTTTTAGGGATGCGTGGAAAGTTGATCTCCCCAAAAGCATAATGATGGTGCGCACAGCAGTCCCTTCATTAGAGGCACATTTACCCACTCGTTTAGGTGGCTTTTGAAAAAGCAAGTCATTTTATAAATTCTATAAATTGTGATTTATCCCTACGCGTGAGTTAGATTTTTGGATGCCATCATGAGAAAGTAGTTCTTGCCAGCGGGGTTGCTAAAGCGTTGTGCAAGTTACATGAAGGAGACCGGGAAAGCACAGCGGAATTCACTGCTGGCTTCAGACCTGAGCGCGACTCAGCCTCTGGGAGGCAGAACTCTTCAATGGAGATCTTCTAGAAGCTTCTTGCACAGATTAAAGACAAGTAATTGTCCATGCTCTCAAAGAGTATATTCTCAGACATTAAGAAATTTAGAATCATATGGACCATTTGAATTTTCGTTCACCTCCCTTACAAAGTCTCCTGTTGCAGTAAAACTTCAAAAGTGGCGCTCAAGCTACTGTAAAGAACGGTGACTGTCAGACTGCCAGTCTCCTGTCTGTCATCTTGAAGAGGTAGCTTTTAACTGGAGTTGAGTTTGAGGCTGCAGATTATATGGTAGTGGCTTCAAGTAAGCATCAAGTGATTGATTATTTATTTTTGATGGAGGTGCTAGGGATTGAACCCAGGACCTCATGCATGCTAAACATGTGCTCTACCACTGAGCTCTACCCATTCTCTATCAGTTTTTGTTTACATTTGAGTTGGAAACAACAAAATCTCAGAGAGATACCTGACTCTCTCCTCTCCTTTATTATAAAATTCATTGATTCCAGCTCTCCGTCCCCAGTATAATTAATTACCCAAGGACAGATTTTATTACTCCTCTTCCGCTCCTTCATGGTGTTCCCACCACCTCCCAGTGCCTGGCGCTTGTGAAACATAACAGATACTGTTATCATAGCCCTTCAGCTCTTTCTATACAAACCACATGTCATCTACTATGCTGGTGTCTAGACTGTGTCTTCCGTACATGAGGCACTCCACGTATATTTGGTGAATTCTCAGACAAGTCTTTTTTATTAAAAAGTTCTTAAAATAAGTTGCAAGCTAGAGACATAAGTTAGTGGGTATTATTGTTATGGGTTAAAATACTTTTACTTTCACTCCACCACAAAGAACACTGACTCAAGTAAACATAAAAGAATGACCCCGAAAAGGAAATGCTACAAACTGAACTTGGTTCTCAGGTTCAAAAATCAATGCCTGACTCCCTTTTCCGTTGACTCCATCAGTTTTAGAGATTTTTGTATCGAGATGTCTCTTAGATGTCTGGCAGCTTAAGGATGAGTTGGGGAATATCTGGCTAGGAGCAACTCAAAAATTGTCCAGAAAAAACAAATACACAGATCATTGATATCCACCCAATAAATAGCTGGGGGGAAAAAACCCAGGAAAAGAATCTTTCAAGAGATGGCTATGCAGAATGGATACACTGTGGTCAGTGACAGACAGATTACACAGGTTAATGGTATAGATATAACCACAGGTTTTTAGACTGATCCCCTCAGTGGGCTTCCGCATCTCTTAACTCAGACCTTCTGAGTAAGACGCTGGACAAAAATCTCCTCGCCTGAACCTGATATTTGCATGCCTTTCTGGCCTGGCAGCAGGTGTCCAAAGTGATGTACATGTCAGTGGGCCTTCAGGAGGCTTCTAGCAGGCTTCCTGGGAGATACTGAAGTCCTTTGCTCCTTTGATCAGAGTGTAACTTAAAACTTAAGTAGACACTTAGAGCGAATAAACTGGATCAGCCCCTGGAAAAAAATACTATTTTTGCTTGATCACTAGAATAATTGGAGAGAAAAGAAAGGAGGGAAGGGAGGGAGGAGAGACAGAGGAGGACATGAGGAAGAGAACGAGAGACAGAGACCTAGAATCCATTTAAACCAACATTTTGGTTTAGACGTAGGAGTTCAAAATAATCACTTTCTCATGTGGTAGATGGCTAAAGAAATTCCACCCAAGCCATGTCTGTCCGAAGATTATCTGTATGCACCAAGCAGCGTCTGGTGAGCTGAGTCTAATGGTGAATAAGACAGTGAGAAGGGGCTGCCCCTTGAAAAGGTCTCTGACAGCCGTGGCTGATTGCTGATAGTGTTAGGATAGACTTATTATCAGCTTCTGTGCACCTTATCAGAACCAACACGCCTCTCTGAGAATTAAAGTGTATGAAAAAAGACATCTTGTATTTCGTTTTTGATAGTTTTCCCTAAAAGGCGCATTTAAAAGATATAGGAAGAAACACCTTATCATTTAACGTACTTTTTCTACTTGATTGATTAAGTTCTCTTTGCCCCTTTACGCAAGGCTGTGGAGGGGGCTGGGGAGGAAAACCCAAGACATATCCGGGGGGAGACTAAAAGCACATTGTTGGTGTTATTCAGTACTAGTGGAGGGACGTTGGACTGGAGAATTTTAGATTTGAAACAAGGAGTTTCATAAACCAAAGAGAAACACAAACAGCAGGGATTTTTGAAGCTGTCTTTGTTTGTTCCTTTGTTAATATCTTGCTCTGCTAGGTTTACAAACCCTAAATAAATAGAAATTAGTGCTCCTTCCTTTGCAGTCCATTTGCTTTAGATGTTTGCCTTGAGGGACATTTGTGTATTCTGCTAATGGCTGCAGCAGAGGCTGTCTCATTTTCATTCTGGCAAAAAAAGGGCCGTCACCATGGTTACAGTTTCATTTGCCAGAGAGAAACTGATGGCTGTTAGTGCTCCCATCATAAGCAACTTCTGTCAGATTTCTTATCAAGTAGACATATTTTGACAAAGTGAAAGATAACACCGTAATAAGAGAACTGAGTTGCTACTCTATGTAATGAACCATTTAGCATTAAATGAAATGTGAAACCACATTTTAAAAACTGAAGGTGGGGAGAAAAAGTAATATTTATAATTTACAGGCACGCACACACACACATACACACACACGCACAAAAGGAATAGTCCGTGGTGGAGTAATGATAGCTTGTTTCTTTCTGTTGTCACAGTAACTCTAGCAGGATAGCATTGATTTATACCTGGGGCCTCAGCCCACCATCCCACTGCCACCCTGAGCTCACACAGGAGGAGATTAAGGTTTCCTTTGACCATTTACCTCCAAGGAGCTCAAGGCTATGCCTCAAGCTAGATGCCAGACAGTAGGTCAAAATATTCTGATAAAAGAACTAGCAAAACATCTTGCCCATAACAGACAATAAATGCATCTCCCCAGGTGGAAGGGCTACTCTAATCCCAAAGTGAATCACTGGGAGCAGTTAAGGCGCCCTCCTTGTCCGTGGTTATGAGCCCTGTGACATTTCCAAAGGGTGGCCGAGGTGACACTTGCCAATAGGACCACAGAAGAAAAAAATTTAGCCTAAAGAGTCCCTTCCGGGCTTCAGCGGCAGCATCCAGAATCAGTCCGCACAGAAAGGGTGAGCGTAGTGCGCCAAGGTTAGAGAAATACGAATTTAAGGCCATCAGGCAAACCTACTGGCAGTGTGATCTGTGGCACTATGAACTAGGTACCTGGTGGGCACAACTGATGCTATTTTAATTTTAGGACAGATGAAGATAGAGACTACCTCAACAGGAAAGTTCCCTAAAGGAAAGTCCTAAGTGCCCTTTCTTTTTCTGACCTGTACAGTGTGACTGTCTTGGCTTCAAACTCATATAATGATGAACAGAATAGATATTTCATTTCGAGGGGGGGATGAATGAAAGCTCTCTTACAGGAAAGATAAAGAAACAGAGGTTCCTTATGATTTCCAGCCTTACTGGTGCGGAGGTGTGGGTCTGTTCATTAAAATGCTTAGTTGAAAGAACTCTTAGAGACTTTGGGTGTAGGGAAGATAAGATGCTGACGTACTTCTGTTACTTTTCTATTTGTTGTGTATGCAAGGTTTTTCACTAAAAATGAATGAAAACACAGGGAGCAAAAGGCAACTCTGAAATATATTCTGTTCCTTTTTTAGTTTTAAAGGATTGCATTCTTCTATTTTATTTTATTTCATTTCTGTTTTATTTTATATTTTATTTTACCTTATCAGTGAGGGCAGTAAGGTACTGAGGGAGAGCAAGCTCTGTGTGGATGTCATCTGGATGGAATCGCTTTCTCCCTGAGCATGTGGTTTTCTAATTTTGAATGTCTCTGCCTGTGATATCAACATAGGTGTGTATATGAAACGTGAAGAAAAATATGAATGCCACCAATTGTTAATGTTTCAAGGAGAATCACCAAATCAACAGCCAAAAGAAGTCTACTCTGGCTAAAGCCATCTGCTATCAACCAGTTCCTTTAGAAATCAATGCTTTTTTTGATCATTTTGAAATGATCAGTCATTACCTTCGTCTCTGAAATACAGTATCAGAAGAAGTTTAACAAGTCACACATTATTCGCGCCTTCTGAAACCCATTTCCAAAGCCAGATAGTTAACATTGCCGAGTGACCAGTGTTCTCCATGAACATAAACATAAGTCCACATTTGTTTTGCTCAGGGAACCCTAAAATGCATGCCTGTGTTTGAAGTTTGAAGGAATGTTTTTCTTAATCATTCTAATTTAAAAGCGGTGTCTTATTCACTCAGCAGCCAGTGAAGAATAAGGGACCGTGGTTTCAAAGTTTGTGTTGTATCAGGTGGTCTTTTAACCAGAATAATGCTCGATTTTATTTTAACTCAAAATGTATAACACCTTATATTAACAGAGCGCAAAGGCGCAAATCACTTCATGAATGTCATCAGACCAACTGCTCATGTCTATTTACCCAACAAAATGTGAACAAATCCAGGATACACAACTTGCAATACAGTTCCCTCTCAATTACAAAATAGAGTTGTCCCTGAAAAGCTGAACAGAAATTCCAATTTTCCTGGTCGTGTACAGTAAATTGGGGAGTGCTTGCAAAAGTAAAATCGTGTTCAGTAGAAGGAACAAGATGGTACACGACCCCTGGGCGAGCCTTGCCCCAAGGGCATCTGCTCTGGCATCGTTTCCAGGGTGGGAGGAAAATTCCTTGAATCAAAAATGCTCAATTTAATATTTCTTTCAAATAAAGCTAGATCTCCCATGGCCTCTGTGCCAGCTCCCAAAACAAGAACAGCGAGTCGGAGAAACGCTCAACCTGGAAAATAGAAACAACCATGACATGGTGGCGTTTAACAATCATGACGAGATGTTGACATTTAAAACATTTATAAACTTCATTCCAAAAAAAGCCCCTGGTTATGCTTATTCTGAATTATACAACAACATCTTTAGCATATATTTGTACTAATAAAGAGGAAAACAAACCTTTTAAAGAGAAAACACTTAAAGAGAAAATTTTCATGGTAAATGTACAGTATTCTATTTATCATTAATATTACTTCAGAAGGAAAATACATTTTTGCATGTTGTAAACAACTGCTGTACCAATGACCTATGGGATATCATCTAAGTTTAAATTAGGTAAGTTTGAATTTCAGAAGTCCTATAATTGCTAGATGACATAGTACTGTCTGCTGCATCATATTGAAAATGATCAGTCAAAGTAGCTTTTTGAAATTAGCATTTTTAAGGAAGTAAAGACTTTATGAGAAATCAACATTTTAAATAAAAAATGCAACTACAAGTTTTCCTAAAATTTTCTCACCTCTGTTTAAATTTGATCAACCCAAGGCTTTTTGTCCACATGTAGATACATGATAATACAATGTACATAAATTTTGAATAATTTAAGCATTTCACTGAATTCATAATAATTTGCTGAGATTAGATGCCACAGTTGAACACTAAGATCTTGTTAGTTGGGTAATTTTCTTACTGCTGCTATTGTAAATTTCTCTGCAATGGACATCCTTGTGGAATTTTACTTCAGTTTGATGATTTCCATCTGAGGAATCCCAAAAGTGGAATTAATAGGAAAAAGTGAATGAGTTTTCTTTTGTCTTCTGAATTCTATTTTATTTAGAATTTTACATTTTTTGATCTTTATTTTGAATTTTTAAATCAACATTTTGAATTTTCTTTGGTATTGCATTTCCTTTTGACCTTTGAATGTCACACTTAGATTGCATTTTGTTTAAGCAGTTAATTGAAAAACTATTTTTTCTTCCCTAACTAATTGGTTTTAGCCAATACTTAATAATGCTGGGGATTTCAACATTTGCAATGAATATGTCCAATGTATAAGTATTTCCTACTTTACAGATTTCACAAGAACTGATTTTTGTATTTTTAGTTTACTTGCAATAAAGTCTATGTGTACTTTTAAAAAGTATCCTTAAAATACTGTATAATGATGTCAACTGTCCCTTTAAGAGTCACTCAGAAAAGAATCACAAATCAATACGTATCAACTTTTAACAATAGTAGATTCATACCCATTTGTTGTAATGGAATGATGCTGAAAACCTCAGCTACTTTCTTACATATGAAAGTAAAATGGTTTTTTTTAAAATGCTGTTTGAAATTTTCAACCCAAGATGCAGGAAGCATCATTGTCCAGAATCCTCATCAACAGAAAATCAGGATTTAGAATTCAAATTGAACTTAAGTGTTTGGAAGAATTAAAATTAATGGCATTATTAGAATCTAGAGGTGAAATTGGCTCTTGGTCACGTATCACTCTATTTCTTCGTAAGTGCCCTGTCCAAAATAATAATAATAATAGTAATTTCAATGTACAATAAAGTTCAAGAAAGTTTATTAATAATTACATGTTGTCATTTTATCAAATATCTTACTGAAACAAGTCTCTCATAACACATGTTGTCCCCCTGCATAATGCACTATCTTAGAAATATGTGTTCGAAAAGACAGTTCAATTCCTTCAAGAAATCATCAAATATTATTTTTGTTAAGTCACAAGATTTCATCTGTTTATTATAATTATGACGGTTGGTTGGCTAAAGGAAAACGTTATTCACATTTCCAAAGTATCTTGGGCAATAGAAGATCAATGTAGAAAAGAAAATTTAGGGTTTGGCAAATTATTTTTCGTTTTCAAGCAGAAAAGAAATAACTGCAACTCATTTACTCAAATATAACCATCTTAATTTTTACTCTACAAGGGCCAGAATCTCTTCCCAATAAACCAGTTCCTTAAACCTCAGTTCTGCAGCCAACATTAAGAAGAATAGTCAGACCCCTTGAATTTTGCTTCTTTAAATCAAAGTTTTGAATTTTGGCCTCTCATCAAGGAGAGTGAAATTGGATGTTCAAACCAAAAATTAGCCAGAAGCGTCTGTGGTTTGCCCACTCTGACTTCTGCTTGAAATTGAGAAATGACTTGATGGACCCCAGTTATTCTACTTAATCCACACATCATGATGAAAATGGTTTCAGTTTTATATAATATTAAGCAATTGCAGAAGCAGGTTTGAAAACTTATCCTAATCAGCAAAGGTAAAATTGAGATAATCTGAAAGGATGTGCATCCACGTATTTACTAAAAGCTTGCTCACAAATAAAGGAAAACTAATTACCTCCCCCCAAAATAAAAAAAAAAATAAAGAAACACAGATACAAAGAAAGATTATCTAAAGCACAAACCCAAACACTAGCTGGACCAAAAAACTCAAGAATGAAGCAAAAAAAAAAATTATCTGAATGATGTCCACAAGCAGTCTAAAAGCAACAGAACTTTGGAAAGCTATGGGAACTAATTGTCAGATAATAAGGCAGCATTTTCTTTCAAGGTTCAACTTTCTGTAAAGTAAGATACCTGCAGATTTTTCTGTATTTTTTTTCTTCTAGTAATATTGGTTGTATAGAATTGCATAAAAATTCTCTCTGTACTTTAACTTTATCTCTGAAGTAACTGGATGAAAGAGATCTTTATGCATCTTTCTATGCATTATGTTCAACATTTTACATTCTGTTCTGTGTGCCCATCACAGATAAAAAGGGGATTTTTATACAGCTTGCAATTCTTAAAAAGAATTTTCACTGAAGCCAGAAAGAAGTGGCTGGCTGTAACTTCTAATTCCTGATCCTATCTCTTAAGATTGTAGAGCAAAATCCAATTTCATAGTCTTAGTGTTTGCCGAAATCACATTGGAAGCACAATGACTTTAAATCAGGCCACCTTTTCATCCTGGCTAAAAGGTGATCACTTTTTTTGTCTGAAGTTGCGCTTGCTACAGTCACAATGGAAAATTGTAGAATACCAAAATAGAAATGGAGTGGTATTAACAGATGTGATCTCATCAGGGTTCCATTTGTTAAAGAAAACATTGAATATTAATTAAAAGTTAATTAGAACTAATTGCCAATTAGAAAGAAAAAGTAATTTGAAGCTACTCACAGCCTTTCTATTATTATTATTATAACTTTTGAGACTCCTACACACCCCAGGGCTGCCAAAACACGCTATCTTTCCCTCCTCTGGTACCACTATTGCGCCCCATCCTCTTACAGTGAACTTGCTGCCTTAAACCACAGCTTATGGTACCCAAACACACTATTGCATCACTCACTCAATATAATAGTGAAGCAAGAGTTAGTGTTGTGTTGAGAGGGAATCCCATGTGTTGCGGAAAACAAGAAAAAGTAGGAAAGAGAATGTGCTAATTTTGAAGTGATATGGAAGATGGTTCATTGACAACATAGAGGCTTTGTGTTGACTGCCTCTCCACATCTATGCCCCCCATCTTCCAGCCACATACCCTGATTTCCATTTGGGCAGCCATGCTTCCTATGCTCTTGAGGCTCACATCTGGGGTGAGGTTGTATCACCCTGAATTCAGAGGTCAAGTTTATAATCCAGGTCTAAATCAGAGTGCAATGTACTCTTCTCACCCCAGTGATGGATGCACTGTAAGTCAGACAAGCAGATGGAAACTCGGGGCTTTTTCCCAGAGTTTCCATTAAAGGGGCTCACTCTGTCCTTCTGGAGTTGAAACTAAAAGGAAATGAGGCTCAAGCTGGCACCTTCTTGTCCCTAGGCAGAGCTGACACTCAAAGCAGATGAGAAAAGCCCAGCCTACAGCCAGCCTTGAGCCCTGAGGCCAGCTGTGCTTGGAACCTGCCAACAAGTTCCTGTTTCCACTGGAGCTCCTTAGGGTTGTGTTGCTTGTCATGTAAAACTGAACCATTTTACTGAACTTTCAAGATATTTATAAAATAGTTGCAGAAGAGAAGGTAATGCAAGATTTCCCTTAGAGTTTAGGAATATATAATCTTCCAGGAGAACCATGGCTTCCACACCACTTCCCTGGTTTTCCTCTGAAGATTCCAGGGTGACTGTTCAGGACTCTGAGTTTCAAAACTCTGACTTTCTGTTTCCTAACAGTCTAAACAGAAGGCCTAATCCAAGAGGATATTTCCCATGCTAGCAATACACAATAAATCATCGTGCAGTCATAATCTGGGCAGAATTTAAATCATTGATTGAATAGAAGTTTTTTAAAAGAAGATTTCATGGATGAGAGGCATGAGATTTTGTCTGGTTTTCAAGAAAACGTTTTACATTGTCCTTCGCTGTCTTCTCCATTCATGCCCTAGTTTTGAGATTCTTATAATTGAAGTGTAATGGATAAAAATGTTACATTATTTTCTGGTGTACAACATAATGATCTGACATTCATATACATTGTGAAATGATCAGCATGATAAGGTGTTACCATCCATCACAACTTAAAGTTATTACAATATTATTATTATATAACAATAACGTATAATATTGTTGACTATATTCCCTATTCTGTATATTACATCCCCATGACTTACTGGTTTTATAACTGGAAGTTTATGCCTCTTAATCTTCTTTATCTATTTCTCCCGTCCCTTCACCCTCCTTCTTCTTGGCAATCACCAGCTTATTCTCTATACCTATGAATCTGTTTCTGTTTTGTTTGTTTGTTTTGTATTTTAGGTTACACATATAAGTGAAATCATACAATATCTGTCTCTCTGTCTGACTTACTTCATTCACTAAGCGTTATATCTCCTAGGTTCATCCATGTTGTCACAAATAGCAAGATTCTATTCTTTTTTATGGCTGAGTAGTATTCCATTGTATATATACACTTCGTCTTCTTTATCCATTTACCTATTGATGAACACAGATTGCTTCCATATCTTGGCTATTGTAAGTAATGCTGCAATGAACATAGGGGTACAGATATCTTCTCTAATTAGTGTTCTCTTCACTAGTACCCAGATGTAGAATTGCTGGATCATATGGTAGTTCTATTTTTAATTTTTTGAGGAATCTCCATACTGTTCTCCACAGTGGCCTCACCAATTTACATTCCCACCAACAGTGAATGGGGGACTCTTTTTCTTCACCTCCTCTCCAATACTTGTAATTTTTTTGTCTTTTTGATATTAGCCATTCTGGCAGGTGTGAGATAATATCTCATTGTGGTTTTGATTTGCATGTTTTTGATGATTGGTGATGTTGATCATTTTTCTTCCTGTGCCTGTTGGCCATCTGCATGTCTTTTTTTTTAATACTAGGTTTGAGATTCTAACTTTGACTTTCCATTTAGCAAGTAGCTACCAAGAATAAGAAATCCACTTATATTTTAATATTCTTCTAAATAAAATGCAATAGAACATGGCTAACATGGCTTTGCTTGTCTTTGTTTTTAGCTTTTATTTTAAAGTTCTTCTCTGATTCATTATGAGCATTCCTATAACACCTTCATGTATGTTGTTAGGAGGTGAACCACGGTGTCAGAAAAATTAATCCTCTCATTTACCCAATGCTGTTACTGAAAAAAAAGCCATGATGTTTGCGTCTCACTGGTGTAACTCAAATGACCTGACAATTTTAGCTCCATTTAGTGGCAAAAACATGGAAGCTGGTTTGAAATGATGCTAAATGTGCTAATACTGACTTGGCTTGCATTTTTATGTTGTGACTTAAAAATTTTTACGTATAAAAGAGTACAGAAACTTTTAAAATATGTATTTTTCAAGTTACATATAAGTGTTTTAGTTCTTATTTTGAGATTCCAATATCTAAATAGACTAGAAAATGAATGAAAAAAAAAAAGACAGATTGCTTTTTCAAACATTCTTAGCTCAAATGCTGACCTGAGTCCATGTATTTAAAAAGCTTGTCATTTATTAGAAGTATTATCAGTCTAAGCCTGCAGGCATTTCTAAGAAGGTGATACAATGAAACAAAATTCACATTACCGAGTCTGGAAGTTTTATTCTGACCTAAGAGCTCCATCAAACAAAGTTAAAATGTGGTGCAGAAAAGTTGCTCAGATTTTCAATACCATAATAGTATTTTTGCCTTGGAGGCTGTAAGAAATATTTAATATCTAACTTGTGATTCACAAAAGCAAAATGCTTTTTTTTTCCAAGTTTCGTTATCTTTAGCTTTTTGAGAAGATTCCATAAGAATGTGAATGTTCTGATTTCCAGATCTGAAACACTTTCCAATGTGGTACTCTTTAATTCTGACTGATTTAATAGTCTGTTTTATGGGAAAATAATAAGCAGTAAAAACATTGACCAATCAGAATTCTAAAAGAAGTCCTCTGGAGTTTATAAAGAGAAAATTTCATCTTTAGGACTTTTCTCTGGGTATCAGAGGCTTCTAGTTAATAAAAGATACCTGAAATGTCTCATCGCATAAAAGTTGTTAAAATACATACACGCATACACACACACAGGCTGAGCAACAGGAGTTAAATATTTTAGGTCCTAAATATTCTGTCCTACATGATGTTGCTGCTTTTGTATATTTTAAGGAAACATTTGGAAACACTCCAGGGCTGAGATACAGCTGAAATTTAAGCTACATCTGCATCTTCAGATTTTTAGAAGACAATTTATTCAGTCAAATATGTCTGTTTAACACAAAACTAAAAACCTTATTTAACTTGTATTTCTAAATCAAATTTATGCAGAGACGTCTTTGGACTTAGCTTCTAATACTCCTCATTTCCTATTGTGACTTTTGTGTGCATGTGTAGAACTGTCATCAGTTTCAAATCATCCATGCCAAAGAATGGGGACAGTGACACAGATCATATAAAAATGGCAGATAACACAAGCATCACTTATAGTTATGTCTGGAATGCATTTTCTGCTGCCCTCTCTTCCCCTGAACATTTACCTTCCTAATTATGTTTTACTCAGTCTAATCTTTAAATTAATTTGAATTCCCTGAGCTCGCAACTGACAGTGAGAAGAATGGAGGAGAAAATTTCCTGAAGGGGAGGAGAAATTAGATTATGTAATAACGATCACTTGTGTTCCTATACCACTTCAGAGTTTACAACGTAATCTGCTTGTGCAAACTGAGTTGGTCCCCACCATTAGGACGTGGGTAAGGAAGCTGACGTGTTACGTGAAAAATGGTGTCTGCCACGCGACAGCTCCTTCAAAGGAAAATGACTCCATAAAAGCAGGGGTTGAGGGGCTTTGGGGGGCCAACAAAACCCCAAGTGCCTCCACCAGTGACTGGCACCACATCTGGGCACAGTGGGTGTTTGATAAAGAGATGAAAGTTTGATTTCCCGCTGAGGGTCCAGCCAGGCGCCATCCGGCTCTGGCCCAGGTGATGCCATGTGTACTTGTCTCCAGCTGAGTGGACAAGAAGAGGGGTGACCCGGGGACAGAGCTGCTGAGTGGCCACAGTCCTCTCCAAGTCAAGCCAGCAGCCAGTGAAGGGTCGAAGTGGGAATCCGGCCCAAACAAGGATGAGACAAACCAGTCTGTTTCTTATGGGGATTTTAATTAGAAACTAGAAAATTGATCAGCTATTGGGGCAGGTTCAAGCTGAAAGAAAGCCTTAAGTTAACATAGAGCTGTGAACTTTGTTCACATATATATATATATATATGTATTTCTTACAATCTTTAAGTCTAGTATTAATCATATCCTGGGGGTGGGGGGGTAGGAAGGAGGGGATAGGAGATATGGCCACAACTGTGGCTGCCACCTTAGTGACATCATACGTCCCCCCATAGACACAGCCCTCAGGAAGCTAGAGTTTAAGGTGATGGTTTTGGGGAAGTGATTACAGTATTAAAACTATATCAATCGTAGGATTCTCACACAAAGATGTCCTTCCGAGTTATTTTGCGGTTTCAGTGACTCTGGGCTGAAGATATTTATTCAGATTATATTTCTACTAATTTCTAATTCTAAACAACTTCAAGAGTTTCGATGATACATTATCTGACGTCCTTAAAAGTTGCCATTGCCCACTGCTGATTTTTTACCTTCTGGCGAGTACACCTTAATAGTCACTGGCTGCATTGCTTTTTAACTAGTAGCAGGCTTGACTAATAGGTTGAGTCTGTTCTTAAAGTGGGCTATTCTGCTTTTTTCTTTAAAAGATTTTACTTTTAATTAAAGTTATTATTAATAACAAGCCTTTTTGCATTTCAGTGTTTCATATTCATTTTATTTGGGTAATATTTTGCTTTCATGTAGAAGCAATGAATACATTTTAAACCAATTTTATGATTAAATCCATTAAAGATGAAGCAAACCGTCACAATCAAATTACTATCATCATTATAAATACATCGGTGCCCAAGCTCTGAAAAAACATACTTGCATTTCATTTCTCTTCCCCTCCCCCAGTGTTGATAAAATCTGGGCTTTACAATAGCAAAGACATCTGCTTTGGGCAGAAATGGATTAATCATATTTCAGCTACCTATTACCTGTTTGTCCTGTAAAAGTAATGACATGCTAACAAAAAGGAGAAATGTAGGTATATGGAGGGAAGAATTACAATTAGCTGTGTTTGCAGTGGAAGTATGTAATTTTCTGTTTGCAATAGAATTGTCTCCATGAATCGAAAACCTAGAGGATATAACGCTTAGCTCATCCTGTGTTTCCAAACGTAAAGCACGCACACATACAGACACAAAGATAAGTCTACTATTCATACATTCTTGAAAAAGCATAAAATAATATTTTGCTGCTCTCATTTATAGCCTCATTACATCAAAAATTAAACAGGAGAAATATGAGCTGAGCTATGAAAATTCTGCTATTATCAAAAGAAAAGATTTCTTAGACTCAATTTACTCTCCTCACTCAAGCAAAATTTCCATCGTTCTGAGAAGATAGAATACGTCATTATAAAAAATGTGTATTATAGTTTCCATGTCACTATTGAAATCTTACAGTTTATTTATGGATTCCCACTCAGGAGGGTACATTTGGCATTTATAGCACAACTTTATATCTTGATTCTTCCATTCTTTTCTAATAGAACATGCATATTACTCAGATACATAGGCAGATATGGCCAAAAAATCTTGTTCTTTTGAAAACATTACATAAAACACGTTAGTTTAAGGAATAGCTGACAGACTTGTATTGTTACCGACTGCTCTAGTTCGAAGGGGATTCTTTTTATATCTTATTAATTTATTTTTTATTTTTTTATATTTGCAGAAAGGAGTCTTCCTTTGTGCTTTAATTACGCACCGTGCAAAGAAAACATTCTAACGTATATTCATCAGAAGACACTGACTCATAAAATATACGTGGGGCACACCAAAATGAACATAACATCTGATTCAAATAATTGACTGAAGATATTAGGATGACTGAAAGTATTCTCTTGCGTCTTTGATTTTAAGTGCTATATTAAAGTCGCTGGGTTTGTAATTTTGCCACACTGGAGAAGTCACTCTACAATTAATGCTGCTTACTTATTATAATGAGTCATTGTTTACCATCTCAGGCTATTAGTCTGGCTTAGGGTCTTGAGCCTAAAAGCAGTGTTTTCTGCAGAACACTTAAGGCAATCATAAGTCCATAGAAGCCTGCTGTATAACCTATTTTACTGACAAACAATTACATTTTAGATTGAAGAGGTGAAATGATTAAGAATATTTGACTTAGTTGCCATGACAGCATGCATTTTTCATCAGGCACAGTGTAATTACTACAATTTCAATGATGTAAAATCAAGAAAGATGATAACAAACAGCAGAACCGTGGAGATATTGCCATTGCAACCAGGTTGCCATAGCAACAGTGATAATAATCCTGGTGATAGATGTTTTCTCTTGCTCTTTCCATTTTGTACGGTTATAACATTCAGAGCCAGTTTTTACCACAGCTTTTTATAGTTTATTAGACTGTCAAAATAGTTTATGAGATGTTGTTGCAAAGGAAATGACTGAGTTCCGCAGCCTAATAAAAATGCCAAATACTCTGTTTACATACTGCTCCAGCACTTAACAAACATTAAAAAATTGTATGAAAAATGATTTGATATTGTATCTGTATTAATCAATTTGTGAGGCATAAGCTTTGTCACTGAAGGTCAAATGAACAGTTTCCCAACTCTACTTTTGGAGAGCCTTTTTAAAGTTTATTTTTTTTTTGACTTCCCACTGGCAACCCCCTTCACCTGGATGGGAGTATGGACCACCTACAGGAAATACTTCGCACAACGAACAGATAAATAGTTACAGAAAATTCAAGCCACATTTGCGTCCCGAAGAGTTTCGGGGGGAAATATTTAAAGTTTATGGCCGGAGGTATTCCAAATCAACTTTTTAAAGACAGCCATTTTTGAAGGTCTGACCAAAGACAGGGAAGGTTCATGGAACAGGCTCAGAAAGAAACACGATGAGCGTGACTAGTTTGACAAGCGACACACAAGAGCCCCAAACTACATAACATCCGTACACACCGTGGAGTGAATGTAATTTCCCGATATTAGCTAACTGTGCTGATCATTATATACAGTCTTACATCTTTTGCAAGCAGTTCTTTCACTTTCAATGGAAATGCATTACAGAGAATGTACTTCAATACAGACCTACCATGGTTTTGCCTGTAAGAAAAGGTACCCTAAGATGCATGCATTCACATGAACCTGGAAGCTTTATAATTGATTGCAGTCATGTTGCGTATTCATGAATAGACTGCAGAAAATTGAGTCAGACATTAAAGCGTGGGGCCCTGCTTATATGCAGCAAACAGAAAGCTTTGAATAGTTTCAAAGATACCTGTGATTGTGCGTCCACAGGCAGTTTTACCAAAAAGCATAAAGGGAGTAGGGAGAATTTTCAAGGACAAGCCCTCCCTCTGTATCCACCCATTTGTCCCCCACCGATGTTTCCCTTGTTAGTGGAGTACTTTGTATCTAATCAGATTAGACTGGAGGTTAATTATGTGAAGAAATGTAGGGCCATGGACCAGACATAGTAACACACCTGTCATCTTAGCACTGGATGCAAAAGGGTTTAGAATTTCCAGTGTCTCTTACTCCCGTTTATTGATGATCTGCTCTTTGGCAGTTTTATCCTTTTATTATTATTTTTTTAAATGAGTCTGATCAGCCGAGGCCCTATGGATTTAGAAACAAGAGTTTGGGCTCCCTTAACTCTCTCTGTTAGCTTCAGCATCCTTGTGTGAACAGGTAAGAGGAGAGCTTTTCTCGCATGTTGTGGAGGTAAATCAGTGTCTGTGACACTGTGTGTATTAGCTGAATCGATGATGCTGTCCTGGGATCAGGCAGCACCCCTGTGCTTACCCCAAGTTTCCTTGGGTCACTTGTGTGCACCAGGAAAGGCACCCTTTTGGTCTGGCTGCTAGCGTGGCAGAGCAAACAACTGCAAGTGTAGAGGTGGGGTTTTCATTATCTTCTCCATCAGGAGCATCTCCAGAATGAGAGAGGACTGTGGTTAGACATCCTAGAACGTACTGCTTATATTATACTAATTCTTTTAGAAAATCATGAACTGAATTATGATTTTTCGTTACTTAACTAGTAAGTTAAAATTATCACCAAGGCTTTAAAAGCACACATTACTGTGCTCATTAAATGCAACCTAATGCTACCCCTGAAAACAAATCGATTGGCATATCTTATGGTCAGTGGCATCCTATTCTTATCTCGAACACTGTTCAGTCATTAAATAAAGCCATCATTGGAACAGGCTGCTCTCTCTAGCAAATACTTACCCAGAAGTTTGTTACCAGGAATGATCACTTTTTCAGACAGGTATATCATCTGCTTTGAGAAAAATAATATTCCTCAATTTAGCCCAAGAAAGACAATTCCAAGTGCTTGAATGGTCCTTTTTTTTCTTACTCTTTCAAAGTTCCTTTGTTCCGCACCATTCTGAGCGACAAGTGCTGTATCTTCCACTACAAGGCAGATATAATATTTATCTCATCTGTTCATAACAAGCACCCGTAGCAAGCTCCTTCCAAAAAGATGCTGAGGAACTTAAAACATATACACAGATACTTTGCAGACTTTAAAATAATAATGAAGGATACTTCAACAAAAATAATAATAATGAAAGAAAGATCAAAGGCTTGAAAAGAGAAAGATATAGGATCAAGGGTTTTAAATCCTCAAAAGAAAATTTTCCCCATTGCTCAAGGTCAAGTTGGCTTTTATTCCTTCCTTAAGAGAATGTTCTTTATCTATAATCTTAAGAGAATGTTCTGTCACAGGAAGTAATACATGTTTCTTAGTTTGAATTACTTTGATGTATGATTATGCCAACATATGTAACTCACAAACCGCCCTGCTGGGACATTCATTATTTAGTATCTAAAGAGCAGTAACTCTAATCCTACAGCGTTTTAGTTAGTAGTTAAAAAAAAAAAAAGCAATGTTAACAGAGCAGCAAGTATCTAGTTTTAATATCTCATAGTACTGTGTACAAAGGGCTAGGGTATTTTATAGTTTTATTTCCAAAATTATTCTCTACTAAGGACTGAAGTTTTACACTTGACTTCTTTTGTGATTGATTATATAAAAATGTCTTTTAAACGTACCTAGATTATGTGAAGGCTGATTCCACTCCATTTTCTTTTTTCTTACTAGTTCCCGGCTGTGAGATTTCCACTTCCACTTCCCCGCGTATTTTATTCTATGGGGACATCAGACCTTTAGACAAGTGCCTGGCAGCTTGATAATTCAGCCCAACACCCTTGTCCCATCATAAATACAAATCCCACTCAATAATCTAGAGAATTCAGAAAAGTTTGTGAATTTGTGAGTATCTTGTCTTTTCTCAAAATGTCCTTAATCGTCAACTGCTACTGCGTGGTTCCTAGTCCCAACTGTACCACGACCTTAGTGTGAGCCACTGACACTCAAAAAAAGTCAACAGTCTCATTTACGAGAAGATGGAGACAATAATAGATATCAAGTGTTACCAGATTTTTTTTAAGGCATAAAAGAAGTAAGACATGGGAACGCATCCTAGAAGTTAAAAATATAATTATTATATATTATATTATATAATTATATAATATATTATAATTATAAAGCTAACTAGTCATCATGATCATCATTATCATCACTGTTCTCTGTCAGCTGATACATCTTTGTCTAATTTTACAGATAACAGTCCATGCCGTGGAGTTCTTGCTGCTTGGTCCTTATGGACCTATGAAATCCCGTGAAATTTAGTAATATAAACACACGGCTGAAATACAACTAAAGTGACCTTCAGCTATGGAAGGATTATTACAGTGTTGTCGTAAGAACTGAAGGAAATCTGAAAGAAAATGTTCAGGGAGACATTGTGCTAAAGAATGTGAGGACAGCAGCATTTTTCTGGGAGCCAGAAGCAAAACACTAAGAGTGGGAAATGGAGTTGCTTGAGATGCATCCAATATGAGTCAGACTCATAGAACAGTTCATCCTGTTGCATGAGGGCAGCTCACTTTGAAGGAAACTTGTAAATCCGATGATGATCTGCCTTGTCCTTTCCTGGTCCTAGCACTTGAGTATCTTCTGATGAATCATTGTTATTATTTCACTGGGTTAGTCTTGATTCAGAACACAACCTTCATTATTGTTCTAAATTTGCGTCAGCATCATCACTGGTCACTGTCCTCCAGCTGTCTCCACCCCTCTTGCCTGGCAGCACGTCTCTATGTAGAACAGTCATCCTTCAGGATTTGAGGAGAATTGGTTCTGGGAACTCCGTTAGAAGCCAAAATTGGTGAATACTCAAGTATTGCATGTTTCGCATCCGCAGGTAGGGAGGGCGGACTGTATATCACACACTCACTTGGAAAGATTCCAGTAAAATTCTGTACTTCAGCAAGTCTATAATTTCAACTCTGACATATAAAGTTTCCTTCAAACCTGGTTGCTGCAGAGAATTATCAACTAAATTATTCTAAAAGGCAAGATGGAATGATTGGAGTTGCATTAACTCATTTTCCAGTCATTTTCAACCACAGAAGTTCTACCAAGACTTTCAAGCAATGTTTGGAGATTGCAACGTTCAGCCCCAAAGCAAAATTTTGCCCTTTTGGAACCGCAGGGTAAAAGGTGGCAGTCTTGCTATGATGCAAGCTTTACCTGTATAGTCTTTCTGGTCATGATGATTTTATTGCAAGTAAAACTTATGTGACTACCTCTTCACTTGCTATGATTTTAGCTTGTTCTCCATTTTCTTTTGCGTGTTCTCTGTGCAGAGAAAAGCTGAGCAAATGTTTAACCTTCCCCATGTAAAGTCGCTTGAAGCTTATTTTTCATATAATAGATTTTCCTGTAAAAGTTTACAATTCTCACAGTGAGATTGCTCTGTAAATGGAATGTGTTGTTTATCATGACTATTTCTGATAGCACCACACATAAAACTTTTTAAATCAGAGAAACTTTGGCTCGAAAGCCATACAGATCTTTTATACTGATAGCTGAATTTCCAAGTTATATGGACTTCTCTTAAAAATAGTTTCAACTAATTCAGAGGAAAAAATGGGAGTGGCTATTCAGAAATCTTCCTTTCCCCTTTCAATATCCTCCCACTTAGCATGTTATTAAAATATGAATTTTGCTAATATTAAAAAATGTTTTTACAACATTTTGTAATTTGTAATCCTGAGGAAATCTGAAAAATTAAAAGTTCAAGATGTAACAATGACGGCTGAAGTTCCAAATCACTTCGGTACGTCTGGGATTTTACAGTGGATATTTCTGTCTTGTACGTTTTATCTTGTTATATTTCCACCAACTGTTATTCCTTTTGCTCTCATGAAGCTTTATCCTGGATCACAGTTTGGAGGAGATATAGTCTTACAAGACAGAAAGTGTTTCAAGATGCCAGAGTACATCTTCTGTTTTCTAGATGAATATTTTAAGGAATTTTGGGAACACCAGATCAGATGACTTCTCCTGAATGATACAAACAACTCTGACTTCCAGGCAGCTCCATAAAACCTTACATAGTTTACTGCATAGCTCCTCTCTTCCTTGACACCTCATCTTTGGTTGCTATTGGTTCTGGATTCTTTTTCTAGCCAGAAAATGCAAAGGAAATAGCAATGGTTCGTGCCATGTGAGAATGTAGCCCCAATACTGAGTATTCATTTCATAGCACTTGCTGAGCTGTAAACCAGGGGACTTGATGAGATCACTCTATTAATTTAACGCCAATCTCATGTTTAAAGACAAAGAAGTCGGTCAGCAATTAAAACAAAGAAAAAAAATCAAAGACATAAAATTCAAGTTCAGATGTTTTCTTTGGCTCACGAAGGATATTTGCCATTTTATTAGGTTCATTTCCAAGAAGTAGAATGAGACAATGTGAAATCTTGCTAGAAGGGAGTGTTAAAAATGAGAAATCACAGTGTCCTGAAAAATGCTCACAGTCTTCTGGGGTTCACTGTTGAAAGTCTGAGCTTTTCTTCTGTGAGGTCTGATAGGTTTGTAATCTCAGCTACATAGAAGCTCCTTCATGTCATGGAAGAATTAACCCACTTCCCCCAAGAAATCCAACTTACTGTGACATGATAAAAGCTCCTGGTGAAAGATACTAGGGGATCTTAGATACCCATCTGTGTTTTAAGTTGTTCCTTTATAAAATGATAAAAGTGGAACAGGGCCAAATGTAAACACATCATACAATCACCTTGACTCCTTCTGTAAAAGATGTAATGAACACCTGTCACTTTAACATCAGACTATTTAGTGACAATTTCTATACTTTTTATATTATATCGAGTCACAACCAGTGATGATACCTTTTGTTATGAGTTTTCTTACTGATCAATCATGGATTATGATGAACCATCCTCGAGTCTTTACTCTCCTTCAATTTAGCATCCAATCATCAGTCAACAAATTGCATCAAGCAATTTCCTTAATACATTTTATGAATCATTTCCTTCCTTCCATCCCAAAGCCACTGCTCTTGCCTGGCCCATGTCTCCTCCCATCTTCCCCTCACCACCCCCACTAGCTTTTCTCCAGCCCCTCCTCAACTTTATAATCAATTATCATTTCTAAAGGACAAATTTAATTTTGCCCCATTGCTTCCCATCTTTGGGATGCCCAAGGTTTCTGATTCTGAATTAGAAGGTGCCATTTTTGGACTTCCAAGTTAGGAAACAATGAGAAACAGTAGAAAGCCAGGCATCTCAGCTAGCACACAGGACGTGGGCTGAGTCATGGCAACCGAGCCAAGAGCTGGATTCCAGAACTGGATCTGGACTCAGTAAGATTGAGGAATAAGGCTGAGGTGGAGATCCATGCTGAGGCTAAGATTCAAAAACTAGGCTTTGTGTGAGGTCTTCAAAGTGGAGGCCCCAGATCAGCACGATCAGCACCACCGGGGAGCTTGTTAGACATGCAAGGTTCAGCCCCACCGCAGACCTGCAGCATCGGAAACTCAGGGTGAGACCAGAGCAGTCTGGGTTCTAACAAGCCCTCTCGGTGACTCTGACGCCCACTGAGGCAGGACAGCGACGGCCCTGGAGAAAGGAGTGAGTCTAAAGCTGTGGTTCCCATCTATGCTGCATATTAAAACCACCTGGGAAACTTAAAACTCCTGCTGCCTGAGACTTACCACGGTCCAGGTACATCAGAACCCGTGAGGGGAATCCTGGAAATGAGGTACTTTAAATGGTAGCCTGGGTGATTGTTCTGTGCAGTCAGGGCTGAGGACTGCTGGCTTAGGGTCATCCTGACCGCCGCACTTAGCATCCTCCACTGCCCAGCTGACTAAATATGCTTGTGCCCCCAGGTGTTGGATTGGAACTGTACTACTGCTTCAAATCAGGGCCACACTTCCAGAGCCATCCCTGGTCACCCGTGTTCAACTGAAAGGCCACCGCATTGTTGAAAACCTAGGGCGTCTTCCGTGTGGCCCAACGTAGCAATTCTAGACAGCACGCCGGAGATGAGCTGGTGCCTGCTGGTGCCTGTTGGTGCCTGCTGGTGCCTGCTGCCGGGCTTCCTCCTGCCCGCGTCCAGGCTGCTTCCCACAGGCGCCCAGGCATCACGCCCAGTGAGATGAGCATCTCCTCAGTCATGTTGTCGCTCAGGCTGCCAAACACAAAGTAAGACCTTGTTCCGTGTCCCAGAACATGGCTCCCCCGTTCCTGTACTTGTATTTTACTGCTTCAAGTCTGAAGTCATCAATCACTCTGAACTCAGCTTTCATACTCTGAAATTGCTTTTAGTATTAAAACAAACAAACAAAATAAATTATCTTTGGTGTTCTTTTCCCCGTATCTTCCAACTCACGGTAAGTATTAATTTATCAGGAAGAGAAGTAACTCTCAACTTGATCATTGCTCTTTAATTTTAAACAGTCATCACTGATACATGATATAACTTCCTATGTTTAATCATGAAATGATGTAACTCACAGAGTAAAAACTGGAGATTTTATAACATGATGTGATGGTCTTGGACTTTGTGCATCGAAGGGTGGTCCCCAGCCCAGCAGATTGGTACCACTTAAAAGTGAGTTAGGAAAGCCAAACCTTATACCCAACCCAGTCCTACAGACACAGAATATAAATCAGAATTTGTGTTTTAACAACATCCCCAGGTAATCTCATTGTGTATCCAGATCTGAGAAACACTGGTCTTTGAAATGCTGAAGAAGTTGCTTCAGATTCGGGTTAGAGAACAAACTTTACATGGTAGCTATAAATCCTCCAATATTTGACATACTAATGAAAATTACAAGTGAATTAGACTCCTCTTCTTCATTTAATGGAAAATAAGCTTGAAGTTAATATACATGAAGGAAAGCTGTGGTTTCAGGAAGTTAAGGCTTACACAGCCATTCTCTGCCACAGAAAACACAGCCTCCGGCTGCATAGGAATGTCGCTCGTTGTGAGGTGCAAGAAGAAGGTGCGGGATGAGGCAGGTCAAGACGGGAAATGGCTGCTACCAGGGCTGGGCCAGCGGCCAGACCGTCAGAGCACTGCAGAATTTGGACTTCCTTGATTCAACCATTCCGCAAACATCATAGAGCATCTACCATATGCCAGAAGTGGGGTTAGCTGCCAGGAATACTTGTTTTAGTTTGTTCGCTGTCTAGATTTTGGAGACAAGTTTGGGAACAATGACAATGTGGCTTGATAAATGGTGTAAAAAAGTCATGTGCTGCTATTATGGGAGCTGGAAGAGGAAGCCCTAAATTGACTTGAGAAGAGAGAACATAGGTGTTAACTCAGATAACTGGAGGTGAGGGTGGCTGAATTTCAGAAGGACAAAATCATTTGTTTATGGGTTATTTGAAGGTTTTTCCAGAACCATGAGCCTTGCAAGTGGAAGCAGTAATCAGGATTATACCTGGATGGGGTTTAAGGGGAAGCCTTTGAGGGACAAGTGGTGATGGAAGATGTGGTTGAAGGAGAGATGGGAATAGTTGAGACTCGGGCCAGAGATGGGGAAGTGAAACTCTGGAAAGAACAAGAATGCTTCCTTCTCACCAAAGAGGAGAAGGTAGGTGATAAGGTTGCAAATGAGGAGGCAATTAAATTGAGAGGCTTTGAACCTAAAAGCTCCTGTTTTCCCAATGAAAAAGAATGCAAGCTCTTCCTTTGAGAAAAGAGTGAGGTAAGCTGAGAAAGATAAAAGAGGAGAGCTTTGCAGGTCAGAATTGCTTCTTCCGCTAATGCAGCGTGGAACTTCAACAAGGAGGGGGTAAGGGTGCACGTGTGGTTGAAATCATGACTTTGTCGCAGCAACAGTCCTCTAGGTTGTGTGATTTTGTATGAAAATGTTCAGCAGTGCAAGACGTTTGAACTGACTGAAGGTTCCAAGGTTGTGTTGTGAGTGCAGTAGAGACACAAAGTTGAAAAGGTCTTGAAGATGAGGTCAGGACCGCCTGAAGTGATATGTTACGTCCTTCTTACACTGTTGTGTATGAATCACCCGGAGATCTCATTAAAATGCAGGTGCTGATTCAGTAGCCCTGAAATAGTGACTTCAAGTCTTCATTTTTAACAAGCTCCCAGATGACGTTTATTCTGAAGTTCCACAGACCACACTTGGACTAACAAAGTTCTAAACTGTGTAAGGGAAGAAGAATTAAAACCCAAAGTGGTGATGGCTTGGAAAGAAAGGAAAGAATAAATATACAGAATGTCAAAAAGCAATTATATCACTCTCTGTCCATTAGAATGGCTATTATTAAAAAATATAATAATAAAAATAACAAATATTGAGCATATGGCAAAAGTGGAATCTTTGTGCATTGCTGGCGGAATGTGAAGTAGTAATCTGGTGCAGCTGCGATTGAAAAACAGTATGGCAGATCCTCTAAAATTAAACACAGAGTTAAGATACGATCCAGCAATTCCACATCTAGTTTTATACCTGAAAGAGCTGAAAACAAGAACTCAAATAGATATGTGTACATCATGTTCAGAGCAGCGTTATTCACGCTGGCCAAAGGTGGAGACAACCCAAATGCCCGCTGATGGATGAATGAATAAACAGAATGTAGAGTATTATTCAGGGTTGGAAAAAACCAAACTTCTGATACACTATAATGTGGACAACCTGGAGGACATTATGCAAAGTGAAAGAAAAAAAAACACATGAAGAGACAGATATTGTATGATTTCACTTTTGTGAAGTCCCTAGAATAGTCAAATTCGTAGAGACAGAAGGTAGAGTGGTGGCACCAGGACTGGGGAGAGAAGGATACTGGGGAGTTACTATTTCATAGGTTCTGAGTTTCAGTTTAGGATGAAGGATAAAGTTCTCTTAGAAAATACTAATGTTTAGCTTCCACTTCCACAGAATCTGGCTTAATTGCTTCGGGATGCAATCTAGGCACCCCATGCCACAGTCCCCGGGTGATTCTAATGTGCAATAAAACTTGGGATCCACTTGGAGAATTGTTTTAAATTCACTTTTTGAGGGAAAGACAAAGCAGATTTTGGATGCTTGCTTTTATCTCTGGAGGCTGGCATTCAAAACCGTCCCAACAGAAGCCCGAGTCTGTTGGTCCAGTCCTTCTCTGTCACAGGCTTTGATTGACATCACACAAAATCTTCATGCGCTGGGCTGTGTCTGATCGAGAGACACCAAGAGCTCAGACACAAAGATAGTGAGCGGGCAGTTAGCTCCGTAGGTTCACCCGGTGCCTTGCTCCCTCGGGACCGCGTCCAGTCTCTGACTTCTGCGATTTAAATGCTCCCACGGAAAAGCAAGAGGAATTGGAGTCAAAAGAAAAGCAATGGAGGTTGGGGGGGAGCGTCTAGCACAGTGGTAGAGCCCGTGCTTAGCACGCACATGATGTCCTGGGTTCAATCCCCAGTACCTGCACTGAAAAACAAATAAATCAATAAATAAAGCTAATCACCTCCCCCTGAAAAACTTTTTATAAGTTAAAAAAAAAGAAAAGAAAAGCAATGTGAATAATAAATACGGTTATCACTTCCTTACCATCAGATTTTTGTTTGCTGAAGGAAGTTGAAATGTCTGGGAAGACTGGCCTGGAGCATGGCAGGGTAATCACTGAGGAAACGTAGCTGCCTCTAATATGTGATTCCAAGATTACCTTGTCCGAAAAGGAAACCTTCCATTAACAAGCACCTTTCTGAAAAGTACATTAAAGTCCCCAAGATGAGGTAGTAATCCTGAAGAAACTAAGACTGTCGAAAATACCAAGTCAGGGTTTCTTTCAACATGCTTGATGTCACCCTTTTCTAAAGAGGCTAAAAGAGCTTAAACACCTACTCCTACGATTTAATCAGAATGACCTTAAGACATACATACATATATATATACATATATATATATATATATGTATATATATATATATAAAATTCTGCACTTATATAAAATGCCAGTGACTTCAGTGTAATTCTAAATGGGTAAAAGATTTCAATACTGACCCTCAATGTAGAACACTTGCCTATTTTTTTTTTTTTGCCTTCAGCACTGAGAATTATTCCAAGTTACTTAAATTCTGTTTTGAAATGTGGAAATAAAGAGAGAAAGTCCCGTCTCTTTCCCAATGTATTTGTAATCGTAAGAGACACTACTTGTAATTCAGATTAACCTTTGGCAGTAGAGACATGTCAAAACCAAACCACAGTGGTGTGTGAATGACGTGACCCCAGCTACCTTATTCTGACTTAAACACTCTTAATGGAATCTAACATATTAGATCCAAAAGCATCTCTCAAACTCTGAAGGAATGTACTTACGTTCTTGTTGATCTTAACACAATAGAATAAATGTAGGCAAACAAGAAGTGGTTCAAAGGCATATGCTACATGAATTATATTGTATCTGGAGTATAATAGTGTTAGCAATGCTATTTATAGGATAAAATAAAGCTTATCTAATGGAGAAGTTGTTTTTTTTGTTTTGTTTTTCTATTTAGAATTCATCCTTTTTTAATTTGTCCTTGGTCTACTAAGCCATCCAAAGGAACTTTCCAGTATGGTTATTAGCTAAATTCCTCCAGTTATGTTACTCCCTAAAAGTAACTTTGGCACTTTCGAAGGCTCATTAAATCTTTCTGGGCCCTCGGGTATCATTAAGGAAACTGCTACAATAATTTGCTAAATAGTATCTTCGGGACCTTAAAAAGTTCCTGTTCTTTACGAAAGACTCACTTGCTCTCAAAAAGAAATGTGCTTCCTACCAGGGTACGGCTAAGACCATTTGTTTAAATATTGTTCCAAAAAGGGTTTAAGGGGGTTAAATCAATTATTTGCTTTAGACACACTCTGTGATTTATAAAAAAAAACGACTATTTTTGACTATCAGAGTTTTATTTTATTTTTTTTGAAAAGCATCAGCTTAGCCGTCCTCGTCTCACAAGTCAGTCTGCCCACTGAGACAATCATCTATTTAAACGGTGTGAGGAATTTGGTCTGCCTTTAATTCCAGCTTGGCTGTTCTGGAAATGCATCAGCTGTTTCTTTAAGGCCCAAAGAAGTTTTATAAACAGTGCTCTAAGTTGAAATGAAACTAGAACTATCTTCAGACTCTTAAATGACATAATCTAAATAAACTAAACTAACATTTCTAAAGGAATTTCCATTACAGTAATGGAAGTGGAGATGAAAAGCTGCATTAAGAGTTATGTGATCTTGCGCTAGTGTTCCCAGTGTTTGTGTTTGTTCATTTACCTCATCTACCATCTTGTACCATATTCAACCAAATAAAGTATAAAATCAAGCTCGGGGCTTTATGTGCCTAAAGAATTTTCTTTTTTAAGCTTCATGAAAGTAGCAGTAAAAGAAGAAACAGGGAACAGCTGGATCTACAAATTAAATCTGGCATTTATGCACAGATCAAAATTAAAGTCACAAGGAGAAGATAAATAAAGTTGCCCAGTATAGCCCCCCAACTGCCTGCCCATATTCTTGGCTTGCTTTACAAAGGGGAAATCTCAGTCTGCCTCTGTGTGTAGTTAGTAACATGCACGTGACAAAAATACAGGTTTGGAGAAACACTGGCATGAAAGGAAAGGGGTCACAGAAACCTGGCATTGACACCACCACTCCCCATCCTCACACAGACGCACCCAGATTGGGGCTCAACACGAACAGACACATCACCTGGTAGATTCCAAAAATAGCCTACGAGATACCATGAAATCAGCAGAATGGCTCGGACCTGACTCACAGGACGCTAGTGACTTCAGTACAAGTAGGGGGATTTACAAAGCCACAAATGGTATTATTACGCCAATCTTCAGGTTAGTAAGAGGAAACTCACCAAGGTGAAAGAATGTGGAGCCACAGAGCTGGTAAATGACAGCACCAGGAATGGGATGCTGTCTCCGCTGACTCCAGAACCCACGTCCGTTCTCCTACATTGTGACGTCCAGGGAAGAGCTGACTTACCTGAGAGAAATAACAATAACCCAGCCTCTGCAATCTCCTTTTTCTGTAAGCATAAGTTACCAAGGCTTCCCAGGTCCTAAAAGCAGAAACATCAGCAAATAAATGCAAACGCTGAATCAAACGTGCTAGTCCTGCAGAACTGCTCGGAACCTGCAGTCGATTCTAACGTGCCCGGAGAGTCCCCACCGTGTGGACACGGGAGGCTTTGATTTTCCTCTGAAGGACTTTTTATAGGACTCACACGCCAAGAAACACACTTTAGGAAACACATCTGCAAAGTCTTGCCAGCTGTGCAGTCAGTTTCTTTATGGAGACTTTGTGTATCTCCATTCCTACCCATGCTACGGTGATTTAAAGCTTAATTCTCGAAGGTCAGTCTAAATCCCCTTCTGCCCAAGAGCTCTGACACGACGCCTTCTCCCTGGTAATTACAAGTATGGAGAACATTTACGGAGATGAGGAAGGTGAGAGCAAAAAACTTCACATATTTTTTTTTTTTACCTTCCCACTTGGAAGCCTTGGAGTAGTGGAATTATTTTTAACACTTCATCTAGAGTTGGGGGAACCTACGGGCAATCCAGAGGAAGACCTTCTCTTGCTTCCTTCACACCCCTGCCCTCTGATTTCTCCCTCTGCTGCTCAAATTTGCTTCCCCAAGTCGGTCTTCATAGATTGCTACTTCCTTTTTATTGTCTCCTACTCTCAGAGCGTGTGTTTAGATTCCCTACAGAAGTGGATACATGTGCTTCTGACGAGATTACCTGCGGGCTCTAGATTCAATCTAGACCATCATGGGGGGTGGGGAGGCACTGACTTAGGAAAAACATCATGTCCTGATAAACTCCACGTGCACAGATAGTGACAGCACTGAGGAGCTACAATGAAGTGACACATTCTATAGCCTCTGGGTGATCTTGGGCCAGTTACTCACTTATCTACGTCTTAGTTTTCCCATCTTTAAAACAAAGATAATTGAAACCCGTACCTTCTATGGTTGTTCACCTATTAGTAAGATAAAACATTAGAGGCACATGAGAACAATGTCGAGTACACAGTAATCACTCAATAAACAGTAGCTGCCATCGTTGAAGGATGATACTCTATTCCACAGAAATGCCAACCACCAGAAATTCAGCAGGACTCAATGACTTCCTTATCTCAAGAAGTCCTGTCAACTGAGGGTGCGGGAGGAGGGCAGAGGTAGACAGCATCGCTCCCATCTGATGATGGAATGAAACATCGGTTTAGGCAGGTCCTCAGTGGAAGCAGTGTGGTGTAGTTAGAAAAGGCTGGGGGTTAGACATCATGGCCCACAGACCTGCCTCCTGCCTTGGACATTGGATGGGAACTCTCCCTCCATCTTAAGCAGTTACTTAAGCGATTAAGAAAGTCATTCTTAATATTTGCTAACATCTATGAGTTTTCTCTTGGAATAATGCTTAGAAATTAAATTCATGGTCTACAGGAGAACTTCTGAATTCAAACCATATTTTAAGTCTTTGAATCTTTAAGTCTATTGAAATTTTTTCTCCCAAAGAATTTCCCTGTTTTTGTTCCCATCATCAGTAGATACGAACATTATTTTCTTAATCATCTTGACCACATCAGGTTTCCTATGCTTTTAAACATCTTCTATTTGATAAATAAATAAATATACTTATGGATTTTGTTTGTTTTTGATCGCTAGCTGGGTTGACCCCCTTTAAATATGTCCACTGAAATTTGCATTGCTCTTGTGAATTGCCTATTCATATCATTTGCCCATTTTTCAATAATTGGCTATTTTTCTCTTTTTTTTTCCCTCATTGAGCCTGACTATTCTTGTTTGCTTGGAAAATCCTCTACCACATATATTTTTCCTCCAATTTTATGGTTTTTCATGTTTTTATTCCTTATTTATATGTTTTCCTGTTTCATTTTCACATCTTATTTTTGTTTTATTTTTACATTTTGTTTTCAATGTATTTTACAAACAGAGCATTCCAAAACTTGTTACCCTCTGACTTTAATAGGAACACATCTAGATTTAACTTTATAACAGACTCAGTTTGAAATACATTATTTAATATATTAAAAAAGTATCATAATATTCTACCAAGTTAGTTTACTACATTAAACTGTTAAAATGATTAATTATATTATTAGATTTCTTAATATAATGTCTTCTTGTATTCATCATAAATCCTACTTAGTCATAACTTTTTTATTCATTTTTTTAAGATAGAAAATTCAATTTTTTACTTTAGCTTTTATACATATTTTTAGAAATGAAATTGGCCTTCACTTGACATTTCTGAAAGTTCTTATAAGTGAGACATAAATAGGAATTATGAATATATAAGTATACTTTTAGTTTATAAATACATATTAGAAAGCATTTATAATTTACTGAAAACATGTTGGAATTGACAAGGTAAATTCAGTTCAGCATCTTTTAAACATGATCCTCATACAAGATTTACTTTCTGAAGCAGCAATATGAGTAATGTCTTATTAAGTTTTTCTGAATCTTAGTTGATTTCTTAGAAGAATTTATTTTATGTATTTTAATATGAAATTATTCATTTTATGAAGACTTTTTCATTTATTAGAACAGTTTCACATATTTCTCTCTTATAATTAAAAATCTCTCTTATCGACTCATTCCTGTGTTTCTGTATGTGTTGTCTCTGTTTTTTGTATTATTGTCATATATTTACCTTATCTATTTGGTTTTTGTTGTTTTTAAAGAATATACTTCAGAATTTATCAGTTATTCTCTTTTATTTGTCATAAATCACTAACTTTTTAGCACTATTTACTGCTTTCATTTCCAATATTTTTATTTTATGATTTCCTTTCTAATGTGTGAAGATGACTCAATATTTTCTTGCTTAATTATCCAAACATTTAAAAGCTTTAATGGTATTTTCTCACTAGTACATATGTTTCTCCTGGGGTTTTAATATGTACTCTTCTCACTACTGACACTCTTTATTTCCAAGTGGTTAGTAAATGTGTAATCCTTCTGTTATTAATTATATATGCAGTTAATTTCCTCATAGAATATGGTCTGTATCTTTTGTGCTTTGGAGAATTTCTCCTTTGTTGGAATTTATTTAATTCATTTAAGTACCAACATTTCCTAACAGGAAAATTATACACATACACACATCAACATGTAGTATATACATATATACACACACATATATCCCTTATATAGAATTTCATTTATTATATTATTCATATTCTCTAAAATGATTTAAAATTTTGCCCTTGCTTTATCAAAGGCTGAAAAATACTTTTACAGTGTTTCAGTTGCTCCTCAAATTTTTAGTAGTGTTCAGCTTTATATTTTTGATATAATGTTATTCACATGAGGTAATAACTACAGATTTTATCTTCTTTAGTCAATAAAATTACTCTCTTGTATTCTGGAAAATGCCTTTGGCCTACAATTCCACTTTGTTTGATGTTAATATAACCCAAGTGACCCCAGACTTCAGCAGCCTGTGGGTACTAAGGATGTTTCATTAATATTAATACCTTGATTTGCTAGCTCATTAACCCCTACCTGTACACCAACAGGACCTTGACCTCTACTACGGAAGTCCCCAGGCAGTGTCTGACATGTAGTCGGGGATCAGTAATCCACTCTCCATCTATACTGGCTGCTCTTTGACGACAGACTCTGGGCTCCTGTTAGCTTTTCCAACAGCTGCTACTGCTGCTGGGTATGACTGGCCTCCAAGCCAGAGACAATCAATCCTCAGGGTACCACGGCTGCGAGATGATCTTCTGTGATCTTACAAGGGAAAAATCTTTTAGCAGGGTTCTCCCATGAAGGTGTCTTATTGGGGAAACAGTGAGACCACTACTCAGGTTAACATTCAGCCTTACATTTTCCCCAAGACACGTATTTGTTGAGCGAAATCTGAGTAACAGTTCCTCAACTCAATAGCAACATTCCTCTCTAAATGCCAGGCCTGATGTAGCTTCTGCTTCATCGTGGTAAACTATCTTTGCACAGATGACTGTTCTCTCAAGGTCCGCATCACCTTGAAATCTGGATTCTTTTGCAATACTTTCTCTCACATTTTGAAAAGTAAGTCAAAAAAAATCTTTCATTATTAGAGCGTCCATTATCTTGGTCGGCATATTGTGAATGATCTTATTTAAACCTCACGGCAACTCTATGGCAAGAGGGTCTCTGATTATTCCCATTTTGCAGATGGGAAGACTAAAGACAGAGAGGTTATATAACTCACCCACAAAAAGCAAGCTACTACCATGACCACCAATCTTTCATGCTCCTGCTTCCTCAGTCTTGAGATCTTTATTTGGTTCACTTTTCTGGTGATTAAAATATGTCATCAAGTACATTTTTCATGAAAAGTACTTTGGGTTGTCCACTTTCTGAGTCTTTAAATAGAGGTTTTATTTAATGTTTTTCACTGCGCCTTTATTCATGGATGGCAGTATTTGAGTTATTCTTTCTATCCCTGAAAATTGCAAGTATAGCATAAAATATAAAACTTTAAGGATCACTAGGGTTATTTCTTTAAAATGCAGATTCCTAGTAGGAGTTTATATAACGCTGATGTAGATGGTTTGTAATTCACATATTGAAAACTACTGTATGGTGGCCGGCATTACAGTCTGACATCAAACAGACCATTCAAGTTCTTTCTTTTTTCTTACTAGTTCTGGGACAATAAACACATTTCTTAACCTCTCTAAGCCTCAGTTTACTCATCTGTAGAATGTGACTAATGATAATATCTATGTCTTCTAGTTATTTTGAAGATTAAATAAAATAATGCCTAAAAATACACATAGTTCTAGAAAGTATTAGACACATATTCGCTATTTTCACAGTAAATGTTATTACTAGTTGGCATCCCATTTTATACCTTTACATGTTGTACAAAATAAAAATAGAGCCGCCATTATTTTTCTTTAAATTCTTCCTGATTGTTTTCCTATTTGAACATTAGGAGAAGTATATTTTATCTTAGAAATGTTTTAAAAATATAGATGTGGTGTTTTTGTTCTTTTAATTAATATGGCTGGCACATAATAGCTCCTTTGATGTATCTCATTAGTTCAGGAAAGTTTTTCTTCTATTTTACCTTTCAATAATTTTTCTGCTCTGAGAATTTTTAACTTTCTCTACATTCAGAGAAACCTTCAAAAGTATGCATGTTACATTATCAATTTGATAAAGACAGTGTCAATTCTACTTTTTACTTTTTCTAATGCCATATAAATGATACTATAGTGTTATTAATTTATTCAGTTCTTTCATTTTCTCTGACAGGCCCCCTAAATTTTCAATTGATCATCTCACTTTTTTTCCTGTGGTAGAATTAACATGTTCTTGAATTTAATGAAGAGTTCAAGACAATAGAAATCTAAAAATTATGTTCCTCGTTGTCAATAGCTTGCTCTGAAGGGAATAAGGAGATGCACCACACTTGGAGTTGTGGAATTATGAATTATGGATTTTTTAGCTTGGGTCTAAGATAATGATGAAATCTGGAATAGCAGAGTTAGGAGCACGGCAGAGCTAGAAATTTTAAATTTACTGAGATTTGGTTACACATGAAAATCCAAATAGAGCTGCCTAACAGAGAAACAGATATTCCAAGCTGGCTTTCAGTTAAGTCTTGTCCAGAGATAAGTATTTCATAGATTACTGAATACTTGATAATAGGGGCAAAGGAAATCAACCAAAGAGAAGGTACTTGAGATAGGGGCAGAGAGTGTGACACTGGAGAACAACCACTGATTCCAGTGATGAGATGAAGGATGAAGAATGTCCACTGGACCATGAAAATAGTGTCCAGACCATACTGAATAATAAATTCATACAAAAACTAATAACTAATATATATAGTTATGTTATTTTTTTTTCTTTTGGCAGTAAACTAAATGTAATTTTTAGTTTGCATTTTTCTTCATCATGGCTGTGAGACTGTTAAGAATAAGGATGATATAATATTACATATTATATATAAAACTTAGCGATTTTATATGTTAGTTAATTGATTAGCAAAAATAGAGTATTGCAAAGTAATGTAGTATTATTTTTGTATATTAAAGATTTGATGGTTCAGGCCCACACAGGTACACACCTACACAAAGATTTGAACTTATTTTTAGTTGGGACCCAAGATTTGGGATGGGAGAGTGACTAGGTTTCTAAAAGAAAGAAAGACTTGGAGACATTTTACTCCTTTTCGTATTGGCATTAACCTTCAAGAGCTGGTCCTGAGTAGCGAGGCTATGGTTTGGGGTTTTATCAAAACTCTTTTTCAGACAATTCTATTTGTAAGATAAGGAAAATGGGATAAACAATATGAATTTTTCTCTGATATCTGAAACAACTTGCTGTGGTGTAGTGGGTGGAGATAGGGCAGTTTATGGAGGCAAGCAACTCCTATTGCAAAGATTCTTTGAAAAGTAATAATATTAGTAATAATAACAGCTACCAAAATAATAGCAACTACTGATCAGTCTCCTGCAAGTTTGTCTAGCACTCTGAGTCGTCTTCCTATTTTTATCTTCTTATTTTATATATTACTCTTACTCTTATGTTCTATGTTTATCATTTAAAATCTATGATAATTACAACCACCTTATATGGTGAACACAGTCATACTCAAATCATAGTTTAGGAAATTGAAGGTCAGAGATATGCTGTGACTTGTCTAAGTTTCTACCCTTAACTGACTGTTGTACCAAAAATCTCAATATAAAAATATATTCATCTTTTCCTCTCTTATTCTCTACAATCTGTCACACATAATTTGTTTATAAATCAATAAGAGGGACTTGGTTTTCTGAAAATATGGTATCCATGTTCTTAAAAGTAACAAAATGCTATCTGTAGTCTGTTTCTAAGGGCATCACCATAGCATTCTAAGAAAGAACTTTTTAGAGATTATCATTTTTAAATTAATCACTGTATATATACTAAAACTCTAAGACCAAACAAACCCCAGCCCTTTAAAATTTGTTAGGAATGCAGCAACCTGTATATTTAGTAAAAGGCAAACGAAATACAATAATATAAAATAAAGTAAGTGATTATCACATATAAAAGCATATTTTGAATCAAAGATTTAACATTTTTATGATGATTTTTAGGGAATTATCGTATTTTAAGAGAGTTTGGGAGTCTGAAGTACGTATTTGTATGCAAAACTAAGTGTCGGTCTAGAACACTACTCCATTTGTTGATATCGCTAACATACACTATGTTTTGTAAAAAATCAATTTAATTATACGATGAACATCATGAGAAAATTATACTTTGCAGAAACTCTTACAGACAATTATAGCTGCATTTTGCTTCCCTAGAATGACAAATGGCAGAACACTGCCCCACACTCCCCTGCCAATAACATCCTAAAGTCAGAAAGGGCCAGAAGATTAGATTACAAATTCTAATATTTCTTGCTGCAGTAATATTTTAATGTCATTACAAAAGAATAACACTCAGCCCTCTGGTAATTATTAAATTAAGCCCTAAATGTTTTATAGCATGTATGAACTCAGAACAGAATCTGTGATATGAGGACACCCAGAAGGCTGTCTATTCTAACACATCATCAGCACCATCACCTTTATCAGATGACGGGACTGACCAACCTCGCCTTGAACGTGTTCAGGTTTATAGAATTCACCACCTATTATGGGATCCCTTTTCAGCAAGGCTCAGTTCTAGTTGTTGCAAAGTGCTTCTCTGAATGAATTTCTCTAAAAATTGTCTTCATTTGTCTCAGCTCTACCCTCTGAGGTTAAACTAACACACTATAATCCTTTTTCCATACGGATCTACTTTTGTTATTTGAAGACAGTTATCAAATCTCTTTGCACCATCTAAGCCCAGATCCTTCAGCTATTTCTCTTGGAGACTTCCCCATCTGAGTCACTCTCCTCGGAGAAAGCTCCACTTACTAAGTGTCTCTGAACGACAGAAAGTAAGGCAACGCTGTTGCTCACTGTTTCGGGAGCTCCTGGGGGTGAATAGGTTTAACATCATAATTTTGACTATTTCAGAGCAAATTCAAAGGCCCATGACATGAAGTGATTAGTAATTTTGCAAACGGAAAATTTTGAACTGCATGGGTTCTAATACTGCTGTATGGATGCAAATCACTTAACGGGTAAGAGTAAGCACATAAACCTGCTCAGCCAACACTCATGTATCCATGTAGCTTTTTTATTCTTCCATCCTCAATGTGCATTTATGAAGTAACTTTTGCTATAGTGCATGTGTAGGTACACACGTGAGTATGTACACACATGAGTATGTGTCAGTAGAAGTGACCACAAAAATGAAGTCATCTGACAGTGTTTTGTTGAAGGTAAAGTAGCACTAAAAGGGCTAAGAATGTCATGATGACAGCTACAAGAACAGATTTTGAGATTTCATCCTTGAAATTCATTGGATATATGACATGACTGAGTCCACCACATATATTCTACATAAGTGTTTAAGGCAATTAATAAAAATGTCAGTGATTGTCCAACCAGCATACATTTTCTCACTGAGTGATAAACAACAATTTATTGGTAGGTAATTAACTTCTGGGCTGATGATAATGTCCAACAAATGCCAGACTCCGTGAAGAAATGTGTTTGGGAAAGAGTCAAGAGAACTGAACATTTCTGTGTCTAGAAACTTATGGATTCAAGAAGGTCTCAAGATGTGTCCTTCATGAATGTCAAAGGTCTACAGAACTTTTTATGAAATCATCTGAGATAACATTAGAGATTCTGCAGTCATACACACACAGTTAACTGAAAATAAAGGGTGTAGGATAATGGCTTTGCACAAAAGGCCTCAGCGTTGGACTCTACAGTAGGCTGGATAATGACCACCCAAAGACATCAGGTCACAATATATAAATTCTTACAACTCAATAATAGTAAGATAAAACAATTAAAATGGGCAAAAGATAAAAAAGACACTTCTCTAAGGAGGATGTACAAATGACCAATAAACACATGAAGGATGCTTGACATCACTAGTCATCAGGGAAATACAAATCAAAGCCACGGTGGATACTGTTTGACACACAGAAAGATGGCTAGAATCAAGAAGTCAGATAAAAAACAAGAGTTCACTAGGATGCAGAGAAATAGGAGCCCTCATACTCTGACCTGCTGGTAGAAGTCTAGAATGGTGCAATTGCTTTGGAAAACAGACTAACAGTGCCTCAAATAATTAAACAGAGTTACCCCAAGACCCAGCAATTCCATCCCTAGAGACACACCGCAGAAATGAAAACATATGTCCACACAAATATTTATACATGAATGTTTGTAGCTGCATTATCCGTAAGAGCCAAAAGGTAAAAATAGCCCAAATGGTCACCAACAGATGAGTGGATAAACTGTCATTCCGTACAATGTAGCTTATAGCCATAGAAAGGAATGAAGACTTGATAAAAGCCACAGCTAAGATCAACCACAGAAACATCATGCTTCGTGAAAGAAGGCAGTCACAAAGGTCCACACATTATATGATAACATCCATGTGAAAGTCAAAATAGGGAAATGTTTAGAGACAAAGTAAGTAAGTGTTGGCTTAGGATTCGGGTGAGGAGAAGTAGGCAGTAGGGGCTATTAATAAATCATACCGGGTTTCTTTCTGAAGCAACACAAATGTTCTAAAACTGACTATGGTGGTGGTTGCACATATTTGTGATTGTGCTAAAAATCACTGAATCATACACTTTCAATGGATGAATTACATGGTATATGAATTCTATTTCAAAAAGCTATTTTAAAAAGGAGGTTGGCCACTATGTGCTGAAAGAGGAAGATACCCATGGTGCATTGCTACATTTTTTAGGAGTTGTTGGAATGGATGACAGTCAGGGGAGCAGAATGGAGGGATATACCAGATCCCACTAATGAAAACAATGATGCAGTTAGGTAGAATAAATGAAGGATTACCTCTGGCTGGAGGGATTTCTCTTCCATCGTCATATCCTTTAGTCAAGTCAATGAGTATTGACCACACACACGGCCACAAAAATGATACAAACAACTAATTCTCGGGGCTCAGGTGAGAGCCACACAGCATAATCTTCCCTTCCCGTGGAAACATTACTCTGTTACCTGTGTATCAAGCATGGCTGAGGAGAACGTGGTTGCCCTTTGTTTTAGAAAATGTTTATTTAGGTACTTTTTTCTTACAGAAACCTTTTAGAATCTCTCTTTCTCTCGAGATCTGAAATTTCACACACACACACACACAAAATACTTCTAAGAATGGATTTTGGTTTTGATTCTGTTTTGCTGTCTAGCAGCCTTTTATTCTAAAGACACTTATATTGCTTCTTTTATACTTTCTCAATTCCATTTTCAGTCAAGTTTTCCTCCCAGCCTTCAAATTCCTTTTATATTTTCAGTCTGAAATTTTGTGTTTAAAATCTGGGAGATAGTTTTATTTGCATCTCTGATCACTGCAGTACCATTTTTAACTCCTAGCAGTCGTATTTTTAATTTCTAAGAACTTTTTCTTCTTCTATGAGTTTTTCCTTTTTCATAAAAGTCTATTCTTCTATTATGGCTACAAAGTCTATGATTCTTTGGGCCCTTGGGTAACTCTGCCGATTACTTATTTTACTTTAGCACAGGGCAGCAGGAGGGCCACCAGGTATCAGAATAAGGCCTTTCCTCTGACGCATTCAATTATTATAAGGTCACACTAGAATCCGAACTATTTCTAAGCAGATTATTTCGTTTGTTTTGGAGGATGGTCTCAGTCTGTCTCTCCTGGTGCAAACTTCAAGCTCATGCTTCGTGCTACATTAATGGGGCCTTGGTTCGACTAACACATCATGGATGTTGTCAAATGATGACACCATTTTTAGTGCCCCTCGTGCGTACCTGACGACTGCCTGGAGGCTTTTCATGGAACCTCTAGTAAAATTGCCCTGGATATCACTTTTTAAACTGATTCTCTTGTTTATTCTGGCTTGTGTTATTTCTGCTTTGTTTCATCTGTCACCAGACACACATCTGTTTTTTGTCTTCCAGAACTGTATTAATAACTTCAGTCCACTGTAAGCCTTCACTCCTATTTGCTATCGTGGGTCTATTCACATTTGTACACCCCTGTTTTCATTTCAGTGGTGTTTTGCAAGAGCCAGGCATATGAGTGTTCTTAGGCTGCCATCTTGAACCAAGAAATAGCAGACCCCAGAAGAATGTGAAAGGTCTTTTATAAATGAAATCCTGAGTAGTAAAACCATACCCAGAAGAGAAGCAATATAATTCAGTGGAAAATACCACTGGAAAAAGCAGATTTTTAATAAATTTGGCAAAATGTTAAGAGTAGGGCTTGGTCAAAATCACGACCACCATCACCACCACAAAACCCGATGAAGCCACGGGAAGTTGTAAGGTATAAGCTGAAGCTGATGCTAGAGCACATAGGCAAGGAGATCTAGCTGGGAGAAGGGTTATAAAAAGACCCTAGAGACATGGTGCTATATTTTTGATAAAATACATAACAGTGAGGTTCTGTGCATTCTTATAAAGGTGGATGACAGGAAGAATGCAGCATTTGGAGAACATTATTGCACCATCTGTACAAGGAGTGGATTGAGTCAAAGACAGACCAGAGTATGGGAGGGCACATGTGAGTTTGTTGATGTGGTCCAGGAGACATGAGCCAGCAGAGGATTGTGGCTGTGGGGACAGAAAAGCGAGAAGGCTGCCAGTCCTCCTGCTGCTTGATTTAGCTCTGTTTATTATATTTCACTTCTAAAAAGGAAACAACAAATCAACTACCAAAAGATCCAAACAGGATCTGAAACAAAATGTCATCTGTGAAATCAGCATTGTAGATAAAATAGGTGGATCTTATATTATTTTTCTACTTTTCTATATTTAAAAAAAAAGTCATTAAGACGAAGTGAAAGAAATGAAGAATAAAGAGGTTGTAAGAATTGTGATTGGTAGGTGTTGTACCTACAAATTCAGGGCATGGGTTTAAATCCCAGCTCTACCACTTGCTTGCTTAGATAAAACCGACAGTTGACTTAAATTCTGAGTCACAGACATCTAACCTTTAAAATGTGGCTGCTAGTAACAGTACCAATTCGCATAGAATTCTCAGGAAAATACAGTGTGATGGTGCATGGAAACCCATGGTTGCTTTTTACCATTATATAGGCCTTGTAAACATTTTTTTAAGATACAGAATCTTACAGAGAAATGAGGCATGTCGCAGTCTATGCAAACTATTACATAAAAATCAACACTGTTTTGCCACAATAATTTGTATTAATAAAAATAGAACTAAGAAAAAATAGTTAAAAGAATTCTAATTTAAAAAATTACTCACTGAATCTTGATTCTTATGCCAATTTAAAAAATAATTTGTCTATGGCCAAGTTTCCTTATTAATCCAGCAAATACACTTTAATTACAAGATGCATTATGGTTTTATATTTTGAATATTTCCAGGTGATCTAAAATTACTGTTTCTAAATCTCCAATACGTGTAGCTGCTAGCATGTGTTGTCCACATGACTAATCCTGCTCTGTAATATACTGATTTGAGACCTTCTTGTATTACATGAGTTTTGAGAACAAAATTTGCTTCTGGAGTTGAAAAATTCTGAGGCAAAACCAAGAGTGCCAGAGTTACTCAGATACACGATTGATTCATTTTCACAATATTCTTTAAACCAATTTGTGTTTTATGTCCAGGAGATACGACATCACCAGAATACAGCATCTCAGCCTGTCCATTCTTTACTCTTGTGAATGACTATTTAGAGTGATTGCCAATGGAAATGGCTACAGAAAACTGTATGCAGCTTCCTCAATAAGTTAAAAATAGGACGACCACATGCTCCAGCAGCCCCACTTCTGAATGTTTATTCAAAGGAAAAGAAAACACTAACTCAAAAAGATATATGCACCCATTTTCATTGGAACATTATTTACAATAGCCAAGATATAGAAACAAATGAAGTGTCCACCGAAGATGACTGGATAAAGAAAATGTGGTATACTTGCCAAATTCTTTTATCAGTTTGGGTTTTCTCTATATAGTATCATGTCATCTGCATATAGTGACAGCTTTGGTTACAGGGTGAAGGGGGTAGGAAGGGACAAGTTGAGAGTTTGAGATTTGCGGATACTAACTACTATATATAAAACAGATAAACAGCAAGTTTACACTGTACAGCACAGGGAACTATATTCAATACCTTGCAGTAACCTGTAATAAAAAAGAATATAAAAATGAATATATGTATATACACGTATGACTGAACTATTACGCTGTGCACCAGAAACTGGCACAGCATTGTAAACTGACTATCATTTAATTAAAAATTTCAAAATAAAAAAAAAAGGAAAATGCAGTATATATACAGTGGAATAGTTTTCAGCCATAGGGGAAAAAAATGAAATCTTGCCATTTGCAAAAACATGGATAGAATTGATGGCATTATGCTAAGTGAAATATGCCAGATAGAGAAAGATAAATATGTAAATATCATATGATCTCTCTTATTTTAGAATCTAAAAACAAACTAACAAATAACAACAACAAAAAACAAGCTCATAGACACACAGAACAGATTGATGGTTGCCAGAGATAGAGAGATGGGGGTCAGTGAAATATATGAACAGAATAAAAAAGAAACCCAAAGAAACATATAGGTAGGAGCAAAAAATCAAAAAAATTAAAAATCAGAACTACCAATAGTGACCCGGTTTTCACGTCCTTGTTTTAGCGGCTAAGCTATGCCTGGTGCCTGTGACTCTTCTCCATGTATGTTGAAGGGAAGAAATGACAGGAAACTAGAGTAAATTTTCTCTTTACACTTAGTGCAGTATACTCTTGAAGAGTTACCAAACTAAAATCTTACATGGAATAGAATATCGATTCTCAAAACATTAAAATTGATAAAATTCAGGGTTTTTTTCCTTGGTTGATTCAAAATACTCATCAAGCTTTTTCAGAGACTCACAATCATAATGATAATCATGGAGCGTTACATCACTGTTAATTCACTGGCAAAAGAGAGTTCTAGATTTCAAAATGTCATTTAACTTTACATTTGCTGTAGTTTTCTTTAAAACTTTGGAGTCAAAGTAATAAAGCCTCAGGGCCAAGGCTCTTTACCCACAGGTTAACAAATTAGAACTTTTAAAAGAAAAAGAACTTTTGCAAGGAAATCATAGGAAGCACTCCAGCACACCTAGACTTCAGTTTTTGAGTCCAACATCTCATATATACGATGTCAGTGGAGGCTGGCTGGTAACAGTATTTCTTCCACAAAATAACATTTTAAAGTGTGACTTGGGTGTTTGTGTGAGTGTGAATTGAGCATGTGTTGATGAAACCTATGTGCAACATATAAAGTGCTTTGGGGCAGGAACTTGATTGGATAACAAGGCTGGCTTGCTGCTTCCTTTGTATCAGTGTTTCATCTGAGGTGCCCGATCTGGGCTGGTGTTATCTTTCGCTTACCTCACTTTGTTGTGAAGTGTCCTACAATTTATTTTGATTTAGTGCCTTCTTGCTATTTTATTTCAATTTTATGCTCCATTATGAAAATGGCTGGTAAACATATAATGAATTTATTTAAGAATCACGGGGCTAACCTTGCATTGGTGGTGATGGATCGAAATTTAACCAACACTTGGAATTACAAATCAAATGGTGTATTATCTCAGTAATATTTAGGTTTTATAGTTATGCACTTAAAACTTTTTTAAAACCATGGTTATCAAACATTCCTGGAGGAAAAAATCACTTTGTTATTTTAAATCTGCTACTCTGTAGCCCAAATCTGTTTTTTTCTTTAAAGTTGCTTTTGTGGCTCAGGTATTTAATAACTCGAGATTTCTCAAATGTGATTCTTGAGTTATACCGGAGCAAACTCTGTTCAGCAGTAGCATACGGCATGTGGATCAGCTCCGCTAAGAATTCCTCCCAATAACACGTGTTGACTTAAAAAAAAAAAAAGGCACTACTTAGAAGTTGAGAATTATGTTTTATTCGTGGGACTTTCTGAGGACTTCAAGCCTGGGATGCAGCCTCTCAGAATAGCTCTGAGGGACTGCTCAGAAGAGGTAAGGGAGGAGCCAGGATATAGAGGAGTTTTTACAACAAAGACGAGGCAGTCGGAACATCAAACGATTACTGTTAATTAAAGAAAACCAGATATCTCAAGTCAATGAATTTAGTGCATTTCTATATATGGTAAGATGCGAGAGTCTGGGCTCACTGCAGTCATTCCTTAGCTCCCTAGGGCCAGTGTCCTGTTCTCTCCCACCCCGAGTCCTCTGGGTGCACTGCTGGGGGTGGCTGCAGTGGCTGAGGGCTGGGCAGCGGGGAACCCAGTTTGTCTCCATCCTGAGTTTCCTTAGGGCTCACTGTCAAGGCAGCTGTAGTGGCTTGATGACTGCAACATTCTTGGTTTACTAATGTGGCAGGAAACATCTTTCATTCAGACAAACACCACACGTACACCAATCTGCGTGGCCCTACAACAGCTTAAGTCCCTGTGCTTTTCTAAAGGGAAAACTTACCAAAAAAAGACTTTAGGGAAAAACAGCTTACTATGAAATCTATGTAAAGTTTATGACGGAAAGCTGCTCCTCAAAATTTCTCAACCAAAAGACAGTGGCACCGTATCAGAATGAATGCTAATATGGCTCTAAAATGGTTTCTACCTGCCATTAATTTCACCCTAGCCAGGCGCCAGTAAGTGTTGGTCCCATGAAACTTGCAGGAACCTTTCACTTTATATATAAATAGTAACTCATCTTTCATGATGAGATACTGGGACTTACTCCTGCCTATGATCTCTTTCTGGGCATTTTCTGATTATGTAATTCTTCCACCAGTAAGTCAGGGAGAATGTCAGTAACACAAATTGTGTATTATTTTTCTCTTTATCTTCTTCTTTGATTCCAACTTAGGGAAGAGGGTACAATTGTTCCTATTGTATAATGAGGCATGCCCCAGCTTTCAGAGAGCTTAGATGTCTCTGACACCGGGAATGCTATCAGGCCAACATTTCACTTGACTGCTGTGCACAAAAATCCATGTGTTTTTCCCATAGCAGAGTGATGGCTTACATTTATTTTCTCATGCTGTAATTACTTTTAGAATAAATTATAAAGGTCTAATGTAACATCCACATTTTGAGTATTAATCTTGCTGAATAGTGGGTGTTTTGTAGGAGTCAGACGTACCTTCGTAGGGTATGGCATGAGTGGTACTGGAGCTGTAGAAATGGAATAATGCAGCCTTGGCTGCCTCCCAACTCCCTCTTCTTTGTTTTCGCTTTTCATTTCAACTTTCTCCACATTATATCCCTTAACATCTGGACCCATGGAGCCATCAGTTTAACCACTGGATTTGGGTGAAAAAAAAAAAGCAACAGATAAGGGTTTATACATTTCCAGGTGTCCTCAGAAATCATAAAATGATGATGTTTGAAAAGAACTGTCTTCCTACTGATACAAAAATTTTTAACACCCTATTAAAGAGACTTTTTTTCCTGTCCTTATCTATTTAAAATAGGAAACTTACATACTCATATTACTCTTGCTCAAATTCAGATACAGAAGTAACATGAATACTCTAAATCCTTTATCTTTGGATAGATGTTTGGGATTATTTTTCTAATTTTTAGACACACTAGATCCTGTAGAAAGGGAAAAGAAATGAACTCCTACTGAATGGATGTCCCAGACATTGTGCCATTTAACAAACAATATTTTATTAATCCTTAAAACTATCCTTTATGAAAGAAGTTACTATCTCCATTTTTATAAAAGAAGAACCTCAAGTGTAGGTCAGAGATTGGTCCGAATTAACAGTGATGAGAGACAGTTGTGAACCGGGCAGTCTGTGCTTTCCAGAATGTAACTGTATTCCCGGGCTAGAGTGGTTAAGGGATGAAGGCTCTATTTTCCGTTTTTCCATTTCGCTATCTTTGAAGATATCTTTTCCTTTGAAAATGATGACTTTCAATACCTGGTAATATATTGCAGGGGATCTCTGTGACTCTTGACAAAATTTAAACTGATTATTCCAGAGCTGATACTTGTCAGATAACAAAAGTGTTTTTTTTTCTACTTAACATTAAATTCATTAATAACAATACCGCAAAATTACTTCTGCCTGAAACCTCATAAAACAGGAACTAATCAAAGCAAACACATTTAACAGCTAATGATGATTTTAATTTAGCTGTAAATGCCTCAAAGGCTAGTAATTAGAGAGCAGTTATACGCTTTCTGCTTTGCAAAATAAATTGTTGCTGCGTGTTTTGCCACAATTTTCTCTATTTAATTTTGCTAAAATAGTGTTCTCTGTGCAAAATTTTAAAACAGATCTAATGGCTGGATAATTTAGATAACCACATTACCATCAATTTTCTGTTTAAGTAACGTCTTATGAAAATGTTTCAAACAATAAAACTGGCCACAGATGTGCTATTAAACACCGACAAAAATGGTGAAGAAAATAAACTCTTTACAGCTCTTGATTACACAGTCCTACTCACTTTAGATTTAATGAAGGATTACTTGTTTAGTGATAGGGATGTGAGGCATATATCCTGCCAATATTATGGCTCAAAGCAATAAAGGTTAACCTACAGTTGGATGTTTTCCCCAAATGGACATGATCATCAGTATCTTCTTTTGACCGCTTAGATCAACAGCTTCAAAACTGAAAAGCTAAAATTTACCCTCTGACCTCAAATGGCTCCGAAGTCACCCCCTTACACGTCCACGTGGCTGGCCGAGAGAGTACAACAGAAGGCGTGCCGACAGGGAGCTCGTCCTCCTGGACGGGATGCACGCCAGATACGGGATTACAAGCCGTGCCAACAACCAGTCATGAAGACAAAATTCCTTTTAGGAGGAAGACCATCAGGAGAGTGAGGTGTAGCTGCGATAGTCTGAACTCCAGAAAGGGAGAAACAAAAGCATCCTTATGTGGGATTGAGAGTAAACTGACAGTTCAAAGAGGAAAGGGCTCAAGGTGTGGCATTTATAGTAGCTATCATTTCTTCCCCACTCCCCTATAAAAATTGTTATTTTGTTTGTTGGGTTTTTTTTTTTTTTGCTTAAGATATAAATAACAGACATCATTTTAAAATAATTGAATAATATATATTATATAAGGGAAAAAAATAAAGGCGACTTGGAATCTCCAATCCTGTGATAAAGATAACCAATATTAACTTTTCAATGGCTATCCATTTGTGCTTTCTGTTATGTATGTATACACAAATAAATAGATTTTTGCGTATCTGAGAGGGCCACCTCCACTGCATTCCCCTGAAGTGGTGTGCCTCTGGGTCACCGCGGTGTGTAGATGTGTTAAATGGGGTCATGGTATACCTGCTCTTATTGTTATTTTGTGTTTTTGGGGGGAAGATGTAAGGCCTCCCCTAATATCAGTACCATAGTTTCCATCTCCTGCTAAGGATATTAGAGCATGAAATTCGACTGTATCTAATAATATAGACATTTAATCATATCTAATTTTGGAAAAATTAGACATCATGTAAATTCTCTTCTCTTTGCTTTTCTCATATTTTTTGTTAAGGCTGCTTAATATTCCATATTGTGCGTGTATCCTGATTTATTCACCATTCCCTTATTGATTGTTCCAATTCTTGGTCACCATCAGCAAGGCTGAAATTAAACATCCTTTTTAATGTCCTCTCAAGTTGGAATAGAGTAATTTCTAACTGAAGTCTAGATAACATAAATTTTAGTAAGAAATCTGTAACTCTTTATATTTCTGCTGTGTTGTATATGAATTGCCTTTTCTTGACATCAGCAGTGGTTATAAATCTTACAGTACTTTATAATTTTTTTCTCATCTGACCACTGGTGAATTTTGAGCATTAACTTAGTTGCTGGTTGATTCTTTGTATGTGTTCTTCCTGTCTTTGTCCTTTGTTCTATTTTGTATCTTTTTGATTAGTACCAATACTATTGTGATATCCAGATGAACCCTTCACATGTAGAGAAAATTCATATTTTGCCCACATCTATGTTTTATCTGTTAACATTTTTATCATGTATAAATTTATAAATGTATATAAATTCAATTTATAAATATAGTCCACTTTTTTCCTTTTCTAACATCTAAGGTGTGGAGTTTTACCCTTCCATCCTGAGTTCCAGATGAGGCTAATTTGCCTAGGCCATCCTCAAAAGATTATGAGGGTGTTGTAGCTTTCCAAACCAGTCCCCATCATTAGGACTGAATCCAGTGAGACAGCCAAGCAGGTGGCTTCAGGTGGTCCTCACTGGATCACAGAATTTCTCTTTCATGACTGAACTGTTGAGCTTCAATTACTTATGTCTAAAGAACGCCCACTGCAGCTTTTAAAATTCATCTCTGGATCAAAATGTATCATTTTAATGTGGATAAGTTTAGATGAATTGAAAGTTAAGTGGCCCCCAGCACCATAGGGCTGGACAGTTCTGCTGCTGATCTTCCAAGAGCCCACCCAGATTATCCACCAACAAATTGAACAATAAAGCAGTGCAGGGCCAAGGAAGTTCACACCTCAAATCAACAGAGTACGGACTAGTTAGATGGCAGGAATAATATCTCACTGCAAAGGAGCAGTGCAGAGACAAGACACAGAACAGAAGGGGTTTTTGTGTGTGTTTGTTGTTGGTTTTTGTCAGTCAGTATGCTGTGCACTGGCTGGGCAAATAGTGTTTGGTTTTTTTTTCAGTTGATGTATAGTCGAATAGAAGATATTTAGATATGCTTGCTATCTTGTTATCCCATCACAGGTGTTTTATTTGCTCTTTATTTACTGTATGCTACATTTTATGAAAAATGAAAAAGCAAAATGTTCGTGGTATCAATTAAAAAGAGGAATAACCCTGAAGTGATATAAGAACTTGCAAGCACAATATAAAAGGTCATTGAAGGACATTAAGGAGAACTCACGTAAGTGAAGAGCTGCACCAGGTCATCAGATTGCAACACTCATATAGAAATTTACCTGTCCCACACATAATCTTTAAATTTGAAGTAATTCCAACCAAAATCACAAGAGGGTTTGCCAGGTTATCAAGTTTATTTTGCAAAATAAAATTTCAAGTATAGCCAAAAATCATTCTAAAAAAGACCAAATCCATTTTGGTCCGGAAAATGTTTCTTCCATAAGGACCTACTTTTGTTACCTTTCAAATGAAGTCAGAGATACTTAAAGCCCTTTACTGCTCACTGAATGTAAGAATAGTTTCATTTCCTTTCTTCAAAAGACCTCTAAAGCAGGAAAATATAAAACTTCTTTTAGCATCCCATTTCAACCATTACTGACTTGCATTTTTGGAAGTTATTTTTAAGGTCTAAACCGAATCTCTTATCCTTACGCTTGTTTCTTATTTTGTCACCATTTGGGAGGGGGGTGCTATAGGGCTTCAAATTCTTAAAGACTCTTATTAAATTCTCATCATTCCTTTCTCTCTGTGGGGAAAAAAGATAGTGGCTGCGTAAAGTCCTCTTATTTTCATGCCTCTGCCGTTTTCCAAAGTTTTCTTTCTTTCAATTATGTTCTTCTCAAATCTGACTGGGGCAGGAACGCTGCAAGTGTGAAGATGCGGGATGGGGGTGCAGGGGCAGGGAATATAAGGCACTTATTGGGGAAACATTTGTTTTGAGGGCTGTGTCTTCGCTTTTACTGGTCCTGCCGTCTAAACAGCCATATAGCAAAGAGTGTTATAATAACCAACAGCCTTGTTTTACAAGTTGGCTAAGTTCAAGCTACTGGCATATTTCTGTAACATAAAGTATGGCTGGCATTATAGGGCTTCCAGTATATTTTCACGCACATTATTTGGTTTTATTCTCTCAGCGACTCAGAATCACGACTGGAGCTCTCGTTCCCGCTGAGGAGGACGCTCGGAGTGTCGGCATGATTTGCCCACGGTCGTGAGAGCGAAGCAGAGCGAGCGCCAGCAGCCTAGTTTCCTGCCTGTGCAGCAGACGGGCTTCCTTTCTGATGTATTCACGTATTCATTTGATCTATCAAACTTCCAAAATTCCAGCATCAGAAAAGAATTTGGACAACCTCCTGACATTTATGTAATCCATTAAATGTTTAGGTTATCAGATGATTTTGCCTTGTAGGAGTGCTATCACCATTTGTAGTCTATAAAACAGTGTCCCCCCCGCCAAAGACAGCCACAGCCTAAAGCCCCCAGACCTGTGAGTATGTTGCATGACATGACAAGAGGAAATTACGGTGGCAGGTGGAATGACAGTTGCTAAACAGCTGACCTTTAACTGAGGTTACCCTGGGTCATTCAGTGAGACCAAGGTAATCTCAAGAGTCCTTTAAATGTGAAGGAGGAGTCAGAAGAGTCGGTGTCAGGGTTATGTGATCCGAGGAAGACTAAGCCAGGCATTGCTTGCTTCGAAGATGGAAGGGGCCATGAGGCAAGGAAAGCAGGAGGCCTTAAAATGCTGAAAAAGGTAAGAAACTGGATGCTCAATGAGCGGTTTGTTCCCCGACACCAAACACATGGTACCCTCCCAACTCCAGTTCTCCAGTTTCCCAACATTAACCAGGTGTCCAACATTTCAATCCAGTTCTGACCCCAACTCCCAGCGTTAGCACAGACCCCACAGACGGAGGGCTCAGTCCCACGAGACGGCCCCCACTTCGGACACCGGCTGCAAACGGAATGTCCAGGCCGCCCACGTTCCTGCCGGGCTGACCATAAATTCACGGCTTCATGACTCCTCCTCAGGTCCAGTAATTTGCTAGAAGAACCCACAAAACTCGGGGAAACACTACTTACTCTTATCAGTTTATTATAAAGGCTACAACTCAAGAAGAGCCAGGTGACAGAGCAGCACAGGGAAGGGTGTGGGGAGGGGGGCTCTCAGAGCTTCCACGCCCTCTCCCGCAACCTGGAAACCCTCCAAAGCCATCGTTTAGGGGATTTTATAGGTGTCTCATTAGGTAGGCACGCTTGATTATATCATCGGCCATTAGCAATTGGAATCCAGCTCCAGCTCCAGATTGGGGTGGGTGGGGCTAAAATCCCAACTCTCTCACCGTGGCTTGGTTTTTCTGGTGACCACCCTTCATCCCAAAGCTATTTATCTCAGGCCAGAGTCATCTCAACAGCACTGAGACAGGCTGGTCACTCAGGAGTTTCCAAGGCTTTTAAGAGCGCTGAACCAAGAACCAAGAACAAATACTAAACTTTTTTTTATTATACCACATTCCCCTAGAACCTCCAAAAAGGAACACAGCCCTGTCCACATACCTTGGTTTGAGCCCACTGAGACTCACGTTGGCCTTCTGACCTCCAGACCAATTTCTGTTGCTTTGAGCCATTAAATGTGTGGCACTTCGTTAGAGCAGCAGTGGGAGACTCCTGCGTCATTCTGTAAACGTTCGCAACGGATTGTCCCACGCACGGAGTCAGGCAGAACTTCACTTATTAAAAACACGGGAACAGGCTTGATTTTTGTTTGTTTACTTTTTTAGTTGCTGTATTTATAAAAGATTTTATTTTTCAGAGTAATTTGTCCTCTTATATAGCTGTTTATATCAATGCAATGCAAAGTGACAGGATACCAACATCTGAAGGAAAATGCACTATTTTCAGATCAGATATCAGCTGTCAGCTTGGATAGAGTGTGTTGTTTCTGATATTTTACAGCCCAGTTCACAAAAATTTTATGTGCTTACAGTTCAGGTCTGGTGTGAAAAATCTGTTGAAATATGTTGCATGTGGAGTGCACGATAAAAACCCTTACGGACACAGCCTGAAGAGATGGGGTTTAAATGTGAATACATATATGTAAATATGAAATAAAAATGAGAAATTGAAAAACAAAAGCCAACGTACCGAAGAACGGATGGTTACATAGATCTTGGATCCTTAATAAACTTGGTGAGCCATTCAAAAAAACAAAATCATCATTGAAGCAAACGAAGTTGGTAATTCACATCAACAAGTATTTGCAAACACACAAAATGAATATGTATTTTGTATTGTTTATTCGCCATTCAGAAATCAGTGCACTCTCTTTAGCTGGGACCGAATGTATATATAGTAGCCAGAAATCAAGAAACTCAAATGTTGATTAATTAAACACTATGTTTCACTGATCAAATTAGAAAATTATGACTTAACTGTGGGGATCTACAAACTGTAAATAAAGGGAAAAAGAATCCTCTGAATATTATTATACGTAGAGACACTGTCGTTCTGTTAAAATGCATATTTAAAGTACCCATATCACTTTCAACCTGAAAATAAAAAGTGTTCAGTTTATTGTTTGGATGAAAGTGGCATAGATAAGTTTGTATCTCCTTTTCTCTCCAAGGTAAATGGAGACATAAAGAATGTAGGTCTGTAAAGCAAGTTGGTAATTCAGGATTTAAAAAATCACATTAAAAAGATAGAGTTCTTAACCTGATCTAAAGAATCATAATTTTTGTAAGTGGGTAAAATAATTAGGCTTAAATGATATCACTTTCTAAAGCAAACATGACACTGAACCACTTCTTTTCTTGTTAGAAAAAAATGCATTATTTTTGTTGATGGTGTTATTTCTGTTTATCTATATTCAAAATAATAATTCCTAAATTATTAAAAATGGAGAGTTGCATTTTTAAAAAGCACTTTAGGATTCGCACGTTTTGGTCTGCATTCCTTAATCTTCATAATTGTTATTTAAAATAAGAGGAATTGTTTTCCTTTAAAATTTTTTTAAACTAGAAAATAAATGCTTGAGCTGTGATTTCCTGTTTTCAGTTGCAAATTCAGATCCTTAGCTCAGTGCCAGGGATATTGAGAGCACCCAATAAATGATTTTTAACCTATCTTCACCTTCTAATTTCTGTATTTTTTCATGATCACCCAAAGTAATGTCACCAATTTTCTAATGAACAGATTCAAATTATGGCAAAACTTGACTCAAAGCAAGGCAGAGCTAGTCACAAACAATTTCTCATCTCCCGTGATAAAAACTTAGCAGGGTCCCTGTATGTGGCTGGCAGTCTGTGCCCTGCACACGTGTCCCCGGGTCAGGGTGAAGAGGCACTGCTCTGCAGCCCAGCTTGGCTTGGCAAGCGACGTCGGCCAGGAAGAAGGCCTGCCTTCCTCTCATTCATCCTCCCAGAAGGGGTGCCTTTTTGCAATTCATAAATGGCATAAAGACATCATATGTGCCCTGGCTTAGGACAACAAAAGTCTCTTGTTAGCTTGTTTATGTTATTCTGATCTGAACTCATAGCTACTAGATTTATCTATGGGCCATACTAAAAACAGACACTAATCACCACACAGTTTTACATCTATATAACTAAAATTATTTAGTTACTATATAGTTGTTACATCTGTGAATCTAAAATTATCTTTTCTCAGATGTGAAGATATTTAAAATGTTTTCTGAATTTTCCAATATGACTGGCTCAAAAAGTTTCTTTCTAAATAACCTGGCACAAAGATCACACTTATCCACAACCATGTTATAGGAAAATGGGGGCCGACAGGGACCGAGATCAAATGGTCTCCCTCTCTGAGTGCCGTAAAGAGAGAAACAAGCCATAACCTTACATTGGAAGGTTAAATTTACAGAAGCTAATACAACCACATCAGCTTTATGGATGGAAAGCCGGAGCGCATTAATGCAAAAGAGGTCAAAGCGACAAGCATCTCTTCCCCTTTAATAACATTCCTCCAATCGCCCAGTCTCACGTCATGATTTAGGTTCAAGCCATCCGTATTATTGCAATATCCCCTAACTATCCTACGGATTGGTTGATTGAATGAACAAACATTTGTGTAATGCTTAGTATGGGCCACATGCTCTTCTAGTTGTTTTATAAGCCCTAATTCATGTAATACCCTTAAAGCTGTGGTAGATGCCATTACTATTCCCATTTTATTGACAAAGAAACTGAGAGGAAGAACGTAAGTTTCTCAAGGTACCACAGCTAGCAAGGTATTAGAACTGGGCTTCAAGCTGGTTAGTCTGGCTCCAGCATCTTTACTACTAACCACTACTTGTGCTACTAGGATCTCGTCTCTTTCTTTCCCTTTCCAGTTCACTTCTTGTCTCCACAGGCCAGTCTCCACCAGGGGGATGTTGGGCATACATGTGTTAAGTGCACCCTGGCTACATGCTCTGCTCTCTGCCTGTGCCTGTACAGGCCACTGGGGCTCAAGATACCCTGCTGCTCTTCCAGAAGCTAACAGCTCAGTGGAGGAGATGGACACCTTGGTGAATGGGAGCATCCATCGTGTTACACGTTTGATATGCCTCAATCCCAATATCCTATTTCCTTCAGATTTTTGGTTCATGGCATATACAAGAAGGGATGGCAAGCGAAATAAAAAATGAGACAGAATTTTATTAATATGGGCAAGTACTTCAGAACCCCCAAGATGTAGGGATTTTTTGTAAACCGTATGGCAGTAATCAGCTAAGACCTCAGGCACTGTCAATACAGATTTTGTGCACCAAAGAATGAAGCAACCTTGCAGATAAATGACTGGCCCCAGGTGCCCACATCTGCAAAGGCTACAGGCCTGCTTCACAGATGTGAGACAAGAAAAGTGAGGCTGAAGAGTGGACATGAATCATCTTCTAACGTGTCCACTGCTAAAATGCAGCTCAATCAGCATCAGACTCTGACCAAGCAGGTCAGCCAGACCTTCTCCTTGCTGAAGGGCTGCAGACATCAGACATGTCCCACTCATTGTGTGTGTGCGTGTGTTGAAAGCAGCAAGATGTTTGGGGAATCAAGATATCTAAACTCTGAAAATATCATTAATCTTGGAATTAATTTTGGCCTTTCCTTAGTGACTACTTGTGGAAGGAGGAAGTGATCTCTCTCACTTCCTCTTCTTATGAGGGCACTAATGCCATGATTAGGGCCCCACCCTCATAACCTCATCTAAGCCTGGCCACCTCCCGGAGGCCCCACCTTCAAACACTATAACGTTGAGGATTAGGGCTTCAACATATGCATTTTGGGAGGGACACAAACATTGGGTTCATAACACTAAGAGGCCACGCTGGCACCCCTCTGGGTCATCTCCAATGGAACTGCCTGCCCTGTCTGTATCATACAGATAGTAAAATAGAATGAAAAAAAAATGGGCATGGGCGGAGAGAGGATAGGGGTTCTCTGCAGGAGTGGAAAGAGCTACGAAGTCCTGCAGGAACACTGAGTATAAAACCACCTGACTCTGACAGGGGAAATCAGAGACCTCCCAAAGGAACAGGCTTTTGAGCTAAGACTTGCTGTAAATTTAACAAAGAAGCATAAGTGGTTACCAAGAAGATCAGAGAAGGAGAACATTCCCAGCATAAGGAAGAACAGGCACAAAGCTATGCAAGTGGAAAAAAACATGGAGGGTCCAAGAAAATGCCACGGCTGGACAGGGCTCTGCGTGCAGGGTGAGTCCGAGGAGATGAGACCAACTGTGAGGCAGGGCTCAGAGTGTGAATGGGTTTGTAAAGTGGCTCAGGTATCTGGACTTCATTACTCAAGTAGTTTTCAAAGTCTGGACCATGAATTCCTGGAGTTCTATGGAAGTTTTCAAGGCCCTCCAAACATTATATTCAAGTTCCACTTAAATTGCATTTTTAAACAGTGTTTAAAATCTATAACCAAAAATTACATTAAAAAATAATATATGCCAAAATTTACCCCCCCGAGAACTGCCAATATAATAACTACAACCAAGTTATCTAATGATAGGGAATAGATATGACTCTTTCTGTGCAATAATTGTAACTTCTAATGAAAAAATCATTGATTAGGAAGTCTACAAGTCCTATACTGATCATTTTAAAAATATTCTACTTGAAGTATGTCTACTCAGTTAACATCAGGAAATGCCAAGATGTGTTTTTTAAAACTTATGATATGTCTTTACTTTGTACAAATTTTATATTTATAAATGCTATATTTTTTATGTTTTGTGAAGTCAAATAATTACCCTTAAAGCTGGATCTGTATTTCTGCCTAAAACTCAGAAATATAAAATAATGGAATAGCTATCTGATTTGTTGGGTCGTTTCAAGAAGAAATGACAAGTCAACTTTGCCATCACCTAACCATTCAGCTAGTGTTGGCCATGGTAACAGTACAAAATAACATCAATTTACTTTTACACAAAAATCACTCACAGGCAAAAATATGGGATCTACTTATTTGTTCTTGAGGTTTACCTTTAGTTGTAATAAAATATCCTCAATGTCACCATGTTTTACGCAGTGAATTTTCCAAAAGAGCGTCTATGACTCTTGCTAAGCGATGCTGTCATTCTGTAATGCAACAGAGTGTGTGTGAAAATAAAGCCTTCAACTTCTGTCTGCAAAGACTGAATCACTTAATGTCGTTTTAAAAACATGATTTAGGTTTAAATTTGTTGATATTCAAATACCTGAGTATGTCACATGTGTTGGAAAAGCTACACTATCAGGAAGGAGCTTATTAAACTCTCAGCTGCTTACATTGCAAAAATGTCATATGAGTCAGCTCCTGGAAAATACAATCTGCTAATTCAGCCAAGACAAAAGCATCCATTGTTCTTGCTTTATGTGATATTTTCACTTGGGCTGATTATTTGGTGGGATGCTTGATACACACACAACTGGAGAAGAAACCATAATGTGAGACTGTACTTGGAATTCCTCAGATCTAGCCTACTGCAGGCAAGTGACATTTTCATTATTTAGATATCCTGATTCCAAAGAAAAATGACATATAATGACATTTTAGTATCAAGAAAATATATTTCACATATGTAGTGGCAACTGAATAATATAAAACAGCTGTTAACATCCAAAATTTATAAATGACCAAACTAGTTAGAACTTATGAATTGCCAAAGGGCTCAGCTCAGGCTGCTGTAACAAAATACCCTAGACTGGGGGGATGGAGGGAGCTTCAACAACAGACATTTATTTGTCACAATTCTGGATCCTGGGAAAGTGTGCCGGGGGATTCCCTTCCTAGATTGCAGACTGCCATCTTCAGTTGTGTGCACACGTGGCCTTTCCTTAGCGCCTGCTTATGGAGGGAGAAAGGGAGCTCCCTGCTTCTCTTATTAAGGTACTAGTCCCATCATGAAGGTCTTAGCTTCATAACCTTATCTAAACCTGATTGCTTCCCAAAGGCCTCACCTCCAAGTACCATCACATTGGGGATTAGGACTTCAACATACACATTTTCGGGGGACACAAACATTCAGTCTAAAACACTGTAAAACCTAGCACCCCTAATATCATCCCCAATCCAACTTACTGCCCAGTCCATATCACAGATGATATGATGGGGAATAGGTAGAATGGAAAAAAAACTGGTGTTTCCTAAATGTTTTCAAGCTGTTGTTCTATTTTTGATAGATAATAGTAATAATTAAGAAGCTGTTATCTTTCAAAACAGCATTGGTGAATGCCACATAAGCTGTTCATCTTGTTAAAGCATGGTCTTCAAATGGCAGAACTCTGTTATTTGTGATAATTGTAGTGATTTCTAGGATTTTATCACTGTTACTGGTTGACTTGAGTTAGTGTTGATAGTAATATCAAAGAAAACAAAAGCTAATCACCCTTGATTTTCTAAAACCAAAATACTCTTCCATTAAACAAAGCAGATTATTTTCTGTAAGCCTTAATACTGAAACATCCTAACAATAAAATTGTCCTAAAATGGCTTTCAAAAATAGTCTTAAAATAGTTTTTAAAAAATTGCAATGATAATCAAAAAATGACTTTCTGGGGTATGGGTTAAAATTATGAAACTGTGGCATAAATATATTGGGACTAAACAAATAAATAAATGGGTGATGGCTGGTAGGAGCCAGATTGCTCACTGTTGGAGAAGGCATTTACAGAAAAGTCAGGGGAAAATTCTAGAAAGAACCACATACTGCATTAGAATCAATGGCATCAATATGAGTTCATGTTCAGTTTATTACAGATGCAGTCTGAAGTCAGATGGTTACAGAAATAATGAGACATATTTGTGTACACATGGTCAGCATACATGTCATAGTTCTGTTTACTAATAGAGCCTTGAAGCAACCATGCATACCTAGTGCCCAGATCTTGGTTTCTAACACTGTTTTTCAATTAAAGGAACCAGGGCTCTTTGGAGAAATGCCTGATTCTACAACTGGGATAAAAAATATACAAGATGAGCCTGGAGTATCTTGATATGCCAGAAGCTAAGGTAATTTACCCACCACCCCATCCCCCAAAAAGTCTCAAAAAATGGGTCATGTCAAGGGAACACAGGCATCAACCTAAAAGTACTCTCAATGGCCAACTATGAATAGAAGAGGGTCCCCAGGTACCAGTTAAAATTACAGTAAAGAGACAGAGGCATCCTGAAGCATCAACCAGCAGAGCTGCTGAGCTCCAAAGACAAAGAGAAAATAGTATAAGTTTCTTGAGAGGCAAGAAAGGGATCAACAAAGGAAAATAATTGACCACCATCAGATTTTTCATCTGCAACACTGGAAATTGGATGAGTTTGAGGAAATTGTCCTTAGAATTTTGTGCCTAACCAAGCATTTATAAATGGGTAAGGAAGAAGCAAGTCCACATTCAGACATTTCAGATTCCAGAAGCACCCCACTCATCACAATTGACTTCCTTGTTCTTTTTGTTTGTTTGTTTTTGGTGGGGGGTGGGTAAAGATAGAAACCAAAATATTCCACTCAAATGAAAAATCTCAAAAGATAATAATAACATAATATATATATATGAAACAGAAGTGGGTAAAGGATTCTGTGGAACTTGAGTCAAAATAAATTTTGATAATATATTCGCAAACTACAGAACAGCCTTTGTCAGCTAAAAGTAAAATTTTAAATTATCTGAGAGATTGAGTTGCTGACTCCTACCAAAATGCAGAAGAAACATGAGCAGTTGAAAAATAAAATTTGCCACTATTCCTTTCAAGTTTCCAGATCAGTTAAATTACTTAAACCACAAAATTATAAACTGCTATGTAAAAAGACCTATTAACATTCATGACTACTTATCTTTGTGAATCAGTAATTTTTTTTATTCTGTGCAACCGAAAGTCCAAAACAACTTATTTCCAGGTTGAGATTAATACCAGACTTCACTATCATTCCTTGCTGTCAATTTAATATTATAATATATAATATATCAAAATTATTAACATTCTTCAAAACTGTCTCAGTGTTCTTGTGTACTTGCCTCATAGTAAGTTCATATCACGAAGCTGAATGTATAGTTTATGTTTCTGAACTCAGATTCAGCTGCTCACCACTCAAAAGTCAGTAATTCGAGAGGCAAGTGTCAGAAGAAAGAAAAGGTGCTTTAATCAGAAAAGCTGGCAATCTTGGGAGATGGCGGACTCATGTCTGGAGACCAACTCCCAAGATCCTGCTCGGCCATGACAGTCTTTGAATCACAAAATGGGGGTTGGGATGAATCTCAGTGGATCACTGAGGCAGGGGGCTCGGTTTTGCATCATTCTCCAATGTCTGCAGACTGGCTGACTCTCTTCAGATGTTGCCTTGCCCTTGTGATCTGCCTGCAGGATTGCTAAGGGGGCTACTGAGAGCTAACAGAATCAGCAGGTTAAACAACGGACCGTGTACATTTAGGAGAGCATAAGTCAGAAGTCAGTTTCAATTGCTTAGTGATCTCATTCTTATAATTATGTTCTCTTAAGGGTAGAGGGGGACAGAAATGGGCAAACAGGAAAGGGGCAAAAGAACTGCTTTCATTTCTACTCTTAAAATAATGCTTTTCTACTAATATTAAGTACATTTTTAGGGACTTTTCTAATAAAAAAGTGTTTTAAAACTATGACCTTAGACAAATGATTTTGAGTAGGAAAGTCACATTAACAGAACTGTGGTTTAGGAAGAATACTTCTGTGGCCATGTGGTGAATGGCTGGTGAAGAAGGAAAATACAGGACATATTATAGGGCATGTAACATCCTAGCAAGTATTTTGATGATCAGAGTTACACTTTGTTAAGCACTTCTGTGTACCTGGGATTATGCCAGGTCCTTCATGCACAGTATCCAGCTTCTCTTTTTCTCACAACCAGCCAGGCAGGTGTTAGCACCTTCATTTTAGTGGTCTGGAGTGGATAAATGGCACTCCCAATTCAGACCCTTTGCAGAGCACAGCACAGCACAGAATCCTTCCCCAGCTATTATATAGTACTATGAAGAGTACTTCTTTAAAAAATAGATTGTTAATTTTTTCAGATATGTCATTTACTACATTTGAAGCCACCAAAACACTTAATACAAGGAGGCAGTGAGTAATTACTATATATTTGTGGCTCGTTAAGAGAATACACAAAGATAATCAAATCTTCCAAAATTCCCGTGGTGTTTTGGTCACTGAGAACAATAAATATTAACTGATTAACGTGCACACTTTCTTAACGTATTTTTTTCCTTTCTCCTGTTTCCATCTGAAATCTGAGTCCAATTATGTTGCAAAATCCACAATAGAGAAGATTTCCGTAGACGCGTCCTTTTCCATCTATTCACATAGCAGTACTTTCTTCTTAGTAAACTGAAACTTCAAAAACAAGTTTTGGATTGAAAAATTTATCTTCGTTTGTTTGAAGATAGTGAAAGTGAAAAAAAAAAAAAAAGCCACACATTTGAATGCAGGAAGCCTTTAAGCGATCTTTCTCTTCTGCGCCCTCCCTTCCCCCCTTCTTCCTGTGACGCATCAGAATAAACGTCCCTCCTTTGAAGTAAATCACCCACTGTGCGTAGCTGATACCATAAGCACAGACCTGTGCACCTCACAGCCCGAGCTCTCACACCTTATCTGAACACTCTCATCTGAAAGGCGCGGGCGTTGGAACTCGGGTTTTTTGGATGTGGTCCTATCCATTAGGGGCAAAGAGAAAAAAGCACATGGTGGGAAGAGTAGGGGGTGGGGCTTGTCCACGTTTGTTCAGGCTTCTTTTAGCTTAAGCCTATTAAGGTCTAATTCATGGTATGTTTTACCTCATGGTGAACAAAGCAGCTGAACTTTGTATTTCTTGGTAAGGCTGACATTTCCTTCTCACAATTTACAATTAAACCTTTTATTAGTCCGGGGAAGGCTGAGGTGGGAAACAGTGGAAGCTCAGGGAGAATTATTATTTCTGTTGCTTTGTGTAGGATGTTTGAGCTTTTGATTAGATGCACTCTGCAGTACTTAACAGCTAACCGATCTTACCATGATTAACAATACGGGAGAAGGTTTTTATCCTAACAGTGTGCTGCACACCCCTGAAATGTTGGCTTTCTGTGTTCCTTGGTGACTTCAATCTTGTTTTAAAAATACCTCTCATTTTCTGGGGCGTTTGAAAACGACCATACTATCAACAGCGTGGAGCAGTAAGCAGCAGGCAGGCCAAGAGGAGGTCACTATAAAATGGATGCAAAAAGCTGTAGGTTATCCGCCATTAAGCGTTCTCTGTGTGTTTCTAATGAGTTTATGACGGTCTCACCGAATTGCTGTTTCTCCTCCAGCCCAGTAAATTACAGGATGCCCAAATTAAATCAGTGGGACTCAACAGAAGCCAGTCTTCATCAGGGTCTACATTTGTAAGAATTGAAAAAAATCATGCTTAATCATATTTAATCATATCCCTTGTCTCCTGAGTGTTTGGCTCACTTGCTTCCGCCAAATATTTGGGTGCTGGAGGGACACAGAGTTGCTTCCTGCTCAAGGAGCAATTTTATTTGGTCTCCTACTTTACACAAGTGCAATTTGTCTTCCACTTCTGGTCATTCCAAGCCACTTGCAGGGTAGATGCTGAAGTTGAACTCCAATTCAATAATCACTATGAAGCCATGAGATTATCATGATCACATCTGTATACACTAGTTACTAAATATCTGTCGCTTTCTCTTTGACTTTAAAGTATGTTAAAAGCTGGGATTTGGTAAATTACATATTATTAGGTAGCAATAACATCTGTGATTTGGGCCAAAACGTGCTTTAAAAGCCTTGAGGAGAGGCCATGCGTGTCATCGGCTGTGTGAATGAATGGTACACGAAGCCACGCCACGAATAAAAAAATGAAAAGCTATGAAGGTTTAAACTGGGAGAAATAAAATTTACAGAAATTGAGATCATCACTACCTTTTAATTATTTCTCATAGCTATTATGCTAGGCAGTTAATACTTACAGCATTTGTTGTTCTACGGGTTAAAGAACCATGGCAAACATTAAGCAGTTTGGTTTCACAGTCTTTCATTTATAATTTTCATTGCTACACAAACAGTTGGTCTTGTGGAAGAAAAAAAAATGCCCCAAAGACTAGGTAAGTGGATTTGACTCCTAGTTTCCATTTTCTAAAAGCTGTTGGCACAATTCCTGCCCATTAATGGATTAATTGGTTATCATGTTACTGGAGGAGGGTCAAATTAAGTGATTTCATTTATTGTAGGAAATAAAATTTCTCTCTCCTTGCCACCGAATCCAGCCATCATCCTGCCCTACCTCTCCCCTTCTGGCTTAAAACATTCTCTGCTTTTCACAGAAAGCAGCTTAACAACAGGACTTTCTATGGTTATAAATAAATAATCCAGGTTCTCATTCCTAAAATGGAACGCAGCACAGAGCTGGTAGAGGAGTTGGCATCCTGTGTCTTGCATATGTGAAGCCTCAGCGTTGATTAGCAGAGACAGGAGATCGGAAAACCATGAAGCACTTTTGAAACCTTGATAGGAAGTGACTCTCTCTGGATGCAGATTTATTGATACTGACAACACTGTTTTTTCTCAATTTTAAAAAAAGTGAAAGTACCTTGTACATGGAAAAATATAGCAACCAAATGAATAATGAAAAAAACAACAGCTCAGTAGAACTGAATGTTCCAGCTCCTGAAAGAACGTATGTGTGGTTGGCAGGGTGGGGAGAATGGGAGGCAGAAAGAGGAAAAAAAAGGAGGGGGGATGTGGGGAGGAAGGAAGGAAAGGTGAAATACAAAATGCGTTCAGCGGAGTTTTAAAAAAATAAATATCCTCTATCATTGTCAAATGTTTGTAAAAACCCAGTCCTTGGGTTCATCTATTTCTTTAAATGGAATGTCTGTGATATTCAGCAACATTAGCCTGAAACCTGGAATTTGGGGGGAAATATCTCCTCACAAAGCCTATCCTGGCCAAGGAAAGAGACTGACATAAAATGAATCCTCTCCCGAAAAAGAAAGACAGTAAAGAAAAGAAGAGAAAGAAAGGCCCTGAAACAGCAATACTTCCAAATGTCAGTTTGTTGATTTTGGTTGTTGTTAAGTAAAAAGAGGGCTTTTATCAAGCCTTCCCAGGTTTATTTGTGGTTAGGTCATAAACTGAGTCACTGAATGGCTGAACTACAGGAAACTCCCAGTTCTGTCGTTCAGTCTTCCTCCATATCACCAAGCCCTCTCTACCGACACCACAGGGAGAGAGCTGGAAATCACCCCCACGCTAGGAGTGACGTGGTCAGCCTGGGGTCTGGAGGCTGTCCTGTCCATTCCAGAGCTGCGTCCCCAGAGGGGGATGCCAACCTTTGGGGCCCAGCGGGCTCTTCGGGACCCTGCTCAGCTCCAGGCTCCTGGAACAGGCTTTCTGTGCCAAAGACAAGATTTTCCTTCATCCTTATGACTGTTCCCTCACTGTCAACACACTCGGAACAAGCGGACCTGCTGCTACTATCATTTCCCTGGGATAAAACTCCCAAGTTAACTCTTTCCTAATCAGGAAAGTGCACAAACATTGCTCCTTAAAGGAGCCCAGCACTGGCTTAGAACCACCATGTGTGCCACCACGTCTAAAACCACAGCCGAGGGAGAGCAGAGGGTGGAGGGCCACTCACGATGGCACTGCTGGTGGGAGTCTTTGATCCAAGTACAGCCATAGCCATCTACCTAGGACACACCTTAAGGACAAAGAAACAGATTAAAAAAAGAAAAAGGATGTGAAAAAAATGACAGAAGAAGGCCATTTCCTACTCCCCTCCCTCAACATATGTGAAATTTCCTTCGGACTTTCTCATGGGTAGAGAGTGAGCTCTGTGCACATGGTCATCATGATGGGTCATCACGTCCGTGGCCTGTCATGGGATATGGGATTGCAATGGAGGGGGTAATCACTTTTTTAAACCCTTCAGGCAATCAAAAAATATTATTCATTGGGGTATTGACAAAATATTGGAAGGGAAGAGAATAACAATGCAGAAGACAAAGAGTATCTTTAAAAAAGTGAAAAATTAATGCAGTAAAAGAGCTTAGCATTTGCCACCTGAGAAATATATTAAGAAGTAATGTGAGAATTTTGAAGCTAGAATATTTGTTAAATGAATCTTTATTTGACATAAAAGTGATCTAAACTCTATTATAAAATTTGGGGGAGTTATTTGGTCTGGGTTTCTACCTCACAGAGGCTTGGCTTAATTCAGTGTCTGTAGTGTCCAGGAAGCTCTTATCCAGACATGAGAGAACAAACAAGCCAATGGGTGGGCAAGCAAGCAAGAGAGGACTGTGGTGGCCTGCCCTGTCACTCACTGCATCTTGGTTGGATCCTGAGCTCACTGCCAAGGTTAACACTACTCTTATTAGGATTCAGGGAGATGTGGGCACAGGTGGATGGATAACATAATAATGATGGGGCCTAAGACTAGATATTTAACAACTGGACACCAAAAGATCCCATGATGCATGTGTACCTCATCCTTCAACCTCCCCCAACATGTGTGCAACACAATGGGATCAAACTAGTCTTTGAGGAACCGGAAGGAAATGACTTTGTTCTCTGAGTTCAGTTTTCTCATCTGCAAAACCTGGGAAAACACCTGCCTCATACGGATATTTAAAGAATTTGATAAAATAAAGGTATGCACATATCCTATTGCTTTGCCTGAGTATAGTGGAGTGGCCGGTAAAATCTCATTTACTCATCTTTCTCACCCCAAAATAGACCCTTTATTTAGGAAAAGGAAAGAAGAAAACTTGCTATCTGTTCAGAGCAAGGCTTTGGCACTTCTCAGCAGATGAATTTGGTAAGCGTGATTTTTTAACTTACTAGATACCAGTATCAATTTATAACAGATAACAAAAGCTAGCACCACCAGGAGCAATTTAATACTCAGTTTCAAAGACAACATGAGTTTGGAACTTGAAGAAGAGAAACTGGTGATATATAATTTAATCTAGTTCTCAAGTGCTTACATTTTAATTTGGACTGTTTAAACACCACTCACGAGACTATAGGGACTTTAAACCACATCACAAATCACAGAATGAAGCACTTTATTTTTTAGGCAAGTTTATTAAAGCTAGGCAGTTGAATGACAAGTAACTGGAGTAAGAATGAAAACATTTTTTCATGATTAAGATGGATGACAGTACGCCCGCTGAAACAGTACAATTAGATGGGCAGGTTACACTTTTTAGAAAGATTTCATCTCCAGAATGAATGTTCATCCTTCTTCAGATAAGACTCTGGCTTCTGATTCAGACAGAGCATGTTTTGTTTGGGGTATGTTTTAGTGGTTGAAAACAAAAGCTTAGACATATAAGAAATATCTAAGATAACTGCTCAGTAAGATAACTTCCTAAAGGAAGAAGCAAGCAAATATACAAAGGTTAATTTTCTGTCCACTTTGAAGTAACTCAGAGAGAGGACCTATTTCAGCTGATTACAGTGTGATGCCATTTACATAAAAAGACCTAATACGAAACTTCTCAATTCTGTGCATGTGTAAGTACATGCATGGTAAGGAAGCAAAGATTATGAGACACATCTGGTACTTTTGTAAAGCACTGGAATTTTGGTTGAGGGGAAAGGAGAAGGACTATAGGAAAATCATGGCTAGATTCAACTGCGATGAGGTAGGGCTTCTATCTGAAAGCTGGGAATCAGCAAAATTGCTTTTCGTTGAATTCTAGGTGTGAAACAAGCAAACAAGCCAAAAAAGTTCAAATATCTTGGCAGAGAAGTCAAGTTTCATTTTAGAAATCAAAATTATACACAAAACTGGAAAAATCAGCTTCACTATTGCCTTCTGTGCCTACTGTTTAGTTAGAATAAGATTGCTTTTATTATTGCAAGATGTGACTAGTCTGAGAAGCTGATAGTTTTTGATGGAAAAGAGTATGGGTGAATCAGAATTTGCAAAATACTAACGGGTTTGTAACAAAGTTTGTTTTTCTAATCTGTAATAAAATAGGAACAAGATAGACAATGTAGTGAGTTTTTCATAAATGTATTTTTAAGGGCTGTTTTGTAGTCTCAGAATATTTTTATCCTATTTGTGTTGCAAAAGCTCTTTTTTTTCCCCCTAAAGTGGATGGTGATAGAAGATGGTAATCTATTTTTTTCCCATAATATCCTTGTTTGGTAAAATAGAAATTGAGCAAATTTTATCAGTACTTTTATTAGCTGTCTGTGAACTTAGAATTGTTTTGGTGGATTGGTATTTTATTATTATGAAATGATGTCTCTTTCATCTCTAGCAACGATTCCAGCCTAACCATCCACTTTATATGTTTAATATTGCTGTATTAGTTTGCTTATAGTGTTAGTCTAGTCTGTCTTTTCCCATTCTTTGCTTTTCGACTTTTCCATTTTCTTATCTTTAAGATGTGTCTCTAGTAATAGCATGTATTTAAATTTGTTTTTATAACTACTGACAGTATTTATCTTCTAGAGTATTAATTATATTTACATTCAATACAGTTATTGAAGTATCTGTGTTGAAATTTACGTCACCCTATTTGGTTTCTAGTTTTCCATCTCTTTTTGGTTCTCTTTTTCCCTCTTTTATGTCTTCTTTTAGGAAAAAAATTTAAAACTTTTTGCTCTGATTTTCTCCTGTATTAACTGTGGGTTAGTGTATTTTTCGGCACCAAAATGTGCATCTGATCTTTTTTTATTATTAAGCTTAGTTTTCTGGTAAAATTCAGATGAACAGATGCAGAATTTTATTGGAAAACTATAGTCTTTAAAACCATCATGTTCTGATCCGTTTCTGCTATGTCTAATACCTGGATCACATGTTGATCTGCTTCTGTCGTTCATTCTTTCTCTTTATTTTCAGTCATTTGGTCCTGACATGGTGTGAAGCTCTGGGTTATGCTATCTTCCCCCAGAGAAGGTTTGCTTTTCTTCTGATAAACAGTTAGAATAAACACCAGCTTCTTTAATCCAGTCAAGGTTTTTACGCTGTGTGGGAACTGCTGTCGACCCTCCGCTTTTATTTCTAAGGTGTAGTCCTTCATACGGTTGAGCCAGAATCCTGGGGTATTTTTCTGTTTAGTGGAGCCTGTGTCTCCATTTTTCCTTTCTCTTTATCCGCCTAATGAGACTGCAGAAAACTCTGCTAAAATTTCTACACCGAAGCTTTCTGCTTCTCTTTTCGGCTTCTCACTTGGAATTAGAAACTACCAAAATGGGAAAAGAAGCAAAGACTATAGGGCTCACTTTAAAGCATTTCTCCTTTTTCTGAAATCCTGGCCCCTTAAAACCTTGTTGTATACGACCATTCTCCTCTTACTCATAAAACAGCTGTTTTATGTGCTTGTTTGCATGTATTGTTTTAATTTAGGAGTTCCTTGGTCTAGAACAAGCTATGCTGTTAGAATAAGAAGCCAGATTCTTGTTTTAAGGTAGAAAGCCTGATTTATGGAATGGTTGTAGTAAGTAATAGCAGCTGTAAGTATGGGCATAGTTTTTATCGAGAGTCTCTGAAGGTTTTGTTTCCCCGTAATTATTAATACGCTAAGTCTATGTGCCAGACTTTTTATGAAGGTGGAAATAATCCAGGAGAAAAAGGTCTAAAGATCACAAAGGCTTATTATTGTATAAGCCACTCTTTTTAAAATCTCCCCCAAAACTGTACAAAAGCACCCCAGGTGATTATCTGTTTTATAATTAATTATTTAATTTTCTCAATTAAAACCAAAGTTTCTTGAACAAATATTAATTTCCTGTTGCTGCATGCTCGGGACTATTCTAAACATGAGGAGCTGATGGGTAAGGCAGGTGGCAGTGAGAAGGGAAAAAAGATGTGTAATGCGTCCTCCCTATTACCAGTGATTTTATAATCAAGTTGATCAGAAAAGCCTATCAAGTATAAGGATTCAGTGAAAAAATAAACGTGAATTACATCGTACCAATTATGCGTGTAAAAGAGTAACAACCCAAACATGACTCACGCAAGGGGCAAGAAACACTAGCTAATGAGACGTTAGAGCAATTATTGTGACAAAGTTATTTGGTTATTTTGCAACCAAAATTTTGCTAAGATTAGTTAGCCTCGTGTAGTTTATGATATCCTCGGGGGGGAAGTGCTCATTTATTCAATATGTTTATTCTTATAATACATCATAATCACCATTACAAGTCCCAGAACACGAAACTATACCCTTGTGTCCACACAGAATATTCTAGCCGAACAAGCTCTAGGAACAGATTCTCTTTTTATGAGGTTACCGTTCTCAAGCAAAGAACAGATTAGGAGCACAACTTACAAGTCTTTGTATTTTTACGTAAACGTGAAATAAAATGAGTGTGTTCGTGATCCCTTTCACGAGAAAGCTGATCAGTTTCTTGTTGTCATATTGTTTTGTTATTTTGGCCGAACATATTAAAGAGCTCAATTATCCTAAATCATTTTTAAGATTATACCTACTTTCATTTCCATATTGATTTATGGTTTTACTCTGAAGCAAGCCAGCAATAATACTACATCAATGAAATGTTTGATTTTTGAATAGCAGTAAGATCATAAGATTTAAGTATAGATGCTTTATAAAAAAGAACAGGTATTTGTATGAAAGAGCCATTATTTTAAATATAAGATCTCAGTTTATTCTGAAACATAACCAGGTAGGAGAGCATTGTAAACATCATTTATAAATGTCTGCGTTGATACAGCATTGTGCAAAGTGCCATAGTGAAAAAGTAAGGGGGTATCTCTATCTGGGAACATATGTAAGCATACACATATTACAGAAAATCTCACAGTGCTTTAAAAACCACAGTAAAATATATGGAGTGCTGCTTCAAAGTCTCATTAATCCAAGTAACAACCAGATAAATACATTTTTAAAGTTAGAAGAAATGTCAATGAAAGCTCAAACGTTTCCCCCATAGGATGAGTTTAGTGTTGGCAATCTGGCTGAAGGCACGCCTATGAGCCTTGTCTTGAAGCTGCATTGGCACCGCAGGGACTGCTTTTACCTAGTTAATATATTTGGGGGTGTTTGGAGCAAGAGCTACTGTAGACGATTTGCAATGCTTTCTCTGGGAAAAATAATTGTGCTGTCAATGACAAGGTAAGAGAGAGTCTTCTGGGAAGAGGAGTGTCCTTGGAATCAGAAGAAGTTTGCCCATTTATTAGCATGCTACCTGCAGGAAAGTCATTTAGTTTCACAGCGCCTCAGGTAGACACCTGTAAAACCACCTACCCTGTGGCCACTAGATGACTTCCCAGTGTCTACCCGTGACTGTATGACTAATGTTATAATATTTGAGAAGTTCTTATCTGCTCAGACAGAAAAGTGACAGCGAAGGGAATGTAAATATGTGGGCATTCAGTATCTATGGTTAGTATTGTGCTGTGAAGACTGAAGCTCGGCAGAGGCAGAAGGTAACAGTGTCTTTTAGCTCTGTCCCACACAAGGGAAAGCCTAAGCGGTAATCTTGTCGATGATGGACAGATGGTATAAAGTTAGCAGATCAAGAAAGAGTGAAAGGAAACAGGAACCTCCTATTTTATTTCTGTCCTCCCTGCCAAAGAGAATAATCTTCAGACTGGACAGAGTGGAAAATATAGTGGGCATGGGGAATTGAAACTGAAAGATAAGTGAAGAGATTGTAAGAGGGCACCAAGCTACTCAAAATGAATCCAATTTTCTGGACCCAGATGAATTGTTCTAAGGTACTGAAAGACTGCGTCCCAGAGAGCCCTCAGCTCCCATCAGCAGCCATTAAGGAGATAGTAGGGAAGGATAAATGTTATCTTGGTTTCAAGGGTTTCAGAAGGTACCCTCAACAAACCATAGATGCGTCATCTTTTTCCTTCTGTCTTTTTATTCCTCAAACTACTTGTGTTTCTGCAGAATTAAGGCAAAGCTCTAGAGCAGTTGGTTAGTTATTTGAGATGCGAACCTGTGGACGGGAAATCAGTGATCACTAGTAACCAGGTTGGACACACACAAGGAACAAATCATAGAGAGCCAACTGCAGAGCTGGTCTTTGTTCTTGAAGACTGCTTTCCTCTTGACTCTCTTATGGCCCCTGTGATGTTGTGAGATACTCACTTACACACGTCTCCCTAAATAGACCGTGAGCTCCTCAGGTATGGACAATGTTCTGTTTTAAGAGTCTGAGGTTCTCACAATCTATTTGTTTTCTGAAAGTTCAGGAGCAATATCAGCTGGACACAGAGTACATATGGGTTTCATCAAGGCATTTGACAAAATTTCCACTAATGGATGTGTGGTCGCAATGGAAAAAAACCTGTACAATCCGGATTTGTTGCTTGCTAAGTTGCATTATCCAACGGGCATCGGTGAACGGATATTCACAAGAGGGAGATCACTATTCACTCTAAACTCTCATCTTCAGCCCAACTTTGTTTGAAACTGTAGAAGTCAGAGATACAGTCAGAAAATGTATGAATTCTATAGTATTTATCGAGCACCGTGCCAGGTTTGTATTAGGGATGAAACAGTGAGCACAGGGTGGGGGGTAGGGAGCTTAGACCTTGCCACTGGAGTGTTTGCAGGCATACAGGAGCAACAGGTAAACACATTTTAAAAATCAGAGGAAATGTCAATGAAAGCTCCAAAATTTCCCCATAGGATGAGTTTAGTGTTGGCAATCTGGTTGAAGGCACACCTTTGAGGCTTGTCTTGAAGCTGCATTGGCACAGCAGGGACTGATTTTACCTTGTTATGTATTTGGGGATGTTTGGAGCAAGAGCTACTGTGGACGATTATGGAAATGTGGATTGATGATGAAGCTTCTAGACCGTGCGGTGACAGAGAAGGTACAGAGAGTGCTGGGGTTATGTAGGGCAGGAGAGGTAACCTAGTCTGCATCCATCAGGCATGTGATCTAATTTAGTGCACGTGATGTCCAACCTGAGCCATGAAGATAAGTAAGAGGGACAGTGGCGGGGGGGGGGGGTAAACAGGTGTTGCAGGGGGCAGGAACAGTACCTGCCAGATGCTAGAAGCAGGATCATGAGATCTTATGAAATCATGAGCTCATGAGAAATCTAGTGTGATGACAATACCAACTGAGAACGGGGAAGTGACATGTGAAGCCTGCAGGGAGTGGTCATAAAGGCCTGTTTGCTAAGGTCCAGTCTGTGTTGGTTCTCTGACTAATGGACACACACGTAAGTTTTTAATAATCAGTTTCAGTTTTTCAACAGACTCCCTGAGCTGGAGAACAGATTGGAGGGGCTACGTCTGGAGGCCGGGACCCCACTTAGAAAGTTGTTCCAGGAGTGGGAGACATTGGTGGCTTTCCTGGCAGGAATGGAGGAGCAGAAGGACCCGGGAAATATCGGCGTGGCAGCATGGAGGAAACGCCAGGATCTACTTCGTGTGTGACGTGGGACAAAAGCAAAGGGCAAGAGTCATACAAGATTATGATGTTTCCAGCATGGGCCCCTGTGTGGATGGTGATCATATGCATTGAACTAGGGCCCAGGAGGAAAAGCAGGTTTGGGGTGTGGAGGGTACATGAAGAATTCGGGGTAAAGATGATAAGCAGGAGAGAAACACAATGAGGCTAACAATAGGGGAGCCCACAGTACATAGATCAATCGTTGCTTATTATATTTTTATTATTATTATTATTATTATTATTATTATTATTACTATTATTAATTTCATCATCCTTGCCTTTAAGAGCCCACTGAATGCTACGGTGAAGAGAGAACATATACACAGCCATGTTTACAACCCCTCTGAAGCCCCTCTCTGGATCAAAGGACCCTCATTAAGGGAATGAAGAGAATCATGTAGAGAGAACGTGTACAAAGCTGTCTGTGTTTGATGTGTGAGCTATTCATCTCCGGTTGCAGAAAACCTCTTCCAGGCTTGTCCTTTTCCCCAGTTGCTGGAGAAAGGAAGGCTCTACCTGTCTTGGAACCTGCCTCAGAGCATCTACCCACAAGATTTTTTTCCAGCCAGGTTTCTAGAGCCTTGTGACTTTGCCAAGAAACAAGGGAGAGAAGATTCCTCAGATGCCTGTTTCAGGGCAGCGAGGAGAAGGGAGGCTGTGTATTTTCTGTGGCCCTGTGGGATTCAGAGCCAGCAGGACTCATCCCTCTTAAGCGAGGACAGGCTTAAAAAATTAGCCTATTTTCCTCTACTTCAGGTCTGAGTGTCCGAATCAGCCAAACCAAGCAAGTGTTCACTTTGAAAGAAATCCTGCAGCAGACAGCACAGCCTGACCACAAAAGACCGGTTTGTGAAGAGATTAGCGGCCAAGGCAGCTTGTGGTTAGCAGCCTTACCGGGGACAACATAGATTCACAGGAGTCATCGTTTTTTAAACCCATTTTTCACTTTGACCGTATCAGTATCTCAAGGGGAGACATGTGACACGTCTTAGGTTTTGATTCAGAACTGGCTGGTACTGTCCCACTCCGCCATATCCCAATGCTAGGGCAAGTCACGTGGCCCAGACCCCAGGGGGCGGCGCTGCAGGGTCCCAGGGCAAACAGGGAGGGAGTGACGAACACGGAGCAATGGGCCATTCTCCCACAGGCAACACCCAAGCTTCCTGAGATGACTGTTAATTAGAAAAAGTAATCACAGGATAGGATAAAGGTGGGTCTAGAGGTAAAGACTAGAATCCAAAAGATCAGATAGAAAATTATCATGAAAATTGTGAAGGTGGTGAAGAGACCCTTGGCTAGTGGAACATCGGTGGGGGAAAGAAAGAAATAAGAAGAGAAAAATCCGCTCCCATACCTGGGAGTAACTGACAGGACCGGATGCCAGCCTAGGCGTGAGGAAAGAAAAAGTGAACTCAAGAGGGCTCTGAGGATCTCTGGACAGAAAGTTTAAAAAGGAGGAATAAAGTGCTGAATATAGAAGAAAGATGACGAGTCTGGTTTCCCATTTTCTAATACGTTCTGGTGTCATTTTAGAATAATCCCTCCAAAATCACTGCACTGAAATAGGACATGGGACAGGCTTCCCTACTTCCATCTCTGAGCGAAACCCCAGGCTGTCGTGACGTCTCTCCACTGGGCACACGGCTGTAATTTATTATGTTTATAACAACTTTACCTCCAGAGATTGTGGACTTGAAATGTGTGGTAAATGGTAAATATTCCCACGTGCTCCCAGCGATTTCTGTGCACACGCCGCCCTCCGTCACACTTACCACACTGTCTTCTAGAGGCTGGTTTATCAGTTGCCTCTCACCTACACTATTTCTTTATTCACTTTGTAACCACAGTGCCACAAAGGAGGTTGGGGTTTCAGAATTTAATTTTCCAGCTTTACCATAGATGAAATAAGGAATAGGGGGGTGCGATGGGTGTTGAGTGAACCAAATGTTTTCCACATTCAGTAGTAGTCAATATAATTTATTATAAGAATGTAAACGTCTTGATTTATTTTAATTTTTATTTTTAATGGAGGCACTGGGGATTGAACCCAGGACCTCACACATGCTAAGCATGTGCTTTACCACTGAGCCTACCCCCACCCCTTCTTGATTTATTTTAATTAATTTATTTCTTAATCCTTTGACTGACAAATATAGCAAAAATGGCTGGGCTTGCCAAAAGTTCCAAAAATCAAAAATCAAATATTTAATATTGAAAATGGAAAAAAAAAATGTCAGCTCCAGAGAGAGCACTGTAAATAATGAAAACAATTTTCAAAGACAGTGAAAGAAACCTGTCTGCATGGCTACCAGTCCCCAGGAGGAAGGAAGAGAGATGGTGAAGAAGAAGGGAAAGCAACAAGAAAGCTAGGCTTATTTTTAGAGTATCTTTCCTACAGAAGGAAATGAGGACATTTTTTTATAACAAAGGCCATTTTATAAGGGATTGGATTGCATCCTTTTTAAAGTTATAGACTCACTTGAGAAAAATAAAGTGCTGGGAGTCACCAAGAACATATAATAGTGAGGTTTTCTGAAATAAAATGTGAAAAAAGTAAAGATATAAATATTACAGGTTCTTTGAAGGATTCTGTCAGGAAAAACAATTTAAGTTACCATTACAGACAACATGAGTGTTTATGTATGCTGATCCTAGGATATCATTTTAAAGTGTTATCTTAAAAATTGAGCACATGCATACAAACGTATACATTTAAAAAAATATTAGAATATTTTGGGAATATGTTTAGATACTATCTTAAGTTATCCAAACTTTTTTTAGTTTGCTTGCTTAAGCTAATCAAAAGTGAAATGACTTACTGTAATTAACATTTTTAAAAACTAGTAATTAATTTTTAATATTTTCCAAAGAATTTTTATTAATGAATATTTTATAATTTTTTCTCCTTATTCTGTATCATATTTTTAACTGATAGAAGAGAAGAAGTGATTTGACATGTGCATCAAAAACAGAAAATACATAGGGCTCCTTCCTTACTTCTAACATTTTCTTCATCACCTTAAAACTATGCTCTAAGTTATCTCTATTGGAAACGCCTGTAAAACGCCATAATAAGAAGTTATTTAATTACTGTTAAATAGATACAGTTTGACTATTTAACTGAAAAAAATGAATGATAAATTTGGCTACTCTAACAATGAATATGAAACTAACTAGGTGGGATTTCCTGCTTAGGTAAAGGTTTGTGGTGCTCATAGAAATGAGCAATTGAAGTGTCACCTGGGAGTTTGAGGAGGCAATTTTGTCTCTAAACCCCTGAAATCTGAAGACATCCCATTTTCTTATCTTGATCCACGCTTAATAGCACTTGGATTTCTGCCATGTGACCCTAAGCGAAGTTTCCATCACTGTTTGAAGATTGGCAAGTCCCAGCAGGACTCGGAACTTTTTCCCAGACTTTCATTGATCTAGTTTGCTGCTCCTTAGTGGTCAGGTGCTTTTCTCCAGATTTTAGCAGCTTGGATGAGTATCCAAGGATAGCAAAATGAAGGATAAAAACCACGAGCAATTACGAACCCACGATCATATCCACTCAGTGTATTTCTCCAGTAACTAATAAAATGTGATTTATTATTTTTAATTTCGTGTGATATAAATACCATTTATTTATTAAAGCATAAATGCATAATTCATATGTATACAAACATTAAACAAATGTATAAAACATTAAAATTGTAAAGTCCTGAGTAATCAGGAAATGTTTCTTTCTTTGCTTTTAAAACAACCCATTACTTCTTTTTAAGCTCGTTTAAATGGATTATTCCTCTTGAAGGAAAATCTACCTTATGGGACAAGAATGATAATGTAGTAGAAACCAAAAGACTAAGTGTCAGATCAACCCTAATACTCTGCCTATTACCTGTGTGATCTTCAAAAGGAAAATTCATTAGCTGGTTAGAGTTTCTGGCTTACACTATGGGAATGGATAAGAACCTCTCTGAGATCAGCGCAGAACACTTTCATGCAGTAAAATGAGTCCTACGTCAGCGTTTTACTCATCATTTTCATTGTCGGAAGCTAATACACTAGTAGACTCTTTAGAAAATGTTCAGGAGAAAAATATCCCCCAATGTCCCCAAATTTATAAGTCATATTTCCTTTTCTTACCTACTAAAAGGTACTGCTGTTAAAAAATTGATAACAGTTTGATTTCCTAAGTCACTTAGCGTGTTTTTTCTGGATGCTTGGGAAAACTGGCATGTACTTTGGTGTTATTCATCATATTGCTTATTTTTTCCTTAGCAGCTTCCAACAGCAAATGTTTATCATCTCACAGTTTGTTGAGTCAGAAGCCCAGGTTCAGCTTGCTGGAGGGCCCTCGACCCAGGAGCCTTTGCACGGCTGCAGTCAAGGTGCAGCTGGGGCTACAGTCACCTCAGTGCTGGACTCACGTGGCTGTTGGTCTTAGAAGAACCCATTTCCCAGCTCATTCACGTGGCCACCGGCAGCTCCTCACTGGCTACTGGCTGAAGACATTCGTTCTTTACAGAAATAGATCTCTACATAGGATCACGCACAACATGGCAGGTTGCTTCCCACACAGGAGGAAGGGGTCATGGGGAGGAAAGAGAAAAACAAGATGGAAGTTCTGTTTTTATAACCTAATCTTGGAGGCTATGTTCTATGCATTGATGTGACTCCCTAGACCCAGCCCACACTAAGGAGGGAGGAGGGGACACTCAAGGACATGAATACTAGCAGGTAGGAGTTAATGGGAGACCTTTCAGAGGCTGCCTACCGCAGCCATGGTGTTGGTTTTTCTAGAAAATACCAAACGCTTTTTCAATAAGTAGTTTCAAGCCATCTGTTACTACAGAAAAATGTCTTAAATTACAGTTTTTAGAATTTTCAGAATTCTTTTCTGTTCAATTGCTTGATTTTCTTTCTTGACTTCCCGAGGTGGAAATAGATACTCTCATATGAAGAAAATGGACAATCATGAACAGAGACTGAGAAATAACTGCTCAGTGGTGAACAAGTAAAATCCATTCCTACATTTGTTCTTGCAACTTCAAAAGGAGAGATTTGGTTATAACATGAGTAGAATAAGACTGGTTTTATGTACCTGACTATGCACAGTGTATGGAAATAGCTACTTTAAAAGGAGATGTGTGGCACATATGGATGCTCAAGTTTCCCAGCAAATCTTATGCAAAATACGTTACTTGTAAAATGGCAATGAAATCATCTGAGCTGAGGGCAGCCATAATACATTCTTTCATCATAAATTGATACTCGATGATAAAGAATGAGATATTGGTGACAACTCATAATGGCAAAAAAGAAGTTAAACGTCTACTTTCCGCATGATTTTCAAACTTATACTAAACCTCTGAGCAGAATAAATGTTCTGATCTCCAAATCCAAAAAAAAAATTTAGTGGGATTATTTAGACATTTAAATAAAATAGCTCGAAATGATAAGAATATTCCTTTCCTATTTATTTTATCACCAGGCTACCTTCATGCTAGATGGCATGAAAGTGCCTTTTCTTTTCTTTATGGCCACGTAGATTCATATCCAAAGGCCACTGTACTAAAGAACAACTATAATAAGGTTATGTAAACCTGATTATCTGACATTTAGAAAATACAGTTTCTAGTTCTCCCAACTTCGTGTTAGTAATAGCAATCAGTGAGTTAGAAAGTCAGGTTGATTTTAGCACCTTCTGCCCAAGGATGGTGGTCCTAAACACTAGATCCCAAGACACAAATAATCTACTTTAAAAATTTTGAATTTTCTTAACAAAGTCATAAGTTTCTTGGTCAGGCATGAAGCCATGTTAGAGATCAAACATAAGGAAACTAACTTAAAGGATGTTCAACTTATTTTTAAATGAACATATTATAGACCCTACATATGTGGGTTTTCCCCCTTATCTTTCTGTTTGTTTAACTGCATATGAGGAGAATGCATATTAAAGTGAAGCTCAAAGGAAGTAGAAGGTTAGAGGATGGTGTATGTATTTTCCTTTCAACTCAATCATTTTAGACAGTAAGTAGTGGATGCAAGCGTGCTCTGTACAGAATATACACTGACTTCTGAGTCTTCATGTGGCTGCACCTCCCCATTTGTTTGACTTAATTTTCTTCTCCCTTTTTCCCTGTTAGAATGTCCTCAAAGCCCTTCTCCTTACTGGCCAGACCCAAAGGAATACCAATGGGAAATCAGAGCTTCACGGCTCCACCTCTAACTCCACCGATGCCCTCCTAACTGAAAAAAAATGACTTGGATTTGATGTTTTAAGTTTTCAGATTCTCGTTTGACACAAATGTAAGCCTCAGCTCATTTACATGATTACTAACTAATATATATAAAATAGATAAACAACAACTTCATACTGTAGAACACAGGGAACTATATTCAATATCTTGTAGTAACATACAATGGGAAAGATTATGGAAACGAATATATGTATGTTCATGTACAACTGAAGCATTGTGCTGCACACCAGAAATCGACACATATACACACACACACACACACAAACAAGTATTTGATTCATCTTAGTTTATAGAGAATGTCTAATCATTCGGCTTTAAGCTTTAGAGATCTGATACACATAAAAAATTCACTTGATGTTTGGTGGACATTTAACAAATATTTCTTGCAGTTAAGCAATATTAAACAAGTCATTTGTGCTACTGAGTATTTGGTAACTAATGTATTCACAGACCATTGCGAACACACACTCTTTTTTTTGGTATAGAACTTAACCTCTCTCTCACAGCAAATCTTATCTGGCTTTTTGTTTAATGTTCATGGTTTTATACAATGGTTTCTAATTTTTTTAACTGGAATTTGTCCACATGTAACAGAATTACACTCTATACATTCACAAACGTCTTCCTGGATCTATTGCAACGCTCTAATAAAAACAGAACTCTTAATTGCAACCTAAGTCGTTTCAGGTTGTTTTCTATCTTTTGTTTAAAAGCAGCAATGTTGATTTTTTGGGTTATTGGATAAAGGTGATGTCGTAATCAGTGTGCAGCCTAAATGCAGACTTGTAGACTCCTCACCTCCCAGAAGACACTCTGTCGTGGAGATTACGGATACGGTTTCCTCCCACGATCATCACAAAACTGAATCTGTACTTCGGATGTTATTCTTTCGTGATGGTGTTTTAAGCAGCAGTTAAAGACACATTTGGTGCTTGATAACGGGAAGGAAAAGCTGGCGAGCTCTTCTAAACATAGTTTGCTGCTGGACTGCAATGGCGCGTATGTAACATAAGATTGTGGTGGTTTATGTATACTTCATGCTCAAGGGTATTTTATGTTCTAAATCTGGTGATTTGTGACAAATTCATCTTTGATATTTACAGCAGACTCTGCGCTCCATGCTTGGCTAGTCACCCCATGTCTTTTTTCCCCCAGTGCTTTATGAACTGTCATCATTGTTAAACACACACTAAAATAATTCTAGCTTCAGTTAAATAGTAAAGGAAATCTGATATGTTTAATAGCCACCAAATATTTCAACAAAAAAAATTACCAAAAATCTGTCATTTTGCTAATATAGCTGTTAAAATATTTGTTTAATGAAATCTGGCAAGTTGTATATCCAGACCTTTAAACTGTGGAGAGCAGAAGTGGAAGAAAATGCTGCAGAGGGCGTCGTGGGCCCCGGGCGAGTTGTCAGAGCCACGTCGGAAGGAGGTGGGACAGACTCTGTCTACAACAACAAAAAACAACTATATATATATATTATTTTTCATATCCCTTTTCATTATAGGCTATTACAAGCTATTGAATATAGTTCCCTGTGCTATACAGTAGGACCTTGCTATTTATCTGTTCTGTATATAGTTGTTTTTATCTGCTAATCCCAAACTCCCAAGTTATCCCTCCCTCCCAATTATACTTCAATAATATTTTTTAAAAATTCGTAACTCAAAAAAAAAAAACCCCACACAACAACAAAAGCCAAACTCAACATTTCATCAACAAATTCCTTAAAAACTAAACAAAAACTTGATCAGGAAGCTGAGTTACAACTAAAAGTATACTAGCTGTGTACATAACCTGGAATTTGATTGGAAAAAAATTATCATCTACATGAAGAGATAAATGTAGTACAGGAAACAACTAGAAAACAATCCACTCTACAGATGAAAAAATGAAAAAATAAAAAGCACAAATGAAAACGGGACCTTCAGTGCTGGGCAGTCAACAAATTTAAAAACAGCTGGTCTGATGAAGTTTATTGGAGAAGATACGTTTTTGATCTAGACACTGAGAGGAGCATCAGAAATTTATTGACAGGGAGGAGGCTTGGAATTTTACAGGTAAAGTGATATAATGAAAAACCAGAAACAGGCACAGGGACTATTAATCCACATTTGGAATATAAAACATGTATTAATTCACCACGTTTATTCTGCGCCGTGAATGCTGGGTTCTCTCCCAGGGTTCATGGGTGTAATAATAAATAAGATCCACATGGCTATGCCCTCATGGAGCCTCCAGTCTCATAAAAGGAAAAGATACGTGTTAATTTTTATGGCCACTGTAACAAGTTACTACAAACTTAAATAGCCCACAGTTTGTGCAGATCAGGAGTCCAATGTGGTTCTTACAAGGCTGAAATCAAGATGCTGGAAATACTGTGTTCCTTTTAAGGGAAGATTCTTCTAGAAAAGAATCCATTTCTTGTCTCTTGCAGCTTCTAGAGTTGGCCTCCTTCCTGCCTCACAGCCCTTCCCTCCACCTTCCAGGCCGACAGCATAACATCCTCAAATCTCTCTTTTTCCCCTCAATCTCATGGTCTCTCTGTCTCTGTCTCTCTCCTTCAGTTTCACTGTCACAGCTCCATCTCTGACTCTGACACTTCGGCCCCCCTCTTATAAGAACATTTGTGATGACATGGAGCCCACCTCAACAATGGAGGCTAACTTTCCCATCTCAGTATCCTTGACGTGTTCACTGTGGCAGAATCCCTTTTGGCAGGTGTAGTGACCCAGTCACCGGTTTTCACAATTAGGACACGGTAGTCTGGGGTAGGGGTGGGCATCATTCTCCTCACCACAACCAGCAACTCTGATACAGTGTCTGGGCGTGCGCACAGAGAGGGCACAAGCACACTGGGAATGCATGGGATGCCCACCCACGCGTGAGGAACGATGACTAAGACACATGGACAGCATAGATTGTCCACAAGAGCTGAAGGGTGGACCTCCTGAGCAACACAATAACGTGAAGAGACAAGAACTGAAGCAAATTGGGGGAGGAGAGTGTAACTCAAGTAGTAGAGCACATGCTTAGCATGCATGAGGTCCTGGGGATTGAATAATAAATAAATAAATAAATAAGCCTAACTAATCCCCCGCCAAAAAAAAAAAAAATGAAAAAAGAGCTGAAGCAACCTACTGTGAAAGTGATGCACTGGGTACACGGAAGCTTTGTCAGGGTCCATGGGAGTCGTTCAGATCTGAGACAAGTTAGTGTGAGGCCATTCAGTGTGGAAATTAAGAAGATGAGATTGTATCTTGATGGTGGTGGTGGTTTCTCGGGTGTCTGCATGTATCAAAATTCACCAGCTTGTACATCTGAAATCTGTGGAGTTTACTGTGCAGAAATTACACCACAATAAAGTTGTTTAAACTTTTTTTTTTAAAGATGAAATTGGCTCTGTTAATGCTTTTCTCTGTGAGGGATGAAGGCACTCAGCACGATGGGTGTGAAGGTGAGACACTCAGCTAGAAAGGCTGCAAGGTAGCTGACTGGACACGTGGTGCTGGAATTGGGGTGAGGAGTTGGCCCGAGCTGGGTAGAACTGGGGGTTACCTGCACGCAGTCGGTAATTGAGAGCGTGAGTGTGAATGAGATGTTGGGGACATCAGAATGACACCTAGAGGAAGAGGACAGTCAGAAAAGAGGCATTTCTTAACAAACCTGAACTTCTGGGGGAGTATAAAAATATTTATATTTATATAAAAATATCATTTCAAGAATTGAAGCTATCTATCTTTAGCCAAAGATTTATTGTGACCTAAATGTTGGCCACATTTAAAAATATTCACTCAACTCCAGAAATTTATTATAACCACAATTTAACCCTCTGCTCAAGTCTTTAAAAAGAAATAAAAGTGCTAAACACATTTTATGTTGTTTGAGGAGTAATACCTATATGATGATCATAAGCAAGAAAATCATTTCTAGCTATAGTGATAGACACTTAAGGGGATATAATTAACAGTCCAATTTCAGTAGAATTTCTTACCTACATCTTAGTTCAATGATTTTACACTATTATTATTCATATAATCTTAGATGAAAAACAAAAGACTGAACAAAATAAGGACTGGATTGTCCTCAGTTCTGAAAGATTCCTTCCAAACACGATAGAGACTTTTTATAATGAAGCGTGTGAAAATCTACATTACATCTTCCCAGCTGTATTTGTAAAAATTGGATGACACTTCTCACAAAAGCCAAACTGAAATTAAAATGTATTTTTTGAAGTTTTGAACATACTGTGTCTTACTTTAAAATGAAGCCTGGGGCTGTCTCAGATAGAATTAATACTTTGACCCAAACAAGAAGGTGGCAGATATTAACGTAGGGTTAACAGACAGTACGTGCTTTCTGTGCATTAATTATATACAACGTATAAAAATAGGTATAGAGCAACATGTAACTATAAATAACACATAGTCCCTGCCCCCTTCTCTCTCATTATCTTATTGAAACAAAGGCCTGAAATAACTTCAAATAAGGCAATATGTTTTAGAGTGCAAAACTATGATTCTAATAAACTCTGAACCTATAACTAAGTAACTGTTTACTTAGGTATACTGACTTCTTATTTATTAGAGACCTACTATGTTCCAGGCACTATCAAGCTATTTTACCTGTATTATCTCATTTTACTTGCAACAACTATGTGAGGTCATTATTTATCTGGTTATTACTGTAACCATTGTAGAAATATGACCGTCTTCTCTCTCTCCTCATATCCCCGTCCCACCCGAACTTCTTTCAGAGCACCCAGTGGGAAATCAGATTCCTGTCCCTGCTTGTCTGCTCCTAGGACCACTGTCCTATTCCTGGGACTGAGTTCAGGTCTTATCTAATGGAATTCTTTCTGCACTCGTTTGGTCTCCCAACGTCAAAACCTTGACGCATTCCTCAAAATCAAAGATGGCGGAACCCTCAAGGAAGCCCGACATTGAAGTCATCCTCTTTTCCCCAGTTCTGAGAGAGTGACTGGACTCCAAATCTTGTCCACGCTGCTCCCTCTCAGGTTCTATTTATGACTGTCTTGTTCCTGCTGTGCCCACCGCAGCCCTTTCCAGCCCCCTCATTTTCTCCCTTCCATCCATGAGCAACAAGCGGTCAAGGGCCATTCATCCATTTTACCAGCCTTCCAATGTAAGGGATTTGAAAAGACCCTGATAACCTCTGCCCAATCACACAGGTGCTCAGCAAAAGCAAACAGTTGGAAAGTCTGGGTTCATCTTTGACCCTGCTGCTCTTTGGCGATGGAATCAAGAGTAAATTCCTTCACTTCTCAGAGTTGTGGTTTGTTCATCCCTAAACTGGCGATAGTAATACTTTCTAAAGCAACACTAAAGAGCAAATGAGAAGATGTGTCGATGGCTTGGCTCACAGTCAGACACAGAGTAGATAATCAATACAGAGTATTTGTTATTATTATCAATAATTGAGCTGAACTTCCCTTCCTTGCCCTTGTTATCCTCTTGGACCCTTTATTTGGGTACCTTGAATACCCAGAACACCTCCATCCACCTGTCTTTTACTCACTATTTGCTCAAGAGCACTCAAGTCCAGAGAAGAAGCATGCATGCCCTTCCAGCTCATTGACTGACATGTCGCTTCCTATTACTCGCCAGCTTCCTTCTCAGCTGTGGGCACTGTCCCCATTCTCCCTAGTCCCCTGTCCATCATGGGTTCTTTGGACAACCTGGCTCACTTCCCATACTTCCTTTCCATCTACTCTGCATTTTGGAGGCTGCATCCCAGCGTGCTCTTCCAGACTGAAACGTCCCTGGATGCCCACAATTATTTTGATTTTACTTCCAACTGTGGGCCTTCTTTTGCAGCTGTTGCTTCAGATTCGACATGGTCCAGCGTTCCTCGTCTAAGCCGTATCCCTTCTTACGCTGCCTCCTGCTTGCTCCTTGACTTGCCCTGCCCAGCAACGAACTGTTGATTCTGTCGGGAGCTACTGTTGATGGTGACAGAGCACACACAAAATCAAGGGTGGAAATTCATGGAGACAGATTGTTTAGCTATTGCCTTAATGAAAACAAATGATCAGTTTGGCAGAATGCCATCTTTTAAACTGAGGGAACAGGTTTTCTTCAACAAAGTATTTGAATTCAGTATTTTTTTTTTCATGTAGATATTATGGCTTTTAAGACATTCTTTGGGAAACACAGAGCTAATTTTGTTTCACCTTGAACTGATTGTGTTCCACTAAATAACCATGTGCTGAATTTGCAACCAAAGAGATGTTCTGAGAAATTTAAGTACAAGCTAAGTGTTGAATATAACTAATGCATGACACAGAATGTACTTTGAAACAAAGTCAACACAATTTCAATGTTATTTAAAATGATTTGAGGTTACTAGTTTCTTTTTTTTCCTCCCTTACATTGGCTGAAATTAAAAATTACAAAGAACTAATCCACTAAAAATCAAAAAATAGTTTTGGTAGCAATTGCCATTCTAAATGACTGTTCCATTCTCCATAATCGTAATCTAAACTCATTCTCCATTATCATAATCTCCGTTATCTACTTGGAATCCAGTGAATTTTACCTGTAACCATTGTTAAAAGAACATGATTAATCAGTATCGTTTTAAATAAGTTTAGAAACAAACACAGAACAAAATAAATTTCACAACCTGAGGTTCAGAAGTGTGGTTTGTCTCCTTAAATGGCAGGTAGAAGAGGGCTAGGCACTCAGGAAAGCGTCCTGTGCCTCCGGGAAAAAGCACATCAAACCTTAAGGAAGTGATTTCCATTTGCATGCAAGGATGTTGACAAAGTAAATCTTTCGGTCTCCTAGAACACAGCAGTGCTGGAAGCTAGTTTTCTCCTGGCTGATGTCAGAAGCAATCTGACTTGTCCACTACAGAAGCCCCACAAAGAAGATTATTCATAAGTAAGCCACCTGGATAAGGAGCCACCTCCTGAGCATAATTAGGAAACACAATGGCCAGAAACAGAGCTGGAGTTTTAATAATAAAAGACAGTAAATCTTCTTTGTAACTTTCATGACATAAAAGTAAAACATCATGCAGAAGGTCAGCTCATTCCAAACTGATGTCACCTCAAAGATGTTAAACATAGCAAATTATCTTTGTACACTGAACAGTGTGACACTGTGTTTTAGATATCAAAGACAGCTGATAGAGGCCGCAGATGGAATCCCATTCTTGACTCACTAATTCAATCAGTCCTTACCATACAGGACATCACTGGATAATTATTTTCCAGAATATTGACAGGTGTTTGCTGTTTGAGTTTGGTAAAGATCTTCGCGTAAGAATAATACTCACTTGGTTCTGAATTTCGCTCTGGCTTTCAGAATAGATGCAGTGATGCTTCCTGGGTTTTAGAAGATGCTGTGATTCCAGCGCTCATCTCTGGTAACAGGAGTCACATATCTGTGCTCATTGTGCCCGCAGATCAGTTAGGAGCTCATCTTTTTATGCCAAAGTCCAGAATGATTTTCCTAAAAGTTTTCATGGTCAGACCTCTATCTGTTTCATCCCACTTTGGTTTACAGGCCTCCAAGTTTAAGAAACACAGCAACTGAAGTCAAAATTTTAACAGACTGATTTTTGAACTAACCTTCCACATGAACGTTTTTCAATCTAAACTCAATTCAGATGCTCAGATCTTCCTAGACATTCAGAAGTTATTGATTTTTTTAACCTACATTTTATGTTATGTCAGTAACTAGCTAGCATGCTGACTCTCACTTGTTTGTATCAACGCTTTTGTTCATTAAAAATCCATTTGTGACTTTAATATTTCACAGGATGAATTATCTTTACAACCCAATTAAAAGGCTACAGGAAAACACTTCTTACGAGTAATTTTACAGTTCAAACAACTGAATTGAAATTTTAGATCTTTAACCTTCTTGGAGTGTAATCTTGGGCAAATTAATGAGGTGAGGACTTAATTTGTTTAAGGTGCTCTTTTAGTATTCTTAGACTCCCTAGTAACTCTAGATTATTCAAGTTTTTAAAAGCACGCTCTCTTATTTAGATGAACTGACCACTCCAGGTAACTCCCAGGCCCGGACCCATTTAGATGTTGTATCTACCTTCACATACTGCTTCGTTATCTTCTGTTTCTCTGAGAAATAAATAGAAGGACATGGAACAGTAGTAGTTACATTTCCAGCATTGAAAAGGTGTTTACCGCAGGGCAGCTGTCTTGAACATGAATTCAACTTGGACAGCCCTCAATAGCTGCTGCATATTGAACACAAAAAGGCGCTAACCCCACGCAGGAAGACAGGAGGAAGTCCGTTCAAACTTTCACTTGATAAACACTACAAATCTAGCCCGCCCTTCGGTATCTAGGGAATCTCCCGCAGAGCATCATGGCGTGTAGCCGCGGAGCCTGGGGTGACTCTTTGATCTGAGGATTTTGTGGGGACCTTGAGCCCGACAGTTGAAGTTGTTCATTGGATCACAGTTGTCGATGGTCCTCAGAAGGTCCTCAGAACGTATTCACCTGACAAAGCCCACGCTGTGCTGCTCCTCTTACCCCTACCCATGGGTCACAGTCAGAGCGATCTTCAGGAACTTAGGTGCATCACGGACCAGGTAAGCCATAAATTACTAGGTGAAAAACTGAAGTGTCAAATAGACATGATTTACTTATTTTATAATCACCAAGAGAATTCTCTGGGTTGTTATGTTCTGCTACAGAGGAACTCATGTACTTGGGAAATTTCCAACTTAGGAAGTCCTGACAAGGGTTAACATTTGGGAGGCCACTGGACAGGTGGGGATTAGGGAGTTACGCAGGCGTAACCCCGTGACTGGCACGATCCCAGCTAGTGTGTGCGAGCGTCAGGCTAGTTTCCATTACAGGAAAAGGACTAGAGCCTGTCACGGTTACTATTAATGTGTAACAAATTATTCCCACAGTTATTGGCGTAAAATAGCCATTTTATTACACTCATGGATATTATGGGTGAGGCTGTCAAACAGGACGCAGTGAGGATGGTGTGTCTCTGCCCCATGATGTGAAGGGCCCCACCTTGGAAGCCCAGTTACTAGGAGTACCTTGATGGTGAGTCTGAGAACGTTCTCACTTACCATATGGTTGATGCTAGTTGCAGCTAGAACCTTAGCTGAGGTGGTCAACTGGAATGCTTCTATGTGGCTGTTTGGTCTGAATTCTCTCACAGCGTGGTGAATTCAAGGTATTCAGACTCCTTACCTGGAGCCCAAGGTCCCAAAGTGAGTGTCCCGGAGAACAATGGGCAAGCTGCTTCATTCTTTGTGTCAGCTTCAAAGTCATGCAGCATAACTTCCACTGGATTCTGTTGTCACAAGTATGCCCAGATTTAAGGGCAAAAGATATAAACATCACCTCTCTGTGATACGAGTGTCAAAAAGTGTGTGCCTGTTTAGTGAAACCACCGCAGATTCAAACGAGGTCCCAAGTCCAGGACACCACCAGGGATTTCAGAGCAGGTCTCAGCCACCAGCAGCAAAAACCAAGCAGAAAATTAAAGCAAACAAACAAACAAACAAAAACTACACTCTGAAAGACGGTATCAAGACAAGCCATAGACTTGGAGAAAGTATTTGCCAAAGACACATCCGTAAAGAACTGTTGTCCAAAGTACACAAAAGTCATAAAACTTAATAAGAAAACAATTCAATTAAAAGTGGACCAAAGACCTGCACAGACACCTTACCAAAGAAGACTGACAGATGGCAAACAACCACATGGAAAGATGTTTCACAGCCTATGTCATCAGGGAAATGCAAATTAAAGCAACAGTGAGCTATTACTACACATCTTTTACTCAACATTGTACTGGAGGGTCTAGCCAGTGCAATAAGGCAAGGAAAACAAATGAAAGACAGGAAGATTGGAAAAGTGGAAGTGAACCTATTTTATGCACAGACAATTTGGTTTTCTATATAGAAAATCCAATAGAATCTAGGAGGAAAGGTAATAAAACTAGTAAGATTGTAGGATACAGGATTAATATATAGAAGTCAATTCCATTCTGCATACAATGAATGAACAATCAGAAATTGAAATACAAAGAACAATGCCATTTACAATGGCAACAAAAGCGTGAATTACCTAGAAGAAGCCATGGGAGGGTTAGGAAGAACAGAAATCAAGGAAAGGGTCTTTCGAGAAGGAGAAAGTGGTCAGCAGTGTCCATCGACTTCAGCTGAGAAGTCAAGCTCCAGGAGAATTCACTATGTCCTTTGAATTCGGATTAATGGAAAACGGAGGCCTTTAGTAAGATCTGCTTTGCTGGAATCGTGTGGGTAGAGGTCAGATAGGAATAAGATGATGAATGAGAAACAGATTTTTAGGAAAATAGTTGTAAGGGGCAACAAGATTGGAGAAGGATATGAGAGTCATGTGTGTGTGGTGTGTTTTAAGACAGGCATGCTTGTCAGCATATTCAAATGTTGAATAGAGGTTCTATTAGACAGAGAAATAAAAGAGAGAAGCAGGTAGGTAGTCAGTTTCTCCAAAAGGAACTGAAGAAGAGCCAAAGCATAGCTTGATGGATGTCCCACACTGGACAGACAGGAGGATTTCTGTTTGATAGAGGATAGTTCTTTCTCCGAACAGTTCTTGGCATATTGTCAGATTTCAACAAATCTTCGTGGATAAATGGATAAAAATGCAGAAAAAATATTTTTCATCTCTCACACTCCAATTCTCCATTCTCCAAAATGTTATATAAAATTTCCTCATTGCACCTGACATTAATGTGAAATGTGAAGTTTCATCTCCCATTAAGTTTTGACCTCCATTCCAATGTGCAATTGTACTATAAATATTTTTTTCAATCAAAAATATTTCACATTGATAAAACGCCTCAAAATTTTGAGAATGATGTTAGATTTGTATTTTCCATTTCTTGGTAATCTTGACTACTTCCTTGCTGGAAGGATGGAACATAGCATTTGGATCCAAAGTAGCATAATTTTTAGAAGCCAGTAGATTGACATTTATAGAACGATGTTTCCCACATCACTTTCCACTACTTTGGATATTTGGCCCTATTCCAGCGTCGATGAAGGTGAAACAAGAATGATAAATGGCAGGGCTTGTTTGGGTTTTTTTGTCTGTCATCAAAGCTATAAACTTGTTTGGACTTCCATTTGCAATAATTATTTAAATCATTTCAACAGCCCAGCCATTGTGCTCACAGCCTTATGGAAGTGACTAAGTCGAGGTTCATCTCAAAGAATAAACAAATAGGGGATTAAACCGAGGCGTAAAAATAATTCGCTAAACGTTTTCACCAGAATTTCAAAATACCCTGAAAAGAGAGAAAAACCAGGAAGGCTAGATTACGTGGAAGAGGTGCTTTTAAATTTTGCCTTAAAAAGTGACTGACACTTAGTTCCTTCTTGTCCAGTACTTTCGATCAGAATATTTGGCCTGAGATACGAAAACTTTGTACTTGCAAGATAACAATTATCTTCTTAAAGAGAAAAGGTTTTGATTTCATTTTAGCCATGAAGAAGTTTTGTGTCCCTGGGCAAATCACTTCTCAGACCGTCTCCTGTGGAACCTGACGGGGGGAGGTGACGACCATGCATCAGCCCCCTGAGGATGGCACGCAGTATGCAAAGGGCGCAACATCTGACGCACAGGCAACCACAGTACCTGCCACCTTCAGTGATGTCATCCGTGTTACTTATATTATCATAACCTAACTATGACACGGAGACAAGAAATATTAAAGAAGCATGTTGAGTCGTGCATTCAGAAAGAGGAGCGAATGCAAATATGGTCTGTTTGCCTCCATGTGTCATTTCCGAGAGCTGGGTTATTTCTCTCCAGTGTTCAGACACAAGGACTTTTAACTTTAAAGAAAAGTTCAGTTTATCTCAAAGAATAGTTTCAGCACCGTGAAGGCATCAATTGGTACCTGGGATTCACTTTGTACAATGATTTTGGTACCTGTTATTCCTTTGTTTTGTCAGTTTTCAACTGACGTTGCTCTTAAAGACTTAATATGAGTTGGAGAATGTGTAGTTTGAATATGATCTGATCCATATATTGTGTATAAATCTTATTTTCAAAAACCCATAGTGATTTTTTTTCTTCTCCTTAAGCCCTGTTCAGGTAGAGGCAACCACTACTGGCCAAAAATATAGGAGACCCAGTGGTAATGAAAAGGCCTTTATAGTGAGCTGTGCACATTAGGCTGGGCAAATATTGTAAGATTCCTTCTTACCAGGAAAACTTTGAGAATACTGTCCTAAGCAAACAGGGTACAGTCCTCTTGAAATTTTTATTTTTGGCACAAGGCCTTCAAAACCAGGCTAATATAGTTTTTTTTTTTAGTTTATAAATCTTGTCTGACTTTCCTAACCAAACACAAGCTCAGTGTGTGCCATTAGTGGCTTGTATCTTTTTTCCTTTAAAATTTACATGATTATTGACAGACTAAGTTCAGAAATTGTGTTCTTCTCCATGCCTCACCTTGACTTAAAAATGAATCTACTCTATGGTTCTTAGGAAAATAAAGAGTTTGTGCTTGGAAATTGAGATCTAAAGAATGTAGAGAAAATATTAATTAATCTACCTGAGGGAAAAAATATTTGTGATGAAAAACACCTGAATTGGTTAGAGGATTGCTATTTACAATAGCAGTTACTTTATCCACCAGGAAATTTGTTTCGATGTGTTTGTGGAGTACCGAGAAATATATTTTAATAAAATTATTATCTTTAAAACAAATTACTTCTGATCTGAAATGATAATTGCTCTCTAGAAATCATAACAGAAGCAGCTAGTGGTGTCAACTTTCTTAAAGACTTCAAACACTTTTCGATGGAAGCTTGTCCTCAGCCTTGGTCCAAGCCAGAGGAAAATACAGGAATTGTATGTGAGATGAGAAGTGAGCACAATGAATATGTTTAATTATTTCTCATTAGTAGACACTTCTGTCCCTAAGCGAATGAGCCTCTTACAAACATAAACTGTACAAAATCTCAAGTATTTAATAATTAAAAACTTCACTGTTGATGTTTTCCATCCAAAAAAAAAAAAAACAGATGCAAAGACAGTTTCCTCTGCAACATTATATTGATCCCTAGTCCTTTCCCTTTCCCCAGATAAACAGAGATACCAGGCTCCTGTCTATCGAAGACCATCAGGATGGAGGACCACTTATATGAAAAGGATGTCAGAACCTTGGGATAATCATGCTGTTCTCTGTATCATTAAGACAAGTAAGCAAGTTTTTTTTTTTGAATCTTCTCTTAGAAGCATAAGAATTTATATATATTCTTATATATACCTTGATATAAATATATATATCAAGAGCCTTACTATAGATTTAAAAATCTATTTAAATGGCTCATAGCAGACTCATTCTCCTTTGATTGACTGGAGTAAGGAAGGAGAAGTGACAAGTTCATGGTCCAGTAAATTGGCTGCCTGGGATAGTATTTCTGAGAATAAATGGAAATAAGTGGGTTCCATATCTTTGCCTTGATAGCAGTTTTTCCTATGTCTGGAAAATGTGACTCTTAAATACAAGATCTATAAACAAGATAACAAATCACATATTTTGGACCTAAGTGAAATCTAAGGGTCACAAACTTTAACCTTTCTGTTTCACAGATGAGGAAACTAAGACACCAAGCTACTTCATGGCTCACACAGTGACAGCAGCAGGTAATAGAAGAGATCAGAGGTAAACACTCAATGTTCTTTTTCTCCATGGAGTTTTTTTTTTTTTTTTGCTAAACTATAAGGATAGTTCAGAAGAGCATCTGATAAGTGGAGTCCCTCAGCCAAGTCGTATTAGAACATGTCACAACTCCTCACTAAAACTTCCAAGAAAGAAAAGAAACTACAATATGGAAGTTCAGACCTTCACAGAAAGAAAAATACCACATGAGATCGCTCATACTGTGGAATCTAAAAAACAAAAACAAAAACAAAGCATAAATACAAAACAGAAACAGACTCATAGACATAGACTACAAACTTGTGGTTGCCAAGGGGGCGGAGGGTGGGAAGGGATAGAATGGGATTTCAAAATTGTAGAATAGATAAACAAGATCATACTGTATAGCACAGGGAAATATACACAAGATCTGTGGCAGCTCACAGAGAAAAAAAGTGACAATGAATATATACATGTTCATGCATAACTGAAAAATTGTGCTCTATACTGGAATTCGACACAACATTGTAAAATGATTATAAATCAATAAAAAATGTTAAAAAAAGAAAATTTTCCATGAAGAAAGCTTTTCCATGAAGAAATTTTAGAATATATTATGCAAATTAAAATTAATCTCCAAATTGGCACAATTAGTTACACATATTTATGTCTAATATATGTTTTTAAAATCATCTAAAGTTGATGGAAAATGTGTGCATTTTACCAGAGAAAGGCAACACTGATATGCTTTAACTTACCTGGATATTATCCATATGGTTTGTAAATGTTATGTTCTACCCAATACAAAAATTAAACCGATTTCAAATTGTGTAAGACTCTCTAATAGGTTGCCCATTCTTTTTCTCTGGGACTCAAGAGATATAATAAGAAGAAAATCATATGGAAGCTTTTTTTCAGTAATGGAAAATAAGGCATTTATATCACATTTTGTATTCATCAAGCCAATCAGAAAATTGAAACAAATAATCTGAAAACAATACAGCTAAAGGAATAGAGGTTGCAGAATGGGATAACCTGAAAGTTGCACTGTCATCATTTTACCAGCCAAGAAAATCTCTTATGCCTTTAAAAATATCCTCCTACTGAGATCCTAATCAAACTTTTCTGAAAATATTTTGAATCAAAAATATATTTATCTACAGTAATATGGCAAAAAAAAAGCACTGGGAAAGGAAGTACAAATGGAAAAAGAAAGGTAAAATATTATTAAAATATTAATGGAAATGTATGGTAGACATTTATATGATCATCAGTACATCCTTTTTTTTAACATTTTTTATTGATTTATAATCATTTTACAATGTGTCAAATTCCAGTGTAGAGCACAATTTTTCAGTTACACATGAATATATATATATATTCATTGTCACAATTTTTTCTCCGTGAGCTACCATGAGATCTTGTGTATATTTCCCTGTGCTTTACAGTATGATCTTGTTTATCTATTCTACAATTTTGAAATCCCATCTATCCTTTCCCGCCCTCCACCCCCTTGCTATTATTTTCATGATTTATCTCCCTCTCTCCATGAAACTGCCACCCTAAGCACAGGGCTTTCATCAAAAGTTGATTCCCCACAAAGGATGGGATAATCTTAGCACTGCAGCTCCTAGGATCACACCCGGTCTACGAGGCATGAATTGAGCCATGCTCTTTACTAAGAGGTTTGTTTCGTATGATTAAACGCAGAAATCATCAGGCCTCTCTCAGTATTGATCTCTCTTTCTTTTTCCCTCTCTCTCTCTCTTATTCGCACAGAGGAGAGGCCAAGTGAGGACACAGAGAGAAGAGGACCATCTTGAAGCCACGAAGAAAGATCTCAGCAGAAATCAACTCGGACGGCACCTGGATCTTGGACTCCCAGCCTCCAGACTGTGAAGAGACACATCCTGTTGTCTCAGCCACCCAGTCTCTGGGGTTTTGCTATGGCGACCTGACCTGACTAATGCAGCGGTCATTTTCTTAAAGAAATATCTCCAAATTGTATAAACTTCAAGTCCCACAAAATCTGCATCTGGCCTTGACAGCAAAATTAAAAAAACTAAGGGGAAAGCACACTGAGCAAATAATTCCGTTTTCTTTCCCTAGCATCACCACCGAGTCTGAGACAGTTTTCCCCTCAGTGAATTATCAAAATAGATCTAAATTCTGGGAAGTTTCAGTCTTGGGGAGTAAAGACCTTAGACTATTAGCTGAAGGGGTTTTTTGTTTCTGTATAATATTGTGCTTTAATCTTCAACCGAGAGGCTAGAGCTCAATAAATAATATAATAATCAAAATGGTGACATTAATAGTATCGTACGAGCTCACTGTTTGTGTCTGCAGTTCTCATCTTGGCCTCCCTATAAACAGAGCTGGCACGGGCAGGAATTCATATGATTAAACATCCTACTTGCAAACGTGAATATATTATGAAGTGTTAATGCAATGCATTAATAAGTTATGTCATGTGGCATAGATTTCCTATTGGAATACAGAGAACACTTTCAGTTTCCTTTTTTTAACTTCAAAACAATTGATTTTGACAAATTTGGGGGGTTGGGTAGAAGTATTGAGAAAATTGTTTCATACCACAGAGAATTCAAGATAAAAGTCAGTCATCCTGGACTTCTGGAGCTGCATCTGCCTTTTTGGATTACTCATTGTGGTATCTTGTCTATTTGCAGAATCCACTTACTCAGAAATCCCTGGTGACTTGGCGTTAGTTAGTTACCACATGTTAAGCGATAAGCAGGTTTCCTTCTCTCCCTGAAGCAAGCAGGCCACCGGAGAAAGAAAGTTCCTGTTTCGGAGATTGTAAGTTTTTATCCAGAGAAAATTTTCCATTTTTTTGTCATGTTATACATCAAGACAAATTGCTACAACCTCAAATAATTTCCCAGCACATTGCGTGGCTTATAGCCAAATCCAGGGCCTTAAATGAATCCTAGTGGTCCTGGAATTAATCAAGAAACACTAAGTCCTCTCAAAGTGTTACACACCACAGCACCACGTATGCAGTCAACAAAGTCAGATAGCATCCTGTGCTCTCTGGGGCCTCACAGTGTATTAGGGAACATCAAGGCCAAAAAAAAATTATCATCCATTAAAAGCAGTGGTGCAGCCTTGTACACTCTAAAGGTAACAGAGAGAACATAATACAGAAAGCCATGGGGAGAAATTGGATAAGCTGTTCTGAAGATTGCATAGAAGTTTGCCATATGGAAACTGGAAAGTCAAGAAAGGGTTCTCCAAAGGGAGAAATCAGCACCTGCAAAGATCTGGGGGAGAGAAGGGCAGTATTTTCAATCACCAAGTAAAGATTTAATAGGACTCAACCATATCTGACATTATATGCAGACAAGCACGTGAAGAGAGGGACAAGAATTTACAATGGTGAAAAGACAGTCTTTGAAGTGGTGCTGGGAAAACTGGACAGCTGTGTGCAAAACAAGATTAGAACATTTCCTCACACCACATACAAAACTAAACTTAAAATGGATTAAAGACCTAAATGTAACACCCAAAACCGTAAAACTCCAGGAGAGAACATAGGCAGAACACTCACTGACATAAATCGTAGCAGTATTTTCTTTGGATCTGTCTCTTAAGGCAAAAGAAACAAAAACAAAAACAAACAAAAGGGACCTAGTTAAACGTAAAAGCTTTTGCACAGCAAAGAATCCTTTGACAAAATGAAAAGACAACCCACAGAATGGGAGAAAATATTTGCAAACAACATGATCAACAAAAGGTTAATATCCAAACTTTGTCAACAGCTCATACAAGTCATTATCAAAAAAAAAAAAAAAACCCAATCAAAAAATAGGCAGAAGACCTAAATAGACATTTGCCCAAAGAAGATACACAGATGGCCGATAGGCACATGAAAAGATGATCAACATTGGTAATTATCAGAGAAATGCAAATCAAAATAACAATGAAATGTCACCTCACACCTGTTGGGGTGGCGGTCATCAAAAAGTCGTCAATGTTGGCAAAGATGTGGAGAAAAAGGAACACTTAACATTGTTGGTGGGAATGTAAATTGGTGCAGCCACCAAGGAAGGCTGCATGGATGTTCCTCAAAAGATTGAAAATAGAACTACCATATAATCCAGCAATCTCACTCCCAGGTCTATATCTGGGAAAAACAAAAATGCTAATTCAAAGTGATATATGTACGCCAATGTTTTTTTCTCTTTACTTTTTAAAATATTTTATTTTTTATTGAAGTGTAGTTGATTTACAATGTTAGTTTCATGTGTACAGCAAAGTGATTCAGTTATACATGTACATACATATATATACATTTATTTTCAGATTCTTTTCCATTATAGCTTATTGCAAGAAATTGAATATAGTTCCCAGTGCTATACAGTATGTCTTTGTTGTTTATCTACTTTATATATAGTAGTGTGTCTACGTTAATCCCAAACTCCTAATTTATGGCATCATAATTTACAATAAGCAGGATGTGGAAAGCATCCTTAAGTGTGCATGAATAGATGAATGGCCAAAAATGATGTGATGTGGTATAGCTATACAGTGAAATATTACTCAGCCATAAAAAAGAATGAAATTCTGCCATTTACAGCAATGTGAATGGACCTAAAGAATATTATGCTTGGTGAAATAAATCAGAGAAAGACAAATACTGTATGAGATCACTTATACACAGAATATAAAAATTAAGACAAATGACTTTCTATAGCAAAACAGAGACAGACACAGATATAGAAAACAAACTAGTGGTTACCAGTGGGGAGAATGAAGAGGAAGGGGCAAGATAGGGGTGTGAGACTGAGAGATGCAAACTATTAGGTATAAAATAGATACACAACAAGGATGTATTGTATCATGCAGGGAATTATAGCCATTATCTTGTAAAAATTTTTGATGGAGTGTAATATGTAAAACCCTAAATCACTGTGCTGTACACCTGAAACTAATATAATATTGGAAAGCAATTGTACTTCAGTTTAAAAAAAAAAAACACAAAGACAGATAAAACACAATCCCTTTGGTTGTATTTTGATGCTCACTTAGTTAACGTGTGCCTTCCAATCTGCTGTAGGTGCATTTCAACCTGTCAGATAATTTAGAACATTTTGTTAAAATACAAGAAGCAAAAAAAAATTTTTTAGTAGAACTTATTCAACAATGAGAGAGAATATTAACAAATAGCACATTTTCCTCTGTCATGTCTCAAAGTCTTCTTTTTCGGCCAGAAGAATCTTATTCCAAATTGGAATGACTGATCTCTGATTTTTCTCTAAAGTTGATAAACCAAGGCACGATCAGAGGGCTCAGTTTTCTGAGCTAATGTAATTTTGTTTCCAATAACAATGTAGTTACTTTTCTTTGAAGAGCAAAGTTTTCACACTCGAAGTGGCGATGTCGAGATTAAGGTGATATTGCACATGTCACAACAGACCCCAGTGAGAATACTTTTTGGAAAGGAAAAAAGTAAAGCCGGCAGGTCTGCCGAGTCACCAGGGGTCTGAAACCACAGCAAAAACCCCTAGTGCTGTCTTTTCCTGATTTCACAAACATTTCTTGCTGGAGGTAGATTGTGAATGTTGTCAGGAGCCATCAAGTTGCTTTATTTAATGCATCACTTTGTAAGATACCATGTCACACAGGGTAGATATTCATACTTTAGGATTTCCCCGAGAGTTGCACAGAGAGCCTTATATTCATGTCAAAACTGGTAAAACTGTGGGATATGATCCCTTCAGTTTTTGAAGTGGGTGAAAGTAATTCTACGAGTCTAGGATACAGTATATGAGTTAATAATTTTGTTTCGAATTTAAAAAAGGAAGCAAAAAAATAGAGATGATTTGATTAGTTCCATGTTTGCTTTGCAAAACAACGTGCTTCTCTATCATTCCATCCTCTTCATGTGCTAATCACGTTGCATGACACTGAAGTTAATGTATTTAACACTTTTCAGGATTTTAGGGGCATGATTGCTGGGAACACCATAAAATTGACTCAATTCCGTCTTCCCTCTTGACTTGAGAAGTAGCCGAACTAGTGAAACCAGAAGCCACCACATCCGCCAGGGTGCACTCTGCTTTCTCTCGGCCCTGTCCGCTTAGAAGGCCATCCCGCTGGGCGGAGCTCTGCTGCCCATAATTTGAACTGAGCCGCGGTCAGCAGTCAAATGGAAGATGACAGCAAATTCAAGTATTTTCACATGTCATGGGAAAGGCAGGAACTGACATCTGCGGAGCCAAAATGTTGACTATTCCAGAGCGCTTAGACCTGCCATGAGTAAGTCCTCGTAGCTTAGGGTTGATTCAGAAATTTTCACACCCCTTCTATGCCCCTCCGGAGAGAGAACAGACAGCTGCCAGAATGGAGTTTTGACTACGACTCAGTCAACCAGGCAAATTTCAATCGTGGGCCACAGAATTGGGGCCAAGTCACAGGTTTTCCAGTTTCCAGTTCTGCGTGAGTAACATGGATTATACTAAATTGGAAAGCATTCTGAAGCCCTTAGAATGCAGATGTACAAAAACAAGAGAGTCTTTACTTACGTGAGCTGACCGTTGTGCCCGTCGCCTTCCCAAGTGTCGTCCATGTATTCACACGTTTCTAACTAATTCTTCAACTTCATTCATGAGTCCACTGAGAATTTCTATATACACATATGCATAAACAAGCGAATATCATGTAAAATTACGACAAGCTCCTAAGATATTGGTTGTTCAGTGAACTTGTATAATTCTATCAATAGTGAACACTGTTATTCTGTTTTGGGAACACTTTTGCTTGCTTTATGCAGCTTCTATCTGCCTGTTTTTCTTTTCCAATTTGTTCTCAGGATTATACCACTCAAAATCTGTCAAAACTTTACTACCCGCAGTGAATCCAGCTTTACAACTAATGAGTCACGCGGGTCAAACTCCATATATTTTTTTAGGATCTTTGTATGTTTCTGAATATACAGTAAAATAAATCTCCCCTTATTGTTCCAAACATCAGTTTAGGAACCAAATAATCAGCTTCTCCTTTCTCTATATGCTATCATGCTCAAAACAACATTTCACTTTGTCCCCAGATAATTCACAGAGCATTCTTTCTGAATGCACATTATATCAGGTGTAGTGACATAGTCCCTGTATGAAGAACACCAAGGATGATTAATTTAATAAAAAGTAGAGTCAAGTCTAGGTGGATTTTTTTTTTTAGTAGAAGGAGAAAGAGTCTTAGATTAAGCAGTTTCTTCTCGACCCACCAACCTGCTATAATCTCACTTCTTCCTCATTTACATTCTAAAAAACTCATTTCTTTAATATTCAAAGTGTTCTCACCCCCATTCCCCACAAAAGAAGAGAAGAATTCCTGTCCTTTCATTTCAAATTCATTCTTAAGAGGATGCGATCAAAAGTTTTAAAATGTATGGTAATGGCCATCTTCTGTGAAATAACTTTGTACCTTTATAGTTGGGCATCTTTCTTGCCATTTAAAATTCTTATCGCTCAATTCAAGTAAATTGCAGGGAGTTGATGTGTATAACTGTATCTCATTACACATTTTAAGAAGAGAAAGTGAAAATAGTTGCACAAAGTCTGTGCTGTTCATTGGTTTCATAGGGTCTTTAATCCTTTTTCATAATGGCCTCCTCCCTCCCATCTCAGTGCGTGTTTTGTATGCTGTGAGGACGGTGAGAAGATTGCATTTAGAATTCCGTGAACTTTAGACAATAAAAAAGTTACAGTATTTGTTCCCAGTTGTTTTTCAGTTTCTTTCAATTTATCATGAAAAAGAATTTCAATCTCTTCAGTCTTATGAAAAGGTCTCTGCCAGATCTGTTTGTTTGATACAGAACTAGCAATCTATAAAAAAAAAAAAAAAGTTCAGAAATGTCTCACCGTTTGCAAAGAACAAACTTGGCAAACTAAAATTCAGTGTGAATCATTTTTAGAGGTATTAACCAAAAACCGTAGTTTCCACCAATAAATAAGTCATTTATTTCATTTTTTTTTGTACCCAGGAGTCGGTATACCCCCCACGAGTTGGTGTACCCCCCACCGCCACCCCCCATCCTGCTGGCTTTTCACAGCAATATCTGACGACCTTCTTTTCCTTCCCAGGAGCACAGTAACATGGGGAACTCCCCTCCGACTAGGCCAGTTCACAGGGGCACATGGAGATGGTCTAAAGCAAGGGTGCGAGGTCACACAACAGGTTTAGGACAAAGCGCTCTGGGGGGCCCGGAGCCCGTGTGTGTCGGGTGGGAGCTAATGGCACCATCTGCTTTGTCTCTGTAGACTCAAGACAAAACCAGTGTCAGTAAGTAAGGTTTTGAGAACTGCTTCGAACATTAGATGTTCAGAGTTAGAAGACAAACTAGATTGTGTATTTTTTAAATCACAATTTCACCATCTGAGTCCATAATTTTTAGGAGAAGCATGAAAAAGAGTATGCACGGGGCTGGGGGGAGGAGGGTATAGCTCGTGGTAGAGCACGTGCTTAGCAAGCGTGAGGTCCTGGCTTCAATCCCCAGTACCTCCATTAAAAAAACAAACAAATAAATAAATAAATAAACCTAACTACCCCCTCCCCCCAGAAAAGAAAAGCTAGCAAAAAAACTTTTTTTAATAAAATAAAAATGAAAGTAATGAAATGGTTAAAAGAAAAAAAAAAAGAATATGCACACCAGAGTGTCTACCGAGGTCAAATCACAGCTCTGCCCTTCATTTGGCTTAAGCTTGCATGTTACTTAACCTTGCCTGACTTAGTTTTGTCATCTGTAAAATGGGACTAATAAAAGCACCTACTCCATAGGACATTGTGAAGATTAAATGGTTTATACATGCGAAGTCTTCTGTGGGTGCCCGACATGTTACAAGTACTCAGGTGTTAGCCGTTATTTTCCAACAAGCCATGATTATGCCACTTACTCCATGGTATGTGGAATTACAATTTTCATGACCTCCTTGAGGACCAAACTTTGTATACAAGAAGCAGACCTAGCCACTGCCATCAACCCTGCTCTCATGGGATGGCAGGTACTCAGCATGCCCTTCCATGTAAGTGATTTCCAGCCAATCACACGTGACTGCACATCAATTTGCATCAATCTGTAAGGACAATTCTTAATCTGATAAAAAGCTAAAGGGTGAAGCCAATTACAGTTGCTGGATATTTTCTAATTGCACAGTCTTCATAAATATTTTATGTATCTAAGTCGTATTGTCACCATTGTGTACTACATACGTAAAACTGTAAGTCATTAGAATTGAATTTGTTAGACCCTAGAAGAATGACACATAAACAATATTTAGCAACACTAAAAATATGTGGTTTTGCATGTGTAAATGTACAACTTAAAGTAAGTCAAAGTGCATTAGATGAATGAAAATAAAAGAAACCACATTGGAGAAATAGCATAAATAATAATTGTAGCATCAAGAAAACTTAATGGATCACTTGTTTGGGGTTTGTTGATGTTTTACTAGACTTTATTTTTGGAGCAATTTTAGGTTTACAGAAAGATTGAGCAGAAAGTACAGAGAGTTCCCGTGCACCCCATCTCCCCACCCACGACATAAACCATGCCCACTATTATCAACATCTTGCAGGAGTACAGTACACTTGTCACACCTGAACTGATATGTTATTGTTAACTCAAGTCCAGTTTATTAGCGTTCACTCCTTTGTACGTTTCTATGGGTTTGGGTAAATGCATGTCTTGTATCCATCATTACAGTATCAGACAGAATCGGTTCACTCCCCCCCAAAATGCCTTCAATTTCATCTCTGCATCCTTCCTTTTGTCCCCTGTAACCCCTGGCAACCACTGATCTTTTTACTGTCTCCATAGTTTTGCCTTTTCCAGAACAGTAGTTAATTAAAATCATGCGATATATAGCCTTTTCCATCTGGCTTCTTTCATTTAATAATATGCATTTAAGGTTCTTCCATGTCTTTTCATGGCTTGATGGTTCATTTCTTTTTAGTCTTGAGTAATATTCCACCGTATGGATGTACCATAGTTTATTTATCCACCCGCCTAGTGAAAAATGTCTCAGTTACTTCCCGCACCCTGACAGTTATGAATTTAAAAGCTGCAATAAACACCCTGTGAGCAGGTTTGTATGTGGACATAGATTTCAACACAGGGGCATAAATGCCTGAGTGTGATTGCTGAATTGTATGCTAAGATTATATTTTGTAAGAGTTTGAAGCACTGGGCTGTAAAGTGGCTGTACCATTTTGCATTCCCATCAGCAAATAATGAAAGTGACTTTTTTGCTCCACATCCTCACTAGCACTTGGTATTGTGCTTCGGATTTTGACCATTCGAATAGATGTGTAGTGGTATCTTGCTCTTTTAATTTGCAATTCCTTAATGAAAAATGATGCTGAGGATATTTTTATGTGTTTATTTGCAATGTGTATAACTTTTTTGGTGAGGTGTCTGTTCAGATATTTTGCCCATTTTTTAAATAGGATTTTTTAGCTTTCTTATTTTTGAATTTTAAGAGTACTTTGTATATTTTGGATACAAGTCTTTTATCAGATACGTGCTTTACAAATATTTCCCCTCAGTCTGTGGCTGTCTCTTCATTCTTTTAACAGTGTCTTTTGCAAAACTGAAGTTTTAAGTTTAATTCTTCACATTGGAGAAATAACTGAAGGGATAATTGTAGCATCCAAAAACTTCATGAATCAATTATTTTTAATGAGTTGACCCAGAGTCATTTCTAAGTTTGTATGAGGATAAAAGGATGAAGATTGAGTTGTCAATGGCAATGGTTCAGGAAAATTATGTGGAAATATGATCTATAATTCTAGAAATATTTTTAGGAGCACTCAAAACAAGTGAGGATATTTCAACAAGAGAATTTAAATTGTTCTTTGGGAAAAATGTTTCAACCTTTGAAACATTCAAAATTGGAGATATATATATATATATATATATCTCAATGCCAATACAGGGCCTCACAGAGAATTAAAGATTACACACGACTTGGGATCACAATCTGCCCTCTAGAGCCAAATGGCAGATTGGTCTCATCTTACTCACCAAGTCCAGTGGATTGGCGACAGCCGTGTGGAGGGCAACCCTGAGAAGGCTCGGTGGGAAGAAAAGCTGTGATTGATGGAGCAGTGGAACACAGCGTTCAACACTCAACCCTCAACCTTATGCCTGAAAGAAACCGTCCTATATAAGTCAAATTTTTAATTACAAAATACACTAAGATAGAGATTTGATACAAGGAAGGCATTGTATCATGAACTGAATAGTGATTCTTTTCTTCTTTACTCTATTTTCTGCATTCCGACTAGCGTGAACAGACCAGTTTAGTTGAGCTCTTGTTTTGTTGGGGGCTGGGGAGCCCCGTCCTTAGCAGATCCAAGCAGAAATCTGTGCAGAACTCAGAGCTGAGCTAAAGGATGCTGCCTTTTCTGATGAACTAGCAGCAAAAGAAAAATGCTTTTCAAAATAGCACAGACATTGGAGTCATATCTCTACTTCTTAGCTGCTCCTCTAAGTGTCAGATAAGAGTCTTCAAAACATAGAAGATTAAAAGATAAAAGCAAAAGAAAAGAAAAGCTATGTGGAATGGTTGCAAGACTGAAAAAGAACATCCTTTCCCAGTAAAGTCAGAATAAAGAAACTTGTAAGATTATCAAATGGTAACAAGAGTAGATAATTCTGTGGCAAATATTTGATGAGAAGAAGAAAAATAATTACCTTCTAGATGCAAGTCATTCAATTCTAAGCCAGAGGCTCAGTCAGACTTACTAAGAAGGAGTGACTCCAGGTTTTTCAGAAGCTACAACTTATGATTAGTAATATTATGCATTTGACAATTGTCTTTTCTCAGTGTTCAAGTTCAAAATCTGATACTTTGCCTACTTTGTGAAGATGCACTTGTCTACGCTGATTACAATGTCATCCAAATATTGATCTGGAATCAAAGTAGCGATCCTGTAGCTTAAGAGTGTTGACAGCTTTCTTGCCAGATCAACAATCAAATGGCAAAACTGGTTAATTGTGTTCCTCTCTTCATTTCAACTTGAGCAAGTATCCAAATTTAGCAAATAAACCAAATACAGGAAATCTCCAAGCTTGTCAAAATATGACGGCAATTAAGTTGACATCTCTTCTGCACCTTGTTTTTAAAGGAATGTATTTTTCAAGGCCTTGACAGTCAAAAACTATTTAGATTATTTATGACATTTCCAATGAGTTAGTAATGTTTTTACTGCATTACATTTTGCATAATATAATTTGTCACTATTTCTCTATTAAGCTTGTTTTATATTCATAGTTGTCCCACAACACTATATTTTCCTCTTTGTCAGCCCAGAACTTCATTATGAAGAATGAGGTTTTATCATTTTCCAGTGATGCAAATGTCTACAGTGAATAAGTGTCATTATGCAGGAACAGGAACAGTTTTCCTCCATTAAGCAGGCAGGCTAATGACTCAACAAGTTTATAGCTTTGCCACAAAATTTGATAGCTCAATGTGAGTTAGAAAAAATGAGAGTGACATGGATGTAAAGATTGAGAGAGTTGTACTTTTCTTCGGTGAATTTTCTAACTTTCCTAAACTGAAGTTCAGGTTTCCTTTGAATTAACGAGTAGGGACCCCTCACCGACCTTTTCTCCCGAGGAAGGGTAACTTAATGTTCTCTGCTGTCAGCAGTTCAACAGATCACTTGTCTATTTCTCCAGATCTGATTCAGCCTGAGGGCATCGCCAAATGGGGAGCATTCAGCCATACCTCCAATTCAAAAATGTATCGATATTTCAACTCCTGCAGAAGAAGATAAGCACGTTCAGTTCTGGAGAGTGTCAAGAGGAGTCTCCATGAACTATCCACGTCTCTTGTTTATAAGTCCAGCGAACCCAAAGGATGTTTTGGCATTAAAAAGTGCTCAGCCTGAACAGGCACTGTGTACTCCAGCCTTGCTTATATCTTTACAATAAGTACAGACTGGTTCTTCAATAACGTTTCTGACATGAAGTTGAGGATTTAGATAATTTGCCAAGAGAAGTGAAGATCCTTTGGAATGTCAGAATGTGAGGAAAGGTCGCTGCACGGAATTTTAGCCCCCAAAAGACTACCCACAAGAAGCAATAAGAAGAGAATCCTGGGCTCCAGGAACAACACTTTGTCCTGAAAGTCCAAGACCAGAAAGAGCCCCACGAAAGGTACGCAGTATCAGGAGACAACTTTATCAACCAGAATCCAGTTCTTATGCGCAGCCCTTTCTGCTCTAGTCTTACATGACATTCCCAGCGTCACTTAGGTAAGCCTCAGTTCTCTCCCCACCTTCTGCAAGGTTGTTTCATACCTTGGTAATACAGTTAGATTTTGTGGCCACAGTGTACGTACTCCCTGTGCTTCTAAATTGTATATATATATATACACATATATACACATACATATATATATATATATAATTTTTTATTTGGATGCATACTGTTTCTATTACAAGGTTTTATGGCTTTTGACAAATGCTTAATGTCACATATCTACCATTACAGTATCACACAGAATAGCTTCACTGCCATAAATAGTCCCATGCTTCACTGATTACCCCCCCTCCCCTTACCCGCAACCCTCTGGCAGCCACTGGCCTGTATACTTTCTCTATAGTTTTGCCTCTTCCAGAGTCATATAATTGGAATCATGCAGTATGTTACCTTTCAGAACTAGCTTCTTTCACTTAATAATATGCATTTAAGATTCCTCCACATCTTTTCTTGATTTGACAGGTTGTTTCGTTTTATGACTAAATGCTGTCCCTTTGTGTGGATGCACAGTAGTGTGTTTCTCCTTTAATCTCTCGAAGGACATTTCTGTTGTTTTCAGTGTTTGGCAATTATAAATAAAGGTACTGTAAACACATGTGTGCAGGATTCTGTAGACATAAGTTTTCAAAATCTGTTGGAGAAATAGTTATTAAAAAGTTGTTACATGATTGCTGGATCATATAATAAAGACTGTGTCTAACTTTGTAAAAGACCAGCGGACTGTCTTCCATTCTGCATCCCCACCGGCAGTGAATGGGAGGTCCGGCTGTTCTGCAGGTGCACCGGCACTGGGCGTCGTCAGTGCTCTGGATTTTAGCCATTAGATGTGTAGTAGCATCTCATGTTTAAATGTGCAACTCCTAGTGCACAATGGTGAGCATCCTTCATAGGCTACTGCCCTCTGTCTATAGTCTTTGATGAAGTGTCTGTTTAGATCATCTGCCCATTTTTAATAGGACTATTTATTTTATTATTGATGAGTTTTTAAAGTCCTTTTTATATTTTAAATACACGTCCTTTCTGAGATATGAGTTTCAGAATTATTTTCTCCCAGGCTGCTGTTTGTATCTTCATCCTCTTAAGAGTGCCTTTCACAGAGACTTTTAATTTTAATAAAGTTGAAGTTATCAATTCTTTGGGCTTTCAGTGTTGTATCTAAAACCTCATTGTCGAACCCAAAGTCACCTGTAGCTGCGCTTACATTTAGGTCTATAATCTATTTTGAGTTAACGTTTGTGAACGGTGTAAGATCTGTGTCTAGGTTCATTTCTTTTGGCAAATAGATGTCCAATTGTTCCCGCACTACTATTTCAATCTGCTTACGTTTATTAAGACGCATTTTATGGTCTAGAATATGGTCTTTCCTGACGAATGGATTGACTCTGTGATCATTATAAAAAGCCCCTTTTTACCTCTACTAACATTTTTATTTTAAAGTTTATTTTGTCTGATGTTACTGTTGCCACGCCTGCTCTCCTAAGGTAATAGCTTGCATGGTGTATCTTTTTTGTATACTTTTACTTCAACTTATTTGTGTCTTTGACTCTACAGTGTGTTTCCTGTAGAGAGCTGGTTATTGTCTTTTATCCAGTCTAACAGTCTCTGCCTTTTGATTGAATTGTTTAGTCCATTTACATTTCATATTATTGATATTGTTAGATTCTCATCTCTCATTTTACTTTTTTTCTGCATGTCTCATGTCTGTTTTCTACTCTCGTCCTTTCTCCCTGCATTCTTTTGCATTAGATGAATATTGTCTAATGCAACATTTTAATTCCTTTCATCATTGTTTCACTATATTTAAAATTTTTTTTCTTCAGTGGTTGTTCTAGAACTTACCATGTACATTTTAACTTATCAGAGTCTACTTCAGACTTATGGTAACTAAATTGCGGTGTGATGCACAAATGTTACTCCTGTATAACTTTATCCCTCTTCGCCCTTTTTATGATATCATTGTTATATATATTATATCTTTTTATGTTACAAACTCCAAAAATATACCTTTATATCAGTATTATTTTATATAATTTGATATCTATTAAGTTTAGGAACAACAAATGTAATATTTTGAAACCCCAAAAATTATAAGTTCCCCAATTTTTCTCCTCCAACATTCCATGCCTTCTTGATGGCAGCATCCCCATCAGCATGAGGATGTTAGGCATCACCCAGGACTCTTCCTTTTCCCCTCATTTCCCACAATGCATCAGCCGGGAAGCACAGGAGGCACTGCCACCACCACACTCCCTCTGCCGGAGCTTCAGTTCAAACTCAGTCTTCACCAAGCACGTGCTTCGACTTTCTGCTCGTCACCAGCTCCGTCTCCATTCTGCGTCACCAGTTAATTTTCTAAAGGGCAAATCTCATTAAATCAGCCTCCTACTTACAAACCTCAGCACTTTAGCATTATATATAAGGTTCTACATAAAACGCATCTACCCCACCTATCTGTGCTCATATCCTGCTTCTCACTACTGCAGCCGTCCCGGTCATCCTCACCCCGTTAACTAAAACGTTGCCAAGCATCTTAGCCTGAGCACACTCTCTTCTCTTTCTGCCTGTGATGAGCTGACCCCAGTTCTCTGCCGGTGGATTCTTCCATGTGTGTCTTCTCTCTTTGGAAAGATGTATTTATGATTGACGCAGGCATTTATTCCATCTTCCATATTTTTATAATCATTTCTAAATGATTTACTATTTCAAGCTACAATTGTATGTTTGTAAATTTCTCCTCTCCCCTTTCAACCCCACCTGATGCGCTGAGCTACGCCTGAGACACTTTATTATTCATCTTGGCATGCCAAGAAGTTGGTGTTCAGTGACTATTTGCTGAAATGGATAAATTAACTAGCTAATTTAAAGATAATATTAACAAAAGTTGTCTTCCTAATGTTACCCTGTCATAGTGGGACACTGAGATATTTGTGCTACCACTTTGAAAAGGATTGCCTTCTGCTAGACAGTTATTAAAAATTCTTCTTTAAAATTGCCTCCTGGGTCTTATGATTTCATCTCCACATTCTATCTCTATGCTAAGTTAATTACTGATTTACCTAAGATTACAATAGCTTCAATCTGCAAGCTTAAATAAAGTGACATTAGAGAAAGCAACACATAGGCTTAAATTTTCTATAACCGTGTGTAACCACTTTATAATTGAGCTATGCTAATAGAAACTAGATTGAGATTGGTTGCTAGCACTATTTGCAACAAAAGAAGTAAGGTTCTCAATACAATGCTGAATATTTCAATGCTGAATTTCACAAAATCAAGAAAAAGCATTTACTAGGCATGAATTGGTGTGCAGAAAGTTCTACATATTAACATAAGCAAAATGAGGTTTCTGGCCTTAGGCATCAAATTCAATCATTTCATCTCTCCAAGTAGCTCTTTCTCTATTTTAATATCCCCACAGGCACACACTCACAAGGATAGAAATGATGGAAGTGATTTTGAATTTTAAATCCAAATCAAAGTCTAAATGGAGTACAGAATACAATGTTTAGCATACTAGCCTTAGCATCCTAGCTCTTAAGGCTCAGAAAATGGAAGGATCTATTTAAAAATTATGATAAAATAATGTTTGCTTATTCAAGTGCCTAATATAATTTGGTCTTTGAATTTTCACCAACAAACCTAAATGTGGAAAGTGATCAGTATACATTAAAGCATCATTATTATTACAAATACTATAATTTCTACAGTACCATTATGTTAACCTCTGTGGAGTTAACTGATTAAATATTATACAAAGAGAATCCATGGATGATAAGTTTAATTTAGTAAAAAAATAAAGACACAAACATAACTGACACATTTGTGTTATGTAAACGAAAGATATAAAAATTTTGCACAAGCAAAAGGAACATTTAACTAAATGTTTATAGTATCTTTAAATTGAATATGACATTAGATTATATATTATATTGAGTTGCAATCCTGAAACTGGAATAGAAATTAGAAGGCCCATCCTTTATGTTGAATTATGTGATTCTGTACATGGGATGTCATGAAATCAACTCACCTTCAACATCACCAGCAGGTGATGTAATTAAATGAGGCTATTAACAAGTCATTCCACTCCTGGAAAACATTTGGTGGCTCCCCTCAACATAAGGATAATTCTTACATTTCTTATGCTCATATTTAAAGCCTTTCAGTCATTTTGGCAGCTAGAATCTTGGACAGTATCTATTTTCCAGAGACTCATCTTCTGAGATGTTGTGTATGAGACTAATAATCTGTCTAAGATAAAAGAAAAACAGTTGACAACTGTGCAAGCAAGAAAATGACACCCATTTCTAAACAAAAGACGGAAGTCAAAGGAGGAGTAAAGAACCAGTACTAAACACGACATTTTTCTGATTGGGTCTGGGAACACATCATAAAATTATGTCCCAGGGACAAAGCAACAGTGTTTACACATTATTCAGGCACCTCCTCCAGCAGCCAAAAGCTCTTGCCCGGCCTTGGTCGCATTATCGTATTTTGGTGTCAGACTCTAAAAGGCTTCCATGCAGGCAGAATATTTGAGACGTGACCCCAGGAAGAAGATGGAGAAAGGGCAAGATAGTAAAAGGCTGATTGGCCACTGATGAGGGCCACAGTACTCAATTCCACCAGGACCTTCTGCTGGGCTGGAGAATGTATTTCCTGTATGTAAATTCCCCTGGAGGGGACCCGAGCCAGAAGCGCTAACCCATCAGCTCAGCGGGGTGGACCTCCAGAGCTAAATACCCACACTTCTGAGTTACCCAGGTCTGAGTGTCCAGAAGACCCCGTAAGTCCACTGTACCTTGGTATCAGGGGAGCCTCCAAGGCAGAGAAAGAGGTAGGACAGAGGGGCCAACGCACAGGCTATTGTAAGGCAGGTTCGTTGACCATTTGCCTGTTGCTCTGGTTACAGATGTGCAACTGAAAAACTGGAAACATCAACACCATCGGTCCACATGTGGGTGTGTAGACCTCTTGCTACTCTGAAAAGCTGGCCTCAGTTAGCACCGGCTCTTTAGGTGTGCTGGGCAAATTACAAATACTATCATAAAGTGTTGCATTAATGAATGTGAACTTTGAGATTCAGGGTTAGTCCTAAACGATCTAGCAATAGGATCCAAGTCTGTGTTTACATTGGGAAGCCCTGGAGTAGAAGGGGTCGCACTGGGCTTATGCCGCTGCTCTGAACTGAACGTGTCCCCCCAGATTCTTGTGTTGAAACTGAATTCTCAGTGTGATGGCCTTAGGAGGGGGAACCTTGGGGAGTCAATTAGGTCATGAAGGTGGAGCCCAATGCGTGGGATTAGTGTCCTTACAAGAAAAAGACCAGAGACATAGCTGTCTCTCAGCTCTGTGACGATACAAGAAAGCGGTCGTCTACAAGTCAGGAAGCGGATCTTCACCAGACACCGGCCCTGCTGGCACCTCGATCTCTGATTTCTGGTCCCCCAGAACATTTGTTGTTTAAACCACCCACTCTGTGGTGTCTTGTTATAGCCTGAACTGAGTCACATACCAACCTCTATTATTATATGATTGAGAAAAAGAGACCTCATCTATAAAACGGAGGAAATGCCTTCTATTAGTTAAAGATTGTGTGGGGGCAATAAAATCTGGGGGTTTTCCCCCTTGATTTAATAAAATAGCACCAAAACATTTCCTCTAGCTCAGTACATGACATTTTGTATTAGTATGACTGTAAATGGTTGTATCAAGATAAAGATAGAAAATATATTTATATATCACGTATTTATAAAGGTAAAAAGTGGCTGAATGAATCAGTCAATGAAGAATGAAGGAATGGCCACTGACAGATACATGTAGGTAACTGCATTCAATGTCTGGATCTGCTCACATTCGTACATTTTGTTCTCAGTTTCTCCATCATTCAAATCAAAGGTTTTCCTAGATGTTTTCTCTGACAAAGATGGTGTTTCTCATACAACATTTTAAGAAAAGATCAATGATAGATTATGTTCAGATTATTATTTTTTTACCTCTCATTTTCAGAGACAAATGGACACCTTAAGCTTAATCAGTCTTTCTCCTTCTTGTTTCACTTTATGAATCTCTTGTCTACTTATGTGAGTTAATATATAACTATTTCATTTTTCATGGTCTGAAAACTTTAACAGGGACTCGACATTAAAGTAAAGAATGTACTAAGTGTCAGGGTAAGAAATCAACAAACGTGATCTTCTCTCATGATTTTAACAAGTAAGATAGCCCACGGGGAGCAACGTCAACGGCATCCTTGGTGGACTGAATGGCACTGGACAGACTATGAAGAGGCCAATTTAGTCCAAGTGTGATTGAGAAATAGTGACTTTATCTAAATACCAGAATAACCAGTTTCGCCCGTCACTTTCAGTTCAGTTGTCAGACTTGGCAGGGACGGGCTGATGCCCCTCTTGGAGACTTGCTCCACCCTCATCTGGGCAGAAATTTTGGCTATAGAGTGGGAATTGGGGAAGGGGGACAGGGACGAACACCATTGCCCAGCATAGATCTTCTGTAGCCAAGAGCTGGGTTATGGTGTCTATGGATGTTTGCAGGCTGCGAATTCACCAGGGACAGTGACACACACCTCTGGAGATATGGGTGCCCTTCCCAGCTTTCTTGTCTCAGCTGTCCCCACAGAGCAGGAGCTGCAGGAATATTTAGACATTTCCTGGAACATCTGCAGGGTCCCCAGCAATGGCTGCTTTGTGACATTGAATGCTGGGCATCTCATTGTTTTCACAGAATTTCAATAATTTTGATGAAGACAATGAATGATTTTTTTTTAACTCATTTTCACCAGTTAACATCAGCCTTTCTGGGGAAGAGTCTTCGCTGAGCTCCTCACCCTCTTTCTAGAAGTCCAAACTACCCACATTTTAGTCCCAGTTTTGCAGCCCTCTGACTTTCAAACCTGGGACAAATTGCTTTGACTCAGTTTCTTCTTCTGTGCATCCTCCTACGTAAACTAAAGCTAATAATAGAATCTACCTCTTTGGCTTGTTCTGAGGATGAAATGATTTTATTTTTGTGATGCATTTAGAACATCGCCTGGAACAGAGCTTGTGCTGCTTTGAAATTGGCTACTTTCCTGTCCTAGGATGCAAGTTTCAGACACTTGGCACCACATACCTATATATACACACAAAGTTTCTTACTTACCACTGTGAAAATCCATGATGAACGCTATTCCAGTGAGAACCAGGAAGACATCCACCTGCATTTCCTTTTGATGGAATGCCCTGCCCAACCTAAAAACACTGTCCAGGGACTATCAAGTGCTAACCAGTCAGAGTCATGAGCCCCCTGTCCTCAAGGAAGAAGTAAGTAGGATGGAAGAATGCTTAAAGTGTTCTTTTCAACATCTCACTTTCTTCAAGAGATTATGATTGAGTGCACATTCTGTGGAAAATATGAAGGAGTGAGACAAACTTGTCCCAACAAAAGGTAATGCTCAGGTTTGATATATTTTTATTTCATTGTTTTTGTTTGTTTGTTTGTATCCACTTACTTGCCACTCTTAATAAAAAGATTCCAAAGTGGAAAGAGAGAAGTAGAATTGTCATTGTTTGCAGGTGACATGATACTATACACAGAAAATGCTAAAGATGCCACCAGAAAATGACTAGAGGTCATTGGTGAGTTTGGTAAAGTTGTAGGATAAAAAATTAACATATATATCTGTTGCATTTCTGTACTCTAATAACAAACTATCAGAAAGAGAAATTAAGGAAAGAATTCTTCTTACTATCTTAACATAAGGAATAAAATACCCAGGAATCAACCTACCAAAGGAGACAAAAGACCTATACATTGAAAACTGTAAGACACTGATGAAAGAAATTGAAAATGATACAAACAGAGAGAAAGAGATACCATGTTCTTGGACTGGAAGAATCAATATTGTTAAAATGACCATACTACCCAAGGCAATCTACAGAGTCAATGCAATCCCCATCAAAATACCAATGGCATTCTTCACAGAAATAGAGCAAATAGTTTTAAAATTTGTATAGAAATGCAAAAAACCTTGAATAATCAAAACTATCTTGAGAAAGAAGAACAGAACTGGAAAAATCATGCTCCTTCAGACTATACTACAAAGCTACAATAATCAAAACAGTATGGTACCAGCACAAATCAGACACATAGATCAATGAAACAGGATAGAGCGCCCAGAAATAAGCCCATGCACTTATGGTCAATTAATCTATGACAAAGGAGGCATGAATATACAACAGAGAAAAGACAGTCTCTTCAATAAGTGGTATTGGGAAAACTGGACAGCTGCATGTAAAAGAATGAAATTAGAACCTTGTCTAAGATGGTATACAAAAATAAACTCAGAATGGATTAAAGACTTAAATGTAAGACCAGATACTCTCAAACTACTAGAGGAAAAAAATAGGCAGAACACTCTTCTGGTGTTTTTCACTTATTTTCAGCTTTGATAGTCCTTGAGAATTAATTGTGTTGATTCTGCTGATAAGGTTTCCAAATATCGTAATAAAATGAATTGGTGGTTGGAAAAAGCACTCAGAACAAGAAGATGGCAGTGCTCCCCAGGTTCTTCCATGTATTAACTGTGCAGTTGGGGCTTGACATTTGAAGACACTGTGCCTCAATCTTCTCTGCAAAATGAGACAGTCAGCAGTATCACAGCCCCGGCCTGGCTGAGGCTGTACACCAGAGTTGCCTAGGGGCTATTTGAAGAAGTCCGTTCTAGGAACCACCCAGGAGATGCCAAATCCAGTGACACAGGTTCTGGGGATCTGTCTTACAATTTATAGACTGATTCTTAGCAAGTCAGGCTTCTGGATGTAAGTTAAGCAAACACTGGGTCAGATAAAGTCTTGTTTCTCACAGAACTGCATTTCTTTAAGAGGTGAAAATGGTAACCAGCAAAGAATTTTCTTTTACCTTCTGCCTTATTCTTCGTGGTGTGTTTGTTCCACTAGGAATTCCTCCATGATCCTTTGGAATCTCTTTAAAAACCCAAGGATAGGGCTGAGCCACAAGGAAGTTGGAGGTAGAAGGAATTTCTAGACTTAAAGTGTTCATTCCCCCATTCCAGTAGGAATGTTGGAAAGAGGGAACCTGATGGAGCTCTTAACTCTTCCTTCCAGGCCATGCCAACTGCACTGCTGGTAAGCACTTGCTAATCATGTGAACAATGACCCAGAGTTACCCCTGTACCAGGGACCCTGGGTGAGGCCAGTTCAGTTGGCAGATTCTTCTCTCTTATGGTTAATGATCCAATTATATTTTATTTTTAATAGGTCAATATTATTCATATCATATAGATAATCTTAAAGTTCCATTATTGTATGGAGTATTTATCATTTACCAAATAAATTTTCATATACATTATGAGATGCTGTGGAATAAATCCATACCAACCAAATACTCACGTGCATAATAGCCTGGACATTTTCAGGGAACACAAGGGATAAAGATTAACTTGTGCTACCTTGGGTCCAATTGAAATTTTATGACTCTTTGTGTAATGAGGGTGTCAGTTGCCCTCAGGCTCAGATATGCTGCCGTTAAGAGGGTGTGGTTTCTCATTCATGTATCAGATAAGCACAAGTACACTTCCTCTCGCTCTGCAGAGCTAAGAAAAAAGGGGACCAATCCGTAAGTTTACAAGAGACCTGATAAAAGTCACTGCACCGCTCTCACGTCTACCAGCTGTTCACCGCAAAGTCAGCCTGCTTCCCGCCTCTGCTTTAAGTACACTTAGAAGATCACACACATCGTCCTTTTTCCTTAGACTGGCATTCAACTTTGTGACTACTTCTCAAAATCACAGGCCATAATTAAACTAAATTGGAGATTTTTGATTCTTCCTACTGCTAACACACTTCTGGGTACCACGTACCATCAAGACATTACACAAGCTGTTCCCAGTTTAATGAGTCTTTGTGCCAGACCATAAATTTCAAGGTCAGCTCAAAGCCACGCAGCACTTTGCCAGAGGATGCAGGAATCTGTGAGTGAACTTCCTCGGCAGTTTTTCTCCAAGTAATATTTCCACGCTCTTCTTACGGGGTTCTGCGTGAGAGCTAAAGGGGTGTTTTAACAGCTGTGTCAGCACAAGAGCTCAGCTTCAAAGATATCATATGTTTGTTATAGTTTCACACTGTTTAACTCACACAAATAACATGTTAATCTAAAGTCAAATACTTATTAAAATAGTCACAGATAATATCTGGGATCTGATGTTGCATCAGGGCCTTTTAGAGCTTAATGAAAGGTCAGCCTATGTCTCTCCCTACAAAATGACTGAAACCCAGTCTGGTAGGATCTTTCACTACTTACCTTCAAGGTCAATACAATTTACCGCATGATCAATTTTTCCTGAAGTGATTGGCATTGATCATGATGACATGCTAAATTAGTGTATCAGCAATTTAGTTTCTAAGTGTGTACACACACAACCATCACCAACCAGATGCTGCCAGTGTAGAAACTGGGCATTTCAAGACGCACGTTCACCATGTCAGGCCACATGAGGGTCATTTAGCTAGATGCGAGGCTGTGTTACTTTCGTTCTAGGAGAAGTCTGTGTGCTGAGATGGTCTGACTGCAACTATATATCGAGAATAAAGTCAGACAATTCATTATATGGTAGCAGTGGATACACATCCAGGAGAATAGAAGAAAAATGCTACTTAAAAAAAAATCAAGATCCTTAAAGGAATGCCCAGTGCCTTGTATAGTCACTATTTTAGACTCTTGAATCTTGAAACCTAATACACACACACACACACACACACACACACACCTGCCCACTGAGTCTGGATCTCTTGCAGATGGGAGACCAGCCCTCAGGGAAGGGGATCTGGTCGCCTTGACTCTTTCCTCTCTGAGTAGGACCACCTCTCCTTTCTCCTCTCCTCCAGCTCTTCATCCATCTACTGCAGAGGAGGCAGTGAAGGGAGGGAGATGGATAGAGAGTCACGAGCCAGTTCTGACATGACCATTACAGGGCAACTCTGCCTGTTGATGGTCATGACAGTTCATTGGGTTCAAGTGCCCCTCAGGCCAGGGACAGGGACCTCTGTCTCACAGCTCTCCTCCTCGAACCTCCTCGTTCCCCAGGCATCCTGGGAAACCTCCAGCTTCTCTAATGGGAGCTGTTCTCTCTCCAGCAGTCCTCTGGACCCCAGGAGCACACTCCATGTCCCCAGAGGACTCTAGGACTGCGTGTGGATGCTCTCTCATCTCCCTCACCAGCCGCCGCCCCAGTGGCTCTTGCCCTGCAGATTTTTCAGGCAATTGATCTGACCACAGCCACACAATCCTGGCTTTACTCAGCCTTTTAGTTTGAACTAAAAACTCTCTTCTGTGACAAAATGCGATGTCATGTGTTACCCAAGTTAACTTTCTATCACTTTTCCTATGTCATATGGAAAGCCACAAGCTTATTGACACACGTAGGTGGTGACAGAGAAGCTCTGGGATTATACCATTTGCAGAGTAAGGGAGGGCCCTCTTTTATCTGATTACATCCCTTTTGACTTGTTGATTGTCTCTTCAACTGGGGAGTCCCACTGCTGCTCCGATGTCTGCTATTTCCTGGCAAGCGAGTGGATGGATGGGTAAATGAAAAGCCAGTTTGGAAAGCCAGTTAAGGTAAACTGGGTTTTACTTTACAGATACCTCCTCCCCTCCACTGTGGGATCCACAAGGTCAGGGATTTCTGTGGGTTTTATTCCCTGAATAGCACCTATAACAAAGAAGACATCTTTCAATGAGGATTTGCTGACTGGATTGAACGAACACCTGGAACAGCCTGGGCACAGGAAACAGGGAGAGCACATTGTTGTGGACAGAGAGGGACTGGCCTGGAGGTAGGGGCTCTGTCCTTTTCAGGCGACTGACACCACTCGTGAAAAAAGGATGCAGTGATCTCTCATATTTGGATGGGTTCTATTTTATTCAAATGTTGAGCATCCTCAAAATAAATAACCCCCAAGGGATAACTCCCTGTGTCATAAAATGCAGGCATTGTTTCTTTCTTGAAATGTATGTATATTTTTAAACATAAACTCAGATAGTCACAGACTCTTAAATGCTGTCTTTTGGCTCATGTATCTTTGTATGAGGTTTGGGGATATCCCATTGATGCTAGAATTTTCTTGACTCTACGTGTATGTGTGAGTGTGTGTGTGTGTGTGTTTTCTTTGTCAGTTGATTTCTGGAAAGAGTTTGACAATTTTGCCTGCCAATTTTTTCTTTGCAAAAGTTTAATCCCATGCAGTTCCTGCGAATGAAACTGCTGATACTGGCCAGTGTCGCCACATTTTCCATATAATGTTGTTAGAATTCTCCTCCTTGCTGTTTTACTTGTTAGTTTATCCCAGGAAAAGCAGATTTTATTTCTATTTAGTTTCAAAAATATCTTCACAACTTTTTTTTGAAGAAGTTTTAAGTGCTTTGGTGTGTATTTTTGGTTATGTTGTAAATCAAGTCTCACGTTTGAATTTAATTTTGAGAATGTATGACACTTACAGTATAAATATAGTGATTTATTTTCGCTCCCGACTCTTTAGTTCAGCAGCTTCTAAATAGGAACACACATTCTAATTAGTTTTCAAATTTCAATTAGAATGCTCTAATAACTCTTAGCTTCCTGACACTTCACTTGGCAAGAGGAATAAATGTGGCAAAACTCTTATGTGGAAGGCAACTAAGGGCAATGTATTAAAGGCAGTGAGTTAACTGATGCAACCAAATGTAAATTTTTATTCTTCGAGTCTCTAATTATTTTTTAATTAGCTGCCAATTGAGCGCTAAAGCATATTTATGGAGGCTGAACAACAAAGAGATGTCTGTTACCATATATACTTGTTTGTCAAGGACGACGCTCCCGTAATTGTGTCGTTGATTAAACATGGATACCTTTCTCTAGAAATCAGATTTGCATATTTATCTTCCCACAAAGAGGCCTTCATCCTAAGTGATCTTACGTATGTTTTCTCTTTAAGTAACTAGATGCCCGTTGGTTATGAAACAAACCATAGTTCCAAGGAACTGGATTGAGAAAAGATGCAGTCACTCTTCCCAGTTCTCTTTCTGCTTTTAGATGTACAAATTTTCAGGTTTACAGATTTGTAGTTTCTTTCCCATTTCGTATTAGAAATTTCAAAAGAAACAATTTCCAAAAAAAAAACTCTGTACTACACTATATACAATGTTGCAAACTACTCATTTAAAATCCCTCTTTCTCTTTCACATTGGGAGGTATAAAGGGAAAATTAAAAATATATCAGGCACATGAGATTTCTAAGATTTTTGTAGCCAGAACAATCTGTACCTCTTGGAAGAAACCTTGAGATTTTAGCCTGAGGGAGGAAAACCAATTTAGCCACTAAACATGCACTCTTCTTGCTTTCAAGTTACCAATTTTGATTTGATGTTCATGAGATCGAAGAACGGGTAGACCAAACTGTTCCCAACTTAAAGAACACAGTCAAAAATGGTGCTTCCTAGGGGAAAACATTTCTGGTACAGAACTTCTTCCAAGTGGCTGGGAGAAATGTCAACGTCATAAAGACTGTAAGGTTGTTACTGGAAAGGACCCAACAGTGTCGCTGATGCATTTATATGTAGGGGGAAATCCTGAAGCCGCATCACCCTACAGTGAAATTCCAGAGAAAGGCTATTACTTTCCACATGACTTTTAAAAATAGTTGGAATACAAAGAGCACAGTATGATGCCTTAGAGGAAGTGTAAGAATTTTAAAACAAGATCCTTACTTTCCAATTATTATTTTTAAATGCAATAACCTATTTGTCTCAGGCCCAATAGAAATGATTTAAATTCCCTTCCTTGACTCCAGTCTTTCCTCTCTAACCTTCAGACATAGTCAGGGAGAAAATAAATCAATAAACAAAGCAATACACGCACTCAAACATCCAACAGAGCAACATGTGTCTCTGATTTGTCTGTTGGGTATTTATTTTGACATTTATAGTGCACCTCTCACTCAACTCTGCACTCACATTCAGTTGTAAATTTATACTTAAATGTAAAGCCCTTTATTTCAAGAAATTGTTTCCACAATTTGAAGAAAAAACCTCCAACAAATATCTTTGGCAAGAATTTACCTAAAGTAAAGAGAAGCTAAAGTGTTGGAAAGAATGAATGGAGACACTTCCAGAAGAGTCAACCAAAAATGTAATTAATTAATGGGTCCAAAGGGGATGAAACCTACACGTGTGTACTATATTCTTACATAATATTATAGAAACAGACCAATCTTGTTAGAATTTTAGCATATGAATTAAATATACACTGTACTGATTATCTACCACTACATAGCATGTGGCTCCAAAATTAACAGCTTGAAACAACACACATTTATTATCTCACAGTTTCTGACAGTCAGGAATCTGAGGATGGCTTAGGTGGGTCCTCTGTCTCAGAGTGTCTCACGTGACTGCAATCAAAGTGTTGAAGGATCAGATGGAGAAGGACCCGCTTCTAAGCTTCCTCATGTGGTTGTTGGCAAGATTCAGACCTTCAGGGGTTGTTAGACTGAAGGACTCTGTACTTTTCTGGCTGTTGGACTGAGTTACCTTAAGTTTCTTGCCACATGGACTTTTCCAACATGGCAGCTGGTTACACTAAAAAATGCAACCCAAGAAAGCAATGGAAAAAGTCCAGTAAGATGTGCCACAATCTTTTGTAGCGTAATCATGGAAGTGCTATCCCATCATTTTTGCCATATTTTCTTAACAGCAAGTCATTAGTTCCAGCCCACACTCAAGGAGGGGTCTTACACAAAGGCACGAGTACCAGGAGGTAGAGATGGTTGGGAACCACTCTGGAAAGCCTCTCACTACACACTGTTGTATGAATGGGTACTAATCCCTTAGTTTGAATGAGACTTGTCATTAGGAAGACTGTGAAGGTAGGCAAATCTTGTTTTCACAAACATGAAAAATGCCTTCTCCTTGATACCATGGTGCTGCACTTAGCAGGTATACAACAGACAAAAAGAAGAGTAGGTTTCTTCTGGGGTGGGTGGAAAAGCGGCAAGGCTGTGGAGGGCAGAGCAGCCGAATTCTCTCAGTCATGACCAAGACTGGCTAACCCAGAAAGAATGTTTCAAAAATCTCTCTCCACACAACTTTTCATTTTCTGGTTTTGCCTCTAGCACAAAATTTACATCAGCTAAACCACCCCAGTCATCAGGCCTCTCTGATGTCTCCAGGCAACCCAGTGACTGCTCCTCAGGGCGCTCACGCGCTTCACACAAATCATCCGTGCTCCCGAAAATGTCCCCGGGGGGTTCGGGTTCTTTACACAACCACCTCTCCCCCGGGTTAGGGCTCGGTCAGAACGGAGACTGCGGACCTGCATCTTTAATCTCTTCTTTAGGGGATCTGTTTTCCAGAAATAGAGGGCTTGATAATTCAAGAAGTGCCTTCAAGCCTCACTTTTAGGCAACATGGCAGTGCTTACAAAATTGAATTCTCAAAGTAGAAACCACAAATGAACAAGGAGGTTGGGAAAGCCGTGAAGTAGGGAAGTGGAGCTCCTGACAGAGAGAGGATCTGCCATTAAGGGTCTCTAACTGCAACTTAAAAGACGTCTTCACAATCTATGGTACAGGAGGGACTGCTGGTCACTTTCAGCTAGAAAAGGGGGTGGGTGCCTTTCTATCTGTTTCAGGTGAGTTTTAGTTGCCTTACCAACTTGACTGTATATTTTGACAATTACTAGATAGAAGACCTCTAACAAATTAGTTTTAAACATTAATTAAACTCTTATTTAGAACAACTCAATCTGGCTCTTGTATTTTGCAGAATCTCAGGGGGCTAATTACTTACCCAACTAAAAATATAATCTATCTTGATCTGCACTGTAATGATTCAAAGAGATCAATTATAGGTGCCCAAGGCCATCCATGCCCAACATACAAGTGCTGAAAAAAGTGAGTTCCATTTTCCAATGTCTTTCCTTTTTTAACAGCTGCATACATTCTTAAGACTAAGATTGTAGCCAATCTTTTCCAGTTGATCTCTTTTTTTTCCTACTCATCACCTTAATTCATCACCTTAATTCAGAACTTAATATGTTTACCTAAACAACCTACTGTCCACATCACTAGACACTTCTTTAACCTGTTCTAAACTCCGAGCCATTGGGTTAGATTTCTGAAAGTGCAGCTCTGATATGTCACCTCTGTTACTTCTCTGCTCAAATATCTTCAGTGGCTTCTTTTTATCTGCTAAATTCAATGCGAATCTCTTGACTATCTCTCCCACCAGTCAACTAATCTCAGCTTCCATTCTGGATTTGTCTTATACGAGTTTCCTAAACATACCTTATATTCTCCTAAAACCTGAGTTCTCGTTATTCTCTGAACATGTGATATGCTTTTGTTCTAACGGAAATATACAACTTTTAACCTAGCTGTCAAATCCTATCTGCCTTTTAAGCTCAGAATCCTATCTGCACCAGACCTCATAGACCCTTCCACGGTCTTCAAGGCAAAAATGAGTTCTCACTCCTCAAAAGCCTCAAAGCAGGCTGTAATACACATGTACAATGTTCACCATAATTACTTCTAAATATTCCATGACTACGCATTGAATTACAAGCCATTTAGAGGAAGAAGTGACATCCCATCAATTTCTAAACTCCTCTGTAGCATCCACTATAGTATCTCGTACAAAGTGGAAACCCAATCAATGTTTTTTAAATGAAAGACAAATATATAATATCACTTATATGTGGGATCTAAAAAAAAAATGTAAATCTCATTTACAAACCAAAAATAGACTTAGAACATAGAAAACAAACTATGTTTACCAAAGGGGAAAGGGCAGAGAAGGGATAAATTAGGAATTTAGGATTAACAGATGGACATTACTATATATAAAATAGATAAACAACAAGGACCTGCTGTATAGTACAGGGAACTATAGTGAATTTTCTGTAATAACATATAATGGAAAATAAACTGAAGAAAAAGACAGTGTATTTTGAGGCCAAAGGGTGTGTATTTTGCCTCCCACTGGTTTTATCACTATATTTTACTTATAACAAGTGCTCAATAAATATTTGATAAATAATTAAATATGCATAAACAAATCAAATAATTTTAACTGACAGCTCATAGGAAGCAAGATTCAATCATAGAAATTTTAAACTTGGAGAATTCTTATCAGAATTCATGACTCACACATTTGGTCAGCAAATACTGCCTAAGACCCTATTGTTTACACACAAGAAGAGATAATTTATTGTCCTTGCTTCTGGGACTCGACCACAAATGCAAGTGACTGGTCTATGTGTCTTGGACATATCAACTCTTTCAAGTTGGAACCATTAATATAACAGGGACCTGTTGAAGATTTCACACCAAAGGACCTTATTAGTAAAGGGAGAATTTATATATATTAATACGGCACACACAAGAGGATGCCAGAATGTAGCAAACCCCAGCAAAATTTTATATAAACAGAAGAAGTATTTTTATTTTCAAAAGATGAATTTTGTATGTTTCATTCTTTATAGTCTTGGGGGAAAGTTAAGGACCTCATATCCTCAAAGGGTCACAGAAAAGAGCCTCACAAACAAAATGAGAGAAGGAAAGAAATGTGTTCCGGATTAGATTTCTAAATCAGAATGCAAGGGTGACAGGTAAAGTCCACCATTGCTCAAATATTACAAGAGCCAGGTGTAGTCGTGAGCTTAACATCTTCTGAAATATATAAAAATTATGCTTTATTAAGCCATCCAGCATTCTGCTTTAGGGCTTTTTCTGTTCCGTAAATGTCCTGCAGTTGGTGAATCCGGTAAATAGGATCCAGCTGCCACAAGCAAGTACCATATCAAGTCAGTCAGCGTAGTTTCTAGAACAGGTGAGTTGGCACGTGTATAATTTTGCAGACGGTTTCCTAAAATAAAGATGGTAATGAGATTAGAACCACTGCTTCCACTGAATAAATTCAATCCCTTGAAATGGTATTTTCTTGTTATAATCCTTTTGGAAAATGGTATCTTTAACTGTGGTGATAAGATGCACTTTTATTTTACTCATGACTTAAATTCTGTGATATTTCGAAGTTGTTACCTTAGGGAATGGCAATTTTTTAAAGGACATATCAAAGGACCACAAGGTCATTAAAACTGGTTACATTCACAAAAATGTCTTTATTCTTCACTGTTTCTTTTGTTCGCATTTTGTTCAGCTTGGAAAATGTACCAGGTGGGCTCATTTCATTTTTACTTCTAGTCAATCTCATTTTATACTACACGAGCAAATTTTTATTTCACAAAGACCCAAGATAATAAGTTTCCCCCTTACTCACCCTTAGTTCTCTTCATCTTTTCCTCTCTCTCTTTTCAATCAAACCCTCCCACCCAAAAGAAATTGCTCCAATTGAAATTTCTAAGAAAGTTTCATTACCAAAAAAAAAAAAAAAGCCCTCTGCTGGAAATTGCTACAAAAGAATTTCACCCTATTACTCACTCTCTTCTTGGCACTTCATTAACATCAGTATTAAATCAGTCCCCAATTGGAATCCTGTATTGTGCATGAATTATTCTGCATGGGTGACCTATTGTAATTCAAAAGTCTTTATTTTTTGCAATTTCATTAAAGCTATATAGTTATATTGTTATTTAATAAGGCAGGTTTGCATTCATTTCCAAGTCTGGATGAGGCATCTAAAGACATTTTGAATATGAATTAAGTTATTAGGCTGAAGATATTATTTTTATGGGATAGTCCTTTTAAAACTCAGATGATAATTCGGCCACCAGTAATCCACACCAGTGGTCTTCACTTTGTTCTGCACACATATTTCTTTTGTAATTAATGACACAGGTGTGTTCTTTTTCATGAAATACATTATGGTATGCAAAATAAATTGAATAACACCAAATTTTCTTAGGAGCATTCAAGCACATTAGCAATTAAGATGTTGACTTCATAATTTAGGTTTATTAATCACTATCTATACCACTTAATGAGAAAAAATATGCAGTTCTGAGAATGTGAGTTTTCTCAATTCAGGTACATTTGGGTAAATGCTAAACATGTTCAAAATATTTGATTAGCCAAATAAATGGTTTAAAATCACTGGATAATTTGCAGTTATCTGCACTATTTCCTTTAGACTTGGTATCTGGAAGATGCATAAGCCAGTTGCATCAGGCTAGAGCAATTAACTGGTAATTTGGAGCATTTAACTGGAAGATTGGCTTGCAAGGAGGTCTCTCAGCCATGATGCTCACAGGAAATAGATTCTGTGTGTAATCTGGCTCAACAAAATGGTTCATGAAACAGCTTCACAGCAAGACTGTATCAGAAGCCAATGAGCCCTTGTGAAAATGCTTGTTGGGAAGAAATTTGGTCTAGTCTAAGTCAACTTTAAAACAATTGCCAAATTAGCTTGATGCTTTTATTTTTACATCAAGAAGCATCATCTTAATATGGAGAAAGAAAGTCCAAAAGCAGATTGGAGGATATTTAAAAGCTTTACACATTAGCGAGTTATAACCTCACATCTTTCTAGTACCTTGGAGCTTTAAATATACTTCCCAAATTTCTGTTCCTGCTTTGATTTCTTGCTGTATCATCCTGAATTCTGTTAGTCTGTCTTTATTCCTACCATACAATTGCATCTTCCCAACATCAAAGCACTGAATTTAGTCAGTTTACTCCAACTTCTATCAAAGCCTAAGCAAATTACCCTTTTGGAAAATTTGGATCAGTTAGTTGGAGAAAGCTGTAGTGTAGAAACAGTGATGGCTACTGAATCAACTAGGGGACCCCATTAATGGATAGAAAACCCCCAAGTGAGAACATGTGGTAGGGCCAGAACTACAGCAGTGAAAGAGAAAGGAACAAATCAAGAGAAGCAAAAGAACACAAGATCGAAGAGTGTGAAAACAGACAGCTTTGATCCTCCAGAGGGAACCTCCCTTCCACTCCTTCAGTGGAATTCCATAATTCCAGGGGATTATGGGAAAATTACTATAAGAAAGGAAATAGCTGTTAAGAAGATGTGGTGTGTGTGTGTGTATATAAATATATAATGGAATATTACTCAGCCATACAGAAGAATGTAATCTTGCCATTTGCAACAGCAGAGATGAAACTGGAGGGTATTATGCTAAGTGAAATAAGCCAGACAAAGAAAGACAAATACTCTATGTTATCACTTACATATGGAATCTAAAAAATAAAACAAACTTGTGGATATAACAAAAAAGAAACAGACACACAGATATAGAGAACAAAGTAGTGGTTACCAGTGGGGCAGGGAAGAGGGGAGCGGGAATATAGGGGTAGGGGATTATCTATTATGGGGTACCTAAGATAGGGGTGCGTACAATCTATTATAGATAAAATAAGCTACAAGGATTTACTGTACAATGCCAGGAATGTAGCCAATATTTTATAATAAGTATAAATGGGATATAATCTATGAAAATTTTTGAATCACTAAGCTGTACACCTGAAAGTAGTATAATATTATAAATCAACTATACCTCAATAAAAAAAATAACATAAATAAATAATAGATATGGAAATTTTGTTTAGAAAAGTCATAGTTGAGGAAAGCTGAAAGAAAAAGGTAATCTAATATTAGAACAGTAGCAGACAAATTGAGAAATAAAATACTTCCATGGAAGCAAAAGTAGCTGAGCTGTTTATAATGCAGAATGCTCTCGGCTTCCTGAGTTCCATTCAACAATTAAATTATACAATTATTCTACATATTGTATAACTTTAGCAGCCATTGGAATTTAGAGCTAAACTATGTTCCTCTAATTCTGTTCAGATTTGAAATAATAGTGTGTTTGAATATTGTATCCTCCCAATTTATAACATAGAAATAGTCATATGAAATGTGTTATTATACTTCCTGTAAAAATGTTGTTGAAGACATTGTCTACTGCAAAACACTATTCCCTGAAGTTCAATGTAAGACACAGCTTGCACAATTCAGTGTCAGTGTAAGGGATGTGTCCCTTAAAGAACACACGTGCTTTCTCTTCTGTAAGAATAAAAGTCATGTAATTGACTGTACCTCAGTTTTACCTAAAGATGCAAGCCATTTATTTTTATTAAATGCAAAACTGAAATTCAAACACCACACCTAAAGCCCAGAATTTGGAAATGAATAGGATTTGATTTTAATCCATGAGCTACTTGTGTAATAACAGGCAGGCTATTTAATATCTCATAAACTTCCAATTTCCTTATTGATAAAACAGAAATGATAACCATCAAGCCACTAGGATTTGGAAGGCACAAGTAAAGAATATACTTATAACAATACAAATAATATCAGCAAACACTCACTGAATACTTAGGATATAGCGGTTACTACACTGAGATCTTCACACACCTTAGCTTACTTACTGCTTACAGTGACCCTAGAGGTAGATACTGTCATTATTAAAACCACCATGTTTATCTTGGGCTGATACCAATGTTTCTGCAGACTCAAGAAAAAATTTTGCCCTCTCCCTTAACTACCTAAAATAATTTATCTAGGGAGCCTGGCTATTTCTATCACCAGGGGTAGCTTTTATCTGGATGACCAATCTGTATTGCACTAAACTATCTCTGCTCTAACTGTGTGTAGGAGGAGGGGAATATAAAGAATCTATTTAGCACACGGAATTGATAAAATTTGGTGATTGCCTGTGGAGGTAAGAAATAAAGATTTATTTCAGCATTCTTGATTTAGGCATCTAAATGGGTGATGACATTATTTAAAAATAAAGAAGTCTAGAGGAAGAAGACATTTAGGGGAAGGGTATACCGGGCATGTTGACTTAGAACAACCAGTGGGGCATGAAGGTATGCACGTCTCAGAGTCAGTAGACTGTCGAGTCTGAACACAGGAGCGAGGCTGTGACTGAGGTACGCCAAGCAAACGACTAGAAGCTGGATGCGTAAGCATGGGTGAGACTCCGGGGGAGAACGTACACAGGAGGAAATAAGACACCCAAAGACAGGGCGTGCAAGAGGAAGAGCCACCCACACACTAGAAAGGAGGGATCAGAAGTATAAGAGGAGAACCAGGAAACGTGGAAACAGTAGACGAGAAAGTCTTACAAGAAAGTGTCAAAAACTAGAAAAGGCGTATAAGCTGAAGATGAAATACAACCACTGGATTGTCAACCTCTCAAATACTAAAGGAAAAGTTCCAGAGTACTATACTAAAAAAATAATTATTTCATACACGTGATGGGTAGGAAAAATGTTTCCTTCTACTTTTCTAGGTTGTATGGCTGGTCTAATTTATTAAGTTGACATAAGACAGATTAACAGGAAAAAAATTAAATTCTATATGTACGTGAATCCCACAAAAAAATAAGACCCAAGGGCAAGTCGGTCAGTTGAAACTTACGCCATCCTGCACTAAGGCACAGGAGAGGGGCCTGGGGCTTCCGAGGGAGGAGTGCAATTCACTGGCCAGGAAGAAAGGCAGGTGTTGGTAGTTAGATCTCTGCCCTGCCATACAGATTGGTCATCCAGATAAAAGCTACCCCTGGTGATAGAAATAGCCAGGCTCCCTAGATAAATTATTTTAGGTAGTTAAGGGAGAGGGCAAAATTTTTTCTTGAGTCTGCTGGGTCTTGATTGCCTTCAGTTCAAGATAATCCACATGCCAAAGTGGCATATTTTGGGGTCACATAGTCTGCTCCCATTCATATGCAAGTAAAAAAATATTTACCTATCTTTCATTCTTTTAAGAAAGCTATTAGAAGGTATTCACCAAAACCAGGGAGTAAACCAAAAAAGAGAAGGACATGGAATCTAAGAAACTGAGCTTTGGGGGAGACTATGTAGATTTCAGAACAAAGAACATTACCAAAGATAAAAAAGAATATTACTTAACCAGAGAGGGGCCTCTTTATCAAGAATACAAAATAAACCTATGTGTATATGTACCTAGCAAAGCCCTTTATAATATATGAAAGGGGACCTGATAGAAATGAAAGGGAGAAATAGGCAAAAACCTCAGTGGTACTCGGAGGTTTTGACATTCCTCCTCAGTAATCAATCCAGAAATAGAGAAAGCAGTCAGGGCTTAAAAGACCTAAACAAGAACAACAAAACTCAACCAACACAGCCCTGCTGACACTTGCAGAACAACTTTCCAATAACAACAGAATGCACACTCTTTTCAACTGCACGTGAAATATTCCTCAAGTTCATTTTCTGAATCATAGAACAAGTCTGAATAGCAAAAATTACTAAAATCATACAAAGCATGCATTTGACCACAATGGGATTATGTAAGAAACCAGTAACAGGAAGATATGTCAAAACGTCCAAGACTAAGCAAAACACTCATAAAAAAATATAGAAGGAAACTTTCATGACCTTGAATTAAGCAAATATTTCTTAAGTGGAATTCAAAAAACACCAACAGTAGAAAACAAAACGGATAGGCTAAAATTAAAATGTATAACTTCCGCTCTTCAAAAGACACCTGAAGTGCAAAGACTAGCCACGGACTCAAAAATATTGTCAAGACATGTACCTGATAAAATATGTGTATTCAGAATATATAAGTAACTCTTACAACTCAATAATAAGAAAACTAAAAGCCCAATTGAAAAAAAGTCCATAAAATATTCCAACAGAAACTTCACCAAAGAATAGCTAAATATGGCAAATAACATATAAAAGATGCTCAAAATCTTTAATCTTTGGGAAAGTGTTAATTACAATCACTATGAAATACTATCAAACAAATGTTACAGTAGCTAAAACTTGATAATACCAAGTTCTTGTAAAGACGGAGAGCAACGAAAACCCTGAAACATTGCTGACGGAAATGTGAACTGGAAAGCAATTTAGCTATTTTTTATAAATGTAAACATATGTCTGTTATACGACTCAGCAATCCTCCTCTTTGGTATTTACAAAAAAAAAAAGGAAAATATATACTTTCACTGTATGCAAAGGTATACAGCAAATTTATTCATAATCATCAAAGTTAGTTTTAATCGAAATGTCCATCATCAGGTGAATGGATAAACAAATTGTGGTGCATTCAGACAACGGCCCTTTTTTTTGCTTTCAGCAATAAAGGGGAATGAAGTACAGATGTGCAACAACACGGATGGTTCCCGGAAGCGCGGTGCTAAGTGAAAACACTCAGAAGAAAGAGGCCACACATACATATATCCCCATTAAGACATTCTGGAAAAGGCAGGACTCTAGGGAGAAATGAGATCAGTGGTTGCCAGGGGCTGGGGGAGGTGGGGAGAGAGGGACGACGAAAGGGCGTAACGGAGACCCGGGGCTGATGGAAGTAGTCCTGGTACAGGTTGTGGTACTTTCTGTGTTTCTCAAAACCATCCAGCTGAATACCTAAAAAGGAGTGAATTTATGTACATGAATTACACCTTGATAAAGCTGAGTTTCAACTTAAGGGATGGCCATGAGCTAGAAGGAAAGCCAGCAGAACGAGGTATGTCGTGAACGTCCCCAAACAAAGTGTTTCCAAAACCTTCATCAACTGCGTCACATGCTGGTGAGACATCAAGTGAGAGAAAAGGCAGAACGCAGCCCTGGGATTTGGCAACAGGGGGATCACAGAGCCCTTGGCAAGAGCAGTGGGTGGATGCCCGGTGGAGAAGAGGCTGGGGGCTGGAGGCGCTTCTCTGTGGAGACTGAAAGGTGAGACGTTCATTAGAGGAGGAAGTGAGTTTATGGAATAAAGTCGTTGTTTTTTGTTTTTTTGTTTTTTAATGCAAGAGACACCAGATCATCAGGGCATACCAATGCAAAAATTTATCATAAGGACCAAAAAGATACTGCAGAAAAGGAAAGGGAGGAGCTAGGGAGCAAACCCTGAAAATGGAAGAAGTGCCTGGGATGCCCAGCCTTGGCGGGGGGCTTGTCTTCAAGAACTTTCTATCCTTGGTAGCAAAATGGATTCAGTCCCGAAGAATCTGACTATGTACAATTACATAATTGTCCCCTACTTACTTCTGAACATATTTTTAAGGCTAAACCAAAACAGATACCATCTGAAGGAAGCAGAAGGGAAAGGTGTTTCTCAGGCAACTGAGTTGAGCAGATTGTAACACTCGAGTAAGACATTAAGCACTTATGAGTTCTGTCAAGAAGAGCAGAAAATATAATGGATCTGGTGACATATTTCTTCTTCCACAATAGGGAGCAGCCTGGTTAACCTACAAAGACACCGTTTTTCTTCACATGAAGTGAAGGCAGCTCTTGGATAAGTTCTGCACTGGCAGGGTTTTTTTTTTTTTTTTTTTTTCAAAGCTGTGAAGTTCTCCCCTCTGCCATGCAGGAAGGCAGAGACAGAACACGAAGGCCCAGCCCTGCAAAAGAGTTTCTGTGAAGACAGAGAAAAATCAGAGTTAACATTTGGCGAGGAGGAAAATTATAAAAAAAAAAAAAAACAAAAAAAAACCTCTCTTAGAAAGAGTGGCAGGCAGAGTTGCAAGGAAGGTGGACATGCCCCTGGTGTGTGGAATTTATCACACACATGACCACCAGAGAACCTTTTCTTTACTAAATTGCAGCTTCTGTAAGGAATTCAAGCCATCTCCCACCTTGCACATATGGCTCTAGATGATACCAGCCCTCAACTGTCTAGAGAAGAATTGTTTCAGAAAAGAGAGAGAAATTCGCATTAGGTACGAGGTGAGTTGATCTAACTCCACCTTGCCGGGGCTGAAAAGTGGCTCCCACGGAATCCACGTGTAATTTGCCAATTAAAGTACTCAATTGGAGTAATTAATTGATCGACTCCCCAAAGGAGGAAAAGTAGTTCTTGCTGCACAAATGATGGAAAAGCCAGACGGAATCACCAGGACAAAGAGAGAATAGGCATTTTTGTTTCCTTTTTATCCTTTGGCAGCAATTTAAAAAATACATTCTCTACCTGTTTATTCATTCTATTCCAAAACTATATATTTTGCAAGTTAAAAAATGGTTCCTTTTACAACACAGTGCTCATAATTATTCAGAATATCCTTCGCGGTACAAATTTACCTTCTTTCCATCACTCCGACTTTCTGAATTTCAGTGTTGCAGTCTGAAGTATGCGTTCAAGAGATGATTGTTAGCAATTATGAGTTTTAGGCCTCTGTGGTACCTACCCTTGGGTACACAGACAATCACATCTCACCTCCTCTTATCACTGTAGTTCACTTTTTTTCCTCCTCTGTGACCTTATGTTCTTCTTCAGTGCAGCATCTTTTGTGTCTTTTGTACTTCCAACATTTTTGTGATTGAACACAATGCTGGTTTATTCTGTCCTGTCTTTTTGCTCCAAGTTCTATACGCTTGAATTTTTGTAATAGATGGTAAATGTGAAGTTCTTTTCATTAAAAGTAATCTCTTTTTTTTCCCCAAAGCTGTCTTTGAAAGCTGCTGATTTGTTATGAACGTCCAAGGAAGAATTACACTTCTGAAAGTTGCCACACGCTGTTCCAGCCGAGGCCCCTGCATCTGTGCAGCATGAGGTATACAAAGCAGGAGGGCGAATTTCTGCGTTGTTACAGAAATAATAAAATAGTAGCAGGTGTGACCACTGACATAGATTGAAAAGGGTGTACAATCTAGCAAACCCTACGAAAACAAAGCCAATCTGAAATGATTCAATATTACACAATTCGACATCAGTCATGTCACTTCTTCATGCAATGAGCTTTGAGGAAGTAGATTCAAATCAGCAAGGGCTGAAAAATGTATTCTACATGGAATTCCATTGTCATTAAGTGAACCACTGCCCAGGCATACCCCTGCCAGCTAGAACACAGAAATACGCAAAAAACACCAATTCAGGTCGCTATATTTGATTCAGTCCAGGATAAAGAGATGCTGTCTGCAATTAGTCTTCTTTTGAGAAATACAGATATTTCCACCAAAGATGATTTTTGAAACAATAGATTCCTTGCTACACATTGGTTATAATTTCTTCAGTATTGTATGATGGAGATACACTCTCTTACCAATGAGAGAGTAAATTTACAGCCTCGACCCTAACATCAGAACTGTTAACTTCTGCCTGCCTTTGTTTCGCCGTGTTCCACTCTTTGCATCCACATCATTCTCCACCAAATTAACAACCATCTCTAGCAAACCCTCCACAACTCTGGTTTCGCCACTTACAAGAAATACGCACAAATTCTTTTGCTGAAGCCATAAGATATTTCACTTGTGAAAATCCATATTGCAGCCAGAAGCTATACATCAGTCCGGTGTTATCTTATCCTGCCATTTCTTCAACTCTTGCAAAGTGTTCTATGAAGAACGCCTGAAGTGATGGAGGGTCCCACAGAAGGAGCCCTGCCCTTAGATAGTCATTGCAAGTGTCAGCTTGTCATTCTCATTTGGCAACCTATGAAACCACTTTGGGCGTACCACTTAATCTCTCTGGGTCTCATTTTTTCCCCACAAATAAAATTAAGGGGAGGTGCTAGATTATTTCTAAGTTTCCTTCCAACTCCAGCATGTAATTATTTCATTCAGATGGTGTTAACATTCTCTGGAGTTTTCCATTCATCAAAAGGTTCAGAATGAATGACTTGTTGATGAAAGCTTGTTGAGAATGCTGGCCTTCGGAGGGTTCAGCATAACATTAGTCTACTTTTCTCGCAAGTCTCATAAATCCCTGGAAAAGACTGAACCATTAAAGAGGACTTGATGACAGCTGGTTAGCTCAGAGAAAGATAAAAGGCAATGGGCTGGTGAAGAGGGCCCTTTCACTGCAATAGAAAAACGGGCAAATTCTAACCCCTAGCCATGAGCCAATGTCAGAAGTTTTTAAAATATTCTGAAGACCACAGTCTATAACCCTGACAAAAGACACATGGATTTTACAGCAGGAATCGTCAGGGCTGGAATGATGGGCTGATGCAAGAATCGATTAACCACAAGCATGAGGTTTAACACTTGGGGAAATGTCAGCAACACTATGGAAAAGAAAGTGAATCATCTATGTGCCTAGGCAAAGTTTCAAAAAAGAGTCTGAAAGTGAAAAACAGATGGTGAGATGACAAGCCAAAGATATCTGACATTTTCACAACATCTCCAAGACAGCAGCTTTGGTAATGTTCTGAGTGACAAGACAAACTATTAAGTAGCTACTGAGGCTCTTTTACAGACTCAGCACTGGGCAGTGTGAAAAAAAAATGAACAAAAGACATGCAAATACATATTCTTGCCTATCAGGAGCCTACAATCTAACTGGGGAAACAATTAAATAGTGAGGTCTTTGATTTTTCTACTCAGAACAAGAAAAAAAAATGGGATTGTTAGGTAAGAATGATGAAAAGAAAAGTATTGCTCGACAGCCTGATTTACTTCTATATTCTGTTTCAAGGAGAAAAATGTTCAATCTGGGTGAGAATATTTAGAAATGAAATCAAAGCAGAATGATTCTGTAAAGAGGCTATACGAAATTAACAATTTGCTTTAAAAGAACTCAAGCATCTAGGAGAATTACATCCCAACATAACAGAAAAAACTCAGACGGGATTACAAAAATCACTGACAGTCATTTTCAGAATACATGGAGAAGAAAAGAAGGCTACTAAAGATAGGAAAATATCCCTTAAATTTGAAAAAAGGGGATGAGAGATTACATCCAGATATTTATCATCAAAATTTTCAAAAGATATCTTGAAAATTAGAATAAACTGTTAATCAGATGATTGGTGATCACTTAGGATAGAGAAAGGCATTTAATAAATCCAGCACAGCAAATATCTGTTTATTTAAGAGATACTAAAACCTCACTGGGAGTGAAATACAGGGGGAAAAAATTCTAAGCCAGAAATTCGCCTTAGTAAAAATCCATTTTACTGTTTATCTTCTTTGTCCCAGTCTCGGGTACCAGATCTTGGTTGTAATAACTAGGTAGTGTTATGCACAAAAATATGTTTTCGAAGATCATGCTTTTAAGAAGAGCTGTAGAGATTTTGCCACACGTTATAAAACAAAATAAAAGGTCTATGGAGTTGGTCCTAGGTCCGCCTGTGATCTCCAGTCCCCCCCACTGAGCCGAGCACCCCGGTGACACTCTGTAGAGCCACACCGTGTGTCTCAGAAGACTTTTTCCAAGCTGATCTCACTGGATATCACTTTGTAGTTTTAGAACCACGATCACTTGATCTTAAGGCTTACAAATACGTTTCTCATCCCTTAGAATCGCATCGTTATCACTGGATTTCTGTCAGAGGCTTTACTTATGTACAGCATGCTCTACAAAATGCTGGCTGCAGTCTTTACCGGGTAATGGAACGCCCCCGCAGGGCGCAGCGATTTGTCTGTATCTCACCCGAGTTTAGGGCTCCGGTTTTGTCATCCTCGGTGTTGTCCTTGCCACTGTCTGCTGTCTCAGAATGCTGTGGTAATGGACATGGTGGCTCTAAGAGCTTTTTTGGCAGGAGGAATGATTTGATGTTTGCAGTTAGAGCTGAGCAATAATCGTTTCCCATTGCTCGGCACCAGCGCTGTTCCTGGGTCCGTCCATCAAACATCGTGGAGGGAAGGAGGTTTATCACATCTGCAAACAATACAGAATGAGAAAGGGTAACCAGCATGTGGGATGGCAGAGCCAAGGTCCATTGTTCCCTCCTTGCAATAGATTCAGTTGTCAGTCCCAGTTGTAAGTAAGAGTTTATACTGATGCTGTGGGGATTTACTTATGATATTTGGGCTATGAAAGATCCCAGGAAAGTTGCTAATCAAGCTGTAAGAAGTGTCACCTATGACACCAAATGAGGGTCACCTGTGTTTTAAACGAAGGCAAGCAAGATTACGAAGGCAACAAATCCACATCTAAGAACGAAAGAACCGTGGACGTGGAGTCCGAGTGACACCGAGGGACACGTGAAGCTATGTTCCCATGCTTGATGTACTACCGAGAAGGAAGGAAGTGGTCCCAGGGGTAGAGCTGGGGTCAGTGAAGGAAAGCTGTTTGCATTTAGAGTTTGGGATGGAAAATCCAACAAGATCTATTTTAAAATGTGGCAGATAGCCTTCTGAAGTCAGAGTTCCCCAGCATAGGAAGTGTTTCTGACTTCATAACAGAACGGGTTTAGCCAAAAGGAACTTTTATAACACTATGGAATTGTGTTGTTAAAAACCTGCTTATCTTTTTTCTGTTTTAACAGCTGCTGAACACAATGAAGGCATTTTCCAATTTGTCCTGAATTGTTCCAGAATTACAGGAAAATGTATATAATAGTTTTATGCTCTTAATTTGAGACATAGAATTAGGATGGAAATCCCAAATGTTTTAAAGGTGCCATACTTAGAAAAAGTTAACAAAGAAGAATAAATCCGATAACAAGTTTGGATATATCACCTTTTTTCTACTATGGAAAATAGCTTTACAAGACTACAGACAATTTGTAATTCAGTCCATCAATCCAGTTAATCACCCAACTAGTAGATTTTGTAGAGTGGTTAAAAAAGGCTGAGTTGATTGAAAACTTTTTATTAAAGAATTTTAAGTGACCTAAACACAACTCTGATCACTTCGTGTTACTATTTCAACTCATTCTCCATATTTAAAAGCAAAGGCATTTCAAAACTATGAGGAAAGTGTATTAAATGTAAGTACAGAACATTTAACTCTGGAATATATCAAATATAATATCATAGCCTAAACTGAGCAGGGCTCCTTTAAGGATTATTTTTACATATAATTGTAGGAGAATAATGAAGATAAGTGCATTACACACAATGTGTTACAAGGAAGCCATTCACAGCCTACAGGAGCTCATGATTACAAAGCAAAGTTAAAAAATTCCCAACATCCTTAATGGGCACAAGTGATAAAGGATTGTTAATACTCTTTTAAAAATGGTTAAATAAATATTTCCACGTGTTGAAATGTATTGATAAAAGGAGGTAGTCACGTAGAATCGGCCATACTCTATCCTTAGCCAAGTAGGGGTAATTCTGCGATAATTTATTTCCTATAAAAGAATTTGATCTTTTTCTAATATGCTCGTTTCATTGTCAATACATAAATAAGGACATCCAGGAATAAGCTGTATTCTCTGTTTTTCATTAAAATATGTTATTGAGCTATGACATACAGAGAACATATTAAAGTATATATATAGCAAATGACACAAATTTTTTGTGTGTGGTACAATGAATGATCACAAAACGAACCCACCCATTGTAACTACCCCAGAGTCAAGAAATAACACATCACTAGTACTCCAGAGGCTTCCTTGTGACCCCCACTTCCTCACTCTCCTGACTTCTAGTACCACATACTGGTTTCACCTGGGTTCAAATGTTTTATAAAGGACATCTTACAGTTTGAATTCTTTTATGTCTGGTTTCTTTCATCCAACATTAGGTTTGTGAGATTTATCCACGTTGCTTTGTGCAACAGGAGTTTGTTCATTTTCCTGGCTGTATAGTATCCCCTTGTGTGAATAATCCACAACTTATCTTTCCATTCTTCTGCTGATGGGCATTTGAGATGTTTGCAATTTGGGGCTATTATGGGCATTATTACACACATTTTTGTGCACATGTGTGTGGATTTCAGATGGGGGTATAGCTAAAAGTAAAACTGCTGTGTTATAGAGTATGTGTATATTCAAATTTAGGTAGCTACTGCTTAACAGCTTTCCACAAAGGGATTACACAAAAATTTTTATTCTACCTGCTTATGAGAGTAGCAGTTGACTCCATACTCTTACCAGCATGTGGCATTATCAATCTTTATAATTTTAGTCATACTGATGGAAGTGCAGTGGTGTCTCATTGCATTTTAATTTGCATCTTCCCTCATGGCTGTTAAGGTTAAACACCTTTTCATATCCTTGCAGGCTCTTTGGATAGCTTCATTTCATAAGGGCCTCTACAAATTTCCAGTCTATTTTAAATCATACAGTTTTTTTTCTTTTTGAGTCATAGAAGCTTTGCATATATTTTGGGAATAAGTCTTTTGATGGTTTATGTATTGCAAATATCTCTGTCTTGCTTTTTCATTCTTGTAACCATAGCTTTGATAAATACAACATCTTAATAGTAAAGGCAGATTTTAATCATTGATTTTCCTTATGGCCAGTTAATTTGTGTGTCCTGTGTAAGACATACTTTAGTACTTCCTAATTTTGAAATACTCTCTTACATTATTTTCTAGAAATTTTATTGCTATGCTTTCAATATTTAGGACATCAACCCACCTGAAATCAGTTTTTGCCTATGATGTGATTTCAGGCCAGATTTTGTTTTTCCACAGGTAGACCCAGATGCCCTGGCACCATCCACTCAAATACTGTCCACTTCTCCCCCCTCTGCAGTGCCCCCATCATCATAAACCAAATGACCACATATGTGTGCATCTGTATCCAGACTTCTTATTCTGTTCTATTTGTCTCTCTGTTTTTCGTTGTGCCAACACCACATTTTCTTAATTAAGGTAGCTTCAGAATGTCTTGAAATCTAGTTAGAGCAAGTATTTCTATTTAGTTCCCCTTCTTTGAGATTTCTCAGCCATTGTTGGCCCTTGAGTTTCCATATGAGTTCCAGAAAATGTTTGCCAATTTCCATTATGATATCTTCTGAATCATTTACTGGTATTTCACTGAATTCATGTCAGGCTCAAGTCTTTGGTAGAATTCTCTAGTGAAGACATTTGGCCCTATAATTTTCTTTATTTCCTTCCTTCAACTCTATTGAGACTTAATTTGCTGTTCTTCTAACTTCTTTGACAGTTAGACACTCAAAAAATTGGTTTTCAACCTATCTTCTTTTCTGATATGTGAACTTAAGACTATGTGTTTTCCTCTAAGCATAGCTTTAACTGCCTCCCCAAAGTTTTGATGTGCCATACTACACATGATTGTAATCCTTCAAAGGTTGCTGAAATCTGCTTTATTGCCTCTTGGTCAGTGTTTGTAAATGTCCCACATGTGCTTGAAAATAATACATATTCTGCAGTTGTTACATGGAGTGTTCCATGTATATCATTTACATCAATGCTAGTAGTTCTGTTGTTCAAATATTCTGAATTTTTTTCTAACAGACTTTTTGTCAGGCAATTCTCAGTTATTGAAGATGAGTTATAATCTTCCACTATTATTTCAGATTAATTTATTTCTTATTTTAGCTCTGCCAATTTTTACTTTCGATACTTACTAAATTAGGGTATACTTTTATGATTATTAAATCTTCCCAGTGGAATGAACCTTCTCATTATTATAAAAAAAAATCCTTTGAATCTTTAGTATCTTTTAGATACTTTTAGATACATAGTAAACTGTGGTAGGAATTGGTGGTTGGTCATAAAGGGCTGGAAGCAATGCTAAGACCTTGGATTGTTTAAAGTTTTTTCAAGTGGGATGTGTAACAATGAAGAACTATCTATGTTTTAAACAGATAACAGCTTACAGTGTGAAAAATAGTTTAATTTGAGAGACTCAACCAGGTATATAATTTCTAAAAGCCGTGTATAAAGCAAATTAATTTCAACACAATAATGTCAGTGAACAGAGATTACAAATTGATGGACAAATCATCTAGATTTTAAAAAAACTTTCTCTATGGCTACATAAACAAGGAATAATAAAATTAACAATAAAATCTTGAATGGTTCCAACCCTTTCTTCCCAACTAAGAGGTTGCCAGATGGAGACATCTTCCAGTAACAGGACAACTTCCTAAGGCAGTTAAGGATAAAGCCATTTATCTCATGAAATTTGTGGGCTGTGGAGGGAAGGGCTCACGGATCCCTTCTTGCTCCTGCTGCTGCCACTGTAGGCTGACTGCTTGGCTTAAGCTTCCTGTGGCTTCTCCATTTGTTTGAAACTCGTTTTCATTGATTGTCATTGCTTAGAATTTGAGGGAAGGGAGCCTCAGCCGTAGCATCCAAACCCTATTGAAATGTAAAGGGGCAAGATATATATATATATTTATATTTATATTTATATTTATATTTATATTTATATTTATATTTATATTTATAGTATATTTACATTTATTTTATATGTATTTTGTTGCATTTAGTTTTGGTCTCATTTTAATAAAAAGAAAAAAGCTATTTAACTGAAGTTAAAGCTAACTACCTATTCAACAAAAAAAGGTACATAACCTTCTCTTTATAAAAGGCTAGATTATAACTTCTAACATCTCTAGGGATTGTACAGGACAATCTGGGCACAAAGTTATATGATCTGGTGTTCTAGAAGTGTCTTAAAAGCTCACTGGTTTCCATGCCCCCAACCTGTCCTTATCTTCCAAAAGAGTATGTACCTGTAACCTGCCAAAGGGCAGCAGATCATCAAATCCTGCATCACTGCCCACAGTCAATGGGAGCTGGGATGTCTCCCTGCCCCACATGGGGAAGCAGGAGGAGGGAAGAGGTGGGAACTGGGCATCCTGAGTACGGGAATTACGAATTGGAACAGAGAGACCGAGGTTAGACTTTGGTGGCGCCACACTTGGAGGGGCAGTAGAACTGCGGCTCATGTGGCCATGTTTGGGCAAAATGCAAAGGAAAACATAGGGAAATCTTCGGAGGGTTAGAAAATCTGACTTAAATATAGAAAAGAGACCCCGAGGTTTCAGAGAGCCTGGCCTGGCCCCTGTGAGTCCATTTCTTTTCCCACCTACTCTTATTTCCTTCAGTACATTCACTCCTTCATTTAAGCTGTTTTGAGTCAGCTTCTGTTTCTTGAAAACATCAAGGCTTAATCAAGACAAGTAGATTATAGACCAAACTAATATGGGCCTGTGTACGCCAGTTAATTCTCCTGAGCTTCCTAAAAAGGGGATTTTAATATTTTTCCCATGTACCTCACAGGGTTGTCGTGGGATCAGATCAAGGAGTACTTGTAAACATGCTTGCAGACTAAAGGCCAATCTAAGTCATTGATAGCTTTGATAACTTTATCATCATCTTAATTCAAAAGAGGATCCATAGGAGAGGCTTGCCAGACCTAGGCAGACATTGTGCTGAGATAGCCCCCAGTTTCATCATCAGAATGATCCTAGTTTATTGTCCCCCCCAACTAGTCAGGCTCTGTGTTATTTCTTTATATTTATCATCTCATTTAGCAACTAAGATATGCAGATATCTCAATATTAATATCTTTAAATCAGTCATAAATCAATTTATAGATGTTGCATTAAACAGTTAAACACTTGTTTGAAGTGATGAGGCAAGGGGATGCAGCAATGTCAAGAGTGATGGGATGGCATTAAAAGTGTAAATGAAAGTGTTTATGCAATAAATGAGAGTGGCAGTTTGAGGGGGTTCAGGGAGAGGCTGTTTAGGGCTCTGCAATTTAAGAACAGCTCTATAAAATTTTTCACCAAAATCTGGTAACTGAACATATGCACACAATAAAGTAACTTGTTAAAGAAATAATTGGAAGATTCTTGCTTGGTAATAAATACTGTGATGGTGGTATAAACTTTAATGGATACCAAAGAATCTTTTTTTCTTAATAAAATATATCAATTACTGGAATAGGATGAGAGTCATTGAATAATCAAATAAAATTCCTCTTTTTCAATTTAATAAGTAAAAAGAATAAATGCATATAGTTCATTTGTAGTGGTTGTTCCTAATATAATATAATGAGAGAATAGGAAAAACAATACAGATAAAGATCTTTCTATATTAGAATGAAATGTTTTTCTCTCTAGTAATAATCAGAATCAACTGTATTAAGGCTCATCTCCTATCAATAATATAAAGTATCTTGTTCATTATCTTAATTGAGAGATGCCAGAAAACAAAAGACTACAGAGAACAACTGGGGGAGGGACCGTGCAATTACTTGCTAGCTCAATTTCCAATTACATTTCATCTGCTACAATTACCTAGTGCGGACTGGTAGGGAAGGAAACTTTAATTTGGGAATTTGCTCTGATCCTTTCTGCTGACTTTCTGCTACGAACATAGAAAACAAAAGACATGTGTTAACTTGTGGCAAGTCTCTACTGTGCTTTATTGGTGGGTGTGGAATCATTTGAATTCTCTTTGGGGAAACAAAAGGCCAAACAAGCATCTCCTAAGCTTATTGAACAAAGGAATAGACAATTTTGTGATTAAAATGTCATTCTGAAAAGTACTGTTACTTATCAGAAACTATAATACCATATGTAACTTCTATGTCTTATAAAAATTAATTTACAAAATTATTTTTTAAATATTTTTCTTAAATATTAGACTCTAAGCACCACTATGAGCCACATCAAACCTTCTAGGCAACTTGACAACATTGGTGACTTTTTTCCCATAATCTATGAAGAAGTATTTTCTGGATCCAAATCAGTGCCTTTTGTCTTGCAACCTTAAAAAAGCCACTGATTCGTGTAAGTGTTTTGCTTCTTCACTGCCTCCTGTTGGTTAGGAATTGGAAACCGTAAGATGTCAGAACAGAATCAGCGCTGGGGAGGGGAGATCGTAGTGTCAATGAAACATCTGCTGATCTTGAGGAATTCTCTGTATGAAGCTCAGAAATTGTTTGAACATTCTGATTGCACGGTGTGGTGGTGGTGTTTTATCAATGGATATGGAATTAACTAATTTCCACCCCTTTGTCATGTAGGAACATTCCCCGGTGATTGTACAGCATGACCGTCATGTCTTTTCCATTTTTTAAATTGTTATTCCGCCAGTGTGGACGAGGGGAGGCGGATGTCAGAAATGCAAATGCTTGTGCCAATGCGTAGATCGGGATGGCATCGCCAAGTCATGGGGGCAAACGCTTGTGCCGGCAACTTAGTGAACACAGAGGCGGTTGTGTGCCCTCTCTGACTGATAACGGATTTATTAGAGATGATGATCTGAATGTCAGATTCTCATCTGGCACACAAATAAAATTAAAATGTCGCCGGATTGCATAAACTCGTGATCTTCCAGTGGGGTGTGAAGGTCATTCCTTCATGAATACAGAAATCGCCCACATCTGAGTCGCAACTTGCAAATGCATTATGTAACATCATACTGTATGTTTAGACTTTATACATTTTAATGAAATATTAAGCAGGCTTATTTTGAGTTGGTAATATAAATTGCAGTAGAGGTCATGACAGTAAAATGAATGCAGCGTTTCCCTGGGACAATTTATTTTTTTAAAGCCCTACTCTTCTCTCACTTAGGAATAACCAAAAGAATACAACTGTAAAAATTCCTGTCATCGTGTCTTCCCTTCCCAATTCCTTCCCCTTCTACTCCCCCCGCCTTTCGTATCAAGGAGCCCAATTCCCTAACTGAATGTTCCGCTAACCTGCCTCTTTACCCAAAAGGTCATAAGGTCAGAGGCCAATTGACTGCAAAAGATTCTGCTAAAGTAGAAAGCTGTCCTATGCAAAAAACAATAATAATAATCTATCAGCGCCCCCATTTCTTCACATTAAAGAGTTCTGCTGCACGGTAGGCAGAAAGTTAATAGGCAGTTTACATAACATTGGTAATAAATTGCCAGATTAAAAAGCTTTCTCAGTTGTATGATTCTGAGATTGAAGAAGCAAAACCATAAACTTTATTCTTAACTTGTCTTCTACCAGCATGTTGTTCGAAAACGTCTGCTTGGGTAATGTGTCATGTCCAATCGCCTGCGCAGGTGAGGCCAGTACATAGTAGAAGTAAATGTGTTTTTAAATGCCAGGTTTTAAAAGAAGACAGGCCCACTTGGTATCTCATTATAAGCGAAATGACTTTTCATGTCATCCCATCAGTAGTCATGCAGCTTTGGGGAGAGATTCAAAGGTCAACATTCATAACTCTTTATTCTGCACTGATTCACGCTTTTCTCATGAGAGAAACACAGGAAGACTGTTCTCTAAGTGGACTTGGGTTTCATGTAACAAATGAAAAAAAAAAAAAAAACTGTGGCCTGAGTTTCACTCTATGCCAACAATCCCTTCAATCTGATGCACTATTACCAGAGGAACAAAACATCACCAGGAAAAAAACAAGTTAAAGCGCCTGTTCCTTTGTTGCGTCCAAAGTGCTTGATGGCAGAAAACACGCTGGAAATGATCCGAGATACCGCGAGACAGTCCCTCAAGATAAAGAAGAGGCATATACTTTCTTGAGAACTGAAAGTTATTGACTTCAGGGGAACATGTTTCTCATTCTTTTAGTCAGTATATCATCATCCAATTAATTCCAATAAAAACAGTTAATTGGATTAACAATGCAAAGGAGTTACATACCGCAGAAACCAAGGATGCCAGCCAGCCTGTCTCCAGGCTGTTCATTCCTTCCTTCCTCCCACAGCTACGAGGCTTTTTTGAAACTTCTGTGGGCAAGGCCAGTTCTAGACTCCACAGATACAAAAATGACCAAGATCGTCAAAGTCCTCATCCTGATCCAAAAGATGGAGATAACGAAGCAAACAATATTTAAAAAACAGTAACTTTGGGTAGAAGTAAAAAGCATGAAAAGTACATGAGGCGTGCAACTTCCTTGTCTTGAGTAATCTCAACTCAGGTTTTTATTGGTTAAATCAGGGAGAGAGAGCAAAGGAGAAGGTGCCGGGATAAAAGCGGTGCTGGGAGGACAGGGACCGCCCCTGTGGAAGAGCAAGCGTTGTGATAACAGGTAATATGTCATATCCAATCGCCTGTGCAGGTCAGGCCAGTACGTAATAGAATTGAAACAGACTGGCCAACAAAGCAAATGGTAAATAAAAAAAAGCAATTGCCACACCCCTGTGATGGCTGTGAATCCTATACTCAGCTTTGAAGCTTTCACATTAAGAAGGTGTGTCTGTGTTGGGCTCTGCCTGCCTCTAAAGATGCCAGAAATGTCTGGAGAGCCTACTGTCTGACACGGGCTGCTTTTAGTGGCTCCAACCACAGATGACCAATTGCCCGGATGTCTGTACACGGTCCTATTTGATCTTCCTGGCTAAATTGCTAGTCCTACCTTTTTCCCTATAATATTCTTAATGCACTGTATATTTTGTAAAAGACAGGAGAATTGCAGGGGGTAAATTTAACGTCAGGAGGAAGAGTTTTGTGGGTTCTGTGCTCTGCATCTCTGCAAAACGAAGCTTCTCTGAAGAGAAGATGTAAAGTGGGCACCATGGCGCTCATGTCCCTACATGGACTCCCCTGTAATGTCAGCGAGACTTTAAGAAATTCTGTCTGTTCTTAAGAGTTATTAGCAATTTCCCCAATCCATCTGGATCTTTCATAGGTTCTTTCTTTTCTCTTTCTCTGTTCCATGCAAGGTCTTTCTGAAAGGGCTCTTAAACACAGGAAGAATAAGGGAAAAAAATGCAGGGTTTCTTATTTTTGCTCTATTCTGCCTCGTCTTTAATTTTCATCCATTTTAGCCTGTTTAGAAAGGTGCACTGGATTCAAAATCTATAAGCAAAAGTGAATATGCTAATAATTAATCTTTCCTTACCCTTTAAAAAGAATTTCAGAATCTTAGCCCACAAATGGGACATGATCAACTCGATGCAGTTAATCAGCTATAAGAAATAATATAATTTGCAACACTCTTCAGAACATGAGCACAAGGGGCAAGAAATAATAATTTAATATTATAAAACACGTCATTTCATCAACAGAAGTACCCATGCAGCCAGTAATGCTAAGAAATGTGCACACTCAATTCAAATCCCACCAACATGATGTGTTTTTTTATTGTTCCAATGTCAACTTCTCAAGAGCAGACTGGATGGAATGAAAGTTACCTCAGATTCATGAATGGCCATCTTTTTTTTCACTCTGCCAGTGTGAGAGGCTCTCATGACTCCCACCACCCTCTCCAGCTCTTGCCTTTGTTCTGATCTGTGTCTCCAGCAGATGCAGAGAACCACTGGTTCTTTTCCTCGCATCGTCCTTTTCACCTTGGAGAAGAACTTCCATTGGCTTTCCGATCCAAAGCCTCAGAATACATGCGTTCACTTCCAAAATGTATTAAATGACTCAGAAATATATGTTCTAAATTCTTTTTCATGATTTTTTTTCTTTTTAACATACTAAGTATCTCAAACACCAAAACGTATCCAGTATTGTATTTTATATTAGTCGTATTTTCAAAGTTCACGATACAGACCCTCAATCCAGAAACTCAGGAGAAAGTCATTCTTACTATCAGATGCACTTACCTTCTACAGGGGTGAGTGAGAAGTTTTCGTTGCCCATTTCAGGGGAGGTGGTGCAACATTATGTTAGGTTTCCTGGGACGTTATTTGTAGAAAGGATCTTAGCCCTTCATCAGCATGTGTGTCAGTCATGTGTTCTAGATCGGGGATTGTATGTACAGGCACTAGGTCTGAACTGGTGACCAGCTAAGGTCAATGTCTCCCCACTAGATCTGAAATCAGCATGATTTCTAGAGCTGCAAGAAAATTTGGCCTTTCTGATCCCATGCAGAAGAGTTGAGTAACCCCCCAAATGAGCCACCATCTTGTCTTTCAGGGATGGAGACACAGAGACAGGAACTCCCGGACCTGGACTGAGTATGTGGAGCCGTGTCTCTCACACCTTGGAACATGACCAAACACATCAATCTCACCTTCAGCCTTTGTGTTTTTCTTTCTTCCTTTCTTGTAGATTTCAAGTGTCCAGAATGAGGCATGGCAGGCTGTCTTCACTGGCCCAGGGAAGGTCCTGATTCTATTTTATTTCATTTCATTGCATTTTGCTTTATTTTATACTTTCTCTATCATTCCCTTTGCCTACTAGCTCATTCCCCTCCCACCGTAGGCTCTCAGCTCTGGTACATTTCATAATGTCTTTTCCATCCATTTCCGAACGTTTCCTTAGGTGTATGTACCTCACACATAACATAGCCAATGCAACAATCATTCTATAATCATGTGTGCGTATTATTAAAATATTTTAAATTTATTTAAATAGCATCATACTAGAAATCCTGTTCTTTTCCAACTTTATTTGACTTACCATTGTATCTTTGAGAATTTCCGTGCTGTTAAGAGTGACCCGAGTTCCCACTTCTGAACTCTGAAGAGCATTCTGTCAAATGTGCACACCACATTTCACCTTTCTCTTCTCTACTGGCAGACACTTGGGTTACCACCAGGTTCTTGGTGCTACAGTAATTGGAAATAAAACAAAAACAATGTATTAAGTTGACACAGCTTTCTTCTGGAAAATGAGGAGGAGGAAGACTGAAAAAAGAGGTGAAATGGAACAAGCCATCTTTTATGAATAGTAGGGGTGTCCTTGAAAGTGATCAGAAGATGGTAATCTCCTCTGGCAAATCTTCTCAGCTGCCATTGGTTGCAGGTTCCAAAGGGAGTTCTTTAGAAATTTGTTCTGCAAAAGGCAGAATTGAAACAGTTAAGCACCTTTCCTTATTGTAGGATTTCTCTGAGCATTTAATGCCTAAAGCAGATAACTCTCTTCCGGTATAAAGTAATAATATATAAAGCATTGCCTTAACCAGGATGCCTGTGAACTAGTCAAATTAGAGTTCCACGGAACAGGTTAGAGGAACTACTATTGTATTGTTGTTATTATCGTGTATATAAATATTTTTTTTAAAGACACAGTGATAACATTAGAACTGAATGAGATTTTCACCAGAACATACTGCATCTTGGAAAGAAATGATGTCCTTTTAGAGAGGAAAACATTTTGATGGCAGTTTGATATTATTCAGTATTTTTTTTTCTCAGTATTACACATTTGATGGTTTTGTGGTTTCTCCAATAGACTAAGTCACAAATCTCAGTGTAAAACCATGTTTGGAAGAATCTGTGACTGACCCCTAGTTAACCGTGCATACGCCTCGCTGTTCTCCGGGTCTGATCAAACCCACCAGCATAAGCCAGAGCCTAATCTACTGCAAGCGGTAAACCGAGGAGGCAGACGTGGAGCTTGGTTGCGAGAACCAGAGCCTCTCCATGCCTGGCAGCGAGACCCAGGGAGCCTCTGTTCCCTGGACCAGCTCTGAAGATGCTGGCCACACGAGTTCTATGAATCAGCACCTGCAGAGTGAGCACTTGTATTTAACCAAGTTCAGGGTCAGCAAACTGGATTCAGTATGTTCCAGCTGAAAACGCAAGTCTTTGTTAAAAGGCCAGGCATCGTTAATACACCGGTGAGCAATTGCCTGGGAACCTTCGGAAACTAGGTTTTCAGATTTGGGGGTTTTCTCTAAACAAAACTTTGCAAATTGAACTTTAGGAGGGAAATTGGGAGCCATTATTTACCATATTACATTCAAACATGAGAATTTGCAATTTAATGAGCAAAAGGACTGTTGCATGCGTTTTGTGAAAGCAAAAGATGATCCCAAATAAAAGGCTATACGTTAATCTATTTCATCTTTGTCATTTATTTTTGTAAAATGCTAAAGCTATGCTTTATTTACTGCAACTCTTCTATATATAATTCTCTGCAGTTTATAAAACTGCATCTAACATTTCCACCCCAACTTTATAAACTGCATTGATTTATTTCTGTTTCTTAAGCCTAAAACCATTTATTACAACAACAAAACATCCTCCTATTCTGGTGATCCGGGAACAAAGTCGACCCACTTACTGTGTGCTGAGCATTGACAGATGGCCAAATGGAGAGATAGCTTTGATTTTAATGTGTCTTAAGAGAGCAAATGAAGCAAAGGCAATCTTCATCTCATGTGAAAAGCTGGATTTTTGTGTGCCCTGTCGGCAACACTGAAGTGCAATTCTCACTTGATTTTCCACTCAACCATGACCATTCAGATGGCAAAAAGCATGGTCAAAGTATTTTTTAAGTTTTTTTTTTTCCTGTTTGTCTATAAAAGCACAGACAGAACTGACTCTACTTACTTCAGTGGTTGTCCGTGCTTTGCTGGTTCAAAGTCTTTATGGGTTTCACAGGTTATGAATTTTTAATTTGACATGAAATGAAGTGGTTTTGTCGAGAGAATCATTAACATCACAAAGACAGGGAGAATAAAAATTCCTCACACCTCCCCACCTGTGATTTTAGCATCTATCATGGTTGAAAAAGCAATTCACATTACTTGCTTTAAGCTTTGAAAGGGGCCAGACTTCAACAGCAGGACACGAAATAATGCTTGGAACAGAGCAGCGAAGTCTCATGGCTGCAGGATGCAACTGGACCTCAACCCAACTTTAAATACAAAGTACCATTTCAATGCGAAGCTTAACTTCTTCATCCTCCCTGAGGGTGTGAAAGACTGAAATAAGCACTTGGAGGAGGAGGAGGTAACCGCGAAGTTCTACAGGACTTCAGGCACTAGATCCTGCATAAACAAGTCGAAGCTGGCCCTCATCACCCCTGTGTGTTTCAAATTTGGGTAGAACTGTACTTCTGGAGGACACATATTAGTCACAGATAATCAGTGTAAGCCAGGAGACCACCGGTTTGTCATATTATAGTGTAATATACGCCGATATAAATTTCTCAGGTCCATGATCCAGTTGGTGTATTCGTGTTGACTTTGAATATAAGAAAATAAAATGAGAACAGGCTTTGGAGTGAGTCAGAAAGGCCTGAATTCAAGTCTTGTCTCTGCCTCGCACTTACATTATAAAACGAGACAGCTAGATGAGCTTTTTTTCAACCTGTTTACATCTCTGTAAGGGGAATAATAATACCACCAATTTGGCAAACTTCTTGCACCCATTGGATCAGATCATCTGAGAGAAGGGACTAGTGATGCCTGGTGTTCAGTAAATTTGAGTTCACTTAGCCCATGTGGCTAATATGCTGCTAGAAGTTTTCTACTCAAAGTCTGCTTGTGAGGAACATGAAACACACACTCGTATTTGAAGGAGAGTCACAGCCACGGAGCCCGGAGCTCCCAGAGCCACGTCGCCCCAGTGCGCCCAGTGGCTGAGTGACTGTCAAGTTCTTGGCTAGGACACGCTGCTAGAGAATAAAGGCAACTTCCCAGGGACCCAATATTCTACGGTGTCACATTTGACTGACAGGGGGACGACGTGGGGCCTCCTCCGAGTCCCTGCCTCGTCTGCCAGCCTCAGCGCTTCTGAGCCTGTCATCGCTCGTTCCCGCGCTGCTGGTGCTGGGACGTGGAAGGTGAGGACTCCAGAAATGCCATCCCCGCAAGGCCGCGGGTGCCCCCTGGGAAGTGAACGCTGAGCGCCCACGAAGGGAGATGCAAACGTTGACAAGATAATTACAAATATTTCAAAAGCGAAAAAACGTTTCACCCAGTCTCAAGGAAAGAAATCCCAGAGTCCTCACTCTCCATAGTCATTCTGGCAAGTCTGAAAACCATCGCTTTTTCCACCCATGGCCTTACCAAGCGCCCAATTGCCTGATTTCTCCGCTGGAGCAGCGTTACTTACTCTTTCAGATGGAAGACGGGCTCTGGGGTTAACACTCCGCAGCCAAGCGGGATTTTGCCTCCCTTCCCCCAACAGGAAGGTTGAATGATGAGAGATAAGGAGATAGATAAGACTCTTGGCCAGTCCTTAGTTCACGGCTTTGCTTCTTTCCTTCAGCTGCGAAGGGCAAGACAAAAAGGACACCTCCTCTGTCAGGGTGAGCACATAATATGTTGTCCACTTCTCACTGTCAGAGTGATAGGGGAGGCCGGTCAGACAGGACCCTGGGACCTCAGGCACTGGCTGGCACTGCCCAGAGGAACCAGGACATCAGGCCAGCCCACGTCCTGCTGGCCCTGAAGCCTCAGGACCTAGTGAGGGACTCTGGCACCACACACAGGGGCCTCACTAAATGAACAGAAATGAAAACACTTGAAATAGAAATAGAAATGTGTGCTCAGTAGCCCTGATTATCATACGTGCAAATCAAAACTACAAAGAGATGTCACCTCATATCAGTCAGAATGGCCGTCATCAAAAAGTCCACAAACGATAAACACTGGCGAGGGTGTGGAGAAAAGGGAACCCACCTACACTGTTGATGGGAATGCAGTTTGGTGCAGTCACTGTGGAAAACAGTATAGCATCCTCAAAAAACTAGAAATAGACTTACTGTATGACCCAGCAATCCCACTCCTGAGCATATATCTGGAGAAAACTCTGATTCAAAAAGACACCGGCACCCCAATGTTCAGAGCAGCGCTATTGACAAGAGCCAAGACTTGGAAACAATCTAAATGTCCATCAACAGATGACTGGATAAAGAAGATGTGGTATATTTATACACTGGAATATTACTCAACCAAAAAAAATAAAATTAAGCCACTTGCAGCAACACGGATGGACCTGGAGACTGTCATACCAAACGAAGTAAGCCAGAAAGAGAAAGAAAAATGCCATATGATATCACTTATATGTGGAATAATAAAAAAAAAACCAGAGAACACAAATGAACTTATTTACGAAACAGAGACAAACTCACAGACATAGAAAACAAACTTACAGTTACCAGTTACCGGGAAACAGGTGGGGAGTTTCAGATACTAACTACTATATATCAAACAGATAAACAACAAGATTCTCCTGTATTACACAGGGAACTGTATTCGATACCTCGTAATGGTGCCTATAGTGAAAAAGGAAATGAAAAGAAATATATATATATAAATATATATATAAGCTGAATCACTGTGCTATACACTATAATTAATACAATGTTGTAAACCAATTACAATTCAATAAAAAATAGAAATTTGTGTAAAAATCAGAACGTAGGAAGGACAATATCATGACAAAAAACAACTACTCCATAATTAGTCTAAAACGTTCCTTTTTAGCATTTGGTCACAGGCCAAGCAGACACCTCAGCTTGAACATTCATGGGAAGATCAAAACTGTAAGCCTGCAACTGAACCCATGGTTGAATTCCCCAAATTTCTTCTTCTTGTGTCTTCCAAGTGTGACCGGCACCCAAGGCAGAAATCCCTCCAGCAGCCAAGAGAGCTCGTCCTCCCCCATCTCGTGGCCAGTGATTCAGCAAGCCACGTGACTGTCCTCCCTTACAAATAATGATTCCTTTACTCCTGTCACACACTGAGTTGAAGCCATCAGCTTGCCTGTTTAAACACTGCCTCTGTTAGTTTCTTATGGCTGCTGTGATCAATTACCGCACGCTTGGTGGCTTCAAACGGCACACATGTATGCTCTTAGGGTTCAGGTCCCAGCCTGGGTTCACTGGGCTGAAATCAAGACGTCACCTCCCCCCAAGCCACTCATAGTCCCCACACTGCATTTTCTTCTCTAAAACACCTTGTATTTTTGACCCCTACTGACAACTGTCCTCTCTACAAAATGCACCCTTTCTTCTTAAATCCCATGTAAATATTCCAATTAGATTTAATAAGACTTTGTGTCTTATCTCACATAGAAAACATGTACATTGAACAGGTATTTTCAACATTTTGTTTGAAAAAAAGAAGAACATTCATTGAGGAATATTAGAGATCGTGGCAGAGACAGTGAAAAAGGCACTTTCCAGAAAAATAGCAGCCTCCATCCCAAGCCATCTCAAAGAAAGCCAGCACGCAGCCTCTGCTCCTTCTTCGTGAAGAGTTCAGTCTGAGTGGAATATTGGCATTTAATGGAGCTAATAATCTTTTCAACTTGACGACACCTGTGGGATTCGAGGATGCCCACCAGATTTTAGGAACTGTATTTCTACGCAATACATTTGAAACTACATAGAGTTTAAAGTTATGCTTTTCAGATCCATTGTTGGTGCAAAGCTCCGGTGGAAAGAGCTTTAGAACTGCGAAACATCTTAATTAGCACTACACTGTTGAGAAATTAATAAAAATGTGTGTCTATATTTTCCATGGGAATACTTAAAATCAAGAAGGCCCCAGCTGCCTGCTCACGAAGATGAACACTACCCTACACAAATGTGCAGTTATGTCAAAAAGTGGAACTCGAGTTTCTAATCTACACTTTCCCCTCTTCTTGCTTCCACTATTTCTACCAGTGCAGAGCACGCTAGCCCACATCCTTCCTTTACGGAGAGGAGATCACCCACCCCGCCCCCTTTGGGGTGTGTAGAAATCACCACGGGCTATTCTGAGCCTGGAATCTAGCATCCAGACTTACCAGAGCTCAAACAGGGAGACTCCTCCCGCCACCTGCCGCTCAGCACGTGCTGCGGGGGGAATTATCCTGGGATGCCGGGAGCAGGCCCCAGCTACTGTGTCCTCAGCCGCCCTGACCAACCACTGAAGTGGACTGTGCTGGATTACACGGTGGAGTCCTGCTCCTAGTATGAGAAACCTTCAACTCAACAACAAAGTCAGATTCAAGTTCCACTGGTTTTAAGACTCCTGCCGCTACTAACCTATCCCAGACTAATCCTTCCTCTGAACTCTCAACACACGTATTATGCCATGTGTGAGACCTTGCCACACGCATCTTCATATTCTTTGTGTTTTGTTTCTCCTAGTAGTTTGAGAGCACTGTATTTTCTAGCTTTAATTTAGCCCACATTGGCCAGTGTGTCCGGTGCACTGTTATTCAATGCAAGATGAGCAACTGTTGATGGATTATATGTGTGTGTATGTGTGAGATAAGAGGTATTTGAATCTTTAGGGTGTGTTGTCATGAGACTATGCATGCTAGCAACCTTAAGCATGTCCATAGCAGCATTATTTACAATAGCCAACATATGGAAATGACAAGTGTCCATTGATGGATTAATGGAAAAAGAAGATGTGATATCATGGAATATTACTCAGGCATAAGAAAGAACGAAATCTTGTCATTCACCACGATACAGATGGGCCTGGAGTACATTATGCTGGGTGAAATAAGTCAGACAGAGAAAGATAAACACTGTATGATTTCACTGTTATGTGGAATCTTCAAACGAACAAATAAAATCAAGCTTGTAGGTACAGAGAACAGACTGGTGGGTGCCAGAGGACAAGGGGTGGAGGGTGGATAAAATAGGAGAAGGGAGTGAAAAGGTACCAAGGTCCAGTTCTAATGTAAGTAAGTCATGGGGATGTATGTACATCATGGTGACTATCATTAAGCGTGCCATATTGTATATTTAAAAGTTGCTAAGAGAGTGGATCTTAAAAAAGTCTCACCACAAGAAAACGCTTATAACTATGTGTGGTGATGGATGTTTACTAGACTTAATGTGGTGATCCTTTCACAATATATACAAATACCAAATCATGCTGTTGCACAGCAGAAACTAATATGATGTTAAATGTTAATTATTTTGTATTTAAAAAGAGAGGGGGAAAGAATCAGGGGTGCTTGTTACTAATTTAGACAGCAAAGCTCCATCCCAGACTTGCTAAAGCTCGTCTTGAGGAACAAAGCCCTGGAATCTGCATTTTAACTGGACTCCTGCAGTAATTCTTCTGCCCAACAATGTCCAGGGTCGACTGCCTAAGATGAGCTTCAGATACTGTTTGTTTCCTCTCTGCTGGTCACAAGGGGAGCAGAATGATGAGTCCAGACGTGGAACATTAAAAGATGAAACAGCCTTAATCTCTTTAAGCTTACCCAGTTAGTGACGTTACCCACGAGATGACCCACAAAGGAGCTGGATGCTGAGATGTAGCAAAGTTCCAAAGCAACAGAGTTACATTCATTTGCCCTGAAATGCTCCCAGCCTTGAGCGTGGAGGCACTGTGCGCCCACAGGTGGCAGGCAGGAGGGACTGGTGGCTACTGCGCTCCCCTCTGAGTTAGATCTAGACTCACATCTCCGCCCCTCCACTCGAGAGCTATTTATCCTGGGAGTGACATCACTTCTGAGGCTCCACGTTCTCATTAGCAAAGCAGAGAAAGGCATGCCTACCTTATAGCTTGTTGTGAGATTTATTTACTTATTCATTTTAATTGAATTATAGTCAGTTTACAATGTTGTGTTAATTTCTGGTGTATAGCACAGTGATTCAGTCATATATATACATATATATGTGCATATATGTATATATATATTCCTTTTCATAGTCTTTTTTATTATAGACCATTACAAGATATTGAATACAGTTCCCTGTGCTATACAGTAGGACATTGTTGTTTATCTATTTTATATATAGTAGTTAGTAGTTTTCAAATCCCAAACTCCCAATTTACCCTCCCTACCCTTTTTCCCCCCTGGTAGCCATAAGTTAGTCTTCCATGTCTGTGAGTCTGTCTCTTTTTTGTAAATAAGTTCATTTGTGTCATTTTTTAAGATTCCACATTCAAGTGATATATGATATTTTCCTTTCTCTTTCTACTTACTTCACTAATATGATAATCTCTAGGATCATTCAAGTTGCAGCAAATGGAATTATTTCATTCTTCTTATGGCTGAGTAGTATTCCATTGGCTATATGTACCACAACCTCTTAATCCAATCATCTGTCAATGGACATTTAGGTTGTGTTGTGAGATTTAAATTAAAAGATACAAACAAAATGCCAGAACCATACATAGTAAACACTCAACAAATGCTAACAAGTTTTATTGTCATTAACATAGATTGCAAGATGACTGTCTTCATTTAGTCTTAAACATAAAAATAGGATTAAATATGATTAGAACAAACAGCATGCTTTAACTATTGATAAACAGTCAGATAATACCTAGCTATTTATGCTTTTAAATTATCACTCTAAATTGGTCATCATTTGTTTTAAATTTTAGCAATTAGAAACTGAGTATTTTCTGTGCTTTATTGTTCGCATAAAATTTCTTAATGGAAAGATAAATTCCATTTTATTCATCTGCAGTTACATGAAACCTTACAGTTCAAGCCATGGAGACATTTCCAGTCTTACTCCTCATCTGGAATCTGTTAGCAAAATTTTAGGCAAGTCCCTGGAACGAATGAATAGTGTCTAAACATCTAACCTTGCTGATTAAAACCAGCAACGGTCGCTATTGCGTGTGCAAAGGAACACAAATCTGCTTGTACATAAAAAAATGCAATAGCATCCAAAATCCCAATTCAACCTCAATTCCCTTTGATCTCAATTGAGGTAAAATGGCCACAAACGATACCTCCTTCCCCTTCGGTCTAGATGGGGCTGTGACGGAGGTATCGGGTTGATCAAAGTGGCAAGAGTCATAAGACTGCAAAAAGTCAGACGAGAGGAGAAAGGCAGAAGCTTACTGATGGGGGTGCATTGAGAGTGGGGGCCAGAAAAAAAAAAAAAAAACAGAGATCAAACAGGCCATGGAACTGTGAGCAGGGATAGAGGTGACACTGCGGTGGGATGATGGGGCAGAGTGGGGCCAAGTTGATGTCTTTGAGTCTGAAATGTTGAATTTTGCTGCCTATTGCAAATACTGTGACTTTCGTTCAATTGATTTTTTAAAGGTTGCTTGATGAATTGCATACGCCTTATAGCTCTCTCTCTTACCTTTAAGTTCCATTTCCGGGTAATCAAATTGCCCCACCTCCAGCCCCACCGATTCGTTTATTCACTTATTCGTGAAATAAATATTTATGTTGTTTACCTCCACAATTTTTCAGACATTCTGACTGATGCTGAGGACATTGAAATTAATAAAGCACTGTCCCTACAGGAGACAGTCATTTAAAGACACAGAGCAGAGGTGCGGGAAGGACTGGGGAAGGGCTGGCGGAAGCGCGGACGGGGAGGTCTCCAGCTCCCCAGGCAAGCGGGGGCGAGAGCTGAACCGAGTCCAAAGATGTTCACAAGAAAGAAAACATGGCACAAGTTACTCTACACGTATGAGGCAGCAAGGTCAAGGACGTGGAGACAAGAAAGGTCAGGGTCCATTCAGAGCGTGGCAGTTGGCTCCACAGGGCATCCAGGATGCCCACAGGTGAAGGGATAGAGGGCAAAAGGGAGAGGTAGACCCAAGCAAGATTCTTCCATAAGAGCCCTTGCTTATCATGCTAAGGAGAGGGGCTTTATCCTATAGCAACGAAAGGGTGTAAACCAGAGATACTGGGGAGGGCATGGCTCAGTGGCAGAGTGTGTGCCTATCACACACGAGGTTCTGGGTTTGATCCCCAGTACCTCCATTAAAGTAAATAAACCTAATTACCTTCCCCCAAAAAATATAAAATTAAAAAAATTTTTAAACCAGAGATACATAAAATGAAATTTGCATTAAAAACAATCACGTCTGTTGCAAGGTGACAATTAGAGAGAACTGAAAGCTGGAGAGAGAGAGACAGCTTAGGAAGAGGCTGTCAGGAGGATTCAGGAAAGAGAACACAGCACCCTGAGCTATGCTGGTGGGAGTACGGAGGGGCAGGAGATGCTGAAAGACATCTGAGGAGGTAGTTTGGACGTGGAGCAGGTCAGGACCATCAGCATCTATTCCCCTCCCTCTCAAAACATGCAGCAGTGGAGGGATTATGGAAGCTATTGGTCCTTCTATATGCAGAATGCCCTGTTAGAGTCAAATCAGGGAGTCAGAGGGGCATGCTTTGAAGAGAAAAACCTAATAAGACTCAGGCAAACAGCAAGTGTAGTTGTATTTTATAAAACACATTTTAATAATAACCAAATGGCCTGGAGGAACCCTCACTGTCAACCATTGTATCGTCGCCTTACTGGTGATGGGTTGACAACCCAGTGGGAGGTGGAGGAGAGGAAGGACTCCTTGATTTGTGTGCTGAATAAGTGTTTAAAATGTGGTGCTCTCATTTATTGTGTATTTTAAGAGATGATAAAAGGAAAATTGTTGTAAATTTAAGTTACTCCTCAGAAAAATAGTGACTTACTGAATCACATGGAAAACCCAAGTTTTTCTCAAAAAAAAACTAAGTTATTTCAAAAGAAGATATACAAATTTATTAACTTTGAGGCTATTTAATTATTTCTTGAAGTCAGAGAAATTGATAAATTATTAATATATTAATTTTAGAAACCTAGACATTCCAGGAATTAGATTTCAAAGGATTTTAGAATATAGATTTCTTATAAATCAAAATTTAATCACACTTTTAACACATACTCTTTGTTAACAAACCAAGAATTCAGCTGCTTTGTTTCTGGATTATTTTGTCCATGAACCATTGCCATAATCAGTTAGCAGTGACACGTGAAATTGGGGATGGAAGAAGGCTTGTATTCATGCTTTTCCAAATGTACAAAAAGCCCCACATTTCCCTTTTCATGGCAAGCTGCTCCTTCTGAAATCCTTTGGAACAATGAGCCTTTAGCCATCCAGTTTCCCTCTCCCACAGGAGAGGACTCCGAAGGATGGCAGGTGCACCTTCCCCCTAACGCCTCGGGCACATCCCAGCTGGAGGATGGGCCCTGGACACCTGCATGCAGGTGAAGGTGTCTCAGAGAAGGCAGATTACTTCCGTTCTTGTTCTCTCACATCCCAGGTCTTCACTCGGCTGGCCACAGTTAAGCTAGCAAATACGTGTGAACATTTTCAGAACTATTCACACTGCATCCAAAACAAGATGAAGACAGTTGCTCTAATGAATGACGGAAGAGTCCAGATCAGGAGTCTTTTCCAAAAAGATGGCATTTAGTGGTCAGAAGAGGCAGGTAAGAAAAATTCGTAGGTCAAGGGTAACTCACAGAAGAATGGTTTGACCAACTGTTTTGGCCAATTGACACCTGCCAGCTGCTAAGGGTCGACCAGGGAAGGAATGTGTCTGGAGAGAAATCTGTGTTTAAGGTGCTTGTAGCACATGCCAAGTTGGATTCAGGACTGGAGGCTGAGAAAAATGAAAGAATATATAAACTGGTAAACTATTAGATAATGGTTGAAGAAAGAGATGTGAATTAAACCCATCATCATTTCTTTCAAAAAGGAGGAGGGAAGAAATACATGGGTTAATTTTTTTCTTTCTCTAATCCTGAAAAGTAGGACATCCATTCCAGCCAGATGTTGTTGAATGACAACCAAGAGTAAGATTATGGCTCTTTTTTTTTTCTTTTCTAACTTTTTAACATGGAGGTTTTGAAATAATTCATCAAAACTATCTAGTGTGCGTCTGTCACAACCATAAGGTAATATGGTCTTAGGGAGAAAATATTTTCTCTAGATTATGTTTGGCAAGGTGAACTTATTGTAGAAGAATATCTATGAAGGGCTGACAAATAACTTTCAGTTTTAGCCCGTCCACTCTAGCAGAAGCATGTAGCAGTAGCACACTACTAAGGGCTGTGGAAATAACACCCTCAGTGTCCATAAGTGCTGGGAATTTCAATTGAATTATCAATCTAAGTACTGTCCTGCTATAATCTAAAAAGTAAACAAGCAGTCTCATTACACAGAGATAAGGTATGGTTTGGGTTGTAGGAAACCCAGAGTCTTGATGTAATCTCTTCCCTGACCTACCTTCCCCAGCATCAGACCGCTCTCGCTAGAATGGAAACGTCTTCATGCAAAACAACCAGAGAAGTCGCTATTTTGCCGAAGCTATGTTCTTTAAAACTTTTTTAAAACAAAACAAACATTTAAAAATTCTTAGAATTGCCTAAAACAAGAGTTGCAGAGATTCCAAGAAGTAAGCACACTGCTGGGCATTTCTCTGTGCGAAGCTATACGATGCATTTCCTGGAAAAAGGCTGTCATGATTGGAGCTGCTCTACAAACAAACAGAAGGATGAGGAGAGAGTGGTGGTGTAGACTTTCCCACCAGCAAGGGATCAAGATCCATTTCTGATCCAGCCCTTGGAGGAGGATTACACTGTGGCAAAGAGCAAGGAGAAACGTTCCGATTTCGCTCTCTCCTGACCGACCGTGGGGCCGGGAAGCCGGCTACCGGAGGTGAGTTGATGACGACCTCTGGGCAAGACCAGATGTTATATTGTTCTCACTCACGTCCAAAAAGGAGCTGATTTCACGGAGCTTAAAAGTCATGCTAAAAATATCCTTTGAGACTTTCATTTCTTGACAGCTTGGAATTCCTGCAAAATATTTGGTGTGGCACAACACATTTTTGCAAAAAAACCCAGTAAACATAGACATATTTTATTAACTAATAACAGACTCTAATATGTTGATGCAGCCAACGACTGCCTTCCATTTTCTTCCCATCAACAGGAGGAAACAAAGAGTTTGCCATGTGGATCTGTGCTTTTTCATGGACAAAAATGCGTAAGAATTTTTGCGCTGGTTGAAAACAAGATTCTTGGCAAGTCTTAGTTAAAAAGACAAAACACAAACAGGGCTAGTCCAAAGAGAGTCGTGCATTTGGAGGCTCTGTGTGTGCGTGTGTGTGCGTGCATGTGTGTGTGCATGCAAGCATACCTGCATCTTCGTGCTCTTGCTCGGGGGATGATGTGACAGGGACAGAGTCATAGGAAGAGAGCAAGTGAAGAAGACGGTAGGCACGGTGTGTGATCATTTTTTCTGACACTCTCTCCCGCAGAGGGCAGGCTGGGTCTTTGGACTGGAAGACAGAAGGCTGTACTTGCATTACTGAGGACCATAGTGCTGGAAGCCATGCTGGTGAATGGTGCCAGGACCTGCCTTCTGATCCCAAGTTCTCTGAGTTTCAGCAGCCCCATTTGCCTTTGATGATTTGAGAAAATTATCCAAAAAAAATCAAAATTCTGCCATTTATACATTACTATCTTACTAAGGTTCTGGGAGCAAGTTTCTTCAAGTCTTAAGTGATACAGTGCCATCATAAATCCCTTAAAATGTACCTTCATTGGATTCTATCTAATTTTGCATGAGAGCAAAATTAGTGTTTTTCTTGGATCTGTAGAAATCACTAAGGCACATGAAGTAGGCAGGAGGCGGAGGAGTCTTTGGCTGGACTGACGTCCGTAGCAGTTGGTGTCACCTCCTGATTCGTTCCAGTGAGTAGGAGCTTACCCTGCACCTACCAGGCACTGGGCGGAATGTGGTACAACTCAAGTAAGTGAGGAGGCCAGGCTGCGTGCACCTTCACACAGCTCAAATACGGCCCCTCATTTTTTTCAGCAGTTTCTATCTCCCACTAACTGCAGGAAATTTCTTTTTCTCTTTCTGTCAGAGGAGTAGCTGTTTCAAGCATATATAAGGCAGGAGAAGAAATGGGGCCATGGGGATGAAATTGAAAATTAAAGGAGGATTACAAGAGCTTGGAGCTTCTCAGAAAAATGATGCTTGCTTATAGGATGTGATTAGACAGAGGCGATCATTTTTTGAGTTCTTTTTCTTATAAGTGATTTCTTTTATAATTTGTATATTAAATATTTGCATTATATATTATTTACATATATTTTAATCTCTAAAAGCTCATGAAGTTTGGGATTAGCCTTTTAAGAGCAGCATTTCTGAAATATTCCACATTCTCTTTGTTACTCACATTCAGTTATAAACTGAAGTCACAGAGGTATCACATAAGATTGTGAACACATATTTGGGAACATTTGCAAAATTAGTCCCATGTTGTACTTTTGTAAGATTTGCTAATAGCACAATGGGTAGAGAGATGGTCAAGCTTTACTGCTGCCCCTTTGAAATGGGGGAATGACAGGTGACCTCAGTATGCTACCCTGGCCCCTTGTCCAGTATTGAACTGTGAGGCCCTGAAGGGTTAAGTCTCCATTGTCTCCCCCTCCCCTGCCACCCCAGCTCCCTCCCTAGACCCAGCCCAGAGGAGCACCCACGGCTGCACGGGCGACTCAACCAGGCTGGCATCTACATAACCGCTAGGTACTACCACTTGCGTGCAGACATCTTAATACGTTCATTCCTTAACTGGTGATTTTAACATTACATTCAAAGCTAGGTATTTAATTGTAATAACTACTGAAAATGCAGTGCTAAGTAAACTGTATTAGAAAGTGAGTTTCCTTCTTACTATTTGGTGTTGTTATGAACTTCAACACCTTTCCACAAAATAAAATAATTTTCAATAAAAGAAACTTGAAAATGCTTTTATCTTCTTTTATTATGCACTTAGAGAACCATCTTTAGTGTGAAATGAATGATTAGATATATGAACATAATATAATATATTTATATATTTATGTTATGTATTTGAACTTTATATTCATTAATAGTATATATTATTAACTAATATGTATGTTATTAAAGTCTATATTTTACATTTTAGTTGCATGTTGTATATTACATTATATGTAAAGTTCAAAATACATTATTTTAATATAAAAAATAAGTAATACATATAAAATGTTAAGTTTAATAAATATATAACATTAAAGATATAATATATAAAGGATATTTAATGAGTACAGAAGAAAATTAATAGCACCAGATTAATAAGCACTAAGAATTTATACTCCAACTACACTTCATAGGTCTTTTATTTCCATGGTCACTAGAAGGAATAGTGGGACGTCACAGGAACTTCTCCCATACACTTCCCTGTCACTTAACCGAAAGTTTCAAATTTTTAAAACACAATAATCTTGATTTTGTATTTCAAATAAAATGCGTACTTGAATACAGAAAGGGAAAGCTGTGTGTGCTCAGTTTTCTGTGATTTCTCATTCTGCAAAGCATACAATGTCCAAGTGAGGAAAATGATGCTTTGCTCTGTCCATGGAATTTGCCTGTATGTGATGTGAGTCCAGTAACAGGGCTGTCTCTTCCCAACAAGGACTGATTCATCATTCATTTGCCAGACAGCTATGGAGAAAAACCAATTCAAAGAGCATTTAGAGTGGAAGAGTAAAAATAATTGATTGCTTACTTTCTGTTGGGACATACTTTGAACTCAATTTTTTTTTGCCATGAAATCAAATGTCTTCATTACCATTTGTGTATATCATTCAAAGTATATTGTAAAAGATTACATCTACATATAGTTCATTCATCACATTCCCAAATTAAGAGAACTATGAATAAAGTGAATTTGGTTTTCTCTGTCATTGCTGTCAATACTTCTTGATAAACAAAGACACAGTTGGGAAGACTGATGGTCCACATCCTCAAGCTTTGACACATGGATGAGGCGGTAAAGAGAACGAAAGGACTCAGAGATTCTGGAAATTCTACCCACTGATACAGGCAAGACCCTGCTGAAACACACGGACACAGGAAGCGAGAGAAGAGTGAAGTGTGCCTCCAATAATTCCAACCTTTAGTGTCCACGTGAATCCAAAAACACTCAGTAAAATCAGCGTGGTCAAGCACAACTGCCAGCTGTGAATATCTAAAAGTGAAAGCAACGAGTTATTTTGGTTTCATGTTTTGGCATACCCAGAGGAGAGATGCCCAACCCCCTATTTGTTATAAAAAAAAAAAAACAAAAACTTTGTGATTAAATTATTTACTTTTAGCCTGTTTGTAATAGTCTAACATAAATAGGGCTCTGCACTCATATATTTTGAAAAGTGAAAAAAAAAATGCAATATCACCAAATACGACTTTCCTCCTGAAAAAGTCATCCTCATAAGGGCGAAGACTTCTGCTTATAAAATTTTTATAAAAATCCATCTGTAAACCATTGTTGATGGTCCACCTGGGGACAGAGAATGACAGAATCAGTCACAGGTATGAACAGCGCAGGAGCCCTTAAACAAGTTGCTTGTGTTGTCACATTTCACTGTAGAAGCCGATTCCTTATATGAGCCCCCATGCAATTATTCTCTTCACCAATAAAAATATGTTTTTCTATTCATTTGCAGCAGTTTTACAAGTACTCGTCAGGTTCTAGGTAATTTCTAAACACAAAAGCCCAATTACAGAATTGGACATAGTATGAATTTACAGGATGTCAAATAACACACTTGACTGAACTGTTATCTGTTCCACCTGTTCCAAGGCACTCAGAAGCCGTCCAAATGTCTCTATTAAGAGTACTCTCGTACCAAAATACATCACATTAGAAAGTTTGAAGCAGGTGTTTCTGGGTTTATTAATAATTCAACAGACTTGAATGGCCATAACACTTTGTGTCAAAGACAATGAAGCCAGCCAGCCTACAAGGGGCTGGTCTGTCTGTACTTTCACGGTCATTACGCCCTGGGAATGGGCACCAGTTGTAGAGGGCTGACCAGAAAAACAGACACACCCAATAAACGTGAAGTAACAGAAGTCCACAGAAGGCCGAGGGAAAGTCCAAAACCACGTCAAAGGGTGAGTGGAAACGAAGGATGAGAGGAAGTCTGGGGCTGAGGGGAGAGCCTGAGCAGGTGCGCAGAGGTGTGGAGTCACGGGCTGGGGAGGTCATGGGGTCCCTGCACCACCGTGTCTCGTGGGTGAAGGGCTTGGGGGCGTGGGGGGAGCAGGATCTTGGAGAAGATCCATGGTCAGGAGAAGCGAGATGTGTGTGTTCAGGAGGTTACGCTTCAGACTTGGGTCTGAAATCAGGAGGCCAAGACTTAAGTTGCAGAGCAGCAAGTGTGCGGGGCGTAACTCACGTAAACACGTGATTCAGGCAGGGCGACCTGTGAAAGACTGAAAAGATGTGGAGAATCTTTCCATAGTCCCAGTGAAAAATAAAAAGAAGCAAAATGTTAATTTTTAAAAGCACACTAATAACAATGCTTGTATGCCATTCCTTCCTTCCTGGAGCCCCTACTATGTGTGTACCAGCAACACGGTGCCAGGAGTGGTACTTTCTGCTTTGGGACCCTGAGGACAGGCCAGCTGTCTGAGGGCTGAGAAGGCGAGTGTAGGCTGCTGAGCCAGTAGAGAAAAGCCAGCACAAGCCACGGTCCCTGGACGAAACATTAAACAAAAAGACAAATACTAGAAGAGAACTGCAGGAAAGGCATGTGTGCCCTGAGCAAATACAAGGCAGGTCAGGAGCCCAAGCTGGTGGGGAGGAGTGACTTCTCCATGAAGGTGACATTTCCTTACACACAGAGGGAGAAGGAAGACAGCCCCAAGGGAAGGACCCCACAGCAGAGGGGACACAGGAGACGGGCCAGCCAACGCTGGAGGTGCCACGGAGCTTAAGTATGGCTCATACTGAGAAAACCTCACCAAATCAGAAAGTGGAAGGTGACTGTCCACGCTGTCCAGAAACCACACTCATTGGAATTCACTCAAAGGACCTGGAAAGTTGCATCCACACAAAACCCTGCACACGGATGTTTACGGCAGCTCTACTCGTAACTGTCGGAACTTGGAAATGGCCAGAATGTCCTTCAGCGGGTGAATGGATAAACAAACTGTGGTCTGCCCAGGCAATGGAATATTACTCAGTGCTGAAAAGAAATGAGCTATGAAGCCATGAAAAAACATGGTGGCAACTTAAATGCATATTATTGAGTGAAAGAAGCCAATCTGTACAGGCTACATACTGCATGATTCCAATTATTGGACATTCTACACAAGGCAAAACTATAGAGACAGTAGAAAGATCAGCAGTTGTCCACGGCAGGGGGCACGGGGATGGGTAAGGAGAACAAGGGATTTTTAGGGCAGTGAAATTCCTCTGTGTGATACTATAACCATGGATACATATTATGCGGTTGTTCTAATCCATAGACTCTACACCGAGAGTGGGCCCTAAGGTAAACCGTGGACTTTGGGCGATTACAATGTGTCCATGTAGGTTCATCAAGTGTATCAAGTGTATCAAATGTACTGTGTGGGGGTGTTGACAGTGGGAGAGGTTGTACACGTCCAGGGGCAGAGGGTACGCAGCAATCTCTGAACCTTCCTCTCAATTTTGCTGTGACCCTAAAATTGCTCTTTAAAAAAAAATCTTTAATAAATGTTCACTTCTGGAGCACAGAAGTGAAGAGAAAGAAGATGCAAAGAGGAAATGAACGTGGACCTGTTTCTCTCCAGGAACTAGTCCTCGGAGCTCCAAGCCAATGAAGTTACTAGAGGTGAAGGGCAGGCGAGAACAATACCTTGGCTCATCTTCAAAAAATCTGAGAGGTTTCATGAAAAAAAAGGGGAGGAATGACAGAAGCTGTGAGGACACCATTTTTATGGGAGACTAGAGCATATCGATATGCAAGGGAGAGGGCAAATGGGAAAAAAACCCAAAGAAATAAGAGCAGGAAATGTTGAGTAATTGGATGAAATCTCAGAAGGGTCACTGAGAGCCAACATCTGTGAAGTCTTTATTGTTGCTAGTACCATTTTGGCATGAGGACAATGAAGTTCTAAGAGTTTAAGTGACTCTGAACATCAAATAAGCAGTATCATTTGATCTATGGTCTTGTTTGCTAGATTCCCTGAGACAACTCTAGGTATTTATCCTTAAACACGTTTATTAGTCACTCATTTAAAAGAAAACAAACCAACCTATCTCTCCATTGCTTGGGTCCTAGGAGAGCAGAGGTGACAAGGGTCTTATCCATTGAAAAGCATCCCTCTTGAAAAGCTTATCCTCTGACAGCATCCCTAAGCCAGAGATATGTCAGCACGATGCCTGGGGAGCCGCTGAAACCTGAATGCCCTTGGAATGTCACCCACAGGCATGAGAAGGAACCCAGTGTGTCCCTCATTGTCAAATGGGTCCTGCACACAGCCTGCGTAGAAGCACATGCATGAAGCACCAACTGGGTTAGAAAATGCCAAGCTCGATCCGTGCCCGCTGGGTCTCCCTGTGACTAGATGGTAAGACTTCCTCTGTTATATTCTGCCTTAGAATGCTTTCCATATTCCTATTCACTGAATACACAGTCACAATGGACACATTAACGTATTGAAATTGGAGGTCACAATCAATTTCCTGCTCAGCACCCTCTTCGTACCATACAAAAATTAAATCTATTCCTTAGCAACAGAGAAGCATTTATGAGATAGGGAGTTGTCATGAGAAGACCTCCCATAGTGCTATGAGTGAGTGGTTAACTGAGGATGCCAGGCCAAACCGTCTAAGGGACGAGGAGAGAGAAGATAACACAAGCCCACTTTTCTCTCTGTGTCATGTTTTCTCTATAGCATCCAAAACCACTCCCTCCAGAGAAGGGAAGAGAGAAAAACCTCAGCCGTGCTCCCCTCCCTTCCACCAGCCCTCCACCCAAACCTGGCTCCTGCTTACTAGAACAAAGAGTCAGTCTGCTGAGGTCATCAATCTTTCCAGCCGTTTCAGCTAAACACTGTTCTGCACTAGTCCAAAAAGAGCCTACACTCATGTCCCTAAAAAGATGGCATGGGTCATGGGAAGGCTGCCTAGCAAGCTGCACGGCCAGGGTCCACACCCAACAACCTCCAGAAAATTCTAGAATATTGCAAATAGTGGATGAAGAAATCTGGGAGAGAGACTGTTTCTCTCTTGCTTCCTCTGTGGTTCACAAAGACACTCTGATTTGTAGGGACTTGGGCTCATGGCTAGTAGCAAGGTTTTAAAGGAGAGAATTTTTTTTTTATAGCTGTAAGACTATATTCAGGGGTACCTGCTACTGTAGTTAACTGTGTTCTCCAGTCCTCATTCAATTAATATCTAATCCTCTAAAAGCAACACAGAGCAATGGAGGAGGTAATTCAGCAAATACAATGGAAAATAACTTGCGAAACAGCAGGTCAAGTGCTCCACATAAAATGGCATGTCAAATAGAAGACTTTGCAAAGGGTAAATTAATTTGCATGCTCTGAAAAATTCCATGTTGCAATGAGGCATTCAATTTTTTTTAACCTTAGGAGGAAGGTTTCTCAGAAAATGAAATTTTAAAATGCTACTCATTGTGTATCTCTTTTTTTTTTTTCTGTCTTTTTCTCTCCTTTTCACTCCACTCCTCCACGAAACAAGAAAAAATAATCAGCGTGGGCTTCTGGCAGCACAGTGAGAGAAATGTGAGATTGGCCCTTCAGGGAATTTGTATTCTCAAGTGGATGTAAATGTATTCATCAATTCAAAGAAATGCATAGTGTGTTATATACACAATACATTAATAAATAGCCATGCATTAAAAAATAATGAGGTTTTCACCAAACAGCATCCTGTGGTGCGTAGGGTCATAAAGAAAGATACTAAAAGAGGGAGAAAAGATTATGTGTAAAATCTGATTAAAATACAGAAACCCCATCATACATGTAAGATGTAATAAATATTTTATTAGTTAACTATAAACAAAAGAACAAATGCAGTAAAATGTAATTAAAAATGTAAAAGTGAAGGATATGATTTATTTCCCTACAATAATATTAATATTACAAATGGTATGTAAATGGTACCAAGACTATATTGTAGAAAGAGTGGGAAGGAGCCATTCATTCTTATAATGAGATTTCATCTCTCTCTCTCTCTCTTTTTTTTTTGATTTACATGTGTTTAAATATTTCAAATAGTGAATGACTAATGTTGCTCTTAAACCTTACACAGCTTAGCACATTCTCAAATTTCCATCAGCCCTTGGACGATATTTGCATGTTGGCAGGCAGTTTCCAGGCAGAACAACTAATTGTGAAAATAGAAGAAAATTGACTGGCAGAAACCACGCGTATTTTTAGCGCTCTTGGCTGAATGAGTTTGGCTTTGAGTGGTAACCCTTACTAGTGAGTGTGCTGGAACCCAGAATAGCATTTTACAGAAGTTTCCGCAATTCAAACAGGTGAAAAGACCAAAATGTAACATTCATCAACTAGTATGGGCTTGAGAACTCGTAGGGGGTCTAGGCTGCAAAGATTATTTGCACCGAACTTTCCTGCCATTGCTTCTGAAACTCAGCAGAGAGCCAGAGGTTTTTATTCAACACCGTTGAAACCCAAGCACACAGAAGTGCCAAAGATGCTGCGACTCGAGGTAGACCTTGTGTTAGCAGCCATCCCTTCCACTGGCTGAGCCTCAGTGAAAGGGGAAACACATTTTTAAGAATTCCCTTCCACGTTCGCGTAGAACGCGCAGTGTAAAATCGCCCTCGGGTTGCACTACAATTTAGTATCAATACATGTGATCTGTTTAGTACTTTCCAAACTTCCCCATTTGAGTAACTGTTTCCCTCCCGAGGCACCTACTTCACAAAAGGCAATGAAGTCCCTCTTTTTACTATCAGGTAGACACAAGACTGAGCTTCAGAAAGGACATGAGTTGGCCTGCTTGTCCAGCTAACATGTTAAACGATGAGGTCTGAATTCCAGCTTTGTGACCCTATGTGCTCTGAGCTCTCACTGTACCCCACTGCCCCGAATTTCGTAACATCTCCAGTGGTTTCGGCTGGTTTCCCCTTTACCCCTTACCATGCCTTGATTCTGACCTGCCTGCCGTGTCGTCTTTACCTAGGTGCCACGTTTCCCTGTCCCGTGATGAACTGGACCTTCCTGAATAAGCCTTGTGTTGGTGTGGGTCACTGCGCTCACCTCCGGCCACCCCACACCCCCTCCACTTGCACAGCCCGGAAATGAGCCCCCTTTATATTGCTTCTCTTATCCCTGCCTCCAGTCAGCGTCCAGAGCAGAACCATGTCACGGGACTGTCTTCTAATTCAAGCATCCCACATCATATTCCCCATCATAAAAACGATCATGAAACCGTCTGCCTTCTCAATGAAGCTTTTGTGAGTAGATCAAAGAGCGGTGTTTCCTTCTCTGGTCATTGGAGTGTGTACGTCAGGAACATCCCAGCTAAGCAGGAGGAAATCCAGTCCAGCTGCCTGGACTTACAGCAATTTGGATCTGTTTTCTGATACAGCAAGATGTTCAAAGGTAAGTAGTTCTGGGTTTTGCTTCTTCAGTTTAAAAATGTAAAGACCAGCGGAACTGCTTTTCTCTTATCTGTCTTTCATGGTCATAAAAAGGCTGCTGCAGCCTAACCATCACCTCTACCCTCAAGGCAAAGACCTGGGAGAAAGCACAACTTCAGTGACTATGTAAGAGAGACAGACGCTTTTCCCAGAACCACACATCAGATCTTCCCCTCCCTTTCATTAGCTGGAACTACATTATGTTCCCAACACTAACTGGAAGTTGGCTAGAAAGAAGTTGGAAGTGGAGCCTTGGTTAGCCATCCAAGAGTGTCTGCCGCAGTCACTGAACCAAAGTAATTGTGTTTCCTCACTGGGCAAACATTGTACCAGATGTTTATCCTCTCACTCAGTCAGTAAACAAAGTCTAATTGAGGGCTTTTTCTGTGCACGGCATCATGTTCGTATTACAGAAGGCACAGAAATAAACCAGGCACAGATGCTGCCTTCAGAGGACAGAGCGCAACGACAGATACAGCATATAGGACATGACACGTATCACATATAGAAGGTAAACTCCGGCGACCTTAAAATCTAGATAAGTATGCATGGCACTGAAGCATGAGAATAAATGGGGGCCCTTTTCAAACTAGCAAACAGATAAAGCAGCTTACTGCAAATATCTACAGCTTCAAGACGGTGTCAATTGTACATAAGGGGAAATTATAATAGCATAGAGCCAGTCATCGGACATCGCTCGTGAGAAACAGTGGGGAAGACACGTGCGAAGCCTAAGGAACATGAATTGGTCTAAAACAGTGGTTTCAAAAATATTTTTGGTCAGGTAACCCTATCAATAAAACATATTTGTGTATTTACCCTAAGAATGTATATAGGCAAGTCTTTTGTAAGTTATATGTGTGTGTATGTGTGTGTATGTGTATTCACCATTGTTCTGATACAGCATATACATGATAAAACACACACACAATTGAAAAATTAGAGAGAGGAGATTCCAAGATACCTCCTTGCAAGATAGTTGTCAGTTGCAGAGGAAGCTGGCAGACACCATCTTAAATAAACGGCAGAAGTCAGCATCACCACAAGTCATCAGTAGGGCTATGTCAGCATCATCCGCTGTCTCACGGACAGCATCACAGACGCGGTCAGCTAAAAATGGATACCCTGATGTTAACCATGAGGAAACGTCATACAAACTCAAATGAAGGAACACTCTGCAGAGTACCTGGCCAGCACGATTGGAAATAAGTCAAAGCCACAATAAACAAGGGCAGAGCCCCAATCTTCCATAGATTGGAGACAAATGAGGAGAAATGGATGTGGGTCTTGGATTGGATTCTCGATCAGGAAAAGGGCGTTGCTAAAACAATTTGAAATGTTTGAAGAAGGTCTTTAGATGAGTTTAGGGTATTGTACCAACATTAATTTCTGGGTTTGGATAATTGTACTAATGGTTGCTTTCCCTCAGCTGCCAACCCAAATGCTGATCTATCATCAGCGGTCCCATCAGCGCCACATCAGTACCCTCGCTCAGGTCTGCTCCTGCCTCTGCTGCCTCATCACTACTGCTCAGCCCTCACTGTCTCTCACTCAGACTATTGCCATCAGCTTTGTGCTGACCTGCCTGCCTCTGGTACCCCCGTACCTAGTCTGTCTCTTCTGTCCCAACCTCTTTCTTTTCCTTTCCTTCCTTCATTCCTTCCTTCCTTCCTTCCTTCCTTCCTTCCTTCCTTCCTTCTTTCCTTCCTTTCTTTTTTCATCTCTGTCTCTCTTTTTCTCTCTCTCTCACACACACACACACACTCACACACATCTATTCTCTCTCTGTCACAGCAGCTACAATTATTACTCCTAAATGTCACACCCCTGCTGGAATCTCTTCAGTGGTCTCCTGCCTGATGAATCAAAACCCAAACAAGCGAAGCCTGGAACCCAGGACCTTGTGCACACTAGGCATGCACTATACCCTCCCCCCTTTTCACCCCATTTTTAGCTACATCTTTTCCTTTCTTATTATCGAATTTCAAGACTTTATATATTCTAGATACAAGTTCTTCATCAGATATATATTTTTAAATATTAACTCCCAGTCGGTGGCTTGTATTTTATTTTTCTTTTCTACATTTTCTTTCGAGGAGCAAGCATTTTAAAATTTGATGAGTTTCAGTTTCTCATTTTTGTGTGTGTTGATGTCATATTTAAGCAATCTTTTCCTAACCCAAACTCACAAGATTTTTCCTTTGTTTTCTTCTGTGAATGTGATAGCTTCAGATTTCACATACGGATGTATGATGCATTTTGAATTAAACTTTGTGGTATTAAGATATGGCCCAAAGATCATTTTTATACACTTGGATTTTCAGTTGTTTGAGTAGCACTTGAAAAGACTGCCCTATCTTCACTGAACTGACTTTGCACAAGTTCTTCCAAACACACACCTGTTTTTGTAACTTAGTGACAAAATATTGCAATATTTTGAATTTATAATTTATTTTAATAGAAGGCAGTTATCAAATGTGGTGCATTGCACATGACTTACTTGTCTCTGAAATAGCTTGGGTGCAAATAAATACACATGGTTGGACCAAGAAGAGAGCAGGCGGTAGGAATCCAACACAGAGGTTTCAGAGGTGGTGATGAATCTCTTGAGACAAGTAGATATGTAAACGGATATTACTTCTCAACCCTAGTCTCCTCCAGGGGAAAAGCTCTAAAGAAGACATAAGGGAAGAAAGCAGTGATGAAGGAAAGGAAATGCGGAGACACAGACACCTGCAGGTAAAGGAGGACAGGGGGCCCTCTGGAGCCAGCCCAAAAAAGGAGCGAGGGAGAGAGAGAGAGAGAAAGAGAGAGAGAGAGGTGAAAGGAGGGAGGGAGAGAGAAGAAGGAAGGAAAAGAAAGAAATGAAAAGAAAAGAAAGGACAGGGAAGGAGAGGAGAAGAAAAGGAAAAGGGAAAGGAAAGCCAGTCAGAAACTCTTAACCAGACAGCACAACTGTATGAACCCTACAAACGTCTTACATCCTTGTCCCGCCCCTGTTCTTTTTTTTATTGAAGTCTAGTTGATTCACAATGTTGTGTTAGTGTCTGGTGTACAGCATAGGGATTCAGTCATACACACACACATATATTCTTTTCCATATTCTCTCTCATTATAGGTTATTACAAGGTACTGAAGACTGTTGCCCATGCTCTACCGTGGGTCCCTGTTATCTATTTTATATACAGTAGTGTGTATCCACTAATCCCAAACTCCTAATTTCTTAATAGTGTCCTATTCTGATCTTCTGTCTGTTTCTCTTAAATGATTAGCAGACAACACTTACAACAAGGAGTCTGTGAGGGGAGCCAGACGGAGGAAGAGATGGGAGCCCTGTGTCTGCTCCCCAGGGGGGCGAGCACCCCAGGGGCAGTGTGCCGTGGCCCACCTGCGAGAGGGGATGGCAGGACCCTGGAGGCCCACAGCAGGAAAAAGAGACTGGGGCAAGGAAGATCTCTCATTTCCCATAACTACTCTGTGCGGCACACTCATCCCCGTGATGGATTCCCACCAGTCTGATATCAAACAGACTGATAAATACTGAAAAATTCGGAAACAGAAACAATTAACTGTGCCTGAAGGATCTCATAAACCTTATTAGAAGAAGAGTCATCTGAGCTGGGGAATAAGGGAGGAATTTCAACAGGTGCATCTGGAGGAGGGACCTATGTACATTGCAGGTAACCACGGACAGAGGTGATGCCCCCACCGTGCACACCTCTGGTAATGTCAGCGCCTGTGACTGCTTATCAGTCAGACATGTAATATCTCTATTCTGTGACCACAGTGGATGGATAAGAACACATCTCCCCCAGGCAGATGAACGCAGGATCAGAATCTGCAGTTACCATTTTTGCAATGCAACTCAAGCAAGAGTTATCTGTTTATTAAATGTTGATGATAGGGGCACAGAGATAAAGATGAGGGTTTCAGTGGCACTAGCGACCAGACTGCACGTGCAGAGCGAAGAGCTCGGCTTGCTTGGTGCAGTGCTGTTTGTATGTTTTAAGGAGCGCCTGAGTCAGAGTGAAAAGGCACATTTGCAGTGACCCATGTGAGATCAACACCTGTCGTTCTCAATCTGATCTCTCTCATCTGGTGTCATGATCTCTAGAAGAGCTGAGGGTGGAAAATTTAACAGTTGACAATTCAGAGTTCGCCTCCAGGGCTTAGATGCCTCAGGCATGCTAGAATTACCTGGGAGAGCAGGTAAAGAAGTAGCTTACTGTCTCATCATTGAACTGAACTTTTAAATAGCACATAAATACATATTATATATATGTATATATGTTGAATACACTTTACTACAAAATGTCAGATTAATCAAAACAGTAACAAACCTAGATGACAAAAACTTAGGGAGTGAAAGACAGGTTTAGATATTGAAGGTAGACCAAAACAATGAAAGATTATGATTCATTTTCTAATTGAATTTAAAAAAGAGGTGGAATTTAAGTGTTCCCATATTTCAATGTTAGTTACTCCTATGCCTTCCAAATTAAGTCCATAATCACTAAGAAAATAATTCTGTTTTAAAGCTCCGGGAAAGCAAATAGTCAAATCATTTTGCAAAAAACTCTCAACATTCTATGGGGGATTAAAAACCATGATATGTAAATGACAGTTCAAGGGCCTCTTGGAAGGTTCTGACAGGTGAGTGACACAGTAGGAATTTTACAGGGATGTGCCTAGAAAAAGGAAGAAGAGAACTCACATTTCAGAGCATCAGTTATTGGCCAGACATTGAACTTCTCAGTGGTACCTTGCTGAGTCTTCATTTACACCTTTAAAATAGAGACAGTTTGATTAGGCCATTATACATGTGATATACGACGTGTAATATGTCAATATATATTGTAATGTTATTATACTATTATTTTACTATTATTGTTGTTACTACTAATACAGTGGAGAACATATCACGTTTCTTTTTTTTTTTTTCAGTCAATCTGTATAATGGAAGAAATTGCCAAAATGACTTCCACAAAGTCACTTAAATAGAACTTTAATTTCTAGCAATAGACACTTATCCAACCAATCATTATTAGCTTCCTACCGCCTTCGGTCTGAGCCGTCCGTTTCCCTCCCCTTTTCTCTCCTTTCCCCCTCCCTCCTCCTCCCCCCACCCCTCCTCCTCCTTCTCGGTCCACAGTTGCTTTTAGGGAAGTTAAATGTACCCTTGAAGCAAGTACATTGATATTCACTGAGCCTCTGGCTGGTATGTGCCAGGATCTGTGCTAAGTTCTTTGGATCTGCATTATTTCTAATGCATTAAAAAACTTGAAGAGGATGAACCTTTATCACTATTGTACGTGAGAGGAAATAAAGCTCACTTCCAGAGGTTAAACTGGTCCAAGATGACAAACCTGGTAAAGTTCCCACCCCAGTTTTTCTAAAGACAAGACTAGGAGATGTGATACCTCTCGGTCAATTTCTTGGTCGACTGGTGACAAACAGTGAGTCACATTCCCTATACCTTTCAGAATCTTGGGTTTGGGCTGAAACTGTGAATGTGAAATGTCTTTGTCCTCAAATGAACAAAGCCTGCAATTTGAGTGTACTGCCACTAGGTGACAGAAGGTCTTCAGCTGTTACTTGACCTGAATGGCAATTACCAGGTGTGTCTGAACATCTCTGTCACTTGCTAAGGGTATCATCTCACAAGGCGGCTTGAAGCCCTGACTGCCCTGTTTGAAAATGGAATACTGTTGGTACTGACTTCGTTAACTGGGTCAGAGGATTAAACAAAATAATGAAACACAACAGGTGTTCACTGTATATTAACCTCCTGGAATACTTGACCTCCTCCCCTAATCTGATGGTTCACATGCTATTCCAGACCATCCTTTGACAAGGCGTACACTTCAGCCCTTCCTGGTGTTCTGCTACATACATTACGTCCTGTTTGCCAGCCCATAAAATCCAGCCTCTCCCAGCAGATTCTCACATTTTGCTGCCATTTTAAAATCATATATAGAGATATATATATATGGTATCTAAATAGTATCATATTTATAAAGATAGCATTGTAGAGAAACTTCTAAAGAAATCCTCAGGGTTGTCAATACGTATGGGATGTGTACTGGGTACCCAGCTCTGTAGAAGCATGATTTTATTTAATCTTCATAACAAGTTTCTGAAGTTGGTTCATAATGATGATAACATTTGCAGCCTGATTTCCATCTTTCATTCAAGGAAGTGACACTTAGAGGGGAGAACTAACTTGCACAGAGATACATAGTAAGAGATCAGCCAAGCTCTTACCAACATACCCGTGATTATTAACCTGGACTTCACATCATGGTATCTTGGGCAGCATTTCTTGAAAGCCCTGGAAGCTTTCCACATCCCCGGAACTGGCACCTGAGTATCTTCAGTTCCACGGGCACGGCTGGGTTAGCAGACACCCTTGTGACCAGACTGTGTCAAGCTTTTCCGCCTCCCACTAGGAACAACTAACTTGGGGCACAATTCTGTCCTTCTCTGCTAATCCTGAAATTGTCTTTTCCCTTAAAATGAATTCTAGATGTTCAGGGAGTTTGTACTCAACCTCATCAAAGCGCCTCTCGCTGCTTATCTGACAGCAAAGCGCCTCAGTTCCTCTCACAGTTATAAGAGGAATAACCGCCAGAGAGCAAGATAAAGAAACAGTTTCTCTTCTGTGGTTTCCTGTTCCTGGTTCTACTGCATCAATTTTTCTGCTGCTCTGTCCTTGCACCACTTGAAAGAAGCAAAAAGAAAAAAAAAATATGACAGAGACGAATAATCCCAGGGAGACCCTAACGTGCCCCGGCGCTGGGCGTTCAGACGGCGACAAAACAGTTCCGCGCTTTTACCTTTAAGAACCGTCGAGCTGCCTTCTGCCAGTCAAGCCTCTAGCTGAACGTAGCTTGCTTAAATTAATTTAAGGATAATAATGATTAAAATTGGCCTGTGGGCTCAACCAGTTGGCTTTACTAATGCTGAGTAGACTGGTCCTTTTCTGCCCTAGTTAAGAAGTTATTAAACCGTATTTCTGTTCTCAGCCAATCCAAAGATGGAGGCCCTCACCCAGCCCGATATGTGCTGTTTGGTCAACGCAATTACTTCCTCCAAACTTTCAATTTTCTCCTCTGTGGAATTTAAGGATCATATCAGAGGACATCTGAAGTCATATCTAATTCCAAAATACTATGGTTTTATCACCCTATAAAAATGTGAACACTGTCCTTAGTATAATTGTTTATCCTTCAAGTGCCTGCACTGAGACAGAGGGAGGGCTGCTGATACATCAGGACTTCTTGATGGAAAAACCACTTGGGTTTTTAGATTATCATGAGCTCATTTGGCAAGTGCTGAAAGGGATAAAGTATTCTAGGCTACATCATAAGAAGTATAGTTTTCAGATTAAAGGAGGTGAAAGAACCACCATACGCTATTATTCAGATGACAGTTGGATACATAGCCAGTGTTCAGTCCTGGCCAGTGTACCTCAGGAGGGCATTGGCAATCTAGAGCACATCCAAAGAGAGGCAAGGGAGACAAGTCTCTCGACCATTATATGTGAGGCACAACTGAAGAAGCTTAGAATGTTTGATTTTGAAACTCAGCACGCCACATATATGAATAATCTCTGTGTGAAATTCAGTCTCTTCAGTGATGTTCCAGAAAGTGGAAACACGTGCAAGGGTTGGAAATTACAGGGAAGCAGTTTTATGTTGGATCAGAAAGATTGTTCTAGCAATAAGAGTAACTCAAAAAGAAAATTTTTTCTTTTTTTCAAGGATTTCCTTGAAAAGTAAATAGTGCCATATCCCTGAGCACATGCAAGCAGAGGCTGCATGGCCAGCTATTGGCAGTTCCTTCATATGAGTGTCTCCACATGGACAGAGCTCAGTGAGGCGATATCTCTGGTCCCTGACACAGACATCCTTTAGATTCCCTGAAACTAAAAGTGCGTCACCTCCCAACCACTTGGCAGCCAACAGGATATTTGACTCAATTCTTTTGCTGAATTGAAGAGAGCAGACAATAGGTAGAAGAATGTCTTTTCCTGTTTTGTTCTGAAAAGTTTATAATTAGTAGTCACCCAGTCTGAAAAGGTAAAGCAGACTCATGAATTTATACACAGTTCTAAATTTCTCAACACTGGGTCCATGAAAGGAAGATCACGGTGCCTTTCATCCATCAATCACCTGCTTCTTTGCCATGATTAGACCTAATGTGGTCTTGACTCTAATGGTTTTTAAATTTTTCATCAGGATTAGATCTACAAAAAGTGATTTTGCCTTTTTGTAATAAAATTGGAATCCTTTAAAAGCAAGAATCACGGTGCTGAAAAGCTACCCCATCAACCGGATTCTCTGACATGTTTCAAGGGCAATCCATGAGACTGTGGAAGAATAAAGATCAATTTGAATATTCACATTAGATTAGGCAGGAGGTTAGAACAAATGGACACGTGCTGAAGAGACAGATGATCTCTCATCACTCACACTGGCTTGTAAAGCGTTGAATAGGATTTGGCCTCCAAGTGAGTCAGAGAATTCCAGATCATATCAAAATCCCTTTCATGTCGTTTCAAAACATTTTGCTTGTTCTCAAGATGTTATGGGCACTTCTTCTTCATCAAACCCAGAGCCACCCCAATGGTAATAATCCCCCAGGGCCGCTAATGTACCCAAACTTGTTTGTGAACCACGGTTTCTAAATGACAAAGACAAAAACCGACATGCTTTCAGAACATAAATTAAGAATATAAATGCTCTTTTCAACACTTACCGAGGCTAGGAAAGAAAACTGCTTCTCCCTTGTGAAGTAGATAAGAATTAAAATGATAAATGAAGACATACATTAGACTTTCCCAGCTTTGCACACCTCTGGGTGAGTAGCTGACCGGTAGGGGAGAAGGGAAAAGCCCCCAGGGTTCTGTTCATGGGAGGGCTTTAGGTAAGTGAGGCAGGAAGTTCAGTGCAGGCAGAAACAGAACCAGGAGAAAAAAATTAAATTCTGTTTTGAGAAAATGTATTGCCACTGAATCCCAGATAAATGTCCTTTTCCTAAAGGAAAATCATCTGTATTAATTCCAATAATTCGAACAAGATGCCATTTCCGTGTCTGTGCTCCCCTTACATTGTGACTATGGAGTTTGTCTCAACATCTCCAAACTTCTCAGTTTCCAGTGTCTTCAACCATCATTGCCTTTCCTCTCTTGAAAGCCCGTCTGCAGCACAGGACCTGGTGAAAAAGTTACCCCGGAGACATTGTACCAGTGAGGGAGCTGGGTGTTCCCCTCCCCGCCCAGGGATACTTGCCTTGTAACAGGGTCCTGGCCTTAGTTTTCAAGCTTTTCTGTAGAGTTTTGAAGTCGTTTGTGGGGCACGGTCTTCTAAAAGTCCTAAAATCAAAACCACGGGAAGAAATATGCCACAAATCAAATGCCTACTTGCAAAATAGCAGCAACTATTCCTGTCCTGCCGATGGGAGCTCAGTTGTGCCTGCTGTTCCCCCGACTTCTAGCATCATGGGAGGTGTCCTTGAAAAACTGCAAGGGAGCTGCCCCGCCGTGTTTGAGCGTGTGAGATGCGAGTGCCTTCGGAGACTACGGATCACGTGTCTCATTAATAGAGCCATTAATTTGTCTATTCATAAAATATTGATTGAGTACCTGCTAGATGGCTGACCCTGTGCTGGGGATGAGCATGCCTGGTCCCTTCCTTCAAGGAGCTGACAGTCTAAAACCTCCAGCCAAAGAAATTTCCTTTTATTCCTATTGTGATGGCAGACTTAAAAGTATATTGCATGGAGGAGATCGAACTGTGTTTTACCATGGTTTTCCCAAGCCTGTGTATTCCGGAACTTGCAGGCTTTGCTGCTTCTGTTACATAATACCGTGCAATGTAAATACCAACACAGCATATGGACACGTCTTTTGGAACTAATCCTTATGCTTAAAGCTGAGATTCAGCCTTGATCTTTGAGGATCTTCCTGCAAATGGAAAAGAAACCCCACATTCTCTGGGGTAAGTAAACTTAGGGGTCTCAACTTGCGGATCATAACCCTGCTGCTCTCAGTTCAAAATACTCCTATTAAACCACACACCAAAAAACAAAACAAAAAAAACTTAACCAATCAAAATCCTTGTCTTTTGAAGTCTAAAAATCAGTCTGTTGTTGATTATCCCTTCCCAATATGTATAAGGCTAATGAAAAATCATAAATATGTCATTTGTAACAACATGGATGGATCTTGAAGGCATTATGCTAAGTGAAGTAAGTCAGACAGAGAAAGGCAAAACCACATGATCTCACTTATAGGCTGAATCTTAAACTCATAGATACAAAGAACAGCTTGGTGGTTGTCAGAGGTGAGGCTTTGGGGGGGGTGGGGGGGAAATGGGTGATGGGAGTCAAAAGCAACCAACTTCCAATTATAGAATAAATAAGTCCTGGGGCTGTAATGGTGACTATACTTAATATTACTGCTTTGCATATATGAAAGCTGCTAAGAGCATAGATCTCAGAAGTTCTCATCACAAGAGAAAAACCCTTTGTAACCACATATCATGGTAAATGTGAGCTAGATTTATGGTGGTGATCATTTCACAATATATGCAAACATCCAGTCGCCATGCTGTACACCTGAAACTAACATAACGTTTCAGTTATACCTCAATTTTAAAAAGTCATAAAAAAAAGTATAAACATATAGAACTCTTTCTACTTTTTTTTTTTTTTTGGAAACTATGCAAACTTTATAGGGCTTTGGCAAAGAGTTGTTGGCAGAGGTGGAATTTGCAGTCTCAGGGCCACAGCTCTGGTTGTAAACATTAGGTACACACTAAATATCTAAACATATGAATTATCAAGTTAGAGAGCTAACCCGAAGGTTTTCATCTTACTAGTCGGTTGTGTTTCTCAGTAAAGGCATAGCAGTCTTGAGATATTACTCAGTTTCCTGATTATATTATTGTTTTAGTAATAGTTACTTTAACTGTCACACAGATTGAGGTGTCACTCAGATTCACTTTTAATAGGCAGGCTACTTCTGTCTGCTACTACTTCTTAACAATTTTTTAAAATTCAACTCAGTTTAATTCCACAGGATTTGGGTGCACAGGAAGTTTCAGCTCAGGATTCCATGCTAGCAAATGACCCAGAAAGAAATATCGGGTAATTTGTCATTTGTTGTCACAGAAAAAAATAATAATCAATCTATTGTGTGTTTTGAATGACCTACTTACCAGTTTTCATGTACTTAGAAATCGGTTTTATTATTTACATAATAAAGAAAGGTTCACAGTCTGATATGTCAGACTCAGTGAAAGTATTGAAAGGTGATGCCTGTTTAACTCTGTGTGGTTTATCTGCACACCAGTTTTACCAGACCTTTCCTTAAAACCACCCACATTCTGTCACTGAGACACGTCTATACCTTGGGTGGTCATCTCAGTGTTGATTCTTCTGACATCATGCTGCCCTCTTCCTTTGCTTCCCCCCTCACCCAGCCCCCGGTTTCAGAATTCTCAAGTTCAGCTCCCAAGTGGCACCACACGAAAGAGAAAGGGTAACGTCTGCACGATGTTCATTGTCACCATCATTGTCACCTTGATCTGACATTTTCTATTCTTATTGTAATCTTTGTCACAAGAGTAAGTTTTCTTCTTTAAAAAAAAAAAACAAAAACTGTTTCGTCCGTGCTGTGAAAGCCAGCAGTCAGGTCCACAGCTCTGACCTCCCTAATGTTCTCCCATTTCATTAGGCAGCCATCTCCGTCTTGTCTTTTAGCACCATTGGTAGCGTAGAAGAAAGGGGCAGAATAGCGAGTCAATCAAAAGGAGGCTGTGTAAAAGGTGAAGGCAGGACAGTTTACCGCCTTTCACGGATAACACTAGCCATTGAGATTCTCATGTCTTGTTCTTGTGACAGAAAGTGGCAAAGGGAAAGAAAAAGGCACAACGTGAATCCGTCCTCGTTACAGCAGTCGTCACAAGAGTGAGAACCAGCACAAACAACCCATGCCTCTTCTAATCTTAAACCTGGAAACTTGTTGCTCTAGGTGACTGGAGTTGGAGAGATCTTCCGTGCACTCAGACAATTTCCTTTTCAAATGATGAATTAATTTAAATGAATTCCACTTTGGGAAAATACCGACCACAGATGAATCATAATCGTTTTATTTCCACTCATCTACCTGTAATTTCATACACCTCGCTCAGTAGGAATCAATCCCGTGTCATAGACTACATTCATCAGACACAAAAATGCTTTAGATTTTTTTTTCTCCAAAGGAGAGAAAAATAAAACATTTGACAATGAAAGATATCACCAAGGTTGAATCAGTCTGGAAAGAATTATTGACTAGTTGGTCTGACTTTTCTGGCATCCTAGATAAATTGCTAAGGATAGGAGTGAGTTGGAATCTCTTTGATTAACTTCGTTACTGCGGACAGCCAGGGCTGGTCATCATGCCAGGTGGCCAACTCAGGTCCTGGAGAGGACTATGAGGCTTAGGTGGTCCACGTGGACTTTCTGATCAGATTTATTGGCAATTCTTACCTTTATTTTTAATAGTAGACACCTAAAATCATCTAAATCATCTGAAAAGGTGTTATGAGACAAATAATGATTATTGATTATGAGACAGTTTTAAGGTGAGACACTCAGCCACTGAAATATTTTTACTTCAAAAAAATCATTTTATGTATAATTTTTTTAAAGTCAGAGCTAAAATTTTGACCAAATGTACTGAATTTATTACATATTTGGCATCATAGAGATAATTACCTTTGTTTCATGCACTGAATATGCATTCAACACACAGCGAGGACTCAGAGGAAAATAGTAGTAAGAGACACCCCCCAGCCCCTCTAGGGCGTGGCTTTGTTAATAAGAGATGGAGAGACGTTTCATATCCTGAGCATTTAATCCAAGCAATCGCTGGCTAAATCTAGCACACAGTACTCCCTGGAACGTTGAAAATACTTGCTTTGGTACGTTCAAGGGATGGCCCAGATTTGGCCCTTCCATGGTCTCTGGATAGAATGGCAAATTTGTGTTTCCCCATGGTGGACACAGAGAGAGAGTTGTTAAACTGAACAAATGTTAGCAAAACAGTAGCTAGAAATATCTAAATAGACCCTTTCAAAATCCTTGTTTTAAGGGCAACACAGGAGTTTAACACCACTCGTAATATTGAACTCATGCAGTTGCTTCAAAAATACTCTGAGATAGAAACTTCAAGACAGGGTTAAGAGTGTTCTCTGCAAGAGCGACATAAAGGTCAAACTGTAGCCATAACCAGACAGATGAGGAATAGGAAAATATTCTGTATTTGAGAGCGCTCACATCAAATCTTTACAGCTTTTGTATAATCACTTGGGGCGTAGAGTTCTTTTCAAAGGCTCTAATAAAATTAGTCATTTCTGGTAACTGACTGGTGTCAGAGTTAATATTCTTTAGGCATTATCAAATCTGTGTCCTGAGACTTGTTTCAGTTCACCATTTTTCTTGCTCCTCTGGAAGAAACACACGAAGCGTTCCACTCCTTCCTGTGTTGTGTTTTGAAACTCCTATGTGACTATTTTAGTATTCGTATCACTTGTTACAGCTTTTCCACATTAAGTGAAAAAGTAAACTGGTTCTTGGTACTCTGTTTTTCGGAATTCAAATTTATGTTTTAAAAAAGCAGAAATAGGAATATAAAACTCATTTAAAAAAAAAAAAACACGGAAACGAATATAGTGTGTATAAGCCCAAATTCTTTTTGGAGGTTTCCTTTTAAGTTAAAAGGAATCAAATCAAAGCAGAGGGAAAACAAAGGTGAACATTACACAATCACAGCAAAAGCAGGAACATTCTAGAATCAGAGCCCACACTGTATGCTGGCTGGGCCTCAGGAGATTCCTGACATCACGCTAAGGACAAGGGCCCCCCTCTGCACAGGGCCCTCGGGCCGAACAGCGTTGCCAAAGTGTCCCAAGTCTACACAAAGAGGCTCCTTGTCCTTACAGGCAGGGGGACACCAGGGCCCTGTGTGGCCTGGGCTCCTCTCCAGCTCACCTGCTGCCTCTGCCCACCCTAGTTCAAGTCCAGACCACATGTCCACTTTCATTTGTGCCTCTGTTTCTCTTTTCTGTCTGTGACTCCCTTCCTTTATCTCTTTGCTTAGATAATTTCCTTGGGCTTTTCAGAATTCAGCCTAAGTGTCATTTCATTAGTGAAAACTTTCAAGACTCTCTCTAGGTCTAGGCTCCATTCCCTCCCCGCAGCCTCCACACCGCCCAGTGCACCCTTAACCCTCCCCCTTCTGCACTGAGACCGCTTCTCTGCTAGGCTCCACTCCTGCGAGTTCCAACCTCCGTGATGGCAAGGATTCACCTGTGTCCAGGTACCATGGTCAGTGTTCACCACAGAGTGGTACCCAGGAAACGTCAGTGGAAGAACAAATGAACTTATGAGAGGAAGAATTCCTAATCTCTGCAGTCTAGCTTGAGTTACTAAAGATAAAGAACCATATGACAGAAAATCCTAGCCCTGAGCTTGAGATGGCCTTCAAGCAGAGATGTGACCAGACTCCCAGAAGAGGATGCTGGCTGGATGAGCGAAGAAACTAGGTTTAATGCTAATTCTCTGGTTGTATCACAAACTATCTCTAACCTTCAGAGTCCTTCCTAGTACAGTAAATTGAAGTCTATTTACAAAAAAGAGCTCAGAAGATTTTAACAAATCCTTTTGTCATTTCCCAAAAGGCATCATTTTAAGCACTTCTTGGATATGATAAAATGTCTTACAACAAGAAAGACCCTACTTAAAGTGTCATGATTAAGATTCCTAGAGGTGGAAAAGTCATAAAATCATCCCTTTTGAAGAAAGTTATGTGTGTGTACTTGCTGGTGCAGTTACTCAACGTCCAGAACCACCCTGCGGAGCTTCCAAGCAGTGACGGCAGTGTTGTATTCTAGTTAGGCGGTGGTTACACCAATCTGTGCATGCGATAAAATTACATGGAGCTATTCATCAACAAATGCGCTGTTCTTGCACTATTTTTGTAGCTATTTTTGCATTATTTTGCATAACTATTTTTCATTTTGCATTCGTTAAGGTGAAATGAGGTCTTTTTTGAGCTGTTTTTACTAATTTCGTGCTAGTTTTACAACTTCTTGTTGCAAAATTTAAAGTTTTAAAAATGCACGCTGATAGAAACAGTTATCCTCTTGTGTACAGATTAAGTAACTAGAAAACTTAGCCATGTATTCCAAGGTCACCCAACAGAACTGAGATTGGAATCCAAAGACCCTGTCACCAAAGGCCATGCTTTTCCCGTGTGAGCACACAGCCTCCTTAAGTCAAGGCTAATGTCCTCCAAGTAAACTATGGAATAGCATTTTGATGCTCTCAGAAATTTTGCTTAACCTATTTGGTGTTTTCTTTGAAACTGAACACACCTCTTTACCAACATCAATACCACCCAAAATAGACATGCATGTGTGTGCACACACAGACACAAACATGTTCCTACTACCGTCTCCAGCTTCACTGCCATCAAGCCATGCAGTGAGGACTTTGAATGGCTTGACAGGAGAGGTCTAGAACCAGAGGAAGTCAAAAGTTGGCAATGACAGGAAATCTTCCGTGTGGTTTTGGTTGAACAACCACATTCTCAGATATCTTATTGGCGAGATTTACATATTTGGAACTGGAATTGGCATAACAGGGGGTGGGGGAAGAAACTGAGACTGGAGAAGGATTTTTTTCAGCAGGATGCAATTCAGAAATGTGTTCTTCCATATGTTCTTTAGATTAGGCCAATTTTTCTTCACTTTTACATTTAAAAATAATTCTATTTTTCCCCACCTCAAAATCTTAAGAAATTCTTCTTTATAAAAGTATATCATTTCCAAATTTTCTATGACATCTTAAGTAATTATCCTTCACAAAATTATATAATTTCCCAATTTTCTATGACAAGTCAGACACCATGTTCTCCTGCTATGCAAGACACATTCATTTAGACAGAGCATTTGCTGGGCCTGATACAGCCCAAGAGACCAGTCCTAAATGCATTCAGTGGTGATTATTAACAGCCTCCAATCACTGTTCTATCCCAGTGAGACTCGGACAACAGAGGCACCACTTGACAAAGACAGGATACCAGCCTGATGGCTTATCTTTTGATGTTCTCTGCTTCTAACTCCCACTTGGGGTTAGAGCAGAATGTTCCAGTGACATTAGAAAGTATTGAAAATGCTCTTCTACTTTACACAGTCTTTTTCTGCTTTCCCTTCAAGGTCTCCGACGATGTCCTTTGTTCTTTTATGTGACTTGTTTAGCGAGATGCAAAGCCCTTTTATTTCAAGGTGAGAAATGAAGAAAGTGAATGCAGTCAGTCAGACCCACCATGGGTAGGATGAGTAATAGGAATAGAGAGATCCGTCAGGAAAGGTCAGACCAGTATTTCCAGTTCTGACAATAAAACCACTGTATTGCACGTTCTCGCCTCCTCCTACCCCAGGATATCATAATCTGATTAAGAAGAGTGCATCCTAAAATATTACCCTTTGTCATCTGTTATGAGTGAATTAAGTCCTCCTAAAATTCATATGTTGAAGCCCTAAGGCCCCACTGTGACTGCCTTTGGAAATACAGCCTTTAGGGAGGTCATTAATATTAAAGGAGATCATAAAAGTGGGGCCCTAATCCAATAGGTCTGGTGTCCTTATAAGAAGAGGAAGAGACAGCAGGGCCACCTGAGGACACAGAGGGAAGACGGCCGTCTGTAAGCCAAGGAGAGAGGCTCAGGAGAAACCAACCCTGCAGACGCCTTAGTCCCAGACCCCCAGCCTCCAGAACCTCGAAGAAATAGATCGCTGTGGTTTGTCTCCAGCATGTGATGTTTTGTTGTGGCAGCTGAAAAAAACTAACACAGCCCATGATTCCACAGGAAATGGAGATAACACATTTGACTCAACTAACTCAACGAGAATCTGCTCTGCACTCAAGCCCTGTGTGACACAAACCATAAATGGTACGTAAGTCCAGAGAAAGAAGAGACCGGTAAGGCGACGGAGGGAACCCCGGGAGGGAGGCCCTGCTCTGTGAAGGGCCAGGCTGGAGACACGTTCGGCTCTTTGGGCCATGTGGCCTCAGTGACCGCAATGCAACTCTGCCGTTGAGAGCGGCCACAGACCACACACACACACACACACACACAGAGATGAGGGAGGCACATTCCGACACTACTTTACTCACAGACACCGGAAGTCAAATTGCATAAAATCTTCATGTTTCACGCAATGTTAACCTTTTGAGTATTTTTAACCATTTAAAAATGCAAAAACCAATCTGAGTCTGTGGACCACGCACACACAGGTGGAGGACCAGATCTGACCCCAGAGGCCACGGTGTGCCAACCCCCAGCACAACACACTGGGGTACAGAATTGTTTCAGCCACAGATTTCTTTGTTCAGATGGAACTTTGCAACCAAGCCCGATGGAGACAATGATCAGATCAGCGTGAGAAAGACGAGCCCAGCTCCCTGTCCGTCCCTGGCCCGGACTCCAGGGCTCCCCGGAGCAACATGGGCACAGCGGCTTAGTTAGGGGCCAGAAAGCCAGGCTTCTGCTCCAGTTTCCTTGCCTATAACCTGTGAAAACCTGGCCAGTTATGTAAATACAATGTACTTTAGTTTCCTCAATTTCAGAAGGACGGGGTTTGACCATAGGTACACAGACCTTCTGGTTTTTATGATTATTGTCCTTGATTGTTTCTTTAGCTAGATCACATGTGAGTTCAGCTCAAAGAATGGCACGGATAATGTAATCACTCTTCTGCTGTATTTCCAGGATAGCTTCTTAATAGAGAAGAGAGAAGCCCCAACCCTGTCCTTCCCCCATTCTTTTTCCCTGAGACACAGGTGTCACCTAGAAACCGTCTTGGACCTCCTCAGGTAGGTGGCTTTCTGATGGCCTTCAGAAGAGCTCCATAAATACCCTGTGTATCTACACTGCAACTTCCTTAGTGTGAGAGAGAAATGAGTTTCTATCTTATTTAAGCCACATTATTAGAGGAAACATGTCTTTCTATGATATGGCAAACCTAACCTAACACTTAATTGATGACGATCAGAAGGCTCTAGGGATGAGATGGAGAAATCCAGGACTCGCTCTGTTTATTAAATTTAGAAACAACAGACACTGAGAAACCAGAGGAGAGGGAAGGAATCTGTACCAATATGGCTCCCAGCCCGAGTGAGACAGGGAACACTCAAAAAGGGTCATAAGAGACTGTAAGGAAGGTAGTGTTTGTCTGACACGCAAGGCTGAGGGAAGCCTGCAGGGCTGGGGAAGCACTCTGGAACTAACGGTAGTGGAAAGTCAACACTACTCCTCGACCTGAAGACCAGGGTGAGAGCAGCTCCAGGAACTGGAGAAAGCTGTGTGGTCCAGCACTTGACAGATGCTCTGGCCTTCAGAAGGGAACTGCAGCAACCAAGGCCTGATGGGAAAGAAGCCAAAATAATGAGCACTCCAAGACCCCTTTATGCCCTCTGATCTCCTGAAGGTGCCTCCCATTGGCAGAGCCCACTCAGAAGCCAAGGACAGGAAATCCACTGATGCTAGTTCATAACATCCTGACTTGCAGGGCACACACATAAAGCAGAAGAAGCAGACCTGGGGAAGGGGTGGTGAAATGGAAAATATCAGAGATTATTCAAAATGTGGGAAATGGTGGGAAGATAGTCACAGTGGAGAAACATCTGTAGGATGCACCATGAGCTGGTAGGTTATTTGGAGCAGGGCCTATGGGGGATGAGATGAAAGCAAGGACCCAGAATATTTAGGAAAGTCAAGAAGAAAATATTTTCATCCCTCAGGATCCAAAACAGAGTCATATAGTCAACAGTGCTAGATGTTTCTAGATCATTCCAGATGATTCCACATCCACTTCCTGGATCCGCAGTGACAAGCTTTGACTTTCAAAGTACAGAAAATATTTCTCTTTGCAAAAATGCCAGGCAGTCTCTCTAAATAATTCCCGGTTACTCTCCTCTCTCAAGCCATTAGGGGTTCATAATATACAAGTTTCCTGGTAGCTGTTCACACCACATTTATTTGACAGCTATAAACAAGTATTCAACTAAGACAGACTACAAAATAGGGGCAAAAAATTAGATGTAGATATTGCTACAGATATGGATACAAAGATAGACTGAGATCAATTTACGCTTAAAGAGAGGGACATTTTCCCATCACCACCGATGACTTAGAGAGACAGGAGGTAAAGCTCCCAGACTCCACCTTTTCCTACTTGTCTAGATCCATATGGCAAATCACTCATCTCACTGCTTCCAAAAAAATCCATTACCACCCACGGTATGTTTGGCATTCCTCCACGTTATATTTCATGACACTTGGCAGTGTATGGGGATAATACATTAATAAATATTTATATACTTTTAGGGAAGAGTATCTAAGAATAGACTCAATGCCCCTGAAGCTGGGGGGAGATTATACTAACGAAAACCCAATGTGCTAATTGTGTATATCAATTGCAAATTAAACCACCACCAGCACAGCAAATAACACCACGTTTGGCTTTACTTCCAACATCTCTAAATCCTAGACGTCTTTTGCTTGAAGCAGGGCTACCCCACAGAAGCTGGAGGAAGATGCTCTGATTTCTGGCCTAGGACAGAGCCTTGCTTGCCTGGGTCTAACTGCCGGCTGTTCTGAAACAAAGAGCCATGATAGAAATAAACTCCCACTAAACTCTTCTAGAAACAGGAGGGAGGGGGCTAAAGTACGTAAGCGTTTCCCAAAAGTTCTCTCCACCCACTCATCCCTTTGCGATGGGATGAGCCTTTGAGAAACTGAGATGCAGTGACTTGGGTGGCCAGTCACACCTTGACAGTTTCAGCCCAGAAACCACAACCACGTGGAGAAATCCATGCAATCTTTACATCAGATATTCCTTCTTCATCTTTCAAATGACCCCTTCGAGGGATGTTTTTCTACAGTAATCCTGTGCTTTGAAGAGACGTCAACCCAGTAATGATGCTCTGTATTTGTAAAGAAAAAGAAGGGACCTGTCCACGGGGTAAGAACCGAGAGTTCCTCGCACCCTGATAGCAGCCAGGTCCCCTGTGGTGTCATAACGTCATGCTCAGGCATTAGATTTCATGGACCAGAAGCCCTTAGTCCAGGTTTTGAGCTGATCTTGTATACTTAGCTCTTAGCAAACCAAAGGTACTGTGAGAATCCTATCTCAAGTATAAGGCAGGATGCTTATATCAAAAACAAGAAAAGGGCAAAAAGCAAAAAAAAAAAAAAAAAAAAAAGAATAAAAAACCCAAACAAACAAAACAGACCTAAGGCAATTATCTGTGTAACTAGAAGGGAAGAAAGCCCTGAGGACAGAACAAGTGGGTCCTTTGATGAAAAAGAATGGGAAAACAAATGTATGTATATGTATGCGTTACTGGGACCCTGTGCTGTACACCAGAAACTGACACATTGTAACTGACTGTACTTCAATAAACAATGAATGAATGATTGAATAAGTAAGTAAAAAAAAAAAAAAAAAGGATGAGTAGGGACTCTTTACTCTGCTCACATTCACCAAATGAGCGCTCAGTTCTCGAATAGGTGTGAAAATGCAATTTTAAGTTAGGGTGGGACAAGGAAATAGCTTTACCAATCCAGCCCCTGCAGATGGCCTACTGGGCAGACAAGACAGAGTGGCACCTATTTAAGGGAGACCTTTCATCTGGAAAGGTAGCCATCGCCCCAAAATAGACGATGAGCGCGCACGTGGCTGCGCCCCGGTCAGAACCCAGGCGCCTGCGATGGGGCTGAAAGGCCACTCAGGACAGGCTCCAAACCGCGTCTACGCGCACCCGGGCTGCGGACGCTTTTGCATTTTAATCAAGATCTCTTTACATTCCCAGCTTCTCATAGAAGGTCTTCTGGGAAAATACTGGAATGCAAGCCCAGAATATTTCATCAGCTGTTTTGTGCCAGACCGAATTTCTTCAGTTTATATTTAGAATACTTAGGTTGGCAAGAAGCACTGAAAAACAACGCTGAAGTGGTTCTTGTATAAATTACAGCACATCAGTGTCACACACATCACCAAAACTAAGAAATTCTAAGAATTTTATTTATAAGTTAGACTTTTAAAAAATCAAAAGAGAAAACTGGGAACACTGAGAAACACAGAAGAATGTTCATGGCTGACTTCTGCTCTTTAAGTTGACAAGAGATTTAAAAAAAAAAGGCATGTTTCCGTTTTCCTTACTAATTAGAAAAAAAAAATATGTCCATCTGTTTTTACCATTTGGATTGATGGCATCTCTTTCAGGCTTTCTTCCTAAGCTAGGGGAAAAACTACAATTTTTTGTTTTCTAAGCAGGAAGGTACCCTTTTTCGATATATTTTTTCATCACACACCGTGAAGGGGAGTATTCCAGGCTCCCTTATTTATTGGCAAATATTCTTGTATTTCATTTACGCTTTCAAGCACTTCATTGGCAGTCTGTGACAAACTGTAAAATTTGCCACCTCTCCCCAGAACAGCTTATGAAATCTGTCAGCAATCTGTGTAATTTACAAGAACCTTCATTATGAATCGATGTTATGTTATGAATAGAAGGGTTCGTCATTAATACCATCAAAGCGGGGTGAGCAAAACCGCTGTCCCCCGGAACACGGACCCTCTCCCCAACACTTACTTCTGCGTGGCCAATACTGCAAATTGGTGCACACAGACCGTTCCCCTGATCTGATGGCCAAGTTAAGGGAAAACGATATGCGATCCAGGGAATTTTTACATTGCAAATAAGCAAGGATATTCTTACTGGAAAAATGAAAATCTCTGGAGACCGTTGGTGACTGACACTGTATTTTATCTGCACACTGAAACAACACACTTATCAAATGAAAGAGAAGAAGAAAAATTACTCGAGATTTGATCTCCTTTATAGCTTCTAATAGTAAAATACACTGTATGATTAATGAACCTGTCAGTTGTAATGGGAAGAATATGTAGCAAGTAACTGTGCATTACTCGTCTGTGATTTTATCTTTTATAAATTCAACCATGTGTAGTGTGATAAGATTAACTCTTTACAATTTTAAGGTAATGCTACAAAATAAGTTCAAAACTGAGTCTGTTTTATTTTTTGCCTCGCTGCCAATTGTTAATGTGACTTTTAAGAACACATTTCCTGCAATCGATAATTACTCAATTAGCAGCTTATTAAGTTTATATGTCAATAAATTTCATTACCAGGTGTTTGAGGAAGAGGGGAAAAAATGCTCTGGCACTCTTGGGTATGAAATCTTTCTAAGAGAAAAATTATTTTTTAAATATGTTCTTTGCTGGATTTATTAGCCTATATAATATTCATAGAATTCAAGCCTAGACAGGTAACTACTGTTACTCAGAAGTATAGGCGAGGCTTAAGTGAGGAAGTGTAAGGGAGTTCGAATGTCGTTTTAGTATGAGATGTGAAGAAAACGAAGAAGGAAGGAAGAAAGAGAAGGAAAGAAAGAGGGAGGCACAGAGGGCAGGGAGCCGAAGGACAGCAGAGGGCATGGGGTAGGGAACAGCCAGTTCTAAAGGCCACAGAAAGGGCAGAGAGAAGCAGAGAGAAGAGCTAGGTCAGGGCAGTGTTATTACTGAAAGAGCATCCTCGACCTCATCCTTCTCCAAACTTCCTGATGACCCGAGCAAAGTGGCCTTCATGACATCCTTCATGCAAAATGCAACCCTAGGTGAGCATCTCGACATTTCAGTCCTAAGTCCATTAGATGGGGAGACCAGACCCTGTGTGGTTGGTTGGGTGCCGAAAAGCAGACGGGCCCACAGGGCTTCACAGCTCTTGGTCTGCTCGAGCTCTGCCCTCAAAACTGGCAGGAACTCTCACTGTTCAGTTATTTTAAGAGACTACAGAGAATGGTTTCAAAGAAAGGTCAAATTTTAAATGCGTATATGCTGATAAATTGCATATATGCAGATATGTGCAGATACTAACTACTATAGATAAAATAGATAAACAACGGATTCCTACTGTAGAGCACAGAGAACTATAGTCAATATTTTGTAATAACCTATTATGAAAGGAATATATGTATGTACATGCATGACTGAACTATTATGTTGTACACCAGAAATTGACACAGCATTGTAAACTGACTCTACTTCACTAAAAAATACATACATACATACATAAAGTGCATGTAAGTTAAAATGAGGGGAGGAGAGGGAGGAAGAGGATAATTTATGGAATTTACTGTATTTCAAGTTTGACATTGGTATTTTTACACACTCGGTCTTATTAAATAATTATTAATAAGTATTTCCATTAAAACTGTGTCCATTTAGTCTCATTTTACCCATGAGAAACAAGGCTTAGAACAGACATGTCACATGTCACTGGCTCAAGTTCACAAAGCTGATAAGAAGCTTAGACTTAAATGAGCCATCATCAGCAAAATCAGAGAGCTAGTTTCCAGGGGGCGAGGGAGCAAGTCTGCGTAGGGTGGTTGGAAGTTCCAGTCACAGAGACAGCAAGAGGGGTCACAGGGAAGATGACAGGAAAGGCCTGCCGGGGTAGGGGTGGAAAAGGGGCCGCTCCAAGGTGCCATGAACAAACATCACTTCCCTCACTTTCCCCAGGCCACACTTCCTCATATCTACACAAAGTCACAGTTTGTTCCATGTCTTCCACAGAGGGAAATTGGTTCCATATTGCTTCCAGGGTGCAACATACTAGAAAGGAGTTTGGACGTAAAGAAAGTTGTATCCTGAGTTGTATCCTGGTGGCCTTCCATGCACAGTTGTGCAGGTTGTATCCTGCACAACTCTAAGCTGTGGCCATTCTACAAAACCATCATGGCGGCACCTAATCCTGGCAGTGCTCAAATGGAGCTCTGCCACCTTGGGGAATTTATGTGACTTCTCTGAACCCCACTTCTGCAGATGCCAAAAGGGGATGAAGATTTCTACCTCATGGAATTCTTTCATAAATTAATGGGTATTACATCTGGCACAGAGTTGGCTATTCAGTAAAGGTTATCAATTGGACTACTGGGGGAGTCTAGTGTTAAGATTCAATTTAAAACAGAGAAGTATAAATAAGCTTAAAAAAAGGACATTCCGGGTGGAGGGTGTAGCTCAGTGGTAGAGCATGTGCTTAGCATGCACGAGGTCCTGCGTTCAATCCCCAGTACCTCTGTTTATAAATAAATAATAAACAAACAAACAAACCTAATTACCTCCCCCCACCAACAAAGAAAAAGAGAGAATCATTTATAAAGGATATTCTTACATGCATTAAATGCATTCAAATTGTAATTTGATATATATATATATAATTAACTAATCAAAAGGTGTTCCCACAGTATTAGGAGAATTACTTCAGATTATATTTTGGCTAAAATGTCAGGGAACATTTCCAGGATGAGATTTAACTACGGAGTGTTGCCAACTTATGGCGGGGGGGGGAGGAAAGAATGAATGAGAGCTCGTCAAAACCACACAAGAGAGAGGGAATTCATGAAAAAAACCCACAAAATAAAACACAGGATTTGGAGACCCCTGGATGGGACAGTCGATGCAAATACTATGTGTCTGTATACTTTGATTCTGCTTGAAATTTTAAAAAAAGAAGAGACTCACAAGCACAATATTTCATTTAGCAAATAATCATAATAATAATTTTTACTAAATTGCCTCTATTTATAAATAATGTGCTCCTATTTTTATTACTTACCTTGTAAATCTACCTACTATAGTACACAAACACTAAAGAATTTTGCTTACCAAAAGAAAAAAAAATTTTAAGCCAAATCCATAGATAAGAATAAGAATAATAATCTGTAGGATATTAATTCATGCTATAACTCTAGCTTCATTTGAACTGTCTAATTACTACACTAATTATGGTTTTACTGCCAGGATTTTCCACATGTGAATAATCCACAGATTAAAGTCTATCTGAGGTTATTATGTGTGACATATAACATGAAGTTAATGGCTCCAAACTTGAATGTGTACCTTATGACCTTATCATTTCCTACAAGTTTATATGGAAACCCCAGAAAACATGGCCAGGAACAGTTGGTCAGTGAATTACAGAATTCCTATGCCAAACATATATGAACAAGTAAGAACATTACCTGTGCAGATAATTGGTCTACCTGAGATTTATTATTGTACCCTCTATGGAACCTGGGAATCCAGGTGAGTTTGGGGACTGTACACTTAGAGGCCATAACTGACACTCAGCAGAAATCTTGATGCACAAAATAATTGTTTGGAATCTTTGTTGCTACCTAATGAGTAACATATGGAACACAAGCAGTATCTTTTTACCTCCAGTTATCCAAGCAAAAATGAAACCATGGTTAAATAAAGACCGTCCTTTTATCAAAACCCAGTATTTTCGATTTGAGCTTGAAACTCCCTTTAGGAAAAATCTAGCATCAGTTTTCTTTTGACTGTATTTCCTTCCTTTTCCCCTTTTTTTCCCCCCTTACCTCATATCCAAAGACTCTATTTTATGGCCTTGACATATCTCAGTTTTATGCATAAATGAAGGTAAGAAGTATTTGCTTTAATATCCATTAGTGGGATAGTGAGAACTACAGCTTTCTTTTATCATCAGCTGTATCGCTTGATAAGACAAAATTCTACTGGATGAAAATATGAGTTAAGATTTAAAAGGATTTCTAGGTAGCTATCTTTTTAAAAAATGACTTGTTCTCTTTTAAGCTTTCTAACTTGGGCTAAAGCTCTTTCATTTCCATCTCTGACTTCTCCCCTCCTGAAAAGTCTTGTGTCTTTCTCTTAAATACTCTATCAGGCTTAGAAAAAACAGTAGTGGTTTTTCAGTAAGTTAAGTCAATTTCTAAGTTCGCTAAGAGGTAGAGTGTGTGTATGTCCATGGAAACGTTCAGTTTCTCAATAATTTTGAGATTTTCATTTTCAATTAACTATAAACTTGATTTTATGTTTGTTTATAACTAGCATCTGCTTTGACCATTATTCACACTTGGGTCAAGACAGAATTACGAAAAATCAGAATACTAGAATTTTAATTTTACATGTTACTAAATTCATTTTGCCTCCACTTACTAAGCAGTATTTTCCATTATGGAAATAACAGAAACTACAGGTTGTACATTTCTCTGAATGTGTTGAATTAAAAAAAAAAAAAGCTGTGAAAATTATGTCACATTTCCTCCCACAGAAACCTCTAGGCTCTTCACACCACAAAGCAGTTAATAAACTTCACATTTAGGTTAGACTGATATGTTCAGATACAGAAATGAGCATGCTTTTGTAAATAACCAGTCCTGGGCTCCTAAACAAAATTTCCAGGGCCGTGTGTGGGCAACACCATTCAAGACCTGTTACTGTTATTCTGTGTCCACCTAACTTACCATGTCGAGTCTCGGAAAGAAGACCCTTCATCAATGGGGCTGATCCTCTTGTTAGCAAACTGCCCTTACCCAGCTCCATCAGACTACACTAATACACAGTTACTTTTCAATGAGAACCCCAAATCTAATTGTGAAATACTTATTTTTTCTTTCTTCCTTCTCTGTATTTTCTAAATTGTACACAATAAATATGTGTCTGTTTGGAAATATGCTTAAAGCCCTTTATTTCTTATTTTAAAGATGCCAACAAGAGCCTATGACTGTTTAGAGGTCGATTTAGGAGGAAAACCGATCTCATTCTGACATCTTTCACCACGGGTGTTCTACCAAACTAATCCTCCCCCCCCCCACCCTGTAGCATACAGTTAGCATGATGCAAGATTTTTTTTTCATTTTTTTTCTTGCTTTTTCTCTTTTCTTTTGGGGGAAGAGGTAATAAGGTTTATTTATTTACTTGTAATTTTTTTAAATGAAGGTACTGGAGATTGAACCCAGGACTGCATGCATGCTAAGTATACACTCTACCTCTGAGCTCTACCCTCTCCCGTGAGGCTCACACTTTTGTCTTAATTTTCAGACAATTAAGCTTACAGCCAAGTTAAAAATTGCTACCATTTTGATTACTATTTTTACCTAACATTTCAATGCCACTCTTACTCAAAGTAAATCCATAGGATTTCTTTAAAAAAAAAAAAAAAAGGCTGCAGGATGTCATTCTGCCCGGGTAATCTTGATCAGGACAGGACATGAAATGCAGGTTGGCAGCTGGGACTGTTCAAAGCATGCCAGACATGGCCATAGCCTGGTAACTAAAAGCATTCTGATAAAAATAGGAATGAGAAGGAAAAATAAGGGCCAGGTAGATAGGGAACTACTACAAGTTGTATCTGTTTCAAGGGAATATTTCTGCTGCCAAGAGAGATAATTCAGACTCACGATCAAACTCAGACCTCTTAAGGCAGACATTTCAAGATTAAACTTCTCTCCACTTCTTTCAGTATTTCTGAGTCCCACCATCCGCCATCCGATCAGGTCTGACAGCTTAGTATCCTCCCTCTCCCTCGCTCACAGTAGTTAAAATTAAATTTGCAATAGAATATTTATTGACCAAAAAGATGTTCAATATATATTACTAGGCAGATTCCAAATCTTTACGTGCATTGTAATATAGCTCTGAAAAAAATTATATTAATACAACACACTAAGAAAAAAATGTGAAAATACACTTATACATACACACGTATGTATACATATGCAAATAGGCCTCGATTTACAAAGGAGTTATCTCCTGATAAACCCATCCTAAGTTGAAAATGCATTTAATGCACCTCACCTACATCATAGCTTAGCCTTGCCTGCCTTAAACACGCTCAAAACACTTGCACCAGCGTTCAGCTGGGCAAAATCATCTAACACAAAAACCTGTCTTCTCAGAAAGTGTTGAACATCTCATGTAATTTATTGCATGCCGCGCTGGACGTGAAGAGCAGAATGGTTGTCAGTGTGCGGGCGGTTTGCCCTCGGGATGGTGACCCCGGGATGAGCTGGAACTCACTGCCGCTGTCCAGCATCAGGAGACAGGGTCCCAGTGTGTGTCCCAGCCCGCGAGAAGATCAAAATCCAACATTCGCAGGGCAGTTCCTAGTGAATTATCTGGGAAAAGTTTGAACTAAACCTGTTTAATCAGCTCGCACCTGGGAGAATGGGAAGCTGGCTAACGCTTAACCTCGCCAGCGTCTCCCTTCAGCTGAGGAAGCCGCGGGTGGGACAGCGCCCTGCGCAGAAGGCCCAGGGATGCGGCAGCACTAGCATCATTTTGAAACAAGCACTAGCAAACCCCTGAATCTGTTTTCAGCATACTCTCCCAAGATTCTTTCCATCTGCTGCAACTCATAAACTTTTCTGTTTGTAATGCTTGCCTTTGGCCTTTCTGTTTACCACCGACTGAAGCAGTACTTTATTTGAGTTCAGTTCTGATACAGTTCAATTCGTTTAGGTCATTTACTTTAATATTTTTTTTACAGGGATATTTTTCACATGTGGAAAGACTTAGTTTTTCTACACTGATTTTCTTAAATGTTCCACCTATAATTTCTCCACTTCTATTCACTTAATTGTCTTGCTATGCATTCCCCTAATTTTTCTGGAGTATTCTGCAATGTCTGCAACCGAAAGGACCCTTTTATTTGGCATATCATTCCACAATATAGAGTCTGGAAAGTAAAAATCTATAGGATAGCTTACATTATGTTTAAGAAACTAGTTTTATAAAAAAAAAGTGACTTGGGTCCATCTGGAAAGACTGTCATTACATTCTTCACAGACATTGTTACTCGCTGGGGGTGTTAAGGATTGTTCTGTGGAAGTACTCATGTTGTTTTGTGGAAGTGCCCCATAACATCACTCTAATTAAGATTCTGACAGCATGTCCTTTTGGTTGTTGGAATCTTTATTGAACAATGTAAAGTCACTATTTTTCAGGCTAAATTCCAAGATGAATTAAAACAAACAAACAAACAAGCAAACAAACAAAACGCCAAGTCATACATGCGTTTAAAGTGAGATCTGAGTTCCAAAAATAATTCTCTAGGACCTGTTTAAGGGCAAGAAAATGAAAGTCATGTACATACAGAAAGGTGTCATCATTTGGACTGATCCATAAGTAGGTATGTTAACAGATGTAATTTGAGAAGCATTGGCTAAGACCCTCTCCTTGGAAATACCTGTACCTGAAATTTCACTATTAGAAATAAAACCATTTATATTTCATGATGCTTTGGGGTCTTTAAAGGCCCATATTTAAATCCTAAAGTTACTGGAAAGGGCTGTCCCTGATGGCCTCATCAACTGAATCATATGGAGATTAACTGACAGACGTCAGAACAACAGTTTTTGGAAATGAGATACACAGAGGGACCCGGCCGTGGGGACCACCGGGAGGAAGGTACGAGCACCGCAGAAGGAGCAATGGGGCCCCAAAGCCGGCAGTGCTGCCACTGACGGTAATTCAGCCTGAAGAGATGACAACCACGTGCCTTGTGGTCAGCTTGCTGGGCGGCAGGTGGCAGAAATTTACGTTTAGAAATGTTGACCAAATCATCGAACACATCCAGGGTTTGGTTTCAGAATTTTCACATATGAGAAAAAAATAACAATGCAAATCAATGCAAGTATGTCCAAAGGTATCAACACGAAAACAATTCTCACTGTTTTTGTTGTTGTGAGAGGGAGAGTTTAGCGATTCCTGAGAGTATAACTGACAACTGCCGAGAACAACTCGGAGACCTGCTGGATCAACAATTAATCATAGATGTTGAATTGGGTGATCGAGTAAATGGATGGTGGCCACTGGGAGGAAGGCGTCTCACTGTGGGAATCAGAGTCTACAGATAAGCAAGGGGAGAAGGCGAGAATGACCCAAGCGTCAGTGGATTCAAGTTGCAGACATCAGGATGAATTCATAGATACAGATGGTTACATGTACATATGGATATACTTGTAGCTGTGTGTGTACACATAGGTTGGTGTATGTGTTGGTATATGCGTATACACACACACATTTCTTTTCTCTCCCAGCTGAGAGGGCTCAGAAACAGTGACACCCCAGAAACTAGGAGCACACTTGAGACCCAAATCTTGGTTTCTAATATCTTTGTCAAATACAGTGACTCCTCAGAGAAATGGCTAAATCTAGGACTGGGATGGGAGATATACAGGAAGAGCCTGTAATATCTCACAGTGCCAGGAAGTAAGAAGGTGCTAAATGCACACACACACACACACACAGCAGCAGAGGTATGGAGAGGGACATAGAAGTCAACAGGAAAAGTTACCAATGATCAATTCTCCAACAATTTAAGCAAAAAATAAATAAATAGAGCAATACTGGATTATAATGAAACTATCAAATGTTTTTGCATCCATAGTCATGCAAATAAATAAATAAATAAGATTTCCAAAATAATTTATGAGGATATTCAGCCCTCATTCCTTAAGCGCAGGCTGCACTTCCTTCTAAAGATTACACTCTCAAAAGGCGGGGTGGGGAACAGGGTACCTTTACAGTGAGGAGACTTGACAAACATAACTGCCTGCACCAGGTGTTCAAGGTCAACATCACAGGGATTATTCACTTTGATAGTAGTTTCCCTTGACACGATGGGATTAAAATGGCACTTTACCTTTGTGATCTTCCTCCCCAAAACACAACGCCCCACTCTAGTCACAGGAAAAAACCTCAGACAAATCCCAGTCGAGGGACACTCCTCAAAACACCTGCCCAGTGCTCCTCAAGACCATCAGAGTCACCAAAAACAAGGAAAGTCCGAGAAACTGTCACAGCCAAGAGACATGATGACTAAATACAGTGTGGTATCTGAATGGGCCCTGGGAGAGAAAGAAAGGCAGTAGGTAAGAATTAAGGACATCTGAATAAATGTGGACTTCATCATGTACCAGTACTGGTCCACCACCTGCAACACACGCACCACGCGGTGTAAGCCGTGAGTGACGGGGGGAGCTGGGGGCAGGGTGTGCGAGACCGCCTAGTGGTATTCTCATGATGTTTACGTGCATCTAAAACTGTGCTTTTAGAAAAGTTTATTAAAAATTTAATATGGTTACTTTAGGTTTATCACTCGACATGAATTTAATCATAAACATATAAATGTTAAAAGGATAGTGCTGCTCTATCATCCTTGTGTTATAAATGACCCAGGGCAGGCTGGAGCCAGAGTCTAGCTCGTCATAGAAACAGAAGCACAGCATGTTTAGAACTCTTACCCAGAGCTCTTAGGTCTCCATGAAAGTATTCTATGAGAACCATAGCCTAGCTTCTCAAATTTGTTTCAAAGGCCTTTACATACTCAGGCCCTAGTCACATACCAATAAATGGAACGGTGGTGACTTTAAAGTCTTCTGTTCCATCTCCATTGAAAGCAGCTTTTATCTCTTGAATCAGCAGACCCAAATTTACGGAATGCAGCAAAAGCATTTCTAAGAGGGAAGTTCTTATCACTTAAGGCCTACATTAAAAATAAAGAAAAAAATTATAATTATGTGTGGTGATGGATGTTACCTAAATGTATTCCAGTAATCATTTCCCAGTATACATGTATCAAATCATTATATTGTACACCTAAAACTAATACAATGTTGTATGTCAATTATATCTCTGTTAAAAAAATTATGTCCTCTCCCCTCCACCACACAATGAAACTCTAAGTAAATAAAAAGGAAATTAGGAAAGCAATTCCATTTAAAATAGCACCAAAAACCCCTCAAAAAACCACTTAGGGATAAACTTAACTAAGGAGGAAAAGACTTGTATACTGAAAACTAGAAAACATTGATGAAAGAAATTTAAGAAACACACTAAATGCCGGTTAGACCTCAATAAAGTTGAAAACAAGACACACAAAAAAAGTGAAAAGACATTCGTGTTTCTGGATTGGAAGATTCAACATTGTTACGATGCCCATACTACCCAAAGCAACCTACAGACTCAGCTAATCAAGATCACAGTGATATAGTGATTGTGATTGATCCGTAGACGTGTTATAAGCGTAGTTGTGTACGGAGGACTGTAGTGATGGTCTGTTCTTGACTGATCAGTAATTGTTGATTGTAATAACCAAGACTGAGCTTCTGTGTTACAGTATATAATATATGTGGTCTTCTCAATTACAGCGAAAAAGTGTATACAGTCTTTGCCATCAGACAGACCTGAATTCAAATCTTCAAATCTCAGCCTATGGCTTAATAGCACAAGTTATGTGTTTATTTATTTTTTTTAATGGAGGTACCAGGGACTGAACCCAGGACCTCATGCATGCTAGGCACGCACTCTACCACTGAGCTCTACGCCGCCTCTTTTGGTAATGCAAGTTACTTAAACTCCAAACCACATTTTCCCTTCTATAAAAGGTGCATGAGAATCTGGCTAGCTTATCTGGCTTTTTTTAAATGGGAATCAGACTATACAAACACACACATATATGTACATACATACATACAAAGATAGGTAGATGATAGACGAAATTAGATAGATAGACAGACAGACAGAAGACAGACAGGAACTAAGACGTTGTAAATACTCAAGAAACAGTTTTTGATATTATTACTGTGCACAGGTTTGTTTCATGGCCCTGTTCATTACCCATTAACACACTTTCGTTCCAAGTCCTTTCAAGTTCTATCACAAAGACAAGCCTTGCGGGTGCACAGAAAGCCAGCTTTGGAGTAAGTCTGATGTGCTTCCTCCACGCCTCCTACAGGTAGCAGACCTTAAACTTTCCCAAGCAATTCAATAAACCAGTTCCCTTGATCAAAGGTCTTTGCAATTACCCACCAGGGTGAGGCCACCTCCATTCTGGGGAACAGAACCACCAGCCAATGCCAAGCACTTCAGATCTTTGGAAGGAAGGTTTTACTAACAATAAAGTGGTAACTGCCTGGGAGGGAGGCCAGCTCTTACTATCAGGTACCTTTGCAGCTCAAAAGGCTAACAAATGGTGGGCATCATGTCATAGGGCATTGGAATGAAACAAATTCTTGTGCATCTGTGCCTGTAATATTTTTCATAGTTCTAGTGGCCACAATTCAGGAAGGGTAAAATGAAATTGGAACATATGCAAAAACAAAAAAAAAAAGGAATTTAAATGGTAAAGCAAAAACAGAGATTTGAGGCCGGAAGTCATTAGTTACTGAAGTCAAAATAATTTTAATTTTTTAAGCATTTATCTGTGAGACAATAGATTCCAGAGACCATTGCTATAATGAGATGCCAGGAGAGGTCCAAATAATAGAGCATAAATACATTGATTAAGGCAGATACGTTATGCTACGTATCAGGTTATTTCCAGATATTCAAAAAAAGGCTTTATAGACTTTTTTATTGCCATGCTTCTTAATTCCAGTTTAACTCTGTGGTCACATTGAAGCCACTTAATTACTACATTTCCACTCAAGACCTCTCTATTCCTTAACCCACAAGTGGTATATTAATAGACTCTTCTAAACAGGATTCTTTCTGACTTCCATTAATGCTGAATATTTATTTTCATTGTAACTAAATGCTATAAAATATTAAAAGGAACAATGAGTAAGAAATGCAAAGACGTTTCTTTCTTTGCAGACATAAGCATACTTAATGAGTTGCACAAAAATAGCTCCATCTCCCGGGAATTACCTCCGCTGCCTGACCCTTACGGTACGTATGGAGTACAAAGCAGGGTTCTTCGGGGGATTTTATTTTTCAGTATTATTTCACTCTTATACTCCCTACAGAAGGCAAAGAAAAGCCTGCTTTCAGAGCACATGACATCAGCATCACAAATACGGGGACCGTATCATTCAGGATTTTTTGTTCCGATGGGCTTGTGAAACCATTTTTAAAAGTCTGTTCCTGAAGGTCGATTCTCCAAGCTGGATTTCTTAACGACCAAGCAGTTGAAGGATCTAGTTTTGCAGTTGCCTATTCCGCGGTGAGAAGGTAAGGGGTGGAGCCTACGGTCTCTGAGAAATTCCCTTAGGTACGGCTGGGTACCAGTACACGCGCAATCCTACTGGCAGCAAGTTTCAGACCGAATAATTTAACCATTGTCTATCAGTGGAACAGAGAATGTGAAAGATGGCCAGTATGGTGGGAAGAAAGTACTTTTCTAATTACTAAAAATTCTAATTTTTAATATTTATTTATTCTCTGAACATTCCTCCTCTGCCAGGCACCTTGCTAGGGACAGGAAACACACCATCATTTTGTAAGATTAATTTCTCCCACATCAGCTCTAATGAAACAATATTGAAATTCAGCTTTGAAACATTTAAATGATCAGTTTATTCCCATTTTGCTAGGAAGACCTACTCTTCACTCTAGCCACTGAACCCCCTCGCTGTTCTTCCAACCAGGGTCAGAGGCGCTCCTGATTCTTTTCACAGGGCCCTCTTTTTCACATCTTTTTACAAGGCTGCCCTACCAGGGAATCAGGGCAGGGAGGAGCCCGACGCAAATCTAATGATTGCCTGGTCCAGTTTCCTCACTGAACTGGGGAAGACATGGTAAGTGCACCAGCTTTGCAGTAAAATTCACCCTGGGCTGAATCCTGTCTCTGTGAGACCACGAGATACAGATGCTGGAAATAGAGGTAACTGCCAAAGTTACCTGTCAGAGTTACTGGAGGAATAAATAGGAATGTCAGAAAAATTACAGAGCAGAGCACGTGCTCACACCAGTCAGTGTCCTGTGGCAATATTATCATTACATTCTTGCACTGTCATTATTTTTATATTTCTCTCGTATTCTCATTGCATTATTATTATTTTTACTGAGAAGCAGAATAAAGCAGAGTTCAAGAGGAGAAATCCTGGTGCCATACCGCTTGGATTCTAATCGCGGCTCTGCCACTAACTGGCAAGATACTTAACCTTTCTGAGCCTCGGTTTCCCCATCATTAACACAGAGATAAAGTTAGAACTGCTCGGGGGTGTGGGAATAGCTCATCCTCAGAGCACATGCTTAGTATGCATGAGGTCTTGGGTTCAATCCCCAGTACTTCTATTAAAAAAACAAAAAATTAACAAATAATAAAAATTAGAAGTGCTATGCAGAATTATATGAGAATTAATCTAATTAAAATTGTTCTTAAAAAAAAAAAAAACACTTGGAAGAGTGCCTGGCATCTAACAAGCCCTGTGTAGTGTTTGTAAATAATAAATATGATTGGCTATAGGAATGGAAACTGAGGCTCTGTTGGAATTGACTTGGAAAAGCTCAGAGTTGACACTCACACCTGGTCTTCACCGGATTCACTCACGTTGGAGTTTTGTTAAGTATAGAAACAGAAACACTGAAACAAAGTTAGCAGACATAAGTATTTACATAGCATCTTTCTTTCTGTTCCTGCTTTTGTATCAAATTTACATGTCAATTTAAATGCTTTAAAAATTTTAAAATAAGGAAAAATCAAGGCACTCAGGACATCTGATTTATTAAAAGCTGCTTAAAAATAAAAAGATAATAGATGAATTTCACATCGCTCCCTTCTTCTGCTTCGACTTCCGTCACTACATCAGTTGTTTTCTCAAGGTGGCCAGCAGACCTGTCCTCAAGGCTGGCATAATCAAGTCTGAAGTCTTTAGCATCATGCTCAAGGTCTTTCACAGTCCCGCAGCATCCTAACCTCCCAATGCTGCCTGCCCCATCCTGGACAGCTCCTGCGTGTTGGCCACACCCCTGCCTCTTCTCCGGGTGCCCCCTTCCTCCCTGCGCATTCCTGGTCCCTCCCTGCCACTTGTGTGCCTATCAGAATCCCACGATCCCCCTAAAGATAGCTGAAATGTTGGCTTCTTGAGAACTTTTCCTCAAACTCTCATTCAGATGCAAGTGCGTCTTCTTTTGCGTTTCCATATGCTTTGCTTACACAAAAAGTAACACTTACTTCATCGCCTCCCCCTGTGGATGATTTGCATTCCACTTCTCTCAGAAGGTCACAGCAGAAGGATTCGCCTTGTGATGATAAGGCCTCTAAAATTCCTGGAACGATGGCTATATGATATGATATCCAGGAAGCATACCATAAACTCCACCATTTCATTGATTTTCAACACTTAGTTTTCCTTTTTTTTTCACTATTATACTCAATGCAGCAATAGCAATATAATGAAGTCTCTATGACTTTTGCAACTCTCTGGAGGCTATGAGCACTAATTTTTGTGAGCCTTTTGTTGTTTTTGCAGTGAGTCCTTATTGCTCTGTGTCTCACCTTTCCTGGCAGTCATTTATTTAATGGCCTTGTTTTTCCAAAACATAATACTTTATAAAATCACCAGTCTCCCACTGCCTCAACCTACCTTTTCTCTCTCTCACACAACCAGTAAATTGTTTTGATTTTTTTTTTCATTTTTGTACTTTATAGTGGCATTGTGAAATCTAATAAAAATAATTGTGATCTGCTTTAAAATGGCATAAAATTATAACATTTTCATTCTTTTCCCTTTTTTTCCTTAGTTCATTTCATTTTTAGCTAAGGGAAAGAACCATATGTCTTCCAGTATTTTTTCTTGTTGGCTTCTTAAATGAAATTTTTCTTGAGAAATAGGTCAAATGAATGGGGTGGGAAGTTTGCCTTTGCATTCAAGAAAATTATACCAATATTTTTTAAACACTTAAATTTCCAAGTCATCTTTCTTAATATTTACTCAGCGATTTTTTTTACTACTCCCACTTAATTGTAGCTTACAAAGTATACAATACAAAATGGAAAATATCTAGTTTTGAATCACTTATTTATTTATAGGTTTGTTGCTTTTAATGAAGCCTTTGAATCTAGGCCCCATAACAGTTTTGTACAGAAATCCTTTTGTATTTATTGAGAAAAATGCTTTGTTGAAACCTATTTGGATGTGTTTTCAGAAACTAAGTACTTGAAAAATAAAAATAGGTTTTTTTTCTAAAAACAGAATCTGTGCCAGAGGCCAAGCTATGAAGTGTCTGGAAAATTTTAGGCTGATGATAAATAGTCTAGTGACATTTATATTAATCAAGTTACCAGAAGGAGGAAGATAGCAGTGATAACAGTGAAACAGTACCCAGGTAAGGGGTAAAAGGAGGAGCAGCAGCTGGTTTCTAAGAAACATCTAATAAGAAAAAACAAAAGTACCAAAAAAGGTCAAGGAGACAAAGAAATCAGGAAGTCAAGAAACTTAAAAGCAAAAAGGCTCCTTCTCATAATGGTTATGCACAGAATGTTCTTAGGTTTCTCTTGTTAGAGACAAAAATCAAGAAAAAAAATTTTAATTCCTTAACAGAAAAAAAATTCTGAAGAAACAGTGAATTACCTGGGCATGCCGACTGGATGGCTTGAAGCTTCCTATAAGCCAGGAAAGGTATACAGTAATCTAAGTTCATTCAGTCCTTGTGGGCAAACAAATCTAGACCACCCAGTATTTACAGAACTTCGCAATTAGTAAGTTGGGTATCTTACTCTATCTGATTTCTTTGATTTCTTTATATCAAACCCCAACTTGGGTTTTAACTTTTTAAAAATACAATAAATTAGTCAATTTAGCAACATAGTTATTCTACCAAAACACTATTTGGTAGCCAATCAACAACAATTAAAAAGGCAAATGTTAGCCACTATATATAGAAATAGATTTTTAAAATTTTCTTCTGTATAGCACAGGGAACCATTCAATGTCTTGTAATAATCTTTAATGAAAAAGAATTGAAAATGAATATATCTATATGCATGACTGGGGCATTGTGCTGTACACCAGAAATGGACACATTGTAACTGTACTTCAATAAAAAAATAATAATAAAAATTTTTTAGACAGGCATGCTCTAGGGGAGGGTATATAGCTCAGGAGTAGAGTCTGTGATTAGCATGCAGGATGTCCCGGGTTCAATCCCCAGGAACTTCATTAAAAAAAAAAATAGATAAACCTGATTACCCCTCCAAAAGCTTAAAAGATAAAAAAATTTCTTAAAAAGGCATGCTCTAATTTTGACTCACCTAATTAGGCATGGCTGAAAAAGTCTCTCTTAGAACCTAACACTTACCTGGCAGAACCAGGTGTGGGATGCTGTTTATTACATTGCAGGAGTGGGAGGAAGTATATACAACATCACCGGCTGTGCTTTTTGAATGAATGAAGAAATGCAAATATTAAAAATTCCATAAATTATTTGCTCCAGTGGGCCTTATTTGTAACCCATCTTCCAAGGAAAAAACAAAACAAAACAAAAAAAACAAAAAAACCTCAGCTTCTTAAAGAACATGTCTGTGTATATATTGCTGAAAAACCCATCCTAGTCCATGAGGGGGGTGGGATGGGGAATATAACCAAGAGCTTTAAGAAATCAAGTGGGTACCATCAGTTGCTAATTTGGTAACTAACCACACAAGTGGCATCTCCAGTGTCCCCCTTCTCTTAGACGTATGTCATATGACACCGACTTGGCACCACAGACACCATTGTGCTTATTCATTTGATCTGAGATGCGCTGATTTGACTGGACCACATCCCTCCATACGCGCAGAATTCCACAGGAAGTGAAGAACCCTTCTGTTTACCATGGAAGTTTATCATCTCTCTGTTTCTCATAACGAAGTCAAGGGGAGCTCTATGCACACAAGGAAGGAAGCAGCCAGCAAAATGAAGCCCTAAATACTGGAAATCTGGAGCGAGGCCGAGGATGAACTGGCAGGAAAATAGAATTGCCATCTTGCCTTTACAGCTGGTCTCTTGAAACGGAATGGGAGACCATGGGAGGAGGCAGGGCGGAACCGGTACCTCTGCCCAGCATCCAGGCTCGGAGCAAACAGATGACTGGAGCAGGGGAGCCGTCGATCCGCTGCGGGGTTCCTGGGACCCTTCTCCTCCATTCCTTATGAAATGAATGAATCAAAGGGAAAATTAAAGTGGAGCGAAGCTATCTTCGAAATACAGAATGTGCATCTCGTAAAGGAACGGTAAATTCAATAATTCAAAAGGAAACAGCGGCTGAAGAGATGATCTCGGCCGCATGACATCATGAAGTCCCCTCCACCCTATCCACACCCACCGCAAACACTCATTTTCTGAAGGGCAAGATTGTCTCAAGGTCTTATCGGCACTAACTGTATTACCCAAGCGCAGAGAACACAATCAGATCTCTCCCCTTCATAATGTAGATGCTGTCTTTTGAAAGCAAGCCTGATTATATTCTGAATAGGTCAGTCTGTGGGCCTGACATTTGTCCTCAGTTTCCTGTGACCTTTTAATAAGAATGACTCGGTTTTGCGCTGCAGAAAATGGAACTGTCCCTTTTCAATCAATGAATACGAGAAGCACAGTTTGAACAGATCACATTTTCTGTACTGAGTTATTACTCCTATGACAACAAAGTAAATGAAACCCTCTCTTTCTTTCAAAAACATGTGTCCTATTTGGCTTTAATTTTACCTTCTCCTGCTTCTCATTCACATACGTTTGTAAATATTTAAACAAATGTGCCGTCACATTTGCTCAGGGAAAGTAACAAATTAATAAAGTGTCCATGGAGCAAATCTGACTTTTACAATGTCAGCTTAAACAGATGTCGTCTTTGAATAGCATTGCCAAGAATTATTACCGTGGACCTTCCATGGTTAGAGAGAGGCAATTATCAACAGTAACCCAATTTCTAAAATTTCAGAAATGTTCCTCTTTATTAGGCTCCAGGAACAGAAGATTCAACCGGACAGATCATCAGTGCCTGGATGAACACGAGGATGGTCTCCACCCCAACTCAAATGCCTAGAACCACAATGCCACGGGGGCCAGCTCCTGGTTTCCCACCGGAATACTAATCAGTCCGTGAAGCTCACAGTGGGTTTCCATCACGCACAACCCTGGGGACGTGTGGTCAAGATTCTTGGCTGAATAAACACGTACTTCTGGAAGGGCACGGCTATGAGCTTTAGTCCCACGGCTGGACTAGGCTTCGTGACATAGAAATTACTTGGGACTACGTAGAGGAGGGTGAGGGTGGGGGTGCTAACTAAACGAGGGTGACGTGAGTAGGGAGAACCAGCCATAAAAGGTACCATCCAAGTGAGCGGCTTGGACGTATTTAGACACACGTGTGAGGCACCAGGTTCTGCTCTCAAGGATTCTGCAAGGGTGGCCCTGGTCCTCAGACGCAGGAGGAGAAGCGGACAATGAGCAAGACGCCAATAAGGTTATGCTTGCAAATTGATGTACTGGGGTAAAGGATGTCTCTAGAATGGGCTAGTGGGGAGAAATGATCTCAGTCAGGAGTTGGCACACTTTTTCTGTAAAGGGCAAGATGGTAAATATTTTGGGGTTTGCAAGCCAGCTTTGATCTCTGCCACGTATGTTTTTATAACCTTTAAAAAACATAACAATGATTCTTACTTAGTTCAAGGGTCTTACAAAAGCATGACAAAAGCCAACCAGCCCGTAGACCACCCTTTGCCAACCTCTAAAGACCAAAGAAGAAGGTAACAGCTGGAGAACCATTCCGTGTAGAAGCTGGAGGTGGAAAATCCAGCTCAGCTTAGGCGAGGCGACGGAGAGAGAGGCTGGGGAGGTGTGCTGGGCTCCGCGGTCACAGTGAGAAGTTTAAAGGTTATTGTAAAGGCAGTAGGAAGCCACCAAAGAGTTTTGAGCACGGGAGATGACATGATCCAATTTACATTTTTCAAAAGCCCGTTTGTCTCCCGGGCAGAAAACCCGCATCAGTTTCGTAGGGGAGCGGTGCTCAGAGCCTAGTGAGAAGAAATAAGGCAGGAGACAGGGAGCCAGAGGGCAGGATGGGGCAGGGGAGCAAGGGAAGGGAAGAGAGGGAGAGCTCCTGTTCCTCTGTTTCTTCACCTGGCCCTTCGGGGACCTCCGCCGGCTCTGGGGGCTGGGATCCCCTTGCACAGAGGTGAAAAGCAGCTCTCGTCTGATGGCTTCGGAGACTCTGCTGCCTGGGCTACTGCTCTTGGGCATCATTTCTTACTCTTCTAACTTCCGAGAACCCAATTTTGAATTACAAAATATTCATTTATTTTAATGTGGTTGTTCCACCAGCAATATTTTGAAAAGTATGACTCTGTTTAGGGGGTAATCTGCACGGCTACGTAGGACCAAATGAGTTAGAGGGGAAGATTTAGGAGATAATTGGTGTCCTCCTCTTCCCCATCCTTTCCCTTCTCCTATAAAGGAGAATAAACTTGATTAGACCTGCCTGGACCGAGGAAACAGAAATGCATTGTTCGCTCTCTCCAGGATGTGACTCATTGTTTCCACTCCCGCCTGCTCCCTGCGTTGCCTGGAAGATTTCTTAGCATGTTTCTGCCAAAGTCTCCTCTCCTTTAAAATTGAGCTCAGGACTCACCTTTTCCACAAAGAAGTAAAAGACAAAAAGCGCTCACCTGCTTCAATCAGTGACTACAGGTGCACACCTGTGTTTTGAACCTCAGTCATGGATTCAGCCTCTCTCCTGGGTTTCAGGTTCCTGCTCTCACTTTCCCATCCCTGCCTCCAGCCGGGGCACTCACACATCCCGGGATGACGTCTACCCTGTGAAGCATCCCCTGAAAGGACCACCCGGTTTGATACTAAGGACAGTGTCAGAAATAGGGGCAACCTTATGGACAGGTACCACTAATCTGATATCAACTTAAATATTACAAAGGGAGCACCTTCCCAGAGCGTGTTTCCTACGTACCTCTCAAGGGCTCAGGGAATTCCCACCAGTTCTTTCGTTTAAATCAACAATGTTAAGTGTGTCTTGCATGGAAAACTACCCTCCTTAAGGCTCTGGAAAAAGAAACACATGTGGCCAAATACAGCGAGGGCCTTCGGCACACTAACTTTCTCCCTTGGAAACTAATAAAGCAGGTAGCACATTAAAGACTCTGGCCCCGTTAAACTTTATGTAACCAATAGTTTCCATAATTCCTTGACCGCAAGATTCACTATCGCTCTACAATGGACTGGTTCCTCAAAACACTTTGGGAAGGGCCAAGTTCAAGCACTGCCCTCAGCAGGCCTGCGGTGGTGTGCAGATCGGGGGAAAGGAAGCAGCAATCATCTGGGTGATGTGAGCCAGTAACATTTCATCCCAAGTCAAATTAGCTCCGTAAACTGAGAAGGTAACTTTGAGTTGAGTGTGTGTGAGTGTGTTGGGGGCAGGGGAGGGAAGAAAACAGTGTGCCCTATCTCGGGCCGTTTCCCAGGAAGGACAGGTGGGGTCAGATGCTAACGTGGGGCCCTGGGAGTGGACAGGTGACACTGAATCCGCAGAAGGACGTCGGGTCATTCAAGAGTAAGCAATTGGTCACGTCCGAATGAGCCCCAGTCCTCACCTGCGAGGGACTGCTGGGAAGAGTGATGGGGAAGCAGATCAAGACAGCTAACTCCTGGGGGAGGGGAGGGCACGTCTCAGGTGGAAAGCACAGACTTTCTGCCTCAAGTCGGGCTGGATTAAAATCCAGGACTTTTCCCCTTTCCAGCTGTATCACTTGTCCTGTAAGCCTTGGTTTTATGACATGGGATTAATAACACTAGTACAGGATTTTTAGCAGTATAAAATAAGCTCACTTTCTCAAAGTAACTAATATACTGCTTAACAAACGGGAGAAGCTATATAGTAACCTCTGAAGGAAACTTTAGAAAGTGTTTTCATGGGCAGTCTCTGAAGTTAGCCAGAATTACCACTTACCATCTCAGATTCAGTGAATCCGTACTGCCTGTTTAAATCAGGTATTAATTTCCCTCATGTCCTCGTCTGGAACATACATGTCTCCCATATGTTTTTGTAATGACAGAAAAATATCTAGCCATATTTCATTCTTCAGAAATAAATAACAATTTCTGATGGAATTTATAAGGACGAACCTCGGACCCAAAGATACATGGATGGGTACTGGCTTCATTTCAAAATTATCTAGGCATCTCTTAAATATAAAGCTCTTTCATTAGCTTTACATTTCATGAGACATAGCTCCTATTCTGTTTAGTTTTGGTTTGGTAACTTTTTTTCATCAGTAGGAAAGAGATGACTCTTTTTATATAAAGTTAGACTGAAAGTAGATAGTGACTCAGTTTGGGCAGGAAGAGATGAAGTGCCTGGTGGATAGTCATCAGAATTCTGCAGCTGCCCAAAATACTCTGAAAAATCAGCTGTGCTTACAGCCTCTAATTCCGACGGTGAAATGTTTTTGGCCCAGATAACGCAGTATTTGCGACACAAAAGCAAATCAAAACACATCTCCCATGTAAACGGCACTAAGGAAGGCAAATTATATGGAGGTGTTTTGTTCATATGTCTGACTACAGGCAGCTTAAGTTGAGAAGAATCTCATTATCTCAGGCCGACCATATGTACGTGTGCGTACAAGAAGGAAAACAAACTCAAAATACAGCCTCAGCTGGCAGGATTGTAAGGGCCAATCTAAGCCCTTTAACTGAGGTATTACTACGTATTAGCTTTAATACTAACAATACACATATGCCAAATACACTCTCAAGTCAAGAGAGAATCGGGTAACTTAGATTTTTACGCTCACAATTAATTAAAAATTAAATAAAGAAACCTCAAAACAGAGTTTCAAAAGTTGTAGCAGAGTGTAAACATTTGCATTTAACAAATTAACATTTTAGCATAAAAATGAAATGCAATATACATATGCTTTTCACAGGATAGTCATAACATTGATTAAGAATACATCATAACTTACAAAAGAGTGTGGTCTAGAGAGGGGAGGAGAAAATAAAGCTCTATGATTAGCATTTTTTCATTTCTGTCAGAGTTTCTCTACAATAATGCCTAACATCACTTGGCAATAACATCAAATATAAATTAAGACCCTGGTGAACATGAAAGCTAAGCAAATGTCCCCTTATGGTCACCTACCAGTGACAGGCCAGGCTTCCAACAAAAGTGTGTGTTTATAATGACCTAAAGAAGAGACATAAGTATGTAATTCAAATTTCACAGTTGGCATTAATATTAGATAGTATCTAATTCAATATAACTTAATGACAGATGGGAAAACTAAGGCTCAGAAGGACGAAATGACTTGCACATAAACACAGAGCTTAGAAGAGCCTGATGAGACCAAAATCTATGTTCCTTGAGCCTATTTCCAGAATATTTTTCTTTGCCTAATTTGAAAACACAAACTGAGAACCTAGATCTGTTTCAGCATCATGAAGGAAATCAGAAAAATCTCAATTTGATAATTTAATAAAGTCCCAAAGGAATTTAATCAATAAATAATATTTAATATGCAATAAGCTATACACCCACATTTAATCATAAAGAATGATTTATGTGCTATTTTAATCAAAGAAACTAGATAAACAAATATAATACAGTGAGCTAAACAGATATACCAAAACTTGACTAGTAAATGCATAAAAGAAGTACAGAAAAATGCAATAATACTTAATTTGGGGAGAAGGCCTGGTCATACATTAAACCAATGAAAAAGAAATTTTACTTCTCGTTTTATTATTTTAATCTCTTTGGCTTTTGTAAACATGTGCTTTTCCTAATTTTATTTCAGAAAAAAAGTAGCCAAACACTAAATCTTTATATAAAAAATTTAATAACCTACAAATGACAAATATTCCTCTCTTGCAAATACCAAAGGAAAATCCAATAAAAAATTAACCACATACTAGCTAGGGCAAAAATAAAGTCTCAGTAAATATAAAAAACATTACTCATAGGGGCATACTTTCTGACTCTAATGAAATAAAGCTACTAAAAGGTTCTATTTAACAATGAACAAAAGCTCGTGTTGCCAACCATGATGCAGTAACAAGAACCAGATATGTAGTCCCAAACAAAACCACCAAAAAACTGGACAAAATGTATGAAACAACACTTTTCAAGACACAGAACATCAGGCAACAAAGGACAGTGATCCCTGAGGGATGGGAAATAAACAACACGAGCCATATGATTGCCCATAGCTTACATCCTGGAGAGAGTTTCAGGGCAACAGCCCAGGGAGATTTCACTCAGGTTGAATCCAGTGGACTTCCTGAGTTGAGACAGAACTGAAATCCAGGAGATCAAGGAAGTCAGAGTTATCAGGACAGATTAGAGGAGAGGAAAGCTATTGCAGACAGAGAATTCCAGAGATTCCCATTAAGTAGTGATCAGTGGTCTCCTTTGATTATTGATCAGTGCATGCCTATGATAAAACTACCTGACACTGAGGAAAGAGCCACCTGAAAAGATTGGAAAAAACGGTACCCAGCAGCACAGAGAATAGTGTTTGTTCCCACCAACCAAACTACAGAAATTCTTGGGGCACTGGGTAGAGTACACAGGCAGTTCTTGCCTCAGCAGTGGAAAATAATGAGCTCCAGTCTAAGCACTACACTGGGCCCACCTAATCTTCAAAGCAAAGCCTGAAAGAATCAAACTATTTCAAGTAACTTGACATTGACTGAGAACTAAGCATAAGAATATTTATAAGAGGTCCAAAATTTTCAATACTCAAAAAGTAAAATTCACAATGTCTGGCATCCAATGAAAACTTTCCAGGCATGCAGCCAAGCAAGAAATTATTACCTATAATGAAGAGAAAAAGAAACTGATCAAAAGCAATCAAAAAGTTACATAAATGTTAGAGGTACAAACTACTAGATATAAAATAAGTAAGTTACAAGGATGTAATGTACCACACGGGGGATATAGACAATAGTTTATAATAACTTTATATGGAGTACAATCACTATGTTATACATCTCAAACTAATATAATATTGTAAGTCTACTATGCATCATTTAAAAAGTTATGTAAATGTTAGGAATAACAAATAAGCACATTAATACAGTTAATTTAACTAGATTCCAAATGTTTGAAACATTAAGAAGAAACATGGAAGATCTAAGAAAGAACTAAATTAAACATCTAGAGAGAAAAACTTCAATGTCTGGGGTGAAAAATATATTGGATAAGAATAATGGCAGAGTAGATATTGCAGAAGAGAAGATTACTAATCTTAATACTCTAGCAATATAAACAATCCAAAGTGAAATACAGAGATAAGAAAAGAATTTAATGAGCTGTGGGACAACTTTAAATGACATAATTTACATGTAACTGAATAAAGAAGAGAGAGTAAAGCACAGAAAAGTTGCTTGAAAAAAATAGGAATTTTCTAAATTTGATGACAGCTACAAACCTGCAGATCCAACAAGATTAATTGAACCAAGTATAAGAAACATGAAGAAAACTGCATCAAGTCACTGCATAATCAAATTACTCAAAATCAGCGATACAGAGAAATTCTTAAAATCAGTGAGAAAAAAAGTTTACATACCAAGAAAGAAGATGAGATTAGCATATTGCTCATCAGAAATGATGACAGCAAGAAAACAGTGAAGCTACATCTTCAGAGTAATGAAAAAGAAAGCTTTCAATTTATAACTCTATACCCAGCAAAAACATCTTTCCAAAGCAAATGCAAAATAAAAACTTCTAGAGCAAACCTACACCACCAAAAATATTAAAGTCCTTCAAGAAGAAAGAAAATTATATGAGATGGAAGTATGGATCTACCCCCCAAAAATACACACACAAATGGCAACTACTTGGATAAATATATAAAAATTTTTAAATAGTTCAATCAATTTTAAAAATAATTGGCTGCTTAAACAAAAATAATCACATAGTATCGTGGAGTTTAAACATATGGGAAGGTATGAGGTATGACAATCATAGCACAAAGAGGAGAAATAAAATACACTAGTATAAGGATCTTGAACTATATATGATATTTTAAATAATATTTGAAAATAGAATGTGTTAGAGATATGGATTATAAACTTTAAAGCAGCTACTAAAATAATAGGACAGTAAGTTATGGCAATACACCAACGAAATAATAAAATAGGAAGAAAATATCATAAAAATACCCAATCTATAAGAAAGGCAATAAGGGAAAATGAGCAAAGAATAAATGGAAAAAGTGGAAAACAAATAGCATGATAGTAGACTTAAAACTAACCATATCAATAATCAAAGAAATTAAAATGATCCAAACAAGCTAATTCAAAGACAAATCTCAGATTGAATAGAAAAGGGAAGACTCAACTATATGCCACATAAAAGAAGCACAGTTTAAAGATGCAAATAGGCTGAAAGTTAAAGAAATAAAAGGATGGAAAGGGAAACCATGAAAACACTAATCAAAAGAAAGCTGAAGAGGCAAAGTAGATTTTAGAGGAAAAAATATTATGATGGATAAATGTCATAACATAGTAAGAGAGTCTACTCATCAAAACTGTGTAACTCTAAACATTTATGCACCTAATAACAGAGCTTCAAAATACAGGAAGCAAACAATTGATAAAACTGTGCAGAGGTATAAACAGACAGAATTATAGTCAAAGATTTCTACACCTTTCTTTCAATGTCAGATAGAATAAGTAGCCAGAAAATCTGTAAGGCTGCAGAAGGTTTAATAACACTATTGATCAATTTGCTCTACTTGGTATTTATAGAACTCTCCACCCACCAACAACAGAATATGCATTTATTTCAAGTACATATGTAATATTTACAAGATAAACAATATCTGTGACCACAAAAAAGTCTTAATGTATTTAAAATATTGGAGTCAAAGTATTTTCCCTATCTACAATGGAATTAAATTAGAAAGTGTTGACGGGAAGATATCTGAAACATCTTCTAGTATTTGAAAACTAAAGAACACTGCTCAATAATGTTTGCATCAAATTAAAACAATCAAAAGGGAAAAAGAGAACATATTTTGAACTGAGTGAAAACGAAAGCACAATATTTCAAAATCAATAGAATATTGCTAAAGCAGTACTCACAGGGAAAGTCATAGTATTCAATATTTATATTAGAAAAAAGTAAAAATGTCAAATCACTGACTTCAATTTCCACCTTAAGAAATTTGAAAAAGAAAACCAAATTAAAATAAGCAAAATAAAAGAAATCATAAAACTTTAAAAAATCAGTGCAATAAAAAAAATTCTAGAGAAAGTCAGCAAAACCAAAAACACATTTTTTGAGAAGATTAATAGAAACAATACACTTTATACGGATTGAGCAAAAGGAAAAAAACAAGAGAAAACAAAAATTACATTTCACCATTAACAATAGTGAAAGATGCATCATCAGTGGTGTCTTGGGATTCAAAAGAAAATTTCAAGAGGGAAGTAATTAACAAATGTCTCAAATCCTACTTGAGGCCTGGTCACTGGATTTAGAATTGGAAAGTTCCTTTGTGACTTGAGCCCCAGCAGTTCAGAAGGTGGTGCAAACGTGATTGGATTGGGCTCATGGGAGAATGCGAAGGTAGGATTTAGAGACAGAAGAGAAAACTCTTTTGAGGACATAAGATAAAGGGAGAATCAGAACTAAATCAGTTTGCCTTTGGTGACAGAATGAAAGGAGGGTTCCCCACTTATTTGTTTTTGTCTATATTTTCCATATCCCTGCAATGAGTATATGGTGTTTTATAACCAGAAAATGAATGAAATGCTAGAAAAAGAAAAACATATATGAGTAATTTCTCCTCCCTTTTAGAAAAACAAGCTTTTTTTTTTTTTTTAACTTTTGCAGGTCACAGCATCAAGAGACAAGCTACAGAGCATCCACAACGCACATCGAAATTCAGGTGCCTTGGCTCAGCCTCACATGCCTGAGGCTGTTACCAGAGGTGTGGCTGCCACCCAACAAGCTCTTTCAGAGTCTGGGAAGCCTTTCCCTTTAGTATCCATCTGTTTGTTACTGTTCAAGTTGCTTGCAATTATTTTAGAATAGAAAATGGTTTTAATACCAAGTAATTTTGCTTTCTCTCTATGTGTTAAGAAGCTATGGAAATAAAGAAAACAATTCATTTATAGTTGCATCAACAAGAATAAAATACCTATGAATAAATTTAACCAAGGAGGTAAAACCTGGACATTGAAAACTACAAGATATTAATGAGAGAAACTGAAGAAGATGCAAATAGATGGAAAGATACTTTGTGCTCACAGGTTGGAAGAGTCAAGATGGTTAAAATGTCTATACTACACAAAACAGTCTATAGATTCAGTGCAATCCCTGTCAAATTTCCAATGGTGTATTTCAAAGGAATAGGATAAATAATCCTAAAATTTGTATGGAACCAGAAAAACCCCTGAGTAGCCAAAACAATCTTGAGAAAAAAGAACAAAGGTGGAGGCATCACACTCCCTGGTTTCACATTACACTTCAAAGCTATAATAATCAACACAATGTGGTACTGGCATAAATTCAGATACAAAGATCAATGGAACAACATAGACAGCACAGAAATTAACCCACACATACATGGTCAATTAATTTATGACATGAAATTTTTCCATTTCCAACAGCATGGACCTGGAGGGTATCATTCTTGGTGAAATAAGTCAGATAGAGAAAGACTGTGGGCAGAAATGATCAAAACGGAACATGTTCATGTTCTTCAATGACACTGCAGATGCTGTCTGAGTCTTAGGCAGTAGATTAACAAGCATCTCTTTTATTATTGCACTTCTTAACCTGCACATACATGCCATCCCATTTGTGTGCTTCAAATATTACATTAATAAAAATCTTTTTTCCCACAAATATTAATTTTAGGAAATCAATTCCCCTGAAAGAAAAAAACCAAGTGGGTGATTGAAGAAAGTATCCTTCTTTTTCTTGACCTCTTCTTACCTCAGTATTCCAGATTATTCAAGAGAAATGTTTCTTCTTCTTTTTTCTTTTATTTGACCAACATAATTTGGAGACACAGAGTATTTAAGATGGCTACCACTTTCCCTCTGACTCTTTAGATTAAGTCAGTTCTTGCACACATCCTGTGAGAATTGCAGAGAGAATAAAACCATGAGCAAGAAAGGGTTTCTTTGCCCCTCACATGCTCAATCCAGAGCTTCCCATTCTGAGATGAGAAGAGGAAGAAGAAGTAGAAGAAGAAGAAGAAGAAGAAGAAGAAGAAGAAGAAGAAGAAGAAGAAGAAGAAGAAGAAGAAGAAGAAGAAGAAGAAGGAGGAGGGGGAGGGGGAGGGGAGGGGGAGGAGGAGAGGGAGGGGGAGGAGGAGAGGGAGGGGGAGGAGGAGAGGGAGGGGGAGGAGGAGAGGGAGGGGGAGGAGGAGAGGGAGGTGGAGGGAAGGAAGAGGGGAGGGAGGGAGGAAGGAATGGGGGGAACGATGCAGTTGTGGTCTGAGATTCTTTAACTACTTCTCTTATTAATTCTGCTTAGTTTTCACTAAGGGTCCAAACTCAGACGAATCAAGGGTCCACGCTGGCATAAATGTTTGCAAACACACAGTTTGAATGAACCCTGTAGAGAGCACAGATTCTTCCAAAATTAGCTATAACCCCTGGATCCAAGCAGTGGTTGTCCTGTGGGGATGCAAGCCCTGTGTTTTTAATAAGCAAACAATAGTATTTCTATTAGAAAAACCATTTTTAAAAGCTGACCGAGTATTTCTTTTTAAACACAGTGGGTCAAACAAAATGCTCCAGTCTCCTGGTGGACACTTGGAGGTCCCCTCTAAGGTGTCCCTCACTGTGTGGTGATACTGCTGTGGATAACAGTGACATCCATGTCAGGCCCAGTGGGTGCTGAAGCTGGCTGATGGGTGTGTGGCTGGCATCCCTTGAGAGTTTCTCTGCACTTTCTGGTGGGGTGTTGGGTGGCATCAGTTTGGAGGCACCAATACATGACTGTCTAAGGTCCTTCAGCCTGTTTCCTGCTGAACCAACACAGTGGAGACCTGGCATTTTCTTACTCCACCCTCCGCGTTATTAAGAACACACAGACCAGCTCTGTTTAGAAGGTTGGCATGATGGTCTCATGGCCACCGAGGCCTTCCTTTTGCTGCATCCTTATCTCCGGCTGTAGCTCCCTGTTGATCTGCTGGCTTCTGACCCACCAGCTCATCTCCCAGTTCACACTTGCTCTTCTTAACACCCAGGCTGTGATACATGGATTGGCCACATAAACTTCACCGCAATCCAAGATAATCCTAGAACAGGCTTGCTGCTCCTCTAATCCACTGTGGTACTGGCTGCCTCCCCAGCATCCCTTCCTCCTTTTCAACAACTGTTAGTTTCCATCTAGGGAAACATTTGTTTATAAATCACTGTCTTCACCTGCCTTAGCAGATGGGTTAAGCCAACCCAGTCAGCAAAGCCCACCCCTCTAGGGTGGACACATAACAAGTCAGTTGAATAAAAATAATATTTCAATGAGAATTCTGAGGCAAAGCTGTCTCTTGCTGGACATTAGCGTATGTACATCGATCACCCTAGGAGAGTCAGACATTGATTGGGAGCCATGGATGAAGCCAGCCTTGAGAATGAGTCAACAACACAGAAGAAAGAGCAGAAAACAAAAGGAAATGGGTTTCTTGGTGACAGGATTAAGTCTCTTAATTAAGCTGTATCTAGTACTTGACCTCTTTCAGATTTTTCTCATGTTGGCCAATAACTTCCTTTTATAGTTTAAGCCAGTTTGAATTGAATTTTCTGTTATTTGAAGCAAAAAAAAAAAAATCCTAAAAAGTCCTTCATCCATGATCCACCTGATCCAGACTCCCGTCCTAGCTGATGGTAACCACACCAACCATGCATTCTGCACAAAGCTGAGAGGAGGGACTTGGGGAATGATAGGCCACGTGGTCAAGACACAGCCGGATTTCTGTCACTTAGAGAATAACACAAAACTCTTGGGTTTTTCCCAAAGCTACAAAATTCAGTAGACTTTGGAGCTGATTTCTGGGAATTCAACAAAAAGGAACTATTTGACACAAAAATGTGCAAAGTAAAGGAATGTGCCCAGCTGAAAACTATGGCCACAAATTTGTCTCATCCCAGTATGTGCACCCTTTTGCAATGTACCTTTGCCTCCCTACCCACCTCCGCCACCTCCCCCCTCGCTCTTGAATTTAGACGAATGTTCTAACTTGTTTTGACCAACAGAGTGCAAAGAAGTAATTTCATGCAACTTCTGAAGTTGGAAAGAGGCCTGAGGGGGCCCTGCAGTGTCTGCTTTTTCCTTGAAACCATCACACAAGGAAAGCATTCTCACCTCTGGGAGGATGAGAGGCCACGTGGAAGAGAACTGAGGTAGCTCACCCAAGGGTCAGCATCGCACTGATGGCCAGATGCCTGGATGAAGCTGGTTGTGCCCTTCCTGGGCCCCGTCCCCCAACCCTCCAGCTCAGTGTATCCACATGAGTGAGCCAAAGAAAGCTGGAAAAGAATTCTCTCAGGCAACCCAGAGAATCCTGATACATAATAAATCACTGTTGTTTTCATCCACTTAATTATGGGGGTGGTTTGATTTATAGCAAAATCTGACTGATCCAAAGAAGTTAAAGAATGTACAGTAAAGGAACTGGGCCAAGATGGCAGAGTAGAAGGACGCCTAGCTCACCCTCGCCCGTGAAAACAGCAAAAGCCACGTCCACATACAGAGCAAATCACACAGAACACCTACTGAGCTTTGGCAGCATATCTCTTCCATCAGAAATACAAGGAAATCCTCACAAAACCGGGTAAACAATAAGTTTACACTGTAGAGCACAGGGAACCATATTCAACATCTTGTAGTAATCTGTAATGAAAAAGAATATGAAAAGGAATATATGCATGTATATGTATGACTGAAGCATCGTGCTGTACACCAGCAATTGACACAACATTGTAAGCTAACTGCACTTCAGTTAAAAAAAAGAAAAAGAAAGTACATTAATAGAGACACAAGGAATTCTGTAATATATATCATAACTCTTAAAATCTTTGTCATAGGCCAAGAATGATTTCCAATTCAAGGGGAGAAATAAAACAGTTTGGCCTCAAAGGAGGAAAGTCCACATAGAAAAATGGTAGGAAACAGATTAGCATGACAACAGAGGTAGAATTTTGCATTATCCATTCAAGGACCTGTGTACACATTCCTGAGAATGAGAGAGAGTATGTGAAATTCTCACTGAAGTGACAGTCACACGTCTTTCTGGGATTCTAAAATGCATTTACTTTAAATATTTACAGTGTATTGAAAGATTCACCAAGTAGAAAAAGATCATTGAGAAAGAAAAGCACATAGCTGCTACGTGGAATCAGTCACGCAGGGGGAACAAAATCTCAACCGTCTCTGTCCCGTGGAGGAAAGATGGGATTCCACTGTGGTGCCTGGATAGAGTCAAGTGCTCGGTGTTCATAACGGTTTCAGGCTTATATAGTAATTTACAGGAAACTAATGTTATGTCCTCAGGTTAGGGCTGAGAGCTAATTCTGTAACACTGAAGTGTTGTTTTTTTTTAAGATATCAGGGAGGTTGACTCATTTTAAGATAAACCACAAGCCAAATGTTGCTTAAAAGGAAGTGTATTCCCAGCATCGCATTAAAGCTGCTGCTGCTGAGACCAATTTAGGAAATATTGAAAAGGCAGGTACGACTTTCCAGTTCCTTAGCTCACTTTTCTCAGTTTTAACCCCTAACTAAGTACTCAGAGAAAAGGACCCCACCAGACAGAGGTTGTGGAGTCGGGAGTGGGAGCTCTTCCTTCTCACTTGTCCCTTTTCATCATTTTCTTTCTTATGGCTGATCAAAACTGCAGCTGGCTGAGATCACAGAGGGGCCACCTGCCCCTGCGCTGAGAATCCTGGTTTCTCCCTTCTTTATCTCAAGTCATTCTGATCAGAAACAAAGGAAAAATAGAAGAAGAAATAGAGAGGGGAAAAAAAAAAGCCTACAGTTAAAAAAAAAAAAAAAGGCAACAAAAACAATATTGCCCCACCCAAAATAAACCCAGAAAAGGCAAAAGAAAATTAAATTTAGGGATACTTTTAAAAATTTTTCAATCGTGTAACTTAAAAGGGGGAGAAAGATGATAAGTTATTTGAAATATTTTCAAATTGTATATCAAAAATTTCAAGTAAATCAACTTTGAGATTTGCCTCTTGCTGATGATTCTAGCCTAGAAAATACAAAATGGTTTGTATCTTAATTGCCTTTTCACAATGGAATAATTCCTTAGAATATTGATGTCAGCCAGGCGCCCTGTTACCAATAGGACTCCTAGTCATCTTTTAAGACTCCTTTTCTATTTGCTTTCTGGGGCAGCCCTCCCTTACCCTTGACTCCTGAACTCCCTGGCACTTTGCCTCTGTGATGGGTATTTGGTACCTGTCATGGACTGCCGTGGTAGTTCTGTGTGTTTTGTCTCCCCAACTATACTGACGTCTCTTTAAGGACAGACTACCTAACTCCTCCTGTGTGATCCATAATCTGTACCACAGTTCCTCGCGTGATGATCATAACTCATTCAAGGTTCAATATCACTAGGTGCCAATTATCAACTCCTTCATTCACTTGTTACCTACTGCCCAGTGATTCCTAGTCTCTACCATGTCACAGGACACACAGGAAATGGTACGTTTGGACGGCACTCTGGAGCAAACAGGCTGCTGGTGACTGGGAGTAACTGGTGGAGGCTGATGGAAGTCCATGCATCCGTGACCCATTCATCTATGGCCCCTGTATCAGTTCCTAATGGTTCAGGCGTAGTAAGTAAGAGCAGCAACAGAAATCAGAACCTGGGGATTTAGATTAAATTAATTATTCTAACTGAAGCCAGGAATGGCCGGAAGTTAACAAGCCCAGGCTGGTATGAGAAGCCTCCGTGAGCAAGGAAGTGACAGTGGACATGGAAAATACAGAAGAACCAAATCAGGATTAGATGGCACAGTGGCTAGAGCAGTTTCTCCAGAAGGGAAAGGGAGATGGAGCAAATCAAAGAGATGAAGAGATCAGTGGCATGGCTAGTGCCAGCTAAAGCCAGCGGATGCAGAAGGTCCTGCAAACACGATAGATGATGAAGTCACCCTAGATGGCTATTGGAAATGGGATAGGAGACTTGAGGTCATCGAGATTTAAAATGTTTTTTAAAAGTGCTTACTTGTGTTTGGGAAGTAAACCCTAGATGCTAATGAATAAATAGATCCTCACCTTTTGTGTGAAAATATTCTCCAAATGTCTCTGAGGGTTTTGACAGTACAGTTAGCTCCGTCAGCATGGCAACAACCAAAATTTACCCTTCTGTTTACAGCTTCCTCATTTTGTTATCATGCAAATATGTTTGTTTCCTATTGAAGAAAAGCAACATTTTCTTTCCAATGATAAAGAGTCTTAGTTTCTGGCAATCTGTGAAAAGCATTAGGTGAAATGAGATTTTTTTTTTTTTTGCTTTTTCTCGCCTTTTATGAAAAAAATTCAATAGCTTCACATTATATGTGAACATTCGCTCACAACTTTCCTATTTAGACGCTATTATAAAGTAGTCAAATGGGAAGTAAATGTTCTCTTTATTTCACAAACCACTTACAGGAAGGCAAAAACATACAGATAACAGATTTGAGAACGTGTAAGAAGAAATTCGGGCGAAGCCAAGAAAAGAAGCAGCATTAGTAATGAAGAGACTCATCAAGATTTACTCTACAGCATTTAATTCCATTTAAAACGTGGTTTCTGCGTTTACCTGTCCTTAGACGATCATTAGCTAAAGCAGTCACTTTAGTTCTTGTATCTGTTGTCATCAGCATAGGAAAATTATTGGCAGCATTAGACCCCCTGATAGAAAGACTCATTAAAGAATGCAAGTTGTGTGGAGAGAGAGGCTTGGGATATTACTGGAGAGGTGGTACGCAATGAAATCCACCCGTGATAAAATGGAGCGCACCATTAAAAGAAACAGTGATGCTGTCGAAAGTACGATGAATATTTTACGATTAGTTCCTGGATGCTCAATTCCAAGGCCACCCTGCCAGATGAAATTTTATCAAAAGTAAGTTCATTTGTTATGTAACCAGGTGCAATTCAAACTACTGCACACATGACTATCCATCCCTTGATGTGCATAAAAATCTGTAATTGTAGTTGTGAATGCACAACGTGGAATTGTTACCCTATAGTTCATCCTCACAACACAGTACAATGAGGCTAATTTAAAAAATCACATTCCTGAAGAATATTTGACAACATGAAAATGTTCACATTATCTTGTTAAGTAGAAAAGAAAAAGGAAATTAGAAACTAGAATCATTGATGTGATTCTAGCTGATCAATAAAGTGTATGTGTGTACCTCTCAAAGACAAAGAAATTGAACAGCAAGAAAATTCATGAAAATGGTGGTTCTCTCAGCTCATGGAATTAGAGGTGATTTTTATTATGTTTGTTCATGTTTCTCACTGTTTTCCAAATGTTCTGCAGTAAATGTTTATTAATAATTCTTAATATGCACTTCAAAATGGTAAAATATTCAATCTGAGTTTTTAAAAACATTGGCTGAGCTCAAGCCTGGAACTCAGATAAGTTTGAAAGCTGACAGCCAGAAGTGTAGCAGTTGAAGCCACAGCACAGATGAGATGGATTACCTAGGGAACACACATTTCAAAAAATCCACTATTAAATTACGGCATCCAATTATCCTGGGTAACTCCCATTAAAAATTGAATAAGGAGAGCAGAGAAATGAATAATCCAGAAAATGTACAACAATTAGATAAATATCAAACTCCGTGCACCCCCTAATAGGAATTACATCTCCTTAAAAGACACTAATTTAGAAAAAGGGCATCAGGTTTCGGCGTCTTACACACCCACCTCTGAGTTCCAGCACCACCACATACTAAAGACGTGATCTGGGCAAGTCAGTTAACTTTAAATCTGTTTTTCCACTGGAAAAAGTATGATAATAATTCTCACCTCATTGGATTGCTGTGGGGTTTAAATGAGATAAATATTGAAAGCATTCTTACATGGTAGGTACTTAAGAATCATTAGCTGTCTCCCTCCCAATATCCCAATTATCAGGAGTCCACAGATAATACACAAGTACTGTTACTGTTCTAGGCCAAAAAAGAAAAATAAATAGATTCAAAATACCATGAATTATTGTCTGAAGATCCAAGATGGTAAAATCAAATACTTGTCATAAAATACAAAAACTCCTAAGGACATCTTTCCCACCTTAGGAAATATTCAAAGAAAAATGTGAGAGAGCTTTTTTAGAATATTCAGAAGATGCAAACACTACACATCTGATCCTATGAGATACAGGTAGAAGCAATTGAAGAAATTTATTTTTACCTAGTATGGTATGAGTTCAGTAATTTTTTTTTAGAAAAAAAAAAAGACTTTCTTTGTGCTAAACCAATTGTCAAAACTGGGGAGTGTACTGAAAAGAAAATGGATACAGATAAAATCAACTCATTTGCAAAAAAAATTAAATAAAATAAAGACTTCCTAGCTATGCTCTCTATCTTCTCTTAAGTCACTGTGTGTGTGTAGTTCTCCAGAGGCCAGGGTAAAGGTCTCTAAAATTTAGAAGTTTGAGTTCACCACTGAAGAATCATGCAATTTTCCAGCAATCCATAGTGGGTGGAAACCATTCTTTCTAGAAATCCTGACGTATGTAGTAAGATAAAATGATTTGGACAGTAGAAAAATAATAGATGGATGACAAATCTAAAAACTTATTTTGCTGATAAAGCAATGATATAAAATTTAAAAGTCCTGGCAAATTTAATAATGGAAAAAAGACAAACCTAAATTAAAATAAGGATGGAGAAGAAAATGAGATTTTCTTTTTAAGTATTATACCATGATAGTGGCACTTAATTTTAATTATTCAACCAAACGGTTGAAATTCTATAAATTAGTACAAAATGTATACTTGACACAAGTTAACATATACATATAGGCCAATAAATATAAAAGAAATTGTGAAATATTTATTAAAAATCAATCTCTAAAATGCAGCAAATATTGATAGATTAACTAAATAAGTATTTAAAATACCACAGTAGAAGTATTTTTAGGTTAGATGATCTATTACAGAACATGGAAAAATAGTGGGAGCCACATAATTTATTCAATGAGGAAAATACAATACAAACCTTAAGTTTAGTAAAGAAGTCACACTGAGGTTATCTATTTAAGATCTATTAAAATTGAAAAATTTATCAACAGAAAGATACAGAAGAAAACATTTATAATTTTTAAAAGTCAGAGTCAATTTTAAAAATCTATTTGGTTATAATAATTGTTTGAATAAGAATGATGGGGAATATTTATTCTAGAGCTGGTTTTACTTTTATGAACACTTCATTATGACTAATTTGTTTCTCACAAAATTGCTTTCAACCAAACCTTATGCCAAACCATGATCAAGAAAGTTTAATCCTGAGTATATAAGGATGCTGCAATATTAAGGGAGCTATTAGAATAACTACCACAAGCATAAGACAAATCAGAAAATTAAAATTCTGATATTTTCATGATGACTTCAACATATATTACAACTTTTTAAAATTATAATGAGAATAGGTTCTTCTTTCTTAACAAAGAAAATCTAGTCTAAGCCAAAAGCTCAGCATTAAAAACTCTAAAAACATTTTCACCAAATTCAGTTAGTGACAAAAAATGGTGCTCATTCTTCACAGTGCCATACGTCATGAAAAAATTAGAACTTTGAATTTTGAAAGAGAAGAAACAGTATCAGATTCATTATCAGATGACATAATATACATCAACTGGAGCCAAGAATTACTTTAAAAAACAGAGCAGAATGTGGACACTTGGTTAGTCCTTTTGGGTTGGATTATAACATAGTTGTAGCTATGTTCCAGGAAAGTATAGAAAAATCAATATATTCTTCAATTTCTACATACTTGGCTGAAATACATATTGGAACCCAAAAGATCCAACTTGTGGTAACAGAAAATATTCTTAAAACATTTTAGGACTAAATTCCAGAAATACGTGTGCCATTTGAAAGCTATCCAGGATACATTTATGATACTTAATTTCCGTTGAATGGGAAGTAATTGTATCTGATGACTGAACTTAAACTATAAAGTTAATTAAGCTTTACACAGAATTCCAGAAGAACTCTTACTAAAACAGAGGAGAACACTTCTGAAGTTTATAAGCACACAGAGGAAATAATATTCAAGAAATTCCTAGAGGAAAAAAAAAAGACAAGAGAGGAAGTTGGCTCCTATATGAAATACACTTCAAGACCACAAATAAAAGCACAATTGAAAACAAAATAAAAATACACAAAAATTTTGATTTGTAGCTAGCTTTGTAAGTCTGTCACTAACTCTGTGACTTGTACCAAACTTTATCCCAGAGTATACTTTTAAATGAGATCTCTAGTTTTGATATCTTCTTTATATTTATTAATAAGATTTATCAATTAGTACTAATTCTACTTAGCAAATACTTCACTAGAGAGATCACTGATTATTGTTCGGAAATGGTGAAAGCGCATGAAAGATACCATCATACTGCATGAGAATGTTTCCTAATGGACAAGGGTAATTCTGAATATTTTCCAAATATTCAAAACTAGTATCTTTCTAATCAGTGAAGCCATAGGTGATACCACAAAGGAAAACATTTTGAAAATTTCAAACATATTGAAGGCATTTGTTTGTAAACATTTTTACAAAGTCATTAGAAACAGCAGTCAAATGAATGGCTAGTCTAAACTGTAAATTTCAGCTGTTGCTCATCACTGGTCCTCCTATTTATACTTTTTGTATGGTTTTTTTATGCAGAAGAAAGGGGGAAGGAGAAAGGTCTTGATTTTTCTATTCAGCCTAACAATCTCTTTTAATTATAATTTAATTTGATGTAATATCACTATATTTGGGTTTAAATCTGCACTCTTGCTATTTGTCTCCTCTTTCTCACACCTGTTCCTGGTTCTTCTTTAAGATATTTCTTAGTCATAAATTGCATTTCCTGTTTCTTGTCGTGTATGACAATTTCTGATTGGGCTCTGGGTACCGTGTTGTTACAAAGTTGAGTTCTTGAAAGGGTGTTAAGCTTTGTTCTGGCAGGCTTCCTTACTTCCAATAAGCTAGATTCCCTCATGAGGCTAGATTCTCTTCCAGCGTTGTTAGGATGGTCTAGAGCAGCCTTTACCCTAATTATTGTTTTTAGCCTTACTACTAGGGTGAGAACACACCTGGGGTCTCTACTGAATTCCCTGGGTGCTCAGAAAGAATGTTCTCTACTGTTTACGACCAAAGCCTGCATGTCTCTCTACCCTGTGTGAACTTTGGGAAGGAGTCAGCTTACAGCTCTCCAGAATCTCCTCACCCAGCTTCGTGTACTTTCCCTCCACTTGCACATACCTTAGCATCAAGGAAGGACTCTAGAGGACTTACAGAGGTTTCCAAAAATTATTTTTCTTTGTAGTATCCCTCCCTTTGGAACTCTGCCCCACAATCTCCAGCCTTTTCAACATCTCTAATCTCTAATCTCTCTTTCCTCTACATAGGGTCACTCTCTCTGCATGAACTGAAATGTGCCTCCAAGAAAAAGCTAGAGCAATTCTAAGGCCCATTTCATTTGTTTCCTTCTCCTAAAAGATCACAGTTCTGTGCTGTCTCCTGTCTAATGTACAAAAGTGTTATTATGTATGTTCCATCCAGTTTTCTAGTTGTTCGCACAAGCAAGGAAGATCTGCTCCACGTCACTCTGCTCTTCGAATCTGGAAATATTACAGTGAAAACCTTTGGAGAGACGCATAAAGACAGTTGGCCCATCAAAAACAAAGTGAAAATTCTAAATTCTAATTAGGCAATGGATCTAGTGTTCACTAGGTATATACTGATATGTAAATTTACCAACATTCATTATTACTGTCATATACCATGAGTTTATGTTTTATGTTTCGGATGTGCATTTTTAAAAACATAGAAGCATATTTAATAATCAATATTTGAACTACATTTATGTCCAGTTTGTAGAAACTAGATCATAATTTAACATTTTATATCATTATAATTTTAACAAGATTTTAATTTTAATAAGAACATTTTAATTTTATTTTAATAATGTTTACTTTGTGATAACACATGAATTTCACATTTTATTTTCTTCATACACTCATATTTTACAAGATAGGCTGGGGTGTTGCTATACTAAAATCTAATGTTGGTAACCTATTTCCAACCAAAAATGTGCATGATAATGTGTGTGTCTGTGTATTTAATGGAGTCTCAATGATGGATTTCCCTCATGTTTTTCCCTTTACACTTTGTTGCCTGTGCACATCTGTCTGTGCATTCTAGCAGGTGACTAAACAGATTAAAAAAGTGACAGAATATAAAAGGAAAAATAGAACTATTGTTCCTGAAACTATTAATGACAGTGATATAGTATTATTCTTAAAGGTCATCACACATAATATAGTAATATTTTAAGTTAATAAAATTGTTCTTAGTTCATATGATGCTATTACGTGTTTATTGTAGCATAAATTCCACAGGATTTGTCACCAAAAAAAATTGAGAATCACTGATGAATTTGCTGTTAATTCCTTACATCAGGAATACAGTTTCTGATTTAACAGCATTCTAATGAGGAAAACGAGATCTTTTTATAACAATTCAGTTTACGATAAGGTGTGTGGTGCCGAAAGATAGGAAATGTTACTCTATTTTAATGATTTACCATTCTTTTCTATTTAACAGAAGGTGAAAATGTATTACATTTAGGGGAAAACCAATCTGACATTTTTAAAGTTCTCCCTAGTACAAATTTGACCCCTTGTTGGGATATTTCAATTACATGAATTAACTCAAAGCCTATGAGTAATGAAAGGTCACTGCTAAAAAAGGAAAGTGTTTGTGTACTCCTGCTGAAAACAAAAGTTGAGGATGAAATGTGGACGACAGACAGGAAGGAGATAACCAGTCACACTGGGTTATCCCTCTCTCCCCAAGGCTTGACACTTACGAAAGGAAAGCCAGCCATCTGGGTAACCTTGGTTGTTTTGCAGAAAAGATTGACTTTAAAAGAGGGGAAAAGGAGGGACGGTTTCTGTCCTCAGAATGGCATGGCAGGAAAAAGCCAGGAGATTCTGCAGGAGACAGAACGATTGAACAGGGAATGTATAAAATTATTAATAATTATTTGGCGTACACTGTCCCTTCGGCACATCGCTATTTGATCACTTTTCAGGAGTGTAAGTTTCTCACGCCAAGGTGAAAGTACACCTTCTGTGGAAAAGGAGCATGCCCTATTCGATTTTTATACCCAGACACGTAGGAGGACTTCAAATACTAGTTTAATTCATTTCCTCAGCCTGTGGGTCTTTTCATTAAAGTTATTTACTCTTGCATTTTGATCTTCTCGAGACCCATTTCTCTTTCATCTATTACCTGTGGGGGAAAATGATCGAGAGAACTTGAACAGGCATTATGACTCGGGCCCTTAAGAGAAAAGCTGAGTGAAAAGGTTGGAACTTCGTGCTCCAGCAGAAATATGTTTGTTTCTCTTCACCCTTCTGCCGCTGCATATGGGAGCGGTAATGGCACAACTCGATGGCTTGCCCGGACGGCGGTGAATCAGGACTCACCCTACTGTTGTTGTTCAGAGCAGGAGCTGTACCTTTACAATCTGGCCTTTTGAATGACCCTTCAGAGCAAGGACAGAGCTGACTACATTTTCTGAGAAGATTAAAAATGAAATCTATTATCGGTAAGAGCAGTCAATACCACACAGATTCCCGGTTTCATCAAACGGTTAAGAGCTGAAGTTTATTACAGGTGGAATTAAAACCACCTGCCTCTCGCCCTCTACTATTTTACTACTAATGATAATAGCACTGCATTTGAAAGTGGCAACTTTTAAAAGCTTCCTTTGTTGAGAATAAACAGTTCCTACAGTGCAATCTTTAAAAACTAACTCTTAGATATATTTCTTTCTTAAATCCTGCCTGATTAATCTCAGCCTACTCTGAAAACACTTTTTTTTCCCCTCTGTATTTCTCCTGTAATTCCTTGGGACCTGTTGCTATCAATTGACACTTTTTAATACAATGCCACTAGTGGAGTTAAGTCTTTTTCACATAAGTGTACTGCATATCCATTCAGTTATTTATATAAAAACTATTTCTTGAGCCTCTCATGTGTGCCAGGTACCATTCAAGGTGCAGGGGGTGGAGCATTGATCAAAAACAGACAAGATGCTCCTCCTCATGGAATTCACCAGAGTAAATGACTAAACAAATAAACAAAATAGATAATTTACATAATAATGAGTACTAGGAAAATCATAAAAGGTGGTGATATTACAGACAGTGACTTGAAGCCACTTTAGATTAAGTAGGTAGAAAATTAATCTTCCACTAAAGATCTGAAGTCAGCAGAAGTTAGCTATGAGATGATTTCAGGAGAAAGTGCAAGTGTAGATGCCCCAGTTGGGAAGGGACTTGGCCAAATCCAGGGACAGAACCAAGGTTCATTCACAGAGGGTGGCAGGGATGTGCTCATGTAAGAATTAAAGGCAGGGATGAAGAGTTTAGTTTTTTTTTTTTTTCTAAATTCAGTGAAAAACACTGGAGCGATACAACGTGATGGACGTGTCTGGAAGATCACTCTGGCTTCTTAGTAGACCTCGACTGTGTAACAACAAGAATGAAAACCAGGAGAAATGTAAGGAGGTTACTGAACTGAGCTGGTAGGTCTCGGTGAGATTTTGGACTAAAGTAGCCACAGTAGAAACAGAGAAAGGGGAACAGGGATGGGACCTGTTTTAGAGGCAGAGATGCGGTGCAGGGTAATGTGTTAGATGTGAGGTGTGAGTGAAAGAGCAGAGGGGGGATGACTGCCAGGGCGTGGCTTCAGCACCTGAGTGCATGGTGGCGCCGTTTAATTGGATACAGGAGACGTGGGGTGGAAAAGTTTGGGTAGGGACTGTCGAATCAGTAGTTGGATACATACATGTGGGAATTGGACATCTCCGTAGGTATATACTGAGCCCTTTGAAAATAGAAACCACATATTTTTTACTGTCATTTGTGGTAATTGTATGATAAGGAGAAGTGCATGGTTAAAGCTAAAGGAAAATCTAATAATGGTCCTCAAAATGTTGTCACTAGCATCCTATTTTCTTAGGTCTGTAAAGTGGGGGGGAAATGTCTGTAGTCACCGGATAGTGGCTGGGTCTCATGTTTGAATTCCAAGCATCCTGCCCAGTTCGTAGAACAACTTATTGACTAGATGATCTGATATAGTGTGGCACTACCCAGAGACATAATCCCAACCCTCCTTCTGTGTCCCCAGGCCTGCTTCTTCCAACTCTTCTGAGCAGGAGGCAGGTCTTCTCCTAATCTGGGAGGGAACACCATGTGAGCGACCCCACCCTGTGTCACCACCCGCTTAACCTGCCAACCATGACTCCTCCCACCGGCAGAAAATAGGCAAGGGTCAAGGTTATCCACCTGACTGTAGGAATCGCGCAGCCTGGCTTGTATATTCATGCTCTCTTCCAAGAGGTGCCCCAGGCCACCCCGGAACCACCAACAGACCAACAGCAGCCCAGAGAAGCATTGTGAAACATAAAACCAATGCTAGAAACCTGTTCACTGACAGTACCTTTGGCTTCTGGGAGTTGTTGTTGTGTGTGGGAAAGGGTGACAAAGAATTAGAAGGGAGGGCAGCAGAGGAAAGGGAGCAGATAGCTCTGCTGGGTTAGTTACACGCGCATCAGGCTGTGCGAGGGAGGCTGAGGAGAGGCCGCAACAAGGCAGCTTATCAGACCTAACAAAACCCTTTAATCAGGAACTCATTCTATGTCTGATCTGGCTAAAATGATTACAGACAGATATTTTGGAATTTGAGGCGAAAAATAAAACCCTCTGATATTCAAGATCTTATAGTACCTCACGGTGAAAAAGAATATGAAAATGAAGATATGTATATTCACTTATGACTGAAAAATTGTGCTGTACACCAGAAATTGACACAACATTGTAAACTGACTATAACTCAATAAAAAAAAAATACTCTGAATAGAAAGGATTTCACTCTGCAAGCATCAGTTCTGTGGCCAGATAGTTAAAAAAAATTTTTTAGCAAATGAGCATCAGACTAGCCTGGTTTTATTACTGAAATTATGAACGTTGCTATATAAGGTAAATAAGTAATTACAGAAATGATTTATTTGCCAGTCTTTACAATTATATTCAAAGCACAATAAAGAATTTCTAATTTTTAAAAATAGCAAAATAAAGTCACACATTTGAAAGTAATAATTAACAGCTGTTGGATTCATGTTGGGTTCTAGAATAGTTCTGGAAAGTACTGAACATAGTAAACATAAAAGTAACTAGAACCTCCGACGTATTATTAAATTCCTGGGGGAAAGTTAGTCCAAAGGAGCACGAAGGCTGGCTGGGAGGGGTGAGCGGTCAGCATTGTGCTCTCTAAGAGTCTGGTTCCCAAGTTACATCCTTACAGATTCACGTCTGAGTTGTAGAAAAAGCCTTTGGCAGAACCAAACTTAAATAATATTAGTGATTTTTTTTTTAATAAAGGCACGGCTCCTTGGTTATCTCTAAGCAGCTTGCCTTCATTTAGAAAATCTCTTTAGGGATAATCAAACTGGCTGAAAACAGGGACGGGGATACTAGAAACTACCATTAACAAGAAGCAAGAGCAGTGGTGACCCCTCTCACCGGGATGCTGCGGAGACTGCACTCAAGTCATCACCACAGCAAGTGGGGGATGAGAAACGGGGACTAAGAGAGCAAATGTGAAAGCATTTATGTTGTAAAATGATATGTCTTTTATATCAAAAGTGATATATAATAATATATACTTGCAAAGATGATGTATTTATGATATACTGTCCAGAACTTGCCAGAAATAGCTAATGATGTTTAAGGAATGGGAAGAAAAAGCTAATAGGCATCATAGAAGCAGCCAGAAAATCTTAAATTTTGTTATTTATTTCTAAGGGTAGGAATCTGTCGAAATCGTATTCTTAAGAATTTGGCGAGAGTTGCTTTCAAATAAGTGATCAGGTGTTATAAGCCTGGGCCAGAAAGTTAACCTTATCCTCAATTCAAAAAATAACTGAATTCCTGAGTGAATGATAAGCAATTGTTGTCATTAATCATGATGAAATTACCCGCAATCCAGAGTTTGCCATAATATTTGCAATAATATTTACTCCGTAGTGGGTCACTGTGTGCCTAGGATTTGAAGCGCACACACACACGCACACACACACACACACACACACAAACCTTAGCAGTCTTCTAAATCATTTTCATTCCACTGTGATGGTACCCTTTCTAGCCTAAGAGAAAATGCAGGAAGTGGGGAAAGAAGTGCAAGGTAACCACTTATCTATGAGAAATTGAAATGGGAGGAAAAAAAGTAGAAAGTAACCAGCATGAAAAGATCTCAACTAGATGGAAAGGCGATGGGTGAGAGGTGAGTCTCAGAATCAACCAAGATGATTTTTCAAATGACGCTACTCCCCAGTCCTCCTCCAGATTCCAGCAGAAACAGCGCGCTCTAATCCAAAGGTGCAAGTAAGTCTCCTTGACAAACTCAGGTCTAAACGCTATTATGAGCTTCTGGAGAGAGTTGGGCAGCTTCTGAGATAACAACACATCCGCCAAGAACAACAGAAAAAAACTGAATGCTATAAAATAATTTGTTTAGAAGTGTCAGAGACCTACCCAAGCAAGAAGGATTCGTGAGATCAAGAAACAAGGAGAGGTGAGCTAATGACCTGCAGCTTCTTTTTCCCTGAAGGCATTTGCTGAGTCTGTGCAGGAGGAGACACGGATAACTTGAGCTTTGTCCCAGCAGGAGACCAGCTCCGGGAAAGAGAAATATCTGCGCTTATGGCAGTTTCATGAGGCTAGAGAGAAAACCTGGACATTTGCGAGGCATCAAACATACAGCCATGTTTGCCTTTACTAAGGAAAAGACGCAACACTACACTAAAAGGAGGAAATCAATGATTCAGATTTTAAGCAAGGAAGTTAAGATACATTTCATTAAAATTTTAAAGTGCTGCTTATGAGAGACAAATCCCAAATACAAAAAACAAGGTATTTAAAAGTAAAGGGATGGAAAATATAGACCACAACAACACTGAGACAAATCTATTATTTTTATATTAATAGCAAAGCATACTTTAACACAGAAAATATTTCTAGAAGTAAGTAGAAATATTTCATAATGATAAAAGCATCAATCTACCAAGAATTTATACAACTCAAAATCAGTATGTACTCAATAACTTAATGAAAATATATGCAACAAAATTAATGAATTAAAAACAGTAGATAAATTCACAGTTACAGTGAGAGACAAAACATTCTCAATATCTAATAAGACAGGAAGATAAAAAGATATAAATAGAAAACTTAACAAATCTAAATTAATTGAAATATATAGGATACTGCTTTCACCAACCACAAAATACATATTTTTTAATCTACATATGGAATAGTTGCCAAATTAACCATATACTGCATTATAGAAGAAGCCTTAAGAATTGCAGAGGATTGGTCTCACTTGGAGTCCATACACTGCAAATAGAGGAATTAAGCTAGAAATTAATGAGAGAAGATAACTAGAAAATCACAAACTGTTTACAGTTAAGCAGCTGATTTCTGAATAACACAAATCAAAGAAGAATCACAAAAAATTAGAAAATATTTTTAACTGAATGATTATGAAAATGTCACATATCAACACTAGTGAAACTCCCCTAGAATTCTTAGACTAAAATGTATAGGCTTCAAAGAGTGTATTTAGAAAGAAAAAGGCTGAAAATCAATAATATAAGATTCCACATTAAAAAAAAAAAAGGAAAAAGTCAAAGAAAGTAAAAAGAAGAAAATAATTAAAATATAATAGAAAAACTAAAATACAATACAAAAAAATCAAGAAAGGCAAAAGCTGATCATTGAAAAGATTAACTGAGTTAATGAATATTATTATTAAAACTTCATTTAAACTCACATACTGTCAAGGCCCAGGACAATCTGGGTTAACAAGTAAAGTAATGAATGAAAATTTAGCACATTTTGGTATAATACAATTTACATGATATTTATGGGTGATGTAAAAAAAAAACATTTTAGCAGCCAGACATACATTCAAATTATGTGTTGTAGTGCAGTGCATGTCATACATTTATGTAAAGCAGTATGCGCTTCTCTCTTCCAGACTCTATTTTTCCTGAGCAGCCAAGCACTAATAGGAAAATTATCAATTATACTGATTGGATTCATTTTTAAACTCAACCTCCTTAAATTCAACAGGACCAGTATTACTGCTTGGAAATCCTATCATTCATTCGTACTGACCAACTTCCAAGGGTCCTGAGCTCCCCAATGCCATACCCATCCACACATATTCATGAAATGTCCCTGAATCCTAACTTCCTAAGGTTTTCATCATCTAACATTGACGAATATATGTATGTACATGTATGACTGAAACATTATGCTGTACATCAGAAATTGACACATTGTAAGCTGATTATACTTCAATTTAAAAAAAAAAGAAAGAAAGACATTTTTTAACTTTATTTACAATAAAAAGAAATCAGACAAATTCCAATAAATGGGCATCCTATAAAACCTGACCGGTACACATCCAAACCGTCAAGGTCATCAAAAGTAAAGAAAATCTGAGAAACTCTCACAACCAAGAAGAGCCTAAGGAAATATGATGACCAGACTAAAAGTGACCTGAGCTCCTGGATGGGACACTGAAAACAGAAAAAAACATTAAGTACTAACTGAGGAAATCTGAAAAAATGACAGACTTTAGTTAATAGCAATGCATTGGTATTGGTTTATTCATGGTAACCAATGCGCCATGTTGACGTATTAATAGTAAGGGAAGCTAGATCCAGGGTATGCGGAAACTCTCTGTACTATCACCTCAATTTTTCTGTAAATCCAAACTTATTCTAGAGATGAAAGGATTTTTTTAAAGGAGATCATTTGTACTGAACTTATTTTAGGTGAGATCAAGAGCATGGAGACCCTTCCATAAAGCTAAAGGTTAGGTCGTGATTAAGAGTAACTTGCTTAAGAATATTACAAAGCTGGTAAGAAAAAGACACCTAGGAGGCATCAGAGAAGGTTGGTCCAGTTTCCCAGCTGTCCCAAAGATGAAAATTTGCGAGTTACTTGTAGAAATCTTGACTCATGGAAAAGTAAAATACAGATCTGAAGAGCAAGAGCGTTATTTACTGTCTAGGATTCTATCTGCACCCCTGCTCTACTCCATTTATAGGAAAGTCAGAAGTGTTAAGAACAGAGCCCTTTTCTACCCCGTCAATTGTTTTCTAAATTACATGAGTTATTATGTAAAATGAACTTAATCTTTTATCATCCATTTGAGATATTACCATTCATTTGAGACCATGGGAGTTATTACATATCTAAAGTGACATTTTTATCTTCAATAAATCCTAATTCGGTTCATATATTAACTGGAGAAACACAATTTTAGTGTGCTTAGTCAAAATGCCTTATGGAGTCTTAATTCCAAACCAGTAATAGTACGATGCTTTAATGAAAATAATAATTAAAGTATTCACGTGAATCACCGTAAGGAGACTCCTCTCCTCTGTCCCTTTAAGGGGAGCTTGTCAATGATCACACGTGTTTGGCAGTTCCTACTCCTCAAAGGTGCCATCATCATTCTGTGATTTCATTCTTTTCTTAATTTTCCATTTTCTTAGGATTTCTCAATAGGTATCATTTGGCAACTTTACTTTAAATAACCCATAAGTAATTTACAGTCTTATAACTCAAAAACACACATTTATTGTCACTCCTACAAAAAAATATACTTTTGTAACCCAACATTCATTTGGTTTTAACATAATTGACAAATTGATCATTACAGTTGGTGTATTGTTTTGGACCACAAACTGTTGAAAAGGAGACGATACACCTTTTCATAGTTATAATGCCATTTGCACTATGGTGTATTCCCAACATTTTGTGAAATGAAAACCATATTTGATTTATGTATAAGCCTTTATATACAGTGTTGGTACATAAGACTTATTTCCATCTTATGGCATATTTTTGGTTTAAATTCAGAGGGTTTTTTTTAAATTTTACATGCCCTTTTATAATAATAGTCTTTCATCCAAGATGTATAACCTTTCTAGTATCATCAACTGTGAGATTAATGAACTTACATTACTGTGTATATTTTAAAATCTAATTTTCTATCTCATCTTTCAGTATCTTCACCTCCATGACTATACAGCCACTAAAAGGTTTTTGTCTCTAAACTAGCATGACCCTTTGATCAAATTTTTAAAGATTTATTTCAAGGCAGACCTTTATCTATAATGGTATGCTTACATCACTCTTAAAATTTTCCACAAACACACACACACACACACACATAATGCTTTCTCTAAATATCCTCCAAACTTTGTTTTGCTACTTCAACATTCTTTTGCTGAATACAGTTTTTATTCTGTAAATGAAAACCATATACTGAACTCTTCCTTAGACCCGACAAGAGACGGTAACAATTAGCCATCGTCTTCTCCAGTAACTCAAATCCTTTCCGTAGCCTCTGAGGCATCTCTTAACCAGAATCAGTGATTACAGGATTGAACTTGTGAAAACAAAATGCCTTATTTTTTGCACTTCTTTTAGGTTTTTCCATCTAAACCAAGTAAGCTTAATTTTCATGTAAGTACACAACCATACTACTAGTTTTAATTTTTTTATCACATAAATACCATATATCCATTTTCAACTCTGAATCTCTTTCTGGCTATTAATATCATTTAGGGCTACAAATTAAACTTCAAAAAGAACAAGCCTTAAATAATTTAGTCATACCTTAAGGCAATCCTTTCTAGAGTTTTCACAGAGGAGTTCAGATTATACAGCTGGAATGTTTTCTCTTAAAACATGTTTTGAATGTCCCTGTCCAGAGCCATAAGCTTGATTTTGACAAATACTAGTTCTTAAGTAAAGTAATTTCAATGTCCATGTCTAGCCACTTTCCTTCAATTTTTTAATACTTTCAGGATGTCTGGGCCCAATAATCTTTTAAATTTTAAACATAGGTTTTAGCTGCCCTCCATTGCATTAATCACTCATTTAAAGTATTTTAACAAGTCAGGAAATAAATCAGCATGAAGTGGGATAAGCTAAAATCTTGCTACAGAATTAATATAAACCTGGATGCAATTTGGGGGAAATCAGCACAGACCCAAATTTGCTAATTATAAGAGACACTGGAACACAGGGGAAAACACATCGGTACAGGAAAAGACAGAATATGAAAGGAAAATGTGTTTTTTTAATTTTTCTTCATAGCATTTTATGAAACAGATTGGGCTAAAATGTGATATGTTAATATAGAAAATACTATATCCTATCTACCATATACAGAAAAATTATTTATAAATGGTACATGATATATTTACTTATACGTAGTTTAAACTCACTTAAGTAAACCTCACATCTCTTCATTGTGAGTTTGACCACAATTACTGGATTAGTCTTCCACCATTAGCATCCCATCGTTCCATGACCATGACAGTGACTGAAAAGAAAAAAACAAATGTTTATAAAACCAATTTCAATCTAAAGGAGTACAGTTTTTAGGATTAACGTCTTTTCCTTCCTTACGTTACAATGCTATCATAAATTTTATTCTCGTTTTATAAACTAAAGATGTTGGGAGATGAAATTCATATTTTACATTGATGAGAAATCATAGGAGAATGTTAACTAAATTATCTCCAAATCTGCATCTGATTTGAAGTGTCAGCTTATAAGCTAAATACATTTTTCTGGGTCAATTACTTCTGTGCTCTGTAAAAATAAAATTCCAGCCAATGACAAAAGTTGAAATCAAAGAATGAGAAAAAGCAAGCAGCTCTCGGTATGATTAGTTGCCGATTTGGGGATTTCTGAAAGAACAAGTTTATGGAGTTCATGTAATGAGCTAGTCTGAGATCTCTTCCAAGAGCATCAGCTTGTCTAATTAGGTTGTTGGACAATTTGCCAACTGTAAATAAGTTACGGGAAAAGTTTCCAGTTTTTATGAGTAATATATTTTCCTATTATTCCATATCATGAAATTTGGCTTTTTTCAAATCCCTCATTTATTCTTGAATATTTTTAACTGGTGGTTACTCTGTTATGGATGACAGCATCATCTTATTTTGAAATAAACTGCCTGTTGATGGTACCTTCTAAGGAACTACCCCCTGTGAAGCAGCTCTGGGTTCAGCATAGACTTTCCTCTCTGGCTTTCTAGTAGCCTGTAAAATCTAATCACGTGGGTCATTTTAAAGACTCAACTTTTCATAAACCCGAAAAGCCTGTTTGTTTTAATGGTTAACAATTAATCACGAATGCAACAGAAAGTGGCTGAATATTATGTAACGCACCTTATTTGACTCAGCTCACAGCGTTCTTACAGTTTAATTATATATCGTATAGTTTCAATGTGCTTCCCAAATGGCCGAGAAGCAGTAAACATATGGTGAACTACAAACCCAAATTTGTCACTTTATTTTGACATTAAGGATATAAAATATAAGTTATGATGGAAATGAGCATTTGTGTGTATTCATGCTGAGTAGCAGTAGTAAAGATTTTATTTTTATTGTCTTACGTTTGTTGCATGGGGTCATTTTAATCTGCATGTGTTTGAAAAACGGAAGCCTTTCAATTTATCTTAATCATAATTGGTAGGTGTCATTCAGTCAACTACTCCTCAGACGATCTCCTGGTCTATTATTAACAGATAATAAACAAAGCTTATGTAAGGTAATCCGCCTCCCGCCCTATTTTGACCAAGGGGGTTGATGGTAATTAAATATATTTTAGCATCAGTTCTGACCAAGCACTATATTCTTACATGAACTGTGTGGTCTTTTAGTTTCTCCCTTTATTTATTTTTCTCAGTTTTATTGAGATATAATTGACATATAGCATTGTGTTAAAGTATACAATATAATGATCTGATAAATGTATAAATGTATAGATTGTGAAATGACACCACAATAAGTTTAGCTAACATCCATCACCACGCATAGTTTAAAATTTTTTTTTCTTGTGATGACAACTTTTAAGATCTACTCTGTCAGCAACTTTCAAATATACAATACAGTAACCGCAGACACCATGCTGTATATTATATCCCAGAATGTACTCATCTTATAACTGCAGGTTTGAGCCTTTGACCACTTTCACCCATTTTGCCTACCACCCTACCCTGTCAAATGCCAATCTGTGCTCTGTTTCTATAATTTTGGGGTTTTTTAGGTTCCACATATAAGTGACATCAGGCAGTATTTGGCTTTCTCTGTCTGACTTATTTCACTTAGCATAGTGCCCTCAAGGTTTATCCATGTTTTTCAAATGGCAGGATTTCCTTCTTTTTAATGACTGTATAATATTCCACTGTGTATTCCATTTATCATTTCTGAGCAGTTAGGTGTTCGCATGTCTTGGCTATGGTAAATAATGCTACAATGAACATGGGAGTCCAGATAGCTATTCAAGATAATAGTTTCATTTCCTTCAGATATATGCCCAGAAGTGGATTGCTGGATCACATGGTAGTTCTATTTTTACAAATTTTTTTATTGGAAGCACTGAGGATTGAACCCAGGACCTCACACATGCTAAACCCATGCTCTACCACTGAGCTCTCCCCCCTCCCACTCTTGGTACTTCTATTTTTAAGTTTTCCAGGAATCTACATACTGTTTTCCATAATGGCTGCACCAACTCACCTTCCCAGCAAGAGCGCACAATGACTCCCTTTTCTCCACATCCCTTTGTGAGGTACTTTGAATTTTAACTTCATGAGGTGGTAAAAATTTGGCGGCATAAATCTTTTTTTCAGTAGCAGTTAAACCACAGGTTTGTTTCACCTGCCAGACCACAGAGCTGTAGGTGAAAGAAAGGAAGGAAAGAAAGAAGATAGATGAAAGGAAGGAAAGGATAGGCTTCTCAGACTGTTCCTATGAATGAAGAGGGCAAGGAATCCAGCCAGAGCGGGCTCCTGGACGTCCAGCTGAACTCCACTCAGCTCTCAAGAAAACTTGAAAATCATCATTAATATTTTAGTGTTTTGTATTGAGAAATCAACTTAATGTCAGGGCTGTGCAGACTGAAGGGGTGTATGGCAGTCTAAAGACGGTGACACCAGAGTAATGGCTTGACAGTGGGTCAGCATCATATGAGGAAAGGGTACATTCAGTGCAGAATGTCTTGTTTTCTTTTGTTTTTTTCAGTAATGTGGAAGACACGGGTAAGGGGCAAATAGTAATTCTCTTTCACCCTCACTTTTTTCCTCACCTCTTTACCTGTTTTCTTTAAATCAGACTTCTTCTGATAAATTTAGGTGGACCATGTGATTATTTAAGGGAGGAAAACCAACAATAGAGGTTAGAATTCTGGAATGTACAGCTCTGTTTTCTAAGCGTCTCCTCTGAAGGCCCTGTCCAGTTGTGTCTCTGCTGTCTCCTCGGGTGGTTAAGGATGCAGGTCAGTCAGAGCAACTCATCCCTCTGCCCCTCCCGTCGTGTCTCGCCCTCACTCTCCCACCATGTTCAGAGTTGCCCTGAAGTCCCATCGCTTTGCTGGAGGATTGATGTAAGTCTTCAGCAATTAACATAATTACAAGCATGATTATCTTCTAATTGCATTATGAGTATTTGGTTATTCACTACACAAATTAGAGAAAATTAAAGTGGAGCAAGAGCCTACAGTGTGGGCGGCAAGCTTTCTAAACAGTGATGAGCGTTTCAATGCAGAGCGATGAACCAAAGGTGAAGACCCTTCGTGTTCCTGTTGGCTCATAATTGCAACATTTCATTTTGGAGAAAGAAAACTTCTTCTTCATTTTTTTCTCTTTTCTCTTCTTTCCTTTTTTCTTTTGGATTAATGGCACACAAAATTCTCTCTGAACAGTTTATAATTTCTCTCCTAGCTACCAAAGCAGAAAATGAGCAGCAATCTTTCCATATTGCTCTGTGTTGGTTTGTGTAGATTGGTGATCAAAAATAACTAAACAGCTGACAGGTAAAAAGCATTCTTTTTGTTGTTGTTGTTTGTTTGTTTGTTTTAATGGAGGTACTGGGGATTGAACCCAGGACTTTGTGCATGCTATGGATATACTCTACCACTGAGCTATACTCTCCCCCTGGTAAAAAGTATTCTTACAGACGTGGAAGCTGTAACTGAAATCATCAATAATGTGTGAGTAATCACCATCATCTTCATCATCACCATCATCATCACCACCATAATCATCATCCTAAGAACATTCTTTGTAGTGAAGAAAATCAGGCATCAAACTCTGCAGTGTGTGGTCTTCAGAGCTGACGCACAATGCCACACTCTGGTGACTACGTGTCTCATTAAACGGAACGTAAGGACTATCTCAGATGGAACAAATTTTGGTGGGACAAGTGGAGTCAACTCTTCTTCACTACTTCATTGTGTCATGATCTCTTGCTTTAATTCCTACCACTGCCCCTATGCTCACCCCTCCAGGGAGAACACACTGCTTCCAATATTATTACCAGATCTGATAACACGCATCAAAACACACACAGCAAACATCAAGGACCTACTGTGTAGCACAATATCTTAATAATAACCTATAATGGAGAAGAATCTGAAAAAGAACATATACATAAATGCATAACTGAATCACTTTGCTGTACACCTGAAATGAACACAACATTGTCAATCAACTAGATTTTAATTTTTTTTAAGTTTTAAAAAGAAAACAGTGTTACAGTCATTAAACAAGGAGGCGATTAGACCAGAGTGGCTCTAACAGTGGCAACCTGCAGAAGCAACCTGAAAACTAAGGCAGAGTCAGTTCCTGTAAAAGCCTCAAGGCTGAGAAATCGTAACCTAAGAACAGCCAATCCTAAACAGTTGACCGAGCTTTCCCCGATAAGGCCGCCGAGCTGCAGCCAATCAGGCAGTTGCCTTCCCTGCCCCTGTGTCTTCTCTACAAAAGTCTTCCCCTGACTCCTGTTCGCAGGGGCCCCAACCACTTTCATTTTGGTGCTGCCGGGTTTCTAACCAACGTTTGCTCCAAGAAGCTCTTCCAAAGTCTAACATACCTCAGTTTGCCTATTAACAACATGAAACATACTCTTCTCTGGTTCCTCACTGAACATTTCGGGCCAGCTGGCATTTTCAAAGAGAACTTCATTAAATGCTAATAGAGAACGAAATTAAAATAATTTAAGAGAAAAACAAACAACGTAAAGATAGTCACATTTCCAAACTATAGGTAACCAAGTCTGCAGGAATCCCCCAAACACCGCTTCCGGTCTCTGTTGCCTGTGCCTCCTTGCCGACACTGACAAGGTATGTGTTGCGCTCCTTCCTGTCTCACAAACGCGTTATTTTGAATATCTCAGTCTTGTTCAGGCCAGGAACTGCACTCAACTTTCCCAACCCGTCTACAGTTCCATCAGTGAGAAAGTCACAAACTCCTGGGTGTCAGAATCCTCTGTTCCTGCAGCTGTCCCGCAGGTCAGGTCATGATGTTCCTGTAAACCTCCAACAAGACAATTGCTATTCTCTGTTCTGCAACTTTTTATCTCTATATGAATGGAAGAGTGTGCCGACCTTAAAGGTCAGAGCCTTGAGAACGGGCTGTCCTGTATAGTTCAGGCTCTAGGCAACATTCTTTGAGAAAAGGTCCAGAACCAGCATGACTGAGCCCAGGCAACAGAGCCCAGGGTTAGAGACAAAGGAACAGATCTAATATGGAGTCAGATGTGTCTTCCCTATGACAGTCCCCCTTGAGTTGGAAATGACGTTCATGCATTCATTTAATAAACAGCGACTGAGTTCCAGGTGAGGTGACAGCGCCTGGAAATATAATGGTCAACAACACCAGGTAGAGCCTCGGCTTCTGATGACTTGGTTCAGAGTCTCCTGAGAGCATAAATGGATAAATACCGTGAAGAAGGAGACAGTGTCCGCTCAGATCATACAGCAAAGCAACCTGAACTAGACTGCTGGGTCAAGAAAGTTTTTCCTGAGGAAACGACCCTAAGGGTGAGACAGGTAATGCTAGAAGGAATTGTGGGCAGCGTGTGCGTGGGGAGGGGAGTCTACATTCCAGATGGAGGGAACACGGCTGGAAGGAACGTGAAACATGTGAAGAATAGAAGGTAAGGAGCGTGGGAGCGCAGACAGCAAGGGGGAGCAGGTGAGAACACAGGAAAAGAGGAAGCGAGGGCCAGATTATTCACAGCCTTAAAGCCATGATAAGGATTCTATTGTTTAACCTCAGAGCAAGGGGGCAACGAAATCAGAATTTTTTTTAAGTATCGGGCACTGCAGTGTGGAAAACAAGATTTGGTGAGAGGAAGAGAAGTGGCTGTGGAGATGCTCGTTAGAGACCGTGAGAGTTTGCAGGCAGATTGGGGTTATATTCTGGCTGAGAAGAGCGGCGATGGTGAGAGAAGACATATGGGTAGATTCAAGAGCTAGTTAGCACCTGCCATCTGCACGACGTGGTAGTGGATTAGACGTTGAGAAGGAAAAGAGGGAGTAAGAAGTGGCAAAGATGACTCCGGGGTTTAAGCTACTGGGTAGCTTGAAAAGTGGAAAAAATAGAAGCTCGGGATTCAGTAGCCTATAAATTGGCCTTGAGAAACTTTAAGGTTTAGAGATTATCAAGCAGAAATATTTAGAAAGTGGTTGGACAAACTGGTCTGGCTCATACCAGAAAAGTCTAGATTAGAGATAAAAACTTAAGATCAGTCTACAGATCCTGAACGAAAGAGAGGGCAGGAATGTGATTCCTTTGGGAGAGAAAACAAAGTGAGGACAGAATTAAAGAACTCCAAAAGGTAGTGGTTCAGTGCAGGAAGATGTACCTGTAAGGAAAGTACCCGGATGAACAGCAGGTGGAGGAGAGCAGAGGGGATGCTGAAGACCGAGTGGGGGAGGACTCGTCAGGGAGCCAGACCAGAGCTCAATTCCACAAGCCAGGTGGGCTTCAAGGGTGCTGTGAACTGAGGTACCATCTGGGGGAAACAGAGAAAAGTGGACGGCTGCCAGAGAGTCTCAGAAAGTAGAATTGGTGAAGCTTGGAGATGGGATCGATGTAGGAGAGGAGGGAAAGGCAGGAGTTAATCAGATCCAAAATCTGTGGTCTGGGTCAGCTGATAAATTCATAGACATAGGACAGAGGAAGAGGAGGAGATTTCTTGGGGTGGAGAAAGGAGGCACAAATCTGAGTTTACTTTAGAATTTAGCAAAAAGAATGTGGCTCAAAGACTTGCCAAGAATAGTGTCAGTGAGGGGGTAGAAATATTAGTCTGATTAAGGAGAGTTAACATTTTAGCTATGTTAGAGTCATTTGAATGTATTCCCTTACTCTTCCCACTAGTCATACAAAGCAGGAAACAGGGCAAGATGGCAGAATGGAAAGAGAGGAAAAAAGATAACATGAACTAGTCACTCACAGGCAGCGGGAAATAATTAATAATTAAAACGAAGTCTAAGTAACAGCAAAGAGATGCAAGCTAAACTAATGACGTATCTATTTCTAGCAGACAATTAAAACAGAAGCAAAGTTGTTAAAGCTTGTTCACTCATACCTTACACTGCAGTTTGTATTTCCAACTCCACTTCTATTTAATGCCATAGTACAGAACAAAGATGCTCCCACCATCGGTATGTATAATATAAATTACAAAATGTTCACAATATCAGTATGTATAATACAAATTATAAAACATGAATTAGATGCCACCTCGATGCCTAGAGATAGTAAAATGCACATCTTCTATAATATGATGTAGTCATGTGAAATAGTAATTATAGCATTGTTGGCAAGTTTAAATCTAGCTTTCATCTAAAGCAAAGCCAAATAAAAGAAAAATGAGACATGACTCTTATTCTATGGTTTAAGGAATTATTACGCGCATGACTGAGTGTTCAACCCTGGGCCCTCTGGGTGGGTCTACCTTCCCGGCTGCCAGGAAGGAACAGGAGGACTCATCGCGTCAACAGCCGTCTATGCTCCCCCAACGCCAGCCGCTTGACTTCAACCGCAGTGAACTCCCTTGGGCTCCTCCCGGACTCTCTCCAGGGAAGAACTGAGTAAACACAGGGCTCCTCCTCTTTCTCCTATTTGCCTCCTTCCTAGGGTAGAGGTTTGTGAAGGGAGCCTTAACAAGGGAGAGAAAGACCTCTCTCCATGGCCATTGACAGTCGGGCATCCAAAATTCATCCTTTCTAAAGACTTTAACTCTACCTGGTTTCGGTAACAGCTGTGTTCCTACTTCCGCTTATTCTTGCATCAAAAACAAAAAACAAAAAAACATACAAAACATCTCTAAGTTCCGCCAGATCTTACTGACCACTGCACATTTTCCCAAATTTACTAGTAACACATTTTCCTTCTAGTACCCTACTTTGATAATATTTTCTACTTTGGTAAATAAATAGTTTCTCTGAATACCACCTCTGAACCAATAGTGATTACGCTTCATATATGAACAGTTTGAAAAGTTAAAAAAAATTAATTAAAGCTATTTTATTAAGCCAATTAGGCAAAAGGAAATCGTTTTCATTTTAAAACTCTATTTTCCTTTAATTTTATTACTGCGCAGAAATATAAATTTTTTTCAATCAAGAAAAACTTCTTAAGTAGAAGTTTGAGATCTTCCCTGTTGAGTGCCCAGGGCTGTGAGGTGCAAATAAAACAATATATAGGTGTAAATATCTGAAAATGGCAAGCCATCTCACAAATGAAGCAGATTATCATTTAAAAAAAAATCTCTGTGTGTTAGAACACTTGGCATGGCACCCTGAGCAATCTGGATTCTAAATTATTGTTTATGAAACAAACTAATTATTTAATTAATAGCTGGATTTATGCTGTCAAGAAGTACTATCGTTTCATACACCATTTTATGCATTTATTATAAAACGAAACTTATAATTTCTGGGAAGACAACGCTAACAGATTTTTCCATTGTAGCTGAAATGATTAAGCCATGATACCAAAGATGGAAAGCAAAAGAGACTTCGTTTATTAATTTTCCAGGGGAAGTGGTTTTATTTTATAATGCTCAATGGAAGATTTACCATGAAATTACCATTAGGCCAACTTCCTTTTTTGATAGACTTTATTTTTTAGAGCAGTTTTAGGTTCACAACAAAATTGAGTGGAATATACAAAGATTTCCCAACTACACCTGCGACCACACACACAACCTTCCCCGCTATTTCCGCCCAGCACCTGAGTAATACAATTGTTACAATAGATGAACCCGTGTTGACATGTCATTATCCCCCAAAGCCCGCAGTTTACTGGAAGGGTTCGCTCTTGATGCTGTACGTGCTGTGGGTTTTGGCAAATGTATAATGGCACGTACCGACCACTGTATTATCATATAGAGTAGTTCCCCTGCCCTAAAATTCCTCGGCGCTCTGACCAGTCACCTCTCCCTCCTCCCAACACCCCCATCCCCCACTGCCACCACTGCCATGTAGCCAGACGTTTACAGAAGTAACACAAGTTTCACAAGATGTTTTTAAATGCCTTTTCATATTTTCTCTATTGTTACTTAATCTTTGTGGCCGCCTTGCCCTCCGCCACCACCCCCTCCACCCCCGTTTTTTTACATTATTTGTTGTACAACATTGTTTTCTGAAATAAAACCTACAAGCATTGGTGCAGGAACTTTTATTAAATATTAAAATTTAAATAACTGTGACGCAGTCATTCACTGGAAAACTATAAACGGAAGGCTTACTGTGAAGCAAGCTCTAGGAACATGGAAATGAACAGAACAGGTACAAGTCCAGGTTTTCGTGTTACTCACGTTCGGACGGTAACATGCGATACAACAAGGCTCTGGATGGCGAGTGGGCGGTACCCGCTTCCAGCTCGTACTCCTACTTCTTGTACCTGCCTATCGAGAAGACAACAGCACAGAGTGAGAAACATGATTCCTACCTAGTCCGAAAATTCTCGCTGTTACTGCTTTGGTTAAGAAATGTCACAATTAGAACTGGCATCCGAAAGAGGTTAAGGGCTAATGTGCTTTTACTTACCTTAAATTATTTATCAGTAGGTTCCAAGTAGAGATTTCTAAGGTAGGTGACTGTAACAGGAGAAACAGCTGCATTTTCTCATTATTGCGTTCTCCATGGCAGCTGTAATAAAAACAATAGTTACTATATATGGGGCACAGGCTAAATGCTTCATATATAAACTTACATAGGGATGTGTGTGTATTTCTGTCTTAGCACATCCTAATAAAATAAGTATTATTGCCCACATTTAACCCCCACCAAAATACCAAGCTGCATCAAATCATTTTTGTGCTTTTTTTTAGCACCAACATTGTCTAAAAATGTGATAAATTCTAACAGATATCAAAAAAAATGCAGTGCTGCTATTCTCAAATCTAACAGTGGTCAAGATATCAGCAGGGAAATACCACAAATGCGAATTAGAGGTAAATTTACTGATCCCTCTATAACGTCTTCATTCCATTCTGCTAGCAAAGAAGCAACAAACGCCCACCCTGTGCCAAGCCCAATGCTAATTTTAGATGTCATGGTTAATGAGACATAATCCCTGCCTTCCAAGAGAACTATCTAGTGCTCAAAGACAACAAGTAAATAGGCAATTAAAATAATGTTTACTAATTGCTAGGCTATGGGTATTTACAGGGTGGCCAGAGAGCCGATATGCATATTAAAGAGGTGTTTTCCGTAAACTCCCCTCCGCCTTCCATCCCATTGTTAAATTCCCTTCCATCCCTCTGAATACGATGCTGGAAGTCATTATGAAAATCTCTGATTGTTGTTTTTAATTCTTCTACTATTGCTGGCTGAATTTAAGGTAAACAGAGATTATCAAAGTTATTGCTTTAGTAACTTTAAATCTTAACGTGAGGAAAGATGTCTGGAGGAACATCTGGAAGATGTCTGGAGAAAATAACAATTGAGATGGAAAATGAATTGGAACACAAGACTTATTTTAATTAATAAGCTTAGGTGCTTTGTGGCCACGTTGATCATTTTCAAGAAAATGTCTGCCACATACCCAAGGCTGAAAAAAGTTCGTCTGTAAGTTGCTGTATCAAGTAAAAACTGGTGTTCCGTGCAAAAAGTGCTTGCAACTGAAGCAATCACAAAACTGCTTTTTATGGAGGCAACCATAATACGGCAGGATTTAGCACAAGCTCTTTATTTATGCTTACCCCTTCACCACACAGAATATAAAAAAGATATGCCCTCAATGACTAGGATTGCATAAAAGTCATTGTTTTAATTTATTTAGTTTTAATTTTTTGATTTAGTTAATAATTATTAGTTATTTAATTTTTACTGCTTAGTCAAGGACTTTCTTAAGTGAAAATAGCTTTTTGTTTTCTCTGCACGTGCATAGTGGTAAAGAATAAAACGGCTTCTAGTACAGTTCGGTGCTATGGCCTTGATTCACACTGAAGTTCCGGCAGATTTGGCCACCTTAGTTTTGCACCAACCATTGTTTTTGTACCATCAGTGCAAATGTTAACAAAGTGCAAAAGACCAGTGCTGTCTCAGATCCTGCAGGCTTCACTTTGAGAAATGCTGCATTAGAGCATTTCGCCCCATTCTCCTACTCGTTCTTACTACCTCGAATTCTCCACTTTTTTCCAACTCCTCTCTGTTCTTTAGTTCTTGGACCCTTGAACACCGTAAGTATTCCACCCATGTGCTCTTGCAACAAACACACTGTTCCATGTGAAAGATATCCAAAAAATTATATGAGATGTTATTATTTTCAAATCTAGCAATCATCAAGGTATCAGCAGTAGATATCGATGATTAATTACAAGTAAATTTACTAGTTCCTCTCTCATTTACTTCTTCATTCCATTTTTTCAACAAAGAAGCATTTGAGAATGTGTGCCAAACCCGACGCTAATTTTAGGAGATGTCATAGCTGGACTTCATCAAACCAACAAATAAACTTCACTCTATGAAAGACCCTGTAAAGTGGATGAAAAGACTGGGAGAAAATATTTGCAAACCACATATCTAACAAAGAACTAGAATCTAGAATATATAAAGAACTTTCAAAACTGAACTTGAAAAAAAAAAACTCAAAGGATACCAAATAGCCAAAACAATCTTGAAAAAAAGGACAATATTGAAGAACTCATACTTTCTTATTTCAAAACTTGTTTCGAAACTACAGTAATCAAAACAGTGTGGTACTGACCATCAGAGAGACATATAGACCAATGAAATAAAATAAAAAGCCCAGAAATAAAGCCTCACAGATATTTTCAAATGATTTTTTACTAAGGCTGCCAAAACTATTTAAAGGGAAAAGGACAATTTTTTAGAGAAAAGATGCTGAGAAAATTGGATATCCATATGCAAAAGAATAAAGTTGAACCCTTTACACTATATACAAAATTTAATTCAAAATGGATCAAGAGCTAAATGTAAGAGCTAAAACCTTTTGAAAATCTTAAAAGAAAACATAAGGAGAAAAGCATTATGATCTTGGATATGGCAAATGTTTCTCGGATGTAATTCTAAAAAACACAAACAACAATGACAACAAAAAGATAAGTTGGACTTTATCAAAATCAAAACTTTTGTGCATCAAAGGGCACTATCAACAGAGAGAAAAGACAACACATAGAATGGGAGAAAATAATTGCAAATCATGTATCTGATAAGGGATAAATATCCAGAATATATAAAGAATTTCAACAGTTCAACAAGTTGAACAAACATCTCTCCAAAGGAAACATACATGCAAGGCCAATAAGTACATGAAAACATGCTCAATATCACTCATCTTTAAGGAAATGCAAATCCAAATCACAATAAGATACCACTTGCCATTTGTTAGGAGTCTACCATAAAAACAGACAAGCAAACAAACAAACAAAAACAGAAAATAATAATCTTAGAGAGGACAGAAAGAAATCGGAACACTTGTACATCGCTGGTGGGATTATAAAATGGAGCAGCTGCTGCGGAAGAGTATGGTGATTCCTCAAAAACTTAAACATAAGAAAATTGAAGAAGACACAAACAAGTAAAAGATACCTATGTTCCTAGATCAGAAGAATTAACTTTGTTAAAATACCCATAGTACTCAAAACCTATTGATTCACTACAATCTCTATCAAAACTCCAATGGCATTTTACAATTATAAAAAATAAAACATGCTATTCTTGCACAGATATATATATATATACACATAAAATGTGATGTGTTGTGATTTTAAAATAATTTATCTTTAGAGTCCTACAATTTGGTCATAAAGCCTTATAGTTTGGTCCTAAAGCATTTTTTTTAAGACAAGAAATATTTAAGTAGTGACTAAAGGAGTAACTCAGGCTGAATATATGAATTAAAACACAGGCAATGGTATTGTGTTTCCTGTAATTCTAGACTTAAAAGCTGACTGCCCTGGGGATGTGATTCTCCCACAATAAAGGTAAAAAGCAAAGAAAGTATTGCTCTGTTGCTTCAACACCTTATTAAGGAAGGTTGACTCTGTGCTTAGCTAGCAGGGAAAATAATTTATTTCTCTGTCACTTTATTTATTCACCTCCAGCAAGGTAAATATAAGGTGTTACTTGTTATTTATTTAGCTCTCATAAGACACCTACCCCGTTGCAGAAAACATATCCTATTAGGAAAGCAATTTTCTTCTCTTCTTTTGATTGTAAGTATATCAGAATTATTTATAATAAAAGTTTTCTACATACAAAGTGTTAACACTTCTTAAGAAATGTATGAAAACTCAAAGAAAATCAGTCAATTTGCAATACTATATCATTTCAGTCATGTAAGTAATTAAAATGGAAGCAAAAGTCCTCTCAACATTTAAATGACTGTGCATCTCAATTTCACATGGTTTTAAGAGGTATTAATTGTACTGAGTCAAATAGATTCTTACATGGATAAATCCAGACTCAACTTTGAAGGAGTATTAATTTTCATTGTTAAAATGTAATTTATAACCAAAATAGAACAACACTGGGGGCAGAAAAAAAGCCTGCATATTTTTACAACTGATGTCGTGTGTATAATCACGGGAGACCTGGCCACCACCAGGTACCCAATCTTAACCACCTTGTGGTCAACTTCTGCGTCTCACGGGAAGGGAAGCCTCATGGAGTGACCCCCACCGAGTGCCTCCGTAAGAGGAAAACATCCAGTCCTGTTGATCATGGGATCAGACCGAAGTGAAACTGGTTCCAGAATTTTTCGGACCTCTTGGGAGCCTTCTTTTAAGAAATTATGATTGTTTGGGCGTCCCTAAGATGAAAACGTTACAATGAAAGACCCTTTCAGGGCAAGGCACCTTCCACCAGCTTCTTTCTCATTTTCCTACAGCTGGTTCATAGCATTTCACTGCCATCAGTTACCAGGAATAGAGAGAAAGAATTTCAGATCACACATTTCTTCCAAAAGGGACTGGATGTTTCCATAAATGAAAACAATATTCTTCTGTAGGTCAAAGTGAACTGGACTTTGGACTGTGGAGGGAACATTTTTTTGTGTGGTTCTTCAGAATGAGATGTGAATCTAATTCATATCTTTAAAAGATCTTTATAAGTGTCATGGTATTTTCATTGAGTTTTTGAGATTGGATTATATATACGTTAATCAAAACAACCAATTTCGTACAAAGAGTATCTGTGGAGAAAACTTCAGTGAGGCTTCTTTTTATTTATGGAAAGGATAATATCTTGTACTGTACTTATTTTTTGAACAGTCAAGGGTGTTGTAAAATTCACTCTTTGTCAAAAAAGCACAGACTATGACTCAACAAACCAGATAGTTTTTATACAGAAAGTATATTACTTTGATCTTAGTACCCAGCACAATGCAGTTTGATGCTAACTCTGTTCTCCAAATTCTAGGTAAGAAAGATTCTACAGGTCAATGAGTTCAGCAGGGACTTGGAAAGTTTCCCTAGGGCTTAATAAAGACACTGGATAAAGATGCTCTACTGAGCAATCTGGAAGCTTTGTGGTACCCAGCAGGTCTCTTTCAGAGAAATCTCAGAGTAAAGACGTGAACTGAAAAATGTAAATATCAAATCATATTTATACAACTGAAGTCATTTCTAATGAAATACTTGTGAAGAAGGAATTTCTGAAACTATAGAATTCTAATGATTTGTTCTTTTGGCTCCCATCAGTCCTGGATACTTTCACTAACCACCATCTTCCTATTTGAATTGATTTTTTGTTGTTGTTTGGTTTGGTTTCTGGTATAAATCTAAAGGTTCCATAGTAATGTGGCTAAATTGTCTCATCAGCTTAAACTTCTTTCCTAGAATTGTGCTCGATTAGCTTTTTGAGTTTGTTTATTATGATATAAGACCATCATGAATTTTAAGTAAAAATGTTGCTTGGTTTGATGACGTTGTGGTATGACCAGTTATTGGTTTCATTCTTAATAATAAAAATGTTTAGGAAAAAAACACTGACTAGTCTTTAATAACACTGTTCTTTCTCACGATTCTAGCATCCCCATTTTAAACAAATAATACTTGGTAAAAAGATTACATCACTTACTGAGTTCACACAAGTAGGTCAAGATAGAAACTCAGATCACCGAATGACTAGCAACATCATAGAACTCCATTGCTGCAAGGCATCTGGGGAAACTCTAACCCACTCATCTTGTGGATGAGAAAATGAACTCCTTGACCAGCATTACCTGGCCATTTGGAGACAGAACTGAGACCAGAACTCTAGCCCCTGACTAGAGCAGACTGTAGTTTCTCTTAACATATCCCTCCCAAATGATTTTTACTATTATTATTATTATATCTGTCCAATGTTGTCTATCCTAACAGAAATACTTGGGTTTGCTATATGACATGAAATGATAATTGTCCTGTAGAACAGTTTTTAAATGGAAACATTTAGGATTTTAATGAAATGAGAAGATTCCTCTCCTTTGAAATCCAGTGAAGGATTTGCCTCAGAAAAGATTCTAATAGAGAACACATTCTAGTAATTTACCTTTCTGCCCAATCAAAGGTTTAATCCTAACATTTATACGGAAATATCAAGTATTAGGTTGAAGTTTTAACTTGAGTCGTTTTTCCCCTGCATGACCAATTGACTTCTTCAGTGAACCGTGAAAATAAACTATTTGGGTCTGGCTACATCAATACAGAAAGCGCTTTAGAAAGAGATTGGAATTTAAATGCAAGAACCCAATCACCAGGAGGCAAGACGGGCCATGACCAAAATATAGCCAGCAACAAAATCAATGTGTTAAGTAGAGAAATCCAGAAACAAAGTCCCTTGTTTGACCTTGGCTTGGAGTCATAGTGGGTTCCAAAGTGAGGAACAGGTGTAGAATTTCACTTTCTAAAGAAAATGTTAAAACATTTATGTTAAATAAGTATATTGACAATTTTTAAAATTTCTTACATATCTACCAGGATCAGATACACACCTAGAGAGGTGGTCAAATCATTAAATCAAAGAAGAAAAATATGAAAATACTGTCTTCATTCAGAATAAACCATGATGATGAATAGACCAGAATAGATACCAGATGATAACTGTCATTTATCAAATACCAAATATCAACTGTCAAGGCATGATACTAAGCTTTCTATAAATATTTTATCTTATTTTATCATCACAAAAGGATGATTATTAGCTTTATTTAAAAACAAAGGCTTATAAAAGTTAACTAATTTGCCCAGAGTGGTAAAGCCAGTTAGGATTCAGAACTTAACAGAAGCCATATTGCACAGTGGAGGCTCCATCCTAGAAAATTCAAAATCGTATTAATCAAAAAACAAAACAGAATCATTTAGCTAGTTTTGGGGTGAAAAAAGCATGATGGAAAGTTTGTTAATGAAGTTTAAACTAATAGCTAAAAAGAATTTAAGGAAATGCTATGGATCCCACTGATCTGAGCTTTCTGTGTTCTGAGGTACCAGGAGTTGGTGGTCCCTGGCTTTGCTATCTATGACAAACCAGCCTTTTCCACCAGTCATTGGTGGCTTGGTTTTATTGTGACTCTGTCTTAATATTGAGGGTTTTCAAATTTATTCTGTATGTTTTTCTTCACATGGAACATGTCACAAAAGTTGGCAAAAATAACTCCACTTTATAGATGAAGATACTTTGGTGCAGAGAGTTTAGGGGATCATGTTCACATCCTTCAAAATAAAACTGGAAAATCAAGGGTGAAAATGTGATTGTTACTGAACTGCTGTCCTTCTATTTTTATCTCAGGCATAGTGTCCCCACTGAGTAGAAGAAAATACTCTTGTATAAAGTTACCCTCTAAGAGGCAGAGGAGAATGACAGAAACTGAGTGGTAGAAAGGAAACCTGAGGAAATGATTGTCCTAAAGAAAACCAACCTATTGGTTCTGAGATCAAAGGTAATGGATTGAAACTCGGGTAAAACAAATTCTATTTCTCAGGAAGAGTGCCTAACAAATAAGACAACTATAAAATGGTATTGGAGATGATCCAACACATGGAGAACTGGAGGAGAGCAGCCCGTTCATGAACTAAGTGCACAGCAACACTCCAGCTTTGGTTCCTACAGCAGAGCTTGACTTCCACGTACATACCTCAGGGCCCCCATATGCAAAGCGAGGATGCTAACAAATGAATCACAAGGTTTTGTACGTGTATCCTTCATTTTAGGTGGCATAGGTTTAGAACAACCTATGTAGGAAAAGATTAAAGAATCAAACTTGTGGCTTCCTGAAGCTTTAAGCCTACAAGAAAATTATAGAAATAAATGAATTCTATAAATTCAGAGGAAAATACACTATTCCACAGAGACTCCAAGACATGGATTTGGGGAGATCTGGAATGAGATGGAAAACACATGAATATAATCTAGTAGAAAATGATTTGATATTACCTACACAATAGAGGAAAGAAAGGCAAAAGTTAAGTAAGTGGTGCAAGAATGTTAATAATCCATCCATAACACTGCATTTATTATGCAGAATTATCTATCTGAGTCCATTGCAAAGGTCTAATTTTAAATATACATAACATATATGTATATATAATATGTACATATACAAACATAAATACATATACTCATTTAATGTATTTATATATTATATATTTTTATATACTTATATATTTTTATTTGTATTTTTTAAATGTACACACACACACACTAAAATCTCTTTTGGCATCATCGCTAAGAATGCAATCTTTTGTGGAATGCCTCCACTACCAAGGATTGTGTTTTTGGCAATTCACTGAACGCTCACATTCTCTAAGTATGATGCGTATTGAGTCTAAAACACCCAGAACATTAAGTTAATCTTTATTACTTTGTCCCTCATACTGTCCATACCACATTCCCAACAATAAAGGTGTTGTGGATGAATCCAACTGTCCTTTAAAAGGTGTATATCACCAACAGATTTAAGTGACTTACTGGATCTTATGTTATTAAACAGTAAAATTTCAGTCAAACTGAAAACGCCAGCTTTATTCTTTTCATTCTCAGAGTTCATTAATGACATTTCGAAATGCAGAATGATCACAGGATTGGGCCCTTAATTCTTCTGAAATATGAATCTTCAAAATTAACATTTGAAGAGGAGACAGTCAGCATCACCCAGAAACACTTATTTTGAGCTCCTGGGCTGCTGGAGCAGACTCTGACGTCCTTTTACAGTGTTATAAAGGGGTGTAGGAAAGTCATCCCCGCAAAGAGTCATGGCTGATTAAAAATTTCAAATTGCATTCTCTGAAAATTAGTGTTTGCAGCAAAACCAGCCACTCCACCTGGAACATGGCATTCTGGGTGCGCAGCTATCATGAGCTGCTTTTGTGTGATGTGTGGTCCTTGACACTGGTCACAATCCTCAGACCGCCCGATACAGCAATCTGCTGTTTCAAAAAGACTCCCTGCAAGTGTCTCTTTTCTCTTCGTGAAGGCCATGGTTCTTAAGAGTTACCCGTGAACTTCATTCACTATCTAATGGCTAACAGATCCTTCTTCTCTAAATTGGCAAGCAAAGAAAGGATCAGAAATGTGTCCTCAGAGGCTGGGAAGAGGCCCATGAGCGTGCCTGCCACCTCTGGGGAGCGTGGCGGGACAGCCATCAAAGGCCCCACCCAGGAGAATATTCCGTGCGCAACAACACACGAGAAACCCCAGGTAAAAAGTGGTTAAAAACATGAAGCCACAACAATTCTCCTGAATATTTTTTAACTTTTCACATCATAATGTTTAGATGGCAGATTACATTTTATTTATCTAAAGATTTCTTCAAGAAGTCTGTTGAGATGCAGGGTATCTCATTTACCATTCCCTTGAATAAAGCCAACTCCTGGAGTAAGAGAATCAATTTGCACTTCCAACATCAGTTAACTTTAAACACCAATGATCTCCTCTATTCAGAATAAAACTCAGAAGCCCAGTTAACTACCTAAAATCTGAGCTTTCCAAACACAGCTAGCTCTACTTCTGAGCTCTTCTTTACGGAAATATTCTCAACAATAAGCAATAAAAAAAAAAGTGGCGAATGCAGACTAACATTTCATAATGATTAGAGTGAACGTATAATTTACCATCCTAACTTCTGAAATTGAAAGGGAGTGTTATTGTAATTATTATAATCATGGACACAGTTATAAGTTCTAATTAGGATCATTATGAATAATTATTTCAAGACAAGAAGCATAGACCAGGACAGTCCCTCCTGATGACCAGGTAGGCGCTATGCTGAGTCTATGACGTGATTTAATTACTTCACAGTCACGACATAGATGGAAAGCGGGCATCATTATCCCGGTTTGATGGATGAGAAAACTAAGTCTCAGAAAAATTAAGTAATTTAGCAAATCGAGGAATTTGGATTTGAACACAGCAGCCCAACTGGCTCAAATCCTGGGCCCTTCTTGCCGTATTGCTGCTGCTATGAGTTGCAGAAACAATGTCACTCCTTCTCATAAAAATTGACAAAGAAGGAGCGTGCTGCTCTCAAATTCTCTCTCTCCCTCTGTGTGTGTGTATGTGTGTGTGTGTGTGTGTGTGTGTGTGTGTAGTTACAGAAAACATGTTGGTTAGAGGTCAAAGAGATGGAAGACAGTGCTTGCATCTAACAAAGAAAATAAATTTAGAATTTCACAAATCCTTCTAAACCAAGTGACCGTATTTATCCACCTATTTTTCCAGACGCCACTATCATCAATTTCCCAATTGCATTCCTTCTGAATCCCTAGCTCTGAGTTAGGGCAAGAAGGCCAGGCCGTTACATACCAACGTTCATTAGTCATTGGAAGAAGATGTGTTCTCCAGTGAGGCAATTGTCTTGAGCCAAGGCAACCCAAAATTGGAGCTCCAGCAGCGCGCCACCCTCCAGCAGCGCTCCCAGCAGCCGAGGAGCGAGGTCTCCATGGAAGAAGGGGTTCCAGGCAGGGTACCCCAGGCCATCACAGCGTCCACCATTTAGATCCTTATCATCTGTTCTCCACTTGCTGAGCAATTCAACATCAAAATTTATATCAGAATAAATGGTTGTTAACAAAACTTGAAGTAGTAGGTTGCTACTCCTATTAGCGATGTTGATATCTGCCATTTGAATGATGATAAATGTTTAAAACATCAAGTATTAACTCATGACTGAGTTCTTACTCTTCTATCTTGTTCAGTTTCAGAGATACCAGTTCCCACGTCACTGGAATTCTGGCTGGCGCATCCTATTTCTCCCCCTGCCTGGTGCAGAGTTCTGCAAAATGAAAAGACCTACAGGCGCCATGCTTTGCAATCTGAGCTTCCTCCAGACAGTGATGATCGGTTCATCAGAAGAGCCCCTCCTCATTTTCTTGAAGAGTCGACAAATTCCCCAACCTTCTTGATATTTCAAAAAGACCTTGTAATATAAATTGTTTGGCAGTTTCTCTGCATCACATACTAAATCTGGGTGGTAGAATCACTCGTAATGCCGTTCTCTTCTTGGAGTGATATACACCCAAAAGATGCCTTAATTAACTAGATTAAATCTTTGTAGAAATAGGAAGGCTTCTGAGATTCTCTGCGCACTCAGTGATGCTCTCCTCAGCTCTGCATCCAACAGCAACGTGCCTTCTACTCTCATCTCATTATTGGAAAGGAGGTAGCACTGTCCGTGGATAGAATGCACACGAGTATCTGGAGCCTGCTTTCTGATGACCACATAGCACAAATGAACCACACGTTCCTTAACTGAGTGAGCCCCAGAGAGCATCCTTAAATGCTTTTTAAGAAACATCTTTGAAAACAAATTGGGCTTCAAAATTTGTTATTTTATAAAACAATTTCCAAATGGTTGGTCATCCAAAAGGAATCAATTATTTACTTCAAAGTCATTACTTTTTATGGAATTTACCTGACAAAAGCTGCTGGAACATGTCACTGTGACTGTATTCCCTTACACTCAAATTTAATTATTGGCTCTCTACAAATCATTAAACAGTGAGTGTCCTGGGCATTTAGAGTTGCACCTGTAATTTATTTGGTTTACAGTCACACTAGGTTACAGAGAAAACCTGGGTCATGGTCTCAGTCCCCAGTATCTTCTCGGGCAGAGTCACATTTTCTGCAGGGCCACTGGGTCTCTACAAACAGCGTTCTTTCTGCCAGCCACTTTGTAATGTGCAATGAACAGTGTCATTTATTTTCATTTCCTCACACTTAATTGCATGCTTCTTGCTTCCAACATTAAGCCAGAAGGCAGGTGGCAGAAGCAATGAACTAAGCTGGGACTAGCTATCGTCCTTATAGGCTACGCTCCCTCTCTGAAAAGCAAGCCGACTGTTTACAACCCAGCAGAAGCTGCTGGGCTGGAAAAATGCTCCCTTCCATTGCAAGTCCTGACTCTGCAGAAGCTATTGTGGGGACTAGCACCCAGGGAGGAAAAGGCACCCAAATGACTCTCTCTCTCACTAGCATCTCCATAAAGTGCTGAAGGTGTCAACTTAGTAATAGATATCAAAACTAAGTAACCTGCTCAACTACATCAAGTAACTACAGATGATATGATGAGAAAGACAATCAGTCGGAGTACAGCTCTTACTCAAATGATATGCCCCACTCCTAAATAGACTTGCCATAAAGACTGGGCACACCTGCTTAAAATGGATCATTTTATAAAGATGTGGTATAGATACACAATGGAATACTACTCAGCCATAAAAAAGAATAATGCCATCTGCAGCAACGTGGATGGACTGAGAGATTACCATACTAAGTGAAGAGAAAGACAAATATCATATGGTATCACTTATATGTGGAATCCAAAACAAATAATACAAATGAACTTATTTACAGAACAGAAAGAGACTCACGGACATAGAAAACAAACTTATAGTTACCAAAGGGAGAAGGGGGCTGGGGAGGGATAAATTAGGAGTTGGGGATTAGCAGATACAAACTACTATGTATAAAATAGATAAACAAGATCTTAAACTATAGCACAGGGAACTATATTCAATATCTTATAGTAACCTATAATGAAAAAGAATACTATATATATATATATAATTGAATCACTTTGAATATATATAATTGAATCACTTTGCTGTACAACAGAAACTAACACAAATTTGTAAATCAACAATACTTCAATTAAAAAATTGATCACCCTAAGAAACAGGATAAGTTAGTTGAACAAATAAAATATTCAAATGTATGTAATTATTTATAGGCCACTTAGCAACACAGTTAAAGATAATCATTTTCAAATGCTAAGAGATATCTCAATATGGTGCAGTTTTGTAGCCCAAAAACAAAATTGTTCAATATTGAGCCAAAATAAAATTAGTAAAAATGTGTCCTTTTTTACCAATAAATGCAACTAATAACTTTGAGATTTATTGACATCTCTCCCCAAATGACAGACCCTCTCTGTCCTATTACCATCTTCAAGTAACGTTTCATGACACATAAAGTTTGCATTTTCAATGAAGTCACCCACGTGTTGCTAATCAGATGTCCTTTAGAATCAGAATGAACATGGCTTCAGTGATAAAGAGTCACAAATGTCACAAGAATCTGATTTCCTGAGGCATCTGCTCTTTTCTCAGGAAAAAGAAACCAACTATATTGTATAAAATGCACATTTTCTTGCTCTTGATCACTTTCATGCCAGTGTAAGAAAAAACAGAGTGAGGACTACAGCAGGGGGTCCCACCCATGTTCACTTTCAACAAGACACAAGTTCAGAAGCCTCCATAGAGCTTTCTCTTTGGCCCCAAATCTGGATTCTGGTCTCCTATCAGGAGTGAAAAATATTAATTACGAGGTTTTTTTCCCTCAACCCTATCTCCATCTTTTCCTCAATATCTCTTCCTTCTCTATTCACCATTTCCTTCAAGTTTTGGCTGTCATGACCCCCCAGGTCCTCTACGTTAGTGTATTATAAATGTTTATTTTTCCACCTGGGTGATTCATGTCTTCTATCCAGACATCTGCAAACTTTTCTGCTCATGTAGCTGATGTTCTACAAACTGCTATCACTAAGTAATCATTTGCGAAGAAATGAATGGCACAGTCACAAACTTGACCACAAGCCTGATACTTGATCTTAGCATTACCTGTGCATAGCATCATTTCCCAAAAGTTAAGGCGATCCTTGGTGAAAACGTCCTGTGATCAAGTAAATCTAGGAAGTGCTGCCCGGCAAATCTGAACATTGAAAACCACGACGCAGTCCCATCGTAAGGAATCTGTTTCACTCAATGTCTTTCCAACTCACCTGAGCTAGGACACCACATTTTCATGAAATATCTGTTAAGACTTCTCAGAACACACTTTGAGAAACATTAGCTTACAAGCTACAAGTTTAAGGCAATTTTCAGGTAATAATTTAGAAGCAATCAATAGCTACATTTGTGCAACTGCAGGGCTAATAAAGCAAATCAAGAATACATTCCAAGTCTGACTGATGATATTAATATGAATAATGTACTTTAATAACCATTGAAAATAGTCACAAAGACCTGGTTTGTTCTTACTCGGAACTGCAAAATCTAATGAGGCTGGAGTGTTGACTTTCATTTATGCCTCAGAGTCAAAGACTTTCTATTTTTGGTAAAGTTCCCCTGATGCAGTTTGGAAAAATAATGCTGGCTGTTTACATTGTCAGTCTACATATTTTCTTGTTTTGTGAATCTTTCCATGATCTGTTGGATGATGAGAGAATTTTTTCTCATGTGAACAAGATCAAAGTCACTAATTTGTAACAGAAATGACGATCATTTCTGGTTCCTTTGATGATGATTTTGACTTTCTCCGTTGGAAGATTCACTTATTCACTCATTTAATGGATATTAAGCCTGTGTTTTGTGCCCGGTTCTTGAATTCATCAGTGCATGAAGCAGGTGGAGATTCCTGCCCCCGTGGGAGTTATATTCCAGTGGAGGTGGGGGGAGGTGGGGGCTGTCAATAAACACTAAGTATAATAAATAGATAAATTATACAGTGTGTTGCAAGATTATAAGTGCAAGGCAAAAAAAAAAACAAAAAAAAAAACAGAGCAAGGTAAGGGGTTGAGAAAGCCAGAACATGGGAAAGAAAGGCTGCAACTTTACACAGGGTGCCCAGCATAGACCTCTTTGGAAAGCTGGCATTTGAATTAAAACTTGAAGTCAAAGGAGTTTGATAATTAAGAGAAGAGTGTTCTCAGAGGGAGTAGGCAGTGCACAAGCCAGAATTCTTGGCACGTCCAAGGAGAGGCAAGGAAGGCAACATGGCTAGAGAAGCATGAACAAGAGAGAGGAAAGTAGGAAACTTGACCAAATAGGTAACCAGGAGCCTGAAAATCTAAGATCTCGTGGGGACTTTGGCCTCAGCTCTAATAAAATGGGCAGCCACTTGGCAGGAATTTTAGAAGTAGCATGATTAACATTGCATAAGAATTAGTCTGTCTATTGTTGATAACAGACTGTAGAAATACAAGAATAGAAGCAGAGAGGCCAGCCAGGAAGGAGAGCAACAGTAAAGGTGATGAGAAGTTTTAGACTCTGAATATAGTTTGAAAATAGAGCCAGAAGAATTTCCTGAAGACTTGATTGTGGCGTGTGAGAGAAAGAGAAGATTCAAGAATAACTCCAAGGTCTTTTCTTCAAAACAGGAAATGGAGAGCTGTCTTCAAATGAGATGAGACAGAGTCTCAGCAGAGAGAGTGAAAGGAAACCCGAGGTCTTGGCAGGCGTGGCCAATCTGTGTCTGAGAAGACTTATCTACTTTTCATCCAAGTGGAGATGCTCACAGAGAGGTGGATGCGTGACACTGGAATTCGAGAAAGAGTCCTGAGATGGAGACATCAGTTTGGGAGTTATTAGCATTTAGGTGATTTTAAAGACATGAGACTAGATGAGAACAACAAATATGTGTGTGAAAGTGGAGACGAAAAGAAGTTTAAGAACTAAGATTATGACACAGTACCACTAAGACATAGAGTGTGGCTGGGGGGAACCAGTTAGACTAAGACTGAGAAGGAACAGCCAGTAACACAGGAGGACAACCTGAAGAGACTAATGTTCTCAAACTCACAAGAAGAAAGTGTGTCAGTTAGGAGCATGAAATCAAAAGACAGAGCTGACAACTGAATTTGGTACCACGGATACCCTTTGGTGACCTGGATAAGAGTTGCTCAGTGGGGTGGTGGGAGCAGAATCCTGACTGGTGGGGGCTTAAGAGAAAATGAGAACAGAAGAATTGAAGAAAAACAAATACAAGCAACTCTTTGAAAATTTCTCTTTCAAAAAGGAGCCAAGAAACGGGGATATAAATTATGCAAATGTGGTGCAAGGAGAATTTTTATATAACATGAGAAAAATAACAGTATGTTGGCGTAGTGATAGGAAGATCCATCAGAATGCAAAAATATCGATGATGCAGAAGAGAAAGGAGAGAATTGCTGGAAGAGTGTCCTTGAGTCGGCAAAAGGAAGCAGGGTCTAGCACACAAAACTTTCCTAGACTCAAAATACGGTGTGACATTGGTTTCCAGGCAACTTTTGGCATCTTCAGAGAAGTCTGGGTAAAATGACTGAGCACAGTAAGATTTTTATGACATTTAACCTACTATTGTAAGTCAATAATTTCTTAGAATTGCATCCCCACTACTTGGAATTTAGCAATCCCACATAGAACTAAGAATTAGTAAATATTTATGGCTTGATTCATGTAGAGTTTACAAAAGAGTATGAGAGAATTGCTGGTTATTCATCATTCTTCAAAATCATAGGTTATATGCCCAGAGAGACAGTAATCATGAGGGCACTTGACTAAATGATAAAACCTGTATCAGTCAGAGTCTGCTAAGAGCTAAAAGTAACGGCCTCAGGGTATTTCACTGTGGGTCCAAGAAGGATGGGGAGGATGTGTGGTCCAATCCACTCCAGTTTGTTTCATGTTTTATCTTCACCATCTTCACCACATAATAAAGGTTGACCTCTTATCAATAAGCTGGAAGTTGGTGGGGGGAGAGTTGAAGGGGGAGGATACGGTATATGGAGACAGAAAATTTGCTTTTATCTGCCTCATTCTAGAAGTGAAATATATCACTTCTACTCAAACGCCATTGGTTAGAACTATTCACATGGCCCCACCTAAATGCTAGGAGGCCAGGAAATGCAGTTTAACAGTTAACTGTGTGCTCAAAAAGAAGTAATGGGTTTGGTGAGCATCTATCCAGTCTACCATAAGACATCTACAATTTTGTGAGTTTATATGAATTGTTGGACCTTAATTTCTCCATTTGGCTCATATGCCAATAGGCAGACCATGGATATTACACCAACGTGGGACAGTCTGCTGTAGCCCTTGCCTGAAGAAGATGCCATATCATTGTATAATATGCCAGTGTTGACTAAACTGAGTGTGAGTATGGCATTTCCTTTTGGAGCAATGAGAATGTTCTAGAAATGATTTTGGTGATGTTTGCACAACACTATAAATATGCTAAAAAACGATTGAATTGCACATGTTAAGTGAATGAATTGTATGGCATGTGAATTATATCTCAATAAAACTATTACCAAAAAAAAAAAAGCAAGAGTGGCTACATTAATTTCTAATAAAGTAGATTTCAGAACAAAAAGAATTAGCAGATACAGAGAATTAATCCACCAGGAATCCCAAATGTGTACACAGCAAACAACAGAGCTTCACAACACATGGAGCAAAACCAGACAGAGCTCAAAGGAGAAATACACAAATCCACAGTTACACTTGGGAACTCCCACACCACTCTCAGCTACTGATAGAACTATGAGAAAACCAGCAAAGATGTACAGGATCTGAACAACACCATCAGCCAACAGCATCAGGTTGAAATACACAGAACACAGTCACCAAAAAACAGCAGAATACGTATTTTTTTCAAGAGCCCACTGAACATTCACCAAGATAGAACATATCCTAGGCCATAAAGCAAACCCCAAATTTATAAATTGAAATCAAACAGCATGTGTTCTCTGATCACGGAAGGATGAAACTAGATATCAACAGCTAGAGCGAGAGCTGGAACTTTTCTAAATGTGTGGGAATGAAAGACATGCTTCCAAATATCCCACGGTCAAAGAGGGAGTCTCAGCAGAAATTTTAAAATGCATGGAATGGAATCAAAATGAAAACAGAATTTACCAAAATATATGGAATGTAACTTAAGGAATACTGAGAGGCAAATTTAGAGCAGTGAATGCTTACATTTAAAAAGAGGAAAGATCTTGTATCAAGAACCTAAGTTTCCACAGAGAAACGAGAAAAAGAAGAGCAAAAAGAAACCCAAAGAAAGTAGAAGGTACAGATTAGAGCAGAAATTAATGAAATTAAAAATAGGAATATACTAGACAAAATCAATAAAACAAAAAGCAGACTCTTTGAAAAAATTCAACAAACATGAAAGTCTCTAATAAGACTGACAAGACTAAAAGTAGAGAAGACATAAATCTCTGGCATCAGGAGTTAAATAGGGGGCTCCCTGCAGATCTTGCCGCCTGTAATAGGTCAGTAAGAGGATGCTATGTCCCTGTACTTACGGAGTTCATTTTCTGGTATCTGTTATGCAGCAAACAAGTAAACGGCTACGAAGCAGGAAAAAACTCAGACAGCACCCTGGCTCTGACAAAATTATCTCAGGATGACATGAGAGAGTGATGAAACAGTGACATGAGATGAAGAGGCCAGGGGGGAAATAAAACAAAAACAAAAAAAACCTCTGCAGTGTTGATATTTAAGCTGAGAGCTAAATAGAGAGAAAGAGGCAGCTCTAAGAAGTTCTGGCAGAAGAAGAATCTTCCAAGCAGCTGTGACAGCTGGTGCAAAGGTCCTGAGGTGTGGATGAGCTTTGAGTGTTGTAGGATTAGAAGAACGTAGGTGTGACTGGAGTCTTGAGAGCAGGAAAGACGCTGGCAGACAGTGAGAAAAGTCCCCAGAGGTCAGATCAGACGAGACCTTCCAGGCCAGGGGCAGGGATATGAGTTTGCATCACATGTGAAGGGGACATCTGGGGAAGTTTTCAGCAGGAAAAGCGACTTGTTCCAAACCATGTTATAAAAAGATCACTATGGCTGCTGCCGGAGACTGGTACAGAGACAGGGTGGTGGAAAAGGTAAGTGAAAAGGCTCTTGCCATGAAGGTGGAAGACGCTTTCAGCTGCAGAAGTACAGAGAATTAGATTCAAATAAATTTGGACAGGTGATCACTTTTTTACCCCAACTTGAAAATTTAGAGTAAGAAATTTCACTACTATAAACTTGTTAACAATGTAATGAGTGCTTCTGCGTTTGTTTCCTGCTGAAGTTGTTATGTATTTTCTTGACGACATCATGATTCACGTCGGTACAGTGCCAAAGCGAAGCGGTGTAATAGGAACCACATTTACTGTTACCAGAGAGAAGGCTAAAAGGCTTGGGAGAACATTTCACTTCTATACCGATTTCAGCACTCATTTTAAGTTGAAAACGTGCTTTTACCAAGTTGGTAAGCTTGTTGAGATACCTGCTTTTTCACAATTGGATTGTTTGGTTTTCATCTTGATTCTCAGATAGCCCTTTTTATAGTAAGACTGCATCACAATCATGACTGTTCTTCATATCTAAAAATTTTTTGGTTTTACCATTGCCATGATCAACAAAGATTTATTTCATGTTCACTCATATGACATGACCATCTGTATCCATAAAAAGAAGAAATAGAAATTACTTGAAGTGTATCAGAACTGTATGTGTTTCTAAGCAGACTCACAGTGAACACTAGTGCTGAAAATAACACTATAAACCTTTTCAATGACAGTCAGTGGAATATTTTCAGTTTTGACAGACATGACTTCGCGATTTGGCTAAAGGTGGAATGCTAAAAATCGACGCATGTAAGCTTATTGAACAATAATGTGTTTCTTAATGGTTCCAACATGTAACTCTTCTTAGACCAAGAGTGGAGATTGCCTTCACTTCCTTCGATGTCACACGCAGGCAGATACCAAGACGACAGAGAGCTGAGTATTTGTCTACCCTTAAAATGATTACCTCCTACTGCCTGAAAGTACTAGAAACTGGAAGAAATCACTGGCCTTCCCCAAAGCATGGCACAGACTTTTTCAGGCTCATGAATTCTGTCAGTTCCTGTCCTTTCATCCATGAAGACAGAGAATGACTTCTCTGGGCTGCATATCAAGAGCCAAAAGCTTAATAAACTACCAAGTGACATTCTTATTATGGTTTAAGTGCTTCCCTTACGTTTGCTGATTCAATCATCCTTAACAAGGGAAAAATTACTTCCGCAGTTGGGAGTTTTACTGAATAATTATACTGAAACAAAACTTAGACTTTGATACATTTTAACAAAGAAAAGTCTTGAGGTTGATAGAATTCTCCTTTTCAGATCTGCATGGTCACTAAGGGAAAATTCTCTCGATAAATATCTCAACAATGGGGCTTTGTGTCCAGCTGACGCTGACAAGATATGACTAGATAGAAAGAAAGAGTTTTGGCTGTGTTTTATACACATGTTGACAATCTGGAACCACGTAGCTAAATAAAAGAAGAATCTCCATTTCAAAAGTGATATTAACTCTTGTATTCCCAGCCCACACGAGTAGTAGAAAAAAAAATCAGGGATCTTAGCTACTATCATTATTTTATTTGTTAACTTGCGTATTTATTGATATGTATTTATTGAAATACTGCTTGTCAGGCACTGTTCGGGGCACTGGAAGTACAACTATGAATGAAGCCCAGCACTACCCTCCTCGAGTTCACGTTCTAAAGAGTTTAATACGAGTGGGAAAAGGTCATGTTCTGCTCCTTACCAGGCCTGCAGTGTTCCAGGAACACTGGCTCCTGCCGCCCCAACCAGCCTCGTGTCTGATACTGTCCTACCTGCACAACCACCTCCAGCGCCCAGCTTCCTTATGTCTCCTCAAACTTCCCTAGCTCTCTCCCCAGTCATGCCCTTTCTTAGCTTTGACCCCTTTCTCTCAGATCCTCCTGTGAGCTGCCTCCTTTTCACTACCCAAATCTCATCTCAGCATCACCTCTTCCAAGAGGGCATCCTTGACCACGTTACTAAAATATATGTCCCCTTTCTCATTTCATCATCAATTTTCTTTACTTACACCCTCTGAAATTACTGCTTGTAATTTAAAAAAAGTTTGATCTGCTTAATGTGATGAAAGCAGCAGCCTTTCTCACTTAGACATAAAAATCCATAGCAGACGACGTTGAATAAGCCAGAGTCTGAGCGCAGAGGCAGCCAAAAGACATGAAGAGGGTAAGAAAAGGAAGGGCTGAAAGAAAACAACTGATAAGACCAGAATAAAAATCTTCAGTTGGACAATAGACAGTAGAATTAACGAGGCAGAAATCATTGGAATCTCTCTAAGGCTCTAGGGTGAAAAAAAGATGAAATAGAATGATAATAAAGAAAATGAAAGTGAGAACATAAAATATAGTTGTAATTTGAAAGAAATTCAAATAACAACAAAATAGCAAACTATAACAGTAGGTATAGAAGTGATAATAAAAAATATAATTGAGGAAAATATTCTGGACAAAAAGTATGCAGACTATGACAGCAAATTTTCAAGCAAATTTTGCCAAAAGTCCTCCTGACTTGGTCCCATCCAGGTATCCAAGTTACTCATTTTTAATTCCAAGAATTAACAGAAGATCATCTAGTAAGTGTGAAAAAAAACTTTTTTAGCAGGGCACAAAGTCATCTTTATATTTCTCAGTGCAACAAACACTAAATGCCAGGAGATCATAGAACAGTGTTACAGAATTTTTGGAAAACAGGTTGGGAACTAAGACTTTTGAATAATGAATTTCTTATGAACCAAAGCAAGAAATATTCTCGGATGAGAAAATACTCAAAACATGTGCTATTTACAGGACATTCTTGAAAAAAATTACATGCTCTGTGTGATAAACAGAATGAAAATGTCAAGGCAGTCTTTGGTATAACAGGATTAGCAGCTACCATCGAGATCATTGTTATATAAATGGTTATAAAATTGTAAGCAAATATCAAGACTATTTTCCGAGGAAAATGCATGTGTTGTAAAAACAATCTAATTGAAAATTCAATTATATGGTCCCAAATAATGCTGCAAATGACAAAGTGAGAGTAAGTATAAATGGGTAAGGAAGGTAAGCAAAACTCATCAAGTTCCATACAGAAATCAAAAGATCTTTTTCACCATTAAATTGGCTTCTTTTGGCAAAATAAAATTTAAGAAATATATTTTAATGAACATAAAGGCAACCACAAGTAGAATTTAAAATAGAACATGAGCCTTCTATATCACAAAGATGATAAAAATTAAACAAAGCATATTCTATTTTTTAGAAAAACAGAAAACAAGGGAAATACTTTTAAAAAACAAAGTCAGAAAATATAAGACAATGGGAGATAATATTCAGCATCAGTTATAATGTCTTTATTAAAAAACAAAATACGAGTGTATGGTGCTTGCTAGAGACATCCTTAGACAAATGACACAGAAAACATAAGGCACATGGCACGTGTGGACAAGAAAGGCAGGTCATGGGATTGTCAATTTCAGACAGACTGTAATTCACAGCTAAAATATTGAAGTGAGACGAGGTATGTAGGCATCAAAGAGCACGTAACAGGTGTGCTATAACTGTAACGTATGCACAAGATACACTACATATTAAATAAAATAGCATCACAATACGTAAGATTCTTGTCTTAGAAGAAGAATCTGAAAAACTGATTTTGTGGGAGACTTTAAATGCTTCTCTTGTCCTTTATCAGATCAAAAAATAAACAAAAAAAACCCCCAAAACATTGGTGATACAGAATTTGGCCTTGGATCTAAGGTCTGTATTGAATTTTTGTACTCTCCAAATACTATATTCTGTTTTCAAAAGTCCATGGGCTATGTACCAATATTTACGTAGCAAACAAAATTTCAAAATTTCAGTTAATTCCAAATTTATTTAAATATGCGGTAAAACTGCAAACTGAAAGAGAACTATAAAATGAGAGAAAAAGAAAGTGCTTAAAACTTACAAAAACATGTTTCATAGCATAACACATACTCAAATTTTATAATTGTCCTCCATGGTTCAGTCTTAAAGTGACCTGTTCATTCACGCTCGCTTGTTATGGGCTTAAATCTTTGACCTCCCAAATTTTCGTTTTGGTCAATTGTGAAAGACTAGTGTTAAAATTTCTCACTATGAACGTTGATCTGCAATTTTCCCTTGAGGTGCTGTTGATTTTGATTTGATCTGATGCTGTTTTGTTAGTGCAGACACAATTCAATTATTTTATATTTCAAATCAATGTATTTTGATCATTATAGTGGCTCTCACTAGTAATCATTTCCAGTCCTTTTCTTCCCCCCTGATGTTACTATAGCTAATCTAACTTGTTTTTTAGGAGCAAACAAAAAATATTATCGTTATTCCAACCAACTAGGATTTGATACCAAGAACTGTTTACACAGGTGACTAAAGAACTGAGAGGCAAAGAGGGGCCACCTGGGTGAGCAGCAGCAGGAAGCTGTGAGCATCCCGATGAAAGGAGGTGGTGTCCCAGAGCCCAGGCGCAGGGTCTGTCGGCCCAGAGCTGCCCATCAGGGGCCGGAAACACAGAGGAAGCAGAGCTGCAGAGAAGAGAAAGCTGCTAAAATTTCTCTAAGAAACAACTGTCTTCTCTCTTCTTTCTGCCTCTTGTCTTGTCAGAGCTTCCCTTTGGCCAAAACCACACAAACCCAGAGGGCAAGGGAACAGGGGTCTATGTGATAAACAGCAGAGCACGGGGAAGAGTGAGCAACAGATTTGAGAGTAGTTTCCCGGCACTGTTGAATAAATTTCCCACCCATTAATCTTTCCGTGTCCTTCTATTTTACCTGCTGACATTTTTTGCAATTTCCTTTATCACCTAGCGTTTTGTTCTCGTTGTTAGTCTGATCATCCCTGAGTGAAAATTTGCATCTTTTAAGAGTTTTGCACGCAGTTATTTTAGATTTATTGTGTTTTCTTGGTAATGTCTGCCCTCATCCCATGTTTTCCCTCTGCTGATTTAGAGATACACCATTTTTCGTCCCATAATCATTGATTCTTCTTGAAGTATGTGTTTTGGTTTGGGGTTTTTATTTGTGTGTGTGTGTGTGTATGTGTGCTTTGTTGTGTACCTGTTAGAAATAAATAATCCTTATTTTTATTGGCCTGAATGTCTTTATTTTACCTTCACTCTGGAAAGATAATTCCAGATTGAGGGTTATTTTTTCCGAAGTTTTCTCTTTTGGCTTTTGTTTTGGTTGAGAAGCCAGCTATCTATTTAATTATCTTTCCTTTGTAGGTTATCTGTCTTTCCCCTCTTACCATTTTGAAGATCTCATTGCTTTTGGTGTTTTTCCATTGCATTAAGATGTACCTCCTTGAGACTCTCTTCAAGAGATAGTGTCGTGTGAACTCAGGAGCCAGAGTGCCTGGGTAATTTGCTAGCTATCAAATGCTGGCCATATTATTTAAGTTTTTTGTGCCTAATAACCTCACATATTGTGAGGGTAAAGGAGTTAACTTATGTAAATTGCTCAGAATTCTGTCTGGCTTGTATTAAGCACTTTTGTTGTTGTTTGTTTTTTTTTAATCTTTTTTCCTTGCTTGTGATTCATTGAATTTTCTGACTCTAAGGTTCATTGCTGTTCATTTATGCACTTACATGGTTTTGCTCCCCCATCCTTCCTGTTAGATCCTGAAACGTTGACCAGATATGCACTGGAGTGCCCCCTCTACAAGGCTCCTAATCTCTCGTTCTTTTCCAGATAGCTCTTCCAGTTTTCTAATTCCTTCTACAACTGTTTCTAATTTACTGTTTAACCAGTTCATTTAGTTTCTAACAGCACTTCTAGAATCTCTATTTTATTGACCAAATTTCCCTGGTCTATTTGGGACTCTCTTTTTCTTCTGTCATGCTTTTATGTTATCTTTTTTAAGATGTGTTAAATGTATTGTATTCTATTTCTATCAGAAAATTCTAACACCTAGTGATTAAAGATCTGACTCTGTAGTTCTTTATTTAATATGACTCTCCTTCAGACAGCTTGGTTTCTCTGTGTCTAGAGACACTTCCTGGACTGTCCGCTGTGGGAATTCCCTAAGGCTGGTTTTTAGGTGCGCTCCTCCGGAGATGATTTGCTTTGGCTTCTTCTGGGCACAGTTAAAGCCTGAACTTAACATTCAATAGTATGTGCTGCCTTGACATCTGAAATATTGGAGGGCGTCAGGTGGGCCAGCCACAACTCACCCTCCCCACTGGCCTGCTTGGGTAAAGGTCTCTGGCTGCACAACCTCCCAGTGATGGAGACCAAGCACAGTGCCTGCTTAGCCCCAGTCAGCAAGCCAACCACATCCTCCCACAGGAACCAGGGGTCACCTCAGCCAATTAATACCACGGAGACTGCCTCTCACATCCCCTGTATGTTCACTCTATTTGCAGGTGCAACTTCCATGTGAGCCTGCAGGACACATGTTCTCCCCTCCAGGCTGTGAGTTTACGTGTCCTCCAGGCTGCCCATCCTCATGTCCAGTGTTGAGTGTCCTGTGTTCAGCCATCCCCATAGCCCTAGGGTAGGAAATCCTAGCTCACCAATAGGATGAAGAGTAGGCAAATTAAACACAGGCTCTGAGGTCATTGCCAACACATAACACTTTAATTAAGTTTCTGTCTTGGAAGTTTGGAGACGCATTCCCAAACCTTCAGGGAGTGTAAGCAAAGTTTATACCTTCTCTCAAGGAATGTGTTTTTTTTTTTCTCTCGCTCATTCTTTTTCTATTTTACCCAGAGTCAAAGACAAGATAGACATACAACCTCACCATCTCTCCAGGGAATGTTTTTCATCTACTACTAAGGGGTGGAGGGAGGTGCTGCCCTGTAGCAATTCCCCTCTCTAAGTGAGCTCTAGTCCGACTCAGCCCTGCTCAGCCCTGCGGTTTATTTCCTACCTGCTTCACACAAGACTTATTAACCCAGGCTCCTCCTCAGTGTAAACCTGACACCTGTGCTCCCTTCCTACGTCATTCCTCCCTTTCTTGTCCTCTCTGTAAAACCCAGTGCTTGAATTCTGTAAAAGAATCCTTTATCTTCTACAGAGGCTTTATCATGCTTTAAAAATATTTGTTCTTCCATGTTTTACAGCTACACTTTTTTTTGCCTACACCAGGAGAGATTTTCCAAACCTCTCTTCCTCTCTTTTCCTGGTTCTTTCTGTCTTTGACACACACACACACACACACACACACACACTACAAAACTTAATGTCAACCTCCGCATATTATTAAATGTTCTTCAAGCCTGCCATTATTATTGGCTCCACAGCATTTAATCATCGAAATGTAGCCTAATTTAGCTAACTTCTATTTCCAGACATTAAGATCTCAGAAATCTTTATACTTTCATAGTTATAAATAGTGCTGCAACTAATACGCTTGCATAAAAATCTTTGTATCTCTGACTGCCTCCTTGGAATAGATTCTAGGATGTGTCATTAGCCTGACAAAGGGTATGAACTCTTTTAGGGCTCATGGTGCATTTTGCCAAATTGCTTTCTAGAAAGCTTGGAGCAATTTACAACTCACTGCAGTGTGTGATAGGTGAAAACAATGTATCATCAGTGATTTCGTGTGCACTTCCTGATTGCTCAGGAGGTTAAACATTAACTGCCTGCGCTATATGTTTAACCAATTCACTTGTAAGAATATCAGGTGACTTGACTTATCCAGTTCTGAGGCTTGTTCATTTTCTTTGCTCACAATATTTGTGGATTTTACTAGAAGCGTAGCACTCTGTTAAAACGAAGGATTAGCTCGTGGCACACTTCGATACCCATGGCGTAACTGGCATCCTAGGGAACAATTATGTAATGATGTAAGGAAATGTAGCAGTAAATGAGGGCTTCTGTTTACCAAACCCACTACTGTACAAAAGAAGAGATCTTTATTTCGCTGTTTTGAATAATCAGAATGAGCCTTAATATACTTTCATGCTTTCTATTGAACAGGAAAATACCATATTGAAATCTGACGTTAAAAATGGTTTTTAATTTTTTACAGTTAACATTGCCCTTCTAGCCCGGGGCTGTTTTGGAACCATTCAGCACTGACTGTTCTCTGCACCAACATCTTGCTCAGTTCTCTTTCTTGTTTCTGTTCTCTCTGGGAAGGGATCTGCTAACTGTCACCTAAAGTAAGTCTGAGATACTATTTAATGAACAATGTGATACAATGATGCTAAAACCACTGGCTTTTTTCTTAGTTTTTATTCATCACAATCTTATGAAATTACCCCCTTTCCTTCTAAAATAGTTCTTTCATGAGCCACATCCCTTGGAAGAGTCATTCATTGGTCTTCTTGTATTACTGCTCATAATCATTTCCCATCCTAGTGAAGGCCACTCATCTGGAAATGTGTCCATCTTGATGAAATTGTGTGAGAGCCCCGCCAGGACATTTCTTCAAACCCCAGATGAAAAGCTTTACACCTCTTCATTCCCTTTACATCTGGAGACAGAGGGTCAGTTGAGCATGTATGCTGCAGGCAAGAATAAAAACATGCCCACACAGCTCATTTGTCTGTGTAACCGGTTCCAGAGGACAAAAGGAAATCTCTATATTTCCACTTCAAACAACAGAACCAGGTAAAATTGAATGCAGGAAAAAAAAAAAAAGCACACTATGTACCAAGAAGCTGTCTTCCTGAGGGAAGGATTTTGTCTGGTTAGGGTAATTTTTGCCCTACTTTCCCCAGTGCACTGGCTTCCTGAAGGGTCCACTTGCTTTGCAGTTCACAGAATTAAGAACTGTCTTTCCTCACCTCACTCACTTCAGGCCTAATCCTGGTCGATGTGATGGGCTACAGAGTACCCTACGCCATTTATGGTGTTGTTTTTTGGTTTTTGTTTTTTGTTTTTAAGAAAATCTTATACTTATTGAAAAAAAAAAAGAAGGAAAAAAGTAAAGGAGGGAGGGAAAATGGGAAGGAGAAAGGGAGGGGTATGCAGGGTGAGCAGGCAGCCTTCTGGTCTCAGCTGGATTCCCTTGTATCTCTTGGCAGCCTTGCTGATCTCAGCTGGTCTCTTCCAGCCTGCTAGCCTGAGCTTCCTTCCGTGGTGGCGGCACCGTGCAAAAAAAAAAAAAAAGAGAGAGAGAGAAGAAAAAAGAAAAAGAAAAGATAATGGCTGTGTACAAGGCCCCTTAAGTTCTAGGTTTGAATCTAGCATGCCATAGCCTCCGTCATTTTCAATTGTCTAAAGTAAGCCCCAGTATTAATCCAGACTTAAGGGATAAAGAAACGGACCCCACCTCCTGAAGGGAGAAACTGCAAAGCTGTATGGCAGAAAGTATGGATAAGAGAAGGGTAAGAAAGAGGCTATTTTTAAAATCTATCTACCTAACAGGTAACAATTGTTTAGAACCAAGTTCTAAGCATCTTTCTTCCTAATTTGTCCTTAGGTTTATCACATCTTTAAGTGGAAATTTAATAAAAACAAATCCTGCTATATTTATCCCCAGATTTGTTATGTAAATAACTCTAGGGGATAAACATCTCTCTAGGTTAGTACAAATCGTTAGATCATTCCTTTTAAAGTCTGTGTAGAGTTTAACAAATCAACATGCCATCATTTTGTAAATGTTTCCCAATGGATGAAAATACAGTTGACTTTTTCGTGTTGCATGCATATCTTTACAAGCACATTTTTATACACTATGTTTTTTTTTAATTGTAAAAGTTGGTTTCCTAGAAGAGTAATCGCTGGTTCAAAGGATATACACGTTTTTCATTTTATTCAGCAAAATGTACCTTATAGAAAGAACCTATTGGTGATATATTTGTCACAGTAATTAATGCCAGCTGCTAGAACACACAGCCTTAAAAAGGAGTGACTTAACACAAAGAAAGTCAGATGTGGGTCAGGATGGCTCGTCTTCCTGGTTACTCAGAAACCCCAGCTCCTTCCGCCATCTCAGAGAGGGGCCTCAGAATTCCTTCACCAGATCCTCTCGTACAGCAAGCAGCAGGGAAGAGACACAGCTGGGTAAGGAGACAATGAGAGCTATTCCCAGGCCAAGTCTTGGAGTGGCTTATTTTCCTTCACCCATGATCCTTTGGTCAAAACTCAGCCACACAGCCTGGATCTAACTGCAAGGGAAGCTGGGAAATGTAGTTCCCCTGTGTGCCCAGGACTTGGAACAATATTAATACACATCAATTGGCATCACTGAGGATGATATGTTTTCTGTGTGCAATATTTCTAGTACTTTTTATTCTTATTTTCAAAATCCTGAACAAATTATGCATAATTCCAGATCTTTTAAAATTGTAAAAAGAAGCAAAAACTCCTTTTCCATCCCAGTCCTAGAGGAAAACATCACCAACAATTTGGTTTACCCTACTTAGTTTCTGAAACATATCTATCCATCATGTGCCTGTTTGTCTATCCGTATTTTATAGCTGTATGTGATACACTGAATTGTGTCCCCCCACCAAACTCATATTTTGAAATCCCTCACCCTCAGTCTCCAAATGTGACTATATTTGGAAATAGACTCTTTAAAGGGCTAATTAACTTAAAATGAGGTCCTAGAGTGGACCTAATGCCATGTGACTGACGTTCATATAAGAAGAGATCAGGATGCAGACATAGACACAGGGGAGGCCACATGTAGACACAGGGAGAGGACAGCCGTCTACAAGCCAATGGGGGGGCCCTCAGAAGAAATCAATCCTGTTGACACCCAGATTTCAGACTCAGTCTCCAGAATTGTGAGAAAATAAATTTCCATTGTTTGAGCCACCCAGTCTGCAGTAACTCGTTACAGCAGCTCTAGCAAACTAATACTCACTACATAATTACACACGCAGTATGTGGCTTCAAACTCCATGATGCTCCTTCCACTGCCCTTTGTACATAAGTCTCCCTGCCCCTCCTTGTTTTGGCTGGAATTAAATCTTTTAAAGTTTTTGCTTATATGTTTCTTTAAAAGTGGAAGAAGTGATTTTTATTCACACTTTCTCAATTTCTAGCGAAGATTAAGATTTTTTTTTCACATGCTATTGACTGTTTGCTTCTCTGCATCTCCTCTTTTGTTAACCATTCGTGCCATGTATCTCTTTTTAAAATAATTTTGATCCTTCTCTATTTAATTTAAAGACATTATTTGTATGCTGTGGATAATAACATTTTGCTGTATAGACTGCAAGGATTTTCTCCCAAGTTGTCATTGGTATTTTGACTTGGTTTATATGATGGTTGAATTGATAAATGCTTTACATTTTTTTCTATTTCGTCATGAGCTGCTATTTGGTAGCTACTCTGCTAGAGGCTACAAGGCATGAGGTGATAAGCAAGTCCTCAGGCAGAAGACAGTCTCTTGGTTGGTTGAGAAGATCACTCACATTTGCCTGGTACATAGCAGCATATGGAAGACATCATACACTCAAGCTGGGGCAAGGAGTGAAGAAAGACTTAACAAAGAGCAGGATTTGTGGAGCATCTTGATACATGAGGTGAGCCAAGAAAACGTGTTAACTAATACAGGAGACATGTTTATGGAAGCCTCCCCACCCAGAAGGGCGAGAAATCACAACCTTGGGTGTATCCCTCTGTGTGTTTGGCTGATGATGTTTAAGGATACTACGGAGGGGAGGAAAAAGAGGTACAGAAATATGAAGCAAAAAAAGGAGAGGAAAGAAAATTGATCCCCTTCAGGCTTCTAGGAAAAGCTCAGAGCAGGGCAGGCTCAGCAAGATGACAGGGACCCAACTGGGGCCTCTGGGCTCCACTTTCTCCCAAACATCCCAACCCAGGACCTGCACAGGCAGGTGATGAACGCTTGCCAAGCCTGGATGACTCCCTGGGCCTCTTGGCACAGCTGTGGCTCAAAAGCACTCAGCGGAATTAAGTGCACATGTGTCCATGTGCCCTGAAGGCACCGTGAGTCACGCTGGCCATGCCGGAGAAAGAGCAGTTTTGTGTAGTGAAGAAGAATGCACCTGCGAGAGCACTGTCCCTGGGCTGGCATCCCGGCTGGCCCTCTCCTACCATGGGACATCCCTACTTGGCTACTTTACGCCTCTGTGCCCCTGGCTCTTGTCCCATGAACTGGGATTAATAATAGAGCTGACCTCATAGGGGAAGAAATTAAGTGGGATAATATATACACGCTTAAACCAGTGTCACCTCTTAGTGCTCAGTACATACGTGTCAGAATGGCTGTTTTACAGCCTTTGTGAGCCTCTTGACCATAAGGTACGCATTTTACCTTATTAGCATCCTTGTCTCATAGATGGGGAAACTGAGCATCTATCGATACAAGATGGACTCACCCCCCAAAGCTGGGCAAATAGCAAAGCTGGTGTTTAGACCCAGCTTGGCGGATCCCAGAGCGCGGGCTCTCATCCCCGCCGCCCTCTTGCACCACCAGAAAGCAGTCGCCCAGAGGACAGAAGAAGCAGTTTTTCTACTCCTTTGGCAAAAATTGCTGCTTGCATTGGGGTAGTTTCAAGGTAAGGAGAGCAAAGCCAAATAGTGTCAACCAAAAAAGTGGGGAAAAGGGAAATTTTTGCAATATACTCTTCTAAGCTTATTTAATTATCCAGGTAAGTGAAACCTGAGACTTGACTTTATTTGCAAGGGCCCAGAGAGCAATTATAAGGGCACTCACGCTTGCTGAAGCTGTCTTGGTGTGACCTTTCTGAGTCCGGAGCAGGAAGCCAGCACTCCGGAAGCGGCTGTCGGAACTGGGCCCCTCCGTGGGTATTTCACAGGACGCCACGGAGCAGTGGTCAGTGCGCTCACTAGCTTTCATCCGGACAAGTCTTTCCCGCTCTGATCACTTGGCAATAGGTGTTATTTAATCTGATTTGTATTTGCTATATCCTGCCAGAACCTCACATTCTCAAAATATGTTAGAAAGGAACCTGTACAGGGTTAGTAAAGAAGAAAGCCTGCTGAAGATATTTTAACAGAGGGCTGCTGAGCTGGAAGGGAGTTTTCCATCCAGAAGATGGTGGCAAACTGCACGCTGACCTGAAACAGCCAATGGTAACAGTAAACTCAACTGCAAATCGGGAAGAATTGCAGACAATTCAGGAGAATTTTGACACAGCTATTAAAGGCCATTGGAAGAGACTTTCTGCTGTTTCTGTCCCTCAGAAACAGCTCAGCCACTAAGGAAAAACAGGTTCAAACACATCTCCAGGGCAGAAGGGACATGCATTATGGGTTCATTGCTTCCCTCAGTTTTTTCTCATGCTCTAAAAATAAACACAACAGTGCTTTCTATGAGAACAAGTGGTTACTTTATGTGGAGACCGATTAAGTTAGTGTTATTTTTTTCAGACTCTCTCTTTGAATTTTCCAGGCCCAACATTGAGATTAAAAAGATGTTTTGCAGCTTCCTTACTTCTTGTGGCTTACTGAAGCCCAAAGACCCAGAATAAACCCCTGAGCTCTAAGCCAAGCTTCTTATAAACCCCACATCCTTGGCTCCAACTACTCCTGTGCCACCTTTGAGCCACTGAGCAGTGCATGAAAGTCCAAAGAGCCTTCCAGTTGGGGACACGCAATCCCATATTATGTAGTAAATTTGATCAGATCTATACACTATGCATCTGCACCTGTAAATCCTGAAAGGATTCAGATAGGCAATAGATAATGTCATCATCAATTTAAAGGAATGCTCTTAAATAGGTGTATGTTCTCACTCTTCAAAACGAGCGTCACAGAAAACTAAAATCATTTTTTTGTCATACACTGTCAGGGAAAAAATGTTCAGTGGTATTAGGACAATTTTTATGCCTTGGTGATCAGAGCTAAACTATACAGCTGGACCAACAACTTTGAATATGTAATCCGCCCACTGTAGGGATAACAAAGTTGTAGGGGATCAAAGTGCACTAACACTCATGTTCAAATCCTGGCTCTCCTGTTGACTGTGATTATGGACTTATGATTATTTTGTCAACATGTAGCAAAGAGAAAGCTGTTTGAATTTATCTGAACTCAACTCAACGAGACAAGTCCTTGTTATGTTCCAGAAGTTGTGCTTGGCATTGCAGGGATCTCAGAGATGAACAGGACGTGGTGATACTGCCCCAAAAACTTCTTCAGAAGGGAGATCAGATAACATACATAGAGCGGTCACACAGGTGAAATATGATCCCATGAAGGAATCACCAGTCATTGCTCTGGGAATGAGAGCGGGGTTGTGGGGGGAGCACAGCTCCAGGTGGAATGACCAGGAAGGCAGTTAAGAACAGAAGCAAGAGGGTAGTGGTGATGGGTTGATGGGAGAAAGTGGAAGACAGGGCAGGGCACCGCTTAGGAACAAACACACAGAGGCCAGAAAAGGCCAGGGCATGTTAAAAGACGATGTGAAGTGATATGCTCTGGTAGAAACACAAACATTGAGAGAAATAAGACTAGAAATAGAAGCCAGGGTCTGGAATGATAGGTGTGGCATTCTTACTTAACTCCAAGAGCAATAAAAATCGGCAACATTCACTGATACGTACCAAGCACCTCTGGAAGCTTCTAGAAAGAGATTAAATACTGGCTTAAATTCTAGATGCAAAGATAGTACATCAATGGGAAGCAACCTTATGAGTTTTCTTGTGTGAAAACAGCATATTAAACTTTGAATGGAAATTTATAAATTAATTTACAATTTTTAAGTATATGTTGGAACTTTATCACATTTTACCAAGCAGCAGCCTCTCTGAAAACCTTTTTTTTTTAATGCAGGAATTGAAATAATTAAATTGAAGATTCAGTGTATGTTTTCAATCATTTTATTAAAAAACTCATTCTGCTTTTCTCTGAAGGAGAGATAAGCCATTGCTAAGGAAGCAGCTAAATCTTTTTTTAAATTCCTGCATTCACCATAAAATACATGACACACTTCCCAAATGACACCTAGTAGGAGCTCATCACATCGAAATCAGAAAACAAAAACCAACCAAACAAAAAAGCTTGCCTTTTCAAAACTAGCCTCTTGTGCTCATTTCAAGACCAGATGTTAGAAGTCCAAAGATGATTGGGAACAGAAGAAAATGAGATTAATGGGCCGTAGTCCTGTCTAAGCGGTTTGGGATCTGCTGTAATTTATGATTCCAGGTTTGGGTGCAAGTTCAGGAGAAGATGAGGCTGGAGAGACAGGTAGATCACAGAGGCCCACACTGCACAGGTTAATATTTTCCACGTAGATTCATAAACCACAACTACTAAGGGGACAGATTAACAAGACCTCAGAATAAGGAGTACCTGGTTACTCCTTTAGTAACAAACTCCTACAATTGCTTATGGGACCCTTACTGTAATGGACATAATACATGAAAAGCCCATTGTCCGTAAAATAGTATAATGCAAGTTTATCAAAGTTCCTTTACAAAAGCCCTTCAAGAATTCTCATTCTCTTCGAGATAAAGTTCCAGCTCTTAGACAAAGTTTCCGGGATCTCATTTCCTCTCCATGACTCCCATCCCTCCGTCCCAGCCCTGCCCCGACCCAGGCACCTTAGAAACCGCGGCAAACGCCCAGGTGCTTGTTCTGGTTGTTCCCAAACTTCTCTTTGTCTGGAAAGCCTCTTTGACGCTGTCCCTGCTCTCCTCTCTGCTGACACACTGTTTTCTCCTTCGTTCTCTGGCTTATGTCCATTCTAGAGGTTATCCGTGCTTGCAGAGGACGCCCAGGAAATGTAAATAGGTAACCTAGTCAAGGAGGTGGGGGAATTGGGGGGGTCCCAACAATTAACATGCTGTTCCACAGAGCACCCCATGTATAGAGGGACCTTAATAATGGTTTCCTCAATTAAAAGTAATATTCAACTGTCATGCAGATGAGGCAATGTAGACAGTATGCTATTGTAACTCCTCCCAATAAAGTGGAAGTGTTTACATGTTATGACACCCTGAATCTTAACCAATTTTCCTAAATTAAGTCTTTCTGAGACCAGGGGAAAATATGCTGTTACGTTGTCTTCTTGCAAAGAGCACTTTTTAGAGAATTGATATATGAGGACCATCAGTCCCACTTAAAGAGATTCTGTCCCTTCCCTCCAGGAGCTTATATTCAGCATCAAGCACGTTCATACAAACAGAACGCCATTAGGAGCAACATGGAAACAATGAAGCCACACATGGATAGACAGGTAATTGCATTATGTAAAGGTCAAGTGTAAGTAGATTTATAGTGGAAGGAAGCAGTGAGTACTTAATCAGGGCGCAGATCAGGAACAACATGTGGAAACCAGGCAGGTTGAGGGTAAAGGGTCTCTTACCTAATCAACCCTGGAAGATTTCACGGGAGGAGTGGAAATTCAGCAGCAACTGTCAGCCTGAATGGGAGCCGAAGAGTCTCTTGTTGCCTTGAAAATGTGTGATTTTTGAATTAGTGAATTAAAAGTCACTATAGTAAAGCAGCAGGGTTCCTTTTCTTTCATCTTTGGCTCTGAGATCATCCAGAAAGGCCATCTCTATCATGTGAGAGTTTCCTTTTACAAAAGTAACATTCTAAAAATATATCCAATATTTAAATTCCTAATTTTATGTCCTATCTTAAATTTTGCCTACAAAATTAGATTTTCCTATTTTTCTTTTTAACCAATGTCCTTGAAAATAAGAATGAGAACTAGTGCAAAAGAAATCTTTTATTTTTTCAGATTTCAAAGAGCTACAAGAGACGTCGGGGTTCGTTGTCTGGATGAAGTTTGCTTTCTCCTATCCAAAATGTATGAGCACGGAAACCCGTTAGATAATCAGAGCTGAAGTTCAAACCCGCTGCCCACTGGATCTTTTTATAGGGAAGGCATATTTAAGACAAGGAGGCATGTCGGTGGATATTTGGGTGAGTTGACAAGCATTCATTGGGTGCCAGGATTTTTGAATCAGTCCTAAGGAGTGCCCACGCTCTCCTTTGGCAATCAATGAATTCATGATCACGGGGGAAATTCCTTTCACATGTGGCTAAATCCTCTGCTCTAGAATTACATCTAATTCCTCGTGTCGTATCTTCAGGGGGAGGCATCCTCTGGTTGTTTGTGAAAGAACACTTGAGACACACGATTTGAAGAAGTGGCGTTGCCTCTCAGTGTTGGCCTCTCCAGTCCTTTCATCTTTCTTAGAGGTCTTATTTTCCAAACCTTTAATCATCTTTATGGTATAAAAATGAAGTGCCCTTTTCCCTTTGTGTCTCTGTGGCGGTAGCACCGACTAGTGTAAGTCCTAAAAGTTTTTACAATTATCCACCCAAGTGATACCTTTCTTGTTTAAATGGAAGTGTCGCTGTTGAGTCATCATATCTTTTTGAACAGCAACAATGACAAAACATAACCATGAACACATTTCAGAATAAGACACAGAGGGTACGAGGGACCCAGAATCATCTTTCCTTTGTACCACTCTGGCTCCCCTTTGGGCCCACTTCACGGGAGAGGATGTGCCCTGATTACCCATTTTCACCAAAATATCAGTCACTAAGGCAGCAATATTAACTCACGTAAGCAAAATGGTTGCTCCTTTCATCTCAGCCATTCCACACCTACTCACCTGATAGTTGACTTTTTAGAGAACATTAGTTTGCATTAAAAAAAAATCCATTTAATTGCATTGGAAAAACACTTCACTGCCGCGCTCCGGGCCGCTACCATGTTGCAGCTGCTCCTATTTAAGGGATAATTGTAGCCTCCCTCTTCTACGAGGAACTAATTCTGATTTTGAAAGGATTTGTCCTCACAGTTTATCCTGATGAGAGAGGGCTGGATTATTGCCGTGTAAAGCAGCTGAATAGTCCTATTACAGCTATTATGCCACAAATGTTGTGTATTGTGGAAGATCAAAGTACAGTACCCCCCCACGGTAAGATGTACAAGCGCGGCCCATGTCCCATATTATGTAAAAACTGCTGCATTTTATGAGTCATTTAGTACCATGTGAGGTATCTGTGGGCCCTATATCATTTTCCTTCAAACTTTCCTCATCATTCTGAAATCCTTTATTTTCTGGTTGAAAGACTTACAATCCAGTCATTTCTCACGAGTCTCCCCAGGAAATAAACCTCGGTGCACTCTGTGTTCTGCCGTGGTGTTATGTTATGTACTGCATGCCGCTGCAGTCTACATTTAAATGACTTTAGTCAAATACTGAGTAACTCTGGACAACGTAGATTCTCAATGGCAAGCTGAGAAAATGAAACCATTTCCCAGCCAAACCACTCACGATGTGTTTTCAACCTTTAGACCGTGGAGGACTCAGGGTTGTAGGACTTTCCTCGGCTTCTAAGGAAACAAACACAGCTACTTCACCCCATAAACTTGTTAGGAAAGTCAGCCTCTAAAAATGTGCGTCACAGGATGCCTTAAAATATAAGGTGGCCCACGTGAGGTCCGAATGAATGGTATTTAAAAAAGAATGAGGCTTTTCTTCTACCAGAGAGATGGAGACATCAGCTTTACTGGAAACCTCACCCTTAATTAAGACGCCAGTGAAAGACTGAATATTAATTTAGTTATAAAATATGGCTACTTTGATTTTAGTTTTACTATTTGGTGCTTCAAAATAAATCCCCACAAGATGTTTTATTTTCATAGTCCATACATAGCGGGATTCTGCCCTTAGAGACAGCCTAACTCCAAAACCTAACAGAAAACTTCCCTGAGGAAGTGCCACTTTTTTGCTGAATGATTTTTATTAGACTCTCACAAATCATAGAAAGGACTGTCTCGGCGATGTTTTCCCTAAAGTGACACATTCTGTATGTAATTTGGAGACCTTACTATTAGATTTGGGACTTACCTACCTAGCACAAAGAATCAGTAAATAGAAAATGTGGTCAATGAAACCAACTGCAAATTTGAAAACTGCAATTTCTGAAACCATAATTAACGTGAAGATGGGTGATGTTCACGGAAAAAAATCAAACACTAAGTGTGGTTTGTAATTACTGGTTAGGGTTTCCAACGTAATTTGTAAAACTAATTGAGACAGTGAAATTAAATGTAAAGAAATTAGGGCCAGATCTAGCACAGAGTAGTCATTTCATGAACTGTAGCTCTCCACATTATGACATCAATCTAGTAAGGAGATGTTTTGTTCATAGACACACATTTTCTGGTAATGAGAGTATATAAAGTTCCTAGTTCAGATGACCAGATTGTAATTTGGACCTATATGATAATTCGTTCATGTTTAATTAGAGTAACTGAGTAAACTGTCACCTCAGTGTCTAAAAGGATAGGGATGGTATCCTGGGAGTGGTCCTCAGTGTCCCCTTGTGAGTTTCAAACCCAAGGAAAATGCAGCCAGTGAAACTTATGTACTAAAATTTCGTGCTTTTAACATTCCTTCTCTGCCCGTCTTCTCTTTCCTTTGAGACCAATTGCTCTCAATCTTTCCTGAAAGTTAAAACCACTGAAGAGCTTTTAAAAAGTCCTGTGTCCAAACCCTACCCTAAATGAACCGAATTGGATTCTGTGCAGGAAGACCCCAGGCACAAGTATTTTTCAAAGCTTCTAAGGTGACTCCCCGACCAAACAAGGTTGGAAATACTGCTGGAGAAGATTCTGAACTCATCGAAAGAAACTGTTTGAAGTAATTTGTTTTTATATGTCAAGCTACACACAACATACAACATAGTGCTTTTCTCAGCTCTGTGGCTTTGTTGAATCATGTACAGATGTATGAATGAAATGGACAAATGAATGAATACACTTAGCTATGGCAGAGTCAAATGTCCCAGAAATTGAAAAGTAATATAATGACTCTCTGCTACTTTATCTTCCAAATTAGTAAGATTTATTTAGAGGTTTAGCTATTCAAATTTCCCCAAGATTTTCTTGGTAGAAGTACACTCATTCGGTACACGACAGGCCTTGGGTGGAGCGTTAGGGAGTACTCTTTCTGATTACACTGAGATGACCCTCATGGTTTACTCTTCATGTATGAGTGATGGGAGTTGAGTTTTTTGATTAATTTGCTGCAGCAGCTCACAGAACTCAGGAGAACAGTTCACTTCCTGTTGACCAGTTAATTATAAAGGGGTGGAATAAAAGGACACAGATGGAAGAGATGCACAGGGCAAGCTTTGCGGAAGGAAGAGCTCCCTCTCTGGGCCCCCCACTCTCCCAGCACCTCCACTCTTCATCAACCTGGAATTTCTCTGAACCCTACACTTTGGGATTTCTGTGCAGACTTAATCACATAGGCACGACTGATCATTAACTCCATTTCCGTTCCCACTGACCTTCATGGTCTACTCTGCATGTATGAGTGACTGGAGCAAGGAGCTTTTCTTAGCAAAAGCCCACATCCCCATCACACCATGCCACACACAAATATAATTGACTCTACACATTGCACCTGGATTTTCCCTCAAGACAGAGGAAAGTGGTAAGTCTGTGGAGCGAAGTGGAAATGTCATTATCTCCCTCACGTGTTAAGATGTTGATAACAGGATTGTTCCCACTCTGATCCATTTCATCTTCCTGATGTTCACAGGACCATCAAATAGAAATCAATTATGGATTCTAAGGAAGTTTTTGAAAATCGAATTTTGAAGAGATGTAATATGTCGGTAATAAATGCTGGAGTGATGACAGAAATTTAATCATAGAAATGTTTCATTTAAACCTAAACTTTTGTTTTTTGTGTTTTTTTTTTTTGTCGTGGAAGAAAAAAAAATACACATAAGCACATTTTAGCATCTACAACTGAAACTTTGAACACTGATGTTACAAACCACAAAACCTTGTTTAAATTTTATTATAAAGACCTTTATTAAGAGAAGAACTTATTTTCTACTTCCTACTTTTATATTGTGCCTTGCAGGACCCGTAAATATGGATGTTCTTCTGAATCCAGTCTCTCTCCCTACACCAGTCAGCACGACGTTAATCTGGAGCGAGGGAGGAAGTTGGATTCTTGCTACTTATAAAAATGATGAGGTGAAGAAAAGAAACAATGGCTTAAGAGAAAAAGGATGTAAGAAGCATAAAGCAATGCTTAACTAAAGGTTCCTAAAGGAGCCATGGACAGACGCCCAAGGATGTTAATTTTATCATTCCTTATACTGTCCTCATGGGTTTCCTTTCCGATCTGTCTGCTTGTACATGACTGATGCTCTCAGTCACAGAGGAAGCAACATAACTGTGCGAAAGTTACACAGAGCAGGTGGCGATCGACTTGCACTAGAAGGTTGTGGAGGTGGTGGAATGTTACCAGTATCCTTCGTGGCGCCAGAAACAAGTGGAACAGGGGAATACCTGCAGGCTCCTTTGCGGGGTCTTGGGCCCAGTGTGCGGGGCTGCTCCCTCCTGGGAAGGGAACTGTCGCCCACTCCTGCTTGGAGTTCCCACCAAGGACAAAGACCTGGCGGTGAATCTGTTGGGCAGCAGCCAAGAGGCGCCAAACTTTCCAACCACCAGGAGACGCGAAGTTGCAAGCTTCAGTGTTTGGGAGGTGAGGCGAGACAACAGGACTGGGATTTCCTCAACCCACTTACCGACCAGAGAAATGGGGAGGCTGACTCCAGGCCTTTCGTGGACTTCCAAGAGCATTACTTGGCTTCCCAGTATAAAAAGACAAGAATCCCGTAATAGGCAACTAGCGAGCCCACGTTTTCCCTGTAGCCCGATCTTGTGTGCTGACAACTGTTTTCCTATTTCCCCTTTGAACTACCCCCGTGGTCTTCTGCGAGTCCTCGAGGCCGACTTAGCCGTCGCAAACTCTCCAGTGGGACCGAGATCGCGGGGAGGTGAGGGCTGGGGGCGGGAGCGAGCAACCGGAGAGGGGAGGCTCTTACGGCCCATCCACACCCTGCGGTCGGTTTGCATCCTTGGGACAGGAGCCCCCTCACAGCGCGCAGAGGGTTGGCGCTCCCTGTGGCGCTCCCTGCGGTTCCAGCGCGGAGCCGCCTGGAACAGCCACGTCCACCAGGGAGTGGGAAGAGGGATGGGGGAGCGGACAGCCGGGTGGGGCCGGCCGCGCCGCGGGAGGTGCCGGACGCGGAGAGAGAGGTGGGGCCCGCGGAGGAGGGGCGGCGGGAGCGGGCCGGGGCCGGGGCCGGGGCGGGCCCGGGGGCGGGGCTGCGGGGCGGGCTGCGCCACAGCGCCCCCTGGCTGCGCGCTCCCCGCCGTGCCCCGCGGCCGCCGCAGGCTGAGGCTCGCCAGCCCCTTTGTGTGCGGCGCGCTGGCCGGGAGGAGCGCAGATCCCGCACAGTCGAGGCTCCCCGGGGTCGCGCCGCCTCGGCCTGGACCCGGCGCGCTCTCCTCCTCCTTCTCCGCTCCACCCTCCCCCGGCCCCCGGCCCCGAGCGGCAGCCATTGGGCCGCGAGCAGCCCGCGTCCTGCCGCGCAGCCCACCCCGCCCGGCCTGGGGCGCTCCCCCCCGCCCGGTCCCCCTTTTGAGTACCCCCCATCCCAGGCCTCCAAGGTGGAGAAAATAAACTAAAAGCAGAGCAACTCAGGGACTCCAATAAAACGCCCAGGACCTAGAGCCCGAGCGCGAGCGCGTGTGCCGGGCGGCGAGGGGCGCGGGAGGCGGGGATGGGGGGGCGGGCGGGGGGACAATGAGCGCATGAAGTTACCTGCCCGGCGGCGGCGGCGGGGCCGGGAGGCGGTGGCGGAGCAGGCTGCGCGCTCGGCGCCGACGGGTGCGCGCCGCGGCTTGGGGGAGAGTTGAGCGCTTTTCCCCCCTCTTTTTTTTTTCTTTTTTTTTTCTCCTCTTCTTCTTAAACAAACCACAAACGGATGTGAGGGAAGGAAGGTGTTTCTTTTACTCCTGAGTCCAGACACCTCTCTCCGTTCTGTCTAAGCTTGTTTGGCTGAACACTTTTTTGAAAAAAAAAAAAAGAGGCAAAGAAAAGGAGTTGCTTGATGTGAGAGTGAAATGGACGTAAGATTTTATCCACCTCCAGCCCAGCCCGCCGCTGCGCCCGACGCTCCCTGTCTGGGACCTTCTCCCTGCCTGGACCCCTACTATTGCAACAAGGTGAACGCTCTGCTTTTGTTTCCGCCGTGTTCTGGCTGCTTGGTCCCGGGAGGGGGGCGGCGGCGGCGGGCCCGCGGGGCGGCCGGGCGGTTGCCGGAGGCCGGTCCCGGAGGCGCTCGGCTCGCAGCCCGCGGCAGCCCCGCGTGCGCTCGGGGAGTCAGTATCGTGGAGCAAGCAGCTCCCGGGCTTTGCCCGACACCGCGATTGTGCGTAAAGTGACACGATTTGCTCGATTCTTTCCTTCCCGCTGTTTGCCACTCAGGATCCCTGCCTAGGCTGGCCGGGGGGCGTTTAAAAAAAATTAAAAGAGAAAACCACGGAATACTTTGGGGGTGTGTCTGGGGTCCGGGAACGGAGGCAGAGAGTGAAAGAATTCCGTTTATTTTCTAGTTTCTCCTTCTTCCTCGCTCCCTCCCTCCTCTCCCGGACAGCAGGGGCTCCGCTTCCCGGCTCGGGACTAGTTGCCAGGGGAGCCGCCGGGAGTCGGGGTGCGGGGACCCGGGAGATGCCTCCGCCCCCCCCGCCCCTCCCCGCGCCGGGAACATCGCCCCGCAACTCTTTTGTTTTTCCCAGCCGGTTCCGGCGGCGGAGCCCCGCGTCCCAGCGCCAGTCGCCGGCCCAGGTGCCGCGGGGCAGCGGGGTCGGGGGGACAGCTCCCGCCTAGGGGCGCGTGCAGAAATGGCAAGTTTGTTAGGAGCCGGGCGAGCGCGTCGCGGTCACGTCCAAAGCTGCCGCGCTCGGCGCGGGCTGGAGCAGGTCCCAGGCCGTGCTGTACTCACAGCCCGGGGACCCCGGGAGAGGCAGACAGCGAGGGTGACCGGGACAACCGCGGAGATCGGCTCGTCTCAAGGATGGGACAGTCAGGGGGTTCTTAGGGAGGGGGTTGCTCTCGGGGTTTCTCGAACTCTCTGTCCCCGGAGGGAGGACGCGCGGGGACCGGACTCCGAGAGCAGCCGCAGGGCTACGGCTGTCCTCGCCTCGGGCTTTTTGGACGTGCCTAAGCCGTCCCGCCAGCTGAACGTGGCGGGGAGAATTGAGTTCTCTGAGACGTGGGGCGAGCGGTTTAGACGCCCAGCTCCCGCTCGGTGGTCAACCTGCGTGATACTCCCAACCCCTGGAAGCAATTTCACGTCGGCCCCTGGGTGAATTCCACTGGATAAGTCGTTGGGACTCGTAACACTTGCCTGGTGGCGAATCATCACCGAACAGTTTTTTTACGTGATACAGAGGTCTTTAGCGCGGTGCATCCTCAGCCCCCGGGCCCCCTTTCACGCAGCCGACTCCCAACTGTGAGTCTTGGTCAATCCGGGGACACACACACACACACACACACACACAGAGCTGTGAGTTGTATCCACCCTGGGGAGAAGCTCCCTGATGCTGTTTGTACAATGTTAGACCCAGTAAAAGGGATGTACTGTGTGTTGATGATGTTCAGGCAAGTTTGAAACCAGGGAAATCTAGTCTTCGGCAGAGCAGAAAGGCTTTTGATCACACAGGAGCCCTTGACCTAGGGGCAAGTTGGAAGGCACTGGTAACTTTGGCAAGAGAAGTTTGTGTGATGAAGTTTCATTATCTGTTGGTAACAGTTCTTTTTATTCTCAAGCCTTTTTGGCCTTAATGAGCAAGTATTTTGTGTTTGTGACTCTTTATTTTTGCTTATAACCCTAATACTAATAAAAATAATAATAAAATAGCAGTCTTATCTTGGCTAGTAAAGACATATTCTGCCGTGGTAATTGGAACCAAAAGGTCAGAAACATTTTGGCAATGAAACTGGACAAATCTTATTAAATTTATCAGTGATTTTAGGCTCCAAAAGGAACGTAATGACTTGGATACACATTTCACTCGCCGTTCTCATGTTGGTAGGGTCAGATTTAATTTAAAAGTTAAATGCTTTGGAAAATCAAGAATTACTTCAATATATTAAATCATTTTCCAATTAAGTGCTTTAAACAATTGTAGTGGGTTGTGCTTGTGAATTGAATAAATTAATTGAGAAAGTCTTCAGAATTTCTTTACTAGCTCATTGAAGTTCCTTTTAAGTCACCCCGCATATGAGGAGCGAACTGTTCTTTTTAAATGCAAATTAGCCACCCTTTCTATAGACTAGATGCAAGTCTTCTATTTTACTTATCCAGGGAATAATGGATTTTTAAAGATGCAAAGTCAGAAGATACACTTCTAATAGTAGGAAGAGACTTCATAGAGATGTTTCTCACAGGACGTCTGTCCCTGCCCTTCTCTGGGTAGGAGTGTATCAGATATATTTGTCACTGATCCCCGATTATATTAAATGTACTGAGTTGCTTTGCTAGGCCCCAGAAGGCACAGGCACTAGTGAACGTTGGTACAAAATTTCTGTCCAGCTCCACAATTTTCGTTGTTAAGAATGCAGTCAAGCAGCATTCAGTTTTGCAGTGACTCAGGTAGATCTGCAGGGCTATGAAGGTGGGCAAAAGTTTGAAAGAGGTAAAATAAGAAATCTGTATCTACATTTAGTAAAGAACAAGTTGGATCTGACTCCCCAAAAAGAGACAAGACTGCAGGGTAAACCTTGTCTGTTTCAGAGGTGTAATGAATATGTAGTTTATTACAAGAAACAGTCACTTTGTCAGGTTATTTGTTTTTAATAGGATGATAAGATCGTAAATTACTAATTATCTTTATTTTAAATCTGTCAGCACTTTACTAGTTAAAGTCTCGTGCTGAATCCCAGCGGAACCAGTATCTTTCTATGCTTTAGCGTCAGGCAGTTGTAAGTAGAGATTTCTCCAGTGACATTTTTTTCAGTGTCACAAGAGACCCTAATCCAGAAAATGAGTATTCTCTTCCTGAAGCATTTCTAAACTAACATGAGGTTGTTTTACTTTGCTGACACTTTCCAGCACTGCTGCTCTATTGATTGCCAAAACACTACTTACATTTTTTCAGTTAATAAACTCCGTGGGAGGAATTTTTGGGAGGAGAGTTTAATCTAGTATTGCCCTATCGTAAGAGCACATTACGTTATGAACACATCACTATGCAGACTGGCCTCCATTTTCACATAGCCCATTGCGGGAGAAAACAATGCAGTGATGTTGGTTGTGGCAACTGTACGAGGCATCTCTTATGCAAACAGCCAGAATGGATGGCATGTTGCTGTATGTAGGTCAGCCTTTGAAGTACCACTGGAGCTCATAGGCTGGACAGAAACATGTAGGCTGGAAGTAACAGTGTTTACCTCTGGCATCTTAAAGCATGGCTCTATTTCAGACATTGAGAGATGGGTACCATAGTCGAGTTTCATCTAATAAAGACTATTTTAAGTAACATTGTATCCCTTAATTGAACTGAATGTTACCAAAAGAAATTGGATTATAGGAGCTCACAATTGGAGTTCAGCAGTAAAATATAGTCCTCTTTTTTGTTCTAGTTGAAGATGTCAGAGCATCAGTTTAAATATATACCCACAGAGTAATAACAGTTCCTTTCAGTTTCTTAGTGCAGTGTCATTTCTGAAGATTGTTTTCACTGATTTTATGCTAAATTGGGACAAAGAAGTGGCACTTTTTCATTTTTACAATGATGTGATGTGTTCAGTTATTGCTCAGTATCTGCCCACATCAGGAGTAGTAATACAATTATGTTATGACATGGCTAATGACAGGGATGCTGACCTCTGCCAGCAGTGGGAGAGGAAATAATGGTCTTCACTGTTCTCAGCGGTTGCTTTTGTGGAATCAGGTCCTGAATCTTTCTCTGGTTGATTTAGACACAAGGAAGTTCAAAACACAAACCCGTGCTTAATACTGGCTTATATGCAGAGTGAAGAATAATGGGCATTTGGAATATTGGGCTTTTGTCATTGAAATGAGGAAGGACAGTGTATAATCTTTTCATATGAACACAGGAGGAAGGACCCATTTGTGATGAACTCTGCGTTAAAATGTCAGGGCTAACAGTAGACATTGATAACTTTTGAGAAAAACAAGATTCCTTATCATCTCTGTAGAATCTCCTTCGAGCTTATTTTCCTATTTAGAGTGTTATGTGTTGTACTTTAATGTGGCAAAAATCATCATCTCTAAAATACAGGATTTGCAAACACATTACGATGGAGTCATTATTTCTACTGTAATAAATATAAGGAGGAGTGGGGAGCGGAGGGGGAGGAGAAGAAAGGGGAGGGTTATAAGCAATTTAGGGCATCATGCTTGATTATTCTCTGCCCACCCCCATAACTTCTAGGACTTTGGGAAATTCCTAGTTTATACTTTGGACGTCATTGATGTAATTAAAAATCTCCTGGGAGTTTTATTAGCTGGCATGTTTCATAAGTTTTGAGGTCTTTAAATATGTTCTAAATAAATTTATAGGTAAGAGCATAGGAGCAAAATCATATAGTTTTGGCCACTAAATCAGATATCATATGAAAAGCTCAAATGTAGCTAGCCCTCTTGACTTTGTGGGATATTTCAGTGTCGTAAACTCTTGATTTTTAAATGTCTATGCAAAAATTATAGTTATAAGCTTGGGAGCTTATAATGTTATTTTTAACATAGCTTACATGGTTTAGGGTACTCTCAGTTTATTGAACATGTTGGAAGTTGCTAAGTGATGATATTAAGGAGCATTTTGATATTTTGCTTAGTTAGAAACACTAAACTGATATTTAAATATCATTTACTTGGCTGCTTATTGTAGTCCTTTTTTTTTTTTTTTTTTAATGACATGATTGCAAGGGGCTAACAGAAAAGAAGGAAGGCCCTTGAACCTGAAAGAAGTAGGGAAAGCTTCGAGCTTCACGGTGGTTTTCTTGGTGCCCTAACTGGGTCTCAATTTTTGGTTTTGGTGTGTGGGACTATTTCTTGTACTGATACTTTTTTGTGTGATGGGCTCACATTCAAGAAAGTCGTAGCTTAGAGAATTGAGGCGGGGATGGGGGATCTGATTTAGCTAGGAAGCATGATTTATTCTAGTGCTTTGCAACATTTTGCTAACTCACCAGAAAGTTGAAAAGACCCTGGGGATATTTCTCCACTACTGGCGATCCTGTGGTCCCGATTGATGCGGTCTATCTGCCTGCCTGCGCCTCTTCCTTCCCTCCTCTTCACCCCCTCCCCACACACCCCCACCCCGGGCGCAGCTCCCCTTCCCCCGCCTTTCCCCCTCCCCCGCCTTTCCCCTTCCCCATCTTGGTCTGAATCTGGGAAGTCTGTACTTTCTAACCGGAACTCCTCCCTCTCTCACTCTTGCTTACAGCGTGGTCACCTTGGCCACCATGCTCCCTTTTCTACTTGCCATCAGTATTGTCATCACCACGTTAACGTATCCATTCTTGCTCTAGTACTTGCCGTTTGTTCTGGGTAAGGAAATTGGAATCTGCTAGTCCTCGGGCCCGTATCCACTTCTTAAAATCCTGAACTAGGCCGCCCTCCTTTTACTCATCAATTAATGACATTGGATCGTAGAATAACAGACTTAAAAAACATAGATGTGATGCTGAGAGGAAAATCATGGTGGGATAGGTCCCCCTTTCCCTGCACATTTTGTGCACAGTGTGTTTAGAGTTTGGAATCTTTGAATGTTCCTTATCAGAAAGAAATCTTTATTTATACTCTTAAGTGGTATGAAAGCGGGACTGGTCTCCTGATCCCTTAGTTGCCCAAAATAAGTTAGGTGAGTTACGCTTCCAGTGCGTGTGTGGGTCGCATGTTTGTGTGTTCTCACCGGAACATCCGTAGATAACTAAGAGAAATAGCTGGAAATGCAGGGCCCACGTCATCAGTCACTTCCAGGTAATTTATCGTCCTACGTCTTAACTTATCCAATGTGAACCTCAAGGTTTCTGGGAGCTCAGAAGGCAGAATATTTAACTTACATCTCAATGAAAATACATGTAATTATCATGACATGATTAAATGCTATTAACAATCACATTTTTAAAATGTTATCCGTTGTTTAAGATAAAACTTGTGTATGAATCTAAAAAAGTATATACCTTTAGGAGAAAATAAGACTTCAGTAAATCGCAGTTGATCACTACCGTGACCTCAGGAACCCTAACGACAGTCCTGCCTGTGAGAAGCTTCTACACAAAGGAGCTAAATGTTTGAATGCTGCCTAGCTTGTTTAAGTTGAATTTAAACAGTTTTTCCATGGAAATGTTTATTTTTACCAATCTTAAGGAAATTTTCTTTTCTCTGATTTACTTCCACCGTGATGTTATTGATACGCAGTTAGCCATCTGTATCTGCGAGTCCTGCATCTGCAGTCAGCCAAGCTCAGATGGAAGATGCTTGGGGAAAAGAATTCCAGAAAGTTTTAGAAAGCAAAGCTTGAATTTGCCGCGCACCAGCAACTATTTCCATATCATTTACATAGTATTTACAAGTATTAGCATAGCATTTACATTGTATAGCTATTAGAGTAGTCCAGAGTTATTTGAAGTATAGGAAAGGATATGCATAGGTTATATCCAGATGCTACACCACTTCATACAGGGGACATGAGAAGCCTCAGGTTTGGGTATTCAAGAGGAGTCCTGGAACCAGTCCCCCGAACACAGTTGTTTTTTCAGTTGATCTTGTTCTTTGAAGGTGCATGTTGCAGAGGCAGATAGCCTGTGGTCTCCACTGGTTGACAGGACCAGCAGTGAATAGTGAATTGTGTCGAATGGACTGTCGCACTAGAAAAGAGAGCTGCCAACATGCTACAGCTTTACATCTGCCCTAGTGAATTTGAGCATTTTTTGCTTTAAACCATGCATGCCAAGTTTCATCCCGAAGAGCAATTTCTCATTAAAAACAGTTGAGTTATAAACTGCTTAGAAATGTGGTTTATAATGGACGTGCCAACAGACTGTTAATTATAGCATTTCTTCCATAATACTTTGAGACGTGGAATTCACATTAACCTGAATGAGATTTTCCTGGTTATAATACGTTCCTCCCTATAGCACTCATTTTGAAAATGGCAACATCAGAGGGCTCTTTGCTCAGATGTTGATGGTGCAGGGGGAAAGATCAGAGGGGGATTTTGCCAGGAAGAACACCCTCCCCATCATGAGAGGGGGCACCAATATTTCCCCAGATCTCTTTAGTTTGCCTTGATTGAAAATTGTGAAGTTAACTTCTAAAATCTATCTTCAGATTTCCATTTCACTTATGAAACAATCGTCATTGATTTATATGCATGTTAACACGGGTCATGAAACCAGCATCCCTGTTGATGCTTTCTTGTTTGGCCGTTTTTCACTTTGGAGTTTTTAATGATTCTGCTTTAACCAAGTATTTACTGTTTTTCATTCTTGAGTTATGTGCTTTTGTGCAACTTTCTTGAAAGGACTCCTAAATAAATAAACTAGGGCCGCAGTTGGTGGAGAAGAAACTTTGCTAGTGGCCAAGAAAATCGAAAGTTTTTTTTTTTTTAATTTACTATGTAGACTTATAAATTACAGGTATCTGATCCACAGTTGTAACACTGTCAGCTGCTGCATAGAGTACCTTTCCATTGAAGTGTCTGAGCTCCTGGCTGGAAGTTACCCAGTCAGAGAAATTGGTGTGTGCATCTGTGTGTTTGGGTGAGAGCGTGTTTTTCTGTGTTTCTCATGGTCTTGGATATATTTCTGGCCATAAATACACGCGAATTTATCATAAATGGCAGAATCTACCGATGTGTACAACTACAAGAAGGAATTCATCCTGGCTAGTGGGAATGCCTCGTCACCACTCCTTTTGAAGAAGCGTAGCCACGTATCACAGGAGACGATGCTTTTCACAATGCTAGGGCTTTCGTTAGGCGTAGCAGATCCTAGCAAGACTGAAGAAAGGGACCTTTCTGAAGAAACCATAGGCCTTTCTGAAGGAAAGACTCCTTTTTGTTGAAGGTTTGAGATACAAACCAAGGGCCCTTAAAGCTGCGTCGGCTTACTCCCTAGGCAAAATGAATACAACCCTGCAAGGACAGAACTCCCTCCCATTCTGTCTCCCATTCTCATAGAAACCCTGACTCTGTTCTATGTCTAAAGTTCTGCCACTAAAACCTTTAATCCACCTGTGTCCCAATCTTGCATGTATCCATTAGAGGAAATAACTTATGTTTGTCTCAAGGAATCCTGATGAGAATCAAGGGCTCAACAGGGGTGAAGTATTTTGAAATTGTGTAGTGAGAAGTGTTCAAAATTCAAACAATGGTAGACCTTGGAAAAATACTGTGTCCTTGGCCCACTTCTTCTGTTTGCGCTACCTTAGTGGAAGGCGTGTGTCTTCCAAAGGTGCACACTAGTGATTCTTTCAGGAAAGGAGTGAAAGGAATAACCTTTCTAGGGGGTCAGAGGTGACTTGGGGAAAATGAGGTGTGTGTAGGTACAGCCTGTAATCTCCCCATCTCAGATACTGATAAGCCCCCCAGGGGTTCTCTCTTTCCCTGTCCGCATTGTGAGTCAGCGCACCAATGAGAGATGCTGGGATGGGAGCTGTTGCTGGTTATGCAGAGTAAGAAGATACACTAAGTTGAGAATGCCCACTCCAGAGGGGAAGGGCCCTTTAGCTGTTCCTGACTTCAGGGAAGCAGGCTTGCCCCTCAGTATCTTCCTCTGATATGTGGGTCAGAGATGCAAAATATAATGTGCAAGATTAATTAAAGAATGGACCAACTGGGTCTAAAGGTAGTCCAATTACACTGAAAGCCTATCTGTGTGCCATCTGACTTCCTTAAGTCCTTTAACTCGATTAAATGGTTAATTTGAAAAATGATGGGTAAAGTGTTATATGCATTGGTGTCTCCACACCATTGTAAAAACCAGCTCTTTCTCCACCAATATGCCCCTCCTAAAATGCCAGGAACAATTGTATAAAGAGAAATGTTAATAATAAAGGGGCAGGATAACCTTTCAACAAAATATATTTTATCATTTGGCAGATGCAGTCACGAACATTAATCACAGAAACCTGCAGATAGTAGAAGCTTAATATCAAAGCTAATGATTTATTTTATGTTAATGACTTTCTGCCAAGGTATAAAAGACTGTTCATAATGGACTCTCCACGCCACGTTCAGTTACTAAGGCTAATGGGGTAATCCTTTCTTTCCCCCAAATTAAGCTTTTGGAAATAAATTATGCTGTTATTTTTCCAGGTAACTCTGAAAAATTCACTGCAAAACTAATCTTTTACAAACTATTCAAGAAGGAAAGAGGAAGAAAAAAAAATCCCAAGACAGCTTTTCTAGTTCATGAACAGTTTTACTTAATTAGAGAGAGAAAAGTTTTCATGTACACGAATTGCCCTGAACTTGGAACGCCAGATCGTTTTCAAGTCAGCCCTCAGTGACGCCATCTGCCTTTGGAGATTCAGCTCCTAGGAGTACAACCCACCACAGAACATCTTTTTGTCAGTCTCCAGCCAATAAGGAGCTGAACAGTAGTAAAACATTGAGTTGTTCACTGGGAAGTTTTGAAAATCATGTTTACAATTAGTTATAACCAACATTATATTTCAATGAGAGATAATTTGCCTACTAAAGTTCACATAATGTGCTAATCATGTCTAGTGGTTAATAAAGGCCTCCTCCCTCCCTCCCCTGTTGGCTATAAAAGGCTATTATATTCGTGGCAGCATTTCAGGTACAGCTGCTGTGTGTTAATAATGCATCATTGTCCCACTAATCAACACAGCAAAGGTCAGCGCCCCTAAGCACCTAAACTACCTATTCTCTCTCCAAAATATTTATTAACACCTTAAAAGCATTTTCCTTAGCCTCGAGTCAGTTAGTGCCACTCCAAGCTACTTGTGTGATAAAGGTCTTTGTAACCTGAGCTCGGTCGTGGAGGAGATGAATATATATTCATCCTGACCTTCTCCCATAAACATGTTTTCATTTCCACAGTCATTGACTGAATTAGTGTAAGGTTGTTACAGCCGCGAACCCCTTAATAATTAAGTCGAAATATTCCAAAGTGAGAATGTCTTCAGATTTTATTTAAACAGCCATTTGGAAGAAAAATCACTTTTCAATAACCAGGCTCCTTGAAAGTAAACAGAGGGAATCGGGGAATGGGAAGAGATACTTCAAGTCTAAACAGATAGGAATCGTATTAGTTTATAGGCCTGATAAAGTAGCGAAATATTATTTGCTTAATTGTTCCTTTGGCATCGGGAAGCAGTACTAGTAAAAAGCATCTTAAACCCTATTTTCTGCCCACGAAGAACATATCGAGTGGGATTTCCATTTTGCTGGAAAATCGCGCAAATCAATAAGCCAGCACTTATCTGCATTAAAATTAGGCAGATGACAATTTATAGGCAGTGAGAGTGTAGTTCTCTTGATACCCTTGGTTAGTGTTTAAGATAATCCTCGCTTTGTGTCCTCAGAGAGCAGCCGAAATGTTAAGTGAACAAGACCTCATTTTCTCATCTTGTATTATTGTCTTCTGTTACTCATTTTGATAACCTTGTGTGTGTGTGTGCGTGTGTGTGTGGTGTGAGGGAGCGTGTCTTCTTCCTTTCTGATCTGAGAACCTTAAATGTCTTAAGAGAAGCCAAAGAAATGAAACTCAACTGTGTTTCCATCACCAAGAGAAATGCAAAAGGCAAACGAGTGGGCGGAGCTTCGATTCGTGCAGCACATAATGTTACGATGGTACATTTGTCATGCTTTAAATATATAATGCCTACAATAAAATATGTACAGGCGCCGTTGTGATCTGTGAAGTCTCTGGCTCCAATGCCATTGTTTGTAGTCTCCACGGTTGTCATATATTGTTCTTTGCACATCAGACCCTTACAGCAGAATTTGACACAATTTCTAGCTTTCAGTCCTGCACCATTTTCATTGCACAATATACATGAGTTTGACAGGGTGTGTTGAGGAAAACTCTGGCAAGCAATTGATATTTTGAAGTGGCAAGCGTTTCAGCAGCTGCCTGCTTGTGAAAAAGGAATGATAAGATATACTGTATTGTTAGTTTCAGGGAAAGCATTAAGGTCTAAGCTCTGTAAAAATGTACACATTATTCGTCAGTGGCGAAGCCAGTCTTTTATGTTTTTAGAGCTTAGCTCGCTGGCTGATGTGAACTAGAATGACATTGGTCAGTAAATGAATAGGAGTACTTTGAATTTGAACTGCTGCCAATTTTGCACCAACAAAGGAACTGACAAAAGAAAGATTTTATGTGAAATGCAAAGCACACGCTATGTTTTGGGGGCGGGGAAAGGGAAGGAAGGAGAGAGAGAAAAACCCACACCAGCGAATATTCTTGAACACATACTTGCAAGGATACAAATAGTTAAAACACATCCATTTTTCAGGGCTCATCAGCTCCAGCCTAAGCTGTTTTATCTAATGTTCTTTAAAAACCTGTTGTACACACAGAGGCTTCTAGAATCTGTTCATATGGAATTTAGAGTGTTTTTCTAAATATCACACTGTGCCCTGAAGGCCTGTTGGCAGAGTATCAGAGCTGCCCACTGCTGGAGTCCCCGCTCGCTCCCTCTCTGGGAGTGGGAAATTGTAGTTTAATCAGTTTGGGCACTTTCAGTGTGTAACGTTCATTAGCAAGACAATTTGTCATGACTGCTAATGGTCAGGATGCATCTGCTCTCTCGGTTACAGAGCAGGATAAGTAAGGAGACAGATACTTCAATATCTGATAGTATTAACTTGTTTCAAATTTATAATCCCAGGTTAGTTGCTCAAAACAGACACAGTGGCAGATTAACAAGCATCCTATATTCAATTTTCCTGGGCCCTGTTTTTAGGGATTTATGACTTTAAAGCACACTAATGTGCTATTATGAAAGGCACAGTCTTTGATTAGATGTTCAGCAGAAACAAAGTTATGAGCAGAGTACCTTCTGGGTTCATCTGGAGAGAATTTATGTGCATAACATTTTCTGTAGAGCTCCATAATTTGAAAGGTTTGATGCCTGCTGTATTTCTGACATGCTAAATATTCTTCTTATGATTAAAAAAAAATCACTCTCCTACTGGTTTATAAACTGGTCAGTCTCTTTTCAAGTGAGATTAGAGCCCTGATCTATTTGAAAAGTTTTTAAGATTCTAGTGAAAAGCTTCGAAATGAATTAGAAACGTCACGTTTCTTCCCAGTAAACTGCTTTATAAGATCATTGTTCATTGTTCTAAACGGGAAAAGTTAAAAAGATTCCCCCAGTCGAAAAGGCTAGAATTGTGTAGGTATCTCATATTTTCTAGATTTTACATCACAGAGCTTGCTGTACAAAATTCTTTTTGACACATTTTCATTTTTAATGAAAGGCCCTAAAATTCAGAGCATAATGATTTCTTAGAAACTGAACCCAATCTCTGTTAAAAAAAAAAATCGCTCTTGCTAGTAACAAAAGCTGTTACTGTTTAAGTTCCTGTTGAGCGGTTAGTTGGTACGCTTCGCTGAATGTTGTCAAAAAGGCTTTCCTCATGATTGACAAGTCGGCAGGGATGTGAATGGAGATTTTAATTGCGTATCATGTGTGCATATCAGAGCGAGTGAATTCATGACTCTGCTTAGCTCCACATCTCTGCAGGTCAGCCGTGCCAAAAAAATGCTCTTTTTATGTGCAATCTTTCCAAAAAGAGAAAGGTGTATGTGTCCTGAAGTCATTCGTTATTCATTTCTGAAGTGAAACACTTGTGTTCCCTTAGCCTCGGAGTTTGAAAGTGGAACCCAAATCCATTTGGAGATTTCTGTCTTTTACTCTTTGCACTTACACTTGGATGATGTCAATTCTTTTCTCTTACAAGTTGGGAAAAGTCTGCCAGAACATATTTTTCTTATGGCTCTTGTTATATGAAGTGTGTTTATCTTTTTCTTTTTCCCTAAAGAGTACTTTAAAAAGAAAGGAAAAAAAATGTAAGCCAGCAGAAAAATTTACTGAGGTCAGTTGCCTCTCTGTAACTTGCAATCTTTAGAAACAGAAAATGGGGGCAGGGGATGGAAGATGGGGAAGAAAGGATGTATTTTTGAGAGGTGGAAGGACCATAAAATTGTATCTGAATTTTGATGAACAGCAAGTGTACCGTGCTTACGGTAAAATGGTATCAGTGAACATATGAATGCTTGTTTCTTAGAAAAATAACTCAGCTGATAACCTAAAGGTCAAAGATTCATTATTGCTATCACCTCCTTGCCAAGATGCAATGGTGGCGATAAACCATTGATCTCATCAAGATGCCTGAATCCAATACACGTCAGATCTTTAGAATGGAGTAAAACTTACTTGGTAAGGTAACTTTGGCCACAGTCACCCCAGACTGATCAAGAACTTAGTGCGGAAACAAAAAAACTCAGTAATGAATATGCTATATATAATTTTCCATTTGATGTGATGTGAAAATTTGGCACTTGGGTTGTAAATTTAGCACCCAGCTACTTTTCTATGTCATTTTGAATAGGTGAGAAAAAGATTAGCGCCAGGGTCATTTTAAATATAGCCAAGGTAATAAGTAGGGTAATGCTGAAAAGATGGTGACTTTATAGCCTCAGGATATCCCATGGGGACTTAACTTTGTTCTGGGCTCTAATATGTTATCCAACACATTTTAGACGGTATCAGATTGCAGACTGCTGGTGCAGCCCTTCATGCAGTATGCAGTATTGGCTGATGGCTTGTGAAGGCACTGCTGTACCTTTAAAATGCTAAGGAAGAAAAATCTATTTTATTTTAAAAATTTAGCTTTATGTATGGGGTGACATTTTTCTAATGTTATGGAAGACTATTTTGTACTTTATACTGAGAGCTCAGGCAAGGAAGAATCTATTTACAAAATGAAAAAAAAAAGAAGTGCTCAGCTGAACGCATTTCACTTTTAAAGATGATATTCTGGTAATGAACTTTATCAAGCAGAGAACATTTCAGTCAGAGTATTAAAGTAGTTCCTATTTCAGTTGCCTCACTTAAGGCTGTGTCACTGTTTCCATTATAACTTCTTATTTTCAGGGAACTCTAGTGCAGTCCCCATACAAATATTTGCACACGGATGAAATGAGAATATTCCAGCCAAAGAAACGGACTTTTTAAAAATTTTGGAATGCACTTCTAAAGAAGGTTTGGGCTTTGTTAATAAGGCACACGTCATTCATTTTTAGAAATTGAAGAGCATTTACTGAACACCAATTGTGTACACAGCCTTGTGCTGAGTGTTCGGGGGTGCAGGGAGAGGCACAGAGCTGAGTAAGCCCTGAACTCTGCCTCCATGTGGCTAACCAAGAGAGGACCACAAATAACCATAACAGCTCCAGTAGAAGTGATGTGATATGGAGCCCGTCGTCAAAGCGCTGGAGGTAGAGAAGGAGGCGTACTGATGGGTTGAAGTTCAGGAAATCTGGGTGGCTTCCTGGAGGAAATGGCATTTTAGTTAGCCTTAAAAATTGCACAGAGGAGGAGGGGGAAAGTTACTTCGAACTTTTGAACTATTTAGACTTCTGCCTGTTTTCAAAATGACTCGAGGCCACTAAGAAAAACAACACATCCAGTAATTCTGCACTAGCCCAGAAGATGACGGCCAGGAAAGGAGATGCCAGGGAATTTCTTAGCTCAGCTCTTACCCCCATAATTAAACATTAAATTTGGCTCTGGAGAGCAAAACTGGAAACACACTGAGCGACAGAATTCCGATTATCTGAGAGACATGTCAACACTAATTATGAGTTAAGTTCTCCAGTGAAAGACTGCCAGAGACGTAAAATGAGGAAATAGATGGAAGTGTGATGTCATGGGCTGTCTGAAGGGCCAGCCTGAGGAGGGGTGAGACTGAGGTGTCTGTAGTGAGGAATGGGGCATCGATGAAGGAGGAGGGCTCACTCTGAGAGGACCAGGAACTGCTTAGGAAGTTAGGGAGGTAACCCTCACGTTACAGAGATGGGTTGCGTGCAGTTGGGGAGGGAGTCACACCGCTTCTTGTAAGTGGGCTAAATTCTCAGCCCTTGTGGGAATGAACCAGAGAAGACTGCCTGGGGGAGTTCCACAGCCAAGTGAACCATCAGCTAGTTACCTATTTTTTTTTTTTTGAAGACTTCAAATTATAGACGAATAAGCTTTAGAGGTTACATACTTCCACCAGAAGGTTGAGGTATATTAAAATCTGACTTCTTGAGAGACACATGGCAGCTGCAAATTCTTTTTTTTAAATTGATAAGCCCAGTCATTAGCTATTCATGTGAATGCTTTGCTTTGTGTATAGTGAGAAATACACCTGCTGAGTTTAACTTCCAAAGTTATTAGTAGTTGCTTTGCTGGAATTTCTTGTTCAGTGACAAATATACATACAATTACTAGTCAATTGGGGAAATACAGTAAACTTGCCAAACGTATTCAGAAACGTCTACTGGGAGTTTTAAAGGTATCTCGCCATCTTTAAGTGGTCCCTACATTTTTCTGCCAAGGTGCCCTAATGGACTCACACCCCGAGGGGCTGGAGGAAGAACGCAGAAGTGTCTCTGCAGTCTACATGGGTCTTAGAAGGATGACATTTCTTTGTTTTAAATTTATTTTTATTGAAGAATAGTTGATGTACAGTGTTGTGTTAGTTTCAGGTGTAAAAAGTGATTCAGTTATACATATATATATGTATTCTTTTTCAGATTCTTTTCCATTATAGGTTATCACAAGATATTGAATATAGTTCCCTATGCTATACAGTAGGACCTTGTTGTTTATCTGTTTTATATATAGGAGTATGTATTATTAATCCTACACTCCTGCTAAGGGATGACATTTCATCTTTAAGAAATATGTAGATTTTATAATATTTCCCATAACACATCCCTGTCTGTTTTCATGTAAATATAATACTTTAAAGGACCTACAATGGGGCCCACTCTTAAGTTCCAGGAACATAGTCCATGTTATTGTGAAGTTCTGCTGCTTTGGCATATTGCTCCTTGCTCCTAGGGGTATGAGTTTGAGAAGCATGAAATAACAGAACGGTCTTCTGTCCTTAAGAAATAGATTGGAGGCCTTGCAGGAGTTGCTTTTGCTAGGTCATCTCCCACAGAGATCGGAACATTCTGTTCACTCTTGTTCTCCCCCTGACTTTCACTAATTCTGCTTTTGATAAAAAAGCCTGACAGTGTGCTCGATCTGAGTTTAAAATGGAAGATTGCATAGCTTGGGCTCAATAATTGCTGGGACCGTGGACATAGTGACATTATGCTAAAAGAGAGAGAGTGGCCAAGAAGGGAGGATGTCAAATAGCCCATGTGTAGGTGGAAGAGAAAAATCCCGGAGTCACTGGTAAAACGTGACGATGCTTTGTGATGGGAAACGTAGTCAAGAGTGGTATCAGGTTGTTAGACATTAGTAGATGATCTAACCTGAGAAGAATTTGGAAAAGCCAAGAATAGGAAAGTCTCATGAAGAAGAGAAATGGTTATGCTGGTGGTTTGGAGGTGGATGGGGGCAGGTGTAGGACAGAGGGAGGCCTGTAACGGGATCGATGGCTGAGGTTTGGGTTCCTGCCCTCCCACCTTCCTTCCTTTCCTCCCTTCCTTCCACCACAGACAGACATAATTTGTAAGGTTATTGACATAATTTTCAAGACTACTTTACACTTACCTTCTTTGATGACTCTGATGCTCTTCTTCCTACACCCTCACCTGCTCAAAATGGCTCAGTCTCTGGGCAGCCATCCTCTCCTGCCTTCGCCGCTGTCATTAGCACACACTTCAGGGGACTGACTGTCTTGGGAGAACAGTAGTTGTGGTTACGCAGGGCCGCATGGATAGAATTTAGGTCTATACTCTAGACTTTCTTACAAATGCCCATCTATTCCATGTCCACAGCGTGATGTTTGTTTCCCTTGACTTCATTGAAGTCTTAACCTATTTCTTGAAGTGAGCTCTTTGTAAACAGGTCAGGCGTGCGTAAATAATGGCCATCCCCTTTGATGACAAAAATGGGTATTTTCTTCTAGAAACTTCATTTAGGCAGATGAGCATTTTAGATTTTTCCTTTACCCAAATCAAGGAGCTTTTCCCATGCTTAACATCTTTTGAAGTTTTATCTGAAATGGCAGGCCAAGGGAATGAATGCTGAATATATATGTCTACATTTATTTGCAAGGTCCCGTAAAAGTGGAACAAAAAATTAATGAAAAGGAGAAGCAGATTCCTTACATTTGATCCCATTGCCTATTTCTCCATGGGTGTGGGAGCCCCTGACGCGGGGTGTCTATAGACCCAGGTTTTGCTGTGTGGCATTTGCAAATATTGGTTAATTTATTCATTAAATATTTTCTGAGTGGTTACTATGCACCAGGAACTGTGCTAAGTGGTAGGATAGAAACAGAAAAATAGAATTGTGCACTTACAGAGGTAATCTTAGATGGGATATAAATAATCCTATTAATAGAAGATGGGTGAAGTGAGAATCAAATGGACAACTTTCATATTGGACCTAAACGCTGTTAACGTGAAGCTCTGTGTTCCTTCCTGCATCTCCCTTCCCTGCCCCTTTGCCTTTTTTTATGTTTTAATCGAGATGGTGTGGCTGAGAGTAGGCCCCACAGTCCTCGCCGTTTCTCGAGTCCCTCCCTGAGAGCACCTGATAGCCTGCAGGATACTCTGACTTGGTAACTTAAGCCAACAGTGATTGTTCATGACTTCACCCAAGGAATGAATTTTTTAAAATTGAAATTCTAATCGCGCAAATATGTACATCTTTGGAAATGTAAACTCTAGATGGCATTCAGAAGTAAAGGGGCTTATGCTGAATTCTTTTTTTTTTTTTAATGCTTTCATGGGCTGAAATCAATTGCGGAGTATTAGCCAATAAAACTTTCATATTTGAAGTTGTTCATAAGTTCAGGGTATTTTTTAAATGGGAAGAGAATCAGTGTTCATTTTGTTCAGGTTCATTGTAATGGACTTCAAAAGGCAAACACCACTGTATATCTTAAAATGCTGCTGCTGACAAATTCTGCATATTCTGGGAGACAGTCATTGCAAAATTGCTTACAAAATAATTCTGTGAACCTCCTCTTTTCTTACCATCTCACTCCGTACCCTAATAAGGTATGGAACCAGACTGCAATTACACTTTCACAATTACTTTATTATATGGGTTGAAATATACTCCAGAGGCTCTTATTACCTTTTCCATACACCATTTGCACAGACCTGCTGATGGCTGTCAGCAGTGCTTTCTCAGGACAATCAGCCATTCTTCGTGCTTGTGTTTAAATTCAGCACCACAAATAGAAAGCACCTCTCTCTCCTTGCTGATGAATTTTTAATGTTCAAGCATTTATAATAATTCAAAGGACTTCATTATAACAGCTTGCAGAATTAGGCATGTGTGTTTTAGGATGTCGGATATTTATTTGTGGCCTTTGTCAAAGAGAAAAAGAAATGAAAACAGCACAGCAGTAACAGTGTGTGTTTGTGGCCATGGGACCCGGAGCGTCGTGTCGCCCGATGGTAGAGCTCCTTTTCCCTGGGAGAGGCTGTTTAAGATTTTGTACTTCAGATAATTCACTCAAAGGCTCTTTTCTCCATAATTGCATTTTATGAGGGAAAAAAAAGAGACACAACTCTACTCCCTGTCTTTAAATGGAAACTGGACTGCCATATATTCAGAAACAGTTACACTGAATAACAAAATCAAGAACTGTGCTTTTACATTACAAAGAGAAATGTTCTCCTTTAAAAAACAGCCAGTTCTTAGGGTCTTTGAGAGTCTTCCAAAAAGAGATCTGGTTGACTTTGAGAGCCATATGGTACAGTCTGTTACCCTCTTTAGTTAATTTTTTCCTTACCATTTTATTTCACTCCCAAACTGTACCTACATTAGAACAACTACATATTAGGACATCTTTTATAAAGTTGTGACATTTAAAATATATATAATAAGAAATTGTTAAAATATGATCACCTTATGTGTTCCCTGCTGTCAAATGCCAACATGGAGTGATTGCTTCCCCCTTTGAAGAATTAGGCAGATTTGAGCCAAACGCTAATACCCTCTGGGTATGTGTGTTCATATAAGTCTATGATGTCAAATGTTCAGGAATATTCAGATAATTGATTACATGCCTCAGTTTTATTCAGTGATTATATTTCTCAATATACTTTTTGAAACACATAATTGTTCATTAATTTGGTACTAAACCATTTGGCGTCTGTCTTCCAGGTGACCCTCCTACTTATTTCTGATGATTAGTAACGGGAATGAAATCAGTGGATTAAATGGTCTATTTGTGGCTTCGTGTGAGAGAGAGAAGATGGAGAGGGAATCCCAGGACTTAGATGCCAATTACAGACCCAACCGCACGATGGGGGACAAGTTACCGACTTCTCCTCTTTTCTCTAAAGCAAAGGGGTTCGATCGCCTCCACTATTTTTTCCTGCCCCAAAAATCAGGGGTGTCCACCGATTTGTTAAATAGTAAATTCTATAATAGCAAGAGGTCCTAAGGCTAAAAGCAACCAGAGGCCTCTCTATTCCAGACGCCAAATATAAAAGCTTTAATGGTGCTGTCATTCATTACACACCACTAGGATCCATTATAACCCGATCAGTTTAATGCCCCCACAGCACAGCCCAGTTTGTTTCCCAGGAGCAGATCTTCACAACAGACCTTGAACGTGGCTTTAACCAGTTCCATCTTAACATCTTAATGGACAGCGTCGCTTTTTAAGATTGAGGTCACTTTTAAAAACTGAACCGTTTTGGCTCAGTGGCGACTTGAGTCTGTTAAAGCGGCAAATGGTGAAACGTTTCCCTGATGTTTCATCGTGCTCAGCGGGCTAAGTTAGGAAAGGGGTCTGAGAATCGGAAGTCAGGGAGTCCCAGCGAGCTGGGAAGAACCTAGCGGTTTAGCGCAGCCTGAACAAGCGAGCCACACGTCCATATTCAGGTGTCTCCTGCCCACTCCTGCGGGTTTATTACGATCCTTACTTCAGGATTCTTATTAGGAAAATTGCTGTTCCAGGCACCTTGAAAGGCCCTATTTTAAGTAGAGAGAGTGCAGGCTTTCCAAATGGGCCTGTCCTCTATCAGCCTGCAAATATATCTATTTAATTATGGTAGATGTGATATTATATGATAGATACTATATGACATATTATTATATGATATATCATCTTATCTATCTTTAGCAAATATAATATCAGCAGGATTCAAGACAGCAAAGTTCCGGACTTCAAGAAGTTTTTCGAGTTTGGAAAAAAAGACAGAGTTCATATTAAAAAATTAAAAATGTAGAGAGAATAACATAAAAGAGAATATGTATTCTTAGGGCTAGATTTTCAGTCGTTCTTAAAGTACATGTTCTAGAAGATTCTGACACTTGTACTTAAAGGAATTAATGGGTCAATGCCTTATAAACAAAGTTTCAGGAAATTGGAGCAAGAATTTTCCATGGCCCTCTTACTCCGCACTGGCTCATCCTCTGTGACCTTGAGCCTGGCCACCAGCACTCTCTCAGGCACCCAGGAGGTCGCGGGCCTTTCTCTCCGGCTTTCACTCATGGGTGCTTTTCCATCTTCTACCTGCAGTTGTAAAATCATAGGTTCATGTCACATAATGTTTATCCATTTTAAAACCTTTTAATTAGTTGATTTTCAGTTCCTCAAGAAAGCCCTGGAGCCTTTCTATACCGAACTACCTAGCTATGCGTAGTCAAAGCCACAGCAGAAATTGAGTACTGACTGCTGACTTATTTAAATGACATTCATGGCTTTTCCCAGCAGTTCTGGTGTAGAACGTGCCCCGATAAGACAGGATCCTCTGTATGGAGCTTTTAGCGGCATCAGGGGACACTTGGGGCAAATGTCTTTTCTTCTCTGTGCCTCAGTGTTCTCATCTGCAAAATGGAAACAATACTACTGTTTCCTTTATAGGGTTCATGGTAGAGATTGTATAAAACAGCACCCTGGCTGCCCAGTACAAAAGTGTTCATGGTTGCTGCTGCGGCTGTAAAACTTGCTCTGGCTGCATCAGCACGGCGCCAGGGCCTCACACTCTCTATAAGCACTCCCGAAACTCATTAACTGGTCTTCCTTGGAGTTCCTCAGACTGAAGTGGGTGGCACTGTTGTAAGATCCCACCCGTGGCTGTTAAGGTTATTATCTTAGTCCAGTGGTCAGAACTTCCCCAGAGATGGCATAACTTTAGGGTCACCTGACCTGAAGGTTCCAGAAGGCCTCCCGAGCCCCAGGTGCTCCCCCACACGTGGCTCTAGGCACCTTCACTCAAGGATGAGTCCCAGAACAAAAACTGACATATGGGCTAAAGTAGCCCACAGGAAAATGCACATCTCACCTGGGCTCACCTTCCAGCCTCATTCCCTCCATACACTTAGCTTGGATGAATTTATCACCTTAAGGAACTGACACTTGAGGCCCCAAGAAATGTCACAGAAGTTCCAACCCAAGATGCCTCTAGATGTGTACACCAGACACACCAGTTGGGCACCAGATGGAGAGAAAAGGAGGCCTTTTGCTGAAAGATATGATGCAGTCCCCAGCAGCACACTTCAGCTGGTTCTTCCCCGTGTGTGCCCGGCGGTGGCCCCCGGAGGTGTTCACACAGCCACGAGTCAACAGAACGTCCCTCCTACCATCCTGTGTGCCTCTAGTGATGTTTTGGTTTTTTTTTTCCTCTATGGAGATTGGAGAACTACTTCTGAGATATTATAGCCCATCTGGGTTTCACTGGCACAGCTTGACTACTACAGCTCATACAAGGCGAGAGGCGCTCACTTTTAAGTGGGAGGTGCGCCCTCTCTGGGTTTGCTATGACTTTTAGCTTTGGTTTGAAGTTGGTGAAAAGTGAACAAAGTACAAGGAAGTTAAGAAGGGTTAGTAATGACCTGAGTATTAGGGACTGAACAAAAGCTCTTCATGCTACTAATATTAGGAGTGCTAATGGGTGTGAGAAAATTAAACTAATTAAAGTCACTTAAAAAACCACGTTAGTCCATTTCACCGGGTGGTAATATGAGTGTGAAAGCATTCCGTTTATACTTTTAAAGTAATTTGATAATGAGCAATTATCTGTAATTGGTATTCTCCCTTACTGCTTTCCGGGCATTTGTACATATATTTTAAATGTATAACAGTATGTTGGGTAGAGGGAGTGGGGTGTTTGGATATCTGTTACACAGCAAAGGAAGCTGAGGTTCAGAGCATTCAAGTGAATTACTTAAAACCGTGTGGCTAGAAAATGACCGAATGGGAATATCCTATTGAGTGGGCTGATGCGAATCCATCTCCACACATCGGTCCAACGGTCCGTGGATCCTGTTCAATCCTTGAAGCAAGGAGATAACCAGCGTGTCTGCCTAAACATTTAGATCCTTGGCTCAGGAAGAACACCCAAGGAAAGGCTAATTTATTTCACCTTATAGAAGTCTGGTTTTTAAGAATGTGCAGGACTCTGCTTTTCTTTTGTTATTTTTACTGCGACTTTTCAGGTATTCTTGAGAGAACTAAATGCACACCAGGTCAGCACTGACAATGCAGGAAAGCTCCCCTTGAAGTGACTACTAGGTATCTTAAGTGCATTTTTTTTAATATGCTGGGATATGGGCAGAACATGTCTCTGAAATTTCTATGGAAAGCTAAAAAAATACGCCTTTCGAGGTAAATATTTTCTTTATGCATCTCATTGCCAAATCAAATTATGTCCTAAAACGAGTGACCTCAATTACTTAACTCAACAAAAATTAATAAAACCATGGAACATACAAATATGATCAGATATAATTCCTGCCCTTGGGCTCTTATAACATTGTAAGCTGTATGAGACATTTGCATAATGAGGATATAAGTTAGTGATGGTGCTGTTGTAAAAGAAATGCAAACGTTAGTAAATGTTGAATGATGGTGTTCAGATATTAGGAAAAGACATCATTATCTCATCTTCACTTGTACTACTATTTTGTGATATAGTGTAGCAGACTTTTTTGTGCTGCTACCAGATATAGTGTCATCAGTAAGACAAAAAGGCTCTTTGAGTGTCCTTTCTTAGAAACCAGGATGAAAGGTGACTAAAATCTGTGTTTCCCTTATAGAGTTGTCCATGAAAGTGTATACCTCCTTGGGGACTTAGAAACTTTGAGGAATACTGCTCATTCTTCAGAGATGTCAGACCTGTTAAAAGTACAGTCTGTGTGTTTACTTCCAAATTCTGCACCGCTTCAGAAATTCTCCAACGCTGTGACTCATGCCAATTATTGGTTTGTCTTTTTAAAAAATTTTAATTACAAAGTCTTCCAAACTCAGTTATTATTATTGGTCATAATAATAATTAAAACTCAATTATTATTATAAATCTTTCAAACCCAATAATTATGTAATAATTAGAATACTCATTTTTGCATTTATATTATAAATTATACAGAAGTAAACAAAATAAAAGGTCAAAACATTCCCACATACCCCTCCAGTTCTACTTCAAGAAATAAGCTCTGCTGACAGTTTAGTGTGTATCTTTCCATGGTTTTACTATTTTTATTTAAGCATAAATGTTTTTATTAGGAGAGGTATATTTAATATATATTGAGTATTACAGAATCTGTAAAGCATGTAATTTTTAACCAAATTGGAATCATGCTGTGTTGTTTTGTGTTTTAGTTTGCTTATCATAATTTCTCAGTGAATAATTTTTCCATCACTCATTTGAGATTTTGATGTTACAAGCAATTATTTGTCTTGTTCAGTGTAATAAGCCTAAAAGTAAATGCAAAGGATGTGACACTCTCCGCAGGAAACTTTGTTTTTGGTACATACCCACAGACCAATAAAAATTGATCAAGTCTATAATTGATTCCTCCTGAGCTGTTTTTAAAGGTTGAATGATTTGGGAAAAAATAGGATACGTAGCTAAGATACTCAAGTCACCAAGTAACTCTCCTATTTAGTTAAGACCATATATACAGAAGCAAGAATGCATTTTCAATCAAGCAGACCCCAGTGGCAAGTGCAAATAAGCGAGAAAGTTTATACCGTACAGCAGGAAGAAAAGATGCTGTACATTTTCTAGAAGGGTATTTCCCCCTTTACAAAGGTACAGCCATAGTTGTAAATATTTAATTATTTTACCAGGCATTAAGGAAACATTTTTGAAGTAACAACATTCACAAGAGTTGGCTCAAAAACATTTTTAGCAACTGAAATATTTCGAATGGAAGTGAAGTACTCCAGCACCTAGGCTATGTCGAGACAGAACAAAGTACCTAATAATCACTCGGTGGATGTTAACTGAGCACTTACCACCTTTGCTTGATTCTACTGGGAATTAAGATAAGAAGAAGACCCAGTTCAAGGACCTTAAACTTCTGTGAATGCTTTTACCCACATCATTTCTTAGCAACTGTGATGGAGAGTGGACACTGTTAGAGGGAGATGAAGCTCAGGCATAATAAATGAGTGGCAGCCAGTAAGTGACAAAGCCAGAATCAGAAGGAGGCTGTCATCTCGGAGCCTATGTAGGAAGGACAGAAGGTTCTCAACTGCAGAAAGTCTACCACGACTTCATCCCACGCCCGTGGAGGAGGCGCTGATAGGTCTTCTGACTTCTCCTGCTCAGCTCAGGTAGCCTCCCCTTCTACTTATAGATGCAGTACACACTGGTTTTGGTACCCAGCTCACCATCTGTTTGCCAATCCTGTCCAATGCTCTTTCTGCTATACCCTGTTGCTTTCCAGGAACACACAGTTTATGTCAGAACAACATATCCAGTGCACTCATTCTGATCTAGGCATGGGGAGTTCAGAGTAAATGGGATACAGTCATTGTCCTGAAAAGCTCACCGTCTACTAGGGCAGAAGGACACACAAATAGGTCATGACAAGGCACTAAAGCAGAACAATGCACAGGGAGGACAAAGGGAGGCCGCCCCGAGTCCAGCCTGGACTTCAAAGAACACTTCCTGGAGAAGATGGTGGAAAATGAAGATTCCTGTAAGAATTAACTGAGTGAAAGGTGGGAAGGGTTTCACAGATCAAAGGGCCAGCATAAATCAAGGTGGGGTGTGAATCATCCTGAGCCTCTGGGGAGCTGCTTGCAGACTGGTTTTGCTAGAACAAAAGGGATTGGGGCTGGGGTGAGACTGTGGCCCCACGAGTTATTTTAAAGAGCTTGGCATCTATTTGTTGATGTTTATAAGAAACCATTTAAAGGTTTTATTGAGGCAGTGACCTATCAGGTGTAGACAGTAGAGAGATTACTCTGGCTTTAGTGCAGTGAATGGATTTGTAAAGACAGGATGGGAAGCAGGAATACCAATTAGGAATTCATCAGACTGATAGTTTTCCAACTTTTTATTGCAGCAAAAGCTTAAAAAAATGGGTACACTGAAGTTTAATAAATACAGGAGATTGAAAAAGAGGATTCTTAGGACTTCTTGGAAGAAATTTGGAACACCACTGATCTAGTTGGAGATGAAGGGAGAATGAAGGGGCAGCATTGATATAACATGGCAGAGAGTAGTGGAAAGATTTGTGATGTGTACAAGAGGGAAAATCAGATGTGGACGATTGGTTGGATGTCAGTGCCGGAGAAAGAAAATCATTTCCAACGTGACAACAACACTTATTGATATCATATACCAGGCACATGTGAAGCCTTGTGCTGAATGTGCTACATGAATTACGTTTTTGTAACAAACATATAAGAGAGATAGTATCATTAACTTCAATTTACAGATGAGGAAACAGGCTAAGGAACTAGGCAGAAAACTGGGCTAACACTAAAACACAGACCCAACTGTATCATCCAGGAAGAGTTTACTGGGAATTAAGCATAATGACCAAGAATGGAGTCATGGGGGAGCCCAAGTTTTAAGTGACGAACAGAGGAAGAGAGTTTTGAAAAAAAAGAAAAAAGAAAAAAAGAGGAAAGAGAGTCAGAGAGAACCAGGATAGATAGAGTGGTGTCACTGAAGCCAAGAAAATAGAGAGTTCTGGGGGTGTATCATCAGTAGTGAACATTAGAAGATAAAGACAGAAATGGCCATGGAATTTGCCAATATGGACATCATCACCAACTTGGTGAAGGTAGTTTTAATGGAGTGATGAGTCTTGAAGTTAGATAGTGATGGACTTTGGAATGAAAGGAATTGAGGCTGTCGAGATGAGAGTGTGGGTGGCTCTGCAATACATTTACCTGAGGAGGTAAGGAAAGAGAGCAGTGTTTAGGGGAGACAGAGAGCTGGAGTGGTTATTTTTGGATCAGAAAGACTTGAGTATATCTATTTGGCCAGGATAGCGACGTTGGAGGAGTGAGCTGTGAAACCTGATGAAGCCAAATCTTGTCGAGACAGTCTCAGGGCCCACTGGAGCTGGAGTGGAGCTAGGATGGTGCTGCTTTCTGGGGAAGAGAGGGCGCCAATGATCTGCACCTGGAGGAAAAAAGTAAGGAAAACTAGATGGTGGTTGATTTATATTATGGGTCTTGAACTTGAAGAAGCACCCACCAGTGCCCCTGGTTACTTAGTGAGCTAGGAGATGGAGTCATGCTCACTGATGAGACAGGGTTGGTTAACAACTGTGAAGAGATGAGTGAAGGTTTGGAACAGGTGCTATGAGATGAGGGGAACAGAGCCACCAAGAACAATATTGTGGACTCATCTAAGAGCAGGGACTGGGGAATACCTGAACTTCTTCTCCAAGGAGCTCGGAAACTTGGGAAAGTTACATCTAACTCTCCCCAGCATGGTGGACCTCTCCTTTCTTTGGCAATGCTTCTGTTAATATCAGGTGCAATTGGCATTCTCTGGCTTGCCTTTTCCTTTGAAATGTCATTAGCAGTACACAAAGGGTCCATAATGTCTCATGGGTACTACCAAAGAGCTTTAGATCTGGGCAAAACCTAAAGAATTACAGAGCAATTAGCACGCTGGTAATAATTTTACTTCAGTCACCTACAGCAGGATTTTCCAGACTATTTGCTGGGAATGTGAGTGTCTTGCGATATTTTACTAGGTGCTCCATGAGAGCAAAGTTTTCCTAGATCAAGAAAATTAAAACATCATTGCATGCATTCTCCTCTTAGAGGCTCATTACATGTTAGTTTGTAAAAGGCTCTGAGAAGTCCTCCTAGATTGTCATTTGTTTAACTTTGTGTAACGCAGTAGAACACGCTTGGGAAAACATGATTTCGTGCTTGGCCACAGCGCCCTGAAAGCGCTGATCCCACCAGCGGCCAGCAAATCGAGTCTGCTGGGGACTCCATCTGTTGGGCCTTGACTGGGACCGCTTACACTCCCACGGAGATCCCCTGGATCTCACGGCCAATGCTTTGATTTTCAGTAAGGCCGGGCTGCCTCCCTGAGGCTCTCACAAGCCGCCCAAGAGTGAACGGAATCCATGGCAGCCGCTGGATCTGAGAGTCACTTCCAACGGCACTGCTGTTAAGACAGTAAATAGTCAAATAATACAATAATACAATACAATACAATACAATACAATACAATACAATACAATACAATACTTGAGGGACTCTGAGCGTACCCCCAGATTACTGAAGCACGGAAAGCAGTCGCTACCATGGTCCCACAACCAACTGAACTCAGGACGTGACCCTGAAGTGAGGAAACACAGAACTCGCAGTGTGCGAACGATAAGTGCTGTACCGAACCACCCTAAGCTCACACGCTACGTCCTGAGCACACGCGTTACGTCCTGAGCATGCTCACATGCTATGTCCTGAGCACCCATGTTACGCTCTATGCACGCACGCACGCTACGTCCTGAGAACGCTCACATGCTAGGTTCTGTGCACGCACGCACACCGCGCCCTGGGCGCCCGGGCTCTGTCCCGACGGAGCATGTTGCGGCTCCTGTCAGCCTGAGGCGCCCTCCGAAGGCTTTATACACAGTAAGTTCCGCGAGGTTAAACTTCTCTGAGATCGCGGTGTCCCCCTTGTCGTGGAGTACGGACTGGGAGTTCTTTTTAGGCCTCTGCTCATTTTCATCCTGAGTGAACTTGGGTGCTGACGCCTTTTGCAGCCCGTTTAGGTTTGTGCTACATCCCGCTGCCCGGGGCTGGCCCTAAAGTCAGTGTTGCTTCGGCTGAGGGGAGGCTGTCGGTGCGGCCTGTAACCTGGGGCTGCCAGGTACCTGCTGAAGCTGTAGCGGCGCCCCTGCGAGGGTACCCACAGGTCGTCAGCTTGTTTTGGTTTGCCGGCGGTGATGCATTGTCTGCGAATGCCCGAGCTTTTCTTACACCAAGGCTACCTCATTTGCCAAATATGGGAATGATCCTTTGTTCATGTTAATTGAAAATGACATCCTTATTCATCATATGCAATTTTTTTAGTCATTAAAATTCTGTCCAAAGCCTATCCAACTGAGGGGAACGGCTGAGTAATACCCGGGGCTTGTTAATCTATTGTTATCAGCCTTCTGTTTTATCCTCCTGACATGAACAGAAACAGGAACTCTGATGTCCAAACTTTGCCTTTGATTCTGCACCCGAAATGTAATGCTGGAGCAATTAGACTCGCCATCTAGAAACATATTTTTTGGCCTAGCTCAACCAGAAAATGTCTAGAGTCTTTCATTTTACCTGAGGGGTCAGAGGCTTAGATCTCTGATTATATTCCCCTTGGAAATATAAATTCCTATGTTAAATCTTCCTTTTAAATTTACTTTGTAACAATTGAGCAACTATCTAGTAGGACTGATTAAGATACTGAGCAGAAATGAGCTTCTGAAAGTTAAAAAGAAAAAAGCCTTTAAAAATGACTCTGGGTCTAAATTATACTGCTAATCAGCACCTGAATGAAGATAGAGCCATAGGCTGTATGTGTTTAACGTCTTACTCTTTCTTTGTGACCTTCTGAAAAGTAGTAAAAGTTTTTTTTAATAATTTATATTAGATGTCAAAATGTGTTTTATTTATTTTTTTTGTAATAAGGGTTCCATCCCTTTGGTTAAATTTATGTTTATATTTGACACTTTCTTGAGGTACATAAATTCGCCTGACAGTGGAAGTCCACACGCTCATAGTACCCATGGCCAGGTTGAGCTGAATTTGGACACATGACATAAATAAAAGTGGTTTTATGTTTCACCTTCATCTGGTAGGTGAGCACTCCACCTTTTCTTGTGAAACATAATCGGTTGTGACATGGCAAAATTAGATCCTGGCTATTTATTATCTTCTGAAATCAAACCCCATAACTGGGGAAGCATGTGGTAGGTCTGCAGGGGCAGCTTGCATGCAGAGAGGAAAGGGGGGGGCTTTCCAGTTTTATAAGCTCAAGGTGATTTTCTCCAACATCTCGAGCATTTTAATTAATTACCCTGAAAGATTGAGTAAATTATTATTTGAATACTTTATGGCATTACATGTTAACATTTCAAGGACAAAGTGCTGTACTTTGCTTTTCAACAATGCCTCATCTGTCAGAATATATCTCTGAAATTTATGTAGTCTGCTGCAGAGTAAAGGGGGGACAGAACTGGAATCCTATGAATCATTAGGAGACATCAGCGTCAAGTATGATCTGTCCCACAACAAAAGGAATATTTATCGGTATCTGATTTCCAGTTAGAAATTAACAAAATTAACGGTGAAATCAATTAGCTGCATTTTCTCAGCACATGTTAAATAAAATTGGCTTTCTTTGATGAAGTTCTTCTGGGCTTTTTTTCAACCCTTGGCAGAGGTGAAAGGCTAAGCAAATGCCTTCAAACCAAGATGAAATAAATTTTTCAAAAATGGTTTTGGGCATGCTAGTTTTGCCCTGGGTGCTGTGTGTTCACAAAGTATGTGGTAAGAGGTGTGCTCTTCTGTTTATGCTCATAGATAAAAGGTGTTTCAGCCTGGATATTGAAATCTTTAATATATATATGTGAAAAAGCATTCTTCAGCCTGCAGAAAGCCTCCATGCTGAGTTTGACCAAGTCTGTTTAAATGCAGAAATTGTGTAATGTGTCATAGACTGTTTAGTTGATCTGTGTAACCAATAACAAGCTTCTCTCTGCAGATATAATCTTTCTTTCTCCGTCAGGGCACTCAGCCTTTTACTAACTTCATCCTACCATCAGTAGATTAGATTAAATCCCCATTTACTGCATCATATTAATATTTTCAATGGCACACTAATCCAAGAAATAAATGTGTCAGTTTCTATGGCTACATTGTAATGGGCATAGACATCAGAGAGTGCCTTAAGGCCACATAAAAGACTTAATGTACAGATTGAATAGAAGCACATTATTTATTACAAAATTATCAAGCTGAGAAATTTAGCAATCTCATTTTTGAAATTTCCTCATTTGACCTGGGCCAATTTGTCTGAGTGATAATACTGAATATTTAGTATCACAATGTTTTTGCAGTTTTAAGGATAAAGTGTTTCAAACTAATTTAATTCAAAGCAGTTTGTTGAATGGAGTGATTTTATGTCCTTGAAATGTTTATGGATACTTCTTTCCTAGTTTTAGTGACTAAAAATTCAAGTGGGACTAAGGCATAGGCCCCTTTATTATAATCCTGATGAGGGGAGTCTGTTTAGCAAAAACATTAACAGAGAGAGATGGAAACAAACCCATTTGGCCTAATTCTGTCATCTGACATGAACAGGTGGGAGAGATAAGAACAGGGCTGGAAGTGGGGAGTGGAAAACTGTGCCCCCCGCCCCCCCCCCACTCAGACTCAGAGGAAGGAAGGTTTGTAAAGAAAAACCTTTCATTCTCCCAAACCTCACGCTCCCCATTTCACTTCTATCATAAGAGAAGTGCTAGGTCCCTTTGATAAAATAGAAGAGACCCTCTCCCCACACAAAGTCAGCTGCCTTCCTTCAGTATATTTACATTTGAACCAAAACCAAAATTGAAGATGACAATTTCAAATTGGTTATTTGGCGTCATACAATAAAAAAAAAATTAAACATGTCTGAGTGGATTTAATTTTTTCTTAAAGAAAATGTAGGCAAACTCATTTTGAAGTTGAGTGCAGCCTTTGGTGACTGGTAGCTAAAAATTAGAGTATTGGAATATGACTAATTATTGTTGATTCATCAATTTATTCATTGAACTGTGTACGTAAAAATCGAGGGAACTGTTTTCCTGAAAGTTTGCTGGTAGAAGAGCTCTCAGATCAGAGGCTGTTTGGCTGGTGCTACTGTGTATTATCTGGCGGAGTCTTGACATTTTTCAGGGAGATGTGTAGGGCCCACTTCTGACTGTCTTTTTTTCATATTTGTTTGCTTGGTTTTTTCCCTTGTTTGGCATGATTTATCATTTAAACAGATGTAAAAACTGGAGTCACTGCTACAGTATTCATTGACATATATAAGTCATTTGTACTTGGTGTTGCGTTTGGAAAATTGTATTTCAGTTCGGGTTTCGGGTAGAGAATGTTTAAAACTTGTGGATATTTTGCTGTGTTCTGTTGAAAGACAATTAATTTTTTTTACTATTTCTTTATACTTTCTAAAAAGCTACTAATAACAGTGTAGACTGTAACATTGACAAAAGCTGACATTTCTAGAATTTCACATGTCAATAGAACAGTGGAAGGAGCCAGTGGGAAGACAAGAGAGACTTAGCAAAGCATGTTAGTGGCTTAAACTGAGCCCTCCCAATCTATTGAAGTCTTAAACTTTATATTCTGGAAAAGTCCATTTCCAGTAAGTCAGAATAACCCTCATGGTGACACTTCAATCAGTGCTGAGAAGAAGTAGATGATATTAATAGGAGGCAGCTTAAAATTGAACAGACAGGAAGTTGTTATGTAAGAATTAGTTTGAAATAAAATGTCTGCATGCATTGGCATATTTTTATGTTATTAGAGATTGTTATCTGTCCTTTCATTTAAAAGTGGCTAATACAGATTTTTGCAGCTATTTTCCAATACAATATTAGCCCTCATCCTCTCATTTCTCTGAGAAGTGAATAAGGACCCTTTGTTCTTAAAGAAGCACGTATCTCTTTGACTTTGTCTCTTTAGCACTTAGTTTATATTTTGATAATAAAAACATAGTACTTTGACTTCTTTCAAAATTCAAGTACAAAGTACCTGAAAGACCTAATTTAAAATAAATATATACTTTTTATAAACTTGGTGAATGGAACAAGTATTTTAGTAAAAGCATTCTGTGGGCTAGTCATATTGAAAGTTATTTAAGCCTGTGAGTGAAAGAAATGTTCCCTACCTTCACATTTCTTTATAGTCTGAGCTTTAAGTGGATTATATGTATTGTGTACCTAAAACATTGGGTATTGTTTTCATAAAAACCTTCATATAGCAACAAGTGTCTTCTGTATAACAGTATTTTTCTCTTGAAGTTAAAAATACGAGGTTTTTTCCCCCCTATTCTGCTACTGAGGCTTAATGGTGAATTTAGAGGGGATAAATGCAGATATTCTTGCAGCAGAAAACACGAAAGGAAATTTCTATAGCGTTTTACCCTCTTGTTTCCTAAAAGAATGAGTTATCGTTTTTCTCTCCCATGGTCATTAATAATGACAGATGTACATGGTGCAGAGTTCACCTACATTATTGTCAGTAACAGGGATGGCAAGAGAGTATTTATTACAAGAAGAGGAGGGACAGAAAGACATGATGTTGAAACAGACCACAGGAGCAGAGTTCAGTTGTTTGTTTTCTATTGAAATAAAATATAATCATTCCCTAAGCTTTCTTAATAGCATTTATTTCAAAGCACTCTTACTGCAAATATATTTCATCTCCATAAATGCTCCTTATAGTGTTGACTTAAAAACTGAAATGATCAGGCACTCATTTTTATTTTTCCAGTAAACCTGTCTAATAACCACATATATTGGAACGACTCTTAAAATATCATTTAAATTGTTGATATGAGGACAGCTTGATTGTTAAGGTCTCTTTCTCCCCGATGTAGAGCTAAGAGGATTTAAAATAGAGACAGCTAGCAATTAAATTGTAATTTAAAATTTTGCTTAAATAAATATAATAATAATAATCTGTAGGTTCCAAGAGGAAGAGTTTACACAGTGCCTTTGTATAGCCTCTCCTTGCTTCTCTCCCTCCTTTTCTGTTCCTCCTTCCCCTGTCCTGCCTCTCTTTCTAATTTTAGCCTGTTAAGGCAGCTATACTTGGAATTCCTTTCCTGACTTAGTCTGTTGATTGTCCTTCGAGGTACAAAGGAAAGCCTGTTTTTGGAGTCAGGTTTTCTCTGCCTCCCCACACTCCCCCACCCCGGCGACAGCAGCAGCAGCCCAGAAATAGCCTCTTCATTGCAAATCTCTGACTGACTGTGAATTAAAAAAAAAAAAAAGGTGGAGGGGGTGGGGTAGGGGGAAAGGAAACTGAATAAATGTGAGGTTCTATTCTTCCTTAATTTCAGAATCAAGAAAGGGATTGGATGAGAGACATAGCTTCTTTTTCACATTAATTTATAGAGAAATCACACAAATTCACAAGTGACGTGATATGCTAATGAAGATATATTAAAAGAAAACTTAAAAGCCATTTTACCACTTAGCTGACAAAAGTCATGTGACTTCTCAACATTATTCTTGAGAACAATTGTAACAAAGATACAGTCTAGAGCATGGCGCATAGTAGGTACCCTCGAGAGTTTAGCTTTGTTTTTCTTAAGAACAAAGTTCCTGTCTTGTTCATTGTCCTACCCTGTTAACCATGAGCATCGTGCCCAGACCTAGAACGTATTAAATAAATATTAAATAAATATGTGCAACATATGTGTGAGGCATAGAGATGTACGGGACATACAGGCATTAATTGATTAAATAAAATTCGTGTCCATAAATATATTTTAAGATAGTTATAGCCATGCCCTCATACCGTTTGCAAGTGGACCCCTGCTGTGGGGCGTCAGGACCTTGCAGCGCTGTTTGACTCAAGGAGGCCTCCCAGCGCATGGCCTCAAGGCCTCGTGGCTAGAGTTTGGCCAGGCTGGCCCATTGAAAATGATGCTTTCAATTCTCTGATTCCCTTTGGAAATGTTTCTTTAAAAGCAGACTTTTAAGGCATTAGGGGTTCTCCTCTAAAAAAAAAGAATATAAGCGTTTTCCAAATTAAAATCAAGCCAAACAAACACAGATCATTAAGAAATAAAACTGATCTAATATCCCCAAATCACTAGCTATAGGCCTATCAAACAGTATTAAGAAGAGTAAGGCAAGGTCAGAACTCAACTGAAATGATGTTGCTGTTTCAAAAAGCTATTCTCAGCTAGTCAGGATGAATTACATCACTGCTTTAGTTGACTGGAAGCATTCAGAGCAGAGAACCAAATTAAAACAGATCTCTTTGATTAATATGGCTCAAGGTAAAACAATTTTATCTTTTCTCCCCTTTATAAATATTTCATGATCCAATTTAAATTATGGGGAAATGGAAAGAAATGCATACACAATTTTTGGTAAAGATATGGAATTACAATAGCCATAGACAGCCTACCGCGCAGTATTTGCTTTTTTCAAATAGCTCCCAATTGTCAGTTATCTATGGCTTTTTCAAATGGGATGGAACTACCTGTTACCCTTTGCCTCAGTTTTATCCTCTCCTTCACCATTGCTTTGAACATGATGCCAAAGGGAGCTCGCGTTTCATCCTGCCTGACAAGTCCCTCTCAGTTCTTAGAGCTTTCCCAAGTAACGTGATCAATACCTTCAATACTTTTCTTAGACATCATGCAAAGATACTTTTTTAAGCGCTACTTTTCAGGGATACTGAACGACACCCTGAACGTGCAATCAGAATGTGAAACTTGAAGCCACCATAGATACATGGAGTTCCTCTTCTGTTGTGCAACAAGAGAGATATAAACAGCCTTAAGCAAATGAGTGTGTGTGGCTTAGGGAGCTGCGGCAGTCTCTGTTTCTGCTGACCCACAGCTCATCTGTGCTGTGGTCCTGAATCGACTTCGTAGCCTCCTTTCTAGGTAAGAATCAAATTCTTCCCATTTAAAACCCTTCCATGTGCACTGTCAGATACAGCAAGTCAAGATTTATCATCTCTACCACACCCCGTCCCCCTGACCCCGCCAGGTGAACTCCGACCAGTGGGAGGGGCTGTTGTCCCGGCTCTGGGAGGAGGAGTGCCGACTGCGGAGGTTTGCGGGGGACTGTGGAGCTGGGGGCTCTCGCACTGCTTGCTTGCTCTCTCTGCTCTGTCCTAAAGTTCACAAACTGCCTCATGAAACGTTACCTGTCCCCAAGCTTGGAACACAGCACAGGTAGAATTAGGCTTTATGATTCTTGGTAATAGTACTAACATTTTTCATACTTTAGCTGTTTGTATGGATAATACTTTTTGCCCCATTTCCTTTTTGTCTTCATTTCTTTCCTTCTGAGCTGATTCATCTTTCTCCCTCAACAGCGCCTGCATTCTCACCTGCAGCTCGCTGCACCGGCAGCAGGGGGTTGCCACTTACTACGTCTAACATTTGTCTTGAGTTAAAAGGACAAAATGATTGTTCTGTGTATAGGATTGTCAGGCTTTCAATTGCCTCTATTCTTTATAGTCCAATAAATAAATTTTCCTTTTTTTAATAGCACATTTTCTACATCATAGCCCTTAGCAAACAAGCACAAATCAATAAGTATTGAACTTCATTCAGTATCATCCATGTAAATAAAATGCCAATCGTTCAGGTTCTTAGTCTGGAAAAATCTTAGTCTTTCATCAAGACTATCCGGAACCTTTCACCTCCCACCAGAAGGGAACTGGTGAGGAGCAGTTCTCTGTGCCAGAGTGATAGCAGATCTCTGCTTGTGTATATCCTGGGTGGGTGGGCTTAGGGACCCTGGGACCAGTGAATGGGATGCACATTCTTGGGTACCAAGCATGGTGCCTCTCCTGGTCATATCCTGTTGGGGAAAGAGAATGTCCTCACTCCAGCGGAGACTTCATGGTGAAAAAAGAACTGAAGGAGACACTGTGAACTTACATGCACCCTCAAGAACAGGGGAAATGTCTCCGTCCAAGCCTCAAGGGGAGGAGGGAAATGGAGTCGCAGCAGACACGCGGGGCACCTGAAAGCACTCGAGGAAGTCCATGCTCGCTGGCAGGACACAGGCGCTTACCTCCATGGTCATAGATTTGGAATCACAGGGGCACATCTGTGCCTACAGCAGAATCCCTCAAAGATGCTCACCCCAGACCAGAGCTGCCTCGTGCAGCCAGTGGGGTGACCCACACCCCAGTTCCTGGCCGGAACTCTGCCAGGACCGCAGGTGGTACAGGAGCTGTGTGACTCTGGCTCATTCTGACCCGCCCTGCTTTCAGTTTGCTTCGTAAAATGAAAAAAATTCTACTGGCTTTTTGGATCATTGTGAGGATTCAGTTTTGAGATAGTGTGTGTGAAATTGATTTATAAAGTACAATACAAATGGTATTCTAGTATCACAGCTGGTAGGGTCAGAGTTGCTTTGTTGTTAGACTATATTTTCCCTGAATTCAAGTATTTGGAGAGACCGTATATGACACAACTAGGAAACAGTATGAGGAAGAACGTTATTAAACGTGGGGCAGGCATTTTGCATGCTAAAGAGATTCAATCTCTGATACCTAACGGAAAGGGTATCTTTCTGAGTAGAAATTAATTCTTTTCACATAAAACTGACATGAGAGATGATTTATTTATAACAACAACTCACTACCCTAAAAGCAGAAAAACTACCAGCATGAGAAATAAGCGTTCTGTTAATCACATCGTGTAGTTTTACCCTCCTAGGAAGTGGAGATCTCTCTCCCCTTCACGTGCACTCTTCATGGTGCCTGAATCATGAGTAAGCCATTTGACTTACCCATGTTGAAGAAAAAGTTACTCTGGAACTTGTCCAGGTGATAAGAAGGACGTTACGCGGGACTGTCGTGATAGGCGGTGTCAGGACCGTTGCAGTGGGGAGAGAGATCAGGCCCGGCTCCGAACACGGGAGGCAGTGGGGATGTACAGTCAGAGCTAGTTCGCAGGGAGAGGGGAGGATGGAACGTTATTAAGGGTGACTGCTGTGGGGAGGGCTAATCCTCGCTAAACTGGCCTAACAGGATTCTTGTAGAAGACGAGCCTGGGTGATCAGATGCTGGTCAGGGGGTGATGGGAAATTTGATCTGATGTTGAGGTTGGGGGGTCCTCTCTAAACTGGCTTAGAAGGATGATGGACACCACAGCCCAAGGCGGAAGAGGGCTCAGAGGAGGCTGACTCAGGTCTGGTCCAGGGGTCTCTGTCATCCTTCAGCCGCTGCCTTTCTCCCCTGTCCTCAATTCTCCGGGCGGCACATCTGCTGCCATGGCTCTCGCTGTGACTCTGCAACCCAGTCCAGGAACGTCATAGCACTAGGTATCCAGTCCTGTGATTTTCATGTTTTATTTTCATAGATTTCTTTTAGACTAGCATCTCCAAATCAAACTTATCAACTATCTTCCCTTGACCATTTTTGCCAGTATCATCTCTGTTCTTCTGGCCCTTCAGGCTGAAACTCAGAAGTCTTTGACTGCACGCTTTTTTTTGTCACATCAGTAAATTCTGTCAGTTTGTCGTCTTGGACTGTGCTAGAATTCCTGTTTCACCAGCGCCATCTCAGGGCTGTGTCACCATGAGAGCCTTTATCTGTGGCCCCGGTCTTCAGATCTGCTTACGTGTAGCACAGGATCGTCCGGTCGGCCTCAGCCACAGCGCAGTGTCCACATTCCTCTAGGGGCGCCTTACTTTCTCTTGCGTGAAATCTGAAGCCTTGCACGGCCTCCCTGTGGGGCTAGCCCTCTGTTTCCCAAGGCCTGGCATCTCATGCTCTCTCGGAGCGCTGTGCACACGCTCCTGGGCCTTGGCCTTCTCTGTGCCACCCTCGCCTTCGACGCTCACTCTTTCCCCAAGTTCTTTGCTTCCTTTGAAGCACAAGGTCAAGGGCCACATGTTCCTTCTAAGTTTTCCTGATCCAGTTCACCTTCATTTTTCCCCAGTCTCTAACATTCAGAAGCCATCTACTATTTTGTATTTCAGCACTTAATATTCCACTATTTTTACACTATATTTCATTGTCACTTCATCAGTTTTTGTGAATAAATAATGTCTCAACGGTGAGGTTCGGCTCTTAAGGGCCATGTTTCATCCAGATCCCTCTGGATATCTTACAGGATACATGGTAGATAAATGTTCATTCCATACTTGCCGCTTGATTGCTGATCAGCTTCCTAACCCGGAAGGTGTTTCACTCTTTACCTGCTGCTTTTTCTCTGTTCTACAGATACTCAGCATTTTGTTAAGAAATGCAAATGTGGGGACTACATTTACTAGTTACTTATCAATGCACTTCTTAGTCCTCCATCCTGCGAGCACTTGGGTGGCGATACTAGCAGAGAACACAGTCTCTTCCTCTCTTCAGCTGAAGTTCGGTAGATGTTTGTCCGCAGAACTGACAAACGGCATATCTGCAGACAGGTGTACTGTTGCAGGAGTTAGGACTTGGGAGGAGAAGAGACCTGCCCGCGGTTACTTATTTCTTTGGCAGTGCTTATTGCCCTGGATTGAAGTGGAGAACTAGAATCATTATCTGGACAATGGAAGCCGTAAAGGAAAAGCAAAGTGTATAAATATCAAGGACAGTGAGGAAATAGGGGATGGTTTATGAACTTTGAAAGTTAATGCTTTATCTTTGCATAATAATATCTACAAGCCACACTGAAGCCATGTTATTTAGGTGAGGGGAGTGCCTGGTCACAGCTGGGGGTGTATCTGGGGTCCTCTGGAGGAGGGCAAGGGGCGAATGGAGCCTATTACGTTATGTCATTTCTAGATAGAACACTTAATATTATTTAAATCAGGTCTTCCAAATCTGTCCAAGAGAAGACTCAGTTTCCATTAAGTAGATTTATTGAGACCATGAACATTCTTCTCTAGCTCAGGGATTTGTGTTTAGTTTTCTGGGATACTATCCAATGATAATGTCTTGAATTCTGTGAAAGAAAAACTAAGATAAAAAATATTTCTACTCTCCATGCTGGCCTCAAAATAAATTGAACTCTGAAGACTGTGGCTGTGATCCCCGTGCTCCCACCGACCCCAATAGCTATTTGGTTTCAAACAACGTGTTTAGTGTGGTTTTGCTCAATAAAGTTTTGGATATTCGTTGCTGCTGTTATTTTTATTCATTTTTTGAGGTTTCCTTGATGGTTTCTAGGGCATACCAAAGGGATAGTTAATAAAATGAAGAGGTTATAATGGTTACAGAAACTAACCAGGTTTATTTTATATTGAGCAGTTTATTAACAAAGAAGCATTTTCTTTTCTGGGAACTAGTATCCAAGGGGGAAGAGGTACCCTGAGTGGAGGACATTCCACGTGAAACTTGGTCAGCTCGTCTAGTTCCTGAGACCTGAGCAGTGGGCTGGTGCTTTGTGATGTGTCAGGAGGATGGGGAGCGCATCAGCGACTGACATCTGACGTTCGGAGACTCTCCTTCTGCTCCAAAGCCACCCACCCTTTTCCAATCCCTGCTCTTTCTTGTCCCCTCCCTCCTTTTAAATGGCATCTCAGTGAATCAGATACAAGACTTCCCTTAGCCACGATACCCTCCCCATGTCTGTGGACTTTTCGTGACTATCGTAAAAAAGAAAAAAAAAAAGGAACAAAAGCAAAAAAACTATTTCCACCAAACTGTAATTTATCGTATAGCTGGTAATCCTCCTCTGTAGGTGCAGTTCCTACCTGAAAATCAGAAACACTATGCTTTCTCATATTTCTAGCTTTACCTGTGGTAAATGTTCTCTATCTCACAGAGACTTCTAAAAAATTACTTTTGATTAGGATGGAGTCATGTGACAGTTCCAGTCACCTCTCCCATCCCTCTTAGAGGTAATTGTACATTTTTACATTTTTTTCAAAGTTGCTATCCCACTTACCTCATAATTTTCAGAAGATGATCTTGAAACATTTGTGAGCAGAAAGCTGAGATGGGTAAGTGAAGGAACATTTAGATTTCTAGCCAGCACACCCAAACCCTGTCTGCGCCCACTGCTCATCCTTTCTTGATGCTCTTCCACCTTGGTAGAGGCTGCGGTCCTCTTTCCAAATAAGGCTGAGACCTCCACCTGTGGTCTCTACACTGTTTCCTCATCCCTCAGGGACTTTGATCCACCAGCCATCTTCTCTGTTTCCATGTCTTCAGTCTTGAGTCCCCTTTGTTCTGATAATGCTCATGTCTGTTCCGTCTTGAAAATTCAGTTGCTCGAACCCAAGTTGCTCTTAAGCTCTTGCTCCTATCTTCTTCCTTTTACAGCTAAACTTTTTGAAAGATCAGTCTTTTCATGTTACACACTGTTTCCACCTGTTCTGACTCTTCATTGCCTGACGCCTGCCTTAGGCCCTTAACGCTTTAAAGGTCAACAGTGTTCTCCGTGGGCACTTGGCTCTGGGAAGTCTCTCCTCGCAGCGTCTGGCTCACTGTACAACATACCCTGCTTTTTTCATTTCCCTTTCTGACTGTTTCTTCCCATGTTCCTCTTCTTCTGTGGACTTTTTAGATCATGAGCCAGTGCTTTCCATTTAATTCACTGAAAATCGTGGCCAGCTGTGGCCATGTCTTGGGTTGGAGTATGCTGAGCTTGTGGATGGTGTGGTTAAGAGCCTGTCATAACTGCTGACTTTCCCCAGGGCTCGTCTTTGGACCTTCTTTCTATAAACATAGACTTCTCCTGGTGACTGATCCCAAATAAATGGCTTCAACCACTACCCATAAACCAATGTCCCTAAAATTATAACTTCAGTGGATTTCTCTCCTGGTTTCTAAACCTCCCTAGTCAATTGCCATTTAGGCAGCTCTAATTAAATACCTTAAATTTCTCAAAATAAAGACGTTCAAATGGTACCACCTTTCCTCCCAGCCCTCCGTGTTTTCCTGCTGTAATCTCGAATGCGAAGAGTTGTGCCAGTTACCTGGTCCTGCAGCTGAAAGCCTGGGAGGGTTCTAGATTGCTCCCTCTTTATCTTCCTCTGCATCCAATGCATTGCTCCCACCTCTCTGTTCTTGATATAAATCGCTCTCCTAGTCACACCCCCTCCGCCGCTTTCCTTTGCTACTTCCTCTCCTTGACATCAGCCCTCGTCACTTCTCCCTGGGGCGCTTGAACATCCATCCTTTTTGCTGCCAGCTCCTTTGTGTGGCACACAGGCCCTCCTGGTTGGACTTCTCCCATGTGTCTGCTCTCAACACCCCCTCACCTGTACATGCCCTTGAACCTGCCTGTGCCTTGCTGTTTCAAGCCACCATGGAATCACATGGGCTATTCTTCCTGCCCCTGGTGCTCCTGTTGGCCTTTCCTGCCTGACTGCTGCAGACTCTTCCCATAATACTCCTTCCAGAAGTCTTTCTAGCCTCACCAGACCCAGCTTGAGACTGGTGTGCTGCTTCTGGGCCAAGAGCTGCCCCCATTCCCTGCTGTCCTGACATTAGGAGAGTCGCAGTTGCTGATGAAGTGGTTACAAGCCTGGGCTCCACAGTCAGGTGCCTGGAATGTAGCTAGGCTCCAAAAGCCACATCATCGTGGTAGCAAGTTAACCTCCCGTGTCTGTGCCTCACTTTCCTGATATTTAAAATGGAGATATTACCAAGCATATTGGGTTCTTGTAAAGATTACATGAACAAAACGCTCTGAATGCCTTCTACACAAGAGTAAATCTTAATGAAAGTTGGTTTTTATTTTTATTTTTACTCTTTCTTCCTCTTCTTTCCCTTTTCCTCCTTTCTTCCCCTTTTCCTCCTCCTCCGCCTCTTCTCCTCCTCCTCCTCACCCCTTTCCTTGTCTTTTTAATTCTCTGCCTCCTCCTCCTTCATAACCGTCTCCCCACCCAGGCTCCTGTGGAAGCTCTCTGGGTACTGAGACTGTTCATTAAATTCCGTGCCCTATAACCTGTCGTAGAGAATAGTTCTCATTGGACGGTGGGGAAAATATGTTTTTTTCTGCCTTCAAAAAATTATTTTCATCATTCACTGTTAGTGAACACATTTCATTAAACTAATGATAAAACACAGAGGTCTTCAGGAAACCTACGTGAATGCTAAATACACAAGAATAAGGTCCTATGTTAATTATTATAGAACAAGGGTTCTTTTTGTTAGTCATTGTCACAAATGTTCAATATTGTGGGATTTAATTTGTGTTTGTTATTTGATTTTTGTGCTGCAACTAGTTAAGATTGTCAACATTTAAACCATTATTAATCTGTCCTCAGAAATGCTGTCAAACATTTATGTATATCACTTTCTATGTATCAGGCATGGTTAAAAGAGTTTTGCATATATGAACTTACTCCATTATTGTCTTCATTTATAAGGTCTAATATTCACAAGTTATTTTTTACAGTTACATAGATTACTTATTTTATATATAAGAACTGTATATAATTATAATTATACATTTTCCTACTAGAATAGAAATGACAGGTATGATTTTATATCTTGGAAAGTCAAGGAGAGGAATGTTGCTTTCCACCAGAGAAGGATGTATGAAAAATCTTCAGTGCATCAGATATGCAAATTAAATAGGTAAAATAAAGTCTTTATTTTTAAAAATTGTGCCCACAGTTCTAATCAGGGATGGAGTTTTTAATAGGAGATACGCATCTCTGTTTTTTGTAATGGGTGGAGCCTGATCCTTGGCGTGAATTCTTATTGCCACCATTTACAAAGAGTAATGTTGGGACAGTCAAGCTTGGGGATACAGGAAGCTTCAGTTTTCCACTGTGCATTTAGGAGGGAGTGTGTCTAGAAGTCATAATGTGTTATATTTGTTATTATTGGAGTTTCAAATTGGAGTATTAGCGAAGTTGTAGCCTCAAGATTTTTGTTCTTTTTCACAAATGAAGAGGGATTTCAGGAGATTTGGTTTTCTGTGCTTAAGTAAGTTCAGAAAATGACAGCACGTGAAACTCTCCTTCTTTGGGATCTGCAGTGAGAGTAAGAGGTACTAAGAGAGTCCGCAGAAGGGCACTTGTTCAGTTTGGCTTAACTCACTCACTGTCTCTTGAATCCTATCCTCCTCTACCCCAATATCTACTAATATTTCTAGGCACATTAGTAGTCTGTGGAACACAGTTTGTGTAATGTTGGCATTTACTATTTTGAGTTTAATCCTATAAAATGTAGAACGTTATTTTTATTAACATTAAGTTTGTTGCATTTAGTCATACTGAGCTTTTGGTCATACTGAGTTTGACCCACAAGCGTCTAAGTTGAGAGTAACTGACAGCAAACAAGGAAATTAATTTGCAAATTAGACTCTTAGGGAGAATTTTTGTTTGCCTTTATTCTTAAAGGTACCTGGGGCCTCAGAGTTTAAATGGCATTCACACTATGTTTCAATTCAACATTACAAAGAGCAGAAAAAGTAGTAGATTGTTAGTGAAAGAATCTTGGGGAAGGTTTGAAATGCAAAGCATCTGTGAGACTATAGAGCTGTGAGACATATACTTTGAGGCGGGGATGGCAGGCGGCCCATAATTTGTGAAGAACAGGGGTTCTTTTTGTTAGTTATTGTCACAAGTATTCAGTATTAGGGGATTTAACTTGTGTTTGTTATTTGATTTTTATGCTGCAACTAGTTAAGATTGTTTAAATTTTAGCATTTAAAACATTATTAATCTGTTTTCAAAAAGCAGTTGTGTGGTTGCTCACTCATTTGTACTTTGATTTGACCTAGTAATGGAGAAGGATGCTAATGAAAGCTCACTGGTGATCCTTTTGTGCAAGTGAAGCAAACTTCCTGCTCGTCTAGGCTTCAGCCATGACCCATATTTGTTCATAAATTATCCAGCAGTACATGTACAAAACTGTTGTGAGGATTTTTTTTTTTCCAGAATGGTAGAAATGTTATGCATAGCTGTGCCATTTGATGCTTCTTACTCTTCACAAGACCTGCATTCAGTGACATCCAAGAAGGAAGCGGGTCCTTCTGTGTTCCTATGGTTTGGTATCCTCTCCCTCATCAGTTAAATGTTCTCCCTTTTCCCTGTGTAGCATCCATGACTGAAGTTTATCGCTTGACCAATTTGGCCATCTTTTTTCTATTAGGAGGAAATAGGAGCATTCAGGATTTTTTTTTTTCATAGAAAATTTTGCTCTCATTTAAGCTGTCATTAGCAAACCTTGGAAACATTCACTCATTGGTATTGTCAACACATGACACTTAGCCTGATTATTCAACAAATTTTGTTTCCTCCGGAACATGAACTTTGGTTCTCATGTGAACTTTTAGTGAAAGAAACTGAAACTTGGCTTGGAATGGAATTTTGTTTCTACCATAATCCACGGGATGGTGCACCATTTTCTCTCTTTTCCCTTCTGTCGTCTACGAAGGTGTAAATGTTCTGGCTCTGACAGAGCTGTGCAATGGAGAGCCACTGAGTTCCAGCAGTAGTCCTTATAACTAACTAACTAAATGGTTAAGAACAAGACAAATATTTAACTTTTCTGGACTCAGTTTCCTTATTTGTAAAAGGAAGAGGCCCGATAATATCTTTAGTCTGACATTCAAGTAATCATATGATAAGAGATTTGCCCTGAGTTATTTCTACAAAATCATTAATAGCAAAACTTGCTGTCTACTTTGCATTTAACTTCACATGGCAACAGAGGATAATAATGGCATCCGAATCACTGAAAACCACTGAACTAGCGCACAGTTGTAATCCAGATTAGTCACATTCATTCTCACAGTCTTATTACTCCTTTGCCCATGTTAAGTTACTGTGATCACTTTTTGCTAGCTCTTTGGGAGAAATGGGTTATTTTTTAAATTATGAACATGTTATTTCAGTACATGTAACTTAATTAAAATGAGGATTTCTGCCAACTGTTTCAAAACAAATACAGCATCTTTTACTAGTATGAAAGGAGCAACTATTTGCTGTCTCATTTCCTCACTAATACGCTGGCGCGTTGAGCTTGAACCTAAGCTTGTGGAAGTTGATTCTTAACCAAAGCAGTTCCTTTTTCATGTAAGTAGGTTAAATGTGAACTGGGCAGCCTCAGGGCGCTTCTGTTGTTGTTCACGTTTAAAAAGCCCCCTCAAGAGGGCCCCTTTTAGAAACCTAGAACCATACGTTTGGAAGATTGATCCAAATTAACATTAGAATGGTCCTTTTATTTTTAAAAAATTATACAGATTGTTTAAAATATGCTAAATCGACACAGGCTGAAATAAAACTGAGTAAGTAACATTTCTTGTTTTATTCTACCTTTGTGATGAAAGAACTGAAATCAGAGAACAAATGCAGAGTGTGGGTTAAGGTACGATTTCTGCTCCCCAAATTCAGGAGGAAATACATTTGTACGAAAGGTACAAATTACTGTCATTCGTTTTCTTGTGACTTTATATGCCCTAGAATGGTGTAAGCAGATCAAGAGTTCATATGTGTTTTGACTTCTGAGAAGTTGTTTATTTATTTGTAAAGAAATATTACATTAATCAATTCCTAGAATTACATTTTTAAATCATTTCATTGATAGAAATGCCTGCTCTTGGTGAAATATATTAATGTGTCTTCTCTTTCGCAAACCGTATAGCAATTTTTTCCCAGAGTTAAGACAATGCAAACATTTTAATTGGTTGGAAAAGACTGAGCCATTAAATATGAGTAAAATTGCTTAAACTGATTTTTTAAAATATGCTGGAAAACTGGAGGGCTACAAATGACGCTTTAGCCATAATTCAGGACTATACAATAACCCAGGTCCCAAAAGGTCCCAGAAGAATGACAGAGAAGCCATGATTTTCAGACATATGCATTATATATGCTAATAGCTTTGCAGTGAGAAAGGTCTATATCCTGGTACTAGAGGAAACATTCATTTTTAGCATTTCAGACCATAGGGAACATAGTAATTACAACAGGCAGTAGTATCTGTCTCCTTTCTATCCTTGCTTTTGCCCCTCCTCCCCCTCACTTGAATAATCTCAGTGGAATTAGTAAGAGGACTTAAAACCTATGTCATTTCCAAAGTATTGTCTTCTCTCTATAGTACATTTTGTACAACATTGGTCCTTAAGGAGTGCGTAACATACCTCATGTATGTACATCATCACAGCAAGAAGAATTAAGCGTGTTTTCTTTACTTAAATGTGTCTATAGACACTTCCATTTATGTGATTTGCAATGGTGATTTTCAGAAGCACAGAAACGAAATACTTTTTTATAGTTAAGATTAAGTTTAAAGCTATGCTCTCAGTAGAAATCTATGTCCACAGTCAAGAAGTCCCATCATTAGCTAGAAAAGTCAAGCCAATGTTCAATCTTTTGGAACGAAAGAAATTTGCAGTTTTTTTGTCAACGAAAAAGTGAAATAAGCAGTTATTAGCGCTTAACCTCTAGCGCTGAGATCTTGACCCGTACAGGTTCAGGTAGCAAGCGGATCCCGTCTCAGCCCACGGCAGACGCGCGCACGGGGTTGGTGGCTGGCAATGTCTGATCAAGAGCCTCACATTCTTAATCCTTAATTTTAAGTTGTTTTGTTGAGGAATGTATAGGGTTTCAGTAGATAGCTCCCTGTAAATAATGTCAGCTAAAAATGTGCATTTTAAGGCCAAAAAAAAGCCTTTTCTAAGGAAATTTTGCAAGTTTATTTTTACTCAAAACAGGCCAAAAAAGAAAAAAACCAGAATAAATCCATGAGCCTTTTTCCTCTTTACTGTGAAAGAGTCACTTGGCTTAACTTTCTTGTTAAAGATACTAAATTAGATGATTCAGGGAAGTTAATCTACATCAGAGGAAAAGCTAACTTACCACAGTAGACTTCCAGCTTGACGAGAGATGTGATTTCCTTTTCCTATAGTTTTAACGCTGTCCTCCGTCTCTCTCTGTCTTCGTCTCTGTCTCTGCCCCTGTGTCTCTCTCTCTCACACACGTCCTTTATCTTGGGAGTAATTGTGAGAGTTGTGTAATTTTTGAGGAAACAAGAATGTACAGAGGTGGACTTGACTTCACTAGTACAGAGTAAAGGTCTGAAGAATTTTATGGTGTTTACAACCCCTGTAACTGAGGAGCAGGTATAAACCAAAAACACCTGTTCTTGAATTCTTTTTTTAAGTGGAGAGGGTGGCCCGTCCACAGTGTCTCTAAGCTGTGTGCTTAGGGCAGGTAATCGTCATCCTCCCGAAGGCCACGCTGGTAAAGCGCCTGATAATAAAAGCTCTCAGTAGAAACTGCCTCCTCCCTTACGCCCGTGCTGCCTCCAAACTCAGTTCATATTCAATTATCCAGTTAAATGTTCTGTGTTTATAACATTATTATGCTGTCTTCAGTTATCACCCTGCTCCCCCTTGTGTTGATATTAGCTCTGAAAGCTAATTTATTTGGACGTGTTCTCCCCGGCCTACAAGGCAGAATTGGACTCACGCTTTGAGACTCCTTTGAGCACTTACTTCCCAGCAGGCCCCCCAGTCTCTGGGGGGGTTCGGACCGCCTCCTCCCCCCACCCCCACCCCCATCCCAGCACTGATCACACCACTTTGTAGCTATTTGTCAAGTTGTAAGTCTTATCTTCTTGACTTGAATTCTTAAGGCTGGACGTGTTTGTCCTGTTCATCCTAAGTTCCCCAGTTCTAGCAAGGGGCTTGGTCAGTGGTAAGTACAAAATGAATATTTATAGAAGCCCAAAGAGAGGGCTCCTGGTGGTATGAGCTGAGAGCCAGGGGGAGAGAGGGAGAGGAGGACGAACGGCCTGGCCCACCCGGAGGGGAGGAGGCACATCGGCTCAAGGGCAGTGGGTGCTGCTTCTGTGTTTTAGCTCCTTTTTACTTTACTTATAGGTTTGAGCTTTAACACAGAAACCTTCGGTTCTGTTAAAGGAGGACCACGTGCATACTTCTGTTGCTTTTTCTGGGGTTGGAGACATGACAGAGACCCCAAAATGCGGTACTGAAACCTCTTCTGGATGTGTCAGTTTAGGAAAAGTAAATGTTCCTCAAAACAAGATTTTGAATTTGTGAAATATAGATGAAAACAAATGTAAAAAAGTTTAATAACCAAACAATCCCAAGTCTGAACAAGAGAAGGGCTGAGAGGGGTGTGCCCCCCCCCCCCCCCCCCCGTTGCTTTCCCGGCCTGTGTCCCTCCAGCCCCGCCTTCCCACTCTCTGGGGACGTCCCAGAGGACCAAGTGCCACTCCTCTGGCTCACTTGCGGTCTAGCCGGCTTTAGATAAGGAAGTGTTCAACGGTGCAGTGGCTAGGAGTCCAAGAGAGAGCTCTTTTCAGGGACTCGCTGTCCTCTTTTCAGATGGATCCCTTGGCCCCTAACTAGGAAACTGATTAAGAATCTTAAAGGCCAGGTGGAAGTTTTGCTGGTAGTGGGAAACTATGGAGTAGGGGAAGAGAGGGGATTTTTACCAGGTAAACGTTTTACAAAATTTATTTAAAAATTGTGGTAGAGGAAATTACAGAAGACGGAGAGCATCAAAGAGAGGAAATGCCAGGTAATTACTAAACTTTTGCTGCACATTATCTTTTAGAGATACTAGGCTGGATTTCTGTTCACAGAGGGTGAAATGGGTCATGGTATTGCTTTCCATCAATTTTTTTAAATCAAATGCCCTTTCGCAAAGCCACCAGTACCGCTTGCTGTGGCTGTGTTTGTTGATGCTCCACAGTGATAATTCAGAAGCTGAAGCATTGCCCTTCATAACACCTTGATCCAGTCATTCAGCAAATAGTTTGATCATACACACACTCAAATGCAGATTTGATTTGCAATTTTGAAAAAAAAATTCTGTTTTCATCTTCTATTTTGGGTCGCCTTACAATGTATCATCTTTACTGGACATTCTCTTGGTACTCTCCTGTAATCCCTGCTGACTCATTTCTCAGTAAATTGAAAAAGATGGAGCTTCATGGTAGATTTTCAGTAGAGAGTGACAAAGGGGAAGGACATTCAGTATGAACAATGCCATTGTGTTTTTCAACTTTTTCTCCCGACAACTGAGTTGCTCTCCAGCTAGTCTTGGTTGGTTAGCAGTGGTGTGAATTCTTACCCTTAATATAAACCATGAAGGAGACTAAACAGTACAGAGCCATTTGCCGTCATGGAGGACTGGTCAACACTGTGCACCAGAGGGAATTGTCCTTTATCCACCCCGAAGAGCTTTGTGACACCGGCAAGTTACAGTCAATCTCTCTGAGTCCTGGTTTCCCCGTGTGTAGCGTGGACAGTGGTAGTGCCTGGCAGTGTGAGCGTGAGGTTGGGTGTCAGAGGGGTAAAGACAAAGAAAAGAGTTGGGATAAGCAAATCTGTTGAGATAGACCTGAGTAACCCATAGGCACAAAGACACAGAGATACAGGAGGATACCAAGCTTTGCCTTAACAAACTTAAACGCTGTTATAACTGACAGCAAAAGGAGTGGCAATGCGCCTTGAGACAAGGCTGAGTGGTAAAGTAATAGTATCCGAGGAAAGTGGAAAACAGTCACACAATTTTAGAATTTTAACAGAGAATGAATGCTTATAGTTATTTGTCTCTCATTAGGGGAAAATGACGATGGTCGAGCAGGGGGCAAAGATACACGTCCACTGAGCCAGTTCCTGGTCACCACCAGAATCTTTGTTCCTACCTGACCTGAAGCGTGGAAACGAGAATTCAGTCACGTCCCAAGCCTGTAATGTGAACTGTTTTCTGGATGTTCCCCACGCATTTCTGGCTACAATTCTGAGAGTTCTTTTGAAACAATGCCACAAAGCAGCGCTAAATATGTGTTCTCCCACACGCCGCATGTAAGGGAAATCAAGTAGGGAACAGTTTCACTAGCTGTTTGCCAAGGTCAACTTTTCTGTTTTTCAAAGAGTAATGTGTTTTCCTTGACAAATAATGTAATCCTTTCTGCATTGAAATATGGGCCTCCTGATAGGGAGTTCTTTCTGGAATAATAATGTAAACCCACGTTATCTAATTTGACAGTAGACTACTGTACTTAAGATACAGCATTAATGTGTTCAAAGGAAATCCATTCATTGCTAGTTCTTTCTCCTTCCTTTTCTATCCTATATCTTTACTAACTAGGTAATCTTTTCTCATAAAATAATTTTTTGAAACAGTAAAAAGAATCTTCATTTTTTTCCCTTCCAATTAAATTGTTTCTCCACATACCTGGAATGAGGAGTCTTCCGATGAACATCCAAGATACCTTCTTAGTCTCTCAGAAAGGAAACCTGTACGTGCACGTATTTAATTTTATTTTGATTTTTGGTCACGAGGGGAAAGGGGAGTTAGGAAGACACCATGCTTTTGAAGTTCTCTTCCTTTTTTACTCCAGAAAACAATTACTAAGCGCAAGCTGGTCTTACTGCCCTGGTCACCCGTTCTCATCATCTGTTTAAAACCCCTCCCCCACCTCTTCTCCTTTACAGACTAACAGAAAAGCTGCCAGTGCCGAGGTGGGTTCAGATCCTCTTTGTCCAGATTCTTCTTGCTGCTCTAGAGAGTGCTTTACCTCCTTGCCTCTCGGGTTCTAGAAAGGCCCAGCCTTGCTAGAGGTTGGCTGTCGGGGTGTGCTTGTTGAACTAGACTGAAGACCCTTGATACCCTGAGCTTGCTGTTACATTTTTTATCAGAGGAAGCTCCCCTCCCTCCTCTGCCCCGGAGTAGGGCCTGACCTGTCTTTGGCCCACAGTCTAGGGTGCCCCGTGGATGTTTCCAAAGAAAATTAGAAGCAGTTGTTCCCCTGTCGACCTTGAGAGGTGAGGAGCATCTGGCGTCGTGTAACCCAACGCTTCCTGTCTCCTAGGGCACCTCTTGGTGCTTAAAGGAACAATTTGCTCTAATAATCGCTTTCACTAAAAAAGAATTTTTTGCTGATATTGATGGTAAATAATGAGGCACTTAGAATGTCTTCAGGTTTTCATGATTTAAGTTTTATAAGATCTTTATAAAATAACCGATTATTAGAAGAGTACATATCACCTGTAGAAAATATGGAAAATGGAGGCATAGAAATTTGTAAATCCACCACTCAGCATGCATTTCCTTCTAGCATTTGTGTGTGTGTGATATAGAAATACATGTCATTCATGTACAGACTGATCTGCTTCTGTAGACTGTTACAGTGAGAGAGAGAGAGGAAGGAGCGGATACACTGTTGACTGACAGGAAGAGTGAGGTTGCAGGCACAGGCTCCTGAATCCGACGATCCTTTAGGCAAGGTATTTAGTATCTCTTGGCTGCCAGTGTTTGTTGAGAGGATTGAATGAGATACAGGAACTAATATTTACTGAATGTTTCCAGTGTCCAAGACATCGCTCTAAATGTTTTTCACATAATAACTATTTTTAATTCTCACAGCAAAGTCATGAGGTGCGCATTAGCACATTTTGCACATCATTGTCTGTAAACCATCTTATAAAGCACTTAGTTGTGGTCAGAGGTCTGGTAAATGCTAGCTATCAGTACGGGATTTTTTTTTTTTTTTTTTTTTACAAAATGTGGCTAGTTAGTAATAGGTTTTATAACACATTTCATTTTATGTTTAAGTATTTTCCCTGAATGGCATTCTTTATTTAAAAATAAATGTACTAGTTAATGTCCTAAAATATAAATCTAAGAATGTCATTCATACTCTTTCTTCCAGAGAGAAAATTCAGATTCTTACATTTAAAGATGAGGACTCACATATTATCCGTTGTTCCAAGTCAGTTTACAGTTTTTCTAGACGTGTCATGCCTTATCAGCTCCTCCCAAGTAGTTAGTTGAAGTGTGGAAATTTAAGTTGTTGCAAGCACTCACCACTTTGCCTTTGTTCCTAGCTGCTCGTCGCATGGGAATACCGGCCAAGCACAGTCAGTGTCTTTGTCAGATGTGCGCTAAGCAGAGGGAATGTGGCTTTCCTGTTTATACAACCTACAGTGAGAATTTCTGCACCGACGTGCGTTTCTTTCATACAATAAATGACACATGACAGCAAACATTTTTTCTTGGGTTTCCATAAGATGAGATTGAGTCTTTTAATCGGGGAAGAATACCGGTTGTTCCCAGACTCTGTTTTTCACGCCAGAGCCTGGGGTGAGGATAACTGGGACTGCTGTCCCAGGGACCCTGTACAGAGGACCTGGCCGTTAGGTCTCAGACGTACTGTCAGTCTCATTGTAGTGGCATCCATACAATTGGGGCTCACGGTTTGGAAAATTTTCCAAGGCAAACTTTAAAATTACTCATTTTTACTAATTTTTATAAGATGTATAGCAAAACGTTTTGATCTCTTTGGCAAAAGAAATGTTATGAAGAATGTCCTGTATCATGGTGTCATTTGACAGTGACTTTAAGTAAAATTATTTTAGGACTTTCAAAGTAACTTGAACTTTTGTATTGTGTTGCCAGTGTCCAGAGGCCATGCTCTCCTGTCCTGAGATGTCTTTCTGTGCAGTCCAGTTAAAGTTACAGGCTGAGACAGACAGACAGACTTGAGATGAGATAGGCCCGGTAAAGTGAGCGACCATTTGGAGTGTAGACCCAGTTGGTGGCTTGGGAAATTCAGACCTTCAGAGAGAGCTTTGTGTTGTATTTAGAAAGGCCTTTCCCATATTGAAATTAAGGTACTTTCTACTTTATTTGTTACTTCAAAATATTGGACTTACTAATGATTTGTTTTTGACTAAGGTGTGAGGCAGGGATCTAGCATTCTCCCCTAAAGGCTCTTTCATCATGTGTTCAACTTCCCTTACGTGGTGGGATCAGCTTCCGGCCTTTTCCTTTGGTTCCGTCTGTTCAGGCCGGTACGTGTGCTCGGCCACGGTGCCCGCACTGGAGCCCTCGTTCCCGGCCCTGGCCTCCTGGCTGCGGCCTTTCTTGTGGCCCGAAACTCTGTCCTGGACTGATGGTGGCAGGTTAAACAAAGGGGCTGGACACATTGGCTCTTGTTCTTTATTCACAAGCTTAGACCTGAGAAAATGGCGCGGTGGAGGGAAGTGGGTAGAGAAAGCCCCCGGGTCTGCCGCGGGCCGAGCGCTGAGCTCCGCTGGGCCGTGTGCTGCTGCTGATCCCTGGCTAGGGCTCCTGGTTTACAGCCGTGCTCGTCCCCGGGACCTTTTTCAGCTGATCTGAGCATGGCTCCCCCTTTGAGATCACAGCAAGCCTGGCATTTGAATCAGCTGTAGGAGTGTACAGAGTAAGTCAGCCACCTGGCCGTCACAGCAGCGCAGTGGGCGCCGCGCGGCCCCAGAAGTGTCCCCGGAAAACTGTCAGCTCTCACAGTGAAACCGGTTAGATCTTCCCTTCCTTCCTTCCTTCTTTCTTCTCTCTTTCCTTCTTTCTCTTTCTTTCTTTCTTCCTTCCTTTCTTTCTTCCTTTCCTTTCTTTCTTCCTCTTTCTTCCTTTCTTTCCTTTCTTTCTCTCTTTCTTTCTTCCTTTCTCTCTCTCTCTCTCACTGTCTGTGATTTGGTGATGGCTAGTGGTATATGACGGAGAACATCTCTGTAGTTTAGGAGAGAGTGTACATTTAGAGGAATGTATTTGGTTTGTGGTAAAGAAACTTCCTTTTGCAAAGTTATAATTCTCAGAACTATGTTGGGTTTTTTTTGTTTACTGTTGTTGTTCCTGGAAAAGTTGCTAAAAATTTTTCTGAAACAATGTATTTGTCCCGTCAAAATTTTAATACTAACCCCCAGACCTTTTTTCCGTTTTAATTACTGAATCCTGACAACTTTAAATTACATAATGCAAAGCACAGAAGCCATTTCCAGTGAACTCAAAACTGTAAGGCTAGGTTGGCAGGACAAAAGGAAACAGTTTCTGATCTCCGACATTTGGAAATACTGGACAAGACTTTAAAATTGTCATGTAGTTAAAAATGTTTCCTTGTTTTCCTTCTGCCAGAAGAAAGGGAGAGTACCCAAAGATGGGGCTGACTCCTGCACACTGATGACCTCTGTTTTCATGCCTATTCATGAGCTGTTTGTAAGAGAGTTAATTATAGTTTAAATTATTTATGGGTATTGTAATGTGAGTATTTGGTTAATAGTTAAAATAAGTTGCTATTATGCACATGTAGTTTTAAAATAGTGGAGGGTTTTGTTAGATCATTTTGGTCATTCGTTTTCACACACTGAGCCCTCCCTGAACACTGAACGGATGACTGACTTTCAAGTTGGTACAAGTAGTTAAATTAACCACTCTTTTTTCATGGCACTCTAATATTTTTTCTAATATGATTAAAATTGATTCTAGACTCCAGATGCAAAGTTGGAAAACAATGTTTAATAAAAGTACACATGATTTTTTGATATATATATATATATATATACACACACACTTTTGGTATATATAGGTGTATATATATGTTCTCTTTTAGACTTGACAAAATTTTTTTCACTTTACATATTGTATTGGCTTGGTCTTGAATGACTGACTATAATTCTAAGAAAAGTAACACTAAAACATCATTAGAGAATCCTGTTTCCATTTTCCTTTTAAATGGAAATAGATTAGGTGTTTGAATACCTCCAGACCAATGATAAGTTCCAAATCCTTAAACAGTGTGCATGTGTTCTCAATACCACTGACACATTGATCCAGATTCGCTGGATTCTGTAAGGGAAGCAGTGACTTTTAAGCAATAACTCTTACTCTCCAGCTGTTTGAAATATATGACACTTGAAGGAAAATGGTAGAAAAATGTCAGTACAGAACAGAACATGTTATAAAGACTGCCTTTCTGGATATAAGACAGCTGAATTATTACTCTTATAAAAGGCATGAAACAACAGTCAAGATTATGTTTTATGTTTTTCCCAGTTGAGGCAGCCCGGTCTGTTTCCCAGGCAGACCTGCTGGGCTTGTGGCGGGGTGCGGTGGGGCAGGGCCGCAGGACATGGGCAGACACAAACCATGTGTTCTGTTGTCTTTTCACGAGGGGCTTTAAGTCATTATTGTTCTACGGAAGATAACGTGTTTTTCCTTATAACATATTTCAGAGATAGAAAAGGAGAAGGAATTTCTGCACTTTCTGGTCGAAATACTGAGCAATACAGTTTTTTATCTTAATCCTGAACAGCTTAGTGGAGAGTATATGTTTGTGCATTAAACAAAACACTTTTGAAAAACTTGGAACCCAACAGTGGTTTGGTTGATAGCATGTATGATTTCTCTTTATTCAGAAAATGTCAAAGGCAATCAGCTATACTTCAGTTTAAAAAAGTGGAAATGTCAAAGGCCTTCTCTGAAACTAATAATCACCATTAGCTTTACTGTCATACGAATTTTAAAGAAGTATTTAGACTTCTATAAGTCTGGAACTGTTTGCAACTATATTCTTCATTATCCAGGCTCAGATTTTGGTCTTGCATAAGTAACAGGAAAGTAGGGCATATTAAAAAATTTTTATTTTAGAGCTTCTATATGTCAGGCCTTTTCCTAAGAACTTTGCCACTGTTAATTCATTTGAACCTATAGCACCTTTTTGAGGTGTATTGCTAATATTCTGAAGTATGTCATGTCCTGTCAACCCTGTGAGGTGCATACTGATACTGTCAGGAGAAACTGAGGAACAGAGATGTTAACAACCAGCTGGTGAATGACAGAACTGAGGGTCCAGTCCCAGTGAACTTTGTTGCCTCTCGTGAGAACATAACCTATGTGGATATTCATTCCCAATAAGACCATTGCTGGTGGAGCACCTTACAACCTTCTGGTAAATAGGAAATTGGGATTTTTGTTTTAAGAATAGTTAATCAAAATCCATGCTTGAATTAATTCTGAAATTAAATCTCTGAGTTATTGATGCTATACCATTTCAGGAGAAGTTATCATAAAATTCAGTACAGAAGGTAAATGCTTATTTATTCTTTGAAATAAACAGGAATAATGTGATTTATCTCTACATTACAGGTGACATTCGATTTTGTTAAAATGATCTATTCCATAGTCTAGACTCTCACTGTATGCTTTGCAAATGAACTAAAAATTCATCAAAAATGACTTTGGTAAATTACAAGTCAGCATGTAAGGTTATACTCTTGGTATGATTGTAAGTTTAATTGTAAGAAAACATTTATACATATAAAGTAATGCTATAATGATATTTCAAGTGTTTCCACTACACATTTAAAATATAGCATCCTCTCATCTATATAAAAGTAGATAGTATAAAAGTAATATGAGATGATTTCTTGTACATTCAGATTTCACCCCAAACTGTGTTCTTTGTAGATTTAATATTATGTTGAATTAATATCCCTTAATTTTATATTTTTCTTCACATAGATTTTTAACAGAGTTGTGAATCTAACAAAAAGACAAAATAGCAAAACAAAAATTTTGGCAAACACACCTGCTGGTAATAAAATGGATTTAGGATTTTTCAGATACACTCATTATACTAACTCACTAAGTAGAGCTGATCAATGTCTTCATTTAATTTTGCAGCGCTGACAAAACTGAAGTCTGTGTGATGGTGAGAATTTGAATACCAGTTCAACTTCTTCCATCATCTCTATCATTTTGTAACTTCAGTGAGAAATCTAAACATGCAGTTTCATCTGACAGGCATTTTTGAAACATCTACTGGAGGCCCAGAATTTTTACAAAAGTTTTTTTTAAAATTCAGAATAGATTTTCCTTCTTTATTTGTTTAAGACTCAGATTGAATAGAGAAACTCAGGATTTATAAAGAAAAGTGGTACAATGTTTAAGTAAAATGCAAACTGTGTTGTTTTAAAGTTATCTGTTCTATTCATATCCTGATGTTACTGCAAGTTCTATAACTGTTTGAGATGTCTGACATAATCCCAAAGTTTCTGTGGATTGTTTGAGTTAACTGCCCTCAATATTTTCTTAAACCCATCTACTATCTTCCTACCCATCAACCAAGGGAAACTACAACCTAATTAGACAGTGGGAAATCTGTTCCTTTTCAAAAGGAACTGAACCGACCTCATTCTCTTCAGTATAGTGTCCCCAGTAAGTGGTGTGAAGGGTTATTTGGTAGATGGTAGATACCGTCTGTATGTTGATGTCAAACGTTAAGGCTCTTCTGCACCATCAACACCCTTTCTTCCTTTGTTCTTGAAGTCGTCTAAAATCATCCTGACTGCTGGTAATTCTATGCCATAAACCAATAAGAATATACATATTTATCTTAATCTTTGTGTGACCAGTTTCTAGTATGGCGCCTCTCACATAATAGCTTCCCATAAATATTTGATGATGAGTGATTGATCTTGAAAGCAAAGAATGATTTATTACCTTTATCAAGAATAATGAAAAGATTTCCATATTGGTGAAATACTGCAGAGTGCACCACGCAGAATGCGACTGAGCTGTTTGTTTTGTTCTTACAGATACTTCACAGCAAAAACAAAAACAATTCAACCTGTCAAAATGAAAGTATAAAAGATAAAAAATACGTCTCATGCCCCAGATGTTAGGTGAGGCAGATATAAATCCAGAAGGTGAACTTGAGCTTCTTGGCCAGAGGCACAGAGATTGAGGACACACTCAGGTCTATGTGTTAGTACAAGGAGTTGGAACGAAGTGAGAGCAGAGGCTTTCCCTCTTCATGTTCGTGCTTTATGGTAGGGAAAACAGCCTCAACTAAAGATTATGTGATTCTGCTTTTACTTAATTCGTTAATCTGATGGCTCCTTAAGCACTGGATCAAGGAAATAAAGTATTGCGTATTGAGAAGATGGATCACGTCGGTATTTTACTGTCTGGTTTATAATTTCTAACATTTGGGTGGTCCTGGGACATTCTTGAGACACTCCCACCGATGCTGTGTTCTCACTAACGTGGCCTGGAAGGGAGACTGCAGGCTCGCCTGGCGGTCCAACTCCACATCCAGTTCCCCTGTCAGCTCTGAGATGTTGCTTCATTAGATACTGCCTTACTCATGCACTTGCATTAATTCTGGCTGTATCTAAACTTCATAATAGGACATAAGTTACAATAAATTGTCGCAAAACATGAAATTCCAAGCTCCCCTGTATTTAGTACAAGGCTTAGCAGAGTGCAGGGATGGGAAATGCACAAGGGAATGGGTTACTGCCCAGCAGCCTCCCTTGAAGAATCTGGGGATCGATCCCAGGCTTACAGAATTGTTCATGTCAAGCATCCCCACGATGTGTTTTATTGCTTTTATTAGGGTGGCTGTATAATACAAGAGCATATACTTCTTTGCTTTTAATTTTCAAAGCCCGCTTAGTATAGAAACCCCTACCACTCTGCTCTCGTCTTTGACTACATTCCACAAGAGAGGTGAACTTTCTAAATACTCATATTTCAAACAGATTCACTTTCTTTGGGGAAACTATAAAGCACTCTGTGATCCACAGAAGTGGTTTAACTCAGGAGTTCATAAAGGTATCAGTAGCCAGCAGAAATGTTCTTCTACCTGAGTGTTTGAAAACCATTGTTTGAAATCCTATTGAAATCTTTTTACAAGGGATTTAAAATAATTTATAGATGAGAAAAACAGAGCTGGTAGTTCCATCACACTGCTTTTTCAGTCAGCTGCATAATTGCTTAGCTGTTGGTCTGCCTTGCTTATCTTATTCAGTGAAGCGATTTTTCCCTCTAAGTCTCCTTTCTAATACTTAATACCTCGTTATATTATAGATATGATCATTAACACATTGAATTTAATCTATATTAAAAAGTTGAAAAGATATTGGAGTTTCAAGTCTTTTCAGCCTAAGATACTGATAAAAAATTGTATGTTTTCTCTCATTTATTTGGAAGAACAGGAGATAAAACTTGGGAGTCTTTGTTAGCCATTAAAGAGGGAAGCTCATTGATCAGCTACTTAATTGCCTTTGATTCTCTGAGTGACCACGTAATTGCCAAGCGAAGCCTGAGTAACGTTTGTTAGCAGTTGAGTGATTAATTAACTGTTCTATGGTCTCTAAGTTGAAAGAGCAAACTGACTTATATTATGGATTTAAATACAGTTAAGATGCTTAAATCATGTCTGTTCTCTTATATCACCATCTGTTTTTGTTTTCATTATCTGATAAACTAATAATTGATAGGTAAATTAATTTGCTTATAACATCATTGAAAATGAGTCAGTGGAATAGATTCCAAATTAGCTGAAAAGAGTTTATGAGTAATATTATTTATGTCCTTGAATGAATTAAGCATCTTGAAAATGTTTTTATGTTTTTGAGGTAGCCATGTTCCTTATAGCAATGTCTCGATTATGCTGTGCACACTCATGCAACCATAAGTAGTAGTGTGTCACATGAAATAAATTATTTTTAATAGAGGATGTTACTTAAGTGTTTAAATAATGTCTCCAGGGGAAAGTCAGCAGTGAGTTCCTTTTTTTCTTCTTCTTCTTCTTCTTTTTTTTTTGGCTTAATTCATTCACGATGGTAAATAAATAAGGACAATTCCAAGCACACTCCTTCCTTTGCCTGCTCTTTGGGGGAAGGTGTGTTAACTTGAAATCAGAAGGCCAGAAATTTTGCTCTACTGTTTGTCAGTAGTACAATGTACAGTGTTTTGGGGTGAGTTTCCTAACTTCCTGATGTTTCAGTGTGTTCATCAGTTAAACAGAAAGATACCTACAGTGTTCCAGTGGTGAGTTTGCGTGTGTGGGGGGTGTGTGTGGCGTGTAGACTCAAGAGGGTACCTAAGAGGCAGACAAGGAGTGATTGCTAAAGACAGTCCAACAGATGGGCTAGTTGAGCTGCTTCCTGGTCAGTGTTGCTGATCATGGCCAAGAGTAGAATTTGCCAGTTTCCATTGGAACTGGAACCTGCCAGCACATGAAGGTACTCTCACTGGGCTCAATTAGAACATGGGATGATTTTGAGGACTCTTTCTTACTGTGAGATGCTGAGGAACCGTAACTATAACCTTTGGGACAATGTTCATCTGACCTTGTGGACAGGACAGAATTGAACTCATTTATTCTTAGAAAAACCGTGATCATTTTCTGCAAAGATTTACTTCAGATTTTATCCTGAAGTTACATTATTGTAGTAACAGTGAATGCCTTACAGTCATACACTGTCGAGCTCCTGTCTGTTCCTGGAATCATCCCAGACTGGGACTGGATATTTAAACTCCGTGTGACGCTGTATTGCAACAACTATCAGACCCAGGACTCTATTTTTTTATTCATAATACAAAGAGGGAAATTCTGAATAAAACGTTGCCGTTAAATTACTACACTCACTTTTCTGATAATTTAATTAACATTGTATATCATTTCATTCTCTGATGTTTTGAAATCAGTGTAGATGGTGTTTTTTTAGGCTCCTCCTTCAGAAGTCTCTGAGCTATTTCTTGGGGTTTTGTTTGCAATACAGTTTCTCAGTTCTATCTTAGATTAATTGTGGAATTATTCAATATAAGCTAACCTGTGGTTCAAAGATTGCATTTAATTAATTTGCACAGTGAGCGTGTGGATGTCTTGTTCCAGCTGTGAGCAGAAGTCCGTGAATGCTGGAACCTCGCACCTTCCTCTCTCCCCATGTGCACACTTCCCCGCTGGCCTGGCCTGCGCTGTGGGGCAGGGAATTATTACCAGTGAGTAGCTGTGAAATAGGTACCATGCCATATGCAATTTTCAAAACCATGACATTGAGGTATGGATGATGGCCCAGTTTACTTAAACTCAGGCTCAGGGTATTATTTTCCAACAAGAAGATGGTGTGTGTTCCTTCAGTGCCTCAATTGCTCCCTGTTTGAAAATTATGAACCTTTGGCAATCCTGGGTTTCATTAACACCTACGTTATTATTTAGTTCTCTGAAATTGCAGCTCGCCCAATAAGACCCTGAGGACTCAGTGTTGATCATCTTGAGCACTAGGAGAATTTAGCTGTCTTGAAATGGTGAATAGCAGAGTTAAAAAAAAAAACAAACTATACAAAGCTTCTGCAATGCTATTATTAATTCTTAGTTGAATATTTAGTTTTTCATATTGTGTGTATATTGAATGTAAAGGGACCTGGCACACGGTTGACTCTCCATAAATGTGGAATTTATGTTACTATAGTTTGTGTTGCTCTTGTCAAATGAAGAATTGAATGAAACCAGTCAACATGAAGGGTAAAAAATCAGCTTGTTTCTGTAATGTCATAGTTTCCCAAAAGCCAGCACATGCCAACTGCGAGCAGAGGCCCAAAGCCCGGATCATGGCAGTCACCGTTGGGTGTAAACATGGGTGTGAGCCGTGATGGCCAAGGAGGAGCGGGAGGCACCTGTGCGATCCAGGAACCCCAGTAACTTTGTTGGTGCTGAGCTGGAGCCCCGTTTTACTTCTAACTTTCTGGTAAAATCACTCTGAAGTCCAGTCAAAATTTTGAGTCCAGTATTTTGGTCTCATTCCATGATAGCCACAGGTGCTCGGCCCGCACTGGTTTTTTTTTTTTTTTTTTTTTTTGAGTCCTACAAAAATCAGCTTCTACTAAGTCATTATTTAACCCTTTCATAAGTTAGAAGAACTAAGTAGTTTTTTTCCAGGCAGGACAGGGGTAGAGAATGGGGCACCAAACCCCAGAATTTTGCTCATCTGATTTGGGTATTTTGGGCACTCATTGTGTCTTGCCACAAGTGGGAAAACTGATCAGGCCTCATTTTACCAAGAGTGACTTGGAGGGACCAACAGCTCTCTCGAATCCAGAGTGGCCTTGCTGTATCCTACCGACTTCACTTCTAGTGCTTCTAGACTGTCTCATTATTCAGATAGCAACCGTGAATAGGAAATAGAATCCTAGCTATTAAACATCAAACATGATCCCTTTGCATCTGAGCAGCAGAATTATTTTTACTCTAGTTACAAGTCTTGCCTATGAATTATTTAAAAAATAAAATCTTGAGCTCTGAGACATTTTTGAAAAATCTTTTATTACCACCACCTCACAGACATAGAAGAGAACAGATGTATGCTATCAAAGGTGAAACTCTTTCATATCTTAAAAGAAACATAGTGCATTTGCTTCAAAATTTAGCTTGTTTGAATAATAGCAGAAAAAAAGATATGTCTGCAGGAAATTAAGGAAGTAAAAATTAAGAAGGAGAATCATGTGAAAATAGCCAAGGAAATGTAAATAGTGGAAGAAGAGAATGAAGCTGGGTAGGGAAAAAATAGCCTGATTTTCACCACACATAAAAGGCTGGAAAACAATACAATCCCGTCATTTTATCATTTTAAGACAATTCCACACAAAAGTGAGTATGTACCATTTTGGCTTAGAGGAATGGCATGTATAGGGCTGAATGGACAGATGAGCTAAGTTTCCTAAGCCATTCCACCAGTACTTAAGTTTAAAATGGATTTTGAAAGCAGCAAAGTTAGCCAGTTATCCACACACATAACTAATCTGTTAGTTTTTCATTTTATGCTTTCTGAAGTTTGATAAGAAGTCAGTGTATAATTTTTTCCCTCAAGAGGACATTGAAGTGAGGGACACCACTCATCCATCCAGCTTTTGTCCAGTGTTGATGCACACGGGAGGAAGTGTGTTTTGAAAAAGTCACAGTATAGAATTTTAAAACACTCTGTTATAAAACAATAAGAGGGGAAATTTGGATCATTTTGTCAACTATCCTAGGTGAAAGAAGAGTATGTACCTGGAGAAATAAGCTAATTGATTTTAAATCCTTAAAAAAACTATCTTACACAGAGCTACCTGAAACGCTCTGAAGACGGAATGTTATAAATGTCCTGCTGCCTCCCTGGGGGTTTCAGATGCACCCCCGAAGCCTGTGGAAATACGGACGCGGAATCAGCCATGTGTAGTCAGTGAGGACAGGTGGGAAGCCGCGTTTCTGAAGAAGAGGGCACGTGTAGTAACCAGTTACCACAGTCACCTTTCACCTCTGCCAAATGTGTGATTGGCTTAAGCTACTTATACTTCCAAATCTGTTAATTATTCACAGTTTTGGCAGCTCTGTTGCTTCACACAGGGCTGGTGGCTGTAGTCCACCTTTTTTTATTTTTATTTTTTTTGATGAGTTTCATGAAAGGGAAATTGGAATTGTTTTTTCCTTCTGAAGCCTTTCATGATACCACCGGTTTTTTTCTGAATTCAAAACAGCTTCAGCGGTCTCTGATGGAATGGGTGCTGACCTCCCAGCGTAATCTGTGGCTTTAAATGTTACACCAAAACTGGCTCAGGGAAGTGGCTGTGTATGAAGGATCTGATGGGTTCCAAAAGAGAAAAGGGAACAGAAAAAAGGAAGAGTAGATTTTGTGGTTGTAAGACTTATGTTTTGGGGCACCCCTTGGGGTTCAGAGCCACGCAAAGACAGGAAGTATCCATTCATAAGTCGTGGTCCCTTTCTACTGTATTTGGTATCATAATTTAAATGAATTCAGGGCTGAATGCCAGCATCAATCAGTTCCACATGTTTGATCAAATTTCCATTCTCGCTACATAGTCCTTTCAAAAACCACACTTTAGTAGAGGGGGATGGAGCTGCTGCAGGGAGACACAGTGATCTAGCATTCCTGGCCAGCGGAGGGAAGTCAGCAGGCTGACCCCGTGCTCTATAAGGAATATGGCCACAGGAATGTCGGGATCCAAGCAAGCGATCTCCCCTTTAACACGACACAGTTAATCGGAAAGGAGTCCCATAGTTTGAGCCGTGTTGAGGCTGCCCCCCTTGTCGCTTTCTGTGTAGAGATCTATACTCATCATAGCTCATAAGTTCTTAGTTCCTTCACTTACATTATTTCATAGGGCCTGTCTATTACCCGACAGATTTCCCATTTTATTTATAAAGTTTAGCTCTGATTTTTCTCTCTACAGTTCATTACAGAAAATATTCAAACATACAGCCAAATTGAAAGGTTTTAAAACAAAGCTAGATTCTATTGTAACATTTTGCTGTACTTGCTGTGATACAGATCTGATTGACTTTTTGGTTGTTTCTCCAAATTTAGTTCACCCTAAAATAAAGTTTTCCCACCAACATGCATGCGCATGCACACCCACACACAGATAGTTCCAAAGCAGGAGTTTTGAGATCAAGATGAACCCATTAGAATATTACCAAGATAACTTCAGTACTTTAAAAAGGACTAGTTAATATCTATGGTTAAGTTGTATATTTGCTTAAGAATTAGTCATGTTACTTTAGAGTCACACCTCTTTTATGGTATCAGCCATGTGACTGTCTTACTGTCAGACTAGATCTACACTTCTGCAAGCTCATGGAAGTACACGTAAAGCCACAGTAAAAACTAGGTATATCGGCTCGACAGTCAGTCAAGGTGAGTTTATTCCTATCTGTTATGCGGTACTTTCCCCCATACCTTCTATAATAATAAAAATGCAACTATTTCTGTAGGGAAGTAAACTGTACCTGGTTGTTCTTCCCTTGTTACATTATGTATTAATACTTGGAAGTGGTGTCTGACATAAAAAGAGAACATGTATCTTAAAAATGCTAAGTTTCCTCCGGCTTTAAAATTCCTTCACTCATTAAGGGTCTGAAATGTCTTTGTGACTTTAGTATCAAGTATTCATATTTGAAGGATATTAGTGGAGCCCAGGGTAGTGACAAGTCCCATATGATGCAAGAGCTTGTTTTGAGCTCACTTGTCAAGGGGCCAGTGGAGGCTTTAAAGCAAGAGGGTGGCCTGATGACATTTCTTTGGTTTTCGGCAATAAGGGAAGGGCCATGGGGAGAGGTGAGGGCCAGGGAGCCCAGCAAGGGCGATCCCAGACCCAGAGGCAGCAAAAGCTTCTCCTAAGGCAGTGGCAGTGGGGCTGCAAAGGCAGTTCTCATTTGAGATTCCTTCCAAACTACCTTTACACTTTACAGCCAGGGAATGCTCTGTCCGCGCTGGGCCACCACGGCCCCTGTCACTGAGCAGCAGTGGACACTGGGGTCTCGGGCCCTTCGGCAGTTGACCAGGGTGTGCTGTTGATCCTGTGTGAGCAGGTTTTGGTCATGTTGACAGTTGTACACTCAGATGGTCTGTTTGTTTAACTAATGGTTAGTGCCTTTCACACAGACTATTAGCAGTCAAATTAGTGTTTGCTGAGCCTGGCGAAATGTCTGTCACTGGCGTGGGAGGTTACCGCCGTACCCACTAGGCGAGGCCTCCAACTTCAGTTGCTGCCGATGGTCTAAGATGGCAGAAGACCTTAGAATTTTCTGAGATAGAAGGAAACCGATGCTTCTCAGAGTCCAATTGTGACTAAGTTGTTTTTCACATGTGAATTTCAGGTACATTAAGGAAACACTAAAATTATTATAATTTTGAGTTTTTTCATTTTTCTCTTTAATGGGTATAAAACTGTATAAATCAGAATAAAGTGTAAATTTAATAACTAAGGTGTTGTTTTATCTTAGAAAATATAATTTTTTAAAGTATTTAAGTTAGTTCTTCTCTGTCCAAAACCAGAAGGTAAATACAGGAAGGCTTTATAAATGATTGTTGAGTATTTTTCTGAAAGAAAAAAAACAGTTTCAGCAATTTACAGAAATGTTTCAGATTCTTTAATTTCAGCCTAAAGGGAAAATTAGTGGGAAGCCAGAATGAGGTAGTTAGGGTAATGGTACAGAAATGAGAAAAAATGGACAGTGGCAGGACATTATCCTGTTAGAAGGATAATGAGAGGGAATAAGAAATAAAGAGAGGAGGGGAGCATTAATGAACACGAGCAAGGGTGTGCATCACGTCCAGGGAAATAATGAGGATGGAACAGAAATCCTAAAATTCTTTCTCCTTCATCCGTGTGTGTGTGTTCTCCACCTTGTAGGGATGCATTTAACAGCAGGCAACCCGAAGCAACTGTAACGAGGAGAAAGGAAAGACAAAAAGTCTAAAAGTAGTTCTCTTGACTATATATACAGTCTCTTAGATTCATTAGAAGACAATTTGGAAAATATTTGATAATTGTTGCTTTCACTCATAACAGGTATGTGAACAATACGCTTTCTATTCATATCAAATCCGTTTGATTAAGGTTGGTTGAGTCTGACATTCTTTGCTTAATCAAGCTTGCTCATACTTTTTTAGATGTGTCCCGCTAACGAATGATTGATGTGAGCTGACATAATGTAGGATTACCGTAGTGCGGTTCTGGAGTGACTTTGGTGTATTTTGGGAATACTGTGTTAATTCTCAAGCAGGGAAGGGGGGGTCAGAAGTCATTTAGCCCACCTGTCATTTCATAAATGAAGAAAATAAAATCCTAGAAAAGCTACATGTCTTTGCCCAAGGCCTGAAGCTGGTTAGGAACAGCCTAGGAATTACTCACATTCCCCCGGTCCGGTGAGATTTCATCACACCAGGCTGCCCCAGAACCTCAGGGCAACAATAGAGAAATAACTGAAGATTCCATAAAGATCTTCCCCTTTTTGGCTGCCATTTTACCAGTCAACTTGTTATTGGCTTCAAAATGGAGCAAAACCAAGAGAAAATAAAAATAAGTAAAACATTTTTAAGAGAACAAATCACTAAGAGGCACGTGTTGTGGGAGAATTAGCACCAGTGGAAGAGCCAGAGTCCCCTCGCAGGGTCCCTGCTACTTGTGAGCTGAGGCAGAGAACCACAGCTGCACTTTTGGCAGGGGGTGGTAGTGGGTTCGGGGAGGCAGGGTGTCCTGGTTATAAAAGGCAGAAGGTGAATCTGGTGGAGCCAAAAGCTTCCAGTTTTAAAATTCTTGTATAGTATTATGGGTGCCAATGATAACCTCAACTTTTAAGGACACTTGTGGTTCATGCCTTATCAAAAGGAGGAGAAATAAGTAATGTAGTCTCTCTGAAAGAGCTACTGTTGTTAAAAAATGATACTATTGGCTGAGAATCTCAGATGGGATGTGAGAAAAATGTTGATAGCTCAACTCTTCACAAGGGAGGAGACAGCACAGGCCAAGAACAGATTTTTTTGTTGTAAAAGACAAAAAAAACTTGACCTTGTTACTGTTTAATGATCATCTACCTTCTTGGTCTTGTGTAGACATTTATCCAACTCACCGGAAAGTTCAGAGCACTGCCTCCTCAGCTTTGAGTTCAGACAGCCATAGATTGTGAGGAGAACTTACATAGTTCCCTCTTGTTAGAGCAAAATATGTTAACCTTTATGCCAGCATGAAATTCAACACTCTAAAGGCTTCTGCTAAAATAACCTGTGTTTACCATTGTAACTATGGCATATGCTTTAAGCATAAAAAACACCAGGCGATTCATACTGGAGACTTAATTCAGGATTTAATTGGTGGCACTGTAAGCAAATTCTTCCACAGAGAGTCTTACATCTCAGAAGTCATAGACAACTAGGTGCTCTCTAATACCGTCTTGGAACCCTCATATTTTAGGATTGTTTTGTATAAAGTTGCTATTTTATGATCATTTTTCAACCTTAAATCAGAATAGATGGACACCCAAATTAGATGTGCCTTCAGAGGTTCTTAAGAAAAGAAAAATGGCATGTTTGGCTACTACTCAAAGAAGAAAAAGAACTACAGAAAGTTCTTAACAGAGAGCATGAAGACTTTTTTTAGAGCCAAAAAGAGGGGGAAACAACTTTTGAAATAGCTATAAACACAGAATTACAAGTGTAATAGCACACACTCTAGCAACTCGTAGGAAGCAAGTCAGAGTAGGGAGGCTGACAGTCTGAGTCTACTATGAACTTCTACCAAGACCTTTAGCAAGGGCAAGAGTTGGAAAGAGGGCAGTGTTTTAAAACAAAAGTAAACATGAAATAAGAAATACCATACATTCATGAAAAAGATATATGGAATATGTGAACATTGAGTAATATGTGAAAAAAGTCATGTGCTGGTGTAATCAAATGAGAGGGCCAAGACAAGGCAAACAGAGCGGGAGACTCTGGGGCTTCTCACAGTAGTGTCTTAGCTAGTCAGCACACGGGTTACCTGTGATCACAAAGCCACACGGCAGGCTGGTTCCAACAGGCGGGAAATGACTGGATGAGGACTCAGAGAGCGTGCACCGTCTAACCATGGGCACCCCTGGACACGTTTCCTAGGTTATCTAAGGGACTGCCAGATTTTATTTTAGAAGGATGATTTTTTTCAGACCTCTTCATAAAGTGGAGAAATACACATAGACTCAGAAAGTTCACAGAAGCACCAATGTTTTTTAAGGGACAGACAGATGACCCCGGCAAAAACAAAGCAATCCGTTTAACTTGGACCTCAGCAGGACAAACAGCATTAAACATCTCCAGTCCCACGTGCGCACACAGACACACATGCACACACACCAGATTTGTGGAGAATAAACTATGCCAGTTTTAATACCGGTAGTGATTAAAAGCAGTTTCATCCTATAAATACTGATAGCCAACTTAGAAAAGAAAGGATGGTTGTAATCTGAATGTAACTTAGGTTTATTGATTGACAATATTTTCCTTATTAATTTAAGAAGGACCCTCACTATTACACAGAGATGACCTGGTGGGTAGACGGTCTGGAATAAGGTGTTTTTAGAATTTCCAGCAAAAGTTGTACTCTCCAGCAAGGCCATCATTGTCCCGAAATAATTAAAAAATTCAAATGACGATTTTTTAAGATGCAGGCCAAGGTACAGTAGAGATAAGACAGTACTCCAGTCCTGAGCAGGACAAGGCCTGACTCTCCAGGCTTCTCTCTCTGCCCCTTGACGTGTGACCTCTGGCACACGATCAGCTGTCTCTGGGCTCCATCCCCTTAGGTACTGTATTCCCTTTCCCAGGACGCGCCTCTGTCATCTGATTGTCTTATTCACACTTAAAAATTGAACACAAAGAGCACCTCCTCCTGGAAGCTTCTCTAATACCCTCCCCCCCACCTCCTGAGTCTGACTGCATCTCTTTTCTCCAGTTTCCGGGTTGGGGCCGAAGACCAGAGCTAGCGCCTGGGCACCTGCTGGGCGCGGGCCCGAGGGGAGTTGCGCGGCCGAGTCCTCAGCTCTCTGGGCCATTTCTTCCTCTGTAAATGAGGATAATAGTAACCTCATGGGGCGGTTCTAATGTGGAAATGAGTTCACATATGTGCAGCAATTAGAACAGGCCCACGGTAGACCCTCGCTTTCATCAGCATCCTGATTCGCGTCATGATTATTTCGTCATCATTATTGTTATAATTATGAGTACCTGTCACTCACCCTGTACTGTATCACTGATCTCGGGGAACAGAGCCCCTGTCATGCCGTTTTAGGCTTTGTAGCCCCTGGACCGAGCACCCTGAGCACACAATATTTCTCTTTAAATGAATTGACGAAAAAGTGAATAAATGATAGCGAAGAGAACGGCTCCTTATCGAGTCTGAAAGATTACAGGTCAGCAGTGGAACGCATGACTTTGTTTGCATGCATGAGCAAATAAAATACAGGAATGGAAGTTAGGTGTATTCTGGGAATTACTGTAGTCACCATAAGTGTTATTAAGTTATTGGTTCTAATTTTCGACTACACACACATTTATATAGCTTAGCAATGGAAATCTATTGCTTTATTAAATTAAGTGTATGAGCTCACATGTTTATGGAGAGTACTAACCTGTTAGCTTCTCCAAGGGCGGAACCGGAACAGGCGCTCGGGGAGGAGGGGTGTTTTCTGCTATTTCGTAGTACCATTTGTCTTGTTCTTTTTTCATTTGTTTGTTTTTGTTTTTGTTTGTTTGTTTTTTGGAGGGAGTAGGTAATTAGGTTTATTTATTTACTTTTTTTTTTTAATGTAAGGCCTGGGATTCAACCCAGGACCTCGTGTTTGCTAAGCATGTGCGCTACCGCTGAGCTACACCCTCCCCCCTCGTAGTACCATTTGACAGGCTTGACATATTCACCTCTAATTTTTCCAGCTAAACTCTAGTTAGGCAAATATTTAAGATTCAGTACTAGAGGAGGCAATAGAAAACAGTGTGCCGTTCTGGGAAATGGTGCTTGGGTGATGGGCGGATGCGGTTGGTCCCCAGGGCATGCGCAGTTATCCTACCTTCTGCGGAAACTCTCCCCATTGGGCCTCCTCCCCGGCCCCTGCCCCCCGCATCTCTCCCCTCCTCTTCCTCTTCCTAATTTGAGACTTCGAGCTGGTTCTTAACTTCTGTGAAGTGCCTGCTCTTGCTGAGCTATAAAATGGGATGATAATCTCCCTACCTCTGTAGAGTTGTGCAGATAAATGAGTTCATCTCTGGAAGCCCCAAAACGAACAGTTTTTGGTACAAAATGAGCTTTCTGTACGGATTTGTTGTTACAACTATTATCGCTTTTCTTTATGTAACTTGCTGTTAAATGGGGTGATGGTGTGCTGGTGGCAGGGCAGTGGGACTCTGGGGAGGTACTGATGGTTAGATGTGCTCAGGTGGAGGGGGCCAGGGACTCCCATCTGCTCCCCACCTTGGCACTCAGCAGCAGCCCTGTCTTCTTAGATGGGGGGGTCGAACCAACCAACAGGACTGAGCCATTCTGTTTTAGTTTTTAGGGGGATGGCAGGCTATGTAAAGCATCAGTTTCATTTTTAATACATTTGAAGCACCATGTATTGCTCATCGTGGGGGCAGGGGTGGGGCCGTGGACGGGCACGTACACAAGGCACCTGTTGCGCTGCGAGTGGACGCATAACCTCGTCACCTGGCTCCCACGTCAGAGCTCCTGTCTTGGCGGAGTTCGTGTAGTAATTATAGTAGAGATTACTTTAAAATAGGACTGGCATAGATTGCAATCTTATCTGGTAACAGTTAACTTATTAATGATCGTTTTGGCCTGTTGGCAGCCGTTCTGTCTTTAAACTGTGAGACAGATAGAATCTCTCAAGCTGCGAGGGATAAGTAATTGGATGGGCGGCCACGAAGGACAGTGGCATCATGGGTGGTGTTTTCAAGAATTCCCAGCAGACTGGAAGCCCAGCTCGGGCGGAGGGCTGTAGGTCCCTTTGTAGATTTGTAAGTACAAATCGAAATCTTGGCTAATTTGATGGTTTATTTGGGTACATTTTCTTTCATGTGCTTCCCTGAGGATTCCAAGGACTTCCAGTTGGAGAGGGCAGAGCAGCTAAGAAATTACTATAGGAATCTATCCTGAGAGGGCCTAGTCTACTGAGATCGTGGGGGCAGCTCCACCCTGTTCTCCTCGCTACTAGAACATGCGCTCTGCGAGTGGAGCTCTCAGGAGGCTGGACAGGCAGCTTTGAATGCAGTCTTTACATATATCTCAGTGCTGGCTCTGCCTTAAATAGTGTTCTTCCACTGACATGGTGCAGAAATTGGACTCTCTATGTATATAATTATGAATTGCCCCAGCTCTGTAACACCACTTTTCTCTATAGTAGCTAGTGAAACTAGAAGGAAATAGCTATTTCAGAAGTTGAAAAGAATATTCATAGAGTCGCTAATAATAGTCAATGATTTAAATATTATCTTGATGAGTTGATTTTAGTATGCCACAGCTCCACTTGTAAAATCAGAGCGACCAGAAGAGAACTCTAGATTGTTCCCTTAAGCTGTTCCTTCCCTAGTGTTTCCATCTCAGAAGGAGATGCCAGTTATTTAAGGCAGCATCCTTGAAGTCATCTTTGATCCCACACTTCTCTCCTTCACTCTCATTTGCATGTTTCTCTGTCTGCATCTGTTTTCATCGCTGATATCCCCACTCGAGCCAAACCATGAACGTTGTCTACCTGGCTTGCTGCAGAGGCTTACTGACTGGTCGCCTTGATTTTCTGCTTGCTCCCGTACATCCCTGTTTCATGTAGGAGATAAGAGGGAGAACAGAGATCAGATGATGTCACTGTCTTGCAAACAACCCTCCAGTTTCTTCTCATTGCACTTGGGGGAAAAATTCATGAACTTAGGACCATGTATTTTCTAGCCCATATCCATCTCTCCAGCCTCATTTTGTGTTTTCCTCTAGTTAGTTTACTTGTTTATTTATTTTTGATGTTCCTCACACCAGCTAAGCTTATTCTGGGCGCACGGATGCCATCCACTTGCTCTCTTGAACTGGCGCAGTCTTCCTTGAAGCCATCTTGTCGTCATTAAATTCTTATCCTAAATGCCACCTCTTCAGTGAGGCCTTTCTTGACCACCCAATCCAAAATGTTCCTACCATTCAATTTCTGTTCTTAACACCTGGCTTTGCATTTTCATAGATTTCAATGATTGGGAATTATCCATTTATTTGTTAGCCTTTTGAATTGGCCTTCTCTGCCCATTAGAACTTACTCTTCTCCTTGAGGGCAGGGACGCGTCTCACCTTTTGTTCACTAATTTATATGCAGTGATTAGAACAGCGCATGGACCATGGCCTGTGCTCAGCAGTAGTTGTCAAACGACCCCAAGAATTCTATTAAAATCAATAAGCCATTGACTGGTGCCCAGCCGATGTAAAACAAGGCCCTGCAGTGGGCACTGGGATGAGAAATCTGTGGCTTTTGTAGAAGTTTTCAAAGTCAACGAAGTAAGAAACATAAATTATTTCAATGTGGTGTTAATTCAGACTAGTGAAACAACTTCACTCTAGCCATGGAGTTTATTTTCCATAAATCCTCAACCAAATCTTGCTCCAGTCCAGTTAATCTCTTCACTGTCCTTTTGCACACCATGGCCTCTCTTGCTCTTTCTGTCTGGTGTGACTGGAGTGGGTTTCTCACCCTGCACTGGCCCAGGAATGGAGACGTGCCTGTCCTTTGTACCCTCAATTATTTCTTCTTGGCATCTGGTAAACACATCTAAGACACACACTCAGTTGATACTTTTATTGGTTGACTGATCCTTAATATGAATGTGATATTTCACATTTCAAATGTTTGGTTTTGCTTTTCCAGTGAAATTCTGGCCGATTGATGCTTATGATATAATGATCTAGCATGTGGAGTTGCTTTATGAAGGAGGGGAAGTTCTGATTTCATTTAAAACAGGCGCAGGTAATGCTTACTTTTTCGAAAGTTAACAGAGGAAATCCTTGTGACCCGAGTGTAAACATTGTAAATAAGCAATCTGTTGTCGATCATGTTTTATTACCATTGGAACATGTTGAGTGCTTTGATAATGACCCTGGGAGCCAATAGCCTCTGCAACCTAGAGGTAACCAAGGAACTCTAGAACAGCCCAAAGCCTGAAACATTGACCTTCAACCTGCCTGGAAGCAGATGGGAACACTGTGCACACCTGGCCGTGTGTAAATGTTAACCTGTTTACTCTGTGACGTTAGGGGCAGCAAACCAACGGTGGATGCGTGTGTTTTTCCGTTTGGTAGAGCTTCGTGGCTTTTGTTAAGAAAAGTTCTTCAAATATTAAACAAAAGGCCGTGAAATATTAGATTCATTAGAAGTATAAAACTTGCTACTGCTGCTCGAGCGGCAACTGCACAGCATGCTTAAAAAAGTAACATTGACAAACATTACTTATTTCTGTGGTTGTCAACATTTAATTAAACAGGGCCCCTACATCTTAAGATGTCACTGTTTTGTATATGTGCAATAAAAGGTTCGGATGAAAATACTGTACAATTAGTTTGCATAGAAAAATGACTTTTGCAGACCTCTACAATAGACAGTTTAGAGAAATAAGCATTTTGTGTTTAAATCGTGCTCCTTAGTATTTCAAACAGATGGCAATGGCTTTCCTCTTGATTATAACTTTGAGGCATGCTTTACTAAATGGAATCAGCGGGGTTCATTAAGGTCCCATTTGATGTATCAGTATTATAAAAATACCATGTTAATTATCCTCAAACGTTGCAAGTTACCTCCATTTTCCTGCAATCAGAAGATGAGAGAAACCCTGTGAAGCAAATTAGTCCTAATTGAAAGAGGACTGATTAATATTTAAATAAGGCATTGTGTGAGGGATTCTGCCATGAGAAAAATAGGCTGAACATCTGAATTAATTGCATAGCAGGTTAAATTAAATTTCATATAATGGGTTGGAAGATGAGCTGGCACAGAGCTTTAGCAGGGAGCACAATGGCTGAAACGCCAGTCTTTTCTTTCCCTCTTGGCTGAATTCCATCGAGGTCCTTGTAGCCATTACCTCTTTGTTGTCTCTCTTTCAATGCAAACAAAGGTACTAACAGAAAATTGCTACCACATTTTTAAAAAATGTTAATCCTTTTTGGGAGACAGCACCTGTCTACACATTTTCTCCGTTTCTCTTCCACCTTGGCTGTAAAATTGGGAAACATTAGTATCTTTTTCCTTGCCAGGTTTAATGAGGATTGATGTCATAAAATGCTAATGGCTGGAATATAGTTAGAATTGTGCTATTAGTGGGTTATCACTGTCTGACATTTTCACTGCACTGGCGCAGGCATGTGGAGCCTGTTTAAAGTGATTGGGTTACTTAAGGGTCCTGTTAGGGATATTTAATCCAACATAAATTACTTATGCACTTTGTTAGTGTTCAAAGGAAGAGTGTCACGTTGTACATGCTGGCAGTTTTCCAGTCAAGAGCTGTTAATTACTGTACAGCGAGTGGGTACCTTTTGCAACACTGGAAGTCGTGGGAGGTGGGGGTGGGGACTGGATCTATATGCCATCCCCCTGAAAATGAATAGATGAGCGTGCACGGGAGAAGAAATAGACTGAAGTCATTTTTGCCCTTAGGAGTCGTAGTGCCATTTGTTTCCATTTTGAAAATAAAAACAAATGACAGTATGATTTCCTCCAGGGAAAAGTACTTTGGTTATAAAGCATTTCTGCCCTTAAATGAGCAATTATCTATCTGTATGCTGTTAACAGCTAAATAAATTTTCCAAAGCCTTAATTCAGAATTTTACAACTTTGTGAACCTCAAGGTTTGTGAAGACAGTTACTAATCTAGCTAAAAACTACAGCAGTGATAGAAACAATTTTTTTTAAAAACTATGGCTAGCATAATTATCTTTTTTATCAAGCTTTGATGGATCAGAAACAATCTTTTAAATGTAACTTTGAGAGATCAAGCAGACTTTGTTTATATTAATAGCAGTTAAGAAATCTGCAGTATTTGAAACCTAACTGTGAAAAACTTCTCTCAAAAGCTCTAATTGTTAGCCCTTGACTGCCATTGCAGCCAAAAAACAAGAGCCACCCTCATCCACATTTCTGGGTGTTGCCTCCAGTATTAGAAAAGTGTTTCTAGGTGATGTGTGCATCAGGCAGCCTCAGTTCTAGACATTTGCTGAAATAGCCAGATGTGTATGTCATGAGTTTTGGGGGCAAGTGATCCATTTTTCTTAGTCTAAGAAGATACAAAAATATATAGTTATTAAACTTTTGTAAAATAATCCCTCATTCTGAATTATGGCTCTGAACAAAGAACGTTTCATTTTTGTAGTTCTTATTATAGCCATCAGTTTTAAATTAAGAGTTGGAAATACGTGCCTAGCATATTTATAAACATCCTTTATAAATAAGGAAAAAAGCCCTCATTTTCTTTCTGAAGAATGATAAGTTATACACAACTGGGTCAAACACGTGCTTTTGTAATAACAGAAATAAAAATATTTTGATTAGCTATATGAAAAGGAATTTCTCATGAAGGGGATCCCATTGCTATTTCACACAAATTCATGGTAACAGATACAAATCCGTATGGTTAATTCTAATGCTTAGTATATCATCTATTAATAAGTCGTGCTTCAAAAGATTTCAAAGACGTTTCTGCTTTGCACAGAGTTGTGAGACCTGGTGTTGGGGAGTTGATGCCTAATAATTCACAAGGGGCAGCAGTGAAACACGAAGCCTTCCTAAATTCAACTGGCTAACAAGCACGTGAGCAAAGAGCAGTAGGTCACAGCTACGCAAGACAGGACCTATTACCACGTTCAAATACATAGAAGTCGGTATCCATCTCTTGATGAGGATCATATGTATATGGGTGACTCCTCGTAAGGCTAATGGGAGTTCACCAGAAATATCCTTTGTGCACTTCTGGGCAGTGGACCAATCTCCTGAGTGTATCGTGAGTGATGAGACTAGTTCAATGAAGTCCATAAAAAATCAGATTGAGCAATGGTAATAATTCCTTCATAATTGGCTTAATGATGAGAGGGAACATGGAAAGATATAAATCTGTGCAACAAATCCCAGAATTTTACGAAGGTACTTAGACTCAAACCAGTGGGTGCTGTCAAACAGAAAGGGTGGTTTTAAAAAGAAACCATTTCTGTATTTCGAATCATCTTTAATGCATTGAAAAATTAAAACAAACTTGTTCATGTTACAGAGAGACATGTTTCAAATGACTAACAGAAACAAAGACAATAAACCACAAACATGTCTGCAAATCACAAATTTTTTGATCTGAAGTGCAACTGAAGGATAACTTTAAGGTCTGTAATTCTAACATCTCTCAGGAGCATAGGTGTATCTGTGAACTAGAGATTAAATTGATTGATAGATAATATACATATAATTTTTTACATTATATATGAAGTTTTGACCTCAGTCACCTAGTCTTTTACTAACCAGTAATGTTCAAGAGCCTAGGACTAGCCAGTCTGGATACAGCTTTAACAGTGAACCAAAACCTGGAAGCATTTCCTTGTAGATTGTTTCTTTAACAGGTTGTAAGCTTTCATGGTGAAACCACAAATAAAGAGGCGCAGAGGCGAGAGCACGGAATTAGCTGGTGGAATTGCTGTGATCAGGAAAGCCTTCCGCAGTCAGCCCCCACCTTCCACCCCCAGCCCCTGTTTCCCTCACGCCTTCCTTCTGGCCTAACCACGGGGACTTTGCGTTTTGTTTGTTTGTTTGTTTGTTGGGTTTTTACAGCAGTTCTATAGCTGTGTTAAAGTGCTTCGTGTTCTCATGGAAATTTTGCATCCAAATATTTGGTGTTCTTGGAGCAAGTGCGGGAGAAAGCAGACATCTGTTAAATATTGGAACTTAAGTGAAATGTGCTTCTCTCCGGCAACTTGAAACTTTGCAAAGTGAAACGATAGAATCACTCTGTCCGATACCTGGAACCTGAGTGTCACTCAAATGGCAAGTGCTGCTAATTGCATTTCTCGGTGTCCAAGGGTTACAGGCTTATAAGACTGACAATACGAGTGGATTCCAGACCTTGTAAGCTTTCTTATCCAAACCCAGATTGCTGAAGGAGAATAGCCCATTTATGAGACTGAAAGACCTTTCAGGCTCCGCAGCTGCTGCTGTACAGTGAAGGCACACATGGGCAGGAACAGTGACCAGCTGAATCTCCACCCTCTCTCTCTGTCTCTCTCCCTCTCTTTTTTTTTTTTTTTTTTTTGGCTGTTGAACAAGTGAGATACTCTTGTTCACGGCTGGCTAAATTTCTTCTGTTGCTTTTCTTACACTTACCTCAGGCTTTCCCATTGGTTCATGACTTTGCTGGTTGCTAAAACCGTGCCCTCTAAGAAGCCAGCAGCGCTCTGAAGTAAGCCATCACAGTGACGCAAAACCAGGGACCACCCTAGGAAGAGGACAGTTCAAAAGTAGATGCAGACACTGTGCAGTTTCAATATTGACTTGTGTGGAATCATTTACTTTGTTGAATGGATGACTGAATGAATAAATAATATGAAGTGACTCAAATCTCGAACTCACCGATGGCCCGGCTGAGTGGAGAGCATGTGTAGAAGCTCGGTCTCACTTTTTTTCACTCTTGAAATGTGCACTTTGGTAGAGCCGTTGTACTGAATGTCTGCGGCACAGTCAGTTCCGCTCCACTCAGTCAGCGTTGTTGAGCCCCTGTTCCTACGCCCGGAACTTCACTGGTCCTAGAAGTTAGATTGGAGCACAGCAAGGTTCCTGTCCCTGCGGAGTCCTCCCACTCGGGGGGGTGGTCACATGAACACGAGGCACCTCCACGGCACAACGCACGCAGCAGCAGTGATGAGTGTGAAGCGTGGGGGGAGCGCGGGTCGTCCTGCAGGGGAAGGAGAGTCAGTGACAGCGGCTGAGAAGGTTACAGCTGAGCTGGTCCTTGAGGAGGGTGGTACCAGCAGATGGATGGACATGGGCAAGATGGCAGACGAGAGCACCTGCAAAGGCGTGGGGAGGTGTACCGGATACCCTGGCAAGAACGATTGAATTGGCGCGTTTAAAGTGCAGCATTTGCAGGGTTAGAATGGCTGTGGAGGAGACCAGAAGAGTAGGCTGGCTTGCGTCATGAAGGTCCGTGTGCCTGGCTAGGAGGTGGGAACTTTGCTGCTTTGTTTGTGCATGAGTGTCACCTTACCAGTTAGGTAATGGTCAGCCGCTGGGGAGCAGGGACTGGGCCTTTGTCTCACACCAAGTATACGGTAGATGTTTAACGAATATCTAGCAAATTAAATTAAATAAATAACTGGCGAATTTATTGGCTGGATAAGCTTGCCATTTCTTTTCTAGTTTGGATGACTGCCCCCAACCCAAACACACACATACATATTGTAATGAAGTCTCACTTAAGAAATTACACAGAATCAACAGAACTAGGTAGGTTCATCCTGGAAGGGACCTTTAAAACCACCTCACCAGAATGCAAATCATTCTGAGACGCAGAGCCCAAGCCTGCAATGTGGGCCATCAGGGCTGGTTCCTGGGCCTGCTGAATCCACGTCAAGTGTGTTTTCTGCATTCAAGTGTGTTTTCTGCTCTGTCATGTACCTATTAAAATTTTCTGAAATAATACTAAAAATCATGTTGCTTAACCTTTTGTCCACTAAGAAAAAAATATATTTTTATATCAAAGAATATGAAGATAAAATACAGTCCTCATCTGTGCAATTTCAAAATGGTGGAATTCTGCTGATAGAACTTCCTCAAAATATAAAAGAATTTCAATGGCTACCATCGTTTTCTGCTAATAGTTGATATTAAAAAACACTTTAATATAATCTTTAATAGTCCTGTTAAAACTTTGTCAGGTTTGACTTGTTTTGGAATCCATATGCACTTTAATATTTTTACTTTTAAACTTATTATTCTTTTTAATTAAGCTTTTTGGGGGGGTTAGGTTTATTTATTTATTTTATTTTATTTTATTTATTTATTTTTTAATGGAGGTACTGGGGAGTTGAACCCAGGACCTCGTGCAAGCTAAGCACGTGCTCTACCACTGAGCTATACCCTCCCCAATATTTTTACTTTTAAAATAAAATGGATCTTTGGACAAGTTGTGACTCTCAATTTTAAAGGATAATAACGGCCCAATTTTCTAGAGCTAGGCATGTTTTTTTCTTTGTTTTGGGACGGGGCGGGATGGGGGGAAGATAGCCAAATACATAAAAGATAGCTTTTAAAAAGTAGCAACCCGAAGAGCTAGCATCCCGATGACCTGCGACTCACGTTCTGTGCACAGTCTGGCTGGGCTGGTGACCAGGCTTCCGAGACCGCAGCGTGGAGAAGCAGCCATTTATGAGCAGGGCTGCTGTTGACCAGTGGAAGGCCTACAGCTGACCACAAAGATGTGACCACCTGCTAGGTAGGTAGGATTCTGAAAAACTGCTTTAAAAATAGCCACTCCTCGGGCCTGCAGCAGCACAGGAGGCTGTGGCCATTTGTACGACACTGAGCAGCACGTACTTAGTCGTCCCTGAGACTGTCATCCCTTTATGGCAGATTATAGTCATTTATGTTCCAATAAGCCATTCTGACTTACCAAGGAAAAAAATACCTGTGCTAAGTAAGCTTTTTAATAAAGTCATGATTGCATTGTTCATCTGAGAAATGTTGACATCCAGAATGTTTACAATGCTTTAAAAGATAGGTTCTTTCCGAGCTACACATACAAGCCAGCCATCCAGACAGCTTGTCTCTGCACGTCGAGGAGCACTGACGAGATTCTGCTCCCATGTCAGAGGTTACGGCGCTTGTCAGCTGGGGGCTTGCCCTCAAGAAGCTTGTAAACCAGTGGACGAGACCTCAGGCGTGAGCGACAGGGAGAGGGACGTGCCGCCGGGTGCCACGGAGGGCTTTCCCCAGAAAGTCCCAGACGGTTGTTTCTATTTCTTTTCAGAAATTATTGTTGCTTGTTTTCCCTTTTACCGATAAGGATCTTTAACATACTCTTTTGATTAGAGTGAAAACTGTAAACTCTTCTTTCATACGCAGAACTTGGAATTCTCTGATTTTCCCCATAACTGAACTGAAAGTAAGAAGTTTGGTGAGTTCAGACCCACTTTGTTTTTTTTTTTTTCCAAACCCAGGCTCATGTGACCCACAGAATGGCTGTCATCACTTTGGGGTGTGATATTTTATTAGGAGAGCTATCCATTTATTTGACCTAACAACACACCACGTTGGGGTAAATATTATTACTCCCAGTTTAGGATAAGGAAAGCAATGTTCTGAGACACTAATAATTTAATGTTAATAATTTCGCAGTAGTTTCTAAGCCCAGAAAATAAATCTTGGTGACCTAACATGGTGCTATGATAGTCAAAGCTTCTCGACTGTGGAAAAATAAAATGGTCTTTTATCTGGAATTTAGTGGAAAGAGCTGTGGACGGGTTCTTTCGTAAGTGGTGGTGGGACTTTGAGCAAATCCCTTAACCTTTGGGTAGGCTTCTCCAGCTGTAAAATTAAGGGAGTGACCGGATGAAATACACACATTTTTTTTTTAAATCTGTTACGTGATTCTCAGATAATAAAAAACCAGAGTCACAGATACCTGTAGAATGGCTTTTACTGAAAGCAGTCTATCCAGGTGGTTTCACAGTTCATGCGGGGCTGAAGGATCCGTGCACTGCCGTCATTAAGATTACTGGTTATCACAGTAACAGGCATGGTAGGACATTACCTGTGTACTAAACCAGGTTCATAAATGATTCTCAAAATGATTCAGAAGGTATTGAACACACGAGCTAAGCTAGGGGCTCAAGGCTTTCTCAGAGGCCTTCCATTTCCCAGCAAAACGGGATCTCAAAGCAGATTTGCCGAACATCGTTAGTTAGTATGAACTTCAAAAATTACACAGTGGAAGTCATACACCACTGAGATTTAGTAATTCAAACACAACAGTCAGAGAAAGGAGTCTGAGTTCACAAAAGTAACTGGTTTCCAGCCAGTGGGGAATGGTGTGTGTGCTTTTCATAGATGACTTCCTTCTTTCCCCTCAGACTGGTGTCGTCAAGGCCTCAGTTCCAAACCCCACCACGAGCTGGGCCTTGCTGTCCCGCCTCGAGGCAGGGAGTGGCCCTCCAGAGTGAGCCAGTAGTCAGGCCGCTGGGCACAGCACCCAGGTCAGCTGGCCGTTCACACCTAGCCCTGGCCGCTCACCTGCTTGTTTCTTCTGTGTGAATCATCGGTCACGTTGGTGACCTGTTTCCACCTAGACAGCCTAGCTTTTGCCTTCACCCACCATGAGTTGCTGTGTTTCAAGAAGCAGAAATAGTTTAAGGAAAAGCAAATGAGCCAGCACGCACACTAGAAACCAGTCTTACCCAGTTTGGGAACAGGTGTAATTGTGCATGCGTCGGGGCAGCGTGATGGATAGAAAAGGGAGGGACGGTGGAGCCAGGGGCACAGGGATTGAATCCCGCCTTCGCTGTTACCAGCCGTGGGAAATGAGGGTGGACACATGACCTCTCTCAGTTTTCGTTTGTAAGTGGAGTCCAGGAAGCCAACCTCACAGGGTTGTCATGTGGACTAAATGGCCGCAGAGCCTTAGCACAAGACCAGGCATAGAGTCTTGGGGTGGATTTTCTGCACTGATCCTCCCCCTGCATTAGGGAGATAATCGTGGGTAACAGAAATGAAAATGGATGAGTTTAAGAACTGGAAACGTGCCAGTAAAATTCACAAAACTCACTAAATTTAAGTTTAACTCTGTTTCACTTTCTGATTAGAGTTTCTAAGTCATAGTTAAGATATTCAGTCTAATTTAGAAAATCTAAATTGATGTAATGATGGTTCATAAACACCTTCTCCATTTAATCCGGGATGCAACCGAAATTTCCTAATTAAAAATGGTGACACTTCAGAGGGGGGATAAGTGACAAATAGCTTCTGTAATGATGCCTTTTTATGAAATGTGTATTACTTTGTGCAGAAAATAACATGTTACATATAGACTTTTAAAATCTCTTACATAAAGACTGACTAGATCAGTGATTTTTCTCCTTTCTCTTCTATTCTGGATCCATGGGGAATATTGTAGCTTTTATTACTTAATAAAACTTAATGGAAAGTTTCAGGAAAAGTTAAGAAACAGATAGTATTAACCCAGGTGTGATGGTTGGAGTTTCAATCATGATGGTATCTCTCTATATATATTTGTAAGAAAGTGCAAATGTAGACCAGTTACTGTAATTAATAAGAGCTGCCCATGACAAGGATCACCTTGTTTTAGAGAACTGTTTCGCTGTTTGAGAAAACCAATCTATTTTCGCACTTTGGACACCTTCCAAATTATAGTTCCCATGGAGACCTTTCCCTCCTGTAGGAGGACCTGCTCAGTTAAGAAAGAGTCTCAGATGTTTTTTCTCCTTCGCTTGTAGAAAACCTGCCCCCTGGCAAAATTTCAGAAGTGACCTTTCTTTTCTGACAACAGATGGCAGTGTTTTCAGGGACAACAGTCATGTATTAGCTGCCAAGGAGTCTTCCACCGCGGTCGAGCCACTGCCCGCCTTCAGGAGCCGGTACTCACAGGGGCCCTTGGGACTTAATAGGTTTTTTTTTTAAACAGAAAAAAAAAAGGTTGGGATGAATTGTTCCTTTGTTAGAAAGTTTTAGATACATTTTCTGCTGTTACATTTGTTTAGAGAAATCAAATTGTATAAATCTACTCTTTTACTGGAGGGAAAAGCTTCCCTTGTGCATAGGAATAATTGGTATTACCCAAACTGCATCCTGCAGGTGCTTCTTTAAGTGAAGTGCGATACTGCAAGTACAGTTGATAATTATCGGAAGGTTCTAGTTGACAGTCTGCTATACACTTTACTATGCTTGTTTAACGAAGGGTGTGGTAACACTGTCAGGTGAGACTTAAAAAGAAATCCTAAGATGTCTGATATATGACTAGTTGATGCCTTTACAGATAAGTGCTTGGTATTTTAGGGCCTTGACAGGAATTGAATCTTAAATACTCTGTCGTGTTCATTTAACACACATTTGTGTTTTGTAGCTGTGGGCGTGGTTTGGAAGCTATGCGGAAACATTGACTTGGAGCTGAGCCTAGAAAGTAGGGAACATTGTAGACAGGCCGAGGGGATAGAGGAAAGCATCTCTGCAGGAGGGAGAGCACGTGTCCCGCTGGGTGGGAAGTCATGGGAACGCCAGAGTGTTCAGTCTGTCCCACGTGAGAGCTAAGGACTAAAGACTGCAGCTGGGGTGGTACCCAATTGTGAAGATCCTTGAACGACTACATGGACCATCAGCTTTCAGGTTAAAAACAAAAACTGTGTGTCCTTTTGTATAAATGAAATTTGGAGTGGAGGCCCAGTGTCCTTTATGCAACAAAGTAGCTGTTTTTGAAGGCGAGTCCTTAAAGCATCTTACAACTCTGAGCACCGACTTCTAAGCTCAGGGTGAGGCTACCCTTGTAGAAATGACCCCTGGCCAAGATCTGCGTTCACTCATTTATGCATTCAGTCGTTTTACAAACTGAGTACATACTACGTGCCATGCAGTCATTTTATATGTGTACTTTGATATTTAAACTTGCAGAGAGAAATATGATTCATTGCAGAGATATAGCCAAAGTTCATTAGGAAAATATTTTGCATAGCAAGTCAACTAATATTTTATAGCCAGATTGTAGGGCATTAAGTCACACTGTCCACTGAGTAAAGTAATAATCTGTAATTATTCCAAAATAGAAATATATATATTATGCATACTCACATTCCATTCTATGTAGTCAAATGTAAATGTCGCTATATATGTATACACACACAGCAGAGTGTACATTTGTTGATCTAAACAGTTATGTCTCTATGTGAAAAGAAGAATTAAATTACAATTTATTTTCATTTTACTTAGGTACAATTCCTTCATGTTTTGTCAGTTGAGACACAAAATTTCGTTTTTGGTTCGGTGATCATTTTTGTCTTCTCTTCGACTTGCCACAGTGGTCTGTCTGCTGTGTGGAAGGTGGAACGTCTGCCCTACTTCTGTCTGTTTCCATTATGCTCCTTTCTCTGCTGCATTCTTTCTCTCTGTGCCCAGTGGGACATTAAAGGTTCTGTAATTATTTCGATAAGATCAGGGTTGTAGATTTTTCTTGGTTCCACTTAGTTGTTTGCTAATAACCTGGCTTTAGTGCTGAAGGCACAGAAAAACTTCATTGAACAATGCACATCCCCGAAAGCCTGATGCCCTGAAGGATACTGTGGTTATTAACTTATTGTGTATCTTTTTTCCAGACTATGTAATTATGTCTCACTTTTAGAAAATATACCATCATGTTTACATTTTGAATATTTAAAAAATCAAATGGATTTTAAATAGTAAAGCAAAAGATGTCCCGATGAGACAACTAATCAAGACGTACTTAAGAAAACATTTCTATTAAATAGAGATTATCGATCAATACAGAGTCCCCAGTATAAGGTAGTATTCTGTTCTCAGTCTTGAGTAATAACAGTGGGACTGCTGACGGCACCCTGAAATTTGCTGCGTTTTGTTGTGTTTTTTGTGTGTGTATTTTCAGCAAGAAAGGCATTAACTACAAACATGTTTTTAAAATCAAGAAGAAAAGGCCAGAACTTTCTGGTCCACAGTTGTGGAACTTCCCCTGGGGAGACCACAGGGAGCCTCAGCTCACCTGAGGTTCTGAAGTCCCTCCGGAGGAGTGAAGCAATTCCAGGAGCCCTTTGAGGGTAAAGAGGTGAGAAAAGCACATGGACTGTATGGCGTTAGAATCCTTTTGCCTGACTCAGAGCCCTTGGGAAGTGTTACAATAAAGCTCATCGACCTTTCTGTGACCTGCCATGTCCCAGCGTACTTAACCTGTTTACGTGTGACCACCCATCATGCTGTGGAACCCGCTTTGAGAAGGGCTGTTCTAGAGTCTTCCTGATTCTAAAATTAAACATGAGGGCTCTTTTGAATCACTGAACTCAACTGCTAGCGTGAGGGGTTGGGGGAAGGATGGAAAAGCAAGCTCCTGGAGCTGTCCCAGCTCCCTGTTCCTGCCGGCACGCCCACTTGGGACACACGGTGTTTTCTTTCTCGCCTGGGCCCTCGTCCACAGAAAGCTCAAATCTGCTTCTCTGGGAAGTGACTGTGAGACTTCCACATAGGACACCAGATATAAAACAACACTGTTGCCTTCCTTAAGACGTTACCATTTTAGTGGCTGAAGACATTATTTGAACAGGGCAACATAAATCTATCCAGCCCTGCCTTGAAATTTATTGAAAGTAACATTAAAATTTTCATAAGATTCAGCAAATAAAGACTTTATACCAACAGGGAGAACAAAACAGTGCTTTGTGTTTATCGTTTGCCTTTGCGGTTGTTGGTATAATGGAGAACATACACTCTCTCTTTCTCTTTTTGACTTGAACACATCAAGGTAAGCAGTTGAGGGAGACGGAAACCAACTGTTTTTCCATTCACCTTATTATTGAGCTGTGGTTACAGAACTTCCGTTTTGTTATCAAAAGATCTTAACTAAAGCTTCAGTTAAGCAGAGAGAAAGAGTTAACATTTAAAAGGGTAGGAAAATAGTTCTAGACACCTGTTCTGAGTTTGTAATGCAATATTCAGAATAATATTACCTGACAAATTACACCGTAAAACTGGTGTAAGAAATATGTCTTATTATGTTGTGTACCATGTATTTAATGTCATTGTTCTTGTTTATTCACTTTACTTAGTTGTAAAGAACGTGTTTCTTTCTTCTGAGAGATCTAGCACCTCACATGTGTCTAAATAATGGAGTGCCTCTGAAAATGATCTTAAAGGAAGGTACCCCCAGCAAAGGACAAACTAGTCATTAAGTATTCGTTTAAAACAGACCTCCTAGCTTTACAGTTAACCAGCAAGGCACACTTGTTATGCTGTCTCCCCCTGGGAGATGATATCGTACCCCAGGTAGCATTTTGAAAGATACTGGAGAAAGCTGAAGGAGTTAGCGAAAACCTCTCGGATGTGCAACACTATTTTAAAAAAAGATGAAAGAAAGGGAGGGAGGGAAAGAGATGGGGTGGGGAAAGGGGAGAGGGAAGAGAGGAGGAGAGGGAAGAGAGGAGGAGAGGGAAGAGAGGAGGAAAGAAAAGAAAGGAAGAGGAAAAAAACTAAGACACAATTTACATAGGCATGGCCTCTCTAAATTCCATTGAAATGTGGAATTACTAAGCAATATGACAATGCCAGGCAGGATGTGTTTAGTGCAGCCTACTAAAGGTTTCCTTGCAAAATGTCATCACGCCAGCCTGGTGAGTGCTTGTTGAAAGCCAGGCCCTCTGTCGGTAGCAGACTGGTGGAGACATCATGCCTCCCAGAGGTGAAATGTGGGCTCTTCAAGGAGGAAGGGTGCCTTCGGTGGAAGGTGAGTGGCTCCGAAGAGTAAAGAAGCAATAGAGACATCTTCAGCCAAGAGTTATTAACCTTCCTGCTAGAGGAGTGATGGGTAGTACTAGGGCTGGGAGAATGACCCAAAGCTCTGCCAGACTCACTCTACGAGCTATGAAAGCCCTAAGCAGAAACAGTTTATTGAAAACTCAGACTCTTGGACAGGTAGAGCAAATGGAAAGGAATCATACAGTAAAAAATAATTTATTCATATATACATAGCTTATTTTGTCACATAAGCTTAAATAGCCCTTTCCTCTGCAGGTGCTTTGGGTCCAGTTGAATACCATAAATGACTTGTGACAGGGCTCGCGGTTTGGCTCTGGGAAAGTGAGCAAATGCAGAAAGCTCACTGGCGCAATCCTAGTATAGAAATATGATCTCTACCGATGGAGTTGACATGGTAAATAGCAGCTTTACGTGTTAGTATTTGCTTAAAGATGCTCTATCATCTCTTATGAGCATTAGCGCTTATGACCATCGATGGATGTTCATTTCGTAGTTGAGCCGTCGTTACCATCGGTGGTCTTTCTGCAAGTAGACTTTTGACACTTGAATATATTTAATGCAATATATACTAATTGGGTTTGTATACTGAAGAGTCTCAGTGTTAAACAGGGAAAATTAAATTGGTATTTTAAAAAAATGGATCGCTTTAGTTTTGGGGGAAAAGTGAGTTATGTCAGTAAAGCTACTGCATAAAATAAATGGTTTATTTGGCCCTGGTTATTACCAAAAACCTGACTTTACTATTTTTACCAACAATAATTGAACCCAGCCATGCCTGTCTTTGAATTCTTGTGTGCACCCTGGCTCCACTGTGGTTCTTGGCACACAGTAGGCACTTAAATATTGATTAAAAGAAGCAATGTATTTCAAGGAGAGACCAATTTAGTGACTGAATTCCACTAAAAATTGAGGTCTTATAAATATGGATTTCTTTAAACTAATTTGTTATTTAGGTCATCAATATTAAACAGTCTGAAAATGGCCTACTGGAGATTATCTTTTAAGAGCATAAAAACTGAAAGCTGGGGGAAAAAAAAGATTAGTAGTACCCAAATATTTTCTGTATTATCTTTAATGCTAACATTTAAAGAATGGCAGCAATAGAAGAATCTCAAATGACTAAACCATTAAAGCTTAGCCTCACCATGAAAAAATTTGCATGTCCTGGAACTTCTCGGAGCCGCATAATCACTGTATGTGTTACGTTAAAAGAGTTGATTTTTTATTGCTTTCCTAGCTTTCATTTCACATTTTTACAATCATTTTTATCCTGTTTGTTTTTATTTCAGGGTTAGTCAGCTATTTATTTCATTAGTATATCGAGCAAAGCGAACCAATAGATAAAGAACTTTTTTTTAAATCTATGTCTTTTGTAACCATTTCTTTTTTAAGTAATAAATTTACATTTTATAATCGTAATCATGAAATTGCAAATGAAATCAGTTCTAGTAAGATTAATTCAGCCGTGCTCACAGCTGTGAAGATTGTGGAAATAAATATCGTTTTGCAATAATGTATTCTTGACAAAGGGCATAACAAAAGAATGATTTCTATTCAGAGATAGTGGGTGTATTTATTTTGCATGTTGGGGGAGGGGCATTCAGCTCTAGCTTTTCGACCCTGACCTAGTTTTGTAGCTGCTTATTATTCAGCTATATGTTTGAGAAATCTCAGTAATTTAATTTGGCATCCTCTTCTGCATGTCTGCACCTAGCAGTAGGGGCTCATGATATTAGCAGTGTCCCATGCTGAATCGTGTTTATTTTAAAATATCCTAACGCACTCATAAGTCAGAAAGAAAGTGTTAATTGTTACCAGGGAACTGCCTGATTACAGACTTGCTGTCCCGTCCAGGGCCCTGCCATAATTAGTAACCACTGTTGACATTTAGATTTAAATTGAATTTTCTTCTAATTAAACCCAGAGGGGGTTGATCCTCTCAGATGTACAGGTTAATAAAATTAGTCAGAAACTGTTAAACAGTAAGCCGAATTCTCCAAGAGAGCTGTCCCAATGTATTGTTAAGAATTCTGTAATTAATATTAAAGGCATTCATTAAATTTGAATTGTCTTTTTCTGGTTTGAGTTGCATATGGTTTTGTAGCAGTTATTTCTTTAATTAGGCCTGTTTCCTTTGATAACTGTAGTATTACTAATTTCTCTCGTGTTTGTAAATTTAGAATTATAAATACTGTTCCCCCATTCCATTCTGCTATGCATAATTCACACCACCATTATTCTCGAAGCACCCAATGAATAATAATAAATGCTAAAAATAAATACAGCAGTGAGATGAAATTTTGGTACTCGAGATGACTCTTAACTGCTCTCTATCTGTCACTGTCCTTGCAACAAAGATATTTAAACAGGTCATCAGCATTTCCCTCCGTGCATTTTTCTACCTCCTCTCCACGAGCTTTGACATAGCAGGGGCTTGATTTCGGATTGCTTTGTCTGGCTGCGGAAAGTGTTTCCACTTCTAGCTCCGGTGTAGATCCCACATGTCAACGTAGGCTCCCATTCCTCCTCCCTTCCAGAGTCTTGGGCAAAACAAAAAAGCTCAATGCTCAGGGTGAAAGTAGATGGCAGGAAAATTTCAGATGATTAGTGACGAGAGAGAAAGTGGATTTGGTGATTTTACAGGGAAGCATCCAACATTAACTTTTTGTGGGGTCTAGACTTGAAGGAACTTTCGTGAAGCACATCTTTAGCCGTTTTTATCATTGTTTTGTTTCTGAACTTATTAATTTCTTATGTACCTCACAGAATCAGAATAGTAACGTATTGTCAACTTCACCATCATACAAGTCTTATTTTCAATATACCAGTAATAGTTTTATACATTAATACTCAATAAGTAGCACTCTCTGAATATGCCGGACGGTTACAGTTTCTTTTTCACATTATTCATTTCTAAGACGGAAACCCTAGAATTAGGAAAACATTGCTTTGCCCACAGTCGCACAAAGCAGTATGTACACGCAGCTGATAGGTTTTAAGCTACAAGCACCAGCAGAACTAGAGCTGCCGGCTCGTCACAAAGGACTGTGTGTCACCCTACTAACCACAAGTTTAACTTATTTGTCACCAGTGTTTCCTGACTCAGTTTATTTTAAGGTATTTTTTAACCTGTGGGAACAGCTGTGGGCGCAGCAGGAGCATGCCGCCTGGGAACAGGAGGGTCTGCCGGCTTCCGCCGGCCAGCTGAGCATGCCCAGACCAGGCATTTCACTCTCTGGGTCTCAGTTTCCTTTCGGTGAAGTTGAGAGACAGTGAGCTCCCTGACCGCCCTATGATTCTGTATTTTTCGAAGTCAAGGAGAAAGTGAGGTAGTTTGCACAAAGATGATTCTTTACCATGTGCTGTGGTCATGATCGCTAGTTTATGAATGAAAGATAAAATTATGAGGATCGATACAAATTTCCGTGTTTTTATTCCATCAGTTATAATTCAGAAGCCTACTTACTCTAGAGTGAAAATAATATTCTGATTCTGACTTTTAGATTGAATATTAATTTTTTTTCCAAGAAAAAGTGTGATTGTGTGAGACGCCTGTGGCTGAGACTTGAAGCCTCTCCCCAGGCAGGTCAGCTTCTCCGTGGCTGCTTGTCCATTCCCATGGGGGCCGCAGCATCTCTTCTGTCTCATTCTCCAAATACCCCACTGCCTTGGGCCTCCCTTGTCCAATTGCTCCTCCCCTACACCCCTCCCAGTATTCCCAGTGTGCCCCAGACTTACTGCTGCAATGTCCGCTCCTTGAGCAGCCCCAGCCCTTCACTAAACGTGGGATTAGAGTCCTGCCCTCCAGTTGCCAATAGGCCACATGTCAGATTGCCTATTGATTCAATTCACCATTAAATTCCTGACCCTTCCATCACTGCATTTTTCCTACAGCCAAATTAAAGAAGCAACAGGTGGACTGTATTTTGTTGAGAGGAGGCAAGGGTGTTGGGGTGGGGTGGGGTTCGATATGGCCTCGCTCCGCCCAGGAATGATTTGACCATAAAACATGAGATCAAGCCGTGTTGGAGTTGAGTTACCTCCCCCTTGAAGTTGTATATGCAGCTGCACCTTGATCTTTAATGAATTCCTCTCTGTGGCATTCCTGTCATCACCATGTGCAGATAAAGGGTTCCTTTAAGACCTGTGATTGTGTGATTGTGTTGAACTGCAGTTTGCAAGAGAAAGCGGGTAACATAGGCCTCAGAGGTGGCAGCAGAAAAGCTAAGTTGTAGGGTACTGTTGTGAACGAGGAAACGAGATCGGAGCTTACCTGTATAATCTCACCTGATCTTCAAGTGAACCCCCAAAAGAGGTGGCATTATTATTATTATTATTATTACTACTACTACTACTATTATTATTTCATCTTATCAATTAAGAAACTGATAGGAAGAGATGGGGGAGACAAAATACCTTGATCAAAATTCCAGACAGGGCTACGTACCCTGCAGATCAAAATTAACCAAGTTTGAAAGAAAGATGCGATGAACAAATAAAGATACTAGAAAGAAGATTTCAGGACACTTGAAACAGGATTTGCTGAGTGTGCCAACCCAGCCTGCCCTGTCCAGAAAGCTTGGAGCCTCCGCAGGACAAGCACAAGCCAGGCTGTTCTCAGCAGGCGTTCGTGGGGGTGGGACTCTTCTACACAGAAAAGCTGCTCGTTGTGCTGAGAAGACAGAATAGAAATAAACAGGATTTTCCTCCGAGAGAAAGAGTTTTTGATGGATTGAAATCTCATTGGTGGCAGGCTAATCCTTGGTCTCTTTGTCATCCTGGCTTTTGTTAAATAATGTCCAGTGACCACCTGTATCTTTATGGTCTTTAGATAAATTACGTGTAATTGTCAATCCTGACATGTTCCATGAAAGGGGATCTAAAATACAATGTATCTGAAATTAGCTTCATGGTGTTTCCATGCATTCTTCCTTTATCCAGGCAGACTTCTTTTCCCAGAGACGCTGGCAGTATTTCGTTTTGGAGAGCAACGATGAGAAACACCCTCTCTCACTATCACAACTGTTGTGATTGTGATTCAGCTATGAAAATGCACACACGTCCCGCAACCTGGACTTTATCCGGGAGGCCAGTAGAAGGGACAAGTAGAGACGAGGTGTGCAGAGATCCTTTGTCAGAAATCCTGCGGGTCCTTACATTTAACTCCTGTTTGTTTTCCATAGGGATTGTGACTATAGGAGAACTGTCCTTCTGTCCCTTCGTGCAGTGGATGGGGCTGGTAGCACCTGGCCCATCATATGTCACATGTGTTATTACAGTTGCTCTTCACAGTGACTCTGTGTGGTAGGCGTGATTAGCCCAGTTTTGTTAAAGAGGGCTGTGAGCACTGCGATTCAGAAAGGTTAAATGGCTTTCATGATCTCACACAGCTATCAGGTGATACATCTGGGGTCAGTCCCAGCAAAACTCATTGCACTGTGGTGGAATCCAGCCTGATTAGGGCAGGTGAAGAGGTAAGTGTAAGTAAAACCTTTGCAAACATTACATTTCAAGTTTAGTTGGCTTCTTCAAGTTGGCCTCTTCAAAATTACATGCAGTATTTTAGTATCTTCTCAGCAGCTTCCCACCTAACACACTTTAGCTATCTTTTGCAATATTTAAATTCTTCCCTGCAGGTCTTTCTGAAATAGAGTAATAATAATGGTCATAATAATTGCTAACATATTTACGGCCTGCTTTTTGAGTGTAAGGCAACTTAGCATTTTATTTGCACTGTGTCATTTAATATTTGCAATAATCTTTCATTAAGTACTCTTTGTATCCTCATTTTATGCATAAGAAAACTCAGCCTTCTAGATTTTAAGTAACTTGCCCAAGATTTTATAACTACTTAAGTGGAAGAACTAGAAGTGAATCCAGACCAAACGCTAGAGCCATTGCTCATAAATTCTGCTATATCTTAAACATAAACTTTGAAGATCGTTTTTTAAAGCCAAGAATATAAGTCTGATAGAAACTCTATAGTCCTTTAATCTTCCAAATCAAACAAAAACTCTGAAGGAGACATCCCAATCTCCTTCTACGTTTATTCCAAATCTGTATTACACATTACTGACAGCTGGTCAGATTTTTAAATACATATTTCATTTGCATATTCCTTGCCTATTTCACATCTCCCTTCGCCGGCGCAGTGCTGCAGGTGAGAGTCAATGGCAGCAGAAGGTGCCAGGCTGGGAGTTACTCACTTTTTATTTGAAACAGAGACTAGAACTTGCATTGGAAAAGAAAGGGATCCACTACCTCCTGGAGAAGGAAAGAAAGAGAAAAGGTAAAATGTGTTAGAGAGAAAGGGAGTGGAAAGAAAAGAGGAGATAAAAGAACCAAGAGAATTCAAGATGGAAGATGAGAAGGGGTGCTCCCAGGAGATTTGTTCTCATTAAGAAAGAAAAGAGAGGAAGGAAGGAGAGAATTCATGAATAAATGAAGGAGGGAAGGAAAGAGAGGAGAAAGGAAAGAATGGAGGGAAAGAAGGAAGGAAGAAAAACTAAAAATGTAAGCCAAAAAAAAGGGCACTGAAGTGAAGTATCTCCTGCAATCTTCCTACCCAACTCTTCCCTTGATGCTCCCTTACTAAAAGCATTGTTCGTAGCTTTAATCCAGGTTAACCGAGTATTTGTCATGTGCCAAATTTTGTTCAGAAACAAACTCACCAATGGCCACATTCAAGGCCACCTTTAATATTTTATTTCCCTCTTGGTATATGTATATATTTTATTGAACTATAGTCAGTTTACAATGTTGTGTCAGTTTCTGGTGTACAGCATAGTGATTCATTTATACATATATATTCCTTTTCATATTCTTTTTCATTATAGGCTATTACAAGGTATTGAATATAGTTCCCTGTGCTCTACAGTATGAACTTGTTGTTTATTTTATATATATTAGTTAGTATCTGCAAATCTCGAACTCCGAATTTATGCCTTCCCACCCTCTTCCCAGCCTTGGTAACCATAAGTTTGTTTTCTATGTCTGTGAATCTGTTTCTGTTTTGTTAATAAGTTCGTTTGTCTTATTTTTTTAGATTCCACATATGAGTGATCTCATATGGTATTTTTCTTTCTCTTTCTGGCTTATTTCACTTAGAATGACAGTCTCCAGGCCGCCTTTAGAGCCTGACAGCGTGATCGGCCAATGAGTTTTCCAGGGGAAATTGTCCCAAGACCACCACCATAAGGAGTTTTGCTGCCATTGCGGGGGTCCCCACACTGAGAGACTTCTCTCGGGATGTGTCGTTCCCGCAGAACTCTGCAGGACTTACGACTGTTCCTTTAGTCTCCTGTGATTTCTGGAGCAGTAACCCTTGGCCGGGGGAACTGTGTCTGATATGGAGGGACCCACCTTCAGATGAAGGGGCGGCCGGCCATCTAGTTGTGGCCTGCCACATGGACCGCTGTCCCTCCTGACTCAGGGCAGGCCTGGCAGATAGGAACACATGAGCCACCTGTCCACCCCTCTGATGGGACAGAGTTTGAGTGATTTTTTTTCCCTTCTGTTAGAAGCTAGATACAGTCAATGGATCTCCCACTGTTTCTCATTTATCCACTTATCCATTGAGAATCTTGTCACACAAGCAATTTAAACCTGTACAATTCCTTTAAGATATTTCATTCCACTACCAAATTCACCTCAGACTGTGGGTAATTAAGATGACTTGTAAATCTGAATATAGCATAGTCCCCTCATTCAAACAAGTACCCAGATAGTTTAACCAGTCTTTTACCGACTGACCTGAGAAAAATGGAAATCACTCCCATCCAGGCTGTTTTCAGTTGACAAAAGAAACTGGTAAGCATAAAAAGAAATAATTTTAATCTATAAAAATGAAAAAAAAATTTGTAGTATATTTTCTCTGTTTTGAAAGTCCAAACAATGGGTTCAAGTTTGAATTTGGTGGAAGGGAAGCAGGTAAAAGATGAGTGCATGGAAAAATGGTCATGCTATATTTAAAAGTAACTAGGGCCTTCCTTCTTAAGAAATATTTTCCTCAATTAGGTTATCAGTGTCATAGCTGATAACCCTCCAGCTTCTCAGACAAACTTCCCAAAAGTCGATCATGCCATACGTCAGCGTTGTTGTTACCCTTGTGGTTTAATATCTTTAGAAAATATTTGAGTAACGTCAGCATGTGATGCAGCTTCGTGGGCAGAATGACTAGTCAAGTTTGCTCAGAAGTGCCAGCACTGCTTTATTTACTTACTGACTTACTTATTACCCGTCCTGTGACCTCAGTACTTATTACCTACTTAATGCCCACAGTTTCCAGAAAGAATTGGGGGAGGCTCTGTGGTTTATTCAGTAATGTATTTTCTTTCTCTCGAAATTGTGGTTTGATTGTGAACAGGTTACGTGAATCAGATATCATTACTCAAATGTGGCTCATTGATTTCTGTCCCCGCCCGAACGTTTCAGAGCCCTGTTTTCTCAGAATTCAGGTGCTTAGTTCCCACCTCGAGATGGACGGCTCTAAACTCTAGGAACTAGTTCACAGCTCCCATGCGCTGTGTGAAACGTGCGCGTGTTGTCTTCTGCGGAAAAGTTCACGCTTTACTGTTTATAAGTGTTGCTCCTCTTTTCTACCTATTTTAGGCACAGAACCAGTAGGTAAAATTGACTTCTCAAGAAAGAAGAATTTCACTGAACTGTGTCAAATGACAAAGTATAATAAAAAGGGTTGCATAACTGAAAAAGAATGGTGACAACTCCATACTTTCTGCGGAGCAGTGATGGTGCTGGCCGCTCTGAGAGCACGGGACAAGTAGCGGCTTGTGTCGGGAGCGCTGTGAGGACGCAGGGGGCCGGCCAGGGCGGGACCGCCAGGCACCGGCTGCCAGGCTGAGGGGCTTGTAGCCCCTCTGAACTGCTGTAGCCCAGGATCCCGCTGCCCAGTCCCAGCATGAGTCAGTCCGTTGGCAAGTGTGCGTTCTGCTCGGGCCTGTGCTCAGTTATTGCTAGTGGACGTTAAGCGAGGAGAGCCGTCTCTGCTCTCTGGAGCTGGGGAGGGGGTTCCCTGGCGGCCTTGCACCTTAAGCAGTAGAAACACAAGTAAAATGCCTGCCCTGACATGGACTTTTCTGTTCGCCAAGACTTATTTTTTGGTCTGGAGGTCTGTGCACAAAAAGATCTCATTTATTCTATATTTCAGTTAACTTATTACAATGATCTATTTAAAGTTACTGTCTCAAGAATTAAGGGCTGAGGTTGCATCCAAGGCCAAAGTTAGATATTATTATTTAAGAAAGGTTGCTGGTATGTAGTCATTCCATCAGTGTTTAATGAATGTTATCAGAGGGTGAGATACACAGTAGGCCCTGAGGGAGAAATGTAAAGTATAGAAAAGAAATGACACCTGTTCGTGATAAGATTGCAGTCTAGCAGTCCTTGACAATGGGGACGGGGTTGCAGGACTCCAGTCTAATACATATACTCAGTTACAACCCACCCACCCCCCAAGGAAACCGTCCATCATGATAGCACGGCAGCCCCTTTTCTAAAAGAAGAAAATCCGTCAGGGCACAGGATTACTTTAAAAGCCAGTGATAGGACTTAGTGAGTTAGGGAAGAGCACCCAGGCTTTCCGAAACTCTTCTGTTCCTTGTCAGGAGTCTCACAGTGTAAGTTTCCGCGTACATGTGCGAAGACCGGAGGCTTAGGAGTTACGTGTAAGACCTCCTCTTTCACTAAAGGACAGCAGCACAGACACCGTGAATCTAAAACACGAATGTCCAGAGAAACGTTTGTTTTCTAACGGAAGTGAAACGCGTCGCCGGGCTTACTCGAACGTCCATCTGGAATCCATGCGGCTCGTCTCTTGTAAGGAAGAGCGTGTGGCCTGGTGCACTTTAGACAGTAACTGTGTGCCCATTGGGCAAACTGAGGCTCAGAGGGCGGCCAAAGGCTGTGCCTAGAATAATGGTCTCAGAAGTACAGACCCTGGGTGTGCTGTTCTAACAGAAAGATTTGAGAAGAAACATGTGTCCAAACTGTTAAACAAATGGCTGCAAATCCACCCAGGGCAGCTCCTCCGGCGTGGGCCGAGGGGCTGGTGGTCAGCAGGCTTCGGGCTCACCGCGGTGCCTGGGGGAGAAACGAGAGACGCTGTGTTTCAGTGCCAGGAATGCTGTCCATGAGCACGTCTCTGTCATTCCAGAAACCAACTTGATTATTAGCAAGTCTTTCCTCATTGTTTCATGCTCATTAAAAAAAAAAAAAAAGATCCTAGAAGTGAGGTGATTGACGGCTGTCTATGAAGTGAATTCTGCTGCATTCAGTAGTTACAATTTATTGTGATCATTTTTACTTTTCCAAGTTATGAGATGTTATTAGTTAACAAATGCAAAAATGTGATCAAATCCCTACCAATGTGTATCAGGTCTCATTTACCAGCAGTTGTCACTGATTTACAGAAAATACTGCCTTCCTTTTAGCTCTGTTTAATACATTTAAACACATGTTACTGGGATCTTAATATTTGCTGTAATTATTTTTATTTTTATTGTAGAATTTTAAAAAAACGCTTATGATATTTTCATGTTAAGATTACACGAAGTAAGTTTCTGAAAATATTTAAATATTGGCAGAATTTGCAAAATAAAATCAAAATATAATCATGCATATCTCAGGTGTAGGTCATTTCACTGGCTTCCTTTCAGCGCTGGACTAAGTGAACAAACAGTGCTGTTTACTACAGCCACAAAGAAAGTGTTCTATTTTATTATACCAACAACGATAATAATTTTTAAAAACCCAACATTAATAATGATAGTCACCATTTACTATTTTATGTAGAATCCACTTCAAGCACTGTATTTATGTTGCCTCACTTAATCTTTAATTACTGCCCCTGAATGTTGATGATTTTTATCCCATTTTTTCAGATGAGTTACCTGATTCCCACAGAGGTTAAATAATTCGCCTGGATTTTTGTGGCTAATAACTAGTGGAAACAGGAATCTTACACAAAGGCTGTGCTTCCTCGGGTCTTATTTCAAGTCTACTAAAAACTTTTTTTCCAGTGGAATATAGGTCTTTAAGTATTATAATGCATACAAATGCTAATATCTATTTAAAATGTAAGTTTTGTGTATGGGTTAGTGTCATATATTAGTCCCAAGAGTGATGACTAAAAGCTTGGCATGCTTAAGCAACCATCAAAATCGAGATGGTGTGTTGTGGATGGATATTACTAAAAGTCACCTCAGTGGGGGGAAAAGATAAAGCTATAGAAAATTGTGGTTGACTGGAATCAAACTATACTAGTTGCTTACAATTGATTGTGTGTTATTCAACCACAAAGATAAATTAGAACATGGGCTACTGCAATAGAAAAGTGGTTTAGATGTCATAGAGACGGTATGACTATTTTTATCTCTCAGTTGTAAACCATGGCTTCCAGTGGCTGAAATGACATTGAACTGTTTTTCTCTTTGATGATTTACAGCCTGTGTAGTGCATTTGTAAGAGCAGATGTCACATTTTATGTATTTGAAAGTGTCAGCTCTGCTGACTTATGTCTGAAGATTCTGTTCTTGAATCAATAGAATGTAGTGATTTCCATTTTTTAAAAGTGATTTCCCCAACATTAGGAAAAACACATAGCGACTATTGGTCATTATGATACTGTAGTTGAACTTTTATTTTTGGCCTTGTATTTTACATACATCATACTATTGATCATTATTTTGTGAAATCTGACGTGAATGAACAAGGAAGGTTTTAGTGAGCTGACCAGGTTTATGCTTAAACAAATTGTAAAATGTTTGCCTTTCATCCCAGGCATAGCTGTCCAAAGTCTAAGATGGATTGAGCAAAGGAAAATGCATCAGAGTTTTCATAATAAAAAATTATTCCCAGAAAGTCCACGTATGCTTTATTCATCCCATATTTCAAATTGATTTTCATTTTACCATTTAGGGTGCAGTTACTGGTAGTCCCATCTTTTAAAAAGTCAAATTTGCATTTAAATAGAAACTGTTTCAATCATTTAACATTGGAACCCGCACATTTTATTCCTTCTTTTTTTACTCTTTTCTGCCTTTCTCTGTTGTTGTACTTTTCCATAATTGTCATGAATTTTCAACTTCCATAAAGACTGAGCACCCTCCTCCATGCGTCACTCATTAAAATCCCGCTGCTGATAGATCCTGGGAAATAGGCTGGGCTCAGGTGAGAGCAGAGCCCAGCAGCGCACAGAGGACTTCACAGCGGACAAGTCACAGGAGCAGAATCACCTTCAGTTAGATCTGTGAACGAAAACATTTCGGTGAATATAACTTAAAATTGTGTAATTATCAAAGAGGAAAAAAAGGCACCAAAAATAATAACAATGCAAGTTGTTACTTTTTTTTTAATTGAAGTAATAGAATAATTTTCTGTAACCTAATAACTACAAGTGTCACTATTTTCATGAAAAAGTGTAAATATATAGAAATATTAGGAAGGTTGGTTTGATTTTTGTTTACTCAGAGCCATTTATTTTTGGAAGAGGAACCAAAGTTCAGTTTTATCAACATGTACTTAGCTCAGAAGCCTCTCAAGTTAAAAATCTGGAAACACAACGAAACACAAGTTTAAATGTAAGGAGACAGAACTCTCCCTGTCAGCATGTAGAGATGCCTGTGTGTCCCTTTTTATTCACTTGAGTCACCATTTCCAACAATTTAAGAACATCAAGAAATGGCTTTAGTTGACCTGAGCTCGCAGTGCGTTCATTCTGCCACAAAACTGCTTAAAATTAACGACTGATTTATTTCTGGTAAGAAAGACTGTTTCATAATATTTATCTTATTGCCCATTTACTGTCTTTCTTCCTTGTGAAACAAAAGAAAAGCACTGTAATTTCCATTCACCAGGTAATATATGATACATGTATTAAATGGCTAGAAGATATTTTGAAATACTAGCGTTTCATTTTATTATGGGCTTCTGTTTTTAAATAAAGTATTTCAGTGTTTAAAATCGCACCCTTGTCAAGGTGCTCCTTGACCACAGAGAGATGTTTTCATTGACAAAGGAAGAGCTACCATTGCCAGCTTATTCATGAGACATAATAATTCTATTTTGAGTATTTTATCTGTTATTTTTCCTGGTTTATTTTGATTAGATTTGAGCATGTCTTTGTATGTTTGCAACTAATAATGCAAAAAATATCATTTCTCATCTGATGGATCTTAAAAAGCTATTTCTTATTAATTGAATATGATAAAAATATCAAAAAAAAGCAGACCAAAGTTACTCAAAAGAATAGCACTTTTTAATCTTTTTTGTTTTGTTCTACTAGTGGTTCTCTATAGTTCCTTATTTTTATCTTCAGACTCAAGTCCATTAGTAAAACTTACGATTGCAACTTACTTGTATCTTGTGTGCTCACATAAGTGAGTCAGGCATGAAGTACTGTGTTCTCAGTTTCGTTCAGCCCTGTCAATTCACGTCCCGTCAAAACCGGTGATTGATCATGTCACTTTTCCCCTCATTAGATGTTTGCTTGTTTCTGAGTGCAGGTTTTTAGGGAGTGATTGGGAGATATGTGTGACGTAGAATTGTGGGGGATTGAACCACAAATATTTAGGATGACGTCAGCCAAGAAAGCTGTGTGTGTAGAATTAGAAGGGGAAGGACAGAAACAGTTGTCAGGTGACTCCCGCTGTCCCTCTGATGCATGAGCATCATGGTTTACATCTGAAAGGCTGTGCCCTTGGAACAATCTAAACACCGGGAACCTGGAAAAGTCCTGTATGTCACAGGGGAGGGGAATAAGTTGAGGCAGATAAAGGGTGATCTTAGTTCGAGCAGATGTTTAGCCGACTGGACTGACTCCCTTCTGCTTGGAGGCTGACAGAGAGTGCTGCCGGGGCAGACAGCAACGACTACCCACTGCGCTGCGCTCCCTGTCCTGATTCTATTATGAGTCCATATTATCTTTCTAGTTTAGATTAGTGGGAAGATAGAAAGACACACCCAAATGAGATAAGAAAGCACTTTTGAATTTCGTAATTGAATTGCCTGGTTTGAATTTGATTTCTTGAAATATTTCAGGGCTCTTCTGAGTGTCCTGAATTTTTACTGTGACAGTAGTGATACGTGACAAAAAGAAAATTTTCTTCACAGCAGAGTTGTGATCTCTTTAGAATGGGTGTGTGTGTTTCTGATTACTGATGTAATATGACACAAAGGTCAAATGCAGACATTTTCAACTCTGGATTTCTGTATCCAGCTGCACTAAGAGTCAAGGCAGTGCTGATCTAGGGCAAGTTACCTACTAAGTAACAACAATAAATAATTTGAATCAAATTAATTATACAGACCACTAGTGGGATCGAGATTCTTCAGCCAAACTGAGTGTGTCTAAACAAGAAAATTCTGTTACCTCCTGGGTTGATCTAAAAAATACTTATAACGAAAAACTTTGGCTCAGCTGTGACTCCAGTGGACAGGACAGTATCTAATTGCGTTTTTATAGCATGCAGCTCATTTTTTCCAATGAACTTTAAATAATATTCATGTAGCCTCTAGCACCTCCTTTGTACGTGCTGGGTATTCCCATAGTGTCTTCACTATAATTACTGTATTATTCCTAGAGTGTATCACCATAGACGTGGTTTTCCTTTCTTATCACTTTCTCTTTAATATCCCTTCTCCCTTGCTGCCAATCAACTTGATTTAGCTTTATTTTATAACCCCCTCAGCTATTATCTGTATGAAGTGAATATACACATTCATTCTTTTCATTTCCTCCAAAGGATTTCCAGCTCTTTTACCCTGTATATGGTAGATCTTTTTAGATCAAATCCTTTCTCCTGTAAAGATATGACATGTTTTAAAAGGGTACCCAGTTGTGTGTGTATATGTATGTATCGATGTGTATTTTTAAAACTAATTCTTAATTTCCTTTCTCTTCCTGTCTTGATTTCTGGGCTTGCAGAACTACAAAGAAAAATACTTTTACATTATTTTGAGTTTTAAATTTTTAAATGGTAAAGGTCTAGCCCGCCTGCGTCTACCATTTAAGTTTCTACACTGGTCACACAGAATGACTCGGCTACCTCTTCTTCCACTCATGACATGATGGAAACTCATTCACGTTAATAAATCTGATTCTTCTGTAGAAATCCCCAGAGTCACATTGTTGATTGGACTCCATCTCTCCCCATCTGCCTCTCTCTAAAATGTACATCACAATGCCATGCACATCACAGTACAGTCCTGCCATGGTGACTCATGAGTCCGACTTCTTCAGATGTGTCCTCGGTACCAGCCTTCTTATCTCAAAGTGACCAAACCTCAGTGTGTTTATTTTATACTTTATATGAAAATGTGTCCTCAGTAGTCATCGACCCCACGATTCCATATTTTTTCTTTCACCTTCAGGGTCTGCAGTATTTCCACAAAAGTCTTGACAACCCTTTTGACTCGTTTTTCAGTTTTCAGAAAACTTCTGTCGACTTCACCACTTAGTTTCTTTTCTTTTCTCTTTTGACTTACTCTACCCTGCAGGCACTTAACTTACTTTTTCTGGTCACAGGGCTTTAATTTCTTATCTTTTCCTGGAATTATGTACTGAAGTTCCAAAGACCAAAGAATTCAGCTTTCCTTTGTTTTTGGACTTCATTGGGTTCATTTTTCATGAGCTGGCCACTTGTCTTTAAAGCAGTTATTTTCAATCATGTCTCTAATCTCTAAAGTAAAACCATTTTGTTCTTTCTTTATGGTGGTCTGGTTACCAATGAGGGTTTCCAAAATTCTCTATAATGATTTGAATTTAGTTTAGTTTCAGTTATTAGGAAGACTCAGCTGCTCCTGGAAACTCATGTCATCAAAATAAATGTTTTAATTTTAAAGCAAACATTTTGATTATAAACATGATGCCAAAGAAAACATTTGGTAGCTCTGGGAAGCAACAGATTGAACTGAATTAATAAAATGAATTAGTAACTGGCGATTTTGGAGTGCACTCTGTTGGAAGGATTTAGGAAATTCACCTAATTTTTTGCACTCAAGACTGTCTTACTGTGTGAGATCAAGTTCCACCTTTGGACTTTGATATTCAAAATTGGAAAACTTTCTTAATTGACTATTCAGTTATCAGAATCTTTGTAGGCAGTGAATTTTGATTATATGTTCCTAAGTATTGTTTGGAGATTAGGTACACCTTTAGGCTGCTACTGATTAATAACTAAAACATTTTTCAGATCTTCCCATATATTATTGTTGAGCCGAGGCTAACCCGTCTCCCATATTAAATTATTTTATACATATTTACCATTGATTATGTGATATTAATGTAACCAAAATAGTATTCTGATATCATGGTCTGAGCATTTATATGATATTAATAGCCTGAGAATAAGCCATTTCTAAATTAATAATACCATTATAAATAATATGTCTATTTTAGATGTATACTTTATACAGGGTCAAAAGACATTACTAGTAAAATATGAGTTTGCTTATTGGTTGGCCGTGACTCTGAACCTTTATTTTTAAGATACTCTACACACTCAAAGTCTTGTCAAATAATGATCTGCAAACACAGTACTTAAGTGGAACAGAGGAATAACTAGCTCGCTGACCCTGACGTCCTTCAGCACTTGGCAGGCTGATGGATACAGCTGTTGTTCCAGTGGGATGGGGTGGGAATCTGTGCCCCTGCAGTCGTGAGGCCTAGTCAAGTCTTTGGAGGTAAAAGATTCATCAAAGTCCTAGTCCCCAGGGACAAATGCGCTTAAATTGGGTCCAGAGGTTGTTCAGCCTGAACTGGTGGTTCATGTCTCAATCCAGTGGTCTCCAGCCTGGTTTCAGTCTTGCTGGTGTCTTCTCTCTAAGCCGCTCCCGTCTCAAGCACAGCTTTCAAAGCAGCCTTCCACTTGTTACAATTCTCATCACATCTGCTTGTGAATACCAGCCTCTCTTCTTGGGCCCCCGCAACCCTCATATTTCTCCCTGGGGATGTTGGGGGGAGGCCGTGTCTCCTTTAGGCTCGTTTTGCTTTGGAGGTAGTCTTACCTTGGTAGTTTTAGAAGTTTTATAAGGCCTCTTTCAGAGTCTACTGACAGAGGGGTCAGTCAGCCTGCTTCTGATTGCTAGCTTGAAGATGTGTGTTTCACATCATGGTGCATTTCTAAAAATACTTGCGGAGGGAATTAGCCTCCACACTTACAAGAGGCCGAAGGAGCGCCGTCAGGGCAGCCTCCAACGCGGAGGCTGAGACGGGGCCGCACTGCGGTCATCGCATGGCCGCCGACCCTGTCAGCTAACACCAGACACCTCACCGCCTGGGACGCAAGCACCGTGGTCTTTTCAAAAGACATTGGTAGGACTAGTTCATTGTTGTTGTTTTTATTAAATAAACAAAGAATAGTTTTCTCCTGGCGATAAATGTAGCTATAATTTGCCTATAAAAATAAACAGTTTTCATATCATGTTTTTCTCAGGCAGGGCTCACTGGTATAATTCAGTTCTGAAAACATCAAGGTACACAGAGGAGACTGTCTAGTATTCGAGACACAAAGAAGTGGGTTAAGGTTATAGGAGAGGGGCTTTGACCGCATTTGTTTTTTCCTTCATTGTTAAATTACTTGGTTGATTCTTACTCACATCTTCATTATAACCCACCTTTTCCCAGAAAGAATGTAAGGAAAGGCCGATGATTAGAATTTGATCTGTGTGGAGGACCGGGACCTCAAGATTCCAGAGAGGGGGCCTGGTACTTCTCAAAAGTGAGACCCTGGGAGGGAAGACCTTTGAAATTGGACTTGGCCCCAGACACATCTGCCCCAGTCACTCCACGCTCATTCTCTGCTTAGCTTCCTAGCACGGGAGAGCCTTGTGAGGCCTTTGTTGTAAAGACTAATTAAACAACACGCGTAGCAAATTTGAACCCCAAAATACGTTTTACGCATGTAAAGCATTTTCAGGGAAGAGTGCATCTTCTTCACATGCTCCAGGACTGAAAGGAGAGTGGAAGTATGCTTGTCAGAAAGAGTAAAATTGCTATAAAAATTACAGTGTTCAAACTGGACGAGGACTAGATTTCCATATTTATTGAGTAAGTGGAGAACAGGCCGATAACGGAGGGAATACCAACTAGATGAAATGTGGCATCTGGGACGAGTAAATTAAAATGACTCCCTGCCCCAGGAAAAACCCACTAAAAACAACTGCTTTTTACTCTATCTCATTACTGAGTGAGTCACCTCGGTTTTGAAATGGCACAAAGTAATCGAAATGATATTTTACCTGTTGGTAAGGATTCATTCAAGCAAGTGCATCAGCCACTGGTACAAAATGCTGAAGTGTATTTTCCATGATGGAAGAGATGATCAGCATGTGAAGAGTTGGGTCTAATTTCTCTCCTCCAATTCACCATATTTTTACAACATAAAATGAACACATTTATTTTTCTATTTTGGAGGTAATCATTTTGGAGTGTATTTCTAGCTTTATTGTTCAAATCAGGCATTTTCAGTCATATGTGTTACGCAGAGGGGTGGAGAGATCTTGATAAACACTGCCTGGGTACACAGTGTATTAGCTCAATTTGATATAAATAATAAGCAATATTCATGGTAACGTTGAAATGAAACAAGATGATTACCCTCTTGCGATCTTTATTTCTCTTCTTAGGGCACTGTAGTTCATCAGGTGTTTGCTGTGCCCTCTTTTAAAAGTAAAATCAGAAGAAATATGGGACCCATAAGAAATTCTGAAATCTCCTTTTGTCTTTGGAATGTTGAAGTAGAAATTTTGTCCTTGAATAAATCCCTAGCCTCTACATCACAAAGGGGCTACTTGTTGGTATTTAGCTTATGAAATACAAAAAAAGAGGTCACATAGGGAGGTGAATTGGGATTGTAATAAATTCTGTACTCTTAGATCTGTCTCTTCATGGTCATAGCAATTATTCCTCAGATGAAATTTAAATAAAGTTAGTGGGGGTAGATATTGATGGTGATTATATCAGTTATGAACACTGAAATAATTTAAATGAACTTTGTTTATTAGGTTGTATATACGTAAATAAAGACGTGTTCTCTGCCATTAAGAAGCTCAGAGTCTAGTGGGACAGACAGCCCTGTAAATAATTTATTGACTCTTACTGTGATGTCCACAAAGATAAAGGACGTATGATACACGGAAGGGATGGTGACACAGGAGGGGGTTGACAACGAGGAGAAAGTTGACTGAATCGACCAGAAAGCACTAAAGAGCCATTAGTTCTCGGTGTCTTCAGGGAGGAAGGCCACACCCTACCCCTGAACAGGGTGGCTGCTCCACCAGAGTGTTTTGTCACCTGTGTGGAAATAAGAGTCTCATCAAGATGGGAGAGAAGCCAACAGCTTTCTGTAGAACAACTGAGTTTTGGGTCATCTCTGAAAGATAAGGAGGTATTTTAGAACTTTGGTTTGGTTTAATATGTGTTTTAACTTATATGACCTAGCTTTACATGCATCCTCTTATCTCTGTAACAGAGTTCTACCATAGACCCTCTGCCGTTGGGTGTCCTTAGAGGTTAGCAGTAAAGAATTAGCAGTCATCCCAGGAAAAAAAATGCAGTATTCCAGACAGTAAGACTTTTCTACTAGAGGGACTTGGAGTTCCTGAGAGCCCTAGGCGATTTAGTCTTTTTTAAAATTAAAAAAAAAAAAAAGCGTGGTGTTTTAAAAGTTTTAAAAGCTACAGTCTAAATATAGATATATGACTTTACTGATTTTTTTCCTTCATGATAATGTATGTGTGTGTATCTGTTCTATTCATTCTTTTATTACACAAATTTGAATGGATTTATCTGTACTTCCCTCATCACACACTAAGTGCTTATTTCTCTAAGTCCCTTTCAAGCACTGTCATTCCCATTGACTGAGTTTCCACCAGAAACTCAGACTTCTCCAGAGTGAAGTCTAAACATTCAGTTTACACGAATCTTCACGGAAGGATTGACTGATAAAGAGAAAAGACCATTTCCAGTTATCCACTCTTGCTTTCTGGCTGTTCTAGACTTGGTTCAGATCTCTAGAAACCCCTTGGTAAATACTGACAAGAAAATGTTCCAGACTCAGGATAATAAGCTGTGCTCTATTTTCGAAAGCGTTTTCCACAGGTAAAACATTTCACGAAGTCCATACATTACGCAACCGTGGCAGCTGGTCACCCAGCCACGTGGGGAATGTTCATCTCTGCATTCTAGAAATATGGCCGGATCCTTTCCCCCTTAAGTCATCATAAAAGATTCTAGAATTTCCCGCAAGAACTATTGTAAGTAAACTGAGAATGCAAATTATGTGAAAAGACAAAATCGATGAGTCAGGAGTGAAGATCTGTGATCCTCGCTATAGAGGTCTACGTTAGCCTTCCCTCCTCCTGCCTCCCCCATCCAGCGGCTCAAACGCTGACTGGCGTGATCAAACTGGGAGCCTCCTCAGCTCAGAACCCCATCTTGGTCTTGTCTCTGGGTGATAAACACTGTTTCCATTTCCTCTCAGAAGAAACTCGACCTCAACTTATCTTAAATGCATTCATTATATTTCCACGGAAAGCTTGGCTGTTCCTGCACATTGTGGGTGAGAAAGACATCTTTCCATTTGGCCCAGCGATTTCCTAGCCTGGGTTTTGGAACATCCTGTGCTTACTTGACAGGCTCCTCCTTCTACTGTTCCTGGTGGAAGGAACTTCATTGATATTCATCTCAGTCAGTGGGCCTCTTGAAGAGGCCGAAGCCAGAAATAATCCCTTGGCCACAAACCCCCACCTCCCCCAAATGAAATCCATTCTCAACTAGAAGAGTATATTTGCTATGAAAATGTACCTTTAAGACAATGACCGTAGACCTCTCAAACACGGAAATTCTGGAGTCCTGCTAGGAAGTCCTTCCCTGCTCTGACAGCCTCGAGAATGGACTCATCCTCAAAGTCCAGGTTCCTGCTGCCTGGCGTGGCTGCAGCCCCGGTTTTCAGTTCACCCACACAACAGAGGTGCTGGCCTTCCCCGAGCCTTCCCTGACAGGGACCCCACAATACCTGTTCTCCACTTCTTTTCCCTGGCTTCTGGGGAGCCCATTCTAACGTCCACAGTTGGAATCTTACAAAATGAAAATATCTTACCTGTGCAATGATAACGTTAGAAAATAAACACAATCACAGATAAAGAGAATTTCTTTACATTTTCATCATCTCCATCTTCAAATTTAAATTATAAGTAAAGAAGAACATTGAGGTGAAAAATGTTGAACCAATTTAACGGTGACGAGAGGTCACCTTAGTTGGCTTCAGAAAAGTTGAATCACGCTGAATTCTAAAAATGCAGCTTTTACTTGCAGGGAGTCATTTGTGACTTCAGTAAGTACGACTGACTGGGATGTGGCTGTGTTCTTCCATGAGGGGGAAGTGACCACTATTCTCCGTAGAAGGCCAGTGCGAAGGAGTCTTCCAGTAAGTTCAGAAGATGACAGTATAATTGAACATGAGTCCACGCAGGCAAAAGGGAAGGGGAGTTTGCTACCCAAAGCAAAAAATAATGTCGGGGACCTAAAATGTGCACATGATTTAAAAAACAAAAATTCATTCTGCAGTATCTGAATAGGAACAGTTTGTCAACGGCCGAAGCAGCAGACGTTCTGGGTCAATCTAAGGGAGAGAAAAGTCTGTACAATAGTATGGGCTTTCCGTTTTTAAAAACACTGATCTGTTTCTACCCGGAGTGATCCTCGGTGTTGACAGACTTGACCAGGACATAAAGGGGAGAGCCACGCGGCCGCCTCCTGGCTGTCCGTCAGCCGAAGCGACTCACCCACCCGGAGTCTCGGAGCCTCGGGCCTCTGTGTTTTCCCTTCGCTCTCAGTTGCAGTCTGTGCTTGCCACCCGTCGCCTGGCTTTCATTCCGTTTCAGAAAACAACAATTTTTCACATAAACTCCAAAGTCCCAGCCAGCAGCACGCGCAGCAGAGACAGACCGCCTGCGGTTGCCCGGGGGCGCCTCGTTTTACCTTTGCGCGGACGCAGCACGGCCTGCCGGGGACGACGGGTGTACGGAGGGCGCCAGCAGCTCCCCCGCGCCCCGCCCCGCGGGGGTTCGGTGCATCGCGCGCGCCCGCTGCTTGCAGCCGGCCGGGGCATTACCCCTCCTCGCCGCCCCGAGAGTCGCGTCCTCCACGTGTGTCCGTGACAACAGCGCGGCACGGGGGCTTTTTGAGGATTAATTCATTGCCAGAGATCAAACTCTCACAGAACAAGGTAATTGGGAGCAAGTCTGAGTATCGTCTAGTGTGTTTCTTTGGAACAGTTTTTAAAGTTGCAAATCTCATTTATGTTTTAAATTACTGGGGCAGAGAGTAAAAGCTTATTGCGGAAGATACGCTTTTCACAAGACGTTCATGGTCCAAAAACAGGGATGGAGACAAGTGATCACGATGATCTCTTCAGTGACATACCCGCCGCCCCCCCACCCCCCGCCGGAACTTGTGTGGTTTTTTTTTAATGAATCTACTTACTGTGGGGTTTGCATGGATGCTGTTGGTGGTGTTTGTATAGGTGTTGTTCTAAGTTCTGTCACTTGGAAAATCGGGTTTCCTTTAATGCTCGAAGAACGTGATTCATTCTTTTCTAGCTTGAAGGCCAATGCTTAATTTTCTTGTTAATCACATCCTAAATGAGCAATTCTCTTCAGCTTCATTAAATGGGGTAATTTGGATTGCACAGTTATAAACCATTTTTATCAGAGTCACAGTTTATTTGTCAGCACGTTTCCTGCTTGTCTTTACCCGCCATGGTAGGGACAGCAGGGGACCTTCTTCTTCCACAATCGATGTGACTCTGTCAGCTCCGGACCCAGTACCCAGCTTGATTCTAGCTGCACAGTTCCTTTTTGCCTCAGTTTCCCCCAACTCTGTAACTTCCTATGATTCCTGTAGGTTTTACAAGAGTTAATACAGGTAATGCACTTAGAAAAAAATGCTCAATTTTGTAAGTGATTAATAAATGTTAGATTAAGCCTTTGGGCAAAGTCTTTGAGGAGCTAAGGGGAAAAAATACCTTTTGCTCTAAAGGATATTGTCAGGGGGCACATTCAGCTTCACTGTGGTCCACACTGCAGTGGGGAGGGGCAGAAGATGGGAGGATGCCCGAGAGCCTGGGCAGGTGAACGGCAGCCTCACTGGGCACGGTCACAGACTCACCTACTGAACAGTACAGAGATGCTTGTGACAAGGGACCTGTGAAAGGCATAGCTATTAGTGATTGGCAGCAAGCCCGTGCAAGTCTGTGCCCTGCTTTTGCAGAGCTCCCTGGCCCAGCCCTCCACCCCATCCCTGCAATCCCACGTTGCTTCTGCGTTGAAGGACTGTGGCATGGATGGTGGAAACTGATGGTGACTTCTGTGTCCTTCAGATATGGTTCTAGAGGAAATCTTGTAGAGGAGTGCTTTCTTCTCTAGTAAGTTGATTTTGGCTGCAAGTAACAGAAACTAACTCTGGCTCATTTAAGCAAAAATGAATCTATTTAATAGGAGATTGGACTATTTCATGGAATCTAGGACTTGAAAAACAAAGTCTCGAAGAATACTAGAACCCCAAACCCACCACAGCGTGGTTAAAAGCACAGACTCTAGACCCAAACTCTGTCTGAGTTCATATCCCAGTTCTTCAGCTTGCTAGCTGTGTGATCAGAGGCCAGCTCTTTACCTGCTCTGTGCCTTAGTTTCCCCATCTGAGAAATGGAGATAGATGATAATAATTAAAAGAGGAAGTATGTGAAAAGGCTTGGGACAGGGGGACCCAACCCAGTAAGCACTGCCTGAGGGCTGGTTAAGTTAGAACCACGGGCACCTGTGGATGCCCCGCCCCCGCCCCCAGTGGAGCAGTGGATTGCAGGGACTCAGCTCCAAGGACTTTTTGTGTCTTGGGAGCAATCTGATTGCCCAGCCTCTGTCTGGTCTCAATTCTGGATCAAGCTGGTGTGGTTGTTGTGAGGAGTGGAAAGGGCTCCCCCGTCTCCTTGGATTGGAGTCAAAGAAGATGTTGTCCCAGGTGGGGGCTTTGGTTATGAGTCCACCAGCCATGGCATGTTCACACCCTCCTGAGTTCAAAACGAAGAGTGGTCGTAGAACATTTCACTGGAAAATAGTTGATATTGATAAGTAACACGTTGTCAAATAAAGGTAATGGGAGTATTCTTAATTTTTTTATGTAGAAGTAACAAGTCTCCTACAGCTCTAAAGTTTGAAGAGCTTAATGAGATGCAAGTGAAATAGCATATGTTCTTTCGTTCACACCAAAGGAGAAACAATTACTCAAGCAGACACTTTGCTCATAGTTAATGGGAACAAAACACTTGAGGCAAAATGTGAAAAGTGCTAAACACACACACACACACACACACACACACAGCGCACATCATTACACAGGGGGATGTTTCCTTTTCTCGTGGATACCCTGCATCTCAGTACCCGTTGGGTCTCTCAGAAGACACTAGTTTGTGCTGAGAAAGGCATTTATACACAGTACACTAAGCTTAGCTGAAAGAGTTTGTGTTTTTTAAGACTTTGTGATCGTGAGTTGATCTTTGCTACCCTCTCGGAAGAGAACAATTTGATTATTTCTGTCTTCTGTGTAGGGAACCTGGGGAGCCAGTAAGGAAATAAGTAACTTCCTTCCAGTCTTGGCAGTTGTGCCCTCCTTGACTCCTTCCTCCAGGTGTCTCAGCTGTAGCAGGGGACCAGTCAAGTGATGGCTGTGAGACCACTGGCTCTCGGTGTGTACACCGCTGGTCCTGTGGGTCTGGGAAGCACTGCATAAAATAACACCCTTCACCTTGACTTGGAGATTCCCAAGGCACATGGGCTTTCTAAAAATAAAAAAAATCATTTTTCCAGCCTTTGCCAAATTTGTTGGCCCATTGACCCCATTTTTATATAATGATCCTTACCATTCAAAAGAATGTATGAGATGCAGTTTGAGAATTACTCACATGGATGGACAAATATGGCTAGTTACTAACACCTTTAAATTTGTCCTGGCTTCATCATGACTTAGCCCTGGGGTTGGCATAATTTTTCTATAAAGGACCAGATCGTAAATGTTTTTGGCTTTGCCGGCCACATAGTGTCTGTCACAATCACTAGCCTGTTCAATTGCACTACAGAAGCGGATGCAGCCATGTGTCAATAACTAAGTGTGGCTGTGTTCCCATAAAACTTTATTTATAAAAACAGGTGGCTGGCCGGACTTGGCCCATGGTCATATTTTATGGACTCCTGAATTAGATGAATAAATCTATTATTCCAAATCTACTTTTATTCACAAAAATCTGTATTTCTTTGGTAGCCTTTGACTCATTCTTTTGAGTTTTTATATCGCCTCATTTCTTTATAGTTGTCTTATTTCAGGCTTTGCAGTGATGAAACAGACACTCCAGTTTATCATTTTAAGTTCCAGGTCACTATTCATCCCACGTATGCCTTTCAGGTAGTGTCTCTTTGTCTAAACTTTGAATTTCCCTGCTGTTATTAACTAAACTCCATAGTGGTGATAAACTCACCTAAGCCTGAGGGTTCAGAAGACCTGGGTTGGGATTCCTGCATGACTTCTGGCAAGTGTGATTCAGACCAAGTATTTCCTCTGAGCCGTAAATCACCTCTCTTTAAAAGGGAGAGCTTTTAAAGTCTCCGCTGGCACCGGGGGTGGGGAAACCACCCAGCGTGTGTGTGACTTGAGGGAGGTGGATTTGGCGTCCTTTCAGCCAGCCTCACTTAGGCCAGTTCCTCACTTCCGGTGCCTCTGATCATGTGAGCCTAGCTTTGAGCTGACCAAGATACTTACTGCCGGTTAATGACACTTGCCAAAGTAACTCACTAAACACAAGCCAACTGCTTCCCTGGGCACTAGCTTGGAGACTTAGCTGTCAAGGATCATTCTGACTCTGCCTGCCATTTAACTTAACGCTGGTGTAGAGCTGAATACCAATTCCAGAATTAGTGCATCGATTAATCATCAAAAATTTTTGTTATTTTTTTCACTTTTTCACATTTCAGCAGTTTATAATGCAAACTCAACATTGGTTCTTGTGCTGTCCATGATACAGAGGAGTTATAGTGTGGAGTTTCCTGGGGTCATTTAACAAACGGGCCCCAATTTCTACCTTAGGGTCTCACGTGAGAGCCTGAGCCCCACGGAGAGGGAAACTTCTGGATTCCCAGCCTGTCTGTGATTTCTCCAAGACATGTGCAGACCTATCGATGTCAAGCTCTAGGCCGCTTAGAGAGGCAATGGAATTCAGAGTCGAAGCTCCTAAGTGATGCTTCATTCACCTTCACGGGTTAACACCCAGGCTTTCCTTCACCGCAGGACAGGACGACATGGGGATGAAGCCCGAAGGCTGTGGGAGGTGGGGCGCTGCTAGGCTACTTGTCTCTCTTTTATTCAGCCCTTCTTCGAGTGAGTGTATCATTTATCGACTAATAAGTCGTCTGACAAGATAGCCACTTTGTACCTAATTGTTCAGTTTATTTATGTATTATTGATGAGCCCGGACTTGAACTCTGCTTGCCTTGGAGGCTGCTTGATAAATCTCTTGGCTAATCCTAAAACACTGAATTACCTGCTGGAGCATAACACATGACACGGCTTTTACTTTGTATTCCTAAAAGACCCTAGATATACATTTCAGTGTCTGTGTTTAACAGTGGGAAATAAAATAGAATACATAATTCGGGTTGCTCTTTCAGCTTTTTTTTTTTTAAAGATATAAAACACATCCATCAAGTCACTTTCTGACTCACAAGGCTTATACGATCTTCACTGCTTAAAGTTATTTTGCACTACGTGAACTAAATGCCAAGCTGTAATTTCCCTTGCTGTTCTGTGGTTTCAGTTAAGGCCGGTGCAGTTGCCTACGAGTAGCTGAGAGTGAGCGCTGGGAATCTGTATCCTCTGTCCAAATCCTGGGGTGGTTTTCACTAGACACCATGGTTGAGGCACCAGAGCCCTGCCCTGAGCACCATGAAGATGTCCCTGCCCTTTGACACTGCGTCCTCTGTTGAGCAGAACCAAGTGTCCTCTCTTGTCCTGTGTTTCTCCATCAGTAAATTTAAGTGATGACATTCAAGTACTGTGTTTAAGAAGAGTAGTGAAGATGTTAAAATGAGCTTGTTGGAGTGCCCTGACACTGGACCATAGTGTTTGTTATTACAAAGATTAGTATTTGAACAATAATCAGAGCACTTCCTTTGTAGATCAGCGACAAGGCTGTTTTGTTCTCTGCAAGATTTGTAACTGTTGATGAATCATTAGGTGGCCCTTTATGCTCTCAGATATCCCCTCCACTCACAAGCAGAAGAGACGGAGGTTTAAAAAACGGGAGGTCTCCTCGCATACTTCAGTGACGTCCATTCCTGGTAAAGCACCAGGCTTAGCACACCATCCGCCAGTTGACCGAAAAACAAGGGAAGGGCCTATGCTCTATTTATCTCTTAACTGCAGAATCAGACAACTTCTCAAAAGAATTATTCCAGTCTTGCCTTTATTAAACATTTTGATACTTTGTTCATCAGGGACTTTTTAAACTTCTTTTTTAAATTGTGATAATAAACACATAACATGAAATGTACATTGTAATCACTTTTAAATGTACATTTTGATAATGTTAAGTACATTCATACTGTTGTCGAACTGGTGTCTAGAATTTTTCATCTTTCCAAACTGAAATTCTGTATTCATTAATCAACAATTTCCCATGTCTGCCTTTCCCGAGACACTGGCAAACACAAATCTACTTTCTATTTCTGTGAGTTTGATTACTTTAGATACCCAGTGCAAGTGGAATCCTGCAGTATTTGTCTTTCTGTTACTGGCAGTTTCCACTTAGTGTAACGTCCTTAAGGTTCATCTGTGTTGTAGCATGTGTCAAAAGGCCTCTCCTTTTTCAGGGTCGAATAGTATTCCATTATATGTATATACCACATCTTGTCCATCTGTTGGTGACACTTGATTTGCTGCCACCTTTTGGCTATTAGAAATAATGCTGCTCTGATATGGGTGTACAAACATCCATTCTAATTCCTACTTTCAATTCTTTGGCTATGTACCCAGAAATGGAATTGCTAGGTCTTACAGTAATTCTATGCCTAGTTTTTTGAGGAGCTGCCATATGTTTTCCATGGTAGCAGTACCATTTTATATTCTCACCAGCAGTGTGCAGAGGTTCTAATTTCTCCACATCCTTGCCAACACTTGCTATTTTCTGTTATTTTTTAATGTAATGGCCATCCTCATGAGTGTGAAGTGAATGACATCTCATTGTAGTTTCAATTTGCATTCCTCTGATGATTGGTGATGTTGAACATCTTTTCACGTGCTTACTGGACTTTTATTTATCTTCTTTGGAGAAATGTCTACTTAAGTCCTTTGCCCATTTATAGCAAGGTTGTTTGGTTTTTCTTTTTGAGTTGTAGGAGTTCTTTATATATTCTGAATATTAACTCCTTACCAGATACATGTTTCACAAATATTCTCTCTCATTCAGTGGGTTGCCTTTTCATTCTGTTGTTTGTGTCGTCTAATGCACAGAAGTTTTAAATTTTGGTATAGTCCAGTTTATCTATTTTTGTTGTTGTTACCTGTCCTTTTGTTGTCGTTCATGCCCAAGAAATCATTACCAAATCCAATGTCACGATGCTGTTGCCTGTCATCATGAAATTTTTGCATTAACGTTTAGTTTTTAATATTGAATTAAAATATTATTTACCTTGACTACTCAGTCCTTTAGCACTCTTTCAAGTTTTTCTCCTGAGGCAAACTGGCCTCACCCTTGTACCAGCCCTGAATTTCAGGGACGTGTGGAATGAACCAAGTCATTCATTTCCACTGAAGGCAATCTTTCAACGGATGGGCCAGATTGCTTCCATGTGCACTTTGCAAACAGACCCAAGTGGAGAATTTGTGAAATTTATTCACTGCTTCTGATCCTGAATGTAGCGTGGGCCTTTTATGTAGCAACTTTTACAGATGAACCTCTACAGGAGAAAAGGGAGATGATTATTTCACTGGAGAATAAACTAAAAGGCAAATACCAAAAGAAAGAAAAAGAAGAAAGGGACACTGAGAGAAAGATCACCAAAATGGATTTGGATTTCCAAGGGGGCTGGCTTACCTGTTCTCATTCACTGGACATTTATTTGTATGGTATGCTACATATGTTGAGTGATTGACTTTTAACTACCAACCTTGATGTATGTAGAACCAGTGGGATCATGATTTCACTCCTACACATGGAGAATTTGGGGCTCAGAAAGTTTGTCTGCTTTGTCAGAGTTTTGTGGCATTTCGGTCGGAGCCTAGAGGCTTTCACTCTGTTCATGTCAGTGGTTCTCAAAGTGTGGTTCCTGGACCAGCGACATCAGCCTCACCTGAGAACTTGGCAGACACGCAAATTCTCAGGCCCTCTTCATGACCTACTGACTCAGAAACTGGGGGGGTGGGGGTCGAGTAGTTTCTGTTTTAACAAGCCCTGTAAGGAATTCTCTGCACAACGTGTATGGGAACCAGACAGCGGTGTGTGTACAGACGCTGAACTAGATGACAGTCCACAGCCTCTGCTCTCAGGGACCTTCCAAGCCAGTAGATGAAGTAAGACGCATGGCACAGATGTTTCTGGCAGACTGTGGCGTCCGTGTAAGAGAAATGCTAGTGGAGACTTTTCTGATTCAGAGGAGGGTTGACTGCCACTGGTTTGAGGATCAGGGACGGCTCTAAAAGAAGGACGGTTGAAGCTGGATGTTTGGAGATACAGGATGACGTCCCAGACAGAAGATCCACATGAATAATTGCGGCTGGTAGGGGGCGGGGAGCTCGGAGGGTGTGGGGAGCAGCTCCGATTGGCAGCGGTTCCAGCTTTCTTGAGCTGAGAGCAGATGGCAGAAGCTCTGGCTATCGGAATAAGAAGACTTTATTTTATTCAGTTGGCAGTGAGGAGCCAGGGCATATTTTGAGCCGGGGAGAACTGTGTTCAGAGCTGTAATTTAAAAAAATTATTTTCAGAATTATATTGAATGGAATGCAGTAGCAGAAGCCTGGGTAATGGAAGGTCAGTTAGAAGACTGTGGCAGCAGTCTGGACTGGAGGTGACAGAGGCCAAGGTCAGGACTGAAGCCGTGGGATGGGCGTTTGAGGTGTATCGTCGGCAGGACTAGGGATACAGGGGAGAGAGAAGTACCCGAGATCTATTTAAATGATGAGACTCATTGACTAGGGAGCATGAGATGGACCTTTGATAAAAACAGAGGAACAGTTTTAGAAGAAGAGTTGAGCTTGAACACAGTGTGAGATGCTGACAGGTTTCTATGACGCTGGCCAGCAGGGAGGAAACGTGAAAAGTTGGATGGAGACAGAGGAATCATTCTTGAAAAGATATCTGAGAATCCATAGGGTCGGGGAGCCATCCCCTTTGCGGGCATTCAAGAGGAAGGAGCGGGGCGTGGGGGCAGAGAAGAGGCTTTTGGGGAGGTCAGCATGTCAAGAGGGGGGCAGGACTGGCTGTCAGTTCTGAACCAGGGAAAGAGAATGAGAAGCAGAGTCAGGAGTGCACGTGCCAGCACCAGCCTTCAGGGGGTCAAGAGACAAGTGGATAAGTGGTTAGGAAAAGCCTGCTGCAAGCCGACCAACGTATTTTGGGACGGTTTATGATAATTTACAGAGTTGTCCAGCTTTGGAACATTTCGTCATCTCTGAGGATCTTTTGTTAAGTGATTTAAGATCTCTAAATCAATCTTAACTGTGAGATTGCTATAAGGAAAGTAGCTACATATCCTCAGGCTTACTATGATCAGAGCTCTATTTGAAGCAGTTTATTTGAACAGACTCATTGAATCCTCATGGTGACCCATGAGATAGATGCGCTCATGGCTGCCATGTCCCCATTTTACAGACAGAAAAACTGAGGCATTGGTCCCATATACAGTAAGAGGCAGAGCCAGCATTAGAACTCAAGCATGCTGGTTCCAAAGCTGTTGATCTTAGCTGCATTGCTTTTTAATCTACTTTTTAATACTGGTCATTTGAGAAGCAGGATAAAAATAGCCGTAACTGTCTATGTTCTTTCTCTGTTTCACTGCGCATCACCAATATGCAGTGAGAAATCCAGCTTTCATACAAAAATATCCATTCAGTCACATTCATACATTTATCCATATATTTCCCTTAAGTAGTTGATACTGGAGATTCTGAAAAAATTGTGAGTAATTTTATATGGAACAGAAGGAAGTTGGAGTCTTGGCAGTTATCTGGTTAACAAAGTAGATCACTGAGACAAGAAAAATTCTATCTGGTGGTTTGAAATATCTGGTACGGCTGCTGTCCACGTTCGTCAAATTAATAGGATAATTGCCAATTCTCTGTTCTACTTTGTTCTGTGTCAACGTAGCCTGAAATACAAATGGAAGTTTTTGCTCAAATGATATAAATTTAGTCACTTGCAAACATTCCTGGTCACTAACCTAGAAAGATGGTTGGGGATAGTTGGAAACGTTCCCAGAAATTCAGTTTGAGTATGGAACAGCACAAGAAGTCTAATTGTGGTATTGCCTCTTTATGGAGTCAACTGCTGACATTTTAATCCATGTAAAGTCCTGTATCTACTTACAGATATTTCTGGAAAGATATCATGTCAAATGAGCAGAGCATTAAATGGGCATATCATTTTCCATAACCCCTCCCTAATGTTAATTTAAGAAAAATCCAGTTCATTCTCAGCGCGGTAAAGACTGCAAGTGGAAGTTTAGACAAGAGTTTATTTTTAGCGGTAGTGCTTTCGGGAAGTAGACAGAGACAGTACTGGCTAAAAAGAATCCTCTTAACTCTAATTGTATCGACAAAAATTCCTAAACAGATTTTTTAAAAGCCACCAATATTTGAACTGACTGTTGCTTCTGTATAATACTGTAGTGGTGGGCACATAGCATTGTACATTTGTCCCAAACCATAAAATGCACGGCACTGAGCGCGAACCCTATGTAAGCCGTGGACTTTGGGTGGGGATGGCGTGTCGGTGCAGGGCCCACGGCTGTAACAAGCGCGTACCGCTGTGGTGAGGGACGTCGGGAGTGGGGGCAGCTGTGCTCGTGTGGGGACCTGGCGGGGTGCGGGGGAGAGAACTCTGCACTTTGTACTCAGTTTTGCTGTGAACTTAAAACAGCTCTATAAAGTAAAGTTTATTAATTCTAAAAAAGCTAAATGATACGCTATTTTAAAAAGCAAATCTATTATGTATACTTTCTGTCTAGGAGGGAATAGTATTTAAATATTTATACACATTCGGGTAGTTGATTTCCTCTAAGATTGTCGATGTTTTTTCTCTGAACACTTCTAATGTGCTCTGTCTTCAGATTCCACTCAAACTGAGGTGGCTCTAGGCTGCTCTTTCTGACTTCCCATTGTCCATTGGGAAGACCATCTACTTTGTGAATTTCCTGGGGCCATCTAAAATCCCACGTTGATGTCCCTTAGCTGCTCTGAACATCCCTGTCACACCTCCCTCCGTGCCCAACCATCACATTCTAAATGCACGAAACTCAAAGCCATTAACCAGTTACGTCATGATTGGGGAGATACACATGCTGCCTAAAAAATACAGAATACTTTCCAAAGTCAGAGGACTTACTAATTAATTTTAAATTACTTGCTCTTGCTTTTTTAGAAGACAATCTGGTCTTAGACTCTTCTTCCTTAGAAAAATTGAAGAGATGGCTTTATATTGTTTTAATATATTCTATGGTTTGATAGTGTCTGTCCTCTCTCTCCAGTATTACATACACATATTACATATGTATCTATCAAAGAATAATATATGTGCCTCCTTGATATCCAGGAAGACTGCTTGGAAAATAATGGATACTATGAATTAGATATAACTGCTTTTTGTTACTTAAAAAAAAAAAACCTGCCCTTATTGAACAGACAATATCATGTGGGAATATTCATTGTGCTAGGAACACAGGGATGAAATTCCATTGTCATTTATAAAATTATTACTGCCATCTACTCAGAATATTAATGGTTTTAATGAAGATGCAACATCTTGCAAACAAATAATTAGTTTGGTGCATGAAAGGATAAATAGAATCCTAATTAACAAATCACTGATGTTTCTTAGTGCTTTTAGATTTTACTCGTGGCAAGTGGCAGTTTTTATGTGTAGCTTGAAGAATTTATTTTGTTACTCTGGAGTTACCCAGAGTAACCGTTACCTCCAAAGTTTAAGGAATACAGAGTATGTTTATTTTGAAGAAATGGAATTGTAAGTGTGGGAAGATGAGGGCTTTTTAATTCTTGTTTTGAACCCTGTACCAAAGCACCTGGAGTAGTGCTATCAGCCCCATAAGAGTTGGGTACTTACATTGCATTGTACGAACTATTTAGGACATAACTAAATGATTTTTAAAAATTGATGAATTGATTTAGTATTTGAGTTACCTTTATTACTTAAGTGAACCTTTTCATAGTTGATCTTAACTCTCATGTCACAATTTGTCATGAAAAACACCAGAACCTCAAACTCAACCCATTTCGTAGACCAGAATTTCTCACTAGCAGCACTGTTGACCGTGGGGCCGGATAATTCTTTTTCAGGGGGCCGCCCTGTGCAGTGCAGGACGTGCAGAGGCATCCCTGGCCTCTACCCACTGGATGCCAGTAGCCCCCGTCAGTCATAATGGTCAAAAAGTGAGGAGACAGAATTGCCCCCAGCTGAGAGCTGCTCCGATAGAAGATGCAGGCTGCATTCATTGTATGTCTGTCATGATATTATTAAATAGAATGAGCAAAGCTAAGGCCAAACAACTGAAAAAATATAATCAAAACAAAATATTGACTCCAAAAAGATCCAAGGAAATGCTAAATAACTGTCTAAATCATGGAATTGCTTAAACCACTTGGTGGCTATAGTTGGCATTTCAGAAACCCTTCATTAAGTCACCCTCTCACCTTAAGGAACGTTTCAAAACAGTCTTCAGAGATTGCTCATGGGTGAAATGCATGGAACCTCACAGGCTTTCTCCAAAATGCATATCCACAAGCCTTTTCGTTTCTGAGAATCAGGGTGAAAACATACTGTTTTAAAAAGTACCATTTTAGCAGGGGAGGGTGTAGCTCAAGTGGTAGAGCACATGCTTAGCATGCACGAGGTCCTGGGTCCAATCTCCAGCACCTCCTCTAAAAATAAATAAATGGATAAACCAAATTACCCCCTCAAAAAAAAAAAACCCAACACACTAAAAAGTACAATTTTAAGGGGATAGGGATAGCTCAGTGGTAGCGTTCATGCTTAGCATGCACAAGGTCCTGAGTTCAATCCCCAGCACCTCCATTAAAATACAACAAAAAGTACAGTTTTTAAAATTCTACATAAAAGTTCGAGTGTATACGTTTTGAGAAACTCCATTAGCTTTGGAACCACTAATACAAATGGATTATTACAAATGCAGTTTCACTGCCTGAAAATGGTATACAGTAAGGGTATTATAAAATATGGACTTTAAATATTAGATGCAGGATATTTTCCAGTCCTGTGTCCCAAGAGCTTTGTTGCCTACATTATGTGGGAGGGGGAACAGACGCTATAAGAGAACTTTCGGAGGAAAGTCGTGGTCGCTCTGAAGAAAAGGCATTATCATTCTGCTTTTAAAATAAAAATCTATCTTAGATCATTTGATCTTACTCTAAGGTTCAGTTTCCATCCAATTCTTACTTCAGTATGTGTTTAAATTATTTGTCTCAAGTTTAATGTCTCAAGTAATGTCGAAGGATTTCTTGGCGACAAGACTCATTAGATTTATCTCAAACGTGTACGTTCTGCTCAGAACTACTCAGAAAGCATTTCAAACAAGAAATCCTGAAGCTACTTAATCTAACATTAATGTTAACTTACTTAATGGTTATCAAAATATATTATGCCAGAATTTTTCATAGCAAATATGAAATGTGCAAAAGATATTAATAATGTAATGTTTCTTACAGAAAGTGAAATTACAGGTTACAGAGTAGTCGAGATTACATAATTTCTTTGATGTGAGCATTATAAGGAACATTAACTGATTAGTGAAACAGCTTAAGTATCTAACTAGATTATGCAATTATTGGACTGGAACAAAAATTGCTATATATAGTTCCATAAAATACAATGAGCCATTGTCTCTTACGGATAATTTAATGCGTAAAGCTAATAAGCTATGGAAAGTAAAATCCTATAGGAGACCTAGATTATCCTGCTACATATTTAATATTTAAGTATAACATTACATTTTTCATGCCAAAAACTGCCTAAAATCTTTATTTTATGACAATAAATCTACCTGAGGCAATTTTAGTGAATGTGATATGGTGTAGCTTACCATGACTGGGTAATACTTTCTCTGTGAATTAAGAGAAGATTCATTAAGCTTTGCATTTTCCGACAGTTTCTCCTGCGGTTTTGTGTGACAGTTTGTAACACTGCACCGTAATAGCTTCTTCCTTTCGTCATTGAAAATAAGTAAAAGCCAAACATAAAAACACTTCAGGAGAAAAACATTTTACACCGACACATGGTAAATAAATGTGCACGTCTGTAGAAAACATGCGTGTACATGCTTACACGCACATAACATATGTGATGCTCAACAAGGTTTTCGTTGATTTGGTAATTACACTGCTGTTTTCTTTTTTCCACTCCATTGCTTTTCTTTTACTTAATATTTAAGGTAGGACTCTGCACTTCTGTATTCAATGACAACAAAATAGTGTCTACACATCATTTTCCATATTAAAGACCTCTTTGGAGGCTACTTTAGGGCACATTTAGCCTGATTCTGCACAACTTTCTGCCTATTGATCTTTCCAGCTAATGATGAAAACAATCAAATGAACTTGCCGTAAGGGAGGCAGTGCCGTGGTTTCCAGCCAGCACAGGGATTGTATGTTCAGTGCTTTCCAACTCACAGGTGCTTTCGCATATCTCACTGAAGCTGAAATAATAACAAGAAGGAAGTATATTCTTACTCTCATTCCCCAGACCAACCTTCCAGGAGGTGTCAGAACCGAGGCTCCTAACTGGGTCTTCTTATTTCAAATCCACTCTGGGATGGAATCTTCTAAATTCTGCTATTCTGCCGTACCTGCGAGGGAACCAGCGGCCCTGAATTACTCGCAAGCGACGTGGGGGAAAGGGAGGAATGAATGGCAATCTGTCTGCCAATCCAGTCAGCTTTTCGTTAGTTTGCTGATACAGATCTGGAGATGGTTCAGAGCACAGTGTGTTCACCAGCAGGTGGACGTCAGTGTGAAGAAATAAATCAGTGTGATCTGGAGCATCATGGGCACAGCCTGCTTGCCGGACCTGGACTTGTCTGTTTGGTACCATGAAGGTTTTCACTGTGACCTGAGCGCTCGTAAAATGAGCTTCTCAAATTATCCAAATTAGAGTGACTGAAAAAATTTCCGTCCCAAGAGAACAGGAAGAAATGGAAAGTGAGTGTGATCTGGTTTACAGAAGCTTTTGCCCAGTGCCCATGGAGGATCAGTTACCGTCAGGGATGGAGGCTGATTTGGGAATGAAAGCACGTGGAATAAATGTAACTGCAGAATAACAGAATGGTGGGGTTCCTGAAACGCTGTCAGTTCTCACAGTATTGCACTGGATGTATTTAATCGTTCATTTCATATTACTTAGTAAATACTGTGTGTGTGGCATGTGCTAAGTGCTGGGGATAGAAAAATAGATAGGAAGGCCCCTGCCCTCTCCAGTTCATAGTCTGATGTGGGAGAGAGGTAGCCCATGACAATGACAGTACAATGGGACAGGCTGCGGTGAGCACAGATGCCGTGGAGAACTTACCGAGGCACAGAGACGGGACCCAGCGTATCATCAGTGGTGTCAGGGAAGGCTCACCTTCTGGCGGGAAGAGTCTTCTTACCTGGGGGAGTCCACGGTTATGCCTGTTGTTCAATCATACTTAGTAATAGTACCTCCCTTCACTCCCAGACGTGTTCCAAGTTGGTTGATCAATTCTGTGATCATCTTATTAGCAGAAAATCGAGAGGGAACTAACAGGGAGCCGGATGTAGAAAGGTGTTCCAAGCAGAGGAACTGAGGGGGAGGAAGAGAGGCAGGCATCTGTCGGCCTTGTGTCAGTCACGAAGCAAGGGTGAACTATGGGGTGACAGGAGCCACGGACGGGAGTGATGCTAAACGTACTTCACACTGGCATGGCGCTGGCACTGGCCGTGTAGCGTGGGCACCAGGCATCGTGAAGGACCTCACGTTCTAAACAAGGGCAGTTGGAGTTTGCCTTAAAAACCTTAGGGAGCACAGAAGGATTTTAAGCAGTGGAGGAGGGAGAGGGAAGACTGAATGTCCCCTGTCTGGCTCAGTCTAGGTCACCAAGCAGTAAAAGGAAAAAGGGATGTGCTTTGAGTATCGGTCAGATAAGAGCATTGTGCCAGGTGCTTCCCCAGGGAGGTCTGATTTCCATGACAGTCCTGTGACAGGGCCACTGAGGCTCACAGAGGCTGTGTCTTCCCAAGTTCACGGGTATTGAGTGGGAAGATGGGTCTCAAACCCCACTCTGGATCATTCAACTCTGTGGTCTTCCTGACACATTTTCTGACCGTAGCGACTGCTCTGGTCCCAGTAGAGCTGACCTTGGACCAGAGTATGTATTTACAGCAAGTACCCATTGCCATTCAGCGGTATTGGCACTAAAGTAATAGAACGAGGTCTGCTGTCCTGATAGCCAATGAATCGGTTATGATCGATACTCACTAGTTCTACAGTCACTTTGGGATCCCTGAAACTTCCATGTTGACTGACCCTCTTTCTTTTGCAAGGGTGTCGTTTCCCTTTCAGCAAATGTTCTCCTATTAAGTACTTTTCTGCCCTCAAACAGCCCTGGAACTGAGGCTCCGCTCTACCCCTTCCTAGTGACTTAGTTCTTTAAGGCTCAGTTTCCTTGTTGGTAAAAGGACGTGAACACTGGCTGCCTCAGGGTTGTGGGGATTGAATGAGCGAATGCACGTGTGCCCCGACGTACACTAAGCATAGAGAAAGTACTGGTTGCTGCTGCACCGTGGGTGCACAATGAGCATTTGTTGGGTGAATGAATGATTACCACATTTTTATCTGTTGATTACCGTTACATTTTACTGTACCAGCAAGACCCTGCGAGATGGTTCGCCCCTGATAGTACCACGCAGTGATATTCTCTCATTTTTTCAGCAAAAGAGCATCATATGGTGCCATTCCAGAAAAAAAAACCAAAAACAAAGGAAACCAGTCACTCCTCACCATGCAGCATAAATAAGGCTTTGAGTGGAAGCAGGCATGCGATTTCCAGCAACAAGACTTCCTGTTTCTGATCTGACATGTTTCTGGCACCATATCATGCCACAAAAAGGATGTTGTCAAAAGGGAGGATGAAGTATTGGGGAGAATGTGACCAACAAAAAAATTCCGATGGGAGTGGGAGAATGACCCGGGGGAGCAGTTGGAACTACTGTGAACGTGAAGACAGTAAGAAGAAACTTAGGACTCGAAATGCTATAAAATACATATGATGAACATGCCTTGGGAAGGACATACCTTGTGCAGGAAGCCTTAAGGTAAAGCAGGGCAAATTATACCCTAATCTTCATAAAAAAGTGTGGATAAGTCTGCAGAGAAAGGAGAACCAAAAATAGATGCAACTGTATAGTGTTTGTAGATGTTAAAGAAGATTCAAACGTTATTCTTCTCTTAATATAAATGATGGATTGAGTGACTTCTCAGGTCTTTGCTGACCTGAGAAGTCACCTCCTTTCCTAACGGACAGACTTACACTAAGTGACTTGAAAGATTTAATCCATTTCTTTAAAATGTCATTATGTTTTCATTTAGAAAACAGAAACTCTCTGGAACCTGAAAAAAAGAAATGTCAGGTATGATCTCAGAAAGGAAATGGTGTAGCTCTAAACGGAATTTCTTGTGTTGCTAATTGGTCGGGTTCACCCTGAATGTACCGAAATATATTTATTTCAGCACCTGCCCTCCCATTAGGAGCTTTAATGACCAGAAGTCTATTCCTGTCGTGTTATTGTTACACTTAGTTTCAATGTTATTTTCTGAGTAATAATAATAGGGAAGTGAGACTCTCCGTTTTAATAATTCTGTACCTTCCTATTTGTATTTTTATTTGGTGCGACCACTTTTAATCTCACAATTATTCAGTAATTGCTCGTCCTCGAATTTTTTTTTTAACTTTTCATCCCACTCAGTTGTCACCTAACCAGTGTAACTTCTCTGTTAATCTTTTTCGACATCTGTCATTCAAGTCGCAGAACCTTTTCAGTGCTCTGAACTCCTAGCCTCTGACATGTTTCTTGTTTTGAGGTTCCCAGAACAGAGCATGCTCTTCCAGACCAAACCTGTGTAAAAATATTCTCACCTTTTTGTCTGTGTGTCAGATCCTGAAAAATGTTCACTGTGCTTAAAAAGGAATACTAGAAATAAAAGTGCCAACCCCCAAAAGTAATGACTTTCATACTTTTCATTCCACATCCAGGAGGGATTTAGGTACCGTGGTAAATGAGGTGAGAGCTGATGTGATGTGGAAACAAGTGAGTGCAGGCAGGGATTGCCAGCAAGTCTGAATGTTCTTCTCAAATTGTCCTCTGAGGAGATGGATTCAGAAAATTTGTCTACGACATGACAAGTCAGAGGAATGTCCTGAACTAATCATTTGAAACTACACTGAGCTTCAATGACATACTACAGTTCTATAGCTTTTTTGCTTTGTAGACATTCAAAAATTACGTGGAAGTTCATTTCAAAAACAAGACTCCTACATGGAATCAGAAATCATCACTCCTGGTTTTCTGATAGCGGACCCCTTGTGGAGGCCTTTTAGTAAAAACCAGTGTCGAGTGTCACATGTGTTTTGACTTGGTTAACGTTATCTCCATTAACTGTGCCAGAATGGGCTTGGAGCGAGAGTTCAGCTTTTAGCCACACATGCTTTTCTTTCTTAAGTAATGTACAATGAAAGTGGATTTCTTTGTGTTTGGGAGTTTAGGGTTAATGAAGTTTTCTAGAAACTTGCAATTTTTTTTTCTTCAAACGGGGTGATATTTTCATGATATTGGAAAAACTTAGTTCTTCTATTTATTACTATTTCATAAATTTGTTTCTGTCTCTGCATTGAAACTTAAAAGAGAATTAATGTCTCAATAATGTAATGAAAGCAGAATAAAGGTGGGATGAAATGTAACACTGCTGTTGGGAGCTGACACTTAGTCACCGAGGGCCACTCACTGGGCGTTGTGTTGGTCCAAGTGGCCCAGAAAGCAGGGCCTGTACTGAAAGGTAACGTGTTAATGCTGGGAGTGCAGGCCCAGGGGATCCAGGGTGAGGGAGCAAGGACCACGGCAGGGCGGCAGGAAGAACAAAACGCAAGGCGCTACTTCCAAGCTGCGGTAACGTTGCAACAAATCGTGGCTGGCTGTTAGGCTTAAGGGACTTCTTTACAGAAGCCGCAGGGACGCCTGGGGACGGTCCTCTCCAGCAGGCCGTACTCCTCCACAGCCCTGGGGTATGCCATCAGCCCTTGTGCACAGACTCTGGGGAAGGCAGGACCTCTCTGGCTCTGGCCCAGGGACAGAGCCTCCTGAATTACATTGGGGCGGGCTTGGAGGACCTCTAATTGTAGCTATGGAGACTTGAGCACTGTGGAAGTTATAGAATTAAAGGCCAGTGGCCAAGGCCTGAGGGTCAGGCAGGCTGAGAAGACCTCGGGAATATGTGATTGGATCCATCACAGACAGGACTTAACTTTGGGTCTCAGTTTTGTCTTCTGTAAGATGGGAGTAATAGTGTTCACCGTATGACAAGACTGTTCCAAAAATGAAATGGCTTAATAGATGTAATGTGCTTAGAAAGTGCCTGTAAAGGTTAGAACTGCTTTGAACCATGATAGCATCATTATCTGAAGTGTGGGGCCCTTAAAGTGTGACTACTTAAAATAACAGAGTGCATTTGAGTTCATAAGTTTAGAGTGAATTTACACTGAATTGTAGCCAGGCCCTTGACAGCAGAGGGAGACTGCTGTTACCGTGCGAGTCGTGCCACTGGGCCTTGGACTAGGTCACCCTTTACAAAGACAGGATCAAGACACGCGCGTAGCGTTAATTACTGAACATTTCAGTTATCAAAGTTAACACTAGAGACGTGATAGACAGGTCTTCCCCACATAAATACGTCTGTAGGACAAAAAAAGAGAACGTACATTCAGTTCCCGAATGGAGCGCAGATTCCAAGTGGTGGGTGTGGCTTTCTGCTAGTGGGGATTCTCTCTCGCCCCCTCCAGTGGCCTCCAAGCAGCCGCTCCGAGCCCCGATCATGTTTCCCTCCGTGCCATTCAGACCTGCAGCATTGTTTACCACTCAGGTTCAAGTGACGGGAGCCGACCAGGAGGGTTTTTTCTTTTGTGGTTCAGCTCTGAGTGCTCCCAGGTTGTAACACACATTCGTTCAAAGACCTGACGGCGGTTGTTTCCTTTTCTCTGGGTGTTGATGGGCTGAGCTACTTTTCCTGGCCCCGTGCTCAGCACCAGTTCCATTCAGCCTGGCTCAGCAGGGAGGCGGACCGCCTTAGCCGATCTTGCATTTCCACGGTCAGCCTTGAAGCTGGAGGAGAAATAAACACATGCTCCCTCTCCCGTGTCTGCTGACCTTCTCCCTTGAGGATGGGAGGATGCACAGTGAGCGTCGGAGTGCACCTTGCTGTTTTTATTGGATACAAGTTACTCCGCGTGTGAACGGCGGTGATGCATGTGCTCAGCCACGTTACCGCCCTTCACACTCTGCTGTAGCTTTCAAAATGCATTGCTCTGCGTGAAACAGCAAGTCTTTAGCTTCACTGACCAGACTTAAGTTATTTCTTTCATTACCGAAAAAAAAAAAAGACTTTGAGTTTTATACTGAGCCAAGCAATACAAAAATGGGTATTTTATTTTGAGGATATTACTCTGTCTTATAATGATTTATTATCTTCTAAGAAATGTCAGATTGACTCTGTTACAAACATTTCCATTTTTAGCTCCTAAAAAAAAAAAAAAAACACAAAGTATCCAATATTCCTTCAGAAAACACCCAGAAATGTAAGGCTTTCCCTTTTCCAGGAGATACAGTGTGGTACTGTTTCATGAATCCCATGAGGTCCCTCTCCTCCGCCAGCCGCAGTTTTCTGGTTTTCTTGTAATGGTTTCCCTAAAAAGATCCCATTTCCTGCACCAGAGCCAATGACCGATTTTACACTTCACAGTCTATCTTTGATTTTCCTTGTGTTCACGGTTTGGGACCCTACTGTTGCTCTTTCTGCTCATCGTGCCCTCTGTTCAGATGGTGTTGGATGTCTGCTTTCAGTTTTTAAATAGAAGAAATAATAACTACCTAGTTTGAAAAGCTCTTTGGGATTATGGGTTTGGGTAATATCCTCTGAAAACAATTTTTAAAAACTGTAGTAGAAGATTATAAGTGACTTTTTATGTGATTGCCTCCCCCGGTGCTTTGAAATTAAAACACGAGGAAGAGTATAAAGCACTTGGTCAGAAAGGCTAATCCTGAGCTGATGCCATTTACATTTAGATTTAAATAAGTTGGCCTATTTATTCCTTCAAACTTTGCTTCAGATTTTAAAATGAGAATACGTGGAAATTAAACGTCCCAGGACGCGTAGATACATTTGAAAAGTCACAATACCTACACTCAGTTGACTTCTAAGAGTAATAACTGTGATCAGTGTAAGGGGTAAGGAAGTGTAGTTAGTTATTTTTAATAAAACAATGTTATTACAAGAATTATTAATAAGTTTCACCTAATATGTGGTCCAGGTGAGGTGAACTGGGCTCTTGAGTGTAATAATGCAAATACTGTACCTTCAAGAACGTGGGCTATGCAAATAAGCCACAAATCATCATAGATCTGATCCCCCAGGTACCATGAGTGATGGAGTACAAAACAGTATGTCTTGGTGGAAAACTCTTCTACCAGGAATCCAGACCTTGATCCTATTCCTGAGTGGACTGCACAACCCGTGAAAAGTCTGTTTCTTCAGTCATAGCATGAAGGGTTCAGATACGATGCCTCCAGGGACCTTCCCAAGACCGAAATCCTAGGGCTCTGTGCACCCTGATTCTACTTCAAACAGTAGGCTGACCTACACCCAAGACAAGGGGTGCATTCTAAGAATGCTGCATCAGCACGAGGCCGGTTGAGATCCCGGAAGCAGCTGCTGGACAGGGCGTGGTTGGGCGGAGCTGTAAAACCTGCAGGGATGACATTAACCTGATGAGGGGGTGGGGGTGGGGGGGTGGCTGGGGCCCTGGGAGCTCGGCCTGTCCTTCCTGGGCTCAAGAGTTTGTCCACACACGAGGGGAATGACCAGCCCTGTTCTGACACATTTGTCTTTGATTGATAACTCAGAATTCTTCAGAAAGAGGCCATGAGTTAATTCATAGCCTGGTCTCTTGATTCTTGGTCAATCTCCATGTTTTTTAATTAAACACAAACAGGTTTCAGCATTTAAGTGATGGGATCTTGGCTATTTCTGCACATTTTTTTTTTTCTTTTTAAGGGCTTCTGCTCCTGTAGCAACCAGTTTTAATCCACTGCAAGACTATGAGTTGTCTCCTTTCAGAAGCCTTCAAACCATTCTCTAAAAGCTGAACCTTCCTCCTTTTCTTGAGTCACTGCCTTCTCTAGGAAAGTAATCTATATAATCATGCAAATGTTATTTAATTTTTGTTAGTTAGACATGTCCTGAGAACTTCTTATATGCTGGCCTTAAGCTGTAGAGACAAGACACTGAAGAGAACCAGGATGTGTACTGTCTTCTGGTAGCTTGCAGCCCTGTGGCATTAGCCCCTTGACAACAAAACCTGCCTGGAGCCAGAGGGCTACCTTGGGGAACCCACAGGCTAGAGAGAGCCCAGCCCTGACTAAGGGGAGCCAAGGGGTAAAAAAAATGCTTCAACAAGTAAAAGGGAAGGGAGGTAGTGGACAGAGGTGTGGATGCACATGATGTGCATTGGGGCACAGGGGTGGGCATGGTGAGGCCAGAGACTCATAGCAAAATCACCATGGTGTGAGATAGAGATCATCTCTTTATGTATCTCCACACTGTAGATCCTGCAGAAAGAAGCTTTCAGAGGAGTTATGAATATCTTGGTAGTATTAGAAGAAGCCACCTATATAGAGTTCACCAAAGAAACAGAAAACCTGTTGGTTTTGTTTAGACAGATAGATAGGGAGAGAGGGAGATTTTTATTCTGAGGAATTGGCTCATGTGATTATGGAGGCTGAGAAGTCCCAAGATCTGGAGTTGGGAAGCTAGAGACCCAGGAGTTGTTTTTTTGTTTTTTGTTTTTTTTGTTTGGTTGTTTTTTTTTGCTTTGTTTAAAAAAAAAAAATCTAACAGTAACACATAGTATAGTTCCAGTCCAAAAGCTGGCAGGCTTGAGACCCAGGAACAGCTGATGTTTCAGTTAGGGGCTAAAGGCAGGAAGACTGGTGTCCCAGCTCAGAGGCAGTCAGGCCTGAGGAGTTCCCTCTTACTCTCAGGAGCCATCAGCCTTTTTCTTCCATTCAGTCCTTCAACTGATTGGATGAGGCCCACCCACAGTAGGGAGAGCAATCTGCTTTATTCATTTTGCCAATTCAAAGGTTAATTTTATCCAAAAAATGCTGTAGTGGGTGTACCTAGAATAACATTTGACCAAATATCTGGGCACCTGTGGCCCGGTCAAGTTGACACATAAAATTTATCATCATACCACCTCTCAATCTTTTAAGGCTTAATTACAAAGCATCCAGGAATAGTCTACCAGCTTGATTACTAAATTGCCAGCTCACTGGGACTCTTTTTGTTTTTTGAAAGCCTCACAATACTGTAGAGGTTCTATATAGTATCTCAACATCATTGAGATACTGTCATCACTCTGTGTTGACACTATATTGATGTTATCTTCAGAATTGACAGCTAACTCGTCATTATGGTTCAGAATATATTATATATGTTATATGGGGGTTATGGGCATGTGCTAGGCTTCCTGGCTTTGAATTCCAGCCCTGCCTCTCAGGAGCTGTGTAACTTTGAGCGCCTAGCTTTAGTTCTCTGTGCCTTTACAGGTGACGATAATACCTAACTCTTGGAGGTTGTGAAGATTAAGTCAGTTAATACGTATCAGTGAATACATGTAAAGATACAGGTAGGTTATGAGCACACAGAATATACTAAAAAAAAATAGTTTTCCCTGTAGCCACACATCTTTTATTGAAATGCTGTTTCAGCCTTGGCTCCGTGTTACTGAAGCATGGGTACTGTTGGAGGAAAGAGTCCTTAGGAGCAAGAACACTGAATAGACTCAATTAGCATACGCTTTGGATAGACTAAAACCAAAACTTCAAAGCCTTCGTTGGCTGAAGAATGACACCAGATTTAGAAAATGAGTAAGAGAAGATGAAATAGAAAGTAACACATTTATAGGATATGCATAGGCAGTGGAGGATTTGATTCACTTCACTACTTCTGTTCAGTTTAGAACAGTCAGAGAAACTGTCCATATTTTAAATGGTTCTTTGGCATCTTGACATTAAAAACATTTATAAACAAACCAACAGTGGGTGGGGGTGGAGAAAGGCTAAACGCTGCTCTGCGTCAGGTTTTGAGCTGGTCGGCGTGCGAGGCAGACTGACTGGGCCTAGACTCTCTTTGGGCTGAAGGCACTCACCTAACTGATGGAAAAGCGACCTTGGGTAAGTCACTGGGACTCAGGGCCTCTAAGTCAGAGGACAGAGCAGCCAGCATGTTCAGCTCTTCTTTTCTGGGTGTGTGATTTCTGATCTGTCCTAAGAACCACATCATTCAGTAAGTGATTTCAGACCTGGTTAGATAAGTTTGTTTACGTAACATGAAATATATCTGCAGGATGAAGGGGTGAGGAAATCCTCTGTTTCTCTGAACTGAGCTTAACGAGAGCTTCCGTGTCCTTTGGGAGGGCTCTACTTGTGCGCCTGGTGTTTATACAAATCTTGGGGGCACCCTCTGTGGCTGACCACAGTTCAGAGCCAGTTCCCAAGCTTGGATGTGTCCCTAGCGTTTGTCCAGCCCTCTTACGCTAGCAGCTCACCGATGGTGGAACCACATCCACCATGACCTTGCGTAGTTTTTCTGATGGTAGATAAAGTGTGTCCATGGGACTGAATTTGTACCTCCATCCATAACACTACCCTGTCCTGAAAAGAAACTTGTCAAGATTTGCAAGTTCCCAGGTCTGAAATGAGTCCAGCAATGAAAGTATATTCAGACTTGGCTCTTTGAAGCTGGCCCTGTTAGTCCATTTGATTATTTCCTTGGGAAAGTTCTTCCTCTCATGACAAGGGGAACGCCCTGCCTGTTTATCAAGTGACTAAAGATAGCCGAGGATTAAGTCTGAATGGAGTGATCACCGCTTTCAAACACCCGAATCATGGAAAGCTGTTGTTCATGTTGCCATTGTTGTTGCCTGAGCTGCTCCCTGTTCTGCGCTCGTCCTGCCCCCGTGAGTTCCCGCCTCCCTTCTTGTTCCTAACTGGCAAATTGGTATATGGATGTCTATGCATTCGTAACACTTACATGAATTCTGCCTTTGAAGGACTGTGGAGGGGGGAGTCCAGTCATCGGGCCTGCACATTTTTATTGTTACGCGTTGTTGTCACCATCCTTAGCCGTGCTTGTCGTGGCACGTGCTCTTTTCAAATATGATGATAAAGTTAAAAAAAATTTTTAATCATAAGGTGATTGTGATGAAGCCAGTTTTGGTCTGTTACGAAAAGTCTGCACTTTCTCATCTCTGAGAGCCAACTTAGAATGCACTGAGCTGTGCCTTAGTGAGTCTTCCGTCATCCTTTTCGTTCAGAAATCATGCCGTCCATTTAATACTTCATTACAGCCGAACTGCAGTACGTATTCATGGTTCCCAAAATGAGCCATTTTGTTTTACAACAGATTGCGGAGGAAAGGAAGCCATTCATTTCTTGCTTGCTTGCTGTCATTACTAGAGCACTAATTACTCCAAATCACTGACATCCAGGGTCAGGAAGGATGACAACAGAAACGTCAGAGAATAGACGGGCTCTCTTGCTGGGACAGATCTTTTGTATTTCCAACCATGGTATTTTTTTTTTTTTAATGGCTACTGTTTTCCAGTTTGATGGTGAAAAAAAAAAAACCAACAACAAACATGCACACAGTCGAGATTGCTGAATGTTTACTATTATTTCATTCGCAGTTTGACGGTGAGAACATGTATATGAGCATGACAGAGCCGAGCCAGGACTATGTGCCAGCCAGCCAGGTGGGTTAATTAATCTTCTCTGCCTTGTTTCAAATTGTAATTAAACAAATTCAAAGAGTTGCATTGCAAATGAGTAGCGCTATCAGTAACTGCCGCAATCAGGAATAATCATAATTTATAAACAAAGCGTTTAAGCCTTGTTTCCAGTTAATGAGATCGAGCTGATAAAACACCGGAGTTGGCATTTGTTGAAAGATAATACCTTGTTTCCTCTCCAGAACGGCAAACAGCTGTTTTGCCAGCATGATCTTTCCTAAACAGTTGTTTTACCTTTAGGAAATAAAGTCTTTACAGGTGCAGGTTATTTGAGCTTCTGACTATAGACGAGTTAATCATTATAAGCTACGCTTGTCACAGATAGCTTTCATGATCCGCCATTCGGGCAGTTTTCAGTAAAGCGTGACACTGACCCCCAAAATCACGTGGCCAGTGAGCGCTCTGCGGCTGCTTTCGAGCCAAAGTGCGTGATGTGATGCAACCTTTTTTTTTCTTTTTTTGAATTTTATTTTTTATTGAAGTGTAGTTGATTTACAGTGTTAGTTTCAGGTGTACAGAAAAGTGATTCAGTTATATCTATATGTAAATATATATACCTGTATTTTCAGATTCTTTTCCATTACAGCTCATTACAAGAAACTGAATATAGTTCCCTGTGGTCCACAGTAGGTCCTTGTTGTTTATCTATTTTACATTTACTGGTCTGTGTCTGTCAATCCCAAACTCCTGATTTGTGATGGAAACCTTTGAAGGGCGTGTTTGTGTGCATTTCACTGGGAATGGCTGACAAGGTATTTAATCATGAGAAGTGACAGCCAAAGTCCAATGAAAATGTAAATGGTTACATTTATAGAACTGAATACTTGGCTATTTATTTTTAGATACTTAAGACCGGGCCCTTTGATCCAGAGGGCATTTGAAGCAAAATGATAGCTGCCCTGGGGGGGGGGGCTGTAACAGGATACGTAAGAACGTTGTGAGCAAAAATAAATACATAAATAAGTGAGAGTGAGGGAGAGTTCACAAGAGCACTTTGTGGACGTGAACGTGTTTTTTTGTAGAAGAGTTAAACCACGGTAGCTTGGAGTTTCGCGTGTCAGTAGCTACGGCTGTGAGCTCCAGCACAGCGGTTTTCAGGGCCTACATTGCCCAAATAGATTTGATAACTGGGAGGGGTGAGGGAATAGGGAACAAAAATAAAACAATTTTTCTTTATGGTGGTTGTCAGTGAATTAAATCTAATGTATCTGTCAGGGGTGCACTTCATGGGGCTTTGAAATTTCTCTAAGAACAAAATGTCTCAGGCTTAACTCAAAACAGAAGCAGGCCTGCCTCTCTGTGAACTTTGCATTTAGAAGGCATTTCATGATCGCTGCCTTCTCTGGCAGACATTCTGGAAACTACGCTATATTGTTCAGACGAGAAGGTCATCATTGAGTTCAAAGATCCGGACCACGTTTCCTTCCATTCAGCTGAATACCTCTGGAAGGCTGGCTTTACATTTAGAATTCTTACTTAACTGAATTCATTCAGCGAAGTAGCCTCCAAGATCCGTAGGTAGTTCTGAATAGGACTGTTTGATTAAAAAATGAAAAATGTTACTATTAATTTTCTTCTAACCATCAATCCCCAAACTGTACTGACAAGTTTAGTATTACTATTAGATTAAAGAACCCGGTATCATCTCTTTGGTGCCTTTAGGGTTTTGAAGTGTAAGGGCTAATTGAATTTGTTTGAAACAGTAGAAACACAAACTCAATAAGTGATTGCTGTTATAAAGCAGCTGCTCCCTTTCGGAGAATCATTATGTCCGTCTTAAAGACTTTTGGATAAAGGATTGGAAATTCAAAGCATACGCATCGTAACAACTTGGCTCTTTCGTTTTGTAAATTCAAGTGCAATGGATAATATTAAGCCCTGAGTAAAATCTAACAACTAAGATGATTATTCTTAATATCTGAGTCAAGAGTTACCGAGAATGCTTTAAATACCAGCGGTAATTTATGAAGGAGTAAGGCGCTCCAGATATTTTCTGCGCTTTGTAAAGATATGGCGGGTTTGTGTGCCAGGAGCAAACTATTTTTTAATAACGTCGCATATAGGAAAATGTTTTTAGAATGTGCTATTTTAAAAAGTCGCCTGCTATAAGATAATACGTACTCTGGCAGGGAATACACTTCACACATTACGTCAGTTGAATGGCCTTAGCTCAATTTTGTACTTAACGTTTCTTTTGTTTACTGTAATATATAGCATGTTCAAGAATTCATCACCTGGTATTCTTTTAGGGGAATTTTAATCAGTTTACCCCTTTTGGCAGCTATAAATAAGATTTTAGTCGTCCTGCAGGGGAAAAAATCGTCTTGTTCCTTTCCCTCCCTGCCATCAAACATCTGCATAGTTAGTAATCCAAACAACTTGCCTCTTAGTATCACTCAACGATTATAATTCCTGTTCGATTTTCAAATCAGTACATGCTTTGGGACTTACAGACCGAGTTGCTAAGTAGCAGCATATGGTGCACTGCTGCTCCTGTGATGTTGCTGCGAGCAAACAGCATCACTCTAAACTTGAAATGATCTTTCTAGAAAGCCAAGGCTGGCGGGGCTCCAGAACTGGAAGTGCACTGTAAAAATTAATGATATTCTTTTAGACGGTCCCAGAGGGCTCTCTGGCACGATCTGCTGCATGAATTCTATACCTCTTAAGCGGGTGTGTACAAATCCTTAAAATTTTTTTTGCATCTAGCTTTGAAATCAATAAGTGGCTTTTCCATCAAATAACACCACCCTGTGATAAGCCTGATGAGTATATAACAAAAAACCCATGACATTTCCACTTCTCCCTGGCTTTGTTCTTAGAATGTTGACTATTTTCTCCTGTAATAGCTCTAAGTGTGCTGGCCACTCAATCCTTTAAACGCCATTTAACTTTTTCGTACTCCGGATAAAATTTGCACCATACAACACAAGACTTCTTTGTGGGCTAACCGACCCTGTGTTGCTTGATACCTCATGAACTTGTTGGTTCCCTTCTGTACAGTTTGAGGGGAAAAGTGTATGGGCTGGTGGAAGGGAAGCCAGACATGAACAGGGACCACAGACCATCACAAACTCACTCTTTCCCTATTCCTAACCCTAAAATTTGGTTGACTAGCACGCCAGAGGCCACAACAAGGCGCCAGAGGGGACCGGCTGCCCACTGGAGCTCTGCCTCTTCTCCAGAATTGCCCAGGCCCACGCAGACACTCATGCTCAGAGAGCCTTCTGTTTCCCTGAAAAACTCAAGCTCCTTTTCTCCAGCCCTTACCATTCTAGTACCTTCTGTAATTCCTTGTATGTGACTGATTATACTCAAGATACAAATGTTCATTTGAATTAAACACATCCAAAGAAACAAAAGAGGAGCCTGGTTCTCTTGGTAGGAACTGTCTAGGGCAGCAAGGTGATTTATTTATTTGAGTTTCCTTTTCCTCATTCTTGTTCTTCTGCGGTAGTTTCAGGAATCTCCTTTTCCATGGTGACCTATTCATTCCACACTTCCCACCCACACAGGTGACCTTCTCCCCAGTTCTCCAGGTGTAGGGACCCCTCACTTCTCACGTGCGCCTCAGTCCAGGTGCTGCGTGGGACAGGTTGAGAAGGACTGGGCTTTTCCCACAAGAAGGAATCACCTGACCAGGAGAATCAGAAGATATTGCTGGTGTCAGATCATATGGAGGAGCTTCGGTTGCTTGGTTGAACCATGGTTTCAGTAAATCACTTACTCCTGGATCTTGGCCTCAGCTCCGCTAGACCATTTCTTTCTGTTTGTTTTTCCTCCCAGCTCCCTTGCTTCCCTCCCTTCTTCCTTTCTTCTTACAGTCCCTCCTTCCTCCTTCCTTCCATGAACAGTTATCCTTTAAGCTTGAACTAGTTTTTGTTGTTCATTCTGAGCATCATGGTAAACCCTACGTGTTAAGTGTCCTGACCTGAGATCCTATTTCAGATTATTTTCAAGTCATGATCAGCTTTCTTTCAGCTTCTGTTTTCTTCCCCCACTGGAATTCTCTCTTACCTCGTCCCTCAAATCTCAAGATCTGAAGATTAGAAACAGTGATAAACTAGAGCAGTGTTATTTTCCCTAGGCTCCTGTAGCTGAGCATGTAACATGCGTTCCATGCCATCCGTCTCGAGCGGAGGAGCCGAACAGTGTCTGCATGTCTAGGGCCGCTCACGCGTGCGGGTTTCAGGTCTGACTTCTAACCCCCGGGCGCCTGTCCCAACAGCAGCTCAGGCTCAACATATCCATTCGTCAAATCGAAATTCATCACCTCCAGCCTACTCCCTCACCCCCTAAACTTCTTGTTTTCCTGTGTTGCCTGGAGTCGTGAGCGTTGCCACCGCCTACCCCATCACCCAGGACAGAAACTTGGAGCGTCTCCCCGGTGCTCTCAGCCCTGAGTTAATCCAGGGGCGCTGATTCTGTTCTCTGCATTGCTTGTTGGTGTGTCTCCTCTTGTCCTTCTGCACGTTCCTGCCTGAGTGCTGGACCTCCCAGGTTCTCGCTAACTCTGCTCCTGTCACCTCACTTCCACCTTTCCCTCTCTCCTCTCGTGGTTGCTCAGTGACCCAGGTTTCTTCCTGCCTGCACACCTCCTGTCCAGCGCCTCCCCCCGGTCTGGCTGGCGTTTCGGAGGCACGTCTTTGCCCTGCTGTGGCAGGTAGCAGTGCCCCCCCGACTGTGGTAGGACTATTCTTTCTCTCTTGATCTTCTGTGCTGGAGTGATGTCTGACCCATCAAAAGTACGTGGCATCATTTGTTGAAAGATGTTAGGGTGACTCATGTACATGTTCTAATCGCATTCATGCTCTGTCACCTACTTGCAGTGGTTTTCAGCCCTGCAGTTCAGACATTCAGCATTGCCCCTCCATTCCAGGAGCACTGCCCGCCCCCCACCATCCCAGTGTCAACACCACCACAACACGTTCACAAAAGGCACCAGCACTTCCGTCTCCTCAGACAGTTATTCAAGTCCAAGCCTCAAAGAATTAATGTGATAATAGATTAAATAATAGCAGGCAGTTATTCTCACAATAACATCGTACTGCTCTTTATCAAAGGCAATGCAATGGCAGCAGAAACAACAGCTCTTTCCAAGTTCTTTTTCGTACAATATTCTCTTAAATCTACTGTTAGAATTGTAATATTTTGAGATTTCCAAACATATTAATAACTATATATTTTTAATTACATGTTTTCCTAAGGAGAAACCTCTCAAGGTTAGATGGTCAATGAGGTATGACAGCAGGGGCCTAGAAAGTGTCATATTTCCTAAGAGCACTTCTGAAAAAATTCTCTTGACTATAGGCCATAAAATTTCCATGATCATGACATAAATTTGAACTATAAATTAGACCAATTACTTTCAGATTGGCTCCTTTTGGCAGACATTTCAGGAGTCAGGTCAACTTGACTTTTTGACCATTCACCCAATAAAGGAACAAAGCTGCCAGGCTTTGAGGAATCTAGTTAGTCCAGCGAAGTCTGGCATCTTAACGAGCCCGAACTAGTTACTCAAACCAGTCTTCAGTGCAACGTTCAAATGATCACGGCGCGTGGTCCCCGAGGTATTCATTACAGACAAAATCGCGCTTGTTGCCTTGCATACAAGCTGGGTTTTCAATGGGAAGTGAAAGGATGCCTGGAAAAATAGGCCACCTAATTAAGTTAAACTACTCCAGCATTTGGCCTGACATCTTCATTACTCAAAATTAAAGAGATGCTTCACTTGAGCACACAAGTTACTATTGTTTATGTTGTTTTCTTCCTAAATTGGCTTCCTCCATGGAAGTCTGTTTTTCAGAATTATACCTTGAAATAGCTCACATATTTCTTACAGTTTATAAAAATGTCTTAATCACTGTACGGATACCGAACACCGGCGCCGTACAAGCCGGTATCTTAGGGCCCTCGGTCATGAAACGTGCATTAGTCTTTCTGCAGATTTTCTTGATCATTTCCATTTTGGTTGATATAGTTGAACTTTAGATGATTTTTTTTTACCCACCCAGTCATTATTGTTATTATTATTATTATTATTATTATTATTATTATTATTATTATTATATTATTAGTTGGGCATTGACTCTGTTAGCTGTAAATGATCAGTTACGTGAGAAACAGAATTTCTCTAAAAAGTCCTAGGTAGACCATAAAATTTAAACCGAAATTCATTTGTCCAGTAGAAGTGTTTTCTGTCAGCCGTGCTGGCAGAGCTGTTTTGGGAACGTTTTAAAACATAAACACACGTAGAGTGCACCATCTCCTGATTGCCAGCTCCTCTCACCGACACTAATGAGTCTGCTGACAGGTTAAATGCTGTGTATCATATACATTTCCAAGCTGTGGGATGTGCGAACAGGAGACTCATTTTTTATTTTGGAGAACGAATGTTTGCTGCTGAGGACGCCTGAGAATTTTATTATAATTGTCTAATAGTATGTTTTTCCAAGCGTGTGGCATATGCATTTCAGTGATGAAAATGATGAAAAGATCTGAATGGAATAGCACGGGTGGCAGGAACAGATTCTCCAAAAGCATCCAGCTCCCAGGGGAGGATGGTTTGCTCAGTGGGCAACTGTCACGTGACCCCAGGACACTGAGGCACCGGCAGGAGGTGTTGTGAGTCCAGCGCACGGCCCGACCTGTTATGTGCTTGAATTTGATGCATAGTGGAAACAGCCCTCTGGCTTGTTCACAATTGTATTTTGCAGATGTTTTTCTTTAGCACGTGGGCCATGATGAAAAACTAAATGATCCTTCCTGCTAAATTTTGCAATATATAACGTACTAGATTTTCTTTCTCCTGTCACTTATAATAAGCCTGTCACTGAAGAATGTCTGAAAAAACAGGCATGGTATTTCAGGTTAAGAATAGTAACAAGTTGAATGAGGTCATCTTTCTATGCCAACTCCATTTCCAAGACACTTAAAGGTTATTCCAAACAAAAGCTCAAATTTTATTATGCCAATATGTCAGGTCGAAGTGGTTGGGCCCATTTTAGTAAAAGAACACTGAGGCTTGGAAAAGCTGAGGTTTTTTTCCCACACACCCGTATCTCTTCTGAGACCACCATCTTCATATCCTCACCTGCCACTCAAACGCCTTTAACAAAGTGTCAAGTTTCCCTTTGCAGTTTCAGTTCCTTGCTTTCAGAGCAGACTTAGCTGGACTTCCCAGAAACACAAAGAGGGTTGCAGTTTAACCTTTATGTCCGTATTTTCTTTCTTTCCCCTGTGCTTTTTTCTGATCTATGTTATTTCATAATTTGGACCTAAAAAGTTCTAACTATAACCCGAATGATTTGAGATTGATTGGTGGCTATTTTGGAAAATGCTCTCCATACCTTCCTTGCTGTTCGTGAGTTATGATCATTGATCCTGTTGCAAGTGAAGTCAAACAAGTGACTTCTTAGTCGTGGCATCAGATGATTCAAATAGAACCACCCCGGTCTGCAGCTTACAAGGGCTCTGATGGCCACGATTTCAGACCAAGAATGAAGGCTTCCCTGAATGTCACTGCGCCCCCTAGCATCTCAGGAGAAGGCCCACCTTCAGGAAGAGCTAAGCCCACTGGGAGTGGTTATTTTCTGAACACACAAACCAGAGCGGCCTCAGAGGAGTGGGAGCCGGGGGCAGGTAGTGGGCGTGCAGGGGCGGAGCGGGGCCAGCGGCCCTCTGCGGAAGCTGCCTTCCAGGAGGCCTGAGCTCCTCTGTACTGTGAGTGCCGCGCTGTGTATTTGCAATGCTCTAACTTCAGCTGAGCTTCTTGCTTGTCAAGATGATGCTAAGTTTTAGTAGGAAGCTTCTGCTTGGCTGGAAGTTGAGGTGAGCACTCCCCTACCTGCAAGGTAATCAGTGAAGTCGACCCGTAATCATAGTAACTGTCAGTTGGCGGCGACCTGTATCTGTAAGGAACTGACCAGAGGCAGCACAGGTATTGTTTCATTTAATCCTTCCCATGGTTCCTCCAGGATGAAAGTGATTGGCCAAACATCAAAGAGATAATATATAATCAGAGCTCAAGTTCTGGGCCGGGAAGTGCCCAAGTCAGACTCCATCCTTGGTCAGCAAGGCCTCACTTGATTGTAGAACCTTAAGGTCAAAATGTTGGTGTGCTAACCTCAGTCCTTGATCAGACCGCAGTGGCAGTCACTGCGCTGTGTTAAGGCGTGTTGGAACATTCCACATGAAGGTGGCACCAAATGAAATTGCAGATATTTGACCATCTGTTACCTATAAAAGCAGCAATTTCATATTTCAGCCGCAATTTCATACTCCATGTTTGTTCAGTCCCACAGAGAAGCTGTACGGAGGTGAGGCGTGCACGTGTGCCTCTGCTGCTTTTATCCAGAGCGGTGACTCCTCCTTTCCCCTCTTTTCCAGCCTTTTCCATACCTTTGCCACTGTAGCTGCCCCACTTCCTCTGTATTCCCATTACTTTTCTCATCCGGGTCCAGGACCCTCCGCATCCTTTCCTCCACAAAGGATGAGCAAAGTACAGGAGGTCTTTGTGTGGAAGACGTCCCCTCCTTCCGCCCCTGCCCAGGGATCTGGGTAACTGAAGGAGGAGGAATTCTGTCTTCATTAACATCAGGAAATTATCTCCAATTGTTCCACTTTTTTTTGCTTCATCCCTCTCTTCAGCTCCTCTTCAGCAGAAGCTTTGTTGGTAGCAAAGGCTGTAGGAAGTGAGATGATCCTCAGAGATCTTGGGATCCACTTGCAATTTACTTCCTGGTAAAAGATCCAAAGAGTCGGCGTTGCATGTCAGCGGATGACGAGCAGAAACAGCAGCCTGTCCTGCCTTGTTCTGGCCCCTCGGCTGCGGGAGGAGCTGAGCCAGGGGCAGAGGCCGTCTCCTTAGCTCTTGTCCTCTGCTCATCTGGCTTCTTTAGGAAGACTGTGAGTTTACTGATTTCTGCACAGCAGGGAAAAATGAAAAGAATGGCTGTAAACACATACAGTGTGTATTTGAACGTTTACATAAAAAATACATACATACAAAAACAGGCCAATGCTGATTCCTCAACTCCATGCTGACTGCCTGCATGTGATGTAGCAAAAAGAATCTGGCCACAAGCAAAAATCAATTCAACACAGGTTTTTTTTTTAAAAAAGAAAATGTATTAAAGCTCAAAGGCCGTACATGCTTTAAAACAGTATGTTAAAACCCAATGCATTTTATTCAATTATTAAATGGAAAAAAAATTTCTATTCAGTGATGGGTTTCCCCTCTGCCCAACTAGTTCTCTAAACACAAGCAAATCATTTAACTTCTTCGGACCTCATTTTTCTCATCTGCAAAGTGGGGACGTAGTCTCTAAGGTCTTCTCTTGAGTGAGCATTCTGTAATTTCATTTGAGCATAAATATAGAAGTCCAGAACATTTATCCTAAGGAAAAAAATGCATAAGGTTATTTATCACAGTGTGATTCATAACAGAGAAAACTTAGAAATACCCTCGATGTTAGGTAATAAGAAACTGGTGACATAAATTATAGAACATACACACAGTGAGATTGTGCAGTCATTTAAACAGTAATGTAGATGATATTTATTGACATGAAAAATTATTCACAATCAATTTCAAGTGATCAGATCAGATCAAATTATGTGATGGTGTAATAATAATAATGTAGCTAACATTTACTGATATTCTGTTAAGCCAGGATATTGCTTGAATTATTTATATTATCTCGTTTATCTCAATTAATCCTGATATACCCTAAATGAATTGAGTACTGTTACCATCCCTATTTTATAGATTTGGAAACTAAGTTCTAGAAGAATTAAGTAACTACATCTACTAAGAGATGAGATTTGCAAAGAGTGTTTCTAACTCCAGAATCAGACCTTTATGTTCTGACTGGTGTTATGAGAAGCAAAAACAAAAACCCAAAAGAGAATAACAAACACGGACTAAAAAGAATCCTGAAAGATACACATGGGTTAAAACAGGGTGGGTTTTTTGTTTTTTTTCCTGAGTGATTGAATTAGAGTGATTTTTTTAGTGTATATTTTCTTTTTTTCCCCCCGTTAATATGGATTATTTATAAAACAAACCAAAAAAATGTAGAACTGAATTTCGGAATATATAAATATAAACTCAATGTGAGAATTGAAGACATCTGGAAAACTAAAAAGAAGGCTAGACTGCATTTGTACATAAAATTGTATGCTAAGCGATGAAATTTCAGTGCTTTAATTATGCCCTTTAAACACTGAATATGGAATCTTGATGACCTGTTACCAGAGCACCCTTGGGCCCCCCCCCCCAGGGTTGCAGAAGCGGCTCCTCCACCTCAGTCTGCTCTCCCTCATCATCCAGGTATGGTTGTGAGTTGTGCGGGGCAGGACGTGATTTCTTTCCCAGGAGCTTGTTGTTTTGTTTCGTTCTGCTTTTGCTTTTGCTTTTGAGTCAAAGAGGGGGTGCTTAGGACAACTGCATACCACACCTGGTTTTAAAATGTCCCTTAAAAATACAGCTCACAGACTCATGTAGGCCCCCAAACAACACTAAGAGGAAATAAATCCCTTCCCCATTCCAGTATCCTTAATGAATTAAGGCAGGAGGAATGCCCGTATGGAAATGCTAAGGACTTTTCTGGAAGTCCCTGGGGAGTGGCCCTAGTACCAGCCATGGTGTTGGACGTCCCTGCCCTGCCCACCCTTGATCTGGGAATGCTGGGCGCTCTGCTCCCCAGCCCTGGATCCTCAAAGCTGCAGCCTGTTAACCCCACCTCAGGGGTCAGCGCTCTCCCAAACCTGGCCCTCGCAGACATTCTTTGGGGCGGCCTCAGGTTAACTCTGGTTTCCAGTCTCATTCAGGCTTTGCATCCTGATTATTCAATAACCCAGCAAAAAACAGTCCCCGTAAAGGCTTGCTTTGGGCCCAGGACCCCAAAGTCTGTTTTGATCGGGAGGATCAGTCTTGCCCTTGACGTTTTCTTAGAGACCGGAGACCTGACCTCACGGTTGGACCTCTTGCTGCGGCGGACTGGCTCATCTGTCAGTTTTGTGATCCTTCCTTCGTCACTTACTGCATCTCAGCAGAAGTGTCCGCTCGTCTGGTCCTGTTATCAAGGTGAACCCACTTCCAACAGCCCCTGCACCATCCCAGCATTAAGTAATTCCTTTTTGTTTACACTCATATCTCTGAGCTTGACAGTTGAACATGCTGTTTATACCTAAGTTTTTTATCTCTTCTAATTCACTTCCTTTAGAACAAACTGCCTTACAGTTCTTTGTATCTCAAATCACACTTTGCAGGATGCCCTACACATAGTAGGTACACAATGCATGCTTCAATGGTGAATGAGGCACTCATAGCCTTTTACTTCACACGGGCTACCAAAATGAATGAGCACAAATAAAATAAATGTGGGACGTTCTACCCGAAATTGCATTTTGATAACTGTTGCTTGAAAAATTAGTACATTGTGTGTTTTTAAATGAAGATGATTTATTGCTATTGTCTAACATGTGAAGAAAGACCAAAAAATTGTTTGCAGGATCATTGGCTTGAGCACATCAATGGCACTGTTGGACAATTCTCGCTGAGTGTTAGGATGATTTATGTAACAGACCAAAGCTTTCCCCAGTAATACATTATAGTCTCAAGCTATCAACCTTTGTTCATGCAGACACAAAAGAACCTGAAAAATACCTACTTCCGAAGATCCTCTCAAAAGAAATTGGAGATAACATTCTTGCTGTTTAAACTCTCTTGAGAGAAATCAGCGTTACATGCAATATCTTAACTTCTGAAAGCATACAGATGACGTTTATTATTTTTCTAATGAACTTAGTTTACTTTGCTTTTCATTCCGTTGTTTCAATTATGCAACAAGAATTTTGGTAATACAAGACGAAACATGTTTAAACATTGGCATTTGTCTATCCTGAGCGTTCAGGAATTATGTTACAGATGAGAAATTAAGGCATTTCATATACATTTGATGGCTGTGCTATTTATTTATCTTTCAAATAAAGACCTATATGAGGAACATATTTTACAATGTTATAACCATAGCCATATTTTTAGTGTGTGCACGATTGCATGAAGCCATCACATAATTTAAAGATACATACAAGATGATATCTTTTGAATTCTTGTGAGTTATGGGACTTCTTGTCACCACAGATTGAATGCTCTGTATAATGATTGCAATATGTGGACAAAGACACAAATTCAAGGCCCCTCTGGTGGAGAAACTAGATTCTAAAAGAGAAGAAAAGACAAAATCCAGAAGAGATTTCCCATTCTTTGCTCCCAGGCAGGGTATAGTTAACACTCTATCTAGGCAGTATGAAAACATAAATCCTCTGTAGTCAAAAGAAAAATCAGCCTAATTAACATCCCATTTCCAGATGTAATAATATAGGATAAGGACAAAAATAAGAACAGGCCGTGGTGGAAGGAAATGGGCAGCAGAAGGAGAAAATAACGTCACCAGGACACCCAGGTCACGACTGTGGGAAGCACTGTGATGAGAGGGGAATGCGAGCCTGTCACTGAACAGACGGGGGGACGAGTGCTTCCAGAAATCAGGGGAGAAGTTTCCTTTCTACCTTCACTGAAATGGGGGTGCAGGCGGAGCGGGACCTGGGGAGGACAATGGCTTTAGTCAAGCGGCTGGAAAGGTCCCCAAAAAAACAAATCAAACCTAATTACCTTCCTAAGCCCATCTCTTGATTCTTGTCACAAAAATGACCCATCTGATCAGCAATTCGATAAGAATCTCCCAGGAAAGACAGTCTTTCTTCGGACACAAGACAGTACGTTAGAAAGTACAGCTTCTGCTGCAGACTTAGCCGCTTAAATCTGGGGTCTCAGATTCATCCGCCTCCCACGTGGGTCTGTAGGATGGGGCCGCCTCGCGCCCGGGGCAGGCCCGCCGCAGGTGCTCTGCAGGAGCCGAGTTCCGCACTTGCCTGAGCTCCTCAGCATCCTTCGCCTGTTCACCGTTTCCCACTACCTTTTCTTATTCTTTAGTTTCAAAAATGCAACTTAGTTCCATTAAAATAAAGGCAAAAGCTATTTATGGGGAGCAATAAAATGAATGCATTATGTATGAATGGCCTGCACTTGGCTTCAGTATGAGGTCTGATCGATGGTAAATAGGCTGAGATTCCTTCATAACGAAGTCTAAACCTCTCCTATTCGGTCTATAGTTGTTGGTGTTCTTGGACACGACCCAATCCGTGGCATCTGTCAACCCATTTGACAATAACCGTGGCTAGGCTGAAGCTGCCCTTTGTCCAGAACTTTCTATGTGGCAGACATATCGCTAGGCTTCTCACCTATCGTATGTTTTTGCTTTGATGCTTATAAGGACCCCTGAGGGTCACTGTAAACTGAGGCTCACCAGGAGCGAGAAGCCTGCCCCGGACCCTGCACTGATAACATGCTTCAAGGAGCCCGGAGCAGCGCTGACTGCCGGGCTGCAGAGGCACCAGCTTCCCAGCACGCTCTGCGGCCTTCTCATCTGGCACCGATGAAGCGTCCTGAGCCTCTCAGCCGGTCCAAATCTGTCTCCTCATTAGGGAAAGATGTGGCGCTTTGTAAGCTAAATGTGCAAATGCCAGTGGTAAGGTTTTAAGAAAAATGACTTGAACTAGTCACGGGGTCTATTATTTAGAACCCTAAAAATAGTCTCTTGAGGATGATACTGTTCTGAAATTACTACTTGAAGGCTTCCAGCAGTCCCCTGTGGCCTTTGAAAAGTTCATCTATATTCCAGCATCAGCCAAGCTTCGTGAGGGTACAGCCCACCCTACTCATCTTCCATGACTCTTGACTCTTGCTCACTGGACACACACAGGCCCGCAGAGTCTCCGGGTCAGGGGTGGAGCCGGCAACGGCAGATCCCAGCACCAGCAGCAGAATGAGACTGGCCTGTGTCTAGGACCAGTGAGAAGCTTAGGCTCAGAGAGAATCTGGTGGAGCAAGAGTAATATAATTTTGAGTTCTTTGAAGCATGGAGATCATGCAGACTGGCTACAGTGTAGAGCAGACCCCTTTGCCTGCTTCTTTGTTTCCAGTTTACCTTCCTTAACATGGTGACGATCCAAGATAAAATTTAATGCATTGACTCGAGTTCCATACCGTTAATTAACCCTAAGTACTTCTCTGCATTTGTGTAGATGGTCACCACTGACTTTTATCATTTCTTGGGGTGGAGGCAGCTATGTGGCTCAGACCGCTGAGAAGATTCTGATCTCTGGATGGGGAGGGGTAAGGCGCTCTCAAGGCTGATGGGAAGATGGTACCACCTTGGAAGCTGGCACCTGCTGGGTGCACTGGAACCCAGCCCCACAGATTCTCAGAAGACGTGGACTGACTCCTTGGTGGTCTCTTAGACGAAGACAAAAACAACATAGCCCTGTGTCTCATAGGGATATGCAAGGGTCTTAGGGAGGATCAAATGATCTTTGGTCTCAACAGAATTGAAGAATGAACCAAGTCTCGGGAATACTGGGCATTTATTCAAGCCCATGGAGTAACAGCAGTAGATCCATAAACTTCATGACTTTGAAGAACCACCTTCTCATTCATTCACTGGTGTATGCATTCATTCAGAGATTCATTTGTTAATTCATTCAACAAACAGAACATTGTTTATAATCAGCCAGCTTCACGGGGAATAAGGGAAAATATTAACTCATATCTGATTGTTACCCCAAAACTGCAGGTCATCTCGAAGACATAACTTATAGGGTTAAGTCAGACTTACTCCTGTTAAGTTTTAAGAAACCAAAATCAAGATGTTATGCCATTAAGATCTATGTTGAAGAACTACCCTATTCATTTCCAAATTAAAAAATAATTAGCAATTAGTCTGGCATTGAAGTTGTTGTGAGCTCTGTGACATTTTGACATTTATACAATTACCACGATACTTTTATTTAGTATCAGTTACACTGTAATAGATTCCTTGCAAAAAAAAAAAAAAACCTATCTCATGACTTCTAATGTAAAGAACAGAAACTACTAAGTAACCTTCTGTTGTTAAAATTCTTGATCCACATAACTCCCCATTACCGGCTAAGTTGTGGAATCTGTGGTTTCGGTATGTAAGTGCATGGATTAAGTAAATTTAACATGTAATTACATGAAAATAAACCATGTAGCTTAAATTGCAGTCCAATTGTTATCACTGGGTGTAAAGTGATACCAATTAAACCTTCCTTTAAAACACTGCAAACTAAGATTTAACTCCTGGAGAATTTCTAGAATGTAAAGTTACAGTGTACCATAGGCAGAGTATCCCTGAGTGTTTTCAGAGGTTTAATGGCATTTATAAAATTAAAAGCATCTTTTTCCTTTATGGCTGGCATTAATTCTACCTTATTCAGGAAAGTTTCAAAGATACAGATCAATAGCTTCAGCCTTTGAAATGTTGACAAACAAATTACGAATACTTGTGCTCATATAGAGTAAGTATTTGATTTTAATGGGATGGGCATTGGGATGGAATTTGGGAAGAGGAAAAACTTGATACTAACGCTGTTACTAATTCTTAAATTATGAAATTTTGTTGATCAAAAACAGTTGAGTATTGGCAACTTTGTATCATTCAACTTAATAAAATAATAGCAATTAAACTACTTTTAGTAGTATCAGCAATAACAATGCCTTCCTCTTTCGTATATTCATCCCTCAAATGTAGTGAGTTGATTGTTTACCAGCTGAGTGAAAGTTGTTTAACTTCAGACACTCAATTTTCTCTTTAGGAAAACAGGGTAATAATAGCTACACAAAGGGGCTATTGTAAGGATTGGATGAAGACAGTTTAGTCAAAGGACTCAATACAGCGCTTTACGCGAATTCAGCGTTAATAAACGTGCTTCCTCCCCCCCGCCCATTTTGCATCTTTCATGTTTCTTCTTATATGAATACTTATAGTAGGGGCTGATGGTTTAGATCTACAGATTCAAGGTCTAAAATATCTCAGGCAAGCAAGAGTTTAATCAAACTTGCAATCTTGACACAGGGCACTAATATATTTTTCTGACGAGATAGATACTGTAAACAGAAAAATTTGGTAACTGATGTTTGAACTTCTAGTGTGGGTGATTTTTTTTTCTTTTAGCAGAACTTCAGATATTTCAGAAAAATTATCTGCAGAGATGAATCAAATCTTTCCTTCCTACACCCCTAGTCTCTAATCCACACGTGCCTCTACATGACCCAGTCTCAGTGCCAGATGCTCCAAGGAGCTCTTCATTTAATCATGTCTTCTGACAAAACCTCAACAAATATATCAAAACTCGTACAACATTTAGCAAGTGCAACTTGAAGATTTTCTTTCTGTTAGACAAATAGACGCCATCTGGAAAAAATAACTCCAGGCGCTTGGAAGCAGGAGTATGGAGCTTATTGGCTGCACACCCCGTGAATACCTTACACTGCTTTCCTTGGCGCCTGCCCTCTGCCTGCTCATTTCAGATCTCACACAGTCCAGCAGGGCTGCTGTCAGACAAGCGAGTCCTTGTCACCCACGCGCTCAGACTCCAGGAAGAAGCGCTTACTTTGAGAGACAGGCTCACGAGAGTTATCGGGACCCAATTTGTGTCCTTCGTGTTATGACACCTGATCTCCAAAGACCGCTAAATATCACTGTTTTGATATGAATGGGAACAATGTTGTAGTATTCGGTTCCTCCTTATATGTTCAGTGTTTACCACATTCCATGTCTACGCAGGCGTGGCCTCATATAATCTTTCCTTCCGTCTTTGTTCCCTCCCTTCCCCTTTTATCTAAAAGCTACTTTCTGTAGGCAAATTCATAGAGACAGAAAGTCGAATGGCGGTCACCAGGGGCTGGGGGGAGCAGGTAGAGGGAGCTATTGTTCAGTGGGTGCAGAGTTTCGTTCTGGGGTGATGAAAGAATTCCGAGCATAGACAGTGGTTATGGTTGTACAACAATGTGAATGTACATAGTCCCATGGAACCATACACTTAAAAATGGTTAAAATGGTAACTTTTATATTATGTATATTTTATCAGAATAAAAAAGAATATTAAAGATTTTAAAAAGCAAAAAAAATTAAAAATCTACTTACTGAAAGAAAAAGCCCACGTTACTTGTTTTACTTATTGACTTTTATTCCTAAATTAGTATTATAATACTATTAGTGTCATTTTTGCCTTTTGAAATTGGCCAAACTGAATTTAAATGATTGCAATGTTATTTATCATGTTTTAGAGGAAAATTAAATAAGTGAGAGTAGTCAGAAGTCAGGAAAGCCATGTTATTTTTATTTTGATGACATAATCTTTGTGATAAAAATAGCTTTTAATGGCCTTCTCTTCATATACCAGACTTTCTCTGCAACCACACTTGTGCAACGTACTTAAGTGACTTCTTTCCTAATTCTCTTTCTTTGGTGCATTGTGAGCACATGGTTCTCCAAAACCTGAAAGCAATTGCCCCAGAGCTTCTGGAATTCATTTTATTACATCTCACAATCTGAGCAGTAGTGAGCCCTATGAAACATGTTTGATCAAACATTAATTTGATAAATTGCCTTCCTGCCCCACAATTCCCATGAAAAAAAAAAAGGTATTGAGCTAGATTAAAACTCTGGAAAATTTTAACGGGGACTTTGAAATCTGGTTGAGTCCAGCTTCTTGGGAACATAAAGCTGCCTTATGGAGGCGCTCTTTATGCGGGAGATGGACAGGCCTTTGAGGTCAGTCCTTCCGTGCATAACAGTGAAACGGCGGCGGGATAACCTTACCTGCCGAGTCCAGGATGCTGCTGGGAGTATCTGAAGGGGTCCTGTGCGTTTGTTCACGACGATGAAGAGAAGGGGTGATAATTTGCAACCATGTCCCTGTTCTCTTTTCAGTCGTACCCTGGGCCAAGCCTGGAAAGTGAAGACTTCAACATTCCACCCATCACCCCTCCGTCCCTCCCCGACCACTCGCTGGTGCACCTGAACGAAGTCGAACCTGGCTACCACTCTCTGTGTCACCCCATGAACCACAATGGCCTGCTCCCGTTCCACCCGCAAAACATGGACCTCCCCGAAATCACCGTGTCCAACATGCTGGGGCAGGACGGCGCGCTGCTTCCCGGCTCCATCTCCGTGGTAAGCGGGGCTCGCTGATTTGCGCGGGGGAGGGGCCGGCGGCGGGGGAGGGGGGCCGGCGGAGGGCAAGGTCGAATTCAACGCGAGACGCTTTGAATTGTCGTAATGTGGCTCTCTGAAACGAGGAATACATTCTGACCTATGGCAGAGGTTCTCCGTAAGTCCTATAAAATCCTAAAGCAACTTTCCCTCTTATGTTTAAGTAAAGACAAAATCAATTAATTACATACTCAATTAGTCGTATTTATAATCCAAAGTACTCAATATCATGGGACACTGAATGTCCGGTCATGTGGTCAAACTGTCTTACTTGCTTTCAGATAAAAAGTTATTGGAAAAGGTGCCCCATCTCATCTACTGCAGGTTCCTCCCCACAAGCAGAGTCCCCCATCTTCTGAACAAGAACTGCCAGGAGAACTCGTTTCTTCCCTATTTTCCGCTCTCAAATTCCGCAAATTTACATGATAGGAAAGCAAGAAAACCATTTTCATTGTTTGTTTGGAAGGTGTAACTGGGGTGATCAAAACTTATCCCTGCTAAGGTGCTTCAGTCTGCCGGCCTTGTTGTCACTCTGAATCTTCTCATGTTCAGCCAGTCTCAGATTTACCTAGAAAGCTAGCAAAAATTAAATTCCTAGCCCCTACCTTGGGTGTTGAGGGGTCTATAATTTTTTAACAAGCGTCCCATACTTAAATGCTGACATCATGAAATCTGTCCTTGTGATTTTTATGTCATCTAAGAACTGAATACTTTCTCTGTGTCTCAAGGAGTCAAATATTTTCAGGAGTGTATGGCTGAGGGCGGGGCTTTCTACCATGTCATAAAACTTTCTCTCAGGTTGACAGTGACTTCTAATGAGCATCCTTTGGTTTCTGTTCAATCACTTAACAGTCCAGCCATCTCTATTGTCCTTTCTGTAAGTCCCTCAACAGGGCTGCCACATTCACAATGAACAAATCAGCTCACGTGCTCGTATTACGTTGTTTCTGATTGGAAAGTGTCTCATGTTAGCACTTACTGAAACCACTGGGGGATGTGACTCTAACTTGAGTGACTTCACAAGAAGGTTTTTCTGTTAATCATAACGTAGAGGGGGAAGAAAAGGAGAGGTACAAGAAACCCCACAGAAGTTTTGGGGAATGAACCCCAGAGCCTTGTGCCTCGGGGCTGGTGGGGTGTAGGATTCTCCCGAGAACTGGCAGCCGGCTGGGAGGCCAAGTGGGAAGGGCTTGTTTCCAGCACCAGTACTGGCAGAAAACTCAGCACCGTTGCCCTGGTTTTTAGATTATGTTCCACTTGTATAGATTATCCTAAGCGTATTAACTATGACTTCATAAAGTAGAAAACAGCCTTTTAAGAAAACACGCTAAATGTGTAAATCTGAATAATGTTGTACTTAAACTACTAACCTTGGAAAGTCACAAGCCTATTCGTCTTCAGGGCCAAGCCTTCAAACTGGTTCACGAGTCAGCGAGGCATCCAGGGCATGCCTTCTAGGCTCCCCGTTCATGGAGAAGGGGAGGAAGGATGAACACGGTGTGTACAAAACCACTTCTCCTCTCCATGCTGCCTTGTCTGTGTGTAAAGTTGGGCCATGGGCTGGAGAGTGAGATGCTCAGTTATATTTTTGAGGCATAGCTGTGGTCTCAAAACCCCATTTCCTTTATGTAATTTGCCTTCTTAGCATTCCTAGGACCCTCTCAGTTCACCGTTCACTCTCTGAGAGGGGCTTGTGCCCCCTCAGTATACAAGCATCTGGGATCTCCCCAGATTTGCTGTCCTCGGTAGACGCCATCCTCAGATGGCACACTCAGGACTGCACCTCGTCACAGCCAGGAAACACGCCACGTTCTAGGCCCTTCCTCTCCTGTGCATCCCTCTTTCCCTGTCAGGAGTTTCTGCTCATTCTAATTCTTTGTGCTTTTTCCATGCAACCCCCTGTCAAAAAATAGACTGAGGTATTTTTCCATGAACATGGTATTTCTCTTGGAACGTTTACCACTTTCCAAGGCAGAAGTGCCCTGTTTGGCCTAAGCCGAGTGAGTGGAGCTCCAATTTGCCGTTGTAGTTCTTGGTAAGGTGAGTCTTGCGGGTTTTTTCATGGGATGGTGAGCCTTCCCAGTGCCTCCAAACCACATCGTAAGGTGGACGTCTATTTGCCGACGCACAGTTCTGGTCCTAGCATTCTGTGATGTAGGTAAACAGCTACTCCAACAAATGTACATACGAATTTTGGCGAGACTTTAGATTGACTCCAGCACCGTCCAATAGAACTTTCTGTGGTGGTGGCTCTTCTGCTATCCAGTGTCCAACAACAGGAGTCATTGGCTGTTGAGCATTTTGAATGTAGCTAGTGTGACCGAAGGACTAATTTTTATTTAATTACATTTTAATTACTTTATATTTAAGGTAGCCACATGGACCTAGTGGCTATTATACTAGACAGCATAGGTCCAGTTAGTGATGTTGATTTAACATTCAGTCTGTATTAAACCCATTGTCTAAGCCAGTGGGGTCTTGGAGAAAGTAACTGAAATCTGTTAAGAATTCTGTTTCAAGGCTTGGATCTCTAGGAGCCAGAGTTTGATATACTGAAAAATTGCAGTGCAAAGCTAATAAAGTTGGAAAGGCCAACTTTATTGGAGTCTACCAATTCCTCTGAGAGGCAAGGAGCCTTTTTAATTCTTATGTTGAGCTATCACATGCCTCACTCATTAGCGTGTACATTTTAAATGCTTATCATGCGCTACATGCTTTAATGGACTCAAATGATTAATAAGATATGGTCACTGTCCTCCAGGAGCTTGTAAACTACAGAAAAAATATAAATAGGTATGAAACAATTTGAGTGAAACATGAAGCAATTAGAGACCAAGAGAAGGACTAAACTCAGCTTTACTGTCTATGAACCCAGTGGGAATTCCTCATTGGAAGAAGTGACAGTAATCTGGCTTGGATAGTTTATGAAACTTAGTGGAAAAGGTAAGGTGTCCATCAGGCCTTGAAAGATAGTTTTGATTTGGACAAATAGAAAGGAAGGAAAAAGCATACAGGAGAGAGTGTTTGAAAAGCAGGCTGGCTATTTTAAGCTGGGAGTTTCGACCCAAAGCTTCAAAAACCAAAGGTATGATGAATTCTAAGGAATTCTAAAAATTCTAAGGAATTCTAAGGCTGTTTTCACTCAAGGTAAAAGTGTTATGAAAGCTCCTTCTGGCATCTCTCTGGGGGGTGGCAGTGGTCAGAAACTGAAGTTGTGGAAAGTCTGAGGGTTCTTTTGTCATTCATAACCCAGACAAGGAGCATTGAGATACACCAGGTGGTGACAGTGAGAACAGAAATATGGGCTGGCAAGCTGTTTCCACATCATTCGCAAATAAGTGGATCTAAAGATGAACAGTCCTTCATGTTGCCACATTTTACATTTAAAAACCAGTAGGGATGATTTTCTTTGTAAGGAACTTTAGGACTGCACCATATTCCTTTCAGGCTTCTTTGTAAAAAGTGGTTAAAACTCTTTCCTAGCAACTATGCTTATGTCTAATGTGGTCATAAAATGTAACAGCCCAGCTGGTAATTGTTTTGCCAGTTGTTGATGTGTATTTATGAATAGTGCACAATTTAGATCCATCAGTACTCGACACAGACAGGGAAATAGTGGCTCCAGAAATCAGGATACCTAGAAATTACAGTGCTCTTCTGAGCTCTTCTTTCAAGGTCACCTACGATATGGGAACAACTCATAAAAACTAACACTTGTGAAATCTAAATAATGAACTCAAGGTAAATATTAAAATCCTCTGAGTATAAGCCCATCCCCTCCCCCGGCAGATTTACCTCTAGGATCAACTATCTTCAGCTTTGTTTTCTTATTCTGAAATCTCTTCAAATGTCATTCAATCTGAGCCTTTTGCTGTTAGTGTGGTGCTTGAATCTGTGTGTTAGTATTTTCACATGATGGAATTGAAGAATTTGAATGGATCAAAGAGGTGAAAATATTTTAGTTCTCATTTAGATATTGTATCTATTTTAGAGGCTTTTGTAATGTTTAACATCTATGCATTATTCTATGTTCTATATGTTGCTGTTTTGTACAATAGATAATCTTCTCTGAGAATTTATTTTATATTTAAATTTTCTTCTATTTTATCCCCACTGGCAACATAGTTTCACTGATTTAAGTGCTTCCAATAAACGTATAATATTTATTAGATGTAAAGAATTCAGTCAGTGATAAGAAATCAATACCTGAATGAGTATTATTATCCCAATTTTACGAATGAAAATTGAGGTTCAGGGTAGTTAAGTGACTTGCTCAGTGGCTCAGCCAGTGAGTACCCCAGCTTTCTTATCTGAAAAACAAGGATAATGGTGGTCCTTACCTATGGAGTGAAATGAATATTTAACATTTGCTTAGACCACTGGTTGGCACATAGGAAGCATTATTATGTAAGTTTGTTAGATAAAATATGAAAAGCAAGCCTGCATGTGGATGACTCTTTTGGAGAAGTTAAAAATGCATTAGCAAGAAGATCTTTCAGAAGAGTTATTTATACTTAAATCCTTAATGTTCTTCACATCTGTCAAAAAAAAAAAAAAAAGACAGCCATAAGCCTGCTAGTCACCAAAGAAATCTTTACCTTCTCCTGAGCATCCTTATACACCATTGTGATTAAAACTGACTTCTCTGGGCCACGACTGGCTCAGTTCAAATCCTGGCCCAGCCACATACCAGCTATGTGAGGTTAAGCAGCTTACATAACCCTTCTGTGCCTGTTTTCTTACCTTAAAATGAGTATAGTAAGACATTCAGTCCCGCAGTGTTGTGAGCACTAAAGCAGTTAATATCTGTAAAGCAGCACCTGTCGCACAGTAGGCGCTAGATAGTCAGTGGGAATCCCTTTCTGATAAACAGGTCACCAGGGTGAAATACCAAGACTGCCTTCTGAAATGTGCCGTAAACGTCCATGGAGATGAAACGTTCTTGGGGTGACATGTTTTTCTTCCCAAACTTCCCACCACTTCCTTTTTGTATTTTCTTGCCTGTGCCCTTTTACGTGTTGGTAGTCAGTCAGGACTCCTGAGAAACGTTAAGATTTCTGGCACTCGAAAAAAGATTCCATTCTCTTAAAGTCCCTATTTTTCCAAGACCCGGCTATAAAACAGGATAGGATTTCTATTAGTATATGCTGTCAAACAAGTGCCAACTAGTTCTGATTCTCTAGGTCCAAGTTAAACAGCCATTCACGACCCAATATGCAAGAGTCCCATTTTTCTCAAAGTCCCTTTGAGTTATTTTGAGAGTGGGTACTTGACTAGCCTGTGCTTTTCCAAGAGTGGAGCCGGATTTGAAGAGCACTGGAGAAGAACCCTGCCTTGGATCAGCTTGCTGACCATGGGCACTTCACTGTCCCCCGCCTGGAGCCAGTGGGGTTGGGCTGGATCAGGGGGAGCCAGGGCTGGGGGAGCCCAGGGGGATCTAGGAATCGGCCAGAGTGGTGTTGCTCTGATTCACCTCCTCATTCATATTTCCTATAAAAGTGCCCTTGCACAGAGGATTCTGCCACCCCCTGGAAGATGGAAAACCACAAGACTAGTCAGTCTCTGAGATCCTTCCCAGGGCCGCCATTTTACTCCGATTCATTTTCTCGCGACCACACAACTGTGATCCAGAGTCACGACTCGCACAACTTATCACTTTAGTCACTTAGTCATTTTTCCCACCATCCCTTGGGCTTTCTCAGTGTTTCACCTGTTCCCCTGCCCCAACGCCTAGTGAGTTCTTAAGGTATTTGAACCTGTTGAATAGAACATTCTTTTGAGTGGAAGCTGTTTTTCTGCCATTAAGAAAGTGACATTGTTTTCATGTTGTTCAGAAGAAACTACAGAGCTATTTGGGGAGAAAGATAGGATAAGAAAATTTTGTTTTAAATATTCACAGTTTAAGAAAAATCCTTGGATTCCTACAAACTGAAGTCAAGAGCCTCCCCCTTCCCTCCCCGCCCTGGCACACTCTCTGCTGGGTTTCACCCTGAACTGGGGAAGGGAAAATGCAACCTTGTATAAAGTCATCCAAGGCCCGCCCGCCTGGCCGATATGTGGCGATCGCTTGTTCTTTGTGTGGGCAACAGAAGCCCTTTCATACAAAGAAAAACCGTGCGAAGTTTCAGAATGGCCTCGCCGAAAGGATTCGTTTAGAACCTGGGCTTTTTGTAGACTGCGGGTCCTAATGACACATTATCGAAAATTTACAATGAAAGAAAGCAACAAAGGAGAATTTCAATTTCTTTGAATGCTTCAAATTTCCAGTTCTGGAGTTTAAAATGGAAAAAGGTGTTAAAAGGCAATGCAATTGGGGAGTTTATTTCCCAAAAGCCTTCTTTTTTCCCAGGCAACAAAAGCAAGCAGAATGTATATACTCGGATTTATTGTCATTTGTCGCTTTCAGTCACAGCACACTTTGCATTCAAAGGCCGCTGTACGACTGTTTTGACAAGCGTCACTTCGGTAGGTCCTGTGCAGGACACACGGAACTGGGGCAGGAGTGTTCCTCTGGGTCCGTGGGGAGTGCATACATCAAGGAAGTCAGATGTATTACAGCAGCATGAATTGCTAATATGTCGCCATTATGGAAAGGACCACTGGCATATTGAATAATGTAGCTTTCAAAGCCAAGCAGAAAATGTAATTACAGACAATTTGATTGCTGTTTTTAAAATAAATATTTTCAAAATCTGGAGATATTTTATTTCGTGTAATGCATAAAGTATGTAACAGTGGATCCGAGCTAAGTATCTCTTAGGACACGAAGGAGCTGATGATGTCAGCCACGTTTAGATATGAAATAATAGAAGCATTTGTTTAAAATGGAATGCCTGTCACCCTGGTTTGTTTCTTTCTTTCAAAAATAAGAGGGGAAAGCAGTGAAAAGAAACGGTTTGCCCACTTTGACAGAAGAAAAAAGATGAAGAATGATTATTTAGTGTTATGCCACAATTCATCAAATGTTTAGCAATTACAGCTACTTTTTCCACAAATTACCCTTTTTTGAATACTGCGGCACATAAGAGCAGTGTATTAAACCACTGTAATACTGTGAAAAACTGGGCTGCTTTTTTTGGTGCTTATTTTTGACCATAGATAATAAAAGTGTGTGGTTTAGGGTGTTTTTTTAATGTCGAATTCCTAATAAGGCTAAAAATAAGCATCATTTGTGGTTAGCTGCTAAACTCTAGTTCAGCCCTTTCTTAGCTCTAAACAGACTGCTTTGAATGTAGTATTGGTCAGTCGTTCAGTGGACTCAGTATGCTAATGATTTGGGACTATCTTTTAGTGCTATAATAAAATATTGTTCCAAACTAGAGTTCTCCTTAATAGTGTTCGGGAAAGGAGCCAATTTAAAAATAACACTTCTCCTTCTCATGCCAAGTGTGAAAACTCAAGATTTGCTTTGTATGTGGGACTTGCTGTGCTTTTCATTTCAGTCCCGGAGTTCGCATGGATGTGTGTCTCGTCCGTGCCCGGGAGACGTTACAAGGCTCTAAGACCGGTTATATAAGATACTGTAAGCAAACGTGGGGAGTGATGCAACCCAGGCTCCTCATTCCAGGCAGAAGTATACCTAAACCAGCCAAGATATGTGGTTTTCTACCTACGAGCCAAGATCCCACAACTTTCCGTGGTCATCTGTTTGTGTTTAATTAACCTTGTAACGTTAAGTTAAATTGCAGTAGGAGATTTCGATTCCTTCCAGGAAGTTCCTGACTAAAGTTAAACTAAAGGATCTTCCTGCAGTTTCACTCTCCTCGGTCTGCTTCAGAGGTCGGAGTGCTTCGAGAACAGCAGATTCAAGTGTGTGACGTGCATCAGGTCCGTCCTGCCCTTGTGTTTTTCTACCTGGGCCAAACAACCTCAGTTCCTTTAACATTTCCTCACAGGTCATAGTTCTCAACTTTTAAATCAAATTCACTTCTTCTTCTTCTTTTTGTTTTTTGTTTTTAATTTGTGATTGTAAGGAATGCCAACCACAATGGGAGGCAGGGCTCCAGACAGAGCCTGAGGTGGCTGATTAATTTCTGAATTTTTCAAATAATTCTCCACCCCCACATGGATATGTTATGATAGGCTCTTTAATAGCATCATTGATTGCTGCTGACATATTTAATTTTTGACCCATCGATCACTCCCATGGCATGTGTCCCTTGCTGTATGGGTATCTAGCCAGCAATTCCCCATCTTGTTTCTGCGTAACTCATTTCGCATCCTCAAGGCAAACATCTGGGAAGGACATCATGGTGTTATTCTTCAAGGCATCTTTTTTTTCTGGCTGGGTATCCATTATTTAAATAGCCCTTGGCAAACACAGAGAGGGAATGAAAATATAGTTATGTGCTCCTAATTGCCCTTGGACAAACAGCTTCTAAGTAGACCCTTAAGTAAGACTCCCCAGGCCCTGGCGATGAGGTTTCAGTCACTAGCCATCCCCTCCAAATTGTTAATAAAATGTTTCCTAAGGTGTTGAGGGAGAGTTTGGGGAAAGCAGCATAGAACCTGGATGAAAAAGAGGAGGAAACAGGAAGAATGAAGAGCAGGTGCGAACAGAAGCCCGTTAGGAGACAACTGGTATACCTGGGGGCTCTGTAGGCCGGGGGCTTCACACCCACTCTCTATGCCTTCTTGTCAGTAACACTCAGAACCTGCCCTGCCCACCCCGCCTCACCCCACCCCACCGTGAGAAGGAAATTCTGTTCCCTCTCACTCTGCCTGGTAAGCTCTTCACAGAAGAGAGGACCTGGACACCATGAGGCTGACTTGGTTTCATTGGTGAAACTTCCACGTGGAAACCATTGATAACAATGTTTTAAGTCGTGCCCGGCACATAGTAGGACCTCGATGACTATTTCTGGTCCAATGAATGAACCCATTTTTCCCCACCGGGACCCTCAATCCTCTCCCCCACACAGGTGCAGCATCATTATTGCTTTTCTGGCTGACACTTCTAAGTTGAATAGTCTTCTAAAATAGTACAAATATTCTGGATTTTTAAAAAGTACAATATCACGTGTCATGGAGTCTACATGCGTCAAGTCTGCTCTAATATTTTCAATTTAGCTAAATGAATCTGAGCCCTGAACTTATATCTAATTTTGCAGTCTTAACACTTAATCAACATATTACTAATTTTTCCTAACCCTTTCCACTATTAAATTGATACGTTTGACAGTTAATTACAAGGTGTAGTTGATCTTTTTTAGATGAATAGTTTTATTTTCTGAGTAGAGCTATATTTACGGAGAAAAATGATCAGGAAAATTACAAGATGTCTAAAGGAATGTGCTTTTGCCTAATCCCCCAAAATCTTGGGGGCAGAAGGAGCAGTGTAGAGAATTAATGTCTATTACAGACTGGCCCGTATGACCAGTGTTGATTTTTTTTTTTTAATCACAGAGTGATTCAGTCTTTGACTTGCTGTTGGCTTGATTTGTGCAAGTAGATTATCAGCATTAAAATGTTGCCTTGTGAGTCCATTTAGTTGTGGGGTCACAGGAGAATTAGTCTAAAATGCTTTTTAGGAGAACAATAAAGCAGTCTCACTTCAAGACACTGCTTCCTTCATTATTCATTAACTGTTCTTATCTAAAGCATATGGGAACACTTTAAGAGCAGGTTTTTGTTTTTTTTTCCATTTCAGTTTTTTCCAGTTTGAAAGTTCTGAGTTCTCTTATGTGGATAAGCAATGCCTACAGGAACATGTTTGTCTTTTTATATTAGTCATTTATATACATTTCTCTGCCAGAAGCAACGCACGCCCCACTGGAGAAAAGGTATGAGGTACTGCAGGGTCTTTGACTGTTTGGTACAATCGTTAAAATATAAGATTCTACGTTCCCTTTTTTTTTGGATTATTTAAAATATTGCATATGCCATAATAATCCAGAGAACAGTTCTTTTTTTAATTCACCTGATAAATATATTTAGCATTTATATATATATATATACACATATATACATATATATGTGTATATATATATATATAAAAAATAACAAAATTGATGGTTGAACTTGTCTGAATTTCATGGCGTGTACTAATTCCCCAGGGAAATCTAAGTACTGTTTGTCAGAAGGAGATTAAACTCCTTTTTATAATAGTTCAGGATAATAATTCTATTTTTGATAGGCAAAAAAATTCCTCAAAAGTTTTACATTTGTAGAGTATTATTCTTTACCTTTTAAGGAATTTTGGCTTTTTAAGGAAAATCTCGATTATCTTTAATAAAATATTCAAGCCCCCAAACAGATTACACTGTTAAGATTTTTCATATTTTTACATGTACTGCATAGTAAATCACATTCTCCACTAAGCAGCAGACATAAATAATGGCTTACCAAATCCAGATCGGTCCATCCTTCATACATCATGACACTTGAAAATGATCTGGATGAAAAATAAAGTCCTGCTTTAATTAAGATGGTAGGTTCATGGAGGTTATTGCTAAACACATTGCTTTATTAAGACGATCAGAAGGCAAACAAAGCTATTAGCGTTTTAAAGCATTTGCTTTCTGTTGTGTGCTGTACATTTCTTAATGGTGCTTGAAAAATTAACAGGACGAGGAGACGAGTCAGGCGTGACCACGTAACTGACCCCTACAGACAGAATAAAAGTAGGCTGCTCGCATCTATACTTCTGTATCTCTTTCTACATAAATACATACAGTTACACATTTAGGGACTGACTGAGTGTGCTTGCCTGTCTGGGACTCTTACCCCATCATGAGGGGACCGGTGGCCGGCAGCGGCCGTTCCCTGCACTGGGCAGATGCGGGTTGGGGCCTGTGGCCGAGAGCTGCTGCGTTACCTGGGGCACGCTCTTGTTTCTGCGGTTGTCCTTGCCTCCCCCAGAGCAGCCTCGCTGCTGATCGTAGCAGCACAGGAGGATTAGCCCGTGTTTCCCGGCAAACAGGAGACACAGCTTTCTGTGCAGCCTGCCTCGGGCTTGCATTTCGCCCCGCTCCTCCTCACGCATTTTTGGAGGGTCTACATTGTGCCTCAGACCTTCTGGGTGTCCCGTGCAGTGAGTGTTAGAATCCGGGAGCTGACAGTTCACCTGGGAAGGTGAGGGTTACATATGTGCAACGTGTGGCTAATGTGAGACCATGGAAGTTCAGATTCTCAGCGAGGGGACATCCCTTAAATCGTCCGGGGCATGGTAGTCACCTGCAGAAGCCAACTGATGGCATCGGGGTCTTGAGCAGTGTGAGTGGGAGGTTCAGGGTGAGGCAGCCTGGACTTGGCCCCTGCTGGGCCACGCACTGGCTGCGTGTGACCGTGGGCGGGTGAGTTCATGTGCCTCCCTGTCCTTGGTGGTGAGGATCGCGTGGGTCCAGGCGTCTGAAGCCAATCTAAGAACTACTGTGATGATATGTATTGGGCACCTGCTCTTGCCAAGTGCTAGGTAAGGTCTTTCACAGTTTCCTCTTAATCCCCGCAGTCACAGCAGGGGGGATATAATCCTTACTTCCCCAGGAGGGACCGAGGACACCCAGGCAGGGCACGCAGGTGTCAGCTGGTAGGTGGGGAAGCAGGCGGGCGGAGGTCCTTGTCACCCATGTTTCTGGGGAGTCGGGCTGTGCCTCCCTCTGGGCCAGGCTCTGGGACTCGGCACTGAGGGTCCTTATCGAGCCTTCCGTCCTCTCTGCCTCCCCAGGAGGTTTCTGATGGACTTGGTGCCATCACTGCTTACACTGCCTGTGCCAGTCCACACCACATTCCCAATTCTGTCATCTTTTTTTTTTTTAACAAAAAACATATTTTTAACAAAATAAACTCACTTTATGTTTACATTGCTGAAATAATTGTAATCAGAGAGTAAATGAGGAGAGCGAATCCAACGAGAAAAGGGCAGGCTTGGAATTCTGGTTGGTGACTTTGACAAATCACTGGATCTCTCTGACTCTCAGTTTTCCTTCACTGTAAAAGGGGAAAAAACTGAGATGACAGCAATAATGCTCACTCCACCATGTGGTTATGGGGAGTGAGTGAGATACAAGATTAACATCTCTAGTACCTAACAGTTTAAGTACATTCTCTAGTCATGGTGAATAAATTAGCATTCCAGCTAATGAAAATGTTCGCTCTTTACCAAAAAAATCTGAAAATTTGAATGATAAACTCTGCGAGCAGCACAGCGTTGCCTCCTCGGGTGGCAGCGGGGCTAATCTCACAGACAAGGATGGGTGTACCTCAGCCGTTGGACCACGACTTGGATTGTCTGCCATTGGCCAGGAATCTGTTACCAGCCAACCCCAAGACAGTCTTTCCTCTGCGTCAGTAGTAAGCAAAATTTACTTTTAAAAATACAAAGATATTTAAATTATTTTTATAAATCAAAAGAGGAAGAAAAATCTGAGCAGCTTGCCCAAGGATAACAGATCTGAAATATGCTAAAAATGTTTCCTTCTCTTTCCTAAATTCCTGCTGTTTTTCTGATATGTTCATATCAATTTCTCTTTCTTAAAAATTAGAATATTCTGTATGACAGGGAATTGATAAAAGCCAAAGAAATAGTTAGTGAATTGTGGATAAACTTCAACCAGGTTTTCTTCGTGCTCGTCCAATAGGAATAGGTTTAGTGGGTCAATGTGGCCAGGGTCTCAAAAGCTCCTTGAGGGGCCAAGTCCCAAAGAGCAGCGTGTTCAGATGCCCCCATGAACTAAGGCCCCTCCTCCGTAGACCCCAGAGGGCAAATGAGAACGCTCATCCGCGAAGGATGGTGGGGCCAGAGTGTGAATTCCCAAGGTCTCACTGGCCTCCTCCTTCTCACTCAGCTTATGGGACATTCCAGGCCCTGAGAGCAGTGCTTGAGAGATCCCCTCATGGGGCCAGAAACTGGCTGGCAACTTTCTCTGCGTGCAAAGGCCACACATAGTTATCTTGGAGGAGGAGCTGGGGAGTTCAACCATGTCAGTAGGTGGTGAGATTTTTCACAGTGATTCGCAGTCTGGGTTGACCCAGGCACTCCACTGCCTGCACAGGGCTTCCCAGGCAGGATCGGGTCTGGGGTGGGTCCACCCGGGTGGTTAAATGGACCGAGTGCATCGTACAGCCGGTCTCCACGGTGGTGGGGAAGGGACACGACCCCGTCCCGGCCAGTGCTGGTAAGGTGGCCCCTCAGCGTTCGACTGCACTTACGGAAAAGCAGGCCCTTAAACGTGGTGGAACAAAGAGCTACTTCTTAGAGCACAAAGCAGTTTAAAAGATACAGTTAGAATGCTGGTGTATTGCATTGGTACCGTGGAGAGAATATTGGAATCAGGGATGTCTGAGGGCAGAGAATCCCAAACAGGACCTCATTAAGTTTAAACTTCCATTACGGTGCAGCAGTTAGGGAGACAGCCCCTTCCTGGCTGCCGGCCCCTGCGCAGAGGCTCAGCTCCCCCCCCCCCCCCCCCGCTGGTGAAGCACGGAGAGCAGCAGAGTGTGTGCCTCTCGCTGTGAGGGGTAAACGAGATGGTACCCGTAAGGCAGTCATCACAGGCTCCCACGCACAGTGAATTATGAACAGGTGATAAACACCTGTTGCTCTTGAACGTACCCTAATACTGGGATTTCCTTAGTTCTCGTATTAGGTTTTAGTAAAACAGCCACATTTTAATACTTGATGTTACTGATATATATGATTTGCAAAGTAGCACTTTCTTCTCCATATTCATTTGAAATGTTGGCCTTTTTAAATTAAAAAGATAAGCAATTCTGTAGCCAATATTTTATAATAACGATAAATGGGAGTATAAAGTTTAACAATTGTGAATCACTGTCCTGTACACCTGTAACTTATATAATATTGTACATCAACTATACTTCAAAAAACAAAAACAAAAAAAGATGGAGAAAGATAATAGGTGCTAATTCTCTGAGGCTTTAAAACACAGTCACTTTTAAGAGTGTGAGTTAAGCTTCTCATCTGACCTGCCGTTGAAAGCACTGGTGTAAAGGGTGGAAGGGCTGTGGCTGTGGACGGGGCACCGGCTCCCGTGACATCTGGGGCTCGCTTCTGCCAGGAAGGGGCTCTGCAGCAGGGAAGGGGAGGAACTCAGATGTCCTCACGTGTTCTCGCGTCATTCTGAAATGATCACGTGATGTGAAGCGGAACAAATGTGAAATTAGTCCCCAAAACACAAGCGAAGTAAACAGAAAAGAACTGACTACACCAGACAGCTTCCGGCTGAGGCCAGAAAAGAAGGAATGAAATCTCCCTGGGCCATCTATCAAAATGTTGAGAAAAGTAGCGTACTGATGAGAAAATACCAAATTTCTACCAGGAGACAAACACATGTCACTCTGAAATCGTGGATCACAAAAGGGTTTCCTCAGGCACCTCGATGACAACTGTATGATGCATAAAATAGTGGGTTCTTCTTATCATAGTTTATTGGATAAGCACTCCCGTGAATGCAGGGCTGCGCTCGGCCCAGCAAAGAATCTTGCCCAAAGGGCTCTTGGGCCAAGTTGTAAGGAAGATGACAGTCAGGCGTAAAAGGCAGGCGATGAGAAAGTGATTAGGGTCACATCCACGAGAAAGCAAACAAAGGTTTTGACCAGGAATAAACCTGGTTATGGGTCCTTTGCCTTGAGAATATTTGAGCAAATGTTTAAGACAGTAATCCTGCTGACAGTTACCAGGGAGCTTCATTTCAAACCCTTCCTATTTCTGCTTGGTTTAAAAATACAGAGGTGAGAACAGTTCTAGCACATACTGTACAATTTGGAAATCCCTTCCTCTTATGTCTTTTGCCGCTTCATGTGTCCGTGGAAAGTCACAGAATTACAATATCAAAAATGCATGTTTACCTAAAACAGCAAGACGTTTGAGACAAAAAGGTCATCGTGTATCTGCAGCTCATCCTGTACTCCGTTTCCTCTTTGCAGGCAGACAGAACCCAAATTTCTGCAGTCCTAAGGGTCTTCACGTTTTGGTTGGATTCTTTGTCAGAAGATTCTTTCTTCCGGACTCTGGCAGAGTCTAAAACTGAGCCCCAGGTTTTCCTCTTTGTGTTGTGTTCACACACACAGGCCTTGAGTCTGAGAGTAACTAGGCAGTCTCGGGCATCTTCGCTATGTAGGATTACCATATAATTCTGTCTTTCAAACCAACCTAAAAGCTTAGTTCATCTTTTCCTCTCACTCCAAACATCCAGTTTCTGAGCACATCTTGACTGAATTGCCTCCAAAGCACATCTGGAATCTGCGCACATGGTTCCCTTCTTCACTGCCCCCACCTGGCCCACCGTGCCACCTTCTCTTTGGATTATAGCAGCGGTATCCTAACTGGCCTTCTCACCTGACTCTTGTCCCTCCATAGAACATTCTCCACACGAGTCAGCATGGTCTTAGCGGCCACCCTTCAGTGGCTCCTCATTGCACCTAAGAGAAAAGAGAAAAAAATTTCTCATTTCTTAACATGATAATCAGGGCGCTTCTGTGATTGCTGACCCGGCTTTGTGCTGCTCTGCCCCTAACTAAGCTACAGTCACATTGGTTTTGTGTCACCCACGTCCCCCTCAACGACCTTCGAGCTGACGGGGGTCTGGCCCCAGGTCTTCACGTTCAGTTCTCAGTTCAGACATCACCTCTTGGAAACACTGGTCTAAACTGGCACTGCCCCCCAAACACCCCCCTACCTCACCTCTCATCACACTGCTGTGTTCTGTTGAATGAGTTAACACTGCAGAGCACACAGATATTAGCATTGCTCCTCTCTGAATTATCCAGTTTACCTGACTGGTTGATGATTTGCCTCCACTCTGTGGCGGGTGGAGATCTCGGCTCTCCAGCCCCTGCTCCATCCTGCATGTCTAGAGGAGCCGTCGTAGGACGACGCCTTCACCTGCTGGTTGTCAGGGGAGCGCATAGGCATTCAGCATTGTGTCTGATGGATTAAAGAAGTCCTTAGGAAACTGAAGACTCTAGGATAGTTTATACTTCCTGTCTCACTGTACCAGGGGTTCCGGAGCAGTAGGTGTAAGAGCTTGGTACGTGTCTGTGTACACACACACACCCCCAGCCCTCATACATAAACACACACTCTAACTGCAAGCCTGCTCACTTACAGTGATTAAAATGTATTTGTATCTTATCTTTGCTTTCCTGTCTGGCTCCTTCCTCCTAAACTTCAGTCCTGAGAGCCTCGTCTTTGTAAAACGCTGCGTCGGGACAATTCCACGAGAACAGACAGAAGTGGCTGAGACACCAGGATAGATAAGCCACATGATGATCCCCTTGTTAACTGGCATTTACATGGCTCCTTCACTCAGGAAGATCCTAAACCAAGAACAGCTACTGTTCCCAACCCAGATGCCTTAGAGGGCATCAGGCCGCAGGACTCCGTACTCCACAGAGAGGAGATGAGGGGCCGAGACAGCGACACAGAATTCTTCCCACCCCAGGGCGTCTGATTATAGTCCTGCAAAGTGATAAAATCTGGGGGCATGTAGATAATATAGCCTCTTAATAATGAAAGTTATGTGGTTGCCTGAACTTACAATCTACTTTCAAAGTATAGACAGTAAGATAAAAACGTATCTAGTCAAGTAGCTTTGAAAACTGAAAACATAGCTGCTTTCGGAGATTTAAAGAGGCTGAGAGGAGTTTAGAGAGTACTTTAATGACATGGTTTTGAAAAACAATTATAAAAATTTCACATTAAGGTTTGGTGAGATTTGGTAGATTGGCAAATGGTTTACGTGAGTATTTACAAAACGTATGGAGAAGATCAGAAAAGAGTTTGGAACCTTTTTCTTTCCTGTTTCTGCCTCCAAGAATCTAGTCAGGGAAAGAATGTTTGTTGTGCAATGAAATTCGCACTCGTTTTGGAGTGATTAGCGGTATCGCGAGTGTAACGGAAGGAGTCTAGCAAGTTCTCAGCTTATCTGGGGCTTAACCCAAACGTATTCTAACGCTTGTTTCGGTTGTGACAGTCTATAACTGCAGGTAACAACTTGGGCTTGAGAAAACTGTCAGATAGATTTGTGTTTTAAAGAAGTGTTGATGGAATTTGGACCCTGTCCATTCCTAGGTAGGCTGGGACGTCACTGGATAGCCTCTTTGAAGTTGTTTAAGGACTTCTAGGTGACTTCATTCTTATTTTACCCTTTGCATCGACAGATTAGTAATTAAACTTCAGAGATAACCATTTCAGATCACTTAACGTGGTCATAATTTTTCAGAAGTTAAATAGAGCTTGCACATCCTGAAGAGATGGTGGAAAGCCTTCAGCCCTTGGGCTGGGTTTCCTGTGACCTTCTGCGTGGTGGGGCCCTCGTGAATGTCCCTTCATGGCTCTTGCTTCCCTTCTTGACTCTCTGTCTCCCCCCAGGGCTGGATGTGTCCTAATAAATGACTGGACACAGTGTAATAAATCAGTCCATGCATCCCTCATCATGAGCCATAGATGCATTTTGTGAGTGATCTTCCCAATCTATCTCAAAGGAATGATTAATGAAGTGGGAATATCAGAAACTTAACATTATATATATGTATGTGTATAAACATACATATATGCTCCTAGAGAATGTCATTCTAAGTGAAGTAAGCCAGAAAGAGAAAGAAAAATACCATATGAGATCGCTCATATGTGGAATCTAAAAAACAAAAACAAACAAACAAACAAAAACAAAGCATAAATACAGGACAGAAATGGACTCATGGACAGAGAATACAGACTTGTGGTTACCGGGGGGGGGGGGGCGGGGAAATTTTTTAATTTAATAAAAAAATTTAAAAAAAAAAAAAACATACATATATGTATGTAAATTTTTTTTGAGTTCTAACAAGCATATACTGAGCTCTTACTATGTGCCCAGAGCTCCTACGGATACCAAGGAAAAACTTCTCACAGAGAAGTTGTTATCTAGCTTACCGTCTAGAGCACGGATTCTTAACCTTGGCACCTGTGACATTTCAGGTTGAATAATCCTTTACTGGGGAGGGGGATACGGATCTTTGCACCGTAGAATGTTAACAGCCACCCTGACCTCTACCCACGAGATGCCAGCAGCGCCCCAACCCCTCTAGGTGTGACAACAGAACATCTCCAGACACTGCTGGCTGTCTTCTGAGGGGCAGGTGCCCCTGAATGAGAGCCAGGCTCTAACTAGATAATTTCTGAAAACTTGGACTGGGCAGGGATCAGAGATTTGCACAGGCCTTCTCTTAAAAGGACATTGCACCAGCAAATGGGGATTCTTGCTATTTGTAGAGTTAGTCTTGCAGGAACAGTCATAGAATTGGAGATTTGAGCTGGAAATTTCATGGATCACTAAGCAAAATCCTTCATTTGACAACTCAATAAAGTCAGTTCCCAGAGCCGGTCAAGACCGCCCAAGTTCCTCCAGCTCCCAGAGGCCGGACTAGACTGGCCTCTCCTGACTCCGTCCTCGGGTTCTTCCCATCATACCTCGTTGCTCCTGGATAAAGGAGGCATTGATATTGACAGCACGGTGCTTAGAACTATGACCTTCACCGTTTTCCTTGGGTAACCATTTTGACAAACGCCGCTTAAGCCAGTTTCATGATTTAGTCAACTGCAGAATGAGGCCAGGTGGACTGCCTGTCACGTACAGTTCTCTCCACTCCACTGAGCACACTCTTCAGCTCTCTTTCTCCGTTGTCATTCCAATAACCGGGACATGACTTATATTTTGCTTGAAAAATGGCTAAGTGAAAGCTAACTTTGAGCAAAATTCAGTGATACTTAAATTCTAACTTAAATCCAAACTATCCTTTTTTGGCAAGCATCTAAAAATCCAGCAGTGACTATATCCACACTTTTGAGTAGATCTTTGTAAAACATTCTCATACTTGTAAGCATTGATAATAAAGACAGTACCAGTCAACATTTTTATTAAGCATTTACCAGCTTCAAGGAAGCACGCTACCCTTGTGAAAAAGATGGAAGTCAGAAAGACACACGCTAAGGAAGCAATGCATAAATAAATAAAACTAAAGCAATAGTTAGAAGATAACTTTACTGTGACACCAAGAATAGGAAGAAAAGGAGAAGAGGAAATAGAAAACAAGCATTAATCAAGAGCACATGGGAGGAGGGAATAGCTTAGTGGTAGACTGCGCGCTTAGCATGCACGAGGTCCTGGGTTCAATCCCCAGTACTTCCATTAAACATAATTAAATAAATAAACCTAATTATCTCCACCTTCCAAAAAAAAGAGCACACTGTGTGCTAAGCGCCATGCTAGTGCTGTACAAACAGTATCATGCAGTCCCATAATTTGAAATGGGTATTATTTCCCACATTTACAAAAAGATATGTATTAGGAAGAATGCAAGCAAAGGCATATATGAAGGAAAGCAAAAACAAACAAGCAAAAATGTTTCATTTCATTACATCATAAAATGGGTGAAGGAGAGAAACAGCACAAAGTGAGAGCATCTCGGAGAATTCCTGGCAAAGAACCGGATCTCACCCAGCATCAGTTGAATGGATGTAGATGGAAGAACGAACACTAGGCCAGGGCGAGTTCCTAGAGACCCTTGAATGTGAAGCGAGTCATTGGATCTTCATTTGTTCGTCAGTGGAAACAGACGGAGGATTCGTAATCCACAGGGACATGATTGGAGTTAAACAGGTTACCTTTCCTCTCCTGAGTCCCTCCGTGGACTTCCAGGTGGATGGAGAGTTCTGCTGTAACATTAGAGCTTGATGAAAGTATATTGTGAAGGCCCAAGTTTAGCATAATCATCACACTCACAGAGAGAAAGGAAGGATGTGTTTATTTGGTACAAATAAGATAACGGTGATGAAGAAAAAGAGAAGCTGTGTGTCCTCACACCGTATGCCCCACCGGGTCTAGGAAGGTGAGTTCACTCCTGAGCCGTGGGCTGCCTCAAAGGACAGCAGCGTTGTCACCTGGGAACTTGTCAAAAGAGTAGATTCTCGGGCCCTGGCTCATACTGTCTGATGCTCTGGCTGTTAGTCCCAGGTGTCTATCTCTTAATAAGACCTCCGGGAGATTCTGTTGCTTGCTCAGTTTTGAGAACCACTGTTCTAGAGTAACTCAATTTGAAACAAAGAACAACTGTTCTTTCTCCCTAGGTGAAAAAAAGAAAATCTAGGCATCTTGCTCTTAAAAAAAAAAGGTAGTCATTGCCTTAAAATATACAAAGAATTACATTTAGCATTTGAATTGGTTTTACTTTACAATATAAGCTAATCATCACTAGTAAAGTGAATTAAACCCAGTCTTCAGTTTCCTTATGCCTGTGACAGAGCAAAACATTCTATTTAAAAGTGTTATTTAAACCATAAAAGGAATAAAGTAGATCACACTTCTTTAATTTTCAAAATATGAATTTATTTAAATTTAAGAAAAATTAGGATAGAATCTGTGGAGACACATAGATGAGATGAAGTTCTATAACCAGAAGGAATTATAACAAAACCGAAGTCCTTTTCAAAGATACTTTCTGGAACACCAAAGTTCCATTATCATTTTAGCTCAAGCCTGTGACTTTAGCTGGAGTGGGAGCCGGGGAGTTAAATTGAAAAGTAATTGAACTTGCGTATCATATGTTCTTCTTTTTTTCTGCTCCAGGATGACTTGATCATCTTCCACTGTAGTTCAAAACTATCAGCTTCAGTTCAGCAGTGTCAGCAGTGAATCAATGCTGAACGATGTATAACTTTCAATTTAGACATGTCTATGGAATAATACATTATGTAATTGTGCATTTTATGAATTTAATCCCTAAATTATTAAAATAGAGTGAATTTAGTGAGAAAAATATGCTTATCTTCAATATGCATATATGTATGTATATATAAAATCTCCACAATAAGAGAAATAACATAGAACTAAAATAAAATTTGGAGAAGAACTAGCTATTTCCGATTTTATATACATGCTCCTATTCTGCTTCAAGTAGAACAGGGCCTTTCTAAATGATCCTATCTGGACATTTCTAATGATCTCTCCAGCTACATGACCAAGATATTAAACTAAATAACTATCCTAGTCCCAGAATGAGTGACCCATTTAAAAGGGTCCCCGTTCCACGCTTTCAAAGGGAACTGCTTAAAATGGGCCATCCTGTATTAAACCATGAAATAAACTCCCAAGGGAATTTGGAAGACATCCAAGAGGTTGTGCAATTTGACAGTGAAAAAGAAAAAGACTACAAAATATATTATAGGGAATAATGTTTCTCTGAATTAAAAAATGAGGAGGACTGGGAAATATTTTACCAAGCAATGAACAGTAGAAATAGTCTTAGGAAAAGAGGTGCCTTTAGTCATCCAAGATGCACGTCTTGCTCATCTTCAGAGCTCTTGCATCATCTGACCATGATTGTGGTGATGTGCTTTGGGTCGCCTGGATAAGCACCAGCAATAGCTTCAGACTATGCACATATGGCTAAAGTGGAGGAATATAAATAAGTCGTCTACAAGGCCTATTTCTTTGTGCCTCAGACAGAATTTACAGGACCATGCTACTGAGGAAAAGGGCCCTTTAAAAGATATCTGAAAGATGCACTTCAAATCAGGCCCCTCAATTAGTTCACCTTACAATATCAAAATTGTATTTCAGGAGAAAGAGATGAGTCCCTAAGTAGTCTAATTCTTATGAATTCTAATTCATATTCACATCCTCCGGCAAAATGTGGGCCACTTCCTAGACATAAGAAAGTATCCACCGCTTTATAAAAAGCCAGTGGGACATGGAAACCTCAGGTTGCTTCTGTCCACGCAGGGTGCAGCAAACATCTTACCCCCTCTTTGACAGGTAGTCCTTAAAATGTTAACTCCAACAGTTTCCAAACTTTTTACATTCAAATTTCAAAAATTTATCAAATTCCTCCAACTTCCAATAATTGAGCTCTCAAGAGTCACTGATTGAAAAAATAGGTAACATCCCAAGGATTCAGTAGTGCTGCTAAATTCACTTGCATTTTATGAATCTCAATAACCTCTGTATAGTCTTGGAAAAAAATCTGTCAAATATATTAATACATTTATATGGTTTGCATGTGGACTCCTAGACCATTTCAGTGACCCCAAAAAGTCCTAATTTAAATTTGGGTATTATGGCACAATGGGTGGGACAATTAGGACAATTTAACGTGATGCTAAAATGGTCTCGGGGGCTGAGGTCAGTTTCTCCCATCTCCTGTACCCTGTCACCTACCCAGAAATGTCATCTGCTCCCCAACAGACAGTGTGGAAACTTGAAATCTAAAAGAGATTAAGAGACATAGTCAGTGCTTCTCAAACTTTAATGTGTATGCAAATCAGTGAGCTCGTACGAAGGTTAGACTCTGGTTCAGCAAGTCTGGGCTGGGGCCTGAGAAGTGAGGCCTGTGCCCCTAGCCTAGGTTCCATGGTTTGAGCAGCAAGAAGCACTCTTTTGTCAAGACACAGTGCTCACCAGCAGGCAAAATGCACTAGGACCCACCACAAAGCCATTCGAGCTGTTTGTTCTGGGGTGGGGTCCAAAGATGAGTATTTTTTTCAGAACTCCCCAGGTGATTTTAATGCGCTGCTAGGGCTGAAAACCACAAAGCTACAGTTTTTCTGGGTTCCCTGAAAATAACTAATCTCCAAACCTACAAGTTCTTAATAAGGGTAGATAGACAATGTCATTCTGCTAACGAGAAACTCTAGAGGACAATATGATGAGAAAGGAGAGAAAGCTGTGGGCACTTTTCAACTTTGTATAATGAAACACTGAGAACCGCCTATGCCTCGAGCAGGCTGCTTCAGGCTAAAGTCATTTTTTGCTCCTAAGAGATCATTTGAGGCAAGAGAACTCTCCATCAGAAGAGGATAAACAAGACAGTTGGATTAGGTCAATACATATATAGCGAGTGTCTTCTGTATTCCAGGCACTGTGCAAGGCACAAGCCTTGCCAAGATCCCATGGCCCTTGACTCTAATATCACATAAAAAGACATGCAAATATATATATGTTATGATCGTTGCTTTGGAGGAGATACAAACAAATTGTATATGGGACACAGGAGAAATTGCTTATGAATCTGCCTGCAGTGTGCAAAAATGGCCTTCAGGTGTCTTTCAAAGTTGAGTTTGCAGTGTTGAAAGAGGAAAAACGCAACTGAGCAAGCAGTCTTTTGGGGCAAGGGGAACAGAACAGCATGACTGAAGAACAGCACAGAGGTCGGAGTGGCACATTCGGGCAGCAGGAGGTAGGTTTAAAAATGTGAGAGGAGGGAGAAGGGGATAGCTCAGTGGTGGAGTGCGTGCTTAGCATACACAAGGTCCTGGGTTTAATCCCCAGTACCTGCTCTAAAAATAAATAAGTAAACCTAATTGCTGCCCCCAAAAAATAAATTTAAAAAAACAAAACAAAACAAAACCCTAAAAATGTGAGAGGCATAAGAGGAGTGGAGGCCAGCCAGGTGTGCAGGAACCCCATCCTAACGGCCCACGTGCCATGTTAGATCGCATGTGCGAGTTACGTGTAAACAGTTGGAAATACAGCCTCTAAGTTCCCCATCAGTGGGATCTCTGCACATTTCTACTATGAGGGTTCTTTAACATCAAGTCATTGTCTCACATTCAACAAATTGCGATTCTTCTTCCCAATCTGTAAGTTTGGATCTTTCTATATATTTGAAGGCGCCAGGCATATTTGAGACCAATGAGTTGAATTCTTATCACATGCCTTGTATCCACTTTCAGTATAAAAAGCTGGACATCGAGTTTGTGCTTTCCAGGAACTGCCGTGTTTCTATCCCGAGGTGGTATGATGGTGCCAACCTGAAATAACCCAGGGGTTCACTAGAGAGCATCCCCAAAGCTGGGCTAGGGCTTCGGGCAGGAAGAGGGTCCAGGTCAGTCCCACATGCTGCCCTGGTGCCTCAAAATGACATTCCTGTCCCTCCTTCAGATGGGTTCGCTAACTCTTTTATTACATTAGTTGAATAATTTGATCCCCAGAATGGGCGGAGTATTAAGCACGATCACCCGTGAACATCTCCACATAAATGTAGGTTAACTAGCAAGTCCTTCACTTAAGTGGACCCTAAACGGGCAGGAAGTAACACATGCACAATTTGATACATAGTCAGTGTTTGGTACATTTCCATGAAGTGTTTTACAAAGCGGATGACCCCAAGAAGAATGAAGCCATTGAGTGCCTGGGAAGGAGGTGGGCAGCAGAAATACAAAGGGTTTGGGGAAAAGTTGGGAGGATCTCGGAGAAAAGACATCCCAGTTGACCAGTCTTTTCCTTTGTGTGTTCTTGGAGCTATAGAGAATCTCCAGGCCTTGAACATCAGAATATAATTATGAAAAGAGGCCTGGGAGCAACCTAAATGTCCATCAACAGATGATTGGATAAAGATGTGGCATACACACACACAAACACACACACACACACACACACACACACACACACACACACAGGAATACTACCCAGCCATAAAAAAGAATAAAATAATGCCCTTTGTGGCAACATGGATGGCTCTGAGTTTGTCATACTAAATGAAGTAAGAGAAGGCAGAAAGAGAAGGTAAAATACCATATGATACCACTTATATTTGGAATCTAAAAAAATGAGACAAATGAACTTATTTACAAAACAGAAACAGACTCAGAGTCATAGAAAACAAAATTGTGGTGCCGGTGGGGAAAAGAGGGGTGGAACGATAAATTGGGAGTTTGGGATTTGCAAATACTAACTACTATATATAAAATAGATGAACAGCAAGGTCCTACTGTATAGCACAGGGAATGGTATTTAATACCTTGTGATAGCTTATAATGAAAAAGAATATGAAAAGAAATATATGTATATATAACTGAATCACTTATACTGTACACCAGAAACTAACATAACATTGTATACTTCAATAAAAAAAGAGAGACTTAGATTTTCACGGCTGCAGACTGAAGGAATTTCATGATATCCAAGACAATCACAAACAGTGTTGCCAGAACAGCCAAAAACTGTTAGGTTTGGGGTTTTTTTTTTTTTTTCCATAATCTCATGCCAGGAGAGAGGGGGACATAAGCAAATATTTTTATATTTTTAAAAGGATGTTTTATTTTATAACATCTTGAAGAAGAGAAAGCAAACAAGCCTGGCTAATGCCTTTTAAAAAGAGAGAATATGTTTTTCCTAGTTAACGACAAAGATTTCACTGAGATGAAGTAAAAAAAAAAAAGTAGCGTTTATAAAAATGTTGATGTAGATATAATTAGATCCATTTTAAGACCAAAAGTTTTATGCAGAAACTGACAGAAGGATACACAATAATTATAGTTCCCTGACAAGCTGAATAGAGTTTTCTTTTTTTATCTTATGGTTTTAGAAAACCAAACTGTAAATAAATATGCAGTTTGACAGATTGTAATTGCGATCAGCAAGGCGTCTTTTCATTTAATCAGATGGTGTTATTAAAATGGGGTTACAATTAAACATTTTATAATGTGACGTAGAACTCCATTAAAATTCTTCAGCAAACAGCAATTTACATCTGATGCTCCCCCATCCTTTTTCTATTTGCAGAAACGTTATTGGCTGTGACCTTCTAGTAGATGGGTCTCTGTTTTTATTTTTTCTTCTTACTTTGATAAATGATATTGAGAAATCCCTTTCTTTTCCTCCTTGTACAACTAAGATACTGGTTTTGCAGTATTGTGACCCTTACCGGACACGTACTGGACCAAACAGAAGACCTGAAAAAGCATGTTTACTTGAAAAGAAATCCATTTCTCTGTTTGTATAATAGTCATCCCCATCAACTTCCAATTAATATTGAACTTACAGTTAAATTTGTTTCGGGAAAAGATTAGTAGGAGGCTTTCTCAGAATGTAAATATCAGCTAATATTTTATATTCCCCAGAAAAGTACATCTTTAAACAAAGAATGAAAAGGTGTGAAATTGAATTTGACAGTAATTAAAAGGAAAATGGCCTCAAAATGCGGGCAGGGCACAATTATGAGATGCTTTACTGTTCTTGCTCAGAGTCTTTGGCGTGATTGTGACACAACATTGCCCGATTTCATAAAGAACATTCAGAAATGTGACTAAACGTTGCCACAGGATCAAAACCGGATGATTGGATAATGGGCCATAATGGGCAAGGGAATCCGAATTGTAACTCTACACTTTGACAGTACGAAGGGATAATGCGAGCCCTGGTGCACGTTGTGAACTTGCTGTGTGCAATCACCGAAAACCTATCCCCACACAAAGCGTGGGGGAACTGGGACTGATTCGCAGAGCAAGAAGCAGATCCAGTGAAACCTGTAGGAAGGAGGCCTTAGCTTGGCCGGAAAACCCCCGCCTGTGCACGCATCTTATCCAGCCAAGACGACGTTTACTGCTAGTGACCTTGGGCACTTTCTGACAGCAGAAGTACTGGAGGTTTTTTCCCTTTTCAAAACAAAGCAGAACATCTCTAGTAAACTGTAATTCAAGATTTTTTCCCCAAAGGACAACTTTCAAATTAGCGAAGTTTCAAATAGGAAACTATCACCTATGTGGCTGAGACCTTCCAAGGGGAAAACTTTTTAGAAGATTAGTCATTTGACTAGTAAATCTAATTACCCCCCTGTGGTAGTGCCGTGCAGTAATTTCAAATTCTCCAGTGGCCACGTATCTACTTGTGTGTAATACGGACGTTTTCTTTCTCATTCACCTGCTGCCTGACTTCCAGCCAATTGACTGCCTCGTTTCTGGTCATCAGTAAGTGTTTATTCGGCTCCTGCTCCGGGGCAGGCATGTTGAAGGCACGGTGAGCTCGTGGGAACTGTGAGAATAACTGATTATCAGCCAGGGTACCGTGGGACGAGAAGACGTTGGCGGCAGGGTGGCCACCGTGGCTGGGCCGCTGCTGCCGCGTCAGGAAAGACGAGAAGCGGTTGCCCGGGGGTCGCGCGGCCTGCGCGCCTGCGGGGACCGGGACCGGGCGGGCCCTTCGTTCGGCCCAGTGGAGCCGGCAGAGGTCGGGGGCGGCCCGGGCGGTCCCCGGACAGGCTGTGAAGCCGCACGGAAGCCTAGGTGTGAAAGTGCTTGTTTGCAACCTGGAAAACCCCTGAATAATCGAAGAGCAAACATTTATTGCGCCCCCTACTTGGAACAAGTCTCTGTGCTTTAGCAGCAGTAAATAAAACCGTATATATGTATGTATAGTTCCTACAATCGCGGCGTTTATAGTCTAGCGGGAAAGACAGACATCAAACGCACATCCCCCCAAAAAGCACACAGTTTTCAGTGAAAAAGCATTTTGTAAATTGTTACTGTGTAGCAGTTTGTGGATCCAGAATTTGCCTCTTTCTTAGCAAAACCATTCAAATCAGTGTATCTGAATATTTTTCTCATTGAAACACACCATGCATCTCTTGATGAAACATAATCTGAGCCCGGCGTCCTACACATGTAATCTTACTTAACTGCTAAAATAAGGTTTGAGTATTACTTGTATGGTTCATGTTATTACTGCTGTGCATCTAACCTCTATAACCAGGAATAAGAGATTCCGTCTGATGAGAAATATATATATATATATATATATATATATATATATATATACACATATGTATATATATAAAACCAAAAATAGCACAGTGAAAAGAGCCCTGGATGAACAGGCTGGGGTTCAGTGTTAAGAGTTCTGGATGTGAGATCATATATTTGTGTAACTGTGGGGCATTCATTAATTAAATATCTCTAAGTCCACGTAATAGGCCCTGGATATGTGTTAACTCATTAGCAATTCAGCTTTCTCTCGTGAAGCAAGGATGCAAACCCAGGTGACCCCTGAGGTTGCCTCCTGTTCAAAAATTCCATATTTACCACGTACCCCAATTTAGTGAGAGGTCTGCTAATGTAAATATTAGCCAATATTCAAAAAGATCCCTTATTAAACTTGGAGAGCAGAGATGAATATTCCTGGAATTGATGGAAAACCCATCTGAGCCCGGTTCTAAATACCACTGGGGGAAAGCTGCAGCAGCTGTTCAGCAGTGCAGAGAAAAGCTCTGTCTGAGTTTTGGATGAGACGTGAAACATACCTTATCCAGTTGAAACTACGCAGGGAATTTAGATAGGATGTAATTACGCAGTTGGAATTGGTCCAGGCTTCGGACGACCCCGCCTCCTTTTACAAGAAGTACATTTACCCTAGGATCTTTAATGATGGCATATGATCAAGGCCCTCAGTTTTAACACCCCACCTAAAACAAGAGGCCACTGCACATTTGTAATATAGCAAACTCCCTCAACACCCATCCTGGAACATTTGTTTAATACTGTGTTTCAACAGCACCAATTCTTACAAAATCATGTCTTCCCTCCAGGGTTTCTAGTCGTACTCTGACTTAATTCCGCGGTTCTTAATTTCCGTGATCAGGGCCTGGATGGACCATATGCATCCTATTTGCTCAGTTAGTGCTTTTCAGAAAAGGTTAACTTTCATTCAAAGACCTATTTTTTTTAAGTAAACAGTATTTTTTAATTGAGGACAGTTACTTTCATTTTCATGCTTCAGGCTGGACCCCCCCCCCAGCAGGCAGTGAGGGCAGAGGGTGCTACGAAGTCATTTTAAAGCTTTGTGACAGGTGACACTTAGCAAGTACTGGGAGAGCGGCATGACTGTAAGAAGGGAGACTGAGTGGAGTTCAGAGGAGTTCAGGAAAAGATTGCTAGATTTTTCACATGCTCACAAAGGATATTCAACATTATTTTCAGGCGTAAGGATGGAATGAGAAAGAAACAAAGAACCGTATTTTACTGTGAAGTGGTAGATGTGATTCATGCAGCTTTTGAAAGAAGCTGAATTTAAATCATCCAAATGATCAGAAGACAGATTTATATCCCATTTTTGACAAAGTAACATGATCAACTAGCTCATCTTTCCAGACCACATGTAAGATGTATATTTATACTATGTATATATATATATATCTTTCATATAATTAAAGTTCCCTAATTCAAAATGAAACCTAAAACATCACCCAAATTCTAGATTTGAGAGAAGCCTCCAGACTTGACATTGTTTTCTCACCCTGGGTTTGAGTCCCAAACTCGGTGTTTTTCCCACCAACATCTATTTTCCAGAGATTCTGATTCCATAGGTCTGGGTAAGCCAACCAGTTCTCTCATAGGAACCCCCTACAACTGCCACCAGTTGAGAACCACTGGTTTGAATCAACATGTAGATGATGGATGGAAGTGTTCGTTTTTCCCTCATGCATGAAGACAGAGGCAGGGTTGTTCTTTTTCAGTGCAGAAATTGACGGTGACCAGTAAGTAAATGCAGTAAGGAAGAGGGGGAAGTGGCATTTATTAGAAAAAGGCTGTTATTTTTGCATTGAAAGGACTATGAACCCATGTTAAGGAGAAAAGAGTTTAAAAAAAAAAAGCACACTTGCTCTAATGATAATTGCGCTGGGTTGAAACCCTAGATTCATTTTTTAAATTGATAAGATGAATCTATATATAAAAATAGATAAGTTACTGGTATTGAAAAAATTAAACTAATTTTAGATCCGAAATTGTATATAGTATCTTTTCCATTTGACAACAATGTGGAAAGCATAGCTGCTGCATTCCCATCCTTTTCACTAAGACCTGGACACATGGGGATCACTAGCATGTGTGTATACCTGTTAGGAAGTTGGCCTGGCTGGTTTTAAAGCATGTGGTGTGTTCTGCCTGTTGTTGTATTTTTACCTTTCAACTTGTATGTACCACATTTTCATAAACCATCCTGATCGAGCTTGAACCAGCTTGATGACTTTTGATTTGTGCTGTAAGATTTCTTCATTCTTCCTGGAAATTTCAAGACATTTTACTCTAAACCAATTCTTTCTTTCTGTAGATTTATTTACTACCTTTAGAAGTAGAAAAGTCCAATTTCAATCATGTTTGAAATAACTCATTTTAGACAAGAACGTGCTGCTCTGCTTACAAAACACATATGAGTGGAATATGCAATTACTACAACTCAGTTTCCTGCCACAGAAACATTTCAGCATTATAGCATTACAGAAATAGAATGACATGCATAATGAAAGATTTCAAGATTCACCCAAGGCATTTATTCTCTTCACCTTAATGTTCTCAGCAGTAGCAGAGTATCCATTAAAAGGTACTATGAATTATGGTTGCCTAGCAACTGGAAGGAGCTTGTAACAGCACCAAAGAATGAAATGGCTGGTTGATAAAATGAATTTTCTCTGAGCATTAGCCTGTTGAAACTGCCTTTTCTTGTGGAACATAAAGTGCATTTATTTGTCTCATGCATTTTTTATTAGAAAATTATTTGAGTTCCAGGGACTTGAATCGTTTTGCTACAGGAGATATTTGATTTTAATGTGTTGTACTAAAATAAGTAATAAAAGACACTTTCTTCAAAGCAAAGTCGCCAAACAATTCTATGTGGATTTTTGAAGGAAAAAAATAAAATATTTGATAAGCTATTCCATTATTGGTTTCTAATTAAGAATGGTCTTAGATGAAACTCAAAATTCTACTGATGCTGTAAAAGGTGTACAGTTAAAATAGTGGATTCTTCTTGTTTATATGAACTGTAGAAACATTCTGTTGCCAACAAAATGCAAAAGAATGGATTTTTTTTATCTTATTCTTTGCTACTTCTTTGTAAAAATTCATTTCAACAAAGGTCTAAATATTTACCTAAAACTCTACCAATTACACATTATCTTCAATTTAATTTGATTGTTTTAAACATCTTCATCTTAGCATGCTGTCCACATGGAGAAATACATATTTCACTGTCATTCCTAGGCTGTCCTGTTTGCAGTGATTAAATTATGGTCTATATAGTAATGTCCTGCAGATCCCTGGCCCCAAGAAATACACTCGGATGATGTGAATAGGTGGGGTCAGAAGCTACTAAGGTACATATTTGAGATTGTTGCATTGTCTGAGCATTTTTTTTTTTCAATTTAAAGTAAATCAGATCTTCTGCTTAGGTTCATAGAAGCTGTAAACAACCAAAAAACTGAGGAAACAGTTAAAAACAGCTTAAAGCAGAAACTCTTAAAATGGAAGTACAAGTACTGGTTAGGACTTTCTTTTGGCTCCTCGTTTTCTACATCCTTTATTATCACCATGTATACATCTAGAATATCTCATATACTATATTTGTCTTGCTGTGCAGAACAGTGTCATATGTATTCATCTACTCACGTATGTATGGAAATTGTATTACTTACATGCCAAGCATTACATTTTTAATAGCCATTTGGTATAATATATTGCTTCTGACTGTTCAGTACATGATTCATTTTTATGATAACATAATCGCTGGTAGAAAAAAGAGTTATATTGGGCCAGTGTTTATTCCACTGAGTGAATAGTAGGTACTTCTTTGTCCTTAGGTATCTATTCAGTTCAAGCGTGGCCTAGAGGAAGGTAGTGTTTTGGCGGGGGTGGGGGGGCACACTTGTCAAATGGAAATGTTATTGATCACTGTAAATGGAAAGAATTTTATACAAAATCATTACCCATATAGATAGCAATGAAAGGCTCATCTCTTACAATGACCATCTTGGCACAATTTTTACAGTCCAACTGAAAAAGAGCATTGAAAATACGTTTGTTGAAACAGATCGGTGTAGGCAAACAAGCTTGTGATTTCTGACAATAACACTGATTGCTAGCGTTCTCTCTGGAGCCTGAATTTTCCAGCTGACCGCCTGAGACCTTCTCTTCAGTGTGAGTGGTCAGCGTATCTTATATTAGTCCTTTAACTAAAATTAGGATAGTGCTTTTTCCCTCTTTGTGAATTCCATAATTGACCCAGTTTTCTCGTTTTCAAAGTAGAGAAGTGCACATTTGAGGACTCTATCGCAATTGTGTGTCAGACACAGATACGGTTTCGCTTGAGCAAGTCTCAGAGCACTGATCAAGAGAGATAGAATTTTTATCTTTTTAAAAGACAGGTGTCTAAAGCCCAGATTCTGGCCAAAAATTGAAAAATGAGAGTGTCTACCTGTATTGATTATTAGTGTTTTTCCTAAAATGATTGTCTGGTGGGGGCTAGTCTTGCCTGGTCGAAGATAAGAAGCTTGTACTCTTGTTAACCAGTTAGTGGGTGGTGGGAAAGTCAGTATGAGAAATGATTGTGTTCGCCTGTACCTTCCAGCTCTTTGCAGCTTACAAAGAACTTTCCTTTACCTGAGCTCATTAGATTTTCACACCCACCCTGTGATAGAAGTCGGAAGGCACTATCATTAGAAAAGGCAGAGTTCATTGCAAAAAACACCAGACTTTGGAGAGACAAGACCAGCGTCGGGTCAGGGCTGCCCCTTGACTGTGTCTCCTTGGCCAAGTCACTCACTTGACCTTTCAGAGCCTCGATTTGCTTCAAAGGAGATAATGGTGTCTTCCTTAGAGAGCTGCCCTCAAAATTAAATGTGTGAAAGCACCTAGTATATATTTTTTAAAAAATTGAATAAATGAAAATAGAATCTGAATCTAAATAACCACTTTGCAACATTGAGCCTTGGACTGACATCCCAAGGTCAAACAGCTGCAAAGGCAGGGATGGGGTTGAGCACCTCTAAATCCTGCTCGGTGTGCTAGCAGATTCCACTCCTACTGTCTCCACTGCAAAGGAATCAGGTGAAGAAACTGGATTGGGAAGTAAAGAGACAAGTTGGACTCAAGCGAAAGTGTGAGCACAAATGATTCTGTCGTTCACTGGTGTGCCCCACATAATACTGCCTTTCTCTCTCTGCACCAGAGACCTTTCTCTTGAGCCCACTGCCAGCATCTCCTGAAACTTTGGGGCATGATGCTCTGCTACTAGATCACAAATACTTCGCACGCAGAGACAATACGAGTTGCTTTCTGAAGTCAAAAGTTTTGTAAAATCCATTTTACTGTTATTTTTTAATACATTAACAATTACCTTACCAGAGATAATGATCACCTTGTTGGGACGAAAATGTATGTTTTTCATCACAACTAGACACAGAAGAATACAGCATTGAGAGGTGAGAGCCTTCTTTCTAAAGGTGTGTATGAATAATCAAACATATGAATAAGTCAGATATTAAGCACTGCTAATATTTTGCAAAGGTGTAAATTAAAATTCCAGAGAGAGCTTGGCTGATTTGATTAACAATGAGTTTAATACAGCAGAATCCCACTTGAACATAAAACTATTACACTCATGATAATCCTACGTAGTTACTGAGACGGCCAAATTGGAACTCTTTCTGATATTTGCATAGAATTATGAGCTACATTCTGCATGTGTTTACCATGTGCTTACCAGCCAGAGGACTTTTTAATGGAGAAAGGTGCCTGAAAATATTTTTATGTTGATATCAAATTCATTCTGAAAATGTTATGATCTTGCTGGTTTAGGATCGTATTATTAGTTTATCTTGTGATTATGGGCAACTGGTATTAAATTCAAAATAATTATTTTAACACAAAAATACTTTGTTTAAAAATGTTTTCTCCATAGAAGCAGTCGGGAGTTAGCCAATCTTGTGACTGATTGCCAAGCCACAGTAGGAAAAAAAAAATTTTTTTTGTAGAAATATCCAGGGTAAGAGGGCAAACAAGATTTATCATTCATGAAAGTTACATTCATGGTTCAACCACAATTGTTACTGACTCATGTACGTAGGATGTGTTTTTAAAAAAAAAAAAGACTTTTATTTAAATGAAATCCCACTTCTACAGTCGTCTATGAAAAAGTGGCAGAATCTAACATTTCAGTCTTGGAATGACTGTAGCCTCATGAATATTCCATCACTGACAGTTGCCAAGATCTTCAAATAAGCAACAACAGAAGGTCAAAAAGAAGCAGAGAACACATTACTGAGTTTTTAGTTGATGTTACACTTTGATTTTCGGCAATAAATTTTTCCATACTGTGGGTTCCTATCTGCCTGTGGATGGCATGCATTTATGATGTATAGCTTCTGCCCTCCTGACTGTGTCCTCAAGCCACTGTCCACACAGGGTCTTGTCTTTCTGACTTGTTAATTAATTCTAACTAATTCTGTAGTACCCGGGAATTCTACATTCAAGTTCCTGAATTCCGCCATCCAGATAGGAAACTCGTAGCAAGAGTAGGTTGAATATTAATTTAAAATAAAACAAACAAGTTTATATAATATGGTAATAAGTGGTAATTAATGAAAATGGTGATCCTACCCTAAGAGAGGCAGGACAACTTCATGTAGGTAAATTTGGCTTCTAGAATGTTCTATCTCTAGAAAGATATTTTATAACATTGGGTATAAATATTCTGACTTTGCAACCCATCAGTGGTGATACTGGAAGGCTGATGGCAATTATTAGGAGTGTGTTTTATAACTATCTCCGGGGTACATGAGTTACAGAAATTCAGAACTTAGTCTCTAGGAAAAGAAACATGACAGTTTGACAAATAAAAGACCAAAATGTCTTATTTGCCTTTCTGCCCCTTGAGACAGAATACGTGTCTGATCCCTAATTCAGGAGTGTGTACAGTAATAAACCTGAGCCTGTCTTTGTGTACGATGCAGCGGGGTGTGTAAGCAAAGCCTGGGGTTCTTGCCTCTTCTTTTGTGAGTGGTCAGGTGGTCCACGCTGGGTAATAGTACTCAGCTTGGACTGTTACACAAAGGACTGGAAATGGCAATATTTAAGATTAAAAGGGATTTTAAAATGTTGGAATAGGATGGCATTCTGAAGGCCAGCTCAAGGACAGTGACAAACGTGACCAGAGGCCCAGCCACAGAGCCCCCTTTCTCAGGTGGGTGTGACCTCTCCCCTTGCAGTGTTGTTTGCCTCCTCCTGCACCGGGGCTCTGTCCCTGGAGCCTCCCCAGTGGCCCGGCTAGTCCGTCTGTGTCATCCCGGGCAGGTGCTACACCATGTCTGACATAGCTAAGTGACAGGAAGCAATGAAATACAGTGAATCAAAGTTACATAAACATGGGGATCTTAGTAATATTGCCCCACCAAATAAGAATGAAAAAGGGATAAAAAGCCTTACTAACACTTATTGAGTGCCCTTTCAAATCTCTTCTGAGGGTAATCCAGATGTATAACAAACCACTCTTTAAAAACTCAGAAGCGACCTAGTGTGGGTCAGGCTCTCTCTCTTGGGGTCATCTGCTTTGGGTGATCTTGGATCATGGAATCATGACCACGTCAAAGCTTGGATGTCAGGAGCAGACGATGTCGGTGGTTGGGGTCAGGGAGATGGAACTGGACGGCTCAAGATTTCTTGATGCTGCTCCAAATGGTGTGCAATTTAAAATTTATGAATAGTTTGTTTCTGGAATTTTCCATTTAACTGCTTTCAAACCTAAGTTGACTGCAGGTAACGGAAACCGAGGAAAGCGAGACTGGATGAGGGAGGACTCCTGTATTTATTTATGTATTTATTGATGCATAAATAATTGTACACATAAAGAACTACAGTCTTTTCATTTATGGAGGTAGACTCTCCCAAGTGTCTTGTTTCATTTTGTTTTCCAAAGACGAGTCATAGTTTAAAAACAGAAGGGAGATTGTTCAACTAGAATCTAGTAAGATTGCGAGTAATCGGAGCCCTAGAATAACCAGAATTGTCAATGCACATGTTAGGAAAGGTTCATGATTGGTAGCAAGCCACTCTCAGTGACTCTTTTAAGAATGCATCACTCTACCGAAGCCGCTGTTATTGAGCTGATCTGTCTAATCGTTTAAAATCTATGTCAATAAAAGGGACAAGCCCCAGATGTGAAGCAAGAACATCTATCTTGAAAGCTCAGCTCAGCTTCTTACTTACCTTGGATGATGCTAAACTTCAAAGAGCCTTAATGAATTAATCTGCAAAGTGGGACTAATAGAACCTCCCTCACTGGGCTGTTTTGAGAACTGAATGCTGCCGTGTTTCTAAAGGGCCCGCCCGGATCACAGCAGAACTGCAGTGAGGTTGGCCATCAACAAGGACTCGCTGAGTCCAGATCCGATTGGCTTGTGGCTCACAGGGTGTCCCGCTTTCAAAGAAACCTTGAATTATGATCATCGTACTATTATCTCCAAGCACCTGAGTGCAGTTTAGCAAAGGGGGCCAGCTCGCGTCTCAAGTTTTCACTAAGCAGAAGATCAACCCGTTGTACTCTAGTAAAGGCAATTTGTATTCAGTTAAAGAAGTGATTCTTATACGAAAATAGAGCCGTAGTTTGCAAAGGGAGAGTGGATATCTCCCCACTGCTAACTAGGAGAGCTCTCAGTTTTACCTGTTGACTAAGCAGCAGGGCATATTCTGAATTCACTACTTCATACATTTATACTTAGAAGTGTTTTTCGTTCCTGTAGCTCCCACATTAGCACCCTGAACAGTTTTAAGGTACATCCCAATGTTCAGTTGTCTTGTGAAGTGTAGCTTTCATAAGCTTGTGTTACTTTCTGCCAAGTAAAAGTCTTACAAAGATAATAACTACACTGAATGTGTGTTAATTTAAATAAAAAATTATAAAACCTATACTAAAAATAATTATGTGCTGTAGAGTTTAAAATCATATGTTCTGTTTTGAAAAGATTTTGAAAACACTGTTCCTAGGACGTGTAGTGCATGTTCCTTAGGAACCACTTCAATAGCGTCTTTCACCTGGAGATGGCCATTGCTGGGGATAGGCACTAATTTCAGGAAATGAAGATAGATAATGTCTTTGAGGGAAAAAAAGAAATGTTTTCTTCTAGCCAAAGATGAGAATGCGGTTGTTGAGAACTCAGTTTTTCTCTTATTTATAGCAGTGTGTGTGTGTGTGTGTGTGTGTGTGTGTGCGTGCGCTTGTATGTAAGTAATTTGGGGCAATTTGAAGGGTAAATCATGATGCCTATGCAAAATTATAACTTTTCAAAATTACTATAGACACAAAGCAGTTAGATTTCTGGGTTAAAAGGCAATTGGATGCAAATAAATAAAACAACAATTTAGTGGAGTAATATAAAGACAGTTTTTTGCCCTTATATTTGTATTTGACCTGAAGCATATGGTGTTGGACCAACAAATTCATCTGCTTCTAGTTATTTCAAAGACAAGGCAATAACAGAGTTCTGTCACGTTTAATGTTACTGTTGCTTCCATCTTTGCACTTCTAAGTGTTTAGTCCCCACAATTGCTCCTGAGTGATAAGGAGCCCCATTAAATTGTCAAGTAAATCGGGCAGCTGGGAGATTAAATGACTTGCCCACAGTCATACAGAATTAATGCAGGAAAGAGCCTAAAAACAAGCAGAAACTGAGTCCCAATAAAGTACTTCTCCAAAGACCACCGTAGGGAGCAGTACATTAGGCCAAGAACTGACGTGCGAGGCTGCACCAGAACCAAATGTAACCGGTCTGTGTGATTTTGCATCTGTCTCTGTTAACGCCATACTTTAAATCCCACACGAGCAGAGTTCTTGTGGCCATGCGACACCTTTAAGAGAGCCCAAAGCCATATGCGTTCCTTTTTTTATCGGTTTTAGATTCAGTATAGGTAACATCTTTCATGCAACTGTAATCCAAATGGATTTCAGTCTAATATCAGGGCCGTTCAAGTTCATATTTGTTCAGTTTAACTGTTACCATGCCCACTAGAAAAATGCAACCACCAGGAAAAGGAGTTTCATTGTAAGTGGAGAAGAAAATGTCTCTTATTAATTCCATCTCTGTCTCTGCCTCTTGCCTCCCCCACCACCACCAGCCCTTACATCTGCCTCCTTCCGAGCTTTGTCCATCCTGGAGTTGACTCTGTCATCTTGTGGATGCTCTTAGCAATGCCCTAAAATTAAGAAACGCTGGGAACCGAAGTGGTAGGCTGTTGATGGCTTTCGACAGAGTGGTGAGTGGAGCAGAGCAATTATGATAACAGTAAATCGTAGAAACTTCTGAAAAGCTTGATGAGTGAGCTCTTTAGAAGCAGTTCCCACCCAGGAATGGGGCTTTTTTCCCCCTTCTCACATGATAGCAGTCTCATTGTCTAATTCCATCCACGGTGTGCTGTGAATACAGGAATGGTTTAAAGAGCGTGCTGCGTGGCAGAAACTGGGTGATTTCTTTCAAGGACCAACATGTATTAGTCCAAACGGCAGTCCGCCGTCGCTGTCTCTGGAGCACTGTTTGCCAAAACACAGAGCCCACGTCCTTCCTGTGGCACAATCGGCCGAAGCAGAGCAGCCCAGCACATCTCACAGGCAACGGAGAGCTGCTCCTAGGTTTAAACTCACGTGCAAATTCGAGTCCTCCCATCTCTCTAAGCCCTGAGCTTCCCAGTTCCACAGCAGAGCTTAATGGCCCTTCATGAAGAAATCTTAGTTACCCATCAAAAACTCTCCCCACTTCCCTTTTCCCTTCCTAAGTGTGCTCTCTGTTTGTACCTGTTTCCCTTCCCTTTGGAAAGGCAGGAGGGCGAGTGATCAGGATTCAGGGAGGCAGACGCCTTGGTTCGCCACTGTGCGAGGCAGGCCAGTTTCCACAACTCTCCTGGCCTCAGTGCGCTCGAGATTACAGAGTACATAGGGCTGAATGTGTAGGTCACAGCATGGCATCTCATTCCTCTTATTAGTTCTTCCCCTTGGCTTCTGAGGAAGAGCTTCTCCCCCTTTATTGATTTATTTTTTTAAGATTAACATGTCTAAGCGGTTGCATGTCAGTGACATCTCAAGAAAGCAGGGAAAAAACCAACACGTCTGAATGTTCACTTGACCCTCCAACACTCACCTTTATTTTTAAATATTGAGTCTCTCACTTTGGGCTGACCCGCTTCTACTTACAAATGTGTATCAGTCTCCTGTTTGCTTGCAGGGCAGTTAACCATCCGTGTCCCTAAGGATCACTGTTTACTCACGGGTCTGCCCCATCTCTTCACCCCAAACCTCACAGGTGGCCTCTACGTCTCATGACTCCATGGAAACCATCTGTCTCGCTTTTCTCCCATCATGACCTCAGTCTGCTCACCTGGAAAATGCAAGGAAGGGAGGGTCTTAGAGATCGACGTGTTTAAGGGAACAGACACTTTGAGCTCTCAGATCCTTTTCTGCTGGGATATGTCTGTGACTCCCTGAGTTCTCACCCGCCCCATCTCTCCTGTAGGTCATAAGTGTGAACACCCCCCACGGTGGTGCCTGTCCGGGTCTGCATCCCTGTGATCTCAGCCAGCCCTGCAGTTTCCACCACAGCCCCCTCAGGGGCTGGACGCATCAGTGTCTCCCACGCTGCTGCTCTCATTTTCAGCCTCTACTTCCATGACTTCAGATGCCTCGCGAGCACCCCTCCGGGCTTTCTGCTAACACCTTAAAGTTAACATTTTCCTCCCTACGCTTGGTCCCTCCTCCCATGCTACTGCTGTTCTCCTGGTCACCGCGACCTGAAACCTGAGTATCACGTTTTCCGCACTCCCTGGACTCCTATGCCCATTTCTGCCTCCGCAGCAGTTCTCACATTATCGCTTCCCGAACGTTCCAAGCACCGGCACCCAGTGTGAGAGATTTATAACTATGCCAAGCAAGAGACAGTAAGAGATTATCTCTTCTTTGGAGTAATGATGTTAAGGTCCTCAGCTCTCTCTTCTCCATTCACTCCTTTATGCACAAATTACAAGAACACTTTTTTTAAGATGTAGGTTTATTGTATCATTTCAATGCTCAGAATCTTTGATGGATTCCCCATTGCCCATTAACAAAACACAAAGAAACAAACAAAAAACATACTCCTTAGACAGAGCTGCCATCAGGTGGCGTGTACCCCCGGGAGCCACACAGTACAGCGGCCCTGTCTTCCCTATGGTCTTAGGTCAACTATTGCCCACCTCCCATGACAACCCTACTTCTCTTTATTTCTCAGCTTGTTTCCTACATATCCAAAAAACTTAACACGGCCATTTTATGAGCAGCTCCTCTCCTTTCCCCTACCTGAAATTAATTCTACTTGAAATGTTCTACTTTCCTGACCTCTGTTTACTAAAATTCGACCCACACTCTTCAGAGTTCAGTTTATAATGCTGTCACATGATTGTGGTCTGTCTCCTGCATGACACCCTCATAACGCTGTGAACCCCTCCAGCGATGGCCTGCCCCCCTCTGCCCCTAATTGTCGAGGGGTCTCAGGTCCTCTACTGTACTGCAAGCTGTCTTAGCTGTGTTAGCTTCCTTTCTGAATTCTCCCCAGTGTAGAGTCCCAACATCTCTTGTACCTAATAACTCTCATATTTGTTGAATGTATTGATGTATTATCAAATTTATCTCATTTTTAATTAGAGCCCCCCAAAAAATGATTATCAATATTATAGACATAAAAGGTTTTATAAAATGTACAAGATGATTACACCTGACTTCTGATTTTCTAACCAATCAAATGTTTTGAGATATTTTTCTGTTTTCCCACTGAATCTTTGGTGAATACAGGCATACCTGGGAGATACGGTGGGTTCAGTTCCAGACCACTGCAATAAAGCTAAAACCATAATAAAGCAAGTCCCATGAATGTTTTGGTTTCCCAGCGCATATAAAAGTTATGTTTACACTATACTGTAGTCTGTTAAGTCTGCAATAGCATTGTGTCTTAAAAAACAATGAACATACCTTAATTGAAAAATACTTAATTGAAAAAAAAGGCTAATCATCATCTGACAACACAGGGTTGCCACAAAACTTCAATTTGTAAAAAACGTATTATCTGTGAAGCACAATAAAGCAAAGCACTTGAAAACGAGGTGCGCGTGTGGCACATAGTCATCTGGGAAAGTCTGAGTCATATCTCATAACATATATAGCCTTCAAGCTTTTTAAATTGGAAATCCTGTTTTTATCTTGTTGTTAAAAGATTACTTTAGTCACAGTTTGAATTTTGAACTCTTGGCAACTAATAATGTATCTTTAGTTGATTTTGAAATACACATGTAGCAATATTAATTAAAGTAAATGCAAAGCATTTGAGCATTGAAATTTTGCTGTGACAATTCTTTTGGATTCAGTAATTCACTTCTTAAGCCATGACTTCTGCTAAAAGGTAAAATCTTATTTCAAAATATCTATAGGGGATCCATCTATTACTGATAGATTTTTTTCATATTGTAATTGTCATTTTTATTTAATCTTTCCTTTTAATTATTTGAATTCTTAATACAGTCACGTAATTTAACACTAGGGATGTTCCCTTCTTACCCTCTATCTTCCATTTCCCCCTCTGCCATCAAAATAAATAACCACCTACATTGTTTCTTTTGTCTCTTTCCAGAGTTTATAGGTCTTTATTTTCTCCCCCATTTTCTTCTTTTCACAAAAGATGACATATTGTTCCACTTCTCTTTTTTTTACTTGGAGATCTTCACATCAGTACAAAGCTGCTTTGTTTCTTTTTCACGGCTGTGTAGTGTTCCATCGTGTAGAAGCTTGATAACCCAATTAACCCATCTCCTATTGAAGGTGTTTTGGTTTCACTTTTTTCCTGTTGCAAAGAATGCTTCAATAAAGAGCTGTGTACAAATATTTTGTATGAGCAAGTGCAGTGGAATTTCTGGGGGAAAAATGTAGCATATGATTTTGTAATTTTATCAGCTATGCCAAATTGCACTGTATAGGTGTTGTAACAACTTACATTGTCATTGTCTAAACAGTAGAATGTCTGTTTCACTCTAACTTTATCATACATTAGAATTTTGGTCAATCTGACAAATGAAAAAAATACCTTTTTTCACACCATAAACAACCATTCATATTTCCTTTTTTCACAAACTATCTGTTAGAACTTACTCTGGTGTGAGGTAGGGGGTATGGATACAATTTAATTTTTGTCAGTTGGCTCACTGCTTATTTCAGTTCCATGTATTGAATGTACAGTCCATCTTTAATCCGCCAGCTTGAGGTGCCTCTTCTAGTAGACAGTAAATTTATGCAGGTAGTTGAATCTCCAGATTTTCTCTTCTATGGTCTTCCTAGTCCTTCTGTTGCCATGGTTTTCCCACTGTTTTAATACATTTCAGTATCTTTTAGTGCTAATCTTTCCTCATTTCTCTTCCAGGCTATTTGTGTTAATTTTTCTATTTGAACTTGAGGATTACTTGCCCAACTCTATAAAACAAAAAATTCCCAGTATTCTTCTACTGATATCACACTATATTTCTAAATTAACTTATAGAGAATCAATATCTAAATGATATTAAGTCCTTTTCTTCAAGAACGTGGTGTGTGCTTCCATTTCTTCAGGTCTTCTTTGGTGGCTTTCAGTAGTGTTTTAAGGTTTTCTTATACAGCTTGTTAGACTTACTACTAGATATTTATTACTAGATATTTTCATGTTGCTGCTATAATGGGATGTTTTCTTCTATTATGTTTTCTATCTGGTTGGAGAGTTTCTAAAAAATAAAAATGAAATATGGCACATCAGGAGCTATAATTATAGCTAGTGCTGTGTTAATCAGAAGATTCTTAGCCTTAAACACTTATGTTAATAAGTATATAAATTTATTTAAATGAAATAAGTTATAGTTAAGAGATGATAAGTTAGAAAAGTATCAAAAAAATAAATTTAAGGAGAGCAAAAGAAAGGTATTAATAAAGAGCAGAAAATAGCAAGTTTGGAAGCAGAAATCAATGGAATTGAGAAATAAAATCAAAATCCATTTTTCTGAAAAGACAATAAAATAGACTGGTTGAAGAAAAGAGCAAAGCACATAATAGATAAAATAAACACAGAACCATACAGAAGACTACGAGAATCATAAACAACCACTTTGTTAGGTTCTTTGTAAATAAGTTGGAAAAATCTGGAAAAATGTAATTTAGAAAAAGCTGATCACAGAAAAAAAAAGTCAAACTGATCTCAAAAGAAGAAAATGAGAATGCTGCTGCCTCCCCAGTAAAATTAGCAACGTGCCTAAATGGTGTTGGAGTGGAATTCTAACCAATATTTAAAGCTGTTAAAAACTGTTCCAAAGCCTCAGGGAAAAGGAAAATTGCAGCTTCTTTTATGTGAAGTGAGTACAATATTGGTACCAAAACTTGACAAGAATTGCACCAAAAAAATAAAACTAGAGACCAGTTTCACTACTGAACACGAACACAAAAGCCTAATTAAAATATTAAACAGAAACCGAGGGTAAGAATACATCTTGACCAAGTCAGGCTCATTCCAGGGAGACAAGGGTGGCTCAATATTAGGAAATACGTACATTTCACATAAATTGCGTGGTAAACCTACTGCAATATTTGCCAAAATTCAACATCTGTTCTCGACTTTAAAACTTAATAAAATAGGGCTGAATGGATTCCTCCTTAATGTGATGGAATGTATTTATCTAAACAAAACTCAGGCTTATGTTTACAACGGAGATACCAGAATCAGTCTCACTAGAGTAAAAAATGTTACTCTATGGGGATGCCCCCATAACAGCTACCTTTAACATCCTTAAAGTGCTAGTTAATATAATTAAACAAAATAAGTAAAATAAAGGCATAAATATTGGGGGGAAAAACAAGATAAAACTGTCCTTATGTGCAGATAATTTCATTGTATTATTGGAAAAAACAAAACAAAAAAAAACCCATTGTAAACCAAGTATAAAGTAAGGGAATTCATACAAATTTAACAGAAATTAATACTTTATGTGCGTAATTGTCACTCATTTGTCTGAAGAATATGTTTTGTTGAGCATCAAAAATAATGTAAAATGATTATGAATCAATAAAAATGTAAAAAAAAAAGAAATAAAAGAAAAAAAATTATTTTTAACTGCCAACTTTTAGATTTTTATTTGACCACTGGTGGAATCTGGACTCTGTGTGATTGCTCTTGATTTCCTGTTTTTCGTTTAGGAAGAAATCCACTTCAGACACATGCATGCACGGGCCACGTGCAGTCCTGGCAGTGTCTTATCAAGTACTGACTGGCGTCGGGTTTCCCCTGATGTAGCTGTGGTGTCCGCACTTCCAACTACTATCATTTATAGCAGAACATAATAGATTTAGGAAACAGTTTGATGACATAGCTAGAGTTAGTTGTATTTTTTGCATTAAACTTTATGGCATTCACGTCTCCTGTAGCTTTTCTTACTGTCTGGTACTTTCACGAGGAGAGGGTTAGGGATGGAAGGTGTGGGGGGTGATGCACTAGGGAGTCCAGCATCCCTGCTCAGTGGAGGCTGAGTCCATTTGAGAAAATCTAGGTGAAAGCACGTCCAAGTAAGACGGTCTCTTGAAACCTGTTTCGGGCTGTCTCCTGAACCTTCTCAGGGTCTGTCCCTGTTTTAGACTCAGCCGTAGACATCAGCTGCCAGCAAGCACTTTGGGACAGTCATCAGGAGTAAACTGTGGCACGTGTACTAATGTCTGAAGTCACTGAGACCTCAACATGCAGTTATACTCAAGGTCTCCGTCTCAAGAGTGTTATAAATGGAGTCATGATTTAATATCTCAACAAAACCCATTTTATGGCAAGTATCCTACTCGAAGTAGTCACTTTGACATTTCAGGGTATGTTACATGTGCATTAATGGAGTGACACCCAGATTATAAGTATCATAAGTCCTCATTGAAGCATAGACTTCGGGGCTTGATTATAACAATCAACTTCTGAAAATCCGCACGGCAAACACAAGAGACTGACTCTGCGGTGCTGGGGCAGGGCGGCTCTCGCTAACCGTGCGCTTGAGCAGTCTCTGTTGTGAAGTGACAACGACAAGTCGTGGAGACAGCCAAGGACAGGTAATAAGGTCATCTGAATTGAAAATCACTTTTTAGTCTATTTGGCATTCACAGGGCAGACTAACATCTTAAACTAACACAGTGAACCTCTTTAGAAAGCTGAATAAATGCCTGTTCCCACCTGAACAGCCTCATTTAGTGAGAACAAGTTCAGTAGCCAGTGTGACTAGAGCCAGGCGATAAGGCAAGAGGTGAGATGTCACACGTGGTGCAAAGCTACCGTGAAAAGAAAGTGTTAACAACAAGGACTTACTGTAGAGCACAGGGAACTATATTCAGTTTCTTATAACAAGCTAGAATGGAACAGAATCTGAAAAAAAAAAATGTACGTATGTGTATGTATAACTGAGTCAATTGCTTTGCTCTACACCTGACACGAACATTGTAAATCAGCTGCACTTCAATAAAAATAAAATTTAAAAGAAAGAGATTGTTTGCCCATAAGCACACTTGTCTTGGTTTTCCAGCCAGAAGTAGCAACAGGTAGGTTCCAATATGACTCCTGTAATTGGAGGAAATTATATGTCCAGTGACTTATTTAAAATGGATAAGGACAGCCATGAAATTACTCCTTTTGCCATGTTTCCCATTAAACAAAGGAACAACAGAGGATATAATAATTTTTCTCATGAAGTCCACACCCAAATTAAACAAACAGACATCACCGAGAGCCCATTTCTCTGTTGTGACCTTGAACCACCCTTACCATCGGACAGCCCTTCCTGCTTTCTGGACAAGGTTGATACTGTTTTAAGTTCAGCTCGTTTTCCTCTTCAGAGGACAAATAGTGCCTGCAAACACATCTAACTCTTGAAAAACAGGTTATAGGAATATTAAAACATTGTTAAACTTGTTTGGAAATAAACATTTCAGCCCATGCTCGGCTTTGAATCACTTCATTAGAGTGTCAGTTCATCATGTTAGGTGCTCAAGGATATTTTTATTGTGCACATTATTATGCATGCAGGTAATCTTAAGGGAATAATTGCAACTAGAAATGCTCTAAGTATTATTTGGTAAAGCTAAAAGAAATGTAATTAGCAGGGGTCACAGTGAATCTTTATAGAATAAATGAAGGAAAAAAATAATTTTCAAAGCCTTTGTAAGACGGTCATAATCCAAGGCAGGATTAAAGCTGTGCTGAATTAAAACTTGGTTTCAAACAAACCAGAAACGACCATGGTTAGAGTGCATTTTGCAGTGTTAGAGCTGGTGTTGGGGTCCAGTTACTGTAGCCATCACAGTTTCAGCAAAAGCACCAGAGAGCCTTCTTGTGCCTGCGAAGCTCTTTGACGGTCTGTTGTAATGCATTTCAGCCAACGTATAAATCATTTTGCAGAGACTAATGATTTATTACTGCTGTAATGAACTTCACAAGCATCAATACATTAGTATCCACTTTGAAAAGAAACTTGTCAGGTCCCATTGGAATGATGATCAGTTTACTATTGTTATTAATAACCCTGATCAGCTCTTTGGATCTATGAATAACCTTTTTAGATGACAGAGGTCTTCCATTTGGGAGAAAATCAATGCATATGTAAAATAAAAGTAGGTGCTCTTCTTTTTCCAATCCCTTTATCAATGCCAGGGATTGTTGTCAGCTGTCAAAATGTGAAGCTGCAAAATTATTTTAAAATCTACCTAATTCAACACTATTAAAATGCTGGTGAATGCATCTTAAAAGGGTATTGTCATTCCAATTGCTTGTCTCTATGTTACTAAATTATGGTGTTTTCTTTCTTTCTATGTGAAGCCTCAGCTGGACCCTAGTGATTTGACTGAAATAGAAATTACTATGTTAGGGCTCTTTTTTTTTTTTTTTAATGTTCAGTGATGTCAGACATTTGACCTGTGAGGCTTTTAAAACTGACCTTGTTGCTTCTTTCCATTCATTAAACTACAACCTTTGCTCTCTTGTCATAAAAGATAAATGAAGATTCACACAATCTTTGTTTAAGAGAAGATTTATTGTTTACATTAATGTAGATTAAGTGGAAAGATACCAATTATTTTTCAAGTCAATCAGATGTCTTCTTTGAGGTTTCAATTTATGGCCTGCTTCTCATTATTACAATTTCAGCATGCTCAGTGGACCTTTTTCAAAAAGTAACATAAAAATGAACAATTTTCATGGAAACCCCACATTCCATACTTTTTCTACTTAATCAGACAAACAAGTTCGAACATAAGATCTTTTTCCATAAGAGATTCAAATTGGGTTTTTAAATGGTAGTTTTCATTCTACAAGGTTGTCATGATGATTAATGTCCATCTAGGAGTAAAGCTTTGGAGAAAAATTTTGAAACCAGAGTGATTATTTGTAAATTTCGAAAAGGGCTTTTAAGAGAGAAGCAATATGAAGTTTCATTATGGTAAAACTTGCTAAACTAAACATTTTAATCATGGGCTGCACACACACAAAATAGTGAAATAAGTCATCCATAGGGTAAAATTGTTAAAGTTTCTAATGTGCTACATGGAGAGAATAAAAGGGAATAAAATATAATTTTTAAAAAATCTTTCATCTGAAAGAAAACAGCAGGTCCTATAATCAAAGTCCCTTATTTCACTGGTGAGAAAACTGAAGCCAGGCAGAGTTTAAGGAAGATCTTCCTGTCAGAGCCCACGGGTGACGTGGAGCCCAGAGCTGGGGGTTCATGTGTCAGCATCAGATGGGACATCAGATGGGAACCTTGAACTCTGTGGTGGCTCTAACCCCAGCGCTTCGCCCTGTGCCTGATCACTGCGGAGAAGGCCATTAGGTCACAGATCGCGGGGCAGACAGAACCGAGGAGGGAAAGCGCAGAGCAGGCGGCCTCCCACGTGGGACCTGAGAGCCCCTCCCGCTCCTTGTCTCTCATTTAACCACACCCCCCGTTACCCAGTGGTTTACCTTGATAAGGATTTTATTCCTAAGTGGATATTTGCAAGTGAGACATTGTTTTTCTTTACCTTAAAGAGTGGACTCTCCAATTTGGGTGGATGTTTCTGTTGTCAGTTCTAGATCCGACAGTGACTAATGCTTGCGTGGGACACTTTGAAGAATCCTGGGGGTGATGGTGACACCCCTGTTATCCGACTCCCAGAGCAGGGCTCTGTCCTATGATGTGCCCCTCGTGTCTTTGTCAAGGTCGTGCATTAACGCCCCTGGGGATGGGAGCTGACCCCTTTGCACCACAGCCCCGTCTGATACCCTACAGTCCATTGTTTAAAGGTCTTATTTATGTTGAACTTGAACCAGACTTTTTAATTTTTTCAAAAATGTAGTGATGTTGGCTGTGTGTTCTTAGAGGAAACAGGTCAGTTTCTAGTGAAATCAGTCTGACTGCATAGAGCCGGGTGCCCTCAAAGACCAGGAGGGCTGCAGAGCGCAGCCTCCCCGGGGCTCATTTGTCCCGTCCTCATCAGTCACCTGGAGCAGCTGTGAGACCAGAGTCACAGACAGGGCAGTTTTGACCACTAAGAAATGGTTCTCAAACAGCACTTGAAATTGCTTCTTTTCCTGTTGCCCATTTTGACAGTCGCTGCACGTGTGATGAAAGATAAAGGCAACGCGAAGCCAGGCGTAGAACTGGCCAGAAACTTCGAGAAACTAAGATTTCAAAGAAGGGGTATGAGTTACGACCATCTCCTTATTCCACACATCTGCCCTCTCGGTGGCACTGTGTAATGGCTTTGTGTGGCTAGCTCACAAGAATGCTTATTTTCTCTACTGGCCACAGTCACCCAGACGTGTGCTGTGACATCGTGAAGTGGCTCCTGGAGCGGGAGCAGGGGGTTCTGGTCACAGTTTCTCTTTTACTTCAGCCTCAGGCGAGGCATCGCACCACTCCCAGTGCTGGCTTCCTCTTCTGAAAAAAGTGAGCGCCGTGCCTTCCCTAGCGCCTTGCAGGGCGGTTTAATGATGAAAATGGTGCATAATCACGTTGGTGACAGTGACCACAGGTCCCTGAGCTGGTTGTGCTGGTCTGACTTGGGGTACATGTTATTTTTCCAGAACTACAGGGTCAGCTCTCAGCCTCCAGTCGGTGGTTCTCACATGCCTGTGTAAGGATGGGCGCTAGTAACTCACGTTCTTACTGCTTCTCACGAAATAAGGAAAATGTACAAAATTCTTTTCATAAAGCAAAATGGTTTCTTTTTTTGAGGATAATTCTTTATTCAGATGTGTCCTTCTAATTTTGTTGGTATTCACATGTCTTTTAGGACATGGCGATGGGGCAGTTATCCTACTGGCAGGGTACCCATCTAGCAATATGAAACGTTAGTAAATCTTTGTCATTTCCATCACTTTGTAAACACTTTGTTGATGGTGAAATCCTAAAGTTTGGGTATCTGTGTTCTACATCTTGATAGCTCAACTCACCCCACCCCTGCCTGCCCTCTGGCTCAATCAAAATCCCTCCTTTTTAAAAAGGTCCACAGTAATTATTTGTTGAATAAATTCGTCAGTTGGTGATGTGTTTCCTTTAGAGGCTGGCTGGTACCTTAGTCACATTTTAAGGTAGCTGCTCGTGAGTACTTTCAGTATGAGCACCTGAGCTGATAAAATAAGGCTGTCGGTCTGTCCAGTAAATCCAGTTGCTTCCTCTGAACTAATGCTGCATTTCAGCATGAATAACTTGGTTGGACAGAGCGGACATTTTATTTGTAATAAGATTCAAAGAGAATCTGAGGCCCATGTAAGTACTTTTTCAGCTCATTGTTCTGCTGGGAGCTTCCTCACCATCCTGGGCCACTCACTGCCCTGTTCCTCTCACTTTTTAATTCTGAGAGTCTTTTTTTTCTCGCAAAAGGAGAGAGAATGGCCGCATTCCCTATTATTCGCTAACCCCTCCAGTATCCACTAAGAGGATAGTCATCCTCTCACCACGCGGCCCTTTCTCGTGATTATTCCCTCCAGAGAGAAAAATAAAATCTTAAGTGTGTAAAAACTCTCTCCAGCTAACGCTGTAATAACAGCAGGCACCCTTTGTTAAGATCTAAGTATGCACCACTTAATTAATTCTCACAGCTCTTGGGTTTTATTGGGTTCTGTTGCCCCCATTTTCCATCCTGGGAACCCGAGCTCAGAGTTGTTGCATCACCTGCCCTCCCCCTGCAACGCCATCGCTGGCCTTGCTCCCCACTCCCACCCTGGCCCCTGACTTCCTGGCAGGCAGGAGCCCCCCTCTGTCCTCCCCTCTGTCCTCAGGGCCGCCCGTATCTGCCTCACAAGCCTCCCAGGCCCCCGGGATCATCTCATTCTGGACCAGCAGCAGCTTCAGCAGTCAGTTTCCTGGTGGACCAGACTGTCTTTTTGAATGTTCCCAAATGGATCTGAACAGCTTTAGAAGACACTGAAGATAACAAAACATAATAACCCTTTAGTCAATGCTGTTTGTTACAACGAAGAGAGTTAAAAAAAGAAGTGTCAGAAAAGTGTCCCCGCCCCCCACCCCATTCCTAGTTGTCATACTATGGGTGGGTGACACTACAGAAATTTTTTTAAATTAGGGATTAAATAACCAAAATATGTGTCCTGAGATTTGTCACAGAAAGTTGATCCAAGAGAGCCTAATGTGTTTTGCAGTTTGATCAATTACACACTTAAGGTTTGGTTTTTGTCTCGTTTTGTTTTTAAGAAATGCTTTGTTTGGTACAAGCCAGTCCCTTGATTTTTGCAGGAAACGAATGTGGCATTTCCCGAAGGACTAGTCAACCACAATGCAGAATTTATTAGACAGCTAGATTACATGGTTGATCACTCATGAGGCACATATTTTTTTCATTTATAATAAAGTGTATTTGTCTAATGGAATAACTATGACCAAAAATATGTTGCCTTACATACTCTCTGATTCATGAAATTAAGAGATTCCTTCTGGTTTTAAGTAGGAATTAGAGAGATTTTCCTGAAATACAGTAATGCTCGTTTGGAGGAAATTAATTTTTATTCTGTGGGGAGAGTATCTGACTTTGACTTAAAATTCTGGAAGACTTGAGTGTAATTTCTAAATTATATGCACTAATTGACATTTCATTTTAGCCATGATGGCAAAACTATCTAAAATAAATTACCATAGAAACACAGAAATTCTTAGCTATCATGCCAGTAGTCTAGTATGATTCCTGTACCAAATATCAAAGCATCACTGATTCTATAGAATTGTAATTGGAGGCCTTTGCACATGAATGTAGCTCTTAATGGAAATGAGGTTTTATTCATTTTCCTTCTGTTGCATTTACCCAAACACAGTTCTTATATGAGGCTCTGTGCACTGGCAAAGAATTTAATATTCTCAACAAATGCCTTCACAAAGGCTCATTTCCTTTTCAGTCGAAAGAGACCTAAGCTACAGAAAGGTACTGGGAGTGTTGCAGGACCCCAAAAAAAGGATAGAGAAACAGAATTTCTATCAAAAATAAACCAAGCTGACCATGTTAAGCCAAGAACATGTTGCTCTGGTGTCACTGCTGTGAAGCAGAATTTGATGGATGATTTCTCTATTTCCAGATGACCCTGTTTATCCCAACATTCATCTAAGAGTGAAGCAATTAAATATTTCAGAGCAAATTAAACAAGAAAATTGGGGAAACCCCAATGATTTTAAGGATGACTGAGAAGATGATAGACCTAAATTCTGATACTCCTTTTTGACTCACAAAATGATCTCTTTGGGGGTGTTGATAAAAGATGTCACAGACACATGTTCTGTGCAGAGTGTCGTCTGGCCTTGGCCGTCACATGGCCCCCTGTTCTGCTGAGAACCTGGGGGCGGCAAAGCAGACTGGATTTTCTCCTTGCCTGTAAGAACCACCTGACTCTGAGTCATTGCTTATTTCTTACAAAGAAGGGGAGAGAGCTGTTAGTGAAGAGGGGCTAAACCAGAAGTTGGTGGCACAGCTGGTGGCGAGTGTCACTTCTGAATTCTTCTGGAATCTAAGAGTGGGTCTGTATGCTCGGTGGCGGCCGGGAGCCTTTGGGTACCTGGCATGTCAGCATGTGATTGTTCTCTTGTCTGCTTCCTGCTTGGAAACAGAGTCGGGATCCCCTCACGCATCCCCGTCACCCCGAGCCATCAGAACAGAATATTTAGAGCAGGCGGGATCAGCTGGACAGCCTTCCTGCTGCTTTTTGTTGTTGCCTGGCTTGCCGTGCTGGCTTTCCCCAAGGTGCGTCTCCTTCTGCAAGTGAAGCAGAGGCTGTGGCTGGATTTAAAACCTGTTTGATAGGCCCACACCTCTCGGTACACCGCGTGACTTCACATTTGCTTCGGGTGACAGACAGATTTTCCTCCTGCCTGAAGAGACTGTTTTGTGAAGTACAAGTTAAAAAAGACCGGATCTAACCTGCAGGATGTTCTTTCAGATCCTTGATTACATACAGCTTTGCTGGTGGGAGCTTTATTGGATTACGTGCAGCGCTGTGGTTCCGCTCACCGCGGGGGCCGACAGCCGGCGGGGCCGGAGGGCGCCTCTGCAGGCTCGCTGGCGCTCTGCGCCCGGCGCTGGGGAGGCGAACACGAGCACTGTCACCGGGCCGGGCCAGCGCCGAATGAACGGGGTTAGAGGCAGTCGTGCTGGACTTGTAGCACGCTCCCCCTAGCACAGCAATGACCAGCAACATTTGGGCTTCTCTTTTCTTTTCTTATCTGATGCATTTATTACGTTAAACAGTGTGTCACCATTTCATGGCTGTTTTTAATGTATAAAGACCGCATGAAGATCTGCCACATGTTTGTAGAGGAATTATATGAAAATAATATACAATGCTACGCTAAACCCTCTCGACACATCGTTGTGGTAATTAATAAAAAGGAGGATACACGGAAAAATCTTTTCATAATGAAAAATACAATTGTGACATTTGGTTTCAGCTTTGGCTCCTTTTGTAAACTGAGATCTCAGAAACTAGGGCATCAATCATTCCGTAAATGTAATCCTTTAGTCAAAATACAGTCTCCATAAATATTTTAGCAGCCTTTTTGATGCTTTTAATTCTACATCATTTCACTTTCGTTCACTTCAAAGGTAAATTATTAATGAGTGTCTTCCTAAAAGTTCAAAATATGATATACTGAAGTGACTTTACTTGGAATTCAGAACATTCTCAGAATGTCTGAAAGTACAGTGTTCATGTTTATTTGCATTTCTGGGAGAAAAATAGAACGAGCAAGGCAAAATTGTAATTATACCCTTCCACCCAGCAGCGTGCCAGCGCGGAGCAGGCCCTGCGTGAGTAGTGGCAGCGTAAGCGTACGTACACAAACACGAGTTTGTATCTCAGCCTCTTCTGCTCCTTAAACACCTACACCTTTTCATGCTGCCCATTAGCTGCGTACAGCAGGGCATCCATATCTTTCCTGCCTCCCAGGGAAGTCCATGTCCTCTCCTGCTCTCCTTCAAAACCACATTTGCTCAGTGAAACTGGTCACAGAAACTCTAAAAAGAAAGCGACCCCATTAAAGTAATTCAGAGATGTGAATGATTGTGGCCGGCTTTCTATATTTTTTCTCCCCCATTTTAAAAGAGAAAAACGTTAATCCAAATTAGTGATTGCCTAGAGATGCATTTTACTCAAGGTATTCAGGTCTGTGGAGCTAATAGGAGCTAACAGAGACTACCTCAAATCATAACACTCTGCTCTGCCCACAGTACCCGTGCTGGGCCTGATTTAACAGCCTTACTCTCATGATGAAGTGCAGGCTGATTTAAAAAATGCGTATGTATACAATTTCTATCATATATTGTTAAATAAATATCTATGTTTTCATTTGGAGATACTCAGTTTTCTCTAACGCATCATCTAGCAGAATCTTCTCTTTAAAAAATTTTAAAAAATAAACTATACTTTAATGTGTGTGTTTCGTGGAAATGTTTACGTTTAGAAATCTCTCTTTACCTCATTTATTAATCAGGTCTATCACCTGACACAAAAATGAGGCATTCCTGAAAGCTGTATTAACTATTTTGGGTTAAGCACACAAAGGAAAAAATAATCTAGAAGAATCTGAGAACCAGGTCTGTCTGTATTAAGCGTCCATTACAAGACATTGATCCTGACTTAAGGCTATTCGTTCATTATTCTGTAACTCATACGGTATACATTTGCTGAACTGCAGTCCCCAAACAGGGGAAGCTCAGGAATCCTCTGATCACACCTCTGCATTTTACAGAACAAACTCTGAAGCTTAGAGACGATCTGTGATTGCCAGTTGTGGCTAATAACCACCTGGAGTTGAGACGAGCTCTTCTGGTTTTTCCTGAACTTGTCAGGACGTGAGCTATGCCCTCTGCTCACCCCTTCCCTCATGGCATACGAAACCAATTGCCAAAGAATGTCACCAAAAATATCAAGGATATTTTACCAGAAGAATTTTGGTGTAAGTTATTCTACTAGACAGCCATCAGACTGTAAGTCATAGTCTTTTTCGTTATTAATGCTCTATTTTAGGTTGTTTTACTATTCTAAGAGGAAATTTCTTTTCTGAGTCTGCCCTGGAAAAAAAAAAAATCACTGAACTTAGGACATCATCTTTGAGAAATTTAAGGAGGCAGAGAGCAAATGCAGAGTATTAACGAGTTATCCTACAAATGCATTCCTCACCTGGTGGACGGGCCGTGTGACACCCTCATCCTCGAGGCCTTTGGTGACTTAAGGAGAGTTTCTCAGGAAGATAAATTCTTGATAGAATCTGTGAAATGAATGCTTGCTCACCATGTTAGGAGGCACTGTCTCTATTTTTACAAAAAATAAAAGAAATGTCTGAAAAAAATAAAAGCTCTCCTTAGTCATCTCCCCACATGTGACATGGATGCTGTGACAGAATTCACCACCAGAAAGGTCTCATATTTAGTCCCAGACACTCAAAAAGGACTACGGAGAGGCACGGTGAACTGTGATCTGTGCCCAAAGGCCTTTTGCATGCCCGCTGACCCCTAGAACAGTGCAGTGGCGGGCTCCTCTTGATTGGTGAGAGAGAGCCTTCAGGGTGGAAAAGAGAAAGACACAATTTACAAAGGTCTCAGTGGTAACAGGGACTCCAGCTTCCGCGGTTGGACACCCCACATGTTTTTGCATCCTTTGCAACAGATTTTTCATGGCATAATATCTGTGTTTTAAATTAAAGTGGATTAAAATGGATGTTTGCCTTCAACATTTTGCAACATCTACTGAGCTTTTAGACATCCTTCTTTGGGGACTGAGTCTGATACCAGTAGGCTTTCTCCTCTCAATAAACAGTACGTGATTCTCATCCTTGGCTCCCATTTTCTAATCTTGGCTCAGAAATGCCTCAAGTAGGAGAAGTCAGAAGCCAGCGTTACCTTAGTGCCCGCAGTCAGAGGAAGCTGTGCTCTTCTTGGGAGCGCATCTATTCCTGCCACTTTCGACCCACGCGCCCTCCAGACACTCCTCACATGTCCTTCTCCAAAACAACATAAAAATTCCATTATTCTAAAAAGGCTCTCCTGTATTTCTATGGAAAGTAAAAAAAAAAAAAAATCACATAAGGACATTTTAACACCAGAGTTTTAAAAATCCACCAGGAGATAACAAAAGCCTGCATGGACTTGTTCGCCCAGTCCCAGCACTTGGAAATGTGGTACAGTGGGTGCCAGGCACAGATGGGTGGCATCCCTTATGGTAGGCTCACTCACCAGCTAAAAGGAACATTCTGGAAGTTTGTTTGCCTACAAGATGATTAATGATGGGGCCCAGCTCCTGTCACACTTGGCCAACAATAGGCCCTCATGTATGTTGGTGAGAAAAAAGTCCTGGTGTTCAGGTTGTGCATTCCTTTCAGAAGGGATAAGTCATGCAGGAAATCTCTGGTCTCTGCCCTTAAACAGGTTATAGAGGAGAAATATCCAATGTTCATGGAACCTCTGGTAGCTGGGCAGCTAAATATAGTCTCCCTCATGAGCCAAGACCATAGGTGGTCAGATAGTCTGCTAATATACTAGTACATGGAATACAGTGGAAGTTTGGCACCTTCTTTTTGAACAGTTCCAACAAATACTAGCCCGATGAGCACTCGGGAAGTGACAGAAATCCAGTGCTGACGCTCTCAGTCTTCCTCTGATTCATGCATGTGGTATTGTCATGTCCAGAGATCTTCTTTCCACATTTAATTAAGATTTTTAGCCTGTGTAAGAAAGATCAGGACACAGTAGTCACTTGGTTACAAAAGCAGTTAAGTATATGAAAGTCCCGTTGTTTGTGGCTGGACCAACGCTCTGTCTTCATGTTTGGGGCCATGATTGCAGCCCTGGGTGGTTTTTTGTAGTGTGAGCACCAGCCATAAACTTTGTCTATGAGTATTTTCTCTTTATACTTCTTTAAGATGTTCAAGAAGTTAGAGAGACTTGTGAGGCAGTCCAAAAGAAGATTCTTTATGAGTTTTTACTATATTTTTCATAATCTTTTACAGCATCCTTTTGTCATAGTTAGGCAGCAAGTTTTCAAGCAGCCTAGCCTTATTCAGCCTCTCCAGAGCATTATGCTTAATTTGTATAGAAACAATTCTCTCCGCACATGTGCAGGTTTAATCCATTTATATGCTATTTGAATAAATGTTGCAATTGCATTAGTAAGAACAATAGGCATTAACAGATTTGGGAACGAATACACATGATTCTTGGTTAGCTTATTCTCGACTACTGGGAGTAAAAGTGGGCCAGTTCTTTTAAATAAACTTTATTTGAGAAAAGTTTTAGATTTACAGAATTATGGTGAAGATACTACCAAGAGTTCCTACACACTCCAGACCTAGTCTTCCTTATTGTTATCATCTTATCTCAGTACGGGACAGTTGTCCCAGTGAGTGAACCAACACTGACACAGTCTTCTCATCTAAAGTCCATGCTTTATTTAGATTCCCCTAATGTTCACTTTCTGTTCCAGAATTCCAACCAGTTATCATACCTTCTTACACTCCTCTTGGGCTGTGGCAGTTTTTCAGACCTCCTTTGCTTTTGATAACCTTGACAATCTTAAGGATTCGGTCAATGTTCCTTGATCGAGATTGGCCTGATGCTTTTGCTATGATTAGGTTGGAGTCATGCAGTTCGGGAGGAAAACCATAGAGTGCATTCTCATCAGATCGTACCAGAGTTTCGTGTTATCAGTATGACTTACTGCTGTTGACGTTAACCTCGACCGCTGGTCTGGAGTCATGTTTGTCAGGTTTCTCCACTATAAAATTGCTCTTTTTTAAAATTCTCCCTTTCTGTACTGCGCTCTTTGGAAGAAAGTCATTATGTGCAGTTCACATGTAAAGAGTGGGGAGGTACACTCCCCATCCTTGAAGGTGAGCATCTACGTAAAGTACTTGAAATTATTCTGTATTGGAGATTTGCCTGCTCTTTCCCGTTTTTTAATTTGTTTGTTCACTGAGTCATTTATCTTCTTTAGTATGAGCTTATGAGTGCTTATTTTTACATTTTGGGTTATAATCCCATACTATTTCATTTATCTACTATCTATCTACCTATCTATCTATCTCAAATTGTTCCAGCTTTAGTGATTGGGAGCTCTTTCAATTGGCTCCGTGTCCCTCTGACAAACACCCATCACTCCGTGTGTGTGTGTGTGTGTGTGTGTGTGTGTGTGTGTGTGTGTGTATGTGCATGTGCACGTGTGTATGCATGTGTGTTGCTGTTGCTTGTTTTTGCACTTTAAACACTTAAATTCTGCTACCACAGGAGACTGCAGACTCATCTTGTGTATTTTCTGTTCCTGTCATAAAACCAGCCATTTCTCCAGGAAGCCCTGGCTTCCTTTTTTCAGAGAATGGTATCAGAAACTAAGATCTGGGCACCAGGTTTGCTCATTGCTCATGGGGTTTCATTGCTTCTAGGACCCCTCGGCTGACAGAGCAGGGGGAGGTATGTATGAATACTAACCTATATACACACACACATATCTGTAAAGAATTCTCTAGGTAACCATCTGTATCTATTTTGAGCTGAACATTAATTCATACTGACGTCATCCACTCTAATCCATTGCCACATGGCCTCCTACCCTTGCTTATCTGTAACCTCTCACATCAGCAGTGAGAAACCTGACTCCCACCATCCACTATCCATTTACCTCATTGTTTATTCCAGGAAACATGTATCACAGTATCAGAATTGTTAACCCACACTCCTGTGGGAAACAACTTTATCAACCAGGATACAGTGCTTATACACAGTTCCTTTCCCTTTAGTCTTACAGACTCTGCTCATTTCCAAAGTTACATAAGTCATACACAACTTGCCACCCATCTCCTTGAATGAGATTTTTTCATACATTTGCAATTCATTAAGTTTCCTTATCTGCGTTCTGCATTTCACCCTGGGAATCCCCAACATGTTAAGTATTTTTTTTTATTTGCATACATTAGGATTTACTCTTTGTGCAGTAAAGTTCTTTGGGTTTTGACAGTTGCTTAATGTCTTATATTCACCATGACGGTATCATACGGAACAGTTTCACTGCCCTGAACATTTTTCTTTGTTTTGCCTACTTAACCGCCTCTCCCTTCTGAATGCCTGGCATCCAGTATTTACTGTCTCTCTAGTATTACCTTTTCCAGAATACATTTTAGTTGGACTCATACATACTTGTAGCTTTTCCTGACTGGCTTCTTTCACTTAGCAGTATGCATTTAAGATTTATCCATGTCTTTTCATGGCTTGATAGCTCATTTTATGGATGTACTAGAATTTGTTTATCCATTTCACCTGTTGAAGGACTTTTTGACAACTATGAATACATCTGCTATAAACACTGGTATGCGGATTCTTGGGTAGACATAAGTTTTCACATCAGTTGGGTACGTACCAAGGAGTGTGATCACTGAATTGTGTGGTAAGGCTATGTTTAGTTTTGTAAGAAACTGTCCAATTGTCTCTCAAAGCAGCTGTACCATTTGACATTTCTACCAGTACTGAATGAAAGATCGTGTACCTTTCTTTTCTTTTTTATATGGATGTTGAATTGTTCCAGCACCATTTGTTGAAAGACTGTATTTCTCCATTGAATTGCCTTAGTTGCTTCACCAAAGATCAGTGACTATATTTGAGTGTGTCTATTTCTGAGCTCTCTACTCTTTTCCATTGATCTGTGTGTCTGTTCTTTTGCCAGTGCCATGCCGTCTTTATTACCGTAGCTTTAAAGTAAGTCTTGAAATCAGGCTGTGTGCGTCTTCCAACTTTGCTTCCCCTCTGCAGTGTGACATTGGCTATTCCAGGTCCTTCACCTTTCCATGTAAACTTTGGAACCAGTTTGTTACTAACCGTGGAAAGGCTTGCAGAGATTTGACTGGGATTGTGTTGAGTCTATAGATCAAGTTGAGAAGAACTGACATCTTAACGGTCCTGAGTCTTCTAATCCGTGAACACAGAATGTCTATTTATTTATTTGATTTTTCAAATTGGTTTTAAATCAGTGTTTCATAGTTTTCTATTTATAAGGGCCTGCACATGTTCTGTTACATTTATGCCCAAGTATTTCATTTTTGGAGTATTATTGTAAACAGCATTTTTAAATTTCAAATTCCTACTTCTCATTGTTGGTATACAAGAAGACGTTATATCCTGCAGGCTTACTGTTATATCTGCTTATTATTTCCAAGTGATCACTATTGCTGTTGTTGATTCTTTAGGATTTTCTCCATACACGACATGTCACCTGCAGGCTGGGACAATTTACTCTCTTCCTTCCCAAGGTGTTTTATTTCCTTTTATTATCTTACTGCATTGGCCAGGACTTCTAGCACCGTGTGGAAATAGGAGTGTACAGAGGAGACATCCTTACCTTTTTCTTGATCTTAGGGGGAAAACATCTAGTGTCTTACCATTAAGCATGATGTTAGCAGGAGGGTTTTTGTAGATATTTTAAATAAAATTGAGGAACTTTTTTCCTTTTCCTAGTTTGCTAAGGGTTTTTGTCATGAATGGGTTTAGATTTTTCATGTGCTTTTTCTGTGTCTATTGATAGGATCATATGATTTTTGTTCTTCACTGTGTTGATGTATCGGGTTACACTGATAGATTTTCTAATGTTGATTAGTCTTGCATACGTAGAATAAATTCTACTTGTTTATGGTGTATAATTTCTTATACATTATTAGATTCAATTTATGAATATTGTATTGAGAATTTTTATACTTATGTTCATGAGAGTTATTAGTCTGTAGTTTTCTCGTGGTATTTTTTATCTAGTTTGGTATTAGAGCTATGCTGGTTATAAGTTAAGCCCTGTTTCCTCTGCTTCTAATTTCTGGAGATATTATGGAGAATTAGTATGATTTCTTCCTTAAATGTTTAGTAGAAACCATCTGGACGTGGGGACTTCTTTTTAGAAGATTGTTAACTATTGAATAATTTTTAATGGTATTATTGGGTAATAAAATAGATATATTTTTATATTTCTCCTTGTATGAGTTTTCATAGTTTTTGAATTTCAAGAAATTGTTAAATTCCATCAAAATTCTCCAATTTGTAGGCATAGAGTTTTTCACATTATTCCTTTATTATCTTTTTAATGTGCTTGTGATTAGTAATGATGACTTCTGTTTCATTTCTGATATTGGCAGTTTGTGTTCCTTTTTTTTTTTTTTTTTGGCCATTAACCTGACTAGTGGTTTATCAACCTAATAATTTCTCAAAGAACCAGCTTTTGGCTTTGTTGATTTTTTTCCCTATTGTCTTTCTGTTGTCAATTTTATTGATTTCTCTCTAATTTGTATTATTTCCTTTCTTCTGCTAGGCTTAGAATTAAGTTGCTCTTCTTCCTCTAAATCCTCAGATAAAAGCTTAACTTACTGATTTCAGACCTTTCTTCCTTTCTAATATATGCATTTAATTGTATAAATTTCCCTCTAAGGACTGCTTTTGCTGCATGCACAAAATTCATTATTTATTTTATTAAACAAAAATTGATTTTATTTTCCCTTAGTTCTTTCCTAAGTTATTAATACGTGAAATTCTATACAACTAATTTCTAAGTGCCTTAGAAACGTTTTGCCCTATTTTTAGAAAAATTTTGAAGACCAGGAGTCATGGTTTATTTGCACATTAGCCAGTGAACTCTGTCCCATTTGGTGGCTGAGGGCCCCTCCATTTCTTATCCCCAGTTCATTAATAATAACCTAGGACCTGCAAGAAACAGCGTTCTCATCAGCCCACGCACGGAAAGGCCAGGTCAGGGCTGCCACGTTGTCAGTCGGTGATTTCATCCCGGAATCTCCCGGCGTGAAGACGGGCAACGGGAGACAAAGCTGTCTCGGGAGAGCTGGGGGCTGTCCCAGCTGGTCCTGCCGTCCGGCTGCTGCCGCGTGATTGTCCCGGGCCCAGGTCCTCAGTGCGCCTGAGCCCCGCGCCGAGGAGGGGAGCGGACAGGCGGGCCGAGGCCCTGTCTCAGAATTCGGAGTCCGGTGGGGGCAGTCGGTCAAGAACACACTGATTCGGGCCCCATTCCACCGGCAGCCCTGGGAGCTCGTTAGAGACGCTGAATGTCAGGCCCCCCGGAGACTCCCTGGGTCAGAATCACATTTTAGGAAGATCCCCAGGGGATGAGTGCGCGCACCGAAGTTTGCCCCGCCCTGCCCTGGATGATTACAGACAGCGATCGCGCGGCGATAAAGATGTCTGGGGTGGGGAGGATGGGTGGACCTCGGTAGGCCTGTCAGGGCAGGTCTCTGAGGAGGCTGCCCTTGAGAGACGAAGGGCTGAGCCTTACTCACCTTGAGCCCCCTCTTCAGTCCCCGCCCCACCTGCCCCGCCAGCCAAATCCAGGCCACACCTGCGTGTATGTCACATAGTGAGCATCCAGTGGAAGTGTTTTGGGGGAACAAGCCAAGGAGCATAGCCCCAAAAAGCTATCGGATTAACGGTTTCATTTTTAAAAAGCTTTAACGTATAAATATTTAAAGTCTTCAGCTAAAATGCCCATGGTCAATGAAAGAAATAAAATGTGCTGGACCTTTTAAAAGGTTCTGACTTACGTCTTTTCCAAGAGCATTTTTTGCTTCAGAAAATAAATTGTAACTGGAAAATTCTATTAGCTTTTATGAATATAGATGCAGAAAAATGATCAGATGGTTTTAAATTTAAAACCTGCTGGATAGATATTCTTTCTTGTTCCCTGATAATAGGCCCTACACTTTAATGGTGTAAGTTTTCCTCTTTCCCCTCAGTTGATCAATGTAATTGGGATTTTTCCCATTTATTGGATTGTCATCTTGTGGTCATATAATTATACTAGAGATATTAAATATGTTTAGACACGAAACGGTAAATACACTATAGAGGACCCGTGAGCTTATTTCCATATCATTAAACTACATTTTACCCATGAGCAAAGTGCATTTTTCATAACTTGCAAGAAATACCTTGCTTTGTAGTAGCACACATATTTAACATTCTTTTAAAAGCCACTCGATTTGACATTGATATTTGGATTATTCTATTATCGGAGAATAAAGGGATTTAAATAAAGCAGAATTGCAAGTATCAGTGTATAACTGACTAATTAGTAAGATTTGAATTCTATTCCAAATGGCCATTTTGCCAATTAACATCTTTTCTAGGTGCAAGGTACCATTTTGAAGAAATGTTCAAGTTTAGATTCTCTCATGGTATTGCTTAAGCATAGAAAACATGAAAGTTGTTTATGTGTCCAAAAGTAAATTCTCATACAGCAGTCATGCTTATCAGTTACTTTGTTGCCATTAAATTTTCATAGTAAAATAATGCTCCTATTTTTATTCTAGTGGCATTGAAAGGGTTGGGATTTATCTGCATGGTAATTACGCAAATTTTAAAATAGTTTATGCTTTCTAACGTCCAGGACTCTGTTCTAGACGGGGCTTTCCTTTTGAACCAATGCTTGATGCAAATGTCAGTGCACCTTCTCTGTAAAACTAATACAAGTAAACTTTTACAATGAAGGGTTTTATTTTTTAAATAGTTCTGTTAGTATGCGGGTTTAGCCTAGAAAGAGACTTTCAGGCTTTACCTAAGGTGATAGTAGTCCTTTTTTATTGTTAAAATACATCAATGCTATTACTAAAGTTTAGGGGGAAAATAATAAAATAATAAATTGAGTATAAATTTAATTAAAAAAAAATCCCACAGCAGATTTCTGTTAACAAGAGTCCGATCAAGCAAACTTCTCTGCTCACGATTATTTTATTTACTTTTCTTCTTTCCACACTGCACTTTAAAGATCAGAAGTGCATTTACTAAAAGGGTGTGTCCACAGATCAGCCAACAATTAGTCCACATTCCACAGCCACGGAACTGCAAAATAATTATTGAGAGGACCTTTTGAAATCCTTCAAGATTCATGGTAAAAAGAATATGGATTACATTTCATTTAGAATCGGGTGTTTAACTGGAGCAGAAAAGGTGGCAAAGGCAGCTAGAACAGTTTTTAACAAGAATTAAAATAAACAAACAGGAGGAGGGTATAGTTCAGTGCTAGACCACATCCTTAGCATGTAGAGGTCCTCGGTTCAATCCCCAGTTCCTCCACTAAAATAAAATAAATAAACCTAATTACCTCTCTCCCCCCCCAAATAAAAAATAAAAATAAAACAAACATACAAAAACCTAAGACACTAAATTAAATTTAAATTTAACTGGAAAGGAAAGACAACCCCTTTCTTGGGAATTTTTATGTAGACATTTTACTGGAATTATGTTACCAAGATTATAGGCATGAATATTCAGAACTACTGCAAACGTAAGTGAATTCTTAGTCTAAGACGGCCTCCCAGTCAGGGGAGGAGCCCAGTTAGAACCATTAACATCATCAACACATGTCATCACCCTCCTATGGATGAACCCTTTGTAGACTATTCTAAAAGCCTACATGGGGTCCACCTTCCCCGTGCTTCAGGTGAACAGCTCCCCAGGGTCACAGTCATCCACCACTGCTTCAGGGAGAACTGGTCAAGAAATGCCATGTAAGGATGAATCAGGTGGCTTGCATGTAATGATTAGACATGGGTGAAGAGAAAATAAGTAACTGGGAGAGCAGAAGTTATCCAGGAGTCAACATCAGCCAGAGGGGTGGGGAATAGCTATCAATCAGAAATGTGGCTTAAGAAATGTAAACATAAAGAAGGTCCAACAGGTATACAGAGAGCATTTACTACATTCTAGGCCCTGTGTTTGCTCTAAGAATAAAGCAACAATCTAAAGAGAAAAAAAATTTAGTGTAATATGTAGAAAGCCATTCTTTTCTGTTCAGAGTTCCTGTTACCAGCTCTCATAAACTCATCAAGCATCCATTTAGCCTTTTACTATTAAGGTTTCTTTTTAGCTTATTTTTTTTTAAGGCAGATGATGTCCTCAGTGCTTATTCCCCACAAGGAATCTGTTTTCTACTCCTTCATATCATTAATCCATGAGCCCAACCTCAACCCACAGTAAGCTCTGTGCACTCCCCTACTTTCACAGTTATTTGCTTCTCTCTTCCTTCTGGATGCCACATGTCACTAACAAGTGAATGGCACTGATTGACAAGTGGACCAGTATAAAGAAAGGTTTTGACCAAAATGCTTGAGTTAGTTGTTCTGTCAAAGCATGATTTACGTGGCAGCATTTTTACTTAATGAAATGAATGTTGTAAATAGAGCTTCAGATAAAAATGGCTGGTATTTGCATGCCCATAAATGTTTTTGTAGAACCCAGTGAAAAATCACCAGTCATTTTTCAAACATTGGGCCCATATTTAGGGGCTGGTAAAATGGTCTCTCTGCTTGTGTAGCATCAAATGTCAGTGTTTTTTGGCTTCTTTCAGTTACCACCCCTTGATTCTTCGGAATATATTCTGGCATATGGCCTTGAAGCTATAGACTAAGTCTCCAGGCATCCTAAGATTCAGAAGATAAAACATTTGAAAATCAAATTGCTAATTCCCAAACAGAAATCAAACTATCAGATTGCTCTTAGTCACATTTTTTAAAAATATGATTTGATTGTGCATTGAATTTTTAAGTTTTAAAAATCATCCTTTAGTGGAAAAGCAACCTATTTTATTTTTGTTCAATTTTATCTCACATTACCTTAGACAAAGCATTACTTTCATGAAAATATAGCAGATATGGTGACCCTCCCACAATCAGATGGTGTGTCCAGTGTCAGTCATATGGCCTCCAGAGACAAATTCTGCTTACTTCTGTCTTCCAAATGTCTTACTATGTTGAAAAGCATTCTTAATTCTTAAAGATGCTCACTGTAGTTCCAGTGCAATGCAGACAATTTCCTTGTTGCAGCATTATTTGCACATTTCAGAACCATCTGTCAGCCATTAGGCCCTTGCTTGAAAGTCACACTCCTTCCTCCACGGTTCTGTAGAAGTGCAATTTTCAGTTACAGGAATTACTCCCCTTGGACGTGTATGTAGGATGTCTCCCTATACTGTGAGCTCTTCGAGCACAGGGGCAGTCTTTTCTGTCTTTATTTCTCCTAGGGCCTCTAATAGTACCAGATATGGAGTAAATGTGCAGTAAAATATTCCAAATTGAATTTCCTACCCAAGGAGTCAGTGCATTAAATTCAGTCATTCTAGGGTCAAGCTACAAATTCCCCAGCAAGCTCTTCCAACTATCTTTGGTTAAAAGGACAACTAAAAATATCAGATCAAACACAGGATCATATAGGCTTGGCAGTCGGGCAGCCTGAGACAGATCCCAGTTGGTCTACTTACTGCGTAACTGCAGAACTCCCTCTTTGGTCCTTCATGGGTTGGGACCGTCTCACTCGGTGATTGTGAGGGCTGAACAGGGCAATCAATGCATATCAACTTCTTAGCACTGTTCTTGGAGTATTCGGGGACCCCACAAGGACTAGACATTATTAATGAGCACTTAAGACCACAATTACCAAAGCTGGCACTGAGCGGTTGAGGAGACCGATGTGTGGACAGTTCCCTGCTTGTTAGATATAGACCAAGTTAACTCAGTTAAGCTAAGTATAGTTACCCAGAGAAATGGATTTAAACTGTGGAAGGTGTATTTGCTATTGTTTATGCTGGATACCCACGTTTATTTTATTCCATCATCACACAGGGTTATAATCATGAGGAATTGTGTTTTTTTTTTAACTCTTTAGACCACAATTATCTAATTTCACTATATACTTGGTAGATGTTAAACCTGTAAATGATAGACAATTCAAATTCTTAACTTTAGTGCTTTAAAATTAGCCACTATTAAAACCTAATTATTGGTTAAGTGGGTCTATGTTAGTGGACATTGAAAGATCGAAAAAATTTAAGATATTTGTCCAAATTAAAATTGGAACATGTAGCTCAAATTTTTTTTTAGCTCAGTTATTTTAAATGAACATGTGTGCTTCTGTAATAATTTTATTATCACCAAGTTACAGGGTAGAGTTTTAATTATGGCCTTTCTATCAGTAGAAGCCATGAATTTGGGATTAAAAACCTACTGCTTTAACTAGTCTCGTGAAAGACTATGACTTGATACATTCTGGGCTCCAACTTTTATAAAAACCAGAGAACACTTCTAATAACACTTTTCTAATTTCACAGTTCACTGCACAGTCGGTAAAGATTTAAATAATTCAGAAAGAAAGCCTATTCTCTTTCTTTATTAGAAGTTTGAGTCAGGCAAATTCTTTGACATTTAATAGGCTTTTAACCCTTTTAATAACTTTTTATAATGAACTTTATTGGCAGTTGTTTTAAAGAAAGGGTTATTATATTAGCATGAATAGCAGTCCGTAGTTTTATTAGTTTTGAGACCTTGACCTTATGTGACTCAAAGTGTATAAAAGCATAAATGAGTGAGTAATGTTAATATTAACTAAATTAGGTATACCCAGAAATATAGAGACTCTATATAACTACATTCATCCCCATTATCTAACATGCTATAAAATTTTGGCAGACAAACATTTGAATCTTTTAATTGTTTTAAAGGAGCTTAAGGTCACTTACTGAGTCAGACACTTTAAAGGAACTAAGAGACACTGTAATTTTCCTAGACTGATTTTACCAAGTTATTAACATTATTCTGAATAGGAGAGGATTCCCAGCCTTTTCCTATCTTGGTTTCATGCTATTTTAATGTTATATAACATATTACTAAAAGGATTATTGGAAGATTTCCATAATAAAATAGTAATTTAAAATTGTACTTTTCCTCAAGTCCCCAGTAAGTTGGAATTATATGAATATTCTGCATAGGGAAGCTATCTGGGCCAAGCAGAATACAGGTTTTAATTTTGCTTCTTGAGATGTCCTTTTAAGTGAATGTCACGTGTATGTAATGATTTAAGAGCCTCTAAATGAACTCAAATATCACTTTTCTGAATTGATGTTAAGAAGTCAATATTCCACTTGACATCTCCACTTTTACCAGCACCCCATTAACATTCCAGTGGAAAGTATGAAATTCAGTTAAATTTTCACATTTAAATATAGTATAAAAAACTATTTCAGCTGACTTGTGATTCTATAAATAAAGAGTGAGTTCTTGTAGGCAAACCGCTGCTCCCAAAGGGCATTTCTTGTAGCATTTCCCAATTTTCTTATCACCTATTCTTCCAGTCCCTTTTTTTGTTTCAATGTACACAGTCCTTCGAAAGAGTTCTGAAAATAAGGCACATTATTCAGTTCCTTCTCTGAGAATATCAAAGCGGAGGAAATGTGAACAGACATTAGCATGTTTGAATACATGTTAATATAAGATTATAGCCCTGTGAACAAAGCCCTGCCTGCACTTTGTAGTGCAGATGTGACAGACGCCATGCAGACAAACAGAGGGCTTCACTGACTCTAACCACAGGTAGACCCTGAGTAGACTGACGGAGTCCTGTTACCAGAGGTGTGCAAGTCTGCAGGAACCACTAATTCAGATGTTTGGGGAACTGGAGGGTGAACCAGATGGTCCCCCAACTAGGGGGGCCTTTTAGAAAAGGCAGACATTTCAGTCTGTGAGTTTCATGTCCTGCCATTAATTGGAATTATGAGAACTGTTCCTTGTCTCAAACTAAGAGTCAAGCTCATTCATCCCACATTTGTGTGTTTTCCCTTTTTGAGCTGGGCAGAGGAGCCCATTCAAGGGCTCACTGAAGCACAAGGTCAAGCTTGGTAATACTGAAGTGTTGATAGTTTAACAATAACAGCAAGAGATAGTGTTGGCATGGAGCAATCAAAAGTGGAGAGCCTCAATTTGTGTGAAAAAAAAAATCTTTCCAACTGTGCAGTTAGAAGGCATCACCCTGCCCCATAACCTCCTGGCCATCATCGTGACCCAAAGGAGACACTGTATTACTGAGTTTATGGGAGACAGTGGGATACTGTGAACTGCAATACATTTTTATGCATTAAAATTTTTTTGAACTTTGTCTCTACCAGTTAGCCTATTAGCCTTGATGAGGGAGCTGTTAAAATCGGAGTTATAAGTTCAGCCTTTCCCTGGGCTATTTACTTTCTCCCTGAGAAACCCTGTGCCCTGTGACATGAGCTGCCCTACTTGTCTTAGGGAAGGTCTCCACAGATGTGAGCTTTTGGCGGCCAGAATGCTTGGTCACAGCCATGTCAGTGGCTCACCATGAACCTGAACTAGTCAGGGAAAGCGACCCAAGGTTGAGAACAAAAGAGAAACATCTGCCTCTTCCCCCAAAGCTAATGCATGTGAGCGACAGCCACAAAAAGAAGTTTACATTTGGCAAAACACCTTCCTGGTTTTTTTTCTAGTTACTTCTCACAACTGCACTTGAAAGCGATGCTGGCCTCAGCTCTATCGAACAAACTCCACCCGACACACCCTTATCATAGTGTCTGATCCCCCCGGCAAGTGAGCCGTGTGAGGGAGGGAAATCAGCTTGCTCACCGCCGCTCACCTGGTGCCCAGAGCAGTGCCCGGCACAGAGCAGCCGCTCAGTAAATCTTTGCTGTTGAAAAATTGTTACCCACCTATTTTGCAGAGATGGAAAATGAGGGCCAGGTAAGTTCAAAGTAAGATAACCAGTCTGATGATGGCGTGAGCAGGGGCCCCTCCACCACAGCACACTACCTCCCATCTGGAGAAAAGAAGGAAAGGAAATCAGATAGAATGATGCGGAGTGGCTTTTCCAGCTTATAAAAACGAATCCAGACGCGAAGGCTCGGGCAACTAAGATGTTTCTCTCCAGACCTAGGGAAGCAACAGAAGCAGAGGCAGATTCTGTCAGGGAGGGAGGGTCAGGACTTGGCAGGGACACTGAGGACATTCAGAGGCCGGGGGTCCTCCCTCCCTCGGTGGCTTTCTGTCTTCAACGTTTGATCTTTGCTTCATCCCTGGGAGAGTATACGAAAAATTAATTAAATAAAATGTTGTAATTTAATTAAAATTTTTACATGATCTTTAGCTGGTGTAAATTTCAGCCATGGTGTTTAAACCTTTCAATGATGTTTTCTTCTAAAATATCAAATCCCTTGAATAATAAAGGTCCCAATTCATGGAGGAGGCTCCAATGAGGTCGATACCCCAGCCTGAGGGAGGAGGAGGGTCAGGGGTTACGGAAGTTCGCGGGAACAGGAACGTTTGGCTTTCCAGGTGCTTTTAGTCTTCCCCGAGGGTGGGGGTTCCAGAGAGTGCTGTCTGGCCATTTGACAAATGCCTAATGGATTGTGCTCCAGGGTTCTTGCTTTCTTGTAATTAGTTTTATGATGACTATCCTAATTAAACTACAAATATATTATTTTAGTGTGCTGTAAGGAAACCCAAACTTTCTTTACTCATACTGTCTTTTGGAAGAAAAGTAGAGTCCAAATGTTAAATTCAAGAACAGTTTTGTTTTTGGGTCTTCAGAGTTGAAATCAAGTTATTCCGACCAAATGTTGAGAATATAAATACATTTCCATAAAAATCTCCACAATCTTTCTTTCAAATTGCATTTTTCCTAATTTTTAAGAATGTAGCATGGACTATGCACGTGTATTTTCCAGATTTCCCCTCTTAAGACATTAAATAGCAGTCTTCAACGTCAGAGGCCTAGATAGCAAAAAAATGTTAAAGTTTATTTAAAGTCCGTGTTTTTAAATAATAAAGAGATCACACAGGGAGATCACGTAGAAATGATTTATTTAATTTGTTTGGACAACAAATAATTTAGCTCTCTCTTGGAAATGCATTGAGGAAAATAATAAATAAAATTTGATTATTAAATTTACCCACGCATTTGTTCTGGTGTATACATTTACATATTAATTGAATCCCTGGCAAAAATATGTAATCAAATTGTGGGCTTAAATAATATCAACATTTACATTCCTCTCATAGCCTCTCAGAGTGCATTATTCCTAAGAAAAATGGAACTGCTTAGCCTTCCTGGCCCGATTAATCATGCAAGGCTGGCTGGAGCAGCAAGAGCGAGGCCCAGAAGTTTTCCTTTAGATGCTCAGGACGCCGTGTGTTTGACAGTGTGTATGAAAGGGACCAAGAGCGAGCGCCTGTCACAGCCTGAGCCAGCGGGGTCTCCTCAAAGCCCTGGGAAAAGCACTCAACAGCAAAGGGTGTCAAATGCTGACAGACAGGGGTCCGTGGAAGGGCTTCGGAGATTCCTCACGATCTCTCATTCCTGCTGCAACTGGCACGCTTCCAGGCCCCGCCGGCAGAGACCGCAGAAAGCGGCAGCTGGTGAACCACGTTAGCAAATAAGGCCTCGGGGCTCCCCGTGTTCCAGGCTCTGTTCACCAACTGCTCTTCACTCAAACAGCTGGATCGGAGCAGAGAGAGCCAAGCCGCCGTTTGAGCTTTATGTGTACAACTGTTTTGATATGGATTGTCTGCTAGAGGCAGCGATAATGATAGCTTTCAAGGCTCACGTGTTGGTTGGGGAAAGATGCCGGTGTTTGAAAGAAGGAAACAGACTCTGAAGGGTTGTGAAACACACAGCTTTAAACACTGCGACACAGGCCTTCATTTGTTCTGGTGCCTTTCCAGTGTGTAATTTTAATGTCCTTTAGTCATTAATACAACTGATGTTGCAAGGATTTTTTTTTTTTTTGGTATTAGTTATTCCAAAATGTTACTCATTTTTAAAACTGATAATCTGCCATGAACAACTTGGTTTTTTTTTTTAATTTTCCATTTCAAAGAGAATCCAAGAAAAATAAAGTGCAAACTGATAGTGAAATATGTATCTAATAGTGTGCCTGGAGTTTCCCACCTGAGCTCCATGCTCAGCCTGGTTCTCTTATGCTGAAGGTACTAGGCAAGGGGAGAAAGGAATGTGATATTCGCATCAAGCCGTGGGTTGCAAGGCAGGTCGTGAGGGAGAACATGTGATACGTGCTTTAATTTCCTAATTGATTGTAACTGAGCTTTGCTTCTCATTAATTGGAAAAAGGTTTTGAAGGAACTTAATTGAAATCTTCATCATCATAATCCTCCTCCATTACTTTAACTGACATTTTTTAGAACAATATTAGTCCTCAATAACAATCTATAAAATTTAAGGAAACAGTTCTGGCTTTCAAAAGAAGTGAAATCTAGCACCCATTTTTCAGTGGAATGAGTTCCTCCATGGGGAGGTAAATATTAAGAGCCCTTCAAAACTAGAATGCCAATGACATGCAGGACTTTTAGCCAAGAAAGAACGAGCTTCACTGGGCTTGAAATAAACAAAATGAGAAATACACACCCAGGTTAAAAAGTACCTTGAGACATTTGAGTTCTGAGAATTAAACAAATATAGTTCCCAAAAGATCTAGGACTTGTAATACTATTTATGTGAATCCAGAGTCAGCAGTCCTAAATGTACCTGAGCATCTATTCAGTGGAACTCAAAAACGTGAACTGAGTACCTACTGTGTGCCAAGATTTGTGCTGGACACTGGGGCTACCATGGTAAAAACGTAGAATCTGTCCCTGCTTTTTTGAGTTTATAATCTATTAGAGTGTATCAGTTAAGATTAGTTCCACTGCATATAACAGGAAACTCAAAATGACTGAAAAAGATAGATGTTTACTTTCACATTAAAGACTCGCACAGTAAGTAGACCGTCCGGGGACTGGTGAGAATCAGACAGTCAGGCTTCTTTCCTGTGCCTCCAACACCCTCAAGGCGCTGCCTCTTGGACCAAGACTTCTTGTCAAGCACTAACCCACCCATATTTTTGTCAGCAGAAAAGAAGAAAGGAAGGTGAGCCCTTCCTTCAAGATTTCTTGGCAGTACCACACAAGACTTTCGCCCACATTTCATTGGCGAAAAATCATGATTGTGTGGCCATTCACAGCTGCAGCGGAAGGAGGCAGTGCCCCCTGTTAACGGGCCAGATCTTTGGCTGGACAGCTGAATCCTGCCAGCCTGTCCCTCAGGACAAAAGCGATGAGTGTCAGAGGGTACAGCTCGAGGTTTCTGCCTGAAATGGAAACACATTGTTCATATTGCCTTTTCTTCTTGGAACTAATGCTCAATGAAGTTCACGGGAGAAGATAAAGATCAGCAAACTAGTTTAAGTCAGTTTATACTTACAGTGTTCATGTCCTCATGTATACGCTGACCAGGCAAGTGTTTTCTAAATGCTTGGAACACCTAATTTAACTAAAAGAGCTCTCAGGAAGGCCTGAAAAATGCATTTGTCATATACAAATCAAGCTTACTGTCTAGAAGGTACATACACATTAAAGAAATTTGAAAGTGGGGTCCCACAAAGGAAGTACAAACAGAATGCTTTGGCAGTTCAGAATAAGATTCTCAAAGCTTTGTAGACGAGCTGACTTTCAAACTTGATTTTAAATTACATTCAGGGTTTGGGTATGTGGATATGGTAATGGCATCGTGGAATTGTGAAAAGAACACAAATATGTAAAATAAGCAAATTTCCCCTTTCTTCTTTGTTGCTCAAGAGATCATTTAACCTCTGCGATCCTCAGTAAGCTTGTGCGAAACAGCCATTCCTACAGGGCTGCCTCAAAGGGGGATTATAAGACTCAATGGGTAAAGTTCTGTGCAATCCACAAATCACTGAGCCAAGTATGGATTTTTTTTAACTGTTTTTCAAAATTTCAGACAGAAAATGCTCAGAAAGTGAGTGCTGAAAAAGCAGCAGAGACCAAGACACATGTTCAAGGGAGAAAGAGGCAAAGAAAGGCAATTAATAGGGTTTGGCTGAACCATCAAGTGTGTGAAGGGCAGTGGTAAGGATAATGTTTCTCTGGAACCTCTAATGACATGCTGAAGGGTTTGGATTCAATTTGGTAGGAAGGTATCATTGGGAAGTTTCTGAGTCTATGGCTCATGAAGATTAATTTTACAGCACTCTCCTGGGTGAATGTGAAGACATTCTTTTTAGTTGAGTAGCTATTGCAAGTAAAGAGGTAGTGGGGGGAGGGAAAGAGCTGAGTGACAGAGCACATGCCTAGTATGCATGAAGTACTGGGTTCAATCCCCAGTACCTCCACTGAGAAAAAAATTGAAAAAAATAAAAATTAAAAAGTTAAATTGCAACTCCTCTCCTCCTCTCACCCCACCAAAAAAAAAAAAAAAAGGAGATAATGAAGGCCTGAAATATGTGAATGGTGTGCGAGTGGGAGGAAGGGCAGATGGGAGGGGTATTTTGGAGTAGACTCCGTGGAACCCTCAAGAGTTTGATAGAGAAGGAAAGAACCAGAAATCACTAGAACATTCTGAGTAGAGGTGACAGGGAGGATGAAGGTGTCATCTAGAGAAACTGGACACACAATAGAAAGCAGTTTTGAAAAGGAAAAGTTTGTTCATGTGTCCAGCAGGGGTGACACCTGGCAGAGTTAGACCCAGAGTTTGGGTCAGAACTGTACACTTTGATTTAGAACGTTCCCCATTAAGAAGACCATGATGACTTCTAGCTGGGTGGAAGAAACATGACTCAGAAAGAGAATGTCAGGGAACCATCTAGGGATGGAAAGTTGTAGGGAGAAGAAAACACAACGGAGGAGTTGAGAGGAATTAGAGAAAACAGCAGTTGAGATTAAGTGTGACTTAAGTGAATTACTCACAATTAGTTAAAAATACTGGAGCATAACAGGAAATAATATTTTGCACATTGAAGTTTTGTATTTGACATTAAGACCTGTGGTCAGTCAGCACCATTCTCGAAGGAAACCAGTGATCAAAACATATGCTTAAACCTTCATGAGCTAACTAATTATTCTTAGTTTTCAGACTCGGCCTCCCTCCAGTTTAATTTTTCCCATATTATACGTTAGGCAGTGATTAATACCGAACTGACTCCTGTGAAAGCAAGGCAAAATGGAAAAACTCCTAATTCAGAAATGTCACCATGGGTGTTAAGATCTGACCATTTCTAAGTGCATCTGAGAGCTAAAGAGATGAGTGTGCTCTCTAATTTGTACTTATCACCCTCCACACGGGAAAATTGGTCTTTGATTCAGTGTTAAAACCGCTGCCTGCCTGGCCTGACACCACTGGTGACATGATATTTTGAGCTAATGATGAGTCTGTTGAAGAAGTGGTACCCTGTGGAGTAGTACTTCATTGTGCCTCCCCAGGTTGACTCCTTACCCCCCTTCAGCCAGGCCCACCTCCTTCTGCTAACTTCCAGAGGTGGAAATACAAATGTTAGTCCTCAGAGATCTACCACAATTAATTAGCCTGATAAAACAATCAGAAAGATTACAAAGCAGTGGGAGCCATGGGTGCTCTACAGTGAGATCTGCAGTCATTAGCCTGGACACGCTGGGTGTAAGTCAGCTTAGAAATCACCTACAAAGTCATGTTAAAACTACAGTATTTCTGGAAGAATGAGAAGTGGGCTCCAAACAGGTCATAAACTGTTCATGCTTTGTAACGGGATTTATGTGACAGAGAAACAAAGATATCAGTTAGTTACACACTTCTGGAAAGATAATTTAGTTAAAGTATGATTTTGTTAGTAAACATTTTTAATTTGCAAGGCTATGAAAATGTGTCCTGCAAACACACGTGTGTGAACATGCTTACGAGTGCTTTATGTGGTGCAGGGCTGGGAGAGGGGCCGCCCTGCAAGGACGGTGCCCTTCACCGGCATCCGTTACTCTGTGCCCACAGTGGGGGAGCTGTTCCACTTGCTGAGAGCCTAAGAAAAAACACAACAGGACGTCAGGACATTAGCGTGTAGGCGTGAAGTGACTCCGGGGCACAGCTTTATGGATATCTGTGAAAGCCGCTATTATTTCATAAGGAAGATCAGGTTATAGAAGCTACATGAACAGTGAAGTAGGAATGGAAGGTATTTTAGTAAATGTGAGTGGAGGCAACATGAATGGACGAGATAAAGGCCATCGATCAGGGGTGGACAGTGTTGGACCAGGCGCCGTCGCTTACCCGGAGCTGTTAACTCTCTCCCTGGGACACGTCAAGTGGTGACTCGCTGCTGAACACGGTAGGAAGTGTCAAAGGCTGGAATGGAGAGATGTAGATTTTAACTCCAACTCTGCAGTTTGGGGGAGTCCTTTAAGCTCTCTGGGTTTTATTCAGGCACTTATATATTTACTCAACAGACATTCAAAGCCCCCAGTCTCTCCTCTTCTGTCAACTGAGAACATCGCTCAGGGCCTCTGTGCTCCGACGTGTTTCACTGAGTAGTAACAACTGCTTGATGAGGGACTTTACAGAAAGGAGAACTATGAGCTGCTTTTGAAAGATTGGAGGAATACAATTTAAATTATGGGGAAAAGGTCAATTTGAACCAGGAACTCAGTGGGGACAGAAGCATGGAGCCAGCCTAACCCGTTACCACGTCACCTGAGTCTGAGGATGAAGCAGTAGCGAGAGCTGGAAAGGTCTAGGACGTACACTGACTAACAAGAAACCAGCAGGACCTCCTGGTGAGCCTGATACAAAGGACACGGGCGACGCCTCTTCAGCCGCCACCTCAGGCTCAGGGGGATGTAGCGAGGAGGTTGGTGAAATGACTAGAGGGCACTGGTAGGAAGTGACTTTATTACCTCTGACTAAGTTACTTAATTGACCTTTACAGTGTTTCCGTGTCATGATAACATTTGTAGGCGGGTAATTACTAGGCATTGTGACACTATATGGGATTTTTTTTTTTTGATGAAACAGAAAAAGATAGCATTATTAATTTTACTTTCTCCACTCCAAAATGTGACTTTAACCATATATCTCTTCACTGCCCTTCTGTTTTCCATTTTCTTCTTTTTCCTCTCTCGTTTTATAAACCTCTCCCTCCACTAACTCCCCAAGCCCCCTCCGAGTGAACAGCACTGAGCTGCTTCCGAAGGCACCACAGAATATTGCCCATTATTTTAAGTTTGAGAATGCCAGAGACACATTAACTGAAATCCACCACGCTCCTCTTATACAACACATTTGACCTCTAGGTACGTTAAGAGCTTCATCCTCCAGTGCTTTCAATTCTAATCCTTGCAGAGACGAAATTCATTGCTTGAATTGTAAGAGTGAGTCTCATTAAGGCTAAAAAGCAGTGACCCAGAGAACATCATGGATTAATATGGTGACCTTGCAACTTTACAGCTTTTCTTTCAAATCTGACTATGTAGTCAAATCATTTCAATAGTCAATTAATCAATTGGTTAACACCAGCCTGTAAGTGCTCTGTGTCGGAAGTTAGTAGATCATTTGACCAATGCCAGTCTGGATAGAATTAAGCTGAGAATCGTAGTACGCTTAATTTTCCAAACCTTTCATAAATGATGAGAATCAAAGAAGTAGAGTTTCATGAACTATGTGAATGCTGTAATCACTAACAGTTATACAATACTGATGCTCTAATAAGCATCAATATTTTTAAACTTACACCATAAATATCTGTTAAGGATGTGTGTTTGCATTCCATTGGTAAGGAAAGGCTGTAGATATAATTAAGCAGGTCTTGAGTAATGAAATGTGATGTTGGCTGAATTCTCAAATTCTGTGCACCTTTGGGGCGATATATACCATTAGGATTATTCTGCTCTGGGGAGGAGGCGGAAATATGTATAGTTGAGTAGGACATCCTACGGGATGTTTAAAGCCTAGGGAATTTTTTAAAAAAATTTTTCCAGAAATAGGTCTTGTAAAAAATTATTTCCATCCATTTTTTTGGCAGATGCAAGATATACGGAACCCGGAAGGAACTCAATACAGCTCCCATCCTCAGATGGCAGCCATGAGACCAAGGGGTCAGCCCGCAGACATCAGGCAGCAGCCAGGAATGATGCAGCATGGCCAGCTGACCACCATCAACCAGTCACAGCTAAGTGCTCAGCTTGGATTGAACATGGGAGGGAGCAGCGTCCCCCACAACTCACCATCTCCTCCCGGAAGCAAGTCCGCGACTCCATCACCATCCAGTTCAGTGCATGAGGATGAAGGCGATGATACCTCTAAGGTACGACTACGTTACTTTTAGAACCTATGGAAATGCTCCTTGCCTAAAAAAAAAAAAGCAAAAAAATACTTCTTTGATGTCTTCCTTGACCTGTGGTGGGTGCAAGTTTATATCATCCAAACGAGAAACATTGGTTGGGGACGTACTTCTGTAATGAAGCATGAGGTTACAGTCCAAATAGATTAAATCACCTGCTGGTTCAATACATTTTAAGTCCCTAACAAATCCTTTAAATGCAGATGTATTAAACAAAAGTAGATTGTACCCACACAGTATAGGATCTGCATGGTGAGTAAGGAAGAATAAATCTTACAGGACTCAGCATCCAAGATCAAGCTTAATTCACCACTCATTCCAAAGACTCAGTGTCAATTTAACCACTTTAAGAAGGCAACATCCCAGGGATACAGTGATGGCCATGGGTGTGTGTGTGTGTGTGTGTGTGTGTGTGTTATGGTTAGAGAAAATCTTTGAGATCATCTGACCCAAACATTTCATACTGAGGAAGAAAAAAAAGGAAGAGCCAGAGATATTAGACACTTCCTTCCAGAAGCAGAATCCTGGGTGTTTCATTATCTACCTTTTGTTAACCCCATGCCGATATGTCTGTCTGTCTGTCTGTCTGTCTGTCTGTCTGTCTGTGTCACCTTATCTGTATAGAAAGATAGGTCTTCACTGTCCTTAGGTTGGAAATTAGCTGCAACAGGTAGTTAACTCTTTCAACTATTCAAGGCAGCTTTTTCAAACAATTGCACCACAACCAAGTCCACGTCACTCAGAACGTCAGAATAATCTTCTTGCTGCCTCGGTTATCAGTCAAGCATCTTCCAAACGGGTCCCAGTGAGAAGGACTCCCGTGCCTGCTTACTGTGAAAAACACTGGCCGCTACCTGAGTACTTCATACTCCTCCTTTTTTAAAAATATCACTAATGAATTGTCACTTGGGTCAGCCCTTTTTTGGTCACTTTTGCAAGAATTTTGTTTTTGGAAAACAGAAGACAACACTGGGGGATTCTGATCTTTGTGGTTAACTACACTACACTAGTCTATATGACCCAACAGTGACACTAATTTTTTTAACAATCCAGATAAATAGGGACACACAGATAAATAAATCCTGATCATAGAAACAAGGCTGCTCTGCTGACCGATTGTTTTCAGGGTTCTTAATGCTCTGGCATTTGGGGCCTTCATCCCAGAAAGACTACCCCCCGCGGGGTAGCTAATCCCTAGGGGTAGTGAACGACTCCCCTGGGAGCCCATCTCTGATAAAGGCACCAACCAATCGGGAGCCCACACCCCAATCTTCTTTATCAAACCCTCACCCCTCACGCCAGTACTCCCCCTGCCCTAGGTCCCCCCAGGACCGGGTACGGGACGACTGGGGACGCCCTCTCCAGCGCAGAGCCCACTGAAAGCGTGCAGACCGCCCAGTGCTAAGCGTAGGCAGCAGACCCGGCCTGCCTCGCCCCTTCTTCCCGCGAGAACCCCAGTGAGGCTCTGGGCCGTGCGCTGCCCTCTCTCGTCTCTGCCTCCTGATGACCCTGCACCACGTGCGGGGCAGCCCGCTTCTAGGTTTGTGTGCCTGTGAACGTCTTCCTTCGCGACATGCATGGCCCTGTCTGCTGTCTTACCGTCGCTGATGGAAGCAAACCGCCGGTACATTTTAGAACCGCTGTGCTGCTAAATACCAGCCCCCATGCGGACGCCTCACCCTCACAGCCTCTCCCTGCTGTCAGGCAGCCAGCCTCTCATGAGGGAAGATAAAAAAGGAAGCGGAGACTAATCGATGTTACATAAGTAGTTTATTGGGCTAGTGAAAGCCTGATCATTTAGAGGGCAAAATAGATGTTTAAGAAAATGTGTATTATTCTAATAGTATCGCCAGCCCATGAGTACCTGAACCTTAATGTGAACACCAAGAATTTGTTTGTGGCCAGTTTAGATCTGATTATGCATAGTTAATTCAAGTTGAATTCCTAAACACAGGTGAGATATACTATGTTGAAAGGGGAAAAAAATCATAGTTCTACTCATAGTAAAAACCAATTTGTGCGTCTGGATTATGCCTTTATCAGCATTCTTTGCGGACATTTCAGGAAATTAATGCAAAATTAGTAACAGCTTCTGACAGGAGATTTTATGCAGGATGATTCTTACTTACAGAAGCATCTTCCACACCCTTCAACTTCCATGAGTAGCACACTGTGTAGAAGCCAGAAATTCATAGAATTAATATGGAGAGATTCTGCCATTTTCGACTGACACATAAGGTCCATATCTTATCATTTTCCTGAGGCCTGAATTTGTATGTTGCGAGTTTCTAGGTTGGTATGAAGCTTTTGAGTATCCTATCCAATCACTCAACATCCATATTGTAAGATACTTTATAGCTCATGACCAATGATCACGTAAGCTTTGTGTAGTGGATGCGTGTTCTATAGCGGAATAGTCCTGAACACGCTAGGTGTGAAGGCAGAGGATGAATTTCTCAAGAATGCCCTCATTAAAATGGCGTTTTGTCTACACAGATAGCCTCAAGTTTGTGTTTAGTTTCAGTGTATTTTCCATCTCAAGAAAATCCACTCTCCCATTCCAACTTTACATACCATTCGTTCTTCACCTTTTCTCTTGTTCAAAACCCTCCTACCTCTCTATTCAACTTATATTTATTAAATGGCTAAAAAAAGATCCTCTGATGAAAATGATCAAGCATTCTTCATCACAGCTAATGATTAAACTGGAATTTTTGCTGTGTATATGAGCAGGATTTATGTGGAATGTTGCAGTGCAACAGCTCCAGTTAAACGTGAAATAGCGTTCAGTTGAAAGGATCATTTAAATCATTTCTAACAAGAGAACTACCAAAAAAATTATATTTACTCTGACACCTGAAAAAGAAGCCTTTAAACCTGCCCTCTTAACACTTTGTACTCTCATAAGCAACCGCATATTAATTCCAGTTTATCTAATTGAACAATCAAATGAAATAACTTTGTTTTGACAGAAAGGAATATTGTAAATACATCAGTAAAATAAATTATCACCTTATAAACACTCCCCATGGTTCTGATTGCTGTGGAGCTGTGTCGACAGCCTAAAGTCATAAACTAGACACACAGTCAAACATCAAAGAAATACAAACCCGGGTAGCTTGCGGTTCTAAGCCTGTAATCCAGTCCTTGTAATACAAGTATCCGTGGCATTACAGCTGCGTTTTTAGCACAGTTTTCCCTTTAAGGAAGTTACAGGCCAAGACTCACAGTTGGCGTTCATATAAGCACCAGAATATTTGGGTTTATTTTTCCTTCTAAGAGTGTTGCTTTTTATTTGTCCCACATGTAGTCTATGTTTCTTTTTCTCTTTCTTACCTTCCTTAAGATTGTTCTTTTTCTCATTCCATAATTTCCCATCTTAAGATTGGAAATTTTGTACTCTTCCTCTAAATTTAGTAACCACCCCTGACACGCAAATGCATGAAGGTCTAACATTGGTCAGCATCTCCACCCTTCTTAGGTTCCCTCAGCGCCACACGCGTCCCTCCAACCTCTGCTGGGCAGATATTGCTGCTGTTTGTCTTAATTATAGTTTAAATTAAGTGTAATTTAATAAACTCCATGAAACACTATTTCTATTATTATTTCAGTTTTTTTTCTTCAGGTTTATTCACATATAATAGAATTTTTTTTATCTGGCATCATTTTCCCTATTCCTTCAAAATCTTCTCTGACGAGGATCTACTGGGAACATTACCTTAAAAAGTACTTCCACTAGGAGTAGAATTTTAGATTGACAGTGCTTCTCTCCTGTCATTTTGAACATATTACTCCATCGAATCCTGGTTTTCATTATTGCTTTTGAGAATTCTACTGCCTCACTGTCTTTCCTTTGAGAGTAATCTGCCTCGGTTCTCTGACTGGTTTTAAGATTTCCTTATGCCTTTGGTGTCCTGCAGCCACATTGTAATGTATGTGGGTTTCTTTATCCTGAATTTAAATAGTTCTAACCCCATTCTTGCTCCCTTCTCGATCTGTAATTCTGATAAGATGTCTGCTAGACTTTCGTATCCTATCCTCCATGGCTCTTTTCTTTCATATTTTCTGTTTCCCTGTTGCTCTGTGTTACATTCTGCTTAATGTATTTCTATCAATTTCCCAGTTCATAATTCAATTTTCAGCTACATCAAATCTGAAATTAAAGCTGATATACTGAGGTTTTAATTTCAGTTATTTTATATTCCTAGTTTTATTTGGTTCTTTCCCAAATCTGTTTGGACTTTTTTGTTTTAATTGCTTGCTCTTTATCCATAGATTTCATCCCTTCTGTCAAGTATTTGCTAATTCCGATACGTGACGTCCACTGGGGTCTGATTCTATTGTCTATTGTTGCTGCTGGCTCTTAGTTTTAATGCCTTGCTTTGTTTTGCTTTTAATAAGAGCTGATGTTTATTAGAACTTTATAAGAATTCTACTGGACCTGGTTTGAAAGCAGATTCCCCTAAAGATGATTTGTATTTGCTTCTTCCAGGCATCTTGGACCATTACAAGCTAGAACCACTTTTGGCTTAAAGTTTTTCAGATCACTCGAGTAGTATGCTTTCAGGGTATAAATCCTCACAAATGCTGGCTTCTGTTTGTGAATTAGCACAAAAGATATTTTCCCCCTCATTCAGTATCATCCTGGCAGGTCCCGGGAGGGAACACGCAAGGGAAGTCATTTTATCTCCCCCTTGCACTGAAAGTCTAATTCTTTTCTGTCCTGACTCAATAGGAACCCTCCTGTTAAACACCCCACTTTTGTTGGTCGGCCATAGGCTTTGCCACCTATCTGCCATGACTTGGACTCAATTTCAACAGGTTCAGCAATTATCTTCTTGATGAAAACTGACTCTGGTACTCTGTTTACTTCTCTGAATTCCCGCTTTCACGTGCTTTTTTTTTTTAGCTTTTAACAGTTTCCTACTAATTTGCTAGCTCATCCGTGTATGTGCGTTGCCATGCTGGGCAGAAAGAGGAGTTTTTTTTTCACAAAGAAAATAGGATGTGACTAGAGCAACAATTAAATGAGCCTTCAGAAAAGTACTTTTTATTTACCACTGTTCTGAAGGCTAGGAGATTCCTGGAATAAAGTAAAAATGATACGCACACAGGTTTCTATAAATACTAAGTGAAATCAAGCCGTGTTGGAACTGAATGTCAAGTCACATTATCCAGCTTTAGGACAGAATATTGAAAATTGGGACTTGAAAGTCTGATATTTCCCACATTGAACTATACTTACTACACAGTTTTTCAACACTTCACTTGATAGAATATGCATGACACTTTTAAAGAGTTTCTTAGATCCCAGCAACTGAGAAAATATGTACTCCTCGCTTGTCAAAAATAAAGTATCCCGTTGGTTAAGACTGAGCTTAACAAAGTAGTTCTGGGGAAAAGAGTAGAATGCAGTCAAACGCCCAGTTAGTACTCGATTCCAAATAATTGTTCCTGAACTTCATTTAGGTCATTATCTTATACTAGGATGTGGTATTTTCAAGATCTGTATGTTCTTAGATGATTCGTACCCCAGAAGACTGAGCATGCTTGATGGAGTCATGGGATAAAAAGCACGGGAGGCTTACACATCAGCACTGGACTCTTTGTTTCCCAGGACCCTGTGTCCACAGCTTGTGCATTCTTGGGAAGGCAGGAGAAACCCTCAGTCTACAATAGCAAGAGGAAAGCATGTTGATCTGGGCAGGCAAATTTAGAAAAGACCAAATGAATCTAACAAAATTGATAACTATAAGTAACGGGTGTATGTAGTTACAATCAAATCGTTTCTTCACTTTAAAGTGATTTTTCTGGACAGTAGCCTACATTTCTTAACTTACATAAAGCCACTAAGTGTTTTGGTTAAACTCATCCTAAAGCAATACTCAGTTACGTTTGGCAGAATCAAGAATCCTTAAAAATGGATTTGCTTTACAAACTGTGGTACCAATACAATGCCCTGCACTTGTGAATCATTTCAAGAGTATAACATTTCATATACGGTTTTCTATAATTGATGTTTTGAGTCAGTAAATGTACTGTTATTATTAATGATAATAATAAACCCAACTGTAAAATGAATGAGGGATTACAGCCTTGCTGATTTTCCAGTAACGAGATGACTCGCTTTCCATGCTCATTTGAATTTATTCTCATAAGGGGATTTCAGATGGCATAGTTTAGAAAGAAAAGAGAGAATGAATTTAAGTAGCAGAATTTTTCACGTACAGAAACAGCACCGTCACAAAAAGTGCTGTGAGATGCCCTGTTTCTATGGTGAAGATTTTACAATATTTACTTTATGCGGTAAGAGTTATAAGTGGAGTTCTGTGTTGTTTGTTCAGCCTATTATGCAGATGGTGCTTGATTAAAATCTATTTTAAACTACAGCGATTACTGCGAGATAGTGTGCGTTAAACAGCTCTCCCAGCTCCATTAAAGACTTTGGGACCGCGGCAGTTTATTTTAAATATGCCTGAAGACATTTCTAACTTCTCCAGGGACATTTCAGTATCAGTGATTCTCCTTCCTTGAGAATCTTAACTCCTGGACCTGGTATTCTTACCTAAGTATTATCTAAGTAACACCATTAATACATGCTTTTTAAAAGTAAGAAATCATTGTTTCCTTGTGATAAATAAGTTAAATGCATCAGTATAATTAAGCGATAAGACATGAACAGGAGGTGGGTTACCAGAAGCATCAGGACAACCCTAGGGATTTTGGAAATAAATCTGTGTCACCAGGTAAGTCACGTGAAGCATATGCCTCTGTGTAAAGCTTATGTGAGAGTAGTCTTTCTATGAATTTGTGGATGTATTTGTTTATTCATTAGTGCTTTAACTGAACAGGAAGTAAGTCTGTGGGTGTACATTGAGGGTTTCAACCCAGCCATGTTCTTAGTTGCTGTGATTTTCATACAGCTGTTACATATGTTTCGAATTCCCTCTTTCTTGTAATTCTAAGCCTTTGCCCCGAGCTGTAGAATACAGGGGTGGAAGTGTGTGCTGATTCACTGCACGAAAGACTCCGCACGGATGCTGTGAGGATGGAAAGGTTAGCGGGACCTTGTCCCAACGCTCAGTGTGCTTGTAGGGGCTTCATATTTCTGCATTATATGGCTCCCTCTCTGTTGTAAAGATTGTGATGTTGGAATTACATTTAACTCTCCAGTCTTAGAACTCAAGTAACTTTAGAAATATTATACTTTAGAACAGTGTCCAGGACACAATGCAGTGCAGTTCAGTGCAGTCACCACCAATCATATACGTGTACATTTAAATTTGACTACTTAAAATTAAATAAGTAAAAAAATCAGTTCCCCAGGTGCTCTAGCCAAACAAGCTCTGTAGCCACATGTGGCTAGCAGCTACCCGTTCAGACAATGCAGAGAACATTTTCATCTTTCTAGAAAATTCCATGAGATAGTGCTGCTGTAGTCTGCAGAAGTCAGAGTCTCTTAGAAAATTAAGACATTAAATTATAAGCTTTCATCCATCTAAGTAAGAATTTAGGGTCCAGACAATACTCAAAATTAAGGCCCAGGGACATATTACAAACCCATTTAGCTAATTTTCCCACCACAATCGTATTCATCATCATTGTGCTCATTCCAAGTAGTTGGTGGTCAGTAAAGCCAGGTGTCTTTCAAAATGCAATCCATTCCTGGCAGGTAAGTGGATCCAAATTAGAGCAGCATCTCTTTCTTTAGGGAAGCTTTGCATATGAGAAATGACCATGTGGTTTTCAAATATGTGATGAAAACACCTCCAGAAAGTGGGCCCCGACAAATTCCCAGGTCATTAGACAGACTCTAAAACAGTAGCTCACTTCTGTACCTTCCCGAACACAAGCAAAGTGCAAAATAAAACATGAGGCCCCCACACATCAGGAGGCAGTGCCCAGTGTTGACGTGGCTGACAGCCTTCACTTCTTGCAGCACTGCCCACAGGGGTGGATGCTAATATCAGACAGTGAACCACAACAGGGGGGTCGTGTCCCATTATATTGCATCCTAAAAGCAAAGACACTGTCCATATCCAGTAAGTCTTCATACGAGGAACACTGAGCAATGTAATGACGGTTCCCCTCAAAGCACATTTTATTTAAAAAAAAAAAATCTTTCATACATAATTTTTATTTTTGTTTTTTTCCTCTTGTATCAGCTTTTGGAGAAAGGGCATTCTCTTGAATCATAGTTCAGTTCTATGAGGACACTTATATAAGTGGTCAGAATATTATGGTCCAAGTTGCAGAGGTCTAGTTTAATTACTAAAAGAAAGGCTGTGAATCTTGAGAAGTGAATATTGCATGTGTATCTCATAGGTTGGCCCCCTCAGATGCCACTTTTCTGGCCGGGCAGGTAATTCCAGCCGAGGTGAACATGAGCATTTAAAAGGAAGGCATATCAGTGGGCTCTCGCTTTCAGGCATCAAAAAGACAAAGCCGATGCGACGTAATGAGACTGGCTGGGAGTCTGGCCATCATGCGGGAGGACGTCCCAGCCTCAGAGCTGAGTGCCTCCCAGGTGCCCGATCGGATGCACAGTTGAAGCCTCAGGGTGACACTCCATAATGCACAAATGATGTCTCCTGAGCTTTGAAAGTATGGAGGCAGAAGTCATGAAATGCTTGTTTCTGCTAAAGGAAACTCAGATTGTGCAAGACTGCATCTGGCCAATCCTACTGGGCAAGCCAGGAAAGTAGGGGAAGCCTTCAGACAATGGACCAACGAACCAAATTGATGGGCTGCACAGAACTGTTTAGAGTTTCCTCAAAGGTTGCTGTACGTGGCCTCAGAACAGTAATTTGTGCTTCTCTTACACTTGATACCTAGAGCTTCTCACTGGCAGTAATAGGTTCTCCTGCTCCAGCAAATAATCCCTAAAAAGCCGGGCCATGTTGTCCAGTACAAAGATGCTGTCCTTTCTGTTACCAGAGGGTATCACATAGCCAGTAGATCTAAAACTTGCACCATGTTGTCCAGATACCAATTTTACAAAGAAAAGAAGCATGAAGATCAGCAGTTCAAACACAATTTTGGACCGTAAAAGATGGCAACTATTTAGATAATCTGGGGAAATCTTTTAATAAAATTATTTACGTTGCATCATAGGAAATTTATCTCTACGGTTGACATTTGATTATTTCCCAAAAAGACTGATACAATCTGCAATCATAGAGATTTCAATGTGTCAGATCATTAATTTTTAATTGAAGTAGAGTCAGTGTACAATGTTGTGTCAATTCTGGTGCACAGCATAATGCTTCAGTCATATGTGAGCATACATATGTATTCGTTTTCATAGTCCTTTTCATTACAGGGTACTACAAGATACTGAATAGAGTTCCCTGTGCTATACAATAGAAACTTGTTTATGTTAGTTTTATATGTAGTAGTATATGCAAACTTCGGAATTCCTAATTTATCCCTTCCCACCTCTTTTCCCCTGGTACTAATTAATTTTTTAATTAAAATTTAAAATGAGTCCAGGTAAATATTCCATATGGACCAGCATCATTTCCCTGCGCTTTGTTCCCTATCTGATGTTACCAATCCTTGATGAACTGTGACCTCCAACGTCATGATCCCTCCAGTTTTAATACTCTTCATTGTGGTCTTTCTTGAATCCTTTTCTATTTTCTTCTTCATATTTTATTATTTTGAACATAGGAATTGTTATATTTAGAAAGTTGGAAATGGAGGCCCAGAAAATGATGTAATTTACGCAAGATTGCACAGCTAAAAATAATGAAAGATGGCATGAGTGTAGGTCCTCTGACGTCACATCCGCTGGCCTCTCAGGATACCATGCTTCCTCTCCAATGGTGGCAGCTCTTTTACACAAATCACCTTGCCTCGCAGCTTATCTGAATAAGATACGTGTGACCTTATGTTTGCCAAGAAGGGAAAAAACAGCAACAGTCACAACAGTGGAAGGTGAGGGTGCAGAACCTCCCACGATGATGGCGATGCTATCGAGAGGCGGTGCACGTGGGCGTGTATGCTGGTGGGAGAGGCGTGTGGAAAGAGGGCTCCTTCAGGGACAGCACTACTTGATATTCAGGTAGAGTCACGTAATCCTAGAACTAGAAAGAAATCTTAGCCCAAATCTCTCGTTCCATAGAGGTGGATGAAATGACATCACGTACAGTTAGATATTATCGATGTTAATATTTAAATGCAGATATCCTAACACATTGTGTGTTTTTCTCCACTTGCATCAGAATAGCAATGCAGATTATCCAAATATTCAGACGCCAGGACAATGGGAGAAAAGGGAAACTATTCTTAAACTGGATATTAAAGCTGTCCTAAAAATGTCTAGATTTTAGAATCTAGTTTCCTGAGATGCACTTTCCAGTATGGTAGCCATTAGTCACATGTAGCTATATAAATTTAAAACAATTAAAATTAAAGAAAGTTTAAGATTTTGTTTCTTATTCCTGCTAGCCACATTCCCTACGCTCATCGGTTACATGTAGCTAGTGGCTACCATATTGAATAGTGCAGATTTTAGAACTTTACCCTCATTGCAGAAGGTTTTGTTGGACAACACTGATTTGCTTCTAGAGTATGCCATTCTCTGAGCCGTGACCATTGTTTGGCTTTCCCAGCAGCATCCATAGACCTAAATGCACCATCAAAAGCCATTCAACTTTATTAATTGCACATGTTGCCCACCACCACTTAAAAATCATAATTAGGAGGAAAAGGATAAACTCCCCAGAAGAAAACAGGTTAGATTGTTCATACAGTAGGGTCACAACACGAGGCATCTGCTGCTGCCATCGTCACAGCGCTGCTTGTCACTCAGCTTCCTGAGTGAGAAAAAGGAGAAGCTAGGAGAGGTAAGGGCTGATATCCAACAGTACAATTGCACTGCGAAGCGAATCAATAACGTTATCCTACAGCTATGTAAACAGGTCTGGGGAAAGGATGAATATGAAAATTACATGAAATGGGAAGTTTTATTTGAAAACAGCAACAGCAACAAAACCAAGTGTCCCTTAGGAACGTCTGTGTTTGTGTGACGTGTATGGAGGAGTCTATCCGAGTAAGTCTCACAGGAGCGCAGTGTGATCCGTCCGCACATTTTCCAGTCCCTCGTAATTCAGATTTTGGTTTTGTTTCAGATCAATGGTGGAGAGAAGCGGCCCGCCTCTGACATGGGGAAAAAACCAAAAACCCCCAAAAAGAAGAAGAAGAAGGACCCCAACGAGCCCCAGAAGCCTGTGTCTGCCTACGCGCTGTTCTTCCGCGACACTCAGGCCGCCATCAAGGGCCAAAATCCAAATGCTACCTTCGGTGAAGTCTCCAAAATTGTGGCTTCGATGTGGGACGGTTTGGGAGAAGAGCAAAAACAGGTAAGAAAAGACGCAGAATGGAGTGAATCAGCACGATCTGAAAAGGTGTGTGCGTTCTAAAGGAGGGACCTCCGAGGACAATGGGTAGATGCTGCAGATGCTAGAGCCGAGGCCGAGCATGCGCCCCGTCAGAGCCAGACTGCAGGGAGCTCTGACCTGATCTTATGTTCCTTTCTTGCTCTGTTGTAAATAGCACGTTAGTGCCTTTGTTCCCACGTTTATATAGTGCAGTTACTTTTGGAAGGATTTTTCCACGTCCCAGCCAGGATTACATCATTCCTTAATGCTGGCAGTGCGATCACAAAGGCTGAAAAAACACGAGAAGTATTTTGAAAACTGTCCGCCCCTCTCTTCAGCATTTGCTATTTACTCTTTTGTCATTGAAACTCCCTTTGCTACATGAACTTCAGATTTAAGGCTCTCTCCCTGCAGCCATTCCCTAAAGACCAGCGGGGTAGGTTATTCAATCCCACCTGTACCATATTTCCAAGCTGGATTAGATGCGACCAGATGCCTGGTTGCTTCCTTCTGTGGTGGATTGCCGTGGTGTGACCAAGGACCATGCGGGGGGCTGGGGGGTGCAGGGGCACGTGAGACACTTTGCAGCTCAGCCATAGCATAAGTAGCCCCGAAGGTCTTAAGGAGGATGGGAATCTTGGAGTTCAGTACGTAGGTGTAACCCACCCCGGCAGAGAAGCAACATGGAGCCCAGATTTCTAAGCCAGGCAGCAGACTGCCGTTGTCACCCTCTAGAATTTCATTGTCATGAAGACAAAATTAGACAGGCCTCATCATTAATGTTCAGTTACTGGAACGTCTAGGTAGATGCAGCTTTAGCTGCTGCAGAATATTGACGTGTGTTAATGATGGACTCGTCTCATGTCTGATTATCAGTGGAGACCTTTACCTCTTCTCATCTGGTCCAGGGAAGCGTGTAAGAAACAGGAAGCTTCAAACCTGTATCCGTCTACGAGTACCTACGTACTGTGAATATATGTCAACATCTATAATGTATACAGTGTTTTCTATGTTTAAGAACACGTATACATGACTTATCTCATCTGTTCTACTCATTTCTCGTAGATTCTTTAAATTTTGCCAATTATGAAATGGGGCCAGATAGGGAAATTCATTCACTTTTTTCACGTTTTTACTTAACAATATTTGTTGAGTGTGTACTCCATGCCCCAGGCACTGTTCTAGACACCAGGTACAGCAGAGAATGAGATGGGGTCCCCATGCTGGTAAACGGCTTGTCTAAGGCTACACACCATGACCGGAACTTATCTCTCAACTTACAGCTCTTTTCTAACAAATCCATGAAATCAGTGAGAGTTGTAATGGTACAACCAGTTGCTAAGGAAACATAGAACCTCCCCCCAGTTCTCTCCAGCCCCCTTTTCTGTCAACCAAAGCCGTCTTTTACAATCTGCAATCTACACATTTTCTTACACCCTTTTCAAGACTGCGGGCCCAGGGGAAAGGCTTCACAGGAAAGCACAGCCCCCCCCCCCCCCCCCCCCGGTGGAGCCCTGCCCTGCAACAGTTGTCTTCAAGGGCAGAAAACACACCACTGGAATGTTCTCTGTGCAAGCAATTAAAATACTCATTTCCCTATGAAAGGGTAGTTGACATATTTTGTGAGTTTGTTGAAAACCTGGTAGATAGAGCTGGTTGAGGATTTTCAACCTGGTTTCTATCCTGACTCAGATCAGTTTGCTCTCATTCTCAAAGCTGAGGTGTGGCGTCCCGCCAATGCTGGGCATTCAGGGTGGAACTGGACAGTGGCTCATCCCTCCACTTGGCAGAGCTTCGAAGACTGAGAAGCTAAGTGCGCGTCCACCAGGAATCCCAGCCCATCCCTGTTGTCTCTGTTTATACCCATGATGCCTCCTGGCTCCACCCATGACCCAGGCGCCAGGACGTACCTCTCTCCCCAGTACGACCCCTGCATGTATTCCTGGACAGGGACCAGGCTTCACTACTGTCAACTCTTTGGCTTTGTAAGATGAAATTTCACAGAAGAAACATCCAGAAAGTGCATACCCTCCCTAGGGATTGTGGCGGCAACTCTTGGGCATCAGCAGACAGACGCGATTCCCTTCTGAAGACTCAGCCCCTCTTCCTACCCCGGGCTCACCGGCAGTGCCGATCCAGGGCTCCTCTGGGCTCCTCTGGGCTCTTTGCTCTGTCAAGTTTGATTGTGAGAAACTTCAGTTGCCATTGCCACCACCCACCCCACTCCTCTTGTCTATCTTCCTGACCCCAGATACCTCTCCCTAATTATTTCCCACCTTCACTAGAGGGACTTGCATGGTAAGGCCCACGGTTAAAAGGGAGAGGCCTGCAAAGCTCTGCCCTAGCCCACAATCAGTCCTCTACGTGATCAGTATTCACAGTCCACACCCATGTTTCTGGAGGAAAAGAATAATGTTCTTATGATGAAAATTGGGTACTTCCTCAACGCAACAGATACAGAGCTGCAGGTTTTCCCACAAATTCAGATATAACACTGTCTTTTATTTTTATTATAGCAAGAGGGGAGCACTGAGATCCTATGCCCCATGTTTTGCTCTGATCAGATGAGGCATTTACACGCCCAGAGAATATGAGAGTCCCTGTTCTTGACGAACATGTTAAAAAGGGAAATTACTCCCATTCTCCTATTCTGCCTCTCAAAGTTGGGGCTGGAAAAAAAAATGTTGCATATATTGAAGGCAGTGAAATGGAATTTGAGCTATAAATGTAGCTCAAATATCATTTTATTTTTACTTGAAATAGTAAATAGTTTGCTTTTAAGTGGGAAGGAAAAAAATTGCAGCTGGACTTTTCTAAAGGAGGTAGGATCACAACTATGGTGCCATAGGTAAGGCTCTGTAATCATAAAGATGTGATGACAAAGCATTTTCCTCATCCTCTGTTGTTTCAGACTTAGTAAGTAACTTGTGATGAGTCTGTCTTTAGGTTCTTTCTTAATGGAAATCGTTAAGGGGGTTTTTGGAGAATTTGTTTTATAAACAAGGATGGAATTATAAAATAGTTGGCGTTGTATAACTCACTGGGTATTGTAAAGCAATTTCATAATCAAAATCCAGTTGTTAAAAAAAGGTTATACTAAGATAATTTTTTTAATCTGAATAGAAATAACTATCTTTTTCTTTTACTAAGAAAAACGTTAATATTTTAACATTTGAGCACCTTTACCAAAACCAGGGTATTGGAAGCAGTCTTTGGTCAGTTGAAAATGGTTTGTTTCCATGCCTTATGCTCCTTGGACTTGACAAGGGTTCAGCATCGCTTAGCCTTTCCTCTTAAAAGATGATCTCGCTTGATAAAGAGGATGAAACTGCAGAGTATGCCAGAAAGGATGGGTTCTGACGCATACAAGGCCATCCAGGGACGAGCAGAGAGTGGGTCAAATGATGACAAAAGGGACCCGTGGCATCAGCTGCCCCGCGGCGGGCCCTCCCCTAACAGTTTGTGCAGGGATTGCCCGCGAAGCGAACACGCCTGCCTGGAATGCCCACTTGGGCATCAAGAGAATTTCAACAAAGTATCCAAGAGCGGTATTACAGTGTATTACCGCCTGTTCTCTCCTTTTATGCTGACTCACTGTGCCAGTGCGATAGACCTCTGTTTCAAACGTAAACTAATTGTACTTTTCTCTCACTTAATATTACAATTGGGAAGCACCACTATGTATTTTTAAAGGAATGTTGTCGGAGCCGATTGGAGGCAGCCCATTAAACTTCAAAACTGAGGACCGATGCGCGTGCTCCGGAATCGCCCCACGTGGTGCCGCTGGCGGCGTGCAGGCAGCCGCTTCAAGTAGAAGGCGAGGATTTCATGCGCCACGATTGTTCAAGACTCCGGTTGTCATAATAGCCCACAATTATGAACAGCCACAAATATAAACACAAACCAGGGAAAATGGACAAAATTATCGATGACTTATTAGGGGCTCAGAAAATTACAATGTTTAAGGAAAAACAGCTATTAGTGAGATTACAATGGAATGCGTTCTTGCCAGCCAGAGGAGCAGCGCGCACAGCGCTCTGTGTGCGTCTGCCGCGTGCTTCCTCGCTGTGCTGCGCAGGCGGGGATTGGAAGCCACTGCAGAAGGGGTGATCCCTATTTTCAGAATCCATGGTGAGGGAGAAACCAAATGTGCTTTGGTTTCTGTGAAGGATCTCTCAAAGAAGAGAAATCAAAAGGAAGCTGAAAGAAGTGATACAAATCCTCCAGGAACACAAGACCTCCCTTAGGGATCGTTCCTACCAAAGCCACCGAGCAAAAACGTCACATATCCGAGATCGCTCCATGTTAATGCTTTAGAAGATGGTGCTGCATCCGGAATGGGAGCCGAATTGTGTTTGGGATTCCAACCAGAGGTTTTAAATGCTAATGAATCGTTAAGACAATGGAGAGCCCTTTTCGGAAGCATACTAAGTTCTTTTAAAAAGGCACCAGATGGAGAAAGGGAAATAAACCCTAAGTGTGGCTGTGATGTTGGCCTTTGCTACTAATCTTTCACCGCCTGGAACCTACAGAGAAAGAAAAGTAATAACGTAACAAGGTCACGCCCTTTATATTAGACTCCTTGGAGTTTCAGCAGCCCTCGGCATCTTTTTTTTTTTTTTTTTTTTTTTTAAATGAGAGTCCAGCTAAATTTCCTGTCTCTCCCCACTGTTTCTGGATTCTCTGATTCTGGTCATCGAAGTCTGGGATCTGAGTCCACAGTGACAACAGAGAGCAAATCTGACCCATTAAATTAAAGAGTCCATCCAGCTTTGGAGCAAAAGGGATGGATCCAAAGCGTTGTAAAGCATTCCTGGGTCCTTTTTAGCCATGGAAAGTGCACTCTTAAGTGGGAAAGGAAAGTCACCTTAAATCAGAACCAGATGTGAATGACTAAATGAACCTTAAGTTCCTAATTGGAGACACAGTTGGGCTGTAATACATTTAGCAAATTACAAACAAAATGTTCTTGTTTACATTACATTAAATGGCTTTAAAGCTTCAGCCAAAGAGCTAAATAAACATGCTGTTAGGCTAAAAATGGACTGGAAGGTCTGTGCAGAGTTTGGTGTGTTCGGGAGAAACCACAGCCCACGGTGCCCAGGGAGCGTATTTCTGTAAATGCAGCCCTGTCGTGGGAGGGGAGCGTGGATTTACCTCGAGAACCAGAGCCTAATGAGCAGATATCACTTGCAGGGAGACGGTTTGAATATGGTAACATATGCCTTCTTTCAGGATGCATAATTCATATCCAGGGATATTAGCCATAGCAGCTCAGCTCAATAGCAACAGCTCATTATTTTATCCCTCAGTATTTATCCCTATGTTTGACGCCTCCTGAAATTACTGTTAATGTGTTTATATAAGGGCAGATCTGACTCAAGTGCAGAGAATGTAATTTCCTCCTCATTCTTCCCTACTGCTGTGTCCTCTTCCCCTGGTAGAAGTGGCAAGTGTAAATAGTTAATTTGCTTCAATTATGAGCCTGTCCTGCTAAATTAGAAGCAGCAGGGATATGAAGAGCCAGAATTATACTTATGAGGCAGCTGACAAATCCTCTGAGCCTACGGAATCCAATCATTTACCCCTCATTGGTGCCCAAACACCCACTACGGAAATGCTGCTGGGCTTCCCCCTCCCCCCACCCCGTATCTTATGATAAAATTTGGATTTTATGTCAACAATACTTAAGGTTAACTAAAATCCTGTTGCACTGTAACATTCACACATGTGTTTATCTTGGCCATTTCCTTATAAACATTATGCATTGCCCCAGTTTTTTTTTTTAAACTAGGAGCAGAGGATGTAGAAAATGATTGTTCATTTAAAACCTGTAGAATGTAAGAAGTTTCTATTCATAAAAACTTGAGACAGCGCTTTCTAAGTGAAGTAAGCCAGAAAGAGAAAGAAAAATACCATGTGATATCAGTCATGTGTGGAATTAAAAAAAGAAAAGAAGACACTAATGAACTTATCTACAAAACAGAAATAGATTCACAGAGAGGCAGCAAGGGGAGATCTCATGCAGCCAGGAGGAACCAATGCATAAACAAAGATGGCTCTTAGACATCAGATCAATCTGATTACATATAACACGTATTGTGTGTATGTGTATCGGTATGTAAATATATGTGATTATGTGTGTATATATAGAGATATATAAAATTCCTGACACAAAAAATGCACACAGGAGAGGCATATTTTTAATGCCTTTCTTTTATTATGTAGCTTTACTACCTCACACCATGCAGGGACATAATAGATCCCCTCAGTATTTTGTTAAGTGTAATTGAACGTCACCATAATCACCCCAGTCATCCTCATTTAATAAGTTGACAGATATATTTTGCAGCCATTTTTCAGACAAGGAGCTTGCTTCTGAGACCTACCATTCCAGAAATAGGTCACACCCTTACTGTGTAGGCTATTCAGATGCATCTGATGGGTCCTGAAAAGAATCGATAGCAAGATTTGTGTCGCATTGTATAATATCTTCAATACTCTGAATGCTACTTTATAAAGTTCTTTGAGTTCTGGAATGCTTAAGAAACGCTGAGCAAGTTACACAAATGGAAATTTAACTGCATTTGAGGACCGAGTTCTGTATGAAACACAGATGCACTTGCTCTAAATGTCCTAAATAACACAGCATTGAAAGATGCTGCAAATGTTAATTTCTCAAGGACATGACAGGGGGTTGTGATTAAATTTTTATTCCTTATATATAACTATCTCTAAGCTTTTTCTATAAATATGAACTTAAAAGGGGGGGACTGCATTTGAAGTTAACGAAAAAGAAAAATGCCTTCTAGTTTTAATTTTATGGTGTTTGAATAAAATCCAGAATTGGAAGAATTATGGTTTTTCTTATTATTACTGTAAAGAGTTGGTTTGAAATAAACTATGACTAGAGATTAACTAAGAGCCAGAGCAGAAAAGAAGGAAGGAAGAAGGAATTAAGTGGTATTTATAAGATTTTACTTTTCTGTATAAGTTAGATGGATCATTTGAGGAGGGAGCAGAAAGTAAAAAAAAAAAGGCAAAGTGACAGGTTGTATTAGAATTTTTTCTATTTGAGTGCATCATATTCAGATGCTAAACTGCTGATTTTAATTAGAGATTATATTAGCCTATAAAAACACATATACATGCTGGTATTTAGAGCATTTAAAAAATGATTCAGTGAATCACTAGATTACATGAACGGAATCTGGATTCTCTGGAATTGCAATTTGATGTCTGTTTTAGTTTAGCCACTGAGATGCAATCCTTAGATAGGATATGGTAGCTTTCTTAGAATAACAAACCACAGCACATAACTAAGTTAGGACAGGATGAATTCAAAAGTGTTTGGATGAGCTGGGGAAAATGATAAATGATGTATTACGATTTTCAAATCCTCATCTGGCCAACCTTGCACTTTATTTCAAACAGCTGTAGACCATTTGGAAGCCATTTTGTAGCTCAGCTGAGTACTAATATTTACTGTTATGAATCACATATCTTTAAAATATTTGTCTTTCCCTGAGAGAGAGAAAGACCGTTTCTTTCCCAGACTCAGCTTGGACGTAAATCAGACCCATCTTCCTAGGCTAGAAGGTTTGATCATTGCAGCGGGCTGGTCATGGCCAAACACAGTCAACATCATCTTTGGTTTCTGCAAGCAGAAGACCCTCTCCATCCATGAACAGAGCTTTGAAACGTTTTTTAGGAACTTTTTACTGATGATTTTAAAACATCTGTTCTGAAGTAGGAATTTAACTTTTTTTTTTATCATTTTCTCATACATTTGAGGTCCTCCTTCAGACATTTCCATCAAATATAGAATTCATTAAGAATCCTGTGCAATTTTAGAGGGTAGCTTCCTGAAGACATACAGGGTGTGTGATATTTGAGCCATTAGGTAGTTCTCAAAGTTGGAGGTTCTAAATTACCGTAGGGGAAACCACCTCAGATTTTAATTCTAATCTGGGCTTCCCACCACACACACCCTTTAAACACAATTACAGAACTACACCTCCTGAAATTACCACCCTTTGCATCCTCCCTCTGAACATCTGCTGCTATTCAGCGAAGAGCGGACCCATCAATCCATGTAATGTGACGTGATGAGTTTACTCTTTTCTAAAGTGGTATTTAGGCGCTCGCACTAGGATCCCACGTAGCCAATCATCAATGCCGACAGGGAGCCATTTGTGGGAAACAGGACGCTCGCGATGCTAGTCAGGGATCCCGTAACGACATCGATCTCCCCGTGAAACCAGAGGGCACATGTTCAGCCTGAAACGCACTGAGTTAACCACCTTTCTCTCGCAGTGGTTAATCAACAAATTTCAGGAAAGTTAACACCTTGTGGGATGTTAACCACCAGGAGCCCTCCCGTAGTTACAGTGTTGCGGTTTCAATAGAAACCGAACACAAGAAAGATGAGAGATGCTACAATCAGACCGCCTGGCAACACCGTCTTATCTGTGCTGCCTAGAAAATGATGCTTTGGGCAATACTATGGACCCAAGTGTGTTACATTTGCCTTGGGAAGCTAAATGAACCCTGGTTAGCTGCCTGGGGGTCACTTGGAATAGCATATTAATTTTAAAAAAACATGATAGAAATGTTTTGAGTACGCAAATGCATACTACCATCAGAGATATTTTTGCTAAATATTTGCTTGCAAATCCTGAATAGGACTTCTGTCTGTGTGGGAGAAAAAGCCTCTCGAAACAGTTTTAAGGTGTTAAAAGTAAATGTAAACATTGTCAGTTTAAAGTCATTAATTATAAATTATGTCTTGGAGGAGAGATTGGAGGGAGGACTACAAACAGAAATCTGTCTTTGAAGAAAGAAATAAATCAATAAAAAGCAGGAGGGCTCTGTGTTTCTGATTGTGGCTGAACCAAAGCGTGCAATATACATGGATCATACTATTGAAAGACATTTGCTGTAATTTAGTGTTTATTTGTTTTCATGTATGAATTTCTAAAAAAGGATCTGAATTTGATGTCTAATACTTAGCTCAGTAAATTTAGAATTCTCTTGTAATTGAACCAAAGGATTAATGGGCTTTGTACTAAAAAATTTCTTTTAAGTTTCTTTAGTTGCATATATTGTAAAGATGACACAATGATTATATAATATGATATGAATTCTTAATTGACTTATTATAATTGCCTCTTATTATAACAGAATGCCAAATATGAAAGACTAGGCTGAAGATCTCCCTAAGGAGAAACAATTAGCACATTCATTTCATAGGGTCCTTTATAATTCTGTTGACAAGTTTACTCATTTGTTTACCTTAAGTAAAATGTTCCACTTTAATTAAAATATTCATGAGTAAGTAATATTTCTCACACCTTGAATTTCACAGCTGGGGACTGAGCTCAGCAAACCACCCTCCACATCAGAAACCATAAATTGACCTCTGCCACTGACTTTGGCAGATCTTTGGTCTTTAGACATAATCTACATTTAACTACTCCTGACTAAGTCTATAGCCACTTCTCCTGCTGATCTATGTCTGGTTTCAAGCTCAGCATTACAGTTATTAGCCAAGCCTCATTCTCTGCTGTAAAATTCAAGATGCAGGAAATTTAAAATAGTCTTACTGATGAAAATACATTCAAAGAATGAATGAAAAGATTTTGTTCTTTAGGGCTGATTTCAAAAGATTGACCAAAAAAAGACCCTAAAGCCCTGAAAGGATCAATTTAATGGTAGCAGAGCCCCGTGAAGATTCACTTTGCTAACCATTCATTTTGACTCTAATGACTTTTCTCTGTTTAACTAAGCCACGTGACCTTTGGCCTCCCAGCACGTCATTATTCAGTACTTTTGCTCAGTTTAGGATGATTTTACTTTTGTTTGCAAGATGATGTCCTCTGCAAAATGAAAAGCCTCTGTAAACTGCAATTCCACTCAGAACACTTTTGCCTTTTCACACCGAGGCATCTACAGACCTGGTCCTTGCAGGGTTTTCATGGAAAGGGTGTGACCAGAGCAAGCACCGCACACACGCGGTCCTCGGCCGCTCGGGGTCCCCCGTCCATCCCAAATGTGACTTTAACTGCCATCACCGACTCCTGCTGCTCTGAGAATAGAACTTCAAGGCACGAAATTTTGAAAGAGTGATGAACCTGCAGACTCCGTATCTGTTCCTTTGATTTACTTACTGGACATAATTGGTCACTGAATTCTGGCCTTGTTTCTGTATTTTGCGTGGAGTGTATATATCCAGATTTGAATGCAGTGTAGAATCATCTGCCCATTTTATAAATACGAATGGCTTCTTTGCTCACGTGTGGTTTCCCTGGGAACCTGCATCAATAGTATCTTTCCAAGCCAACTACCTCCACTCTCAAAGTAACCCAAATAAACCTTTTCATGAGCGTTACACAGAATGGAAAACTCCACTGCTATTAATCTTTTTCTTTTCTAGTCTATTGCCATGTTTCTTAAAAATGTGTTTTGGTAAGAAAATACAGTCTTTGGGGAGATATATATTATCACATTATATACATGTGTGCATGTGCGCGCACACCCGCAATTATCATTCTCCGTTGTACCCCTCTGGAAACAAAAGCAGATGCACTTTCTAATTTAAGATTCTTTGTTGTTACAGGTCTATAAAAAGAAAACAGAGGCTGCAAAGAAGGAGTACCTGAAGCAACTGGCAGCATACAGAGCCAGCCTTGTATCCAAGGTAACGGGCAATCGTGTGGTCTGTGACGGAGTGTGGCCATCTTGCTGCAGACAATGATGGCCATTTGGAAGCATAAAAGATTATGTTAGCATTTCTGCACAATCTTATTTGCTGAAAAAGAACAAGTAAATTCTAAACAAAGCTGTATGTTATACAAATATTTGTTCATACCTAAAGGACCAGAGCAGCATCCACTGGCCTTATGTGCTACGCTGCCTGCCTGTGGGTTGTTGGTCTGAGGGTTGGTCACAGTGCATTGTTAATCCTGAGCCAGCCTTCTGTTTCACCAAGTTCTGCCACCATGACCCCGACTCGATCCCATTGCTCTTTGCTAAGGAGATGCCAACTGTCTTCAGTTTTGGCCTCATTACAACATCGTAAGGATGTAAAGCGGCCAAAACGAACAAATGAAAAAAATGCATCATTTCATTTGAAAATGAAAACACCACTTTAAAATATTGTATGCATTAGCCTATCTCAAACACAAATCCTTTCTGTTAGAAACACTCGCATTAACTCTGATGTCGGGTTATTAAAGCTGTAATTCCTCTTGTAGATTCTCAGGGAGCTCACCTCACAGAGACAGGGCTGCAGATGTGAGAACTGGACACTGTGTCATTTAAGTCCAAATGTGGCTGCCACTTGGCTCAGTGTGGCGTGAGGCTCTGGGCTTCATTCTATGCACCCACGAAAAATACTTTCTCTTCTATCCACAAACGTCCACCCCCTTCTTCCAACAATTCTAATTATATAAAATAGTTTTTATTGAGGACAATAGATAATGAATGTATGATGCATAGAAGAAAAAGGAGCACTAAATCCACAAGGCATAAGAGATCCCAGGACACTGTTGGTCTAACGCAACTTTATGTTCCACAACTAAGATACGACATTGTGGGAAAACTTCACATTTATTTTTTAACCTTAAAATTTCTAGCTCATCTGTGCTATCTCACTACAGATCTCACACTTTCTAATTTTTCCAGCTAGTTTTGAAGCTATTTATATTTTCTGCTGATACCATTTCACTTTTCTGTGTATTTACAGAATTCACAGCACATATATAAAATTATAGCAAGAAAAACAGTGAGGTACAAAGTCTTAGATCCATCCAGCCATTGGGTGATGTAGTCACTTGATATTATTCAGATTAATATGCCCAAAATGTTAGAGGACATATGAATTCTTCTTATTTCATCCGAGATAAGTTTCTTTTTGAGCATTTTAAATAGAAGTTTTAGTCAGAACATTTTACGTACAAGAAAATCAGTGCACACACTCTCAAACCCAATGCAAAGCAGATTGCCAGGATGCTGCAACACTGACTAAGCCCTTTACTTGCAAAACGAGTGTCCTCAGATTTGCTCTTGGCTGCAACTTTTCTTACTATTCATTCTCCGAGTTGCAACCCTCCATATACGGCAATTTGTATAAATGCTGCGAACTGCCATTTCTACATTTAAAAAAACCAAGCGCTTTCTTTCCAGCTTACTCTGTTGTTTTTCATCTCTCTGGCAGTAGGGATTTTGCCGGAGCGGTTGAATGTCTATTTATGTACAAGTATCTATTGTATGTGCACAAATTGAAGAAAAGTTATGAACACCCTCTCCAGGTTAGAAAGATGGTTCCCTGATGTTGTATGTGGTTGGGATATTTGCAATATAACCTTGCAGGCACATGCAGAAAATTTACCAGCCTGCCCGCCGACTGCACACAGAAACATATGTAAAAACCCATTTCTTTCCCATTTAAAATTATCACAAGGAAAATAACAGCCATTCATATTTACACAAGTATTTTTCCATGTTATAATCTTAGTATGTTATAAATTATTTCCCTATTCTGGAAGACCTGAAGGTGCAGTTGTAAAGTGCTGCTTGCCAATGATACAGTTCCAGGTCACCCCAGGGTGCCAGCCAAGCTCCCTCTTTCCCGTTCACTCATTCACATGCTCACTTGGTGAATTTCCCTGGGCGGGGGTCTGTGCCGAGCCCTGGGCCAGGCTGGGAGGACGCGGTGGAGAACTGGCAGGTTCGTCCCCTGCACTTAAAGAGCTTTCTCTCCAGTCTGGGGAGACCACTAGTGAAAACATAAGTTAGTAAAAATGACCGAGATCTTTGTGAATCGAAGCTTTCTGAAGGAAACAAAGCAAGGCATCTGATCGGGTGGTCTGCCGAGCCCTCTTTGAAGGGTGACACTGGAGCTGAGTGCAAGGGAAGACAGAGGGACACAGAGGGCGCCTGGGACGGAGCCCGCCGGGCAGCAGTGCAGCAGGTGCAGGCACGGGGGACAGAAATCCCTCCTTGGAGTGAGAGGAGGTCGGTGTGGCTGGAGTGTGGTTTGAGATGGAGCTGGGAGGGTGGGCAGCAGCCCAGCCACGAAGGCCTTGCAGGGCCTGGCAAGGAGCCAGGCTTGATTCTCTGTGCAGCAGGACACCCCCGAACGGGCTTCCGCAGGGGGTGACTTGATCGGGCTTCTGTGTTTAAGAGATAACTTTATGTGAATGACTTCACTCAGCCCCCACGCCCTATCCTCAAAGTAGGCTTGATGGTTAACAATCCACCAAAGAGGAAGAGTTTCACGCAGGTAACAAGTGCCCGGGCCCGGAGCTGACCTCCACCTCCCTCAGTCCTTGTGCTGGGCCCTCCTGCACCTGCTCCTGCCAGCGTGCTCGACCTGCTTCCATAGCACACCCCCCGCCCCGCAAGTCAGGGTGGAGCACCGGCGTCTTCTCTTCTAAGGCCACTTAAAGCACGTTTGTGTTACAGTATTATGTATTTTCAGGTGTACAGCAAAGTGATTCAGTTATATATAAATATTTTCAGATTATCTTCCATAATAGGTTATTACACGATATGGAATATAGTTCCCTGTTCCATATAGTAAATTCTTGTTGCTTTTCTGTTTTGTTTAATAGTTTGGGTCTGTGGATCCGATAAATCTAATTTTTCCACCCCCCACTCCCTTTCCCCTTTGGTAACCATGAGTTTGTTTCTGTGAGTCTGTTTCTGTTTTGTGTATAGATTTGTATTATTTTTTATATTCCACATGTGAGTGATATCATGTAACATTTGTCTTTGTCTTTGTCTGACTTACTTCACTTAGTATGATCATCTCTAGGTCCATCCATGTTGCTGCAAATGGTGGTATTTCATTTTTTTTTTAGTATTTTATTATTTTTTATAGCTGAGTAATATTCATTGTGTGTGTGTATGTGTGTGTGTGTGTGTGTATATATATCTCACACCTTTCTTAAACTAATCATCTGCTGATGGACACTTAGGTTGCTTCCATGTCTTGGCTGTTGTAAATAGTGCTGCTATGAGCATTGGGGTGCAGGTATCTTTTCCAATTAGAGCTTTTACCTTTTCCGGATATATGCCCATGAGTGAAATTTGCTGGATCATAATGTAACTCTATTTTTAGTTTTTTAAAGAACCTATACTGTTTCCAGTTTACATTCGTACCAACAGTGTAGGAGGGTTCCCTTTTCTCCACACCCTCTCCAGCATTTATCATATGTAGACTTTTTGACGATGGCCATTCTGACGGGTATGAGGTGGTAACTCACTGTAGTTTTGATTCGAACTTCTCTCATAATTAGCGACGTTGAGCGTATCTTCTCCTGCCTGCTGGCCATCTGGATGTTTTCTTAGGAGAAATGTCTGTTTAGGTCTCTTGCCCATTTTTGATTACTTTTTTGTATTGAGCTGTATGAGTTATTTGTTTATATGGGTATTAACCCCTTGTCAGTTTGCGAATATTTTCTCCCATTCTGTAGGCTGTCTTTTTGTTTGATGATGGTTTCCTAAGGTCACTTTTGTCGGTGAAATACTGCATTAGCCAAAGCACTGTGTCCGTCTCCTAAGTTCTTGCTGGCAACTTCGGTGTTGCCTCCGGGGCTACATATTTTGGTATCAGGTTTCTATGCCATGTATTTGTTTCACCCCATAAGGCGTGGCGTCCCTAGGCCAGCAGCCCTTCCCCTCGCTGGTGTGCGGCCATGTCAAGTCTGCTGCTTCTCGGAGCTTCCACTCCAGGCCACACTCTGCATCCCAGCCCGGGCTGCACGACACCTGTTCCTTGTCAGGCACAGGCGTGGTGCCGAGAGCCGGAAGATGAACACAACAGATCAAAGTAGAATGTTTCGTGGTGCTTGAGAGGTTTGAAACGATCCTCTAAAATTAACTGCTTCTTACGGAACATAATCAAAAAATAGAGACAGCCAGGGAATGTTGGCTCCACCTGTGAGACTGAGTCATAGGATTAGCAACGCTCCTTTCCTTTCAATGATAACATTTTTAGCTTAAATGTACTTTATATTAACACGACTCTATTCCAGCATATTAATTAACACGACTCCAGGCCCAAATAAAGTTGAAATCAACTCAAAATAAAACAGCTCAGTCATAGTAGATGAAATGTTCTAACCTTCTCATCTCAGAAGGACAATACTGACATTCTCGGATGGACACTGAATTTTTTTCAGTAATAACACGAACGCACAGGGCACTTGGCTATCGAGTAGCTTATACGTGTCCCACGCTGTGCTTGGCATTTTATATCTGTTCCATTCATCATCACAACAACCCTACAAAGTAAGATCTCACCCCATTTTCTGGACAGCTTCTAGGCAGACAGACTGAATGCCTTGGAGAATCTGAGACTCAGGAGAGGCTGGCAATGGCAGGGGAGAACTCACAGTCCTCGCCCTCTCGTTCCAAAGCTTGTAGGCTTTCTCTACCCTGAATGATTATCGATATTTCTGTCCTTAGAACTATGATCTCTTGTTATCTTTAATAAAATTCTGGACCAACTCTTGCCTATGAGATGGCCAGCTGTAAAGCTATCCTGGCTTATATGAGACTGGGGCTCGGGGGTGGAGACCCTTGGAGGATGCTGGCGCCTGCAGGATGTTGGGAAGCACCGCTCTGTGCCCTTTTGTTCCAGGTGTGGCACCTGGGCACGTGGAGCCAGTGACAGACCCGCCGAGCACAGGCCACCCCACCATGCAAACACCTGCAAGTTGAAGGAAGCGGAAAAGGGAGCAATGGGTCCTGCAGACACGGTCCAGGTCTGACCTGGAGTGACTCACCTGTTCAGTTTTAGGCTCTAGAATTTAAAGAGAGATTTCGGAGGGAAGAGTCGTAAAAGTGACTGAAAGGGAAGAGGGCAGGAGATAGTAGCAGGGAAGAGGGATTTGAAATGACTGAGCCAGAGAAACACAGACCAGGGCATGTTCGACCCAGAATGGGTATCAGGCTCCCTTCTCCCTGAATCCAGAACGACAGAGACGTCATTTCACACTGGAACAACTCCATCTGAGCAGGGAGCATGACCAGGCTCATGGGTTCTTCAGGCAAACAGTTTCTTTACATTGAGAAATTTAAAAGCAAGAAGCAAAAATGTATAACTAGGTTTGGAGACGGTCTTGAAGGCATCCTCCGCATCTCTGCTTCCACCAGGCACTGAGGCGAGTGCGTTAAGACCCTGGAAAGCACCACCAGTGTCACACCCAGGGCCCTCGAGGGCAGAGACCCAGGCCCTGGGGGCACGTGGGCGAGGGTTCGAATTCCAGGTTGCTCACCTCCTTACTGCTTGCTTTTGTGCACGTTATTCAGCTGTTTCAAGTACCAATTTACTAATGTGTTAAACAGAGCAGTTAGTAGGACCTCCCTCATTAGGTTTCCATGAGAATAAAACAGGAGACTCTCATCAGTGGCATGACTTAGGATCTCGACCACAGAAAAGCACGTAATACCAGCAGTTGTTATTATCACCAGTTTCCTTTGTACTGTTATTGATAGGTGTGCAAAGGACGAGGCAAGTGCTGTGTATGATCGGAGATTAGCTGGATCGTGTTTTCAGCGTCTGCGAGGCTGCTTTGATACAAGGAAATCGTAAAAATGGCATGAAAAGAAGAAAAATTTGCTTCATGCGTACATTCTTTTATAAAGATAAGAAATGATTTAGACATTGGGAAAAAAAACTCATCTACACGGGTTCCTTAAACGAAATGGTCTTGATGAGCCTTTTGTCAAGGCAACTGCGAATAATCCGACGACTGAGAATATCGCCTTCGTGAGGCTACGGCTTCTTGGCTGGAGTGGTTTTACACACCATTTAAGAACATTTTAGTTTGGGCTGTTAAGTAAAGCTTAAGGAAATGTAGTTTTTCCATAGACTGGAATTCCTCGACATGAGTCTAAATTATTATATTGAAAACAATGTGTAACTTTAAAGCAGTTGGAACGGGTTTCATTTTACCATATGGACCAGAATTTATATTCCCGAAATGAGTGTTGCAGTCAAAGGAGTCACCTTGGGAGGTTACAAACTTATTTTATCATTGCTCCCAGGGTTCAAAAGATTTTGGAAACTCCTCTTTGAACCGCACTCAGCAAAAGTTTATGAGCCACGTTAGCAAAATCAATCTTGTTACATTGTTTTCACACCTCATTCTTTTCCCCAAACATCACCCAGATACAACCCACAGACTTGGCTTCAAGTGACTCTTAGCCGTTTCCAAAAATCAAATTCACCAGCAAAAGACAAAGTGCTGTCTAAGGATATGTAAAATGGGGTCCTGCAGGCCCTGAAGAGAATCCTACTGGGAAGTTCCCAAATATTCCAAGGAAAAGCAGCTTTATTGAAATAAAGCATACAGCTTCTCAGGGGCGCCGGCGTGGAAGGAGACAACACTTGGATGAGTATGTTCAGTAAAAGTCATCAGACCCATAACTTGAAGGTCATATGTCAAATATGAGAATTTTGTCTCTACCTTGAGCTGGGATGCCCAAACTTACAGAGGACAATGGAAACTTCTTTTTAATGTACAGTATAGGACAATATTGAACTAAATTATGTAAGTTCTCTGTTGCCATGACCATAGGAAAGAAATACCATTCTCCGTTCACTTAAAGGATAGTCAATCTGAAACAAAAGAAATGATTTCTTCATACAGGATGAGGTAACTTCTAGAATTCACACCATGGAGAGCTATTGAGATAAATATCGGGTCTGAATTTGAAAATAGGATGGGTCGTTTTATGACTATTAACATAAAATTTGCAGCTCCGTAAGCCCAGATTGTGATTTAAAGATAATAAAATCTCATGCTTCAGGGTGTAAGTTAATCACCTGCAAGGACCAGGAAGAATTTTCCTTCCAGAAGTAACAATGCACAATTGAGTAGGTGCATAAATTCTGTTTAATTTCCAGTGCATCAAGTATTGGTCAGTGCTGGAAACAAGAATCAAATTAGATGGACTATTAATCTGATGTGGTCCGGCAACTCCTATATTGTTGCTTCCACTGAGTTTTATGTCTTGTGTTTATACTTTGCTATTTTAAATAACAATTGCTTTGGCAATCTTTCATTTTTACAGCACTTATCCCAGAATGGGAGCACTTATACACTATGCAGTATTATCTCCATTATACAAAGTAAATGGGATTGAAACTATCTCAGACAATCGACAACTTGGTTAGTAAGAAATATCTTAATGTTTATAGAGTTGTATCCTTTGTGAAAGACTACTGAAAAGACCCAGAATGTCTCTATCGCTCCACCTCCCAACACACACACACACACACACACAAATACACATACACAAACACACACACACACACACACCATTTGCTTATAGAAAACATCTTTTAGAATCAGTGGTCCAAAAGAAAACAGGAAATAGAACTTATTCATAAACCAATAGCAAGTTACACGTTCATCCCATGAAAATACCACATTTGAGGGCTGATTTTCAGTTGTGGATACACTAAGATCACGTTTGTCAGGTGACCGCCACAACACACACACCACTAAATAAAAGTAGTTAATGTGTTTGAAATTAGAAACAAATTTAAATTATTTAGTCTATATGAGAAAATAGTTCTAATTTCTGAACGGAATGTGTAGAGATCTTCCATGTACACTATCATTATTGGCAAGATAATACGCTTGATTTCATACTTTAATTGGAAGAAAATGACACTGAGAGTACATTAAACTTGTGATTTCTTCGTATTCCCATTCAGTCAGATTATGAATTCATGTGACTTTGCTATGGAAAATGAACTTGTTTTACCGATCTTCCAAAACAATCAAATAGCTCTGTAATTAATAGGTGGTCTATTGTATTAGACTGATTAAGAATTAATCAGAAGTGAAGCCAGAAGTAGGTTTTTTTCCCGTCTAAATGAGTGGATCTTTACGTAAAGATACAAATTCTCAAAATACAGGTGAAACACAATAAAGCTTCCCTGCTGCCTACCATCCACCCAAGATCCAGTGGGGAACCAAGCACACAGTACCATACCAAAGGAAAAATTAAGGGTTATAATTTATTGTGGTTTTTTTTTTCTGGAAAGGTGTGGTTCATGATAAGAGCAGAGAAGAGAGTGGAGATCAATCTGATATTCTGTAGGTTTTCAAAGATTTCAGATCTTTCCTCATCCCTTAGGAAGAGGAATGGCATGTCTTAGCAGGAACCACAGCAAGGGCAACACTGACTGCCTGCAGTATTGTTCAAGAACAGTCATTCAGTCATTCAACAAACATGTTAGTCTTTGTGCTCCTGCACTGTGCCAGGAGCATGGGACACCGAGATTCTAGTCCCAACCTTAAAAAAAATATCTTTTCTGATGACCCAGGAATCATGGTGAAGAGACGATGCACTAGCAGGTGCATCTTGTAGCTATCTGGTCACTGTGTAGTCGTTCTTTTGCTGTATGAAGTTGATGCAGAATGTGACTAACTATGAAATTAGCCCTTCTGCAATAGTCAGAAAAGAAGGAATGCAAACCCAATGAAAATGCTTTCCCACATGACTTACAGATTCACAACAAGCACATAATCTTCTTGGCATATATGGAGTGATTTTTGAGGCATATCACTGCAGTACATGTTATTCTGCTGTAGAACTAGTCACTGTTTACACAGCCTGAGTTAACCTGTTTGACCTTTTCCTTGAATTGTTCACCGCTCTGCACATCAACAATAAGAATTTTTAAGTGGAAGCAAAAAAAAAGAAAATCGACTTCAGATTTTTTCTTTTTGTTTAATCAAAAGCACTACATTTAATAAAGCTTCTTAAGTCGAAAGCCTCCCCTTGAAAATTTTTGTAAACAATTTTGGACATTTTTCATGTCAGTGCAAAAGACAGGGAGTCTGAATGTCCATTTCTATTTCAGAAAGCTGCATCAATACTGACTCAGTTTGCAATTAACACACACTACTGTATATAAAATAGATAAACAACAAGGACCTACTGTAGAGTGCAGGGAACTATATTCAATTTCTTGTAATAAGCTATAAAGGAAAAAAATCTGAAAGTACGTATAAATATATAGGTATATATATATATAAAACTGAATCACTTTGCTGTACACCTGAAACTAACACTATAAATCAACTACACTTCAATTGAAAAAATTAAATTTAAAAAAATACTGACTCAGAGAAAAAGGAGAGGATTCTTTGGGGTACACCTTACTATCTGTTCTACATGGAGGAGTCAGTCTCGCAGGACCCCAGGTCTCCATGGTTTGGCAGATTCTTCCAGATGTCGGTCATGTCCTTTCTATGGAGACAGCAGAGGAGGCTACGAGCCCGTCCACCACAGCCTGGCCACCTCCGGTCAGCACACAGAGGCTGCACTGTTCTTGCTGTGGCTCTCACTTAATTGTCCTCCACTGTGGGAGGAAATGAATTGCGTGGCCAGCAGTGCTGCAGGCTGGCTGGTGAGATGAAGTTCTGCGTGGAGTTTCATGTCATCGTGGTGATGAACCAGAGTCCCTAAGTACCCGTCTGTCCGCAGTTCCGCACGGAGACGGAGCAGGGGGAGTTCGGGCAGGCCCTGCAGTGCTGAGTAACCAGAAACTCATGTTGGCTTATCAACGGAAGAAGCACAACTTCGAGGTCACAGAATCAGGGCAGGGGTCCCTCCTCAAGACCTCGTTTTGACAAAGCGACCTTTCTCCTCCAGAAGGACATGTTAGCATTTTCCTCCCCAGCTGCTCTCCCCCTTCACCATTTGTTCATCAGCCCCTTCCTCTCAGCAGAAGTGGAGGGAGGTTCATGCCCAAGAAGAAATGCCTCCGGGCCAATTCCTGCTGCTTCTCAGCTCCCACTGACAGGCGTCGTTTTTAAGTCAATTACACGATTATTAGGAAAGGCCGTGTGCAGGTGTGAAAAAAGTTAGGGCAAAATTACATTAATTTATGATGGAGTCTCAGATTTCTAAGAGAGCTTATTTTTATCCAGTTCATTACTGAGAACAATTCATCACCAACTTCTTTTAAAAAAATCAAGCTGAGTTCTATGGTTACTTTGAAGGTATATTAACATGGTCTTATATGACTTCAGAGAGCTACTTTAGAACTCTTTTCTTTCTCATCTAGTTCCATCAACCAGCTTTGTTTTCTTTGTGCAAATAGCTAGGCCAAGCCTCTTTGAAAACATAAAGGGTAAAAATTTAAAACTAAACATACAATTAATCGAAGAACTCCAGGATGGAATTCCCTTCCAAGTGAGCCGCTCCGGCAGCCCCTGCTAGGTGGTACTGATGGCATCCACCCCACCTCTTACCTGTTTCTCTTTCTTGGGATGATGACAAAAGTCACCAAGTTAGAGCTTAGCATTTAAGCAAAGGGGGAAAAACTGTCGCCAAACATTGTTCTAGATTTCACCGAAGAGAATGCGCTCCGTCAGGTGCGCGTGGTCACGCGGCAAACAACGGCGGAGGAGCTGCTGAGGGTCGGGGAGGGCTGGTCCCGTGCAAGCCCGGGAGCGGCTCGCAGAGCCTCCCGGAGCGGAAGGCGCCGCGCGTGCGTCTCTGACCCCCGTCTGTTTCCCCCGCAGAGCTACAGCGAGCCCGTGGACGTGAAGGCGTCGCAGCCGCCGCCGCTGGTCAACTCCAAGCCCCCGGCCGTGTTCCCGGGGCCCAGCCAGGCCCACTCAGCTCTGTACCTAAGCTCCCACTACCACCAGCAGCCCGGAATGAGCCCTCACCTCACCGCCATGCACCCCAGCCTCCCCAGGAGCATAGCCCCCAAGGCCAGTAACCAAATGCCAGTGACTGTGTCTATAGCGAACATGGCCGTGTCCCCCCCTCCCCCGCTGCAGATCAGCCCGCCTCTGCACCAGCATCTCAACCTGCAGCCGCACCAGCCGCTCAGCATGCAGCAGCCCCTCGGGAACCAGCTCCCCATGCAGGTCCAGCCCGCCTTACACTCCCCGACCCTGCAGCAGGTACGTGCCAGGCGCCGGGGGTCTGCTCCCCGCTGGGCTGGGCTGCTGTCTCCTGTCCTTGGGTTCAAGTGGAGAGAGACCGGAAGGCATCGGCTTCCGGAGAGACTGCTCGGCAGGTGACGAGCAGGGCAGCTCGCACCACCGGCCCTCCGCCTTCCGTCCTCCCCGGTTCCTTTACCAGGGTTCCCGCCTGCTTCGTCGTCCTCATCACCCTTCTTGCTGCTTCTTGAGTAAAGTTCCCTTGTTATTTGAGATGGCACTGATGCTAAAGACCTCTTCGGGGTTGAGAAGGCTATTTGAGGTATCTGTATATTGGAAATGAGGAAGTCTTGACTGATATGCCTGGTGAGTCCAATGTATTCTGCAGAATGAAAGCCCGCCCGTGGTTTATGGTCAGAAATACCGAATTTGGTACAACCTTTAGAGTCCTAAAGAAATGAAAATGATAACCAGAGTTTTATTTAAAAATGGGTATCTGGCTTCTACAGAGATGAGAAAACACAGGAGGTTTGGGAGCCTCCCTGTCCACTCCCCCACGTATGGAAATCATTTGTGTGCAGTCTTAGCTTAAGTTTTATTTGAAATCAAGTTTTCCTTTTGGATTTTGATGTTATTTTTAAAATTGGAGACTAAGGAGCAAATGATGTAAACTGAACATAAAGCATCAAAAAATCCTAAAAACTTGTTGTAAAAAAATAGATCAAGGTAAAAACTACGAATCACATCAAATTAATCTATCACTTTTATAATCCAATTACTCTGTTGTTCCCAGAGCTATAATTAAATATGCAAACATAGCCTTAGAGGAGGGACACCTGGCCCTCTGGAATTTGAGCCTGTGATTGGACTAGGGAGGGGTGGAGGGGAGGCAGAAATAGGAATCAAATATACATAACCCCAAGTTCATTTTTATTATTATAGTTACAGACAGGATTTCCAGGAGGTGACAGTAACAAACCTTAATACGTTACCTCACCTCATCTTTAATTTCGGAGCTTCACAGTGCAGGCCCTGGCAGCGTCTTCATTTCACAGGTGGGGAAGCGCAGGCTCAGCAGAGCTGAGTTATGTGTCCCTAAGGCCAGAGCTAGAACTCAAAGCCATCTCTCTTCAGAAATCAGAGCCTGGATTCTTCAACGCTAGACCCGCTGCCTCTGACTCAGTCATTTTTGTAGGCTCTCAGCAGTTTCCCACTAGAGGCCCTGTTGTCTCCTAAGAATTGGGAGGGTCTTTAAATCCTAGTTAGTTCTGAGGTTAAATGGCTGTGGAGAGCAGAGGACTTGTGTCTTGACCGGAGTCTTCACTGGTCCCCAAGCCAAGGGTATCGATCAAGCTCAGACGACTTCCTTCCCCGGATCCAACAACCTAGCTGTCGACCCACAAGGGAAGGAGACGGGGGAGACGCCAGCCTCCACCATCCTGCCTCATCTTCAGCGGCGTTAGTGACCAACAAGTGATATTCACAGAGTCCGATTTCCACGCTTTCCATCAGGCATAACGCATAGTAAGAGGCACACTCTTGGATGCCCTTGTGTTTTGATGAAGCAGTAGTGTTTGAGTAAGGAGTTGGTAGTCTGAGTCGTGTGGGTTGACCCCCCGCTAAGGGTGCTGCCCGGCCGAGGGCCCGTGTTTGCTCACAGGGCTGTAGTTGAGGGGCTGTTTCTTCCTGGAGAGAAGCAGACAGGAGGCACAGTCAGTCCCCTCCCCAGGCTGAGGGCCAGAGCTCTGTGCAGGGAGGGCACCTTTTTGCTAACGTGTCCACGCAGACCGTTCCTTTTTCTGTTTGTCCTCACACCTTAGATGGGCTGCCTGTGAATTCAAACATTGCAGGATGACATAGGGCCACGTGGGGAAACCTGAGAGATGTGTCTTTCCATATAGAATTCTTAACTGAATAGGAAAAAATAGAACAGATCATACCGGACAAGCTATCCATCGATCTTTAAGTCCGTTCCGTTAGTGCGTCGCAGGAAGTGTTCTCGCTGAGGTGACAGGGCCTGGTTTCAGTTCGCATTAATAGTGACATGTCACAAAATGACACGACCCCAAAACAGGGAGTAAATGCCGCCGCAGAGACTGCGATGACTGAGATCCCTTTGAACGATGCCTTGATCCCGGTAGGCGGTCAACAAAATAATGGTTGAAGGGACAAATGAACAAATGAGTGAATAAAAAATAGTAGTAGAAGTTGAAATATTAGAAGAAATTACAGGCTAGTTTGTGGAGTCTCAAATCCTTGGAAGTTTTACAATTTTTTATTTATTCAAAAAAAATTCATTGAACCTGAATGTGTGCCTGGCATTGTCCTGGCTCTGGAAAGCGAGTTCTGCCCCGAGGAGCTCACATCGGCCAGGGGGGGGGGGGGGCAGCAGGGGAGGGGGCAGGTGGAAATAAGATAAACAGGTGCATTACTAGAATTCTACAGAAGTAAGAAACCAGGGGAGGAGCTGCAGGGCATGTGGAGGAACAGCCCCGGGACGGGCTGGGAGGGATAAAGGAGCCCCCTCTCAAGGCAGGAGGACAAGAAGAAGAGACCCTTTAAGAATCAGAAGGCGGGAGGGTGTGGGGGGAACCACAGAGCACAGAGTCAGTCACCCCTGCTGCCCTCAGTGCGTCACGGTCGCCGCCGTCTGCGGGGTCGGTGTCCACGTCCCCAAAGCAGCGCTTTAGCCCGTGGTTGTAGTTCCCAGGGCCGGAGTGAGACCTGTCTGATCCACCATCTTCATCCTGAAGGTGTTTGCTTCCTAAGTACGGGGGCCATGGTCCCATTTTCAAACACCAAAAAAGAAAAAGAAAAAAAAAGAGAAAGAAATTTCGTGAGTACTGTATTTTTTAAATAATGTCTCATATTTCAACATTACTATAGCTGTTTTATTATCCTTTTGAAAAACGAATGTATCCTACAGAAATGATGTTAGCGCCCGCCAGGAATGATTTTTTTTTTCCTAGAGTAATATTTTATACGCCAAACCCATGGACCTGTTTTTGGGGGTCTAATTTTCTTCCTTTTTTTTTCTGTACGCTATACTGTCAAATGAGGTCAAGAGGAAAAAAAAATCATTAATATCTGTCAACTTCCTTTATAACCTTAAGAAAAAAAGATCTTTGTATGATATCACACAGACAGATTTTCAATTTCCTTGTGTAATAAACAGCTGCTTTAGGATTTGGGTGTAATTTAAAGGTTTAAAAAAAATCACATTGAGATTGATGAATAAATCAGTTGTGAAGACAAAAACATTGATGCCTGTTGAAAATGCCTCTCCAGACAGGCAGGAAATGAAATTAGTTCCCAGTAAAGTGTGGATATGAGGGTCACTGTTTGGTTGTGCTGGGGGCTTTTTTAGGACTTGCTGCGGTGGCGCAACTGAACGGCGAGGGCTACAGAAATCTAATTAAAGAGCAAATGTCCCTTCTGACATCAAATTAATCTTTATCGTGTTTCCTATTTTTATTTCAATCTGGCACCAGAAAATGAAATTTAAAATTCCAGGCATGCTACAAAACAGTTGGTGATTTTTCTCTTGAGCATTAAAATGCAAACTGCTCGGTCTTGTTTAATTAGACCGCTAAGCAAACAGTTTTCAAAAGTGTATATCAGCATTGTTTATTCGTATTTACATCAATAATCAAAATGGCTTTAGTTCTAGGTTTGACTTCAGCGTCTCTTAATACAGTCTTCAGAAGAATGCTTCATTTTCTGAGCTGAAAGCAAGCGAGATCGTGTTACTTCAGGCTTTGCTTGTGTTTTTCTTGGTCTTTGGTTGTTTTAATATGAGTGATCTTAAATGCAGGCATTGAAGTTAGCTGACTTTTAAATTTCTGACCTTTGTAGATAACACATAATTTTGGTATTTTTAAACTGAAGTGACCCATTGAATCTTAAAGTCCACTTAAAAATTAATGTTCTCCTGATAATTCGCCCCCCAAGCTTGAGAAGGCTTGTTCATCGGATGGAAGAAAAAGCAGTGGTGGCTTCTGTTGTGTGATTGCTGGGGTTGGGTAGGAGCAGGTTGGTTTGTTTTTATTTATTTTTAGTTTCTCACGTGTTTCCATACCTTTAGCTAAAGGGAGGTGCTTTCAGCTATTCTGTTTTCAAGTCTTGCTTACTGTTAGGTTACCTTTTGTCAATTGTGCAGAAATCCAACGTGGAGAACTTTACATTAAAAAGATTGGAGAGCCTTGGCATTTACACGTTGACGCTCCCCGTGCCCTTCCAAGGGTAGCATCAAAGAGTTAGTGTTAAAATTTATTTATTGGAAAACGTGACTTATTGAGCCACTGCTGAGTGCTGGGCCCGGAGGCTCTCCAGTCGCTGGTTGCTGGGCGGCCCTGACAACAGGGCTGGTACACAAGTGGACCTGAGGCTCCTCTCTCTGAGGCCTTGGTCCTGCCGTTTCCCAGCATCACGTGAGACACTCGGGAGAGAAGTCGAGAAAGCTGGCTGGTAAGCCCCAGAAAGACATTATGGGACCAAAATGAAACAGATGCAGTTCACCGCAGCCAGGGCAGCCCCTCGCACGACAGAGACGCAGGGCGGTAAAGGCCCGGAGAACCAAACTCCCCGGTGCAACCTCTCACTTTTCGCCCTCCTGTTGTGGGAAATGTTTGTGGCTTGAGCTGCAGGTGGTGTCTGCATAAACAAGCTTACCTCACACAAACCAGCTGTTAATTAAGGAGACATGCTTGTGCCCTCCAGCCTCCGCGAGGTCAGATAACCAAGCTGGCTGAATACCCCACTTCCCATCCTTCACCATCTTGTCTTTCATGCATACACAGCTTTGGTGGGAGTTTGGGTGGACACTGGCTTGAAGTAGTTATCATTTGAATAGAAAATAAATTAATATCTTAAAGCCAGGACTGAGAATTGAGGACATTTGATAATAGATGTCTTTGAGTCTTTACCCAAGTTACCCTCAAACATGGATAAAAGTCGAAGGAAATATCCTGAGTGAAAAATCAGCCCTCTGATCATTCTGCTGAATTTTTTTTCAGAGATGTAAATTCCCAACAGTATTATGCCTTCAAAAGAACCTGCAAGTAAATAGAGGACGATTCATTTTTAAATCTCTTGATTTTTTTTCAGTGGTTAAAAACCATGTGAGAATCTCCTACAGAAAGAGACAGCCACAAGATTAATTAAGCTGCTTTTTTGGTCATTTCCAGCAAAGCTTGCTTATGCCATTCTTGAATTCACCAGATAAGCTAAAAATAAATCTCAGTGTATAATGCTTTTTGTTTACCAGATACAGCTATATACTTCAGAGATTCTGTCCTTGAATTTTTAATAACTCAGCAAGGATTAAAAGTCAACACTCCACCATACCAGTGTATTAAAAGACTCTTCCTGAAGTCTGATTATTATTTGCCAGTTAATAGACTTTTCAATTAAAAAATATTTGCTCAGTCTTATGCTCTTGCTTCTGTCTCCTCCAGCGGTTGTTTTGAATTTCTTTCCCTATCCTAGTCCAACAACTGTTAAAAAGCTTTGGTTGAAATTTTTTAGCTGAGAAAGAAGTACAAATAAAAGAAGAAGCAGATGGTCCCTTTGTGATTGAATGAAGAAAAAGGGTTTTGAGAACAATATGTGAATAGGTGTAGTCTAATAAAACACTCAGCCACCTGCTGCCTGAATCCTTCAAAGAAGATTCTGTTGCATATTCTGGGGATTAACTATTAATGTATCCTTAGGCTTGACAGAAAACATAAACTTCGAGGTGTTTAGAGCCTTTTCCCTTTGTTTTGATTGAGTTGGCTTTTCTCAATTTTAAATTGTTTCTCGATTCAATTGATCTGCTCCAGAATAGAATTCAGGGTTTTCTAACACATGTTTAAATGAGGGGAAGGTAAGAAGAATGGGGTTGTGGGCGCTTCTTTTCCATCTTTAAGTTTTCTGGGTCCTTGGGACACGCCTGCCCTTGCAGGGAGGCGAGCAAGAAGGCAGCGGTGTTTGCAAACAGTGGGTAACTAGTAGGTGCTTTTCTTCTTATTTGTGGCCTTGCTTTCCCTTTCAGGGATTTAATCTGCAACCCGACTATCAGACTATAATCAACCCTACATCTACAGCTGCGCAAGTGGTCACCCAGGCCATGGAGTACGTGCGCTCCGGGTGCAGAAATCCGCCCGCCCAGCCGGTGGACTGGAATAGCGACTACTGCAGCAGTGGGTAAGCGGCCGGCCGTCGCCACCTGCTGGCGGGCCGCTCTCATAGCATGCGTGTGGTGCCCCGCTCCCGAGGCGACGCAAGGGGCCGGCGTCCGTCCCTTCCTGCTTCCCTAAAGATAATCTGGAATGGTTCCGTGCTGGGGGAAGCAGGCGTTGTCCAGCAGCCTTGCAGCCGTCCCAAGAATAGGCGCGCTTAGATCCAGTCCGCTTTGGCTGCGCCCCGCCCCGGCCCGGCGCCCGGCCCCGGCCCGCGGACGAGAGCCAGTGCGCACAGCCCCCGGGCCCGCGCGGCGCGGGCCGTCGGTTAACGCGACGTCGTTTGTTTTCTCTTCACACAGAGGCGTGCAGAGGGACAAAGCACTGTACCTCACCTGAGAATCTGAACACCTCCTCTTTCCACTGAGGCATTCAGGGAAGTCTTTCCGCCGCGGGTTGCTTTGCGCCGCCAGGCAGCCCTCCGTTTGATTAGAAAATACAAGTTGCTGAGCACTTAGGACCGTTTGAGCTCGTGGGTCCCCCACTCTGGAAGAAATAGTCATGCTTCTTTATTATTTTTTTAAGCCTTTCTGGACGCTGTTTCCCCTCGCCCTGAAGGAGGCGTGGGCCGCCCCGGTTTTGTGTTGGGTTTGCTGTGAAGTGCTGCCATAGTCCTGCCTTAGCGACTGTAGACGTCCCGGGTGAAGCCCGGCTTTCCCAGTGGTTTTCATAATGGGTGTTTATATGAAACTACTAAAGACTTTTTAAATGGCTTGATGTAGCAGTCATAGCAGGTTTGTAAATGGCATCTATGTCACTCTCCTAGAGTATAAAATGTGAATGTTTTTGTAGCTAAATTGTAATTTCAAACTGGCTCATTCCAGTTTATTGATTTCACAATAGGGGTTAAATTGGCAAACATTCATATTTTTACTTCGTTTTTAAAACAACTGACTAATAGTTCTATATTTTCAAAATATTTGGAAAAAAACCATATTCCCAAATGATTTTAATTTCAAAAAAAATTGGCTTTGTCTCATTGATCAGACAAAAAGAGACCATATGAAGGGAAATGCAAACACATTTATTTTATACTGCAAAAAAATTGCTTTTTTGTATCACTTTTTGTGTAATGGTTAGTAAATGTCATTTAAGTCCTTTTATGTATAAAGCTGCCAAATGCTTACCTGGTATTTTATTAGATGCAGAAACAGATTGGAAACAGCTAAATTATAACCTTTATGGCACTGTATTATTGTTTCTTCATACTGTGTCTGTATTTAATCTTTTTTTATGGAAACCGTTGCGCCTATTTATGAAATAATAAATATAGGTGTTTGTAAGTAAATTTGTTAGTATTTGAAAGAGGTTTCTTTGATGGTTTAACTTTTGCTGGCAAAAAAAAATTCACGCTTGGTGTGAATCCTTTATTATTTAGTTTTTACAGTGAATAAAGCCAAACCTACTTTTCATTTTAGCAGCAAATCAAAGTAACCAACTCTCATTTCTCCATTTCTTTGGTTGACGCAGGTGAAAAACTATGATATTTAAGAACTTTCCTTCTTCATACAATAGAACAGAGAATTGCCCTAAAAGTCACACAGGCTCCAAGACTATAAACAGATGGTTCTCTATCTGGGGAAAAAAAATAAAGGGTGGCTTCTTGGTTCTCAGCTGGTTTTAGTCAATTCTGTAAACTCCCCTCCCTCCACCCCCCAAAAAATGTTGGAAGTTGAATCAATCAGAATTCCTCAATCTGCATGCTTTTCACAAAATCCAAAAAGCATTTAGGAATTAAACCAGGGACAGGAGGAAGGAAAGGGAATGTGTACTGTCAAGACTTTATCTAAAAATCAAAGGTGAGTAACCAGACAGTAAAGAAGAAAGGGGGTCGCAGCCCCAGACCAAAAGCTGTTGATAGAAGTTGAGGTTCTTGCTGTCATTTGGGTCTCTCCAAGCTGCTCTCTTTCCAGAATTCTTGGGTCTTCTGGGGAATTGGTCCTAGAGATTTGCTAAAGAACCAAAAGCGTTGAGAATCTGGCTGAAGGTTGGCATAGCTTTTTCATCAAAAAGAGCAAATTACTCCCTTCCAAGGGATTCTATCAAGAAAGCTCGTCTGGTTGGAGATCAGAATGGCTGATGTGTCTTCCGTGGCATGTGTGAAACTAACTTAGCCATTTAACTAAATATGAATATTTGCATCGTGTAATCCAGTCAGAATTAAAAAGACAAAAGGTTTGCTTGCTTTGGAATGATTTTAGGCATTGTACAACCTTGAATCAGTTGAGCATGTAATAACTAATAAATAATGCAGATCCAATGTGATTATTCAAATGACTGTAGCTGAGAGCTCTAATTTTCCTGTCTTGAAACTGTATAAGAACTCATGTGATTAAGTTCACAGTTTATTGTTTGTCTGTTTAGTATTTTAGAAATATACGAGCACTACTAATTACCTAATGTCTTTTATTTATTATATGATGAGAAAGTAAAATTTTCACTTGTGTTAAGGCTAAACTGAGAAGTAATTACCAGGATGCAAGCAACCAGCTTGGACTTTGACAGGTGGGCTGTGCAGGAGAGAACAATGTTGTTTACAGTTTTCTAGAGCAGGTGTGCAACCAGGGTAGAGAGAGTGTTGAAACTCGAGACCAAAAACAGTCTAAAAAATGTAAATAAAAGAAAATACATTGTAAATAAAAATTCTTACCATGCGTGACCGTATTCTATTTGGATATCAGACCCAGCCAGATGAGAGGTCCCAAATCAATGTCAGGGCAGAAGCCATGAGGCGCAGAAGAGGGGAGTGGCCACCCTGGGCCCAGGCGTTCCTTCCCCAGACACTGAGAAGGCCCTCTGACAGGCGTTGCCTGAGAAATCCTCCACTTTTAAGGAAGCCAGAGTCTGGCCTGGGCACAGCAGCTCATACTTGTAACTCTAAGGCACAGCGGTGATGTACACCGAGTTCCCTGCCCTGAAGCCCTCCGCAGGATTCCTGGACCTCCAGTATAGGCATTCTGGGCAGCTCAGCAATGGTGCTGAACGTGGACTGTCTTTACCAAGGCACCAGAGTCAAAATGATAACAAATTAGAAAAGGAAAAAAAGGCTGGGAGAGGGTTGAATCAACTCTCTAACATACACAAGAAAGAATCATCAAAATCCCCATTCCCATTTATTCTAACGTGAATGAGTCAACAGTGAAAAATCAGTCAAATAGTGCCTTCCGGTCAGTCCAGTTAGCAAACATGGCTAAGGATGAAGGCTGGTCTCTGTGACTCTTCACCTCATTGCCATAAAGAGAAGGAGCTCCTTCTGAATGAGACAGGAGTGGTCAGCAGCAGTCCTGACGACAAAGAACGTCTGTCCTGACTCCGACTGACGATTAAGAATTTTTTTCCATTTATGAATTCAGAATTAACCAAGCACATCAACAGCCCATATACTGTTTCTGTGGACCTCTTGTCTTTTTCAGAAGAGTTGCCCCAAACATCTGAAAGGTAGACTGAGCTATAGGAAAGTGCCTAAATATCCTTTTTTCCTACAAAAGTGACAGTTTCATTGGTTCCACCTAAGATGATTGGGAACTAGAGACGATGGGGCTTTGGCTCCAACTTCAGTATAATTTCAGATGGAGTTAGAAGTTCTTTACAAAGACACCATCAGTCTTGTTCACAAGGTGCCCACTTCCAGTCAGTCCCCGACAGCTCCGTTCAATTAAACCAAGAATATTTAACTTACCAGATTCCAGTAAACCCCCATAAACATCCTAGTTCTCTGGTTCTTTGATTTAGTATAAAAAATTTATGTGGAAATTTACAATAAATCAGTTATCTGCTGGAACATGAAAGTCTTTGTTACACACAGGTGCTCTGTTAATGTTTATTTGTTGAAAGAGATTTTGAGCTGCATTTTCTTGCTCCATTCGTAACTCTCATTTGAAGGTAACTGTAGAAACAGAAAAGTTCTCCTCTTCTGCTGAGAGCTGAACATTGAGCTAGTGGGAAGGTGCCGCAGTGAAACCCTAAGTCTAAGCCCCGAACGTTTACCTCACTGGGTCACCTAATGGATGCATTCACGTGAGTCACCCAACAGCACAGATCTCTCTGTTTCCCTGAAATAGAACAATTTCTTTACCTCCAAAGCAACTTGAATGTCACAGCCCAGAGTAGGTGCCCAACAAGTGCGATGATATGTCGAAAGATGAGTGGGACATCACCAGTTTTCCTCCGCAGCAGTTCAGTGCTGTTTCTTTGATGACTTCAAAGCTCTTTAAATGTAGATGGGAATTAAACCTTGCAGACAAGCATTGAGAGGTGAAGAGGAATGGAAATTTTTTAAGAAACCTAAGGTTACAAAGAGATTGAAAGAAAGAATTTCAAAATGAGTGGTGCTGTCTTCGTTTGGTCTGCATAAACAAACAAGAGTGTCTTAGTTACAAAAGTAAAAGACTATACGCTAGTCACATCGAGAAACTGAGAAGCCAAGGAGAAGAAAGGTGTCAGACAAGTGGGAGTGCTGAGCACAGGGGAGAAATTTCAGGAGACGAGTTTATAAAATGCTAAACTGAAACGTTGACGTGGGAGAGTATAGCTCAGTGGTAGAGCGCGTGCTTAGCGTGCATGAGGTCCTGGGTTCAATCCCCAGTGCCTCCATTAAAACAAAATGGTGAACAGGGTGCTCAATTGTTTTTCTAATAACAATGTGTGAGTCTGACTTGATGAAAGAAATAAAAGACCCTACTTCCCGGGCTCTGCTTATATTGTATCAGGATAAGAAGACATGGTCCTGAGGAGAGGGTATAGCTCAAGTGGTAGAGGGTGTGCTTGGCATGCCCAGGGTCTTGAGTTCAATCCCCAGTACCTCCTCTAAAATAAATAAATAGAAACCTAATTACCTCCCCCTACAAAAAAATAAATTTAAAAAAAAGAAAAAGAAATGGTCCCTTCTAAAAAGATGCTTAAAGGAGATTTCCCTAGCTTTATTTGGAACCAGGTGCCAGTATGGAAGAGCCTTCCCTAACAGAGAAGATTCCAGATCCTCACACAAAACGATGGCTTGTAAGGGTGGGAGCTGCCTGACACCACAGTCCCAAAGGAGGGAGGCTGGGAGCTGCGGGAGGGAGGAGTAACCTCGGAACCAAGACACACACACTTCACAGTACGTGTGTCTACAGAGACGTTAGACTCAGCTCTCTCTCTGACTCAGCCAACATCTCATCCTTGGTATCCCGAACCAGATCCCATGTAGGAGGCAGGAAGTGAAGGTGCAGTTCTTGCTCCGGGACCTGGAGACCCCTGAGGACGGCGCCGGGCCCTCTGTCCGCGCTGGTTAGAGTCATGCCTTCTTGGCAGAACCCATCAGCGCAAACCCTCCCCATCATCATTTCACATTTTATCAGCAGCTTGCCAGAAGAGATGTTTGAACGTGAAATTTTATTCACACTGACGTGAGGCCAGAAAAAGCCAAAATGGTGACTGGAAATAAAATGGAAAGACTTACAATTCTACATACCAAAAGGGACCAAAAAAAAAAAATTCTCAAGAGAGACTGAACCAAACCACAGTATTTTCAAGGCTGCAGCGTCCCTGTTTGACAATTGTGTGTTTACAATAAGCCTAAGCATAATTGCTGTGATGGGCTGTCAGGGAAAAGATTAATTTGGCAAAAATTAGTATTGACTTGCTGTTTATTAAGGCTTTTAAACAGCTGTATCTGGCAGCGTTCCTGTAAGTGCCTGTCGTATCTGAAAATCAGCCTCACACCCTGGTGCTCGCCAGCTGTTACTGAGCAATCTTCCACCACTTTGAATGCCTTTCTCCAGGCCAAATAGCAAGAGCAAACTATTGCCAAATGAGCCTTTTTCTCCTCCTGTCACTTTTCTTTCCTTTCTGAGGTGGGGGAGGGGAGCGTCTGAACGCTGAAATGTCAGCCCGTGGCCGATGGCGGAGCTGATACGAGGTGCCGGAAGGCAGCAGGTGGCTTGGGGACTAGAGGAACGTTCCCCACGTAGAGAGTGGCGGTGCTGTTAGTCACCTTGCACACGCGAGAAAACCACAGCCTGCAACTGTTGGAAGGCAAAAGGGTTTCAAGACGGTTAGAAATCAGTGATCAAAGGCTCGGCGCCATCAGATTTCCAAAACCCATGTTTTGTTTCCTCGGACGGGCACAGGCCCCATCAGCCACAAGGCTGGGGGAAGACCCCGCCAGGGGACGCTGAGGCGAAGTTGGGTGGGGACCGTTCGTCTGTGTCCCGTGGACCAGACTTCCTCACCCAGACTCTGAAGGGGGACCAGCCACTCAGTCAAACGTGCACCTCTCATTTTGATTCAGTGGAAACTTGTAGAATGAGGTGGATTTGGAATGTTCTGAAGTCTGTCAAAGAAAGGGCAGATTGAGTTTTGCGCTGGAATAAGAGCCAGTGGTTTCCAAGTACAGTCGTGAAGGCGATGGAAAGAATAACATTCCAGGGTGGTTAAACACCAGGCTATAAAGGGCCCAGTGTTAGGGCGAGAGTCACACGAGCCTTTGCAATATGAGTGCTTTTACGAAGATTAATCTCAACTTTTTCGAGCTGCAGCAGGCTGGAGAAAAGTTGGCCGAGAGGACGCACAAGGACACGGTCATCTCTTAACCCTTCCAGGGCTGGCACTTCCCTTTAAACTCAGGGAGAGGGGGACGAGCCTAGGAGCTAAGCTTGAAGCAGGTGTTTGTCAATGTGTGACTTCCAAGTAACTTTGTTCCGAAGTCTTTGCCCTCCATGCGGTCTGATGCCTGAAGTTTGACTTGGGATCAAATCCGGTCCAGCTCCAAGGCACAGACAAACGTATCCTACTGCTCAGCCCCAACGGTGTGCCGCTCCTCCCCGGACCTCCCCGAGCTCCAGCCCTGATCCTCGCCACACACCCTGAGGGCAGGCGACGTAGGACTATGTCAGCTCGTACAAGCAGAGGAGCGAAGCGCCTCCCGCCTGAGAACGAGACGCGTGTCGCACTGAGCCCCGCAGGCCCTCACGGAGCCGGGCTCGCTGCCCCGCACCCAGCCTGGTCCTGCTCGTGCCCAGCTTTGGGCAAAGGGAAGTCCAGGGTGCGGGAGTCACGTAAAAATGCATCTACGCCCGCGAGTCACAGAGTGTTCTAAGTCCCACCACAGCCCTAGACTTGGGTGCTGGGGCCGATTCCGAGGGCAGGAGCTGCTGCCGCCGGCGCCTGCCCCCCACCCGCACCCCGGGAAGTCGGGCCCCGCGCCGCGGGCCCGCGGCCCCTCGGCCCTCAGGGGCGGCGCCACCGCCGGAGTCAAAGCACACCTGTTGCTGATTAAATTCAACTCCGGGAGTGCAACATCAACCTTTTATTCCAAAAAAAGCTAATGTTATTTCTAAAAGAATCCAAGAAAATCCCGGATGGGGAAAGCGGGGGCCGCTTGGGCTTCTGCTTTTCCTGTTTGGCAGGAAAACATTTGACACACGAATTTATGGCTTTGTAGGTTTGGTTACCTCTCATCAGGTGAATAAGCTGCGAGTGGGAGGTGAAGGTGAAACTGATTCAAAGGTGAAAGCTGGTGAGGGCGGCAGACCAGGCGAGGGCCTAGTGCTCTGTCGAGGTCTCCACTCTGGTTGTACGAGGACTGAGGGGAACAGTGAGGGAAAGGACACCGTCTCCGTAGATAAAGTCCTTCCAGAGACGTGACGTTGTCGATAGGATGCTCAAGCCCGGAGACCTTGTGCCTATGAAACCAGCCTGCACCAGCACGCGGGGCCAGATTTCTCTTTGACCTGGTTTGATCCAGTTTCCCAACCCTGAGGAAGCCCCTTAGAACGCATCTCTCTGAAAATGGTAAGCACTGGGGTGGAGCAGCTTCTTGCTTTGTTTTTGTTTTTTTATCAAGGTAGACCCACAGAAACCTAAATCTGGTCTTGGCAAGATTTTCGTACAAGAAGAAAGGAAGGATGGTCTATCTAAACGAAACTGCCGTTTCCGGGTACTATTACAAAATGCGCTTATCTACAAAGCCGTTCTAGCTGTTGCCTTGGGTCATTTTTAGCACCTGGTTTCAAGATGTGGTTTCAGCCGACCAACACAGAAGCGTTAGATGGCTTTCTCTCTCCCCCCCTCTTTCTCTCTCTTGTCTTCCTTGTCTTACAGGGCAAAGATCCTGCTACTTTATTTAACCTACCAGTTTCTTGAACGGCTTCCTGGCCTTGCGTTCCCAGAACGTTCACTCTGATCACACGGACCGCTGGGGGAGCCAGGTCGCCCGCAGCCAGCACAGGCTGGCCTCCATCATCACTTGTTCATTCTCAGGTAAATGGAGAGAGACCCCACGCGCCCTCCTCCCCTGTCCTTCCTGATGTAAAGCAAGCGGAAGTCTCTCGGGACTGTCCTCTGCGCCTTCCCATCCCACACTGTGGATAGTCTCCATAAAAATGATGTATTCAAGCAGCTTCGTTTCACCAAAATGAGCTTATTTTTAACATTTTTGCCTAAAGGTTTGCTTTCCTGCGTTTTTAGCTGTAAAGGAGTTTGCTGATGTCTCATGCTTTAATTGTCTTTCCTGCCGCCCAGCCAGCTTTGGGACTAGAGGGAAGTCAGTGAGCCCTCTGCGGCGGGGTTTACAGGTTTACCCAGTGGCACTGGAAGTGCTTCACACATTTAGTTCCTGTATCTTTTCTTACAACCTTTGAGTGTCTGCATGTTTCCATGAGGCTAGTTTTGATCATTTGGATTTCAGGGTAAGTACTGCATAGACCACCAGCGTGATGCCAGCGTGTTATCTTGGTTTTACCTCGCTGTAATTACTTCAGAGGGTATTTTAATTTGGACAACACACCGTATGGAAAAAAGAGCGCTTCAGAATAGGTATTCAAAGAGATGAACTGCGAATAAGCAACTGCACACTTCGCCCACTTTCCGTGGTGACGCACAGCTGACATGCTCTGCTCACTGGATGTGACCTTATGTTCAGTCCCAGAGTTAAGACGAGACTTTTTTTTTAAGTTGCCTGCTGTTACTTAAGGATTCAAATGGCAAGTGGGAATGTGTAATAATCTGCCCTAGTGACTCCCAGCAAGGACTGCATAGTGGTGCGAAAAACTGTGGTTTCTCAAAATGTACCAGGTGTAAACTAACTCACTTGGCTTCCAACTCCAATCTCCACCCCCCACCCATCTCCTCTGTGGGCTTTTCTGGCTTTGTTTTCTCCAGAGGTATCACATGTGCCTGTGGGCTTAACGGCCAGGGAGCTGAAAGGATTCACCCCTTTCCTTACGTGCCCCTCGGTAATCCGGTCGCCTCACGCTCCCCTATCCTTCACAGAAGTGAACGGCGCCAGGCCTGGATGCTTTATTGAACCAAGCTGGAGCATGTCACATCCCCACGTGACTTTCTTGACCACTGGGCTTTTAATTAGCCCTTAAATTATGTTTTCTAACCCATCCAGATACAGGCATAACCATCCACCCCCAAAGTCATGGAGACAAATTCACCTCCCCTGCTGCGGGTCATTGCAGACGACGTGCCCACAGGCATCAATCTGAAAGTGGCACAGAGGCGCCGTCAGTCAAAGCTGGATTTCTCAAACCTTAGACTTTTAAAAGCAGATTCCCAGGCTCCCTTCCAGCATGGACTGATGCAGTTAGCCCAGGGCGATGCCCGAGTGTCTGCATGTTTATAGCTATGGCGAGGGATTCCCGTGCAGACACCCACAGGATTATCACTTCAGGGGAGGGCAAGTCAATCTTGCCATCAACGTTGACGACACTGAGATTTTCTGTTGCCAATGCCTCAGGTTACGACCAGCTTGAGGAATCACCTTCTGAGAAGGAAAACACAGCCAGCCAACACAGCTCTAAATTATCCAATTAAAGCTCTTCCAAGGGCTCATAGGCGCAGAGAGGCTGGGGCTGTGGGTGCCCAGCAGAGCCACCTTCCCGCCCTCCTGGATCCATAGGGATTCATCCCCAAACTTGTGGCTTCATTTAGTGTTCTGAGAAGTTAGAGAGACAAAGAGCAAAGGGAAAGAGGAAAAGGAGCAAAGGACACCAAAACTTCCCCAGAAATCCCAAGAGATTCCTGCTACGTCCCATTGACCAGAACTGTTTCACGCAGGCATCCCTGGGTGCTCACTCAGATCAAACCGGAGTTCTGGCAGGAAGGCAGACTGGGAGGGAAGGTGATTGCAAGGGAATTGGCAGTGTCCGCCACACCAACTTCCATTTATTCGAATATAACCTTTTCTGCTGTCCTGCTACTGACTCTGCTCTTGGACAGTGTCCACAAGGACCCCCTGACTGCCGGTTGCATGCACCTTCTGCTGTCACCCAGCAGGACCCTATGGGCCTTCCTGAGACAGACCCCCTCCCCCATCACCTCCGCTGTAGCTCCTCACTGAAGTGCCCAGATAATTGTATCTCATGCATATTTCCTGAGTTTTTTCAGACGGTAAAAACCACCACCAAATGAAAGAAATTAACTACTTGATGATCATGAGCATGTGGCCCCCAGACCTTCTGGCGCCTAAGGATTGAGCACCGTCAGCCAATCAGAGAATTGTGCACAGCTGGTCACAGACCCTGGGAGCCCCACCCTCACCCAGCCTTTAAAAAGGCTCGGGGAAACCCTTGAGAGTCTGGCATTTCGGGAACGCCGGCCGTCCGCGATCCTTGCTCAGCCCAGCAGCAGCCCTCTCTCTGCTCCAGACCCGGCGTTCCGGCTTGTTTGGCCTCCCAGTGCCTCGGGCACAGGGACTTGTGTTCAGTAACAAATCTAGGTGAAACCAGTGCAGGAGTCTGTGCCCATGGCAGGTCGACCCCAGCTGGGGGCAGCCTCCCTTCCTGGGTCCCAGCAGCAGCCGGAGCTCACTTCCCTCCAGGAACTGGAAAGGACCCTCCCTGATGGGCGCCGGCCGCCCCGGCCCGAGGCTGTTTGGAGCCGAGAAGATGTCCGGAGCTGCGTCCACACGCGGTGTCGCCTGGGGGTGAGTGGCTCCAGCTCGCGCAGGCTGGGAATTCTCCCCATCCACCTGGGCTCTTCCCACAGGGAAGGGAGCTGCTCTGGGTCCGTTCTCTTTCGGGAGCTGGGCCCGGCTGTCCGGAGGCCTCTGTCTGGGAGTGGAGGTGGAATTTTCAGATGACACCTCCTCTGTCTGTGCGACCGTAGCTCGTTGGTTGGTTATGTGTTTGTGTGTGTGGTTTCGGGCTGAGCCGCTCCGGTCACACAGGAGGGGACATTCTCTCCGCTCCACCTGGGCTCCTTCCCGTGTGGGAAGTGAGCCGTTCTGGGCTCCCTGGGAGCCGCTTTGGGTCCGTTCTCAGAGCCAGGCCACTCTGGAAGCCTCCGCCTGGGACCGGAACTGGATCTGGGGGCTGGGCCTCGTCTGACCTTTCGTGGGACCATGTTTGTTGAGTGTGTGTGTCAGTGCCTGCGCTGGCCAGGGAAGACGGCGTCAGTGGGCTCGCCTGTGACGACACCAGGGCATCCTTCCCTCCTGCTCTGGCTTTGCCTGCAGCGGAGCTAGACAGAACAGATGTCCCTTTAGGATGAGCCTTGGTCACTCGTTCAGCTCCATCTCTGGTGGGGCGTTGGTGGGGGTTCTCCCCTTCTGGGGCATTGGTTGAGAATCTCATTTTGGGGACCAAGGAACTGTGACCCTGAGAGGCTGTTCTGAATTGTTGCTGGCTTGATATTTGATAACACTGGCTGTGAATAATTCAGTAGGGAGGATCAGAGCTCTGTTCCACCTTCTAGTCCCCCTAGAGTATATTTCACAAAACTCGGAGATCTTCAGCTGTGCTCCCGTAAATGAGAGAAAGTGACATTTCCGTCTGTTTGGCTTCACAGTGCGTCAGGCGCATGAACTTGTGCTAAGTAACAATACTCTGCATTCATCTTCTTTGACTTCTCTGCTGCTTTTGACAATATTAAAACCCTCCCCCAAACTCTCCCCTCAGCCTTACTTCTCCCGAATACTGGACCCCAGTTCCACTGACCACTGACGACAACTCCATATGGTTGCTTATGGGCACTTGACATTCAAAATTACCTACATCAAATTCATGACCTTTCGACAAGGACTTGTCTCTCTTCCCCAAGTCCTTTCCTTGGAGAATGGCATCTTGACCTAATTAGCCTCCGAGCTCGGATTCTTTTTGTTTTTAACTCTTTCTTCCTTTCATCACTCACAGATCCAGGCCCATCTTTGTGTTTAACCATAGCAAATCCTGATTTGTTCTCAAATTTCCTGAATTACTTTCCTTCCATTTGCCCCTGACTACCTTGGTTCGGTCCCTCTGTGTTCTCCCAGGGACAGCCACCTACCTGCTCTCCACGTTTATGAACAGCTGCTAATTTGTTTTATAGCCCAGACTTAGTATTACAACGCCTTCGTTTTTTTAAACGCCTGTGGCTCCCCGTTGATTATAGACTGCAACTCAAACAGCTGAGCCTGGTGCCGACAACCACGCAAACCCTGGACCAAGCTACCCTCCTTGCAACTACGTCTCAATTTTTCTTCCCAGATTCTGAAATCTGGCCACCAAATTCTTCAGTCCCAACCACACTAGACTCCCAGGCTCTTGCTGGAATAGCAATTATTCTTTCTGCTGCCATCTCTTTTCTGAAGCTTTCTCAATACAATTAACATTCTTGTCTCAGTATTTCCACAGCACTCTGCTCTACTCTTGGAGGAAAGGTTTTCAGAGTGTTGCATTTAAGGGTTTACTTCCCTGACTAATCAGAGTTCTTTCGAGTCTGTCCTTCTTTGTGATCATTCCAGCACCTAGTACAGTGCCAGGGAAACACTTAGTAAAATGATTGCTGAAGGAATGAATCGTGTATTTGATTCTTCAAGACCAAACCTCCCAAGCGCGTGATGATTATTCCCTGGACGAAGAGAGACAGCAAAGCGCCATCCTGTGGGGATCCCTTCTCAAACGGGAGGGAGAAAGCAAACCCCTTTTACGATCACATTCACCTTCTAGAGAGCCTGTGTCCTATTAAGAGAAGGGGGGCTACTGGGCTGGTTTTGTGCTGCAGGATGCTGTGATGGGACTGAACACGCAGAGGTAAACCAGGAGCTGAGTTTAGGTGCAAGGGCGGCAAAGAGCTAAACTGCTCAACCAGACACACAATGCAGATAACTGTGAGCGACAGAGGATATTTCACACAAAAGAGAGTGAGAGAGGAATTTAAAAGGAAGAAATATTGGAACTAGCAATCGACACGAGCCTAGAGGCTCTGGGAGAGGTGAAGGGTCCGCTGGTGGTTTTGGTATATCCCCTAAGGAAACTCTCACACTCGTGTTCAAGGGAGAAAAGAGTGTTCACGCAGCACTGTGTGTGACAGCTCAGACTGAGAACAGCCTGAGTGTTCATTAGTGGGAAAACGGGTAAGTGGTGGGCTGTTCTTGCAATGGGCTGGTACAGAGCCGCAGGCATTGATGTTGGATGAAAAACAAACCAAGTTACAGAATGTCATAGGCAGTTTGATATCAACTGTGTGACATTAAAACCCTGAAATATAATCATCTATACTGATTATGACCCCGTATATAAGTAAAAAAAGTATAAAACCAGGCATGGGAATAATAAACACTCAGGTGATGAAAGCAGTAACACGCTGGAGGAAGAGGTGGGCCACGGTCGGGGAGGGCTGCCCGGGAACCTCAGCTGTGTCAGCAGTGTCCTACTGCTTCTCAAAGACGTATCCAGAGAAGTGTGGTATGAGGCTAGGATCCCTAAGTCTGGGTAGATGGGACACTGGCTCTCATTACATTATTAGCTATTTCTGCCTGTATATTTTAAATATTTCACAATTTGAATTTTCTCTGTTTTAATCCCAAATACAAATAACATTAAGTCTATACACGCAAGGATTTATATGCATAATGTTTGTGGCCATCACGGAAAGGAGCTGAGTTCTACATCTGGGTCAGCCCAGCGGGAAAGAGCGACAGCTCGCGTGAAGTGACAAGATAATCAGAAACCTCCCCAAATTGAGCAGACGTGCCCATGAAGGGTGGGAACCATCCTCCCACCCTCCCCAAGGGTGGTTCCCACGGGACACGCACGGGGCCTTTGAGCGGATCTGCCAGGTCTTCAGAGCAAGTAAGTCAGTTTCAGAGGACGTGCACGTGTCAGCCTTACTGGGGTCAGTAATAAACAGTGAGTCTCAGTCTTGCGGGCAGACATCCAACTATGGCTTTAATAATCAGTAGCCTTCTTCCTGTGTTTATTTCATTACAGTATTACATTTCCCCCCTTACTCTCCTTGTCGGGGCTGAAGGAGGAAATGATCGGAAATTTTCCAGATTAGTATTTTCTAGCCCAAGAAAAGTTCTGACTCCAGCAGTCCTTGCTGTGAGCTTCATAGCATCCCGAATGGGGTAAAGGCTTATCTTCCAAGTTGTATAAAAGAAGGCTGCTAAAAGTGAAGCCAGAAGATGGGGCGGCCTCCAACGGCCAGTTCGGAACTCTTTACCCCATGATTTCTTGGTCATATTAGTTTTTTTCTCTAAGAGGGCTTGTTCCAAAGTCAGGCACTTCGGGAGCAGTTTGAGGCAGTCATATCAAAACAGGTGAAGACAAATCTTTGATACCAGCTAAGGTGCCCTCTGGATGTGTCTACCCCATCCCTGACTCTTTCCCGGAGGCCAAGGCTGAGACCAGAGAAGCAGGTGGGTCCAGAATAAGCCAAGCACATGGATAAGGTGACAATGTCTTGTTTCACATGCTATCTAGTAACTGTTACGAGCTGGAGCTTTTACAGTTTGTTTTTTTTTTTAAAAACCCTGTCAAAATGGCTTTTGCAAAATTGCATCCCCATACTGAACGCACCCAAAAGGCCACATCAGGAGGGGGGAGAACCCACATTTTTGGGGTGCCTGGAAAGACCAGGGAGAAAGGGAAGGGGAAAAGTCCTGAATGAACCACTGAAGCAGAAAACTGGCCAAACCGGGATGAGGGGATGGTGGTGGCCGAGATGCTTTAGATGGTCTCGGGCCTCGGTCATTCTGGTGAGCGTCTCCCACACGCCTGTCCGTCTCTACCAAGCTTAGCCTGGGGCTTCACTCTTCTGAAGCTGCCAGGTGAGCAACTCAGGAAAATGACAACACTTAACTGGCCCCTCCTTTCTCCTCCCTTTCTTTTCTCTTCCCTTACTTTTGGCCCCTTCCAAGGCCTTTAATGCTCAAATGAGTCACTTATATAACCGAGAAGTCTGTCTCCGGCAGCTGTACAGGAAAATGTTACTTGGAGACCAAGGTGATACCCACTGCTTTTACTGACGAGTGAGTGGCGTTTTCTGTTCGTTTCTAAACCTCACGCAAGAGGGTCCCTAGCTGGCATTTGGGGAGGGCCCTCCTGGCCTTTGGCTTTTACTTGGGGGTGTATTTGTGAGCTCTAAACTGGGAGCAGTCTCAGGCTCTAGTTTCGCTGTGTATTTTAATGAAAGTGAAAGTTCGAAAGGAACTTTTTTTCCTACACACACACGAGAGCCCAGTTTCTCTCTCTCTCTTTCCCCCTTTCTTTCTGCCTCTCTTGTCTCATAAGTTAAAAAGTCACTTAGAAAAATAAATCTTTTTCCTTCAACCATGTGATGGAGGAACTATTGAAAAGCATGGTTTAAGGTTTTTTTTTTTTTTTGGAAATTAATGTCTCTTTAAGACGACTCATTATTCCAAACTAAATTCTAACCAGAAAGCTCCTTTACCATTCATGGGAGGTGGGGGAATGCCATTCTGAATAAAAACGGAAACTGATGCTTTCTGCGAAGGCATGCCTAAGGCCCTGTAGGTGGCGCCTGGGGAGGGTGTCACAGCTCCCACCATGACTAGGTTTCTGCGTGGGGAGCCAGTCAATTAGTTGTTTGAAGCTGGAGTCATATTAAGCTCATGTTACGAAACACTTTTGAAGTCATACCCCCCGGTGTTCTCGTAACCAAGAGGCTCGATAACCCTTGCGGTTACTTGAGGGCGGGGAACTTGAGATGTCCGTCTCTGGCTCTCAGTGCCACGATGGCTGTGCCGTGGGGCAGCCCAGCGCGGGGCGCGGCCGGTGCTGGTGCGTCTCTCACCGCCCGACGCTCGCCGGGCGCCGGCCTCACCCCAAGGCCTCATCCCGGACGAGCTCCGTGGGCTCTTCTCCTCGGCAGCTGCAGTCCCGCTGCCGTTTCCTGGGAAAACACCAAGCGTCTCGTTGGGCAGAGGGTTGACTTTCAGAGTCTGAACTGCTCATCCACACACCAGACAGTGTAGCTCAGCTCTAAAAATCAGCCCAGGTCCAAATGGCCTGAGTCTTAAGAAGAATGCAGAAGGGCCTCGTTAACCTAATAAAAATGAACATCTCTCCGCCCCTACGCCAGTGTTTCTTTTGGCTCACGTTTTTGTAATTGTATATATCGGAGAAGAAACTTAATGAAAAATGCAGTCGATGCCAGTTGCTCCTGGTCCGTCGTGTGCAGGAAGAGAGAAGACCGTGCGCAGAGTCGAGGACGCTGCTCACGTGGAAGGGTCTGTACCAGCCACGGACACTGGACCAGCTGTAACTTCCTAAGACTGTTGGCAAGGCCTTAGGGGAAGCTTGTGGGGTTTTGTGTCAAGAGGCCTGGACTCAAAAGGCGCATCATACATCATGTGAGTCAAGAAATTCGTGTGGACAGAAAGGGGGTGATACAACTGCACCAGAACAGCAGAGTGACGGGGACCACGTGGAAGAGACCGGAACGCTGGGCATCTTACTTGTAAGCCGCGCAGACCACGGGGGCGGTTGGTTTACCTCCCAGAGCCTCCTCCTCTTCATCCACATAATCAGATAAAGAATTCCAACACCTCAGGGGTTGACAGCAAGCATTTTCCAGGCTTGCTGCGTCTGTGAATTACACTTGGAAATGTCACTCAAGAGCAGGACGTCGCCACCCCTGGACCTGTCTGCAGGCCTCCAGTTTTTACTTCATGGAACAACCTCACAGCGCTCTAGAGCTGGCCAGCTCTCCGTGGCCAAGGTCTCCCAGCCAAGATTCCTCAGGGAGGTGTCTGTTTCTCTGGTGGAAGAACACATTTCCCTGTCCAAGTTCCGCACAGCGATCACAACCTACTCTTAGAGGGAAAATGCTGGGTGGGTCATCTTAGGGCTGCAAACACTCAGGATGCTGTGGTCCTTATGGCCACACCCAGACCTGGCAGAAGATTTTAAATCACATTTTTAAAAAGCTTGTTTCAACTCTAATTCGAAAAGATGCACACACCCCAATGTTCATAACAGCACTATTTACAATAGCCGAGACATGCAAACAACCTAAGTGCCCATCAACAGACGAATGGATAAAGAAGATGTGGTATATTTATACAATGGAATACTACTCAGCCATAAAAAGTGAAATAATGCCATTTGCAGCAACATGAATGGACCTGGAGATTGTCAGGTCAGTGAAGAAAGCTGGACAAAAAGGCAAATACGATATTGCTTATATGTGGAATTTAACAAATGATACAAATGAACTTATTTACAAGCCAAAACAGACTCACAGACATAGAAAACAAACTTATGGTTACCAAAGGGGAAATGGAGGGAGGGATAAATTAGGAGTTTGGGATTAACAGATATAAAATAAACCAGCAGGGACCTACTGTACAGCAGAATACAGGGAACTGTATTCAATGTCTTGTAATAACCTACAATGGAAAAGAATCTTAAAAAGAATAGATTTATACATATGTAGAACTGAATCACTTTGCTGTATGCCTGAAACATTGTAAATCAACTAGACTCCAATACAAAAACTACTGAAGATAAAAACTCATTTCAAAAGCACCTCCTCTCCCAGACTGTGTCTGCCTCTGCACACCCAGAACGACCTGTGAAGTCTGAGCACGCCGGCAGAGCACACCTGGGCAGACAGAGCCATAGACTGTGTGGATATGGTAATAGACATGAATGTATGTTACAGGGTGTGGCACACACACAGGAACTCGAACCCCAAAAGCAAGCAAATGTATTGATGGGAAGCAAAGAGTCCCTTGGGAAAGAGATGCACCAGGCTTTGCAAAAAACTAAGAGCTAAGTCACACAGGGATGTGTGTTGGGTGGTGTGGGGCCGCCCCACCCTCTCCCTGCGCCACTCAGGCACTGGTCCTCCAGCACTGAGAGTGTTAGCTTCTCGGATCCCAGCTGGATCCCTCTCTGAGAATTGCTCTGCCCTGCCCAAGTTCATGGTGCCTCCCAGAGACAACACACATCTAATGGCTGGTGTGTGTGGTTGCCTCAAGTCAGAAAAATCTCTGCAGGACTGTCCCTGCCCCCGAGGTCCCAAGGGACCAGGGCCAGTGGCAGCCTGCTGGGGACTGCGTCACGGTCTTCCTCTGCCTATTCCTTCCTCCTCCATCCTGCACAGGGGTGGACTCCCAGAGCCCTCCCCAGCCACATTCTTGCACACAAAGCCCGTTTCCAGGCCCGGTTTCCTAGGAAACCCACCCTAAGACAATGAATGCATCATTCCTCATTTTGGTTTCTTGGAAGAAAGAAGTGCTAATAAATACAAAGAGGTCATGTTAAAGGTGGAACCTCGGGTGTGTGAGGCCCGTCTCTCTCAGGAGTGAGCCAACCTTCAACCACGTTTGGCTCAAACAGGCGCAACCAGCACACAGCATAGGGGCTTATCTCTGAAAAGCTCTGTCTTACCCATGGCCACTGAGTCATTTGACGGCTATTTTAAAACAGACTTTTTAAAAACTTCTTTTATACACATAAGGCCATGTTTCTGTAAATCGCCTGTAATTCCAGTTATCTGCCATCGCATTAATCATGTATGAAAAACACCTATCCAGCTGTCATCAGCCACCTGCTCATCTGGGGAAGCCCGGGGAACTGCCGGCTCAAGGAGGAAAGCCCGCCCATGGAGGCCCAGGAAGGCGGGAAGCTTCCGCTGCGTTTTGATGACGCAGGCGTCGGAAGACCAGCTCTGTGCTCCCGGGACCGGGGCCGGGCGCGCCTCTCCGCGGCAGAGTTCCCTCCGCGCTCACCACTTCGGCTGCTCGCTGCCGGGAGGGGAAATCCTCATCTGTGACCTTCCCTCTTTCCACGCAGATCTGTATAAAGAGGTTTGCTGAAGGCGTTCCCTCGGGTTTCTGATTGGACCAAAGTTTTACAGTTTGACAACAGGAATTCTCTAAAGCTGGTCAGTCAAAAAGGCAGCCGTCTGGACAAGTCAAAAAGTACCCTTCAAGGTACAGTTTCTTATCTCCAAAGCCCTCTGGGCTGAAGGGCAGAGAGTCACTGCAGAATAATAGATCCCGAGTCCACTTCTGAAATTGCTCGGTGCACATAAATCCTTCCTTTTAAATTATGAACCACAATCCATTCGTAGTGAAATTGAAACTAGGTGAATGCAATTCGAGGACCAGAAATTATTACATAGGACTTGCTACGCAGGATCCTGGTCCGTCTGGAATACCTACAGGGACCGTGGCCAAGAGCTAAGCAGGGGCGGTGCCAGCGCTGACCCCAGGGCTTCCCTCTGACCCACAGGGCTGTACCCTCGGACCCAAAGGCGAGCTGCAAAAACACATGCATCAGAGGGGCTGGGGGCTGCCCTGCCCTCCCCCTCCCTAGCTGTTCAGGGGGGCTCAGCGTTGCCAGTCACCCTCCAAAGGCAGTTTGGGAACTGAAATCATTTGCTCCTGCCATATTCATTTTTTATTTCATTAATAGCATAGATACAAGCTAGCCTCTGAGAGAAGCAAAGCAGAGACCTCTCACCTGCATGGTCCAGCCCATCCCCAAATCCATAGCTTTTATGTCCCTAATGGAATTTACAACTTACTGATGTGCCAAGGAAATCTGAAATTCTGAAAATGGAAAAATCAAAGCAGCCGCTCAGAGCAAGTCTTCTCCTCTGTGTGTCTGGACTTCTCTCCCTGCTTTTACAGGTTGCTTCCTAAACTTTCTCACGTGGCAAATGGAGACTGTCAGAAAGACTGTTGATGCAATAGATGTTTTTGGAGAAACAGATTCAACAAAATGGCCCGGAAGCTCCCGAGTTGTCTCAGGCAATACCGAGCCACGGGGACTGCCTCCTCCCCACCTGTCATCAGACAGCAGGTGGGTCCCTGGCGTGCCCGTCAACAATAGGAGGCTATGATCAGGTTCCACCTGGCCCGGCAAACCAACAGAAGCAGGGACAGTGTCGTCTACAGGGAAGTGAGTGCAGCAGGAACCAGGTTACCTCTCCCGTCTGTCAGGGACAGTATTCCCAGAACACCAGCCAACAGAAATTGGGAGTTCCATTCTTATCTGCCTTTGCTTATAGCAAAACATTCCATTTCCATAGCAATTTGAACTTTTTCAATGTATTCCCATTTCTGACTTCATTTCACTCTAAGACAAACAGCTGCAAAAGTACAACGTGATGGTGAACATAAATAAAAATATTCATATGAAAAGACACATGAACCCCAATGTCCACAGCAGCACTATTTACAACAGCCAAGAGGTGGAAGCAACCTATCCATTGACAGATGACTGGAGAAAGAAGTTGTGATGTGTGTGGGGGTGGTGGAAAACTACTCAGCCATAAAAAAGAGAATAAAATAATGCCATTTGCAGCACCACGGATGGACCTGGAGATCGTCATTCTAAGTGAAGTAAGCCAGAAAGGAAAAAAAAAAATACCCTATGCTATCACTTCTATGTGGAATCTAAAAAAAAACCACACACACACAAATGAACTTATTTACAAAACAGAAATAGACTCACAGACATAGAAAACAAACTTAGAGTTGCCAGGGGGGAAGGGGGTGTGGAGGGATAAATTGGGAGTTTGTGATTTGCCGATACTACTGTATACAAAATAGATAAACAACAAGGCCCTACTGTAGAGCACAGGGGACTCTATTCACCTTGTGATAGCCGATAATGAAAAAGCACGTGAAAAGGATATGTGTAACTGAACCACTAGGCTGTGCACCAGAAGCCAACACAGGATTGTAAATCAACTATACTTCAATAACAAAAAAAAAAAATCGCATGTGCACACTGCTGAGAAAGGAGCTCTGGTGACCCAGAGACCCTTACGGACACTAAACGCCCTGACCGCAGCGCTGATCCGAGTCCAGACGGCTCCATCCGTCAGCAGCGCCTACGTACGGGCAGCTGACTTGCAGACATCGCTCAGTGTCGTGGGGCCAGTTTGCTCCTCCTTCTGGGGAACTGTCGGAGTTCTGTTGCTTTGCTGGACACCCCGTTCATCTTGCTGTTTGATATTCACTGGAGCCCCCGTCCCAGAGATAAACCAAAAATAGAGACGGTACAGGGAATTACAAACAAAAATTTTTAAGGACTCGCACGAATTTCTCCTGGTTACTCTCTGGATGTTCTGTAAACTCCAGTAGCATCCCATTGCAAACAGAACTTTTTTGTTTTTTTCAGCCACTTGATGGGAAGACACCATGTGACAAGTCACAGGAAGGAAATGGTTAAAAGATGAGTTCACATTGGGCTTTGCCTTCAAGTAGAGTTCCCCAATCCATTTGGCCATACAGACAAGATGGTAGCTCGGAAAAGATCGGCTGTGGCTAACCTCCTTGAAGAGGTTAAGTGAAAAAAGCAGATGGTGCCGAGGAGAAGGAAGCTGAGGAGGCGTGACTGAACGGCAGGAAAGCTCTGCTTTGCTGGGCTGTCTTCTCAGGATGCGCTTACCTTCAGCAGCAAGACTTCCAACCACGCTGAGCTAGCACAGGAGGACCCCATCCCATACCTGAAAAGGGCTGTTTTTTGCAATTTCTGGTCAACATGAGTTACGTAGCTTACAAATAATTTCTAATCTATCTTTTCCTGTATCCTAGGACTTGATCCCAGCACACTCCCAATTTCAGCTGTGCAAACAGTAAGAGAGAGAGAGAAAAAGAAATGAGAACAGGGGAGGCGGTTTCTTTATGAGGAGCAAGTTGACCACGCCAGACGGGAGCTCTGTGCCCCAGGACCCTGATTCACACCACGGAAGCTGGGGCGGGTGAGGACGAGATTGGGAGAAGCTCACACCAAGTCATAACCCTGACATCACCAAGGGGGTCGGCCAGCACAGCCCAGGGGTTTCTCCTGGGGGGAGTGCGTGTTTCAGGAACAAGGAAAATCCACAGCTTCTCAGTCTCTCTTTTTCCTTCATAAATCAGGGAGTAATGGGGGTTTCTGAAGCTGATGGGTTTCCATCTATACGGCTCCTCACTGGTTGAGTACCAGATTCTGGCTGCTCTTGGGATCCCCACTGTCCCCGAGCCGCCTAAACCATGTGGCTGGAAACTTGAGGTGGAAGAAGAAAACTTCCAGCAGGAGGCAGTCCTGTGTTCTCACGATGAAAGCTCAGTGCCATTCAGTTGTATTTGCTCACATGAATGCTTGCCTCCTAAAACACACCAGGGCGATGGAAGGTCGCATCTCCCTGGACTAGAGATGGACCAGCCAAGTTGTCCCCGGAGGGGAAATGAGAGTGTAGAAAACTTACAAATAGCAGGGAGTCTGTGGCTTCAACTTCCTTCAAGCATCGTGTGTAATAAGGGTGAGTGCTGTGAGTGGCAGTAAAAGTAAAAGGAATGGTCCACGAAGTGCCTGATTCAGGAATGGAAGTCGGAGGAGGGGAGGGAGAGGCGGAGCTGGCATCTTTTCCCCAAGGCTTTCAGAAGGCGTTCCGACGCGGGTCAGCTGGACTCCCTCAGCGCCAGGCCCCGGGACAGCCGCTGCAGCAGCAGGCTGGGCCGCCAGGCGGAAGGCTCCCAGGTGCCAGGTGGGATCGCTGTCCGTGCGGCGGGTCACACGTGGCTGTCGGCTACAAGGAGCTGCCAGGGTGACAGTAAGCTGTGTCTGGGAGCAGTCACGTCCAGGAGCAGCTGCTTAAGGGGAACATCTGTTGGGCATCGCTCAGGGCCCTTGTTGTGAGTCTTATCACCCAGAAGTGTTTATCCGTATACCACACGCCCTCCCCGTGCCCAGCATCAAAGGACCACCTGGACCCACGCACAAGCAGCCCAGAAGTGCTGGCCGAGGGTATGTGACTCAGAGCCTGGTTCTTTCGGCCAACTTGATAAGCTTCTTTGATACGGGAGGACAAAAACAGAAAGACGAACTTTGCAATTTGAAAGAATCACTTTGAATTTGTTTTTTTAAAGCAGTTTGGATCAGGCAAGAGTTTGAGAAGAGAAAAACCTATTTTCTTGTCCCTGTTCCCTCCGAGGAGTTTCTCCCCAGGCACGTCCGCAATCTCCCGGGTAGAGTGGGCAGTAGTCACAGCCACTGCGGCATCCCGGTGGTCCCGGGGTTAGTGTTCACCTGCTCCAGGAAACCGCCTGTGATTCCTGCTCTCTCCGCCCTCTTCTACCGCAGCACGTAATTCTATGAGGCCCCTTGCCTCACTGCATTTAAACTATGTTCACATCTCTCCCCCGCACCATATTGGAAGTTATGCAAAGACAAGTTATTTTTTGCATTTTCTTTGTGTTCCTCGCAGCTAGCTCCACGCCCCACGAATAGGATGCTCTCGTGAAACAGTGGCTCAGTAGATCCTGACCTTCATTCTCCTCCCAGTGCGGCGGCGTACAGCACAGCTGACTGCCGGTCCCCCGAGAATTTTCTAGGCATTTGTTTTCCAAAACACTGTTTTCTTGGCTCCCCGTGATTCTCTGGACCGCCCTTTCTCCAGATCCTCTGAGGATTCCTATTCTTTCTCTCATTCCTATAATAGTTGACACTTTAATGATTTCTGCTTCCACTTTCCTTTCCTCCCCTGCATCCTTTCCCTGGATGGTATATTGAGACCTTTGCCTGTAAACGTAGTCTGAGGTGTAACCAGCATGACTGTCAGAGGCGACCAGCCCTGAAATGTTACTTCTCTGCGGTTCCCTTCTATTCTCAGAGGTGTTCCTCCAGCAGTGAGGGATGTCTTCAGTCTTTTCTGCACGGTGACTGCCTACGTGTTTATACATGTTCTAGATGGAATCCAGTATCTTTTTGTCTTCCATAAGGAATCAGTCAGAGAGCTAAAGAGACATCAAGACCATAATCACGAAGAAAACAAAGTCTGTACATCAGAACCAAAACTGTCAGTGCAGACCTAGGAGAGAGGAAGTAACTTCAGACAGGAAGTAACCAGAGGCCACCTCTGCTTTCTGTGTCTATTCAGGAGGCCGTTCGTGGCAAATCATTGTGATTACACAGCTCTTAGAATGATAACTCCATTCTAAAATGCAAATCCTACTGCTGTGGCCTCACCTGATAAGGTGTGGGGGATTCTGTGGGAGTCCAGAGTCCGTGTGTGAGGCGACGGCTTAACTCTGGTGGAGACAAAGCCCGTGTAATGCTGCCCTTTGGAGACACCCTCCGGGGGAGGGGGGGCAGATGCAGGTGGGGACACTCCTCCTCCTGGAAGGACAGGCTGCACTGTCTTGGTAGTTGAACTCTTTCCTTTTTTTTTTTACAGCCGATCGTTCACCAGCTTTTCCTATTTGTCTTCATGGGACTTGAGAAAGCAAAGATCACACTTACTCATCACTCAGTTCACAGCCTTATTGGTGGCCGTTTATTTAGCTGTGCCATTGTGCTCAGGCCCTGGCCTTCACAGGGGAGATTTTAGGATCTGAAAGGAGAGGGGTTATTTCACAATTCAGTTTATTTCCCCTGATGGACGGAGCACAATTTACCAAAAGTTGTAAGGTTTCATTGTGTGTCTGTGACTGTGTGTCCACGTGTTTGAAAGCAACATTTTTCCTTGCAATGACACAGCTTGAAGATAAAGGAAAATCACTGGTCCTCTCTCTGACTCGCCATAAATTGTGCCCGGCCCCTGCCACAGAGCTCCCAGCGGGGCTGACTTAGTGCAACGATGAGGTCCCTGAACTTTCACTTCGAGTGACCCATCTTCTCCTCCTAAATGTCCAGTGTCCTCAACTTTGCCCCCAAGCATGACATGTGAATTCCGACATTATAATTCACGCTCTGGAGAGCTGGGAGAAAAGAACTCCCTACACGAGCTCTGTGGCGCTCCGATCCTGACTCTGCCTTACGCTGTCCAAACAAAAGCGAAACAGGCGTGGTTGGCCTCTTACCCAACACCCATCCCTCCCCCCACTCCTTTCCATCAGAACCCGAATTCGAGAGAAGTCCCAACCCTCCTCCACGTGGCCATCCATCTCCCTTCCCCCAGCTGGCAATTGGGTTTGAAACCTGTGATACACTCTTGGCCAAGGAAAATCTGCTGGGGGCCGTGGGGGTTTTTTGAAAGGTTTCTTTACTGATAAAAAGACACATACACATGGGGTCAGGGCCTAGCTCAGTGGTAGAGTGCCTGCTCTGTGGGCACAAGGTCCTGGGTTCGATCCCCAATGGCTCTGTTAAGGGGGAACAACATTTTTTTAAATAAAATTTGATTCATGAAAATTGAAAAAAAAAGACATCCACAGATACCTTGTTTTCCTCTGGGCATGTCACGCAGCGTGGTGTGTATTTTGCAACGTATGAAAAAGAACCGCCATCAGCAGACAGGAACGCTGTGACTTTTTGGCACGATGCTAATCTAGAAGAGACAGAGTTTACGTGAAACCGACATACCTATTTAACATCCATCATTCGTGTCTTTGATTAAAACTAGCCATGATGAAGTTTAGAAAGTAACGCAAATGGAAAATTGAATTTAAATTTACAGAATAACAGTGGGTCCAGTTGTGTCCTCAGGATTAAGGGAAGTAGCCCCGATCAGGAGCACGAGAGGATCCTCCGATGGTAACACCCTGATGGAGGATGTGGGCTGTGGGAGGAACAAGGTCCGCTTTCCCATCCTCGGAACAGATCTGGTTCTCCAGCTCTCCCGTGTGGGTACAAATCACCCACAGGGGAGAAAAAGCACCGTGTGGAACCAGGCTGTGAGCCCCAAGCAGCCCACAGGGACCAGGGGCTCACCCCTCTCCCTCTTAGAGCTGAACTTGGTGGTCGGAAGTACCCTCAGTCAGAGACCCGGCACCTCGATGGTGCCGACTGGGGGCCCACGCCCCGGGAAGGCACCTCCGGGACAAAGACATCCAGAAGCACAGGGAGTGTGAGGACAGGGTTCCCAGCCGCTGGGTCAGCTCGAGGGCGCCTCGTGCTCTCCCTCCTGTGAGGGTAAAGGACTTGACGGCATGTGCACCCCCAAGCCCGACTGTCCCCCACTTCCCCCTCTCTCCGTGCCTGGCTGCTTCTTGGCTGGCTTTCCTCTCTCTGCTCAGGATGGGGAGCTCAGGACGGGGCCAGCCTGGGTGTCCCTCTGCCCAGCCGTCCTCGGAGCGCTGACTCTCCCGCACAGCAGCTCTGTTATCCTACAGAGCTCAGCCCGGAGGCGCCAGCCCCTGTCCCCTTTCACCCAGTGACAGCCCTGCTGGAAGGAAAATAATACTGCTAGTGATGGGGGAGTTCACATGCCCACTTGGCTCGGCCACGACGCCCAGTGTTTGGTAAAATGCCAGTCTGGATGTCACCGAGAAGACATTTGTTAGATGTAAGTAACACTTCAATCAGTAGACACCAAATAAAGCAGTGCCCCTCCAGGAAGTGAGTGGGCCTCACCTAACCAGCTGAAGGCCTTAAGAGAAAAAGGCTGTGGCCCCAGAGGAAGGAGGAATTCTGCTGCCAGATGGCCATCAGACTCGAGCAGCAACATCGACCCTTCCCTGAGTCTCCAGCTTGCTGGCCTCGCTGCAGAGTCTGGACTTGCCGGCTCTGCCACCACAGGAGCCACGTCTGTCAAACAAATCAGTCTGTCTCAGTCACTCGCTCACTCTCTCCACACACACACATACAACCCACATCCTACAGGTTCCATTTCCTGGGAGAACTCTGCCTGATAAAGCCCCGAAGGCACAAATCTAAGGCCTCCTCAAACCAAAGGAGAGAGAGAATCTGTGGAGCCAACCTACTTTCCGGCTCGCTGGGGCCCCCAGATGTCTGTGCCCCACCACTTGGGCTGAGCGCCTTGTGAGGGACCACCCGGAGGAGTTTTAAGCTCTCCCTGGAGTAACCACATGATTACAGCGCAACTGAAGTTGGAGATTTGATTTTATTTCTGAATTAATTTTTCAGATACGTCAGTTTGTTAAAGCTACTTCCTCTTTCTGGATTGTTTCTTTGGTGGTTTGGTAAAAACCTGTGTTTTCTTTCAACTTCTGTTGGAAGGAACAGTTCCTCCTGGTTTTCTGTAAAATCTTCCGAGTTGATCTCTGTGCTTTGCCTAGAGTCTGGCACTCTTTTATTTTTAAATTGGGTGTAATGTCTGGCACATACTAGGTTCTCCATATATATATATATATGCGTGTATAAACAAACTTGAGAACCTTTAAGATAGACATCTCAATCTTCCTACAGCCAAAACATCAAAGGTTTTATGGGAGAAAGATGCCTGGCACTTTTTTCTTCCATTTTTAAATTTATTCTAACACTGAAGCAAATTACAGAAAGGCAGAAGTCATCTGTATTGGCTCTGTCCTAACATACTCTGTCAATTATTCCCTGATGTCTGGGGACTTTGAAGAACTGAAACACCAACTAAAAGTCAATGTTAGGAACTGATTTCATTTCATGCTCCACGATTAATAGGGGTTCGATATTTTCATTGCTGCTGCACAGACTTGTTCACCAAGCCACGGGTTGGATGATACGGTTGGGACCCCCGTCCTTCCCCGAGGGAGACTTGGGTGGCGTCCCCTGTCTGAACGCACGGGGCCACCCACTCCCCATCACTGGAGGCTTGGCTCACTTCCTCCTGGGGCGCAGCATCCGTTAGGCAGCTCTGGTCCTGCTCCAGCACCACTCCAAGGCCACAGCCGAATCCTTCAGCAGGAAGGTACCTGTGTGAGTTCCTCTCCTCAGAGACCGACTGAAAGTTACACATGGACGGAGTTCATGTTTTCTAGCTCCATTGTCCGTTCTCAGAGCACCTGGCTAAGGAGGTGAGAGAAGGCCATGCTTAGTCAGCCATGTCCACGGGCCCAGGATTCAGCCTCCTTTTAAGAAAAAAAAAATGTTATCCTTGGATATACACGTATTGTTTGTATTTACTAGGACACATTTGGAAAGAATAAAAGGGCGATGGAAGTGCACTGGCCAAGAGTGTGGGCTCCAAAGCCCCCACAGCTGCGCTCTGGCCTCAGCCCGGACCCTGCTGTCTGCGCTGCCCTGCAGGCGCCACTTCCTGCCGCGCCCCTGGTCTCCGTCCCTAACTTGGAGGAAAGACTGTCCTCTCTGCAGGTTTTTCTAACGAATAAGACAAGTGACATCTGTGAGGGGCTTGACACGGTGCCTGGTGGCCCTGTCAGCAGTATAAACAGGGTAGAATTTTTTAAATCTAGTACCTTGAGATCATTTTGAATCCTGATTTTGTCATCCTGTATATGAGCTGCACGTCCAATGAGAGTATTTTCTGTGTTTATAACTATTTCTTGATAAAAATGTGGACGTCCAGAACCCCGGGCATGCCACCAACGACGTCTCTCAAGTGTGACCATTATCCATTAATCCCTATATTTCAAAACTTCAAGACTTCAAAAAAAATCTGCATCCATCTAAATTTACCATTTCCTAGGATATATCTTTGGTCTACAGTGTTATCACAAAAATATTTTTGTCAAATACTTTATTAAAATCAATCTCACCATTGCTATGGACTGAATTGTGACCCCCCCCCCACAACCCTGACAAGTTCATATATTGAAGCCCGAACCTCTAATGTGACTATAATTGGAGACTGGGCTTTCAGGAGGTAATTAAAATTAAATGAGGTCATAGAGGTGGATCCTAATCCCATAGGACTGGTGGCTTTACCAGAAAAGGAAGAGAAGGAGAGCTTTTTCTCCGAGTGCCTGCACCACGGAGGGGCCATGTGAGGACACAGTGAGGAGGCAGCCGTCTGCGAGCCAGGAGGAGAGCTCTCACCAGGAACTGAATTGGCTAGCATCTCGACCTTATACTTCTGGCCTCCAGAACTGTCAGAAGATAAACTTCTCTTACTTAAGCCACCTCATCTATAATATTTTGTTATGGCAGCCAGAGCCATCTAAGACTACCATCTTTGTAACATTCTTCATAGCTCAAAGGGGGGTAAATTGGGTTCAGCAAGATTTTCTTTCAGTGAACTGAATCTGATACCCAGGGGTGAACCCTTTTTTCTAAGTACTCATGAAACTTTTGTTCAGTAATGATTTTCTAGACTCTTCCATGGTCTCAACATAAAACGTTAAATATACTGGTTTGCTGTTTTGAGAAGCCACCTTATTTTCCTTTTCAAAGTCCGTGTCTTGTCTTCTGGCACTATTCCAGATCATCGCTACTTCTCGAGATTATTCTTGGCAGTTCCATAATCATATCTGCCATTACTTCCATAGCCTGTGACTTGGCAAGTGTAGGGTTATGCACATAAAAGCATTCTAAATCTCAGCTTCCTCGTGTCTGACCCTTGCATCTCCTGGCCCCAGCATGTGCCTGGCTTGTGGTAGGCTCTCTGTAACTGTTCCCTCAAATGAAAATGATCTGACTGAAGAATGAATGCTGTTATCTAGTTGGCCAACAACTCACAGAGTTGTTGACCAGTTCAAGGGATAATGAAGGCAGGTGTGCCAACAAACTATCCAGCACCATATAAAAAGTTTCACGTCGCAGGAAGCTGAGCAGGAAACATAGCCGGGTAACACATTAGGGTCAGTACGCAGTAATGGGGTGGATTGTGCCATACCTGATGGTTAGTGATGCTGAGCATCTTTTCATGTGTCTGTAGGCCATCTGTCTGTCTCATTTGGAAAAATGTCTATTGAGGTTCTCCCCATTTTTAAATCAAATTATTGGGTTTTTTTTCATATTGAGTAATGTGAGTTCTTAATATATTTTGGATATTAATCCCTTATCAGATATACCATTTGCAAATATCTTCTCCCACTTTTGTGGATGACTTTCTTTACCGTACAAAGACTGTTTTGTTTGACGTAGTCCCATTTGTTTATTTTTGCTTTTGTTGCCCCCGTCTGCGGGGACAGATCCAAAAATATACGGCTGATACCAATATCAAAGAGCATAATGACTATGTTTTCCTCCAGAAGTTTTATGGTTTCAGGTCTTACATTTAAGTCTTCAATCTATTTTGAGTTTATTTTGTATGTGGTGTAAGAAAGCAATCTGGTTTCATACTTTTGCATCTAGCTCAGTGTTTCCAACACCCTTTATTGAAGAGATTGTCTTTTCCTCACTGTATATTCTTGGCTCCTTTGTTGTAAATTAATTGACTGTGTAAATGTGGGTTTATTTCTGGGCTCTCTGTTCTGTTCCTTTGATCCATGTGTTTGTCCTTGTGCCAGTATCATACATTTTTGATGACTATAGCTATGTAGTGCAGTTTAAAATCAGGGAGTGTGGTACCTCCAGCTTTGTTAAGCACCATTATTGTTAGATAAGATGTAATGCTTTGGGATATTGAAATCTGAACTCATTTAAAGCAGCGTATGATTGCTTTAGAATGCAGTGGAGTTTTTTTTTTAACCTTTCATACTTTTCATATGAAATCTTCTCTAATTCTTTTATTATCTTCTATGTCACTTTTTGGACCACTGTCACTTGCAGGGCCGCACAAGAGTAAGTATTTGCGCCCGTACCATGTGTCTCTCCAACGATGCTCCAAACCTTCCAGTAGTGATCACCAGCCACCTGCTCTCACTTTTGCCCCAGATGATTTTCTTCTTGGAAACACCTTTCCCAAAATCTTTGCTGGCACACTGACTGGGCACAGGGTTTTTATATCTGGCTGGTGAGAAGAGATGGGACAACATGCTGGCAGACCCTCCCTCCTCATCACATCTCTGTCCTCGTCAGCCGTTGGGGCAGTGCTCAGTTCCTCGAAATCCGCCCTGCTCTGGAAATAACAACAGGGAAGAGAAGGAGTTACAGTTGAAAGGAAATTTTAGATGCAAATTTTCATTTCTAATCACTTGAAGCCATTTCCCTCCCCAAGCACTCTTGAACAAATAGGTGACTTTGTTTAAAGCTGAAAAGAATGGCTGAAGAAAGAGAAGTGTTTGCTCTAGATTCCATTGAAATGGGCCAGTGACTCGTGAACACAACCAAAATGCATGACGGTTGTTTTCCTCAAGAAGTCTATGGTCCAGAGGAAATTAAAACACATACATTTGCTGAAAGCTTATGTTACTAGGGATATATTGACAGGCTGGAGGAATAGGAGAAAAAGTAAATCTTGAGGAAGATGCAAAGTCTTGATCAAAGTCTCATGTGGGCAAAGATGTCTAAACAGGCACGGTCCCCACTGGTAGGAATGACGGTAATGTCAACCAGCCCGGAGGGCAGCCTATGAGATGTGTAAGACCACAAGCATCTTTCCTTCATCCAAGCAATTTTACTGCCAATCATTTATCCTAAAGAAGAAATAAGAGAGAGTAGAACTGTGTGTATGTAATTCATTTGATGATAGTGTGTGTATAATAGGAAAAATTGGGAACACTTGAATATTCATTTATCAGGGACTGATTAAATAAATTATAGCACACATACATAAAGAAATGCTATGTAATTATTTTAAAAGATGAAGCAAAACTATATGGGTTGAATTGTAAAGACATGTACTATTTATAGCAAATGATAAAAGGAGATTAATTAAATGTAGTATAATCCTAATTGGAGAAAACAATGTTTATAAAGGCATTGGAATGTCCAAAATGATTATTACTAAAGTCAGTATCATATTCAGTAGAGAAGGCTGGAGAAACCGTCAGAGTTATAATTTTATCATCATCGTCGTCATCGTCACTGAGAGGGCACATACAGTGTATCAGAAGATTTACAAATGTTGCCACATTAAACCCCTATGACAACTCTGCGTGTCAGGTATTTTAAATTTATTTAAATGTCTACCTTTATTGATTAAATAAATCAGTTTCTTTTTCTTTCTTGCTAATGTATCACTTCAAGAAGGTTTATAGAGCTCAGGTGTACAGTTCAATGATTTTTTAAATATAAATGGCCCTGTGTAACCACTATTCAGATCAAGTACAGAACATTCCCATCTATCCTGAGATTTCTCTTATGCCCTCTCAGCCTATAATCTACCCAAACGTAGCGTTATTTTAATCTCTAACACCATAAATCACTTTTGTCTGTTGACGAACTTCATAAAAATGGAATCACAGAGGCAGGGAGAACACAGCTCAGTGGTAGAGCACATGCTTAGTGTGCACAAGGTCCTGGGTTCAATCCCCAGAACCTCCATTAAAATAAAAAAAATTTTTTTTTAATTTAAAAATAAATAAACCTAATAACTTCTCCCCCCCACCCAAAAAAGAGGACTCAGAGTCTGTACCCTCTGTCTGTGACAGTCACTGCGTGGTCAGGCTGCTCAAGACGGCTGTGCTCTTGCTGTCTGTAGATTCCTGCTTCACTCACATGGCCATCCAATCCTTTTAATTCTAGGGTTGAATTAGCCCCTGGTAACTGAGCCCACCTGATGTCAATGCCGCCTATAAATGGTAGCCTCCCTCTCACCCGAGCAGTGCAGACGGCTGCCCCGTCCTGCCTGCCATCTGCTGTGAACGTGGGTGTCTCTCCAGGACCCTTTGTGTACGGTCCCCCATCCCATAGTCTGTTGATGTCCCTGCCGCTGTCTCCGGGCTCTTTCTTCAGTCTCGAGGCTGGGCAACCTCAAGGCTTGCAGCCCAACAACCATCCATGCTGCTGCTCTTCTCCATTGCTATGCGGGATTCCTTTCTATGACTGTGTCGCAGTGTATTGATCCATCCTACCGCTGATGGAGACTGGGGTTAATTACTCTTTGGGGTATTATGAAGAAAGCTGCTATTAACAGGCTTGCATATTTCTTTCAATCTGTCCTCTGATAATTCAATCCTCCTTTTTTCTAGCAGAGTTTTGGAAATCACTAGCTCATTAGATCCTTTTACTTTATCAATATCTGGGAAGAATACCTTAAATTTTACCAATATTCTGCAAGTGAATATTAATTTACCAGTCAGTCTGTCACAAGAGGCGCCTTTCTAGCCCTGTACGCTCAGAAGGGGAAGGGGAATTGTAACAGTGTTATCTTCGAAACACCTCGACAAGTACGTTGTCCCAAGTTACCTGTGCACACAGCCTGCTCTCGCTCTCAGAAACGCCCCGTTTGGACTGTGAGTTTTACAGCCATTGGAGTTTCTCCACTCCAGGCGAGATCCACACTGAGTAAGGAACATGCCTTTTTTGTGTAAAGTGGAAGAAACATGGTAACGACCGTGAAAGTGATTGACATGTGTGTCCTCAGGAAAATTAACTCTGGGAAAGGTATATGTGGAAATCAAAGACCTGAATACTGATTCCCTTAAAGTGATTTTTGTCTATGGACCACCTGGAAAATCTTTCCCATCCCCAGAAGTACTTGGATCCTAGTCCCAAGATGGCTGGTTCAGTTCACCTGCAGTAGAACTCCCCTGGAGATCAAATTGAATGTACTAATTACAAAAAAAAAAAAAATTTAAACTGACTAGTTCAGAAACTTAAGCTCATTAATTACAGAAAAAGAAAATCCTTACACAAGAGCCTTTGTTCAACTGTTATACTTTTCAGAAAGTCATTTATCCATTTATCCAACAAATATTTCTGGAACACCAAGAATGGAACGAGGCTCTGAGAAGACTGTGGCGTGAGGGTCAGCATTGTCCCCACGTGCAAGTTTACAGTCAGTGAAAAATGCCAAAGACATAAGTAAGGACTGATGGAGTCAAGAGTCCCACAGAAGCAACTCGAGCCCTTTCAGTCAGTCTCAGAGGACATTTCCATCCTTTGGTTTACGACGTAAAGAAAAGGCGTGTCATATTCAAGCAAATATTAGTGTATGTTTAAGTGTAATTTAGAGGGAGGGTAGAGCTCAGTGGTAGAGGGCGTGCTTAGCATGCACAAGGCCCTGGGTTCAATCTCCAGTACCTCCATTAACGTACATAAATAAATAAAATAAAATCCAACCCCCCCAAATTTTTTTAATGTAATTTGCCGACTAAAGCCATCAGTCCTGTAACAGACAGGACATAACTGACCTGTGTGGACCCCAGATCCTGCCATGTCATTAGAGTCCTGTTGGCATATCTGTTGGGGCTTCTCATTGTGTGCTGTCAGTTACTGTCGGTACCCTTCATAGACACATCAGATTTTATATATTTTACTTTTAAAGTTAGGAAGAGAGTAGTATTTCACAAATTAATAACACTTAAAATCAAAGCCATGGTGTTTTATTTAAATTCACACATTATGATCCTTCGCAGAGCTATGAACAGAACTCTGGTTCATTGAATTGGTAATGGCTCTTCCCTGCTGAGAACATTTATTTCTGTTCAGTTGTAAGCCACACTTCATTCCTGCTCGTAAGCAAAGGGACCTCGGGTGAGTTGTCATCTGAGGTTTGCCGAAAAGTTTGTTTCAGAATAACTGTCCCTGTTAGCCTGTATAGTTCTATGAAGTATCCAACATCGCAGTTGTGTGTTTGCAAGACCAGTGATTCTGAAATTGCCGAACATGTCTGGTACAAAAATGTTTATAAAATCTGAATGGGGAAAAAGAAGATCCTTTAATATTGCACAAATACATTAGCCAGGAGACCAATATATTAATCTCTTATCAACCTAAGTGAGATTGCACTAAAAATTAACTGTCCAGTTGCCTAATAAGGGAGGATTCACGGGAAGGAGACAGAACAGCCCTTGTCCCAAAACCTCTCTTCCTTAATGCCACAACCCTGATTAGAAAATTTAAGAGAAAAGTGAGACTGTTCAGGGGTGTTGAAAAAAATGACTGATGATAAATGCCCCACAGACTGAGAGCTGCACCCTTTTTCCAGTCCCCCAAGTGCTAGAGGACTGAAAAAAGTTTTGCTCTCACTCAAGTTTTACTGCAGTCACTTGGTGGTGGCTCCCTGTGGACCTGGCTGGAACAGATTCCTGACCACATCTGGGCTCTGTGGGTGCTGTGATCTGTTGGTACTGTCTGCACCAGCAGAGCAGGGACAGATGGTGCGTATCTACCATCTCTCTGCTCCGCAATGGCATGTCTGGCAATGAGTTGAGTAAATTTCCAAGCTCAGGAAATTAGAGCCATTATCTCCCTAGTAAATAAAATTAGATTATCAGATGGATCCTCGGTGTCCCAGCACACTCCTTTATGTGCGTCATCCAAGAAACTACTCATTCGCTCTGATTGCTCTGGATGTTTCTTCTTTAAATAAGGCTGCAACGTTTATTTTTAATGGACAGAAAATCTTAACAATTGATTGAAGTATCCCGTGGTTTTTTTAACTAACGTCTGTCGGTCCAAAGTAATACCATTCCAAGACTCGGAACACGCATTTGCATCACCAGTTCATACAGTGCAAGCCATCAGTCAAGCAGTTAGTTGATGAGCCGGCTGGTTACATCCACGTGGAGCAGGGAGGGGCATTTCGAGCTCCAGTTCTCCAGCCAGCCGCTTCGGTTCCCTCCTGTGTCTTTCATTTCCTTCCCCTATAACTTTAGGCAAGATTTTTAAATCCTCCAAGCTGGGTGTTTCCTTCTTGTAAAACGGTATTATCGTAAGTCCCTCTTTGCAGGTTGTTTTGAAGAAATTTGGAGATAATTCCAGTGAAGCACAGGTGGCACGTTACCTGTGTGAATATCAGCCATCGCAATCACAGTGTAGAAACACCTGGGAGGCTGAGATTTTGCTCCTTCAATAGCCAAATGGAAATATAATTAACTTGGAATTATTTCAGAAATTCAAATTATTTCACATTGCTACATCTCTTCTTCCTTCCAGGATCACAAACAACAGACTTCTGTTTTTGAAGGTTTTACATATATCTAAGAATGTCCTGCATGTGGAAGGCCCTATAATATCCAGGTAATTAAAGCCAAAACGAGGTAGGAATTAGATTATATTGTCATTTCTTTGATTCTCATGGCCTCAGAATACACAAGCAGAAAGCACAATGTTTGGAAAGAGTCCTCAGGTGTGTGGAATTTCTCATAGAAATGCTGAGATTCCACGGGCTTTCCCAGAGGTGGGGAGAAAAGTCAGAGATCCCGCTGTGATTACTCAAGAGGGAATAACTATTTAAAAGGTAACTCTTCAGTTCGGGCTCCAATTTCTCCACATCCTCACCAACACGTGCGATTTTCTGCTCGTTTGACGGTAGCCACCCTAATGGCTGTAGGAGGTGTCTCACCGTGGGCGCTTCATCTTTTTAACTTCTGTCTGTGACTACAATCCAAATGCTCTCTTACTACAGCGGCAGACGCATGGATGTGCTCACTCGGCAAGGAGACTGGAGCAGACGCGGGGGCCAGAGCACGTACCGCCGTGCAGGCCCAGGGAGGGGCACTTCAGCATCTCTGAGCCAACCTCAAAACTGCTAGATGACAGGTATGTAAACACATATTGGGTGGTGGTTAAGTATTTTATCAATAAAGTTACTGGATCAAAAAGCTTCCAGTGTTTTGGAGTTCCAGAAAATGGAGTCTAGAATCCTGGAACAAATGCCTATTTCCTGGTTCTCAACCAAAAATACACAGAAAATTGTTATTATTTGGCTTATACAAAACACACATACACACACACACACATTAAGACCCAAATTAAAATGTGCAAGACTCATTTTTTTGGCAGAGGGGTAAAAATTGCTTTAACGGTAGTAATAAAATGGAATAAAACTCAAATGCATTTAAATTCATGTCAAAGAATAAAACTAAATAAAACCTAAAGACACTTAAATTCCCGCCTACAAGAGAGGCACTTCTCCGTAGCTTTCTTGTTGTCCCTCAAACTCAAAAGCCCAAATTAGCACCTAGAAAATGTTGGTGTTCAGGTGTTCAGGGCAAACCTGAAATACTCTGCCTGGGATTATCCAATTTTTTTGGAGGCTGGCGATTTAAATAACTGCATGCCAAAAACAGCCCTGCAAGATGATAACAAAAAATAAATAGAATCAGACAGTCCCATTAGGCACGGCTCTCTTTGGCGTAAGTCCACCTACTGAGCCAGCATCAGAAGACAAAAGTGCACAAATGAATGTTCCAGAAGCTCTCTAGTGGCTTTTGTACTAAGAGCCAAGTCATCTTTTTCCACGCAGTTCCTTTCAAACAATAGAGAGAGCCTGGGCAAGATTGAAAGCAGATAGGAGATTTCTAAGAGATATTTGGAGAACATAGACGTTAGATATAATTATGAGCTACTTACAAAAATATGAAAGATTGATGTGGATTAATCAATTTACTCATTGAGTTCTACAGAAGAGTTACATTTATCCCACCAGAAATCAAGAGGTGACTTCAGACCAAAGGCAAGCAAGGCTGTGATGTGTTCCAAAGGGAAGCCTTTGACTTCACAGCAGCCAACACGGGCTCTCAAGACTTGACTCACCTCTTCAAAGGGTAGCAACAGTGAAATAAAGCACTAACAAATTCGGTTTCTAAGGCTTTAATTGCATTTATTTCCCATATGCTTTTAGAAACCCAACTAGCTCAGATGATCTCTAACTTCTAAAATCGTACGAATAAAATGCTGTCGGTGAGGTCTGAGCCGTTTATGAAGATCCAGGTGCCTGAAAAGTACCTGGAGTTATTGAAACCATTGTAATAATAAAGTAATCTGGACGTCTTCTAGGGGGCAGGGCTGGATGTCATTCTCCAGATGCAAAGCCAAAAGTTCCATGGCCATAAAAGATGCATCCACACCTGCCCCATATTCACAAACAATATTTTCACACATGCATTTTCCATTTCTTGTGATATTAGAGCTATGATAAGTAACAAAAACTCCTCTCCTAGACCACAGTTAAAAGAAGGTAAGCCTTTACAATTAGCATTGGCCACTTCCCTGAGATAAAGGAGGTTTTGCGGGATTTTTTCATGATTAAGTTGACACAGTGGGAAAAAGCAGATGTTTAAGCCAAAATCTGAGGTCAGCTCAGTTTCCCACAGGTGATCATAACGTGCATAAAAACATAAGCTATTTAGCAGTGATGATTTTATGATAATCAAATTGTTTCCATCTGTTCTATCATAGTGAATAACGTTATTTAAAAAGAAAAAAAGTAAAGCAAAATAAGATTTTAAAGCTAGCCTGAGAGCATTGGTGTATGGATACCAAAGAGGATGCCTTACACTTGTCCTATAAAACTCCGCTAACTTTTGTGCACTGGGCCCCAGCCAAGGGATGTTAGCTGTCAGAAGAATCACAGCGGACACAGCCTGGACCCACAGAGTCCCCAAGCCCAGGCTGCAAAGGCAAGGGAGGCATCAGGGTACAGTTAGCCTGGATTTAGAGACGGGGTCTCATTTACGAAAGGGATCAAGATCTCATACATCCATTTTTTTCATGGTCACAATATAATATGATTAATGATGACTTCACTTATTACACAATGTTTTGCCATAAGGCTACGTGCTAAGCACTTTTACACGTGGTCTCTTTTCAATTTAAAACAATATGAAGTAGATACTATTATTGTTTCCACTTTATGGGTGAAGAAAATGATATTTAGAAAAGGTGACTGGGAGGTAAAATTTATTACTTGTTTGATCTAGATGAATTTCTGTGTTGTAACTAGAAAGGGGACGTCAGGGTCTAAATTCTGGTGGACTGGCCACCAGGGACCCAAGTTACAAAGTATCCCCTAGAAGTGGAAGGGTGTGTACATAAATCATATATTTTTAAATAAACAAATATACAATTTTCCCCCTGCAATGTCTTGTCATAAGTAGAAGTTCCCTTTAGAAAGAACTGCTAAAGCATCTCACATTAACCTGGGAGCCTTTCACTCTGAAGCTTAATGAATATCCCAACGTACTCTTTCCTTTTGCCATCAATCTTGCCAATATCTCATGTCCAAGGTGCCCTCTTTCTCCAAGGTATCAAAATACACGTGGCCAAATGAAACACAGCAAAATTTCCAGGAGCTCGGAATTCGCAGAGACCTGTGGGCTTCAGGACTCAGCGAAGCAGCCAGGCTGCCTCTTCCCTTCCCTTCCAATGCTTAATACCCACAGGCACCGTCTGTCTTACCAGGGGAATCAGAGGAACTGGAGATGCTTCCCATTTGCCCTGTTTGCTGGCCACGTCTTTGCAATGAGCTTGACTTAGATCCCAGTGGGAAAGTCCAACAGAGGAGGAGGCAGAGATCTGGCCAATGAAGAAGTCCTGGCCTTCCTCTCTGCACCCTTGAATAAGCGGCAGAACGCCCTGGGATGACAGCAAGGATACAAGGAGAACACTGACACTTCAGCCGGTGGCCTGGTGCTCCATCCCCACACCGCCGGCTTCGCTCCCTGCCTGGGACGCGCCCACCTGCACAGCAGAAGGAGGGGCCGGGGGATGGAACCCAAGGGTCTCACTGCTGACCTGGACGGCAGCCACCGTGTCATCGGAAGTCACCCCAGACTGCACCTGGGGATGAAGCCAATGTGGTTTTTAAGAGCATGGGGTCAATAAAACAGAGGCTGGGTTCAAGACTGTGTTCTCTCATTACCACACGTTTAATCTGGGAAAACGACCTTTCAAAACCTCACTTTTCTCATCTGTGCAATAGGGACACAAATATCTTTCCCACAGACTATTAAAGTAGAGAGTGCATGAAAAATTAGTAGAAATCCTGGCATGTGGGTTGTACCTTATAAATGCTACTTTCTCTTTGTTTTAATGCGACATCACTAGCGTTGGCCTGTTTTCCCCTCAGTGAATCCCACCGACTGAAGGCTTTGGCATCATTACAGCACAGACTTTATCCCCCTTTCACGCAACTGTTAAGTGTCTCTTATTTTTAATGGAAAGGAGAGATCAAGTTTGAATATGTTTTTAATAAGCAAGCCCCGGTGGCAGTAATTAGTTCGGTCCTGACTGTTGAATGATTTCATACAGACAGAAGAACATGTTGAGCATATTGTGGACAGCAATTCCATTTTTAAAAACTCAAGTAGTTAAACACTTTAATGGTCCTACCAGTTTTTGAAAATTTTGCAGAGAAGATTTTCTTCTCTAAGACTGATAAGATCCTGTAGGTTACTTTTAGCTTTTCAGAAATAGGACTGCATGAATAAAAGATGTCAGTCTGAAATATTTTTGTCCTCGAGGGCAAAAAAGAGAAACCACATCCTGACTTCCCGTGCACCTCGGGCAGGACCCAGCGCCTGGTGCCGAGCGCCGGCTAGGAGAGGGCGCTAGGCAGCGCCCCCCACACACGCGGGCCTCCGCCCTTCCGCCAGCACCCTCTCCTTGCGTTCTTGTCTCCCCAGACCCGCTCACTTTCCAGCATGCTCCCCGCTAAGCCTTGCCCTGCGGCTGGGCTCACCCTCTGCGACGCCGCAGCCTTCACGGTCTGAGCGCGTGTTCCGTTTTCTGTATCATCCACCGCTCATCTCAGCAATGCCGCTGCTTTGTCGTCCCGGGGCCAGTTACAAATTCCTCAGTGGTAGAGACCTTTCTTTTTCCCACCACAGGTAGGGCATCGCTTGATGCAAATTAAGTGCTTGTCGCCTGAAATGGGACCGTCTTTCAGTTCAAAGCCCAGCTTCCTACTTAGTAACCGTGACCCTGAGCAGACGGCAGGAGTAATGAAAGTTCTGCCTTCCTTGGGTTGTTGTGATTTAAGAGTATACAATTTTAGGAAGGAGCCTAGCAGATCATAAATGCTGTGTAATTGTTAGTATTTACTTATTTTTTATTATTCTTTTTGGAGTGGTTTTCTTTTCTCTTTCTTTAATTTTTAATTGAAGTAGAGTCAGTTTACAATGTGTCAGTTTCTGGTGCGCAGCATAATATTTCAGTCATATGTGGGCATACACGTATTCGCTTTCACACCCTTTCTCATTACAGGTTGCTGCAAGATAGTGAATAGAATTCCCTGTGCTCTACAGTAGAAACTTGTTGTTTATTTTATATCTAGCAGTTAGTATCTGCAAATCTCGAACTCCCAGCGTATCCCTCCCCACCCTTTGCGCCCTCTGGTAACCTCGAGTTTGTTTTCTCTGTCTGTGAGTCTGCTTCTGTTTTGTAAGTAAGTTCATTTGGGTCTTCTTTTTTCAGACTCCACATATGAGTGATATACAGTAGGTTTCTTTCTCTCTCTGGCTTCCTTCGCTCAGAATGACGATCTCCAGGTCCATCCGTGTTGCAGCAAATCGCATTGTTTTATTCTAGTTTGTGGCTGAGTAGAATTGCTAGTGTTTATTACTGTGCTGGGCCACATGCGTAAGTCCCCTAGGTATCAATGAATATGGGAGGTGGTGGGTGAGGCGAAGTGCGAGATGAATAGATGCTTCTGCATTGACCATGGGGGGGGGTCCAGAGGAAAAGATGGTCCCTGCCCTCCCGGAGCTTCCAATCACCCAGTCATTTCTGGAGCAGAGAGGGCACTTCGTGGGCAAGGGCTACTGGAGACTCATCTCTTTCTCTGGGATATGGTCTGGTCCGGCCCCTGGCATATGGTGGGTATTCTACAGATGCCTGTTGAGTTACGCAAGTCAATGGACTGCCGAAGGAATTCCATTCAGCAGGTTCCTATAAAGACATGCTGCTGCTATGTGATGGTCCAAGAACAACTGTAAAATGAGAAACCTTGCTGGACTGAAAAACATGCTGGTATTTTAAACGGGCTATCAAGTTCATCATCTCACCAGTTTTGGCTTTGCTCCATTTGTGTCCTCGGATTGGTTTCTGCCCAGGCTGCCTGGTATGAATTTAGCAAGCCAAGAGCATCAGGCCAAGATCACAGAAACCCCACTGCAGGATCACGGCATCAGTGCCTTCTCATCGCCCCACCCCTGGTCCGCCACTCTCCGCATCTGTGAGACCTTCTAGCTGGGACCCCGCTTGGAGATGCCCTCTCCATTAAACCGAGTAGGGCTGAGGCCCCAGCTAAGGAGTTTTCTGAGTAAAGCCTGATTTGTCGCTCACCCACCCCCTCTCCTGTTCTGAGAAGGTGGATTTTATGCTTGGTTTCTGAAATCAGCTTCCATCCCGTGTGCTCCAATCTCAGAAAATAATACAGGGACCCATCTTTATCTGAGCTCCCTCCCCTCCCAATCCTGGTAGCCTCTTCCTTGTTCCTGAATCCCACCCATCCTTGATCCCTGCTACCAGTCGGCAGACCTGTCTAGTCTTTGGTGAACACCTGACTGCATTGCCCATTGCTGTCTTCACTCTGCCCCCCTAAGAGGTCACAGCCGGATCCTTTGGTTGGCTGTTGACAGCTGGGACTTAACGCTGAGTGTTTCAGACAACTTGCTATGTCTACCTGAGTCTCCACTCTCACCCAGACCGCCCCCAGCATGAATGGTGAGAGGCCATGGTCCTTCCCAGTACTCCTGCCTCAACGCAGACTCCCCAGTGGAACAACAGGAGTGGGTCCTACCCCGAAGGCTCCTCTGCGAGCGTCCCAGGCGTGGAGAACTCCTGAAAGCCCAGAGCCGAAGCTTTAGCCACAGGCTGCTCACCGTGAATGCCATTCCCAATGCCATTGCCCGTGGTAGTTTGATGTTTATTCCCCCAGTCACACCGTTTAGTAAGAGGGAAATGTTGCTGAGAATGACAGAAAATCTTTCTTTTTTTCAAGCTGATGGATATACCTTAATACATTTATGTATTATTATCTCTGGGTGAATACTATTGTTCCTTCCACAATTTTTTTTATGAACTACTCAGCAATAAACAGCCTTTCACATATACATTTGCATATATGTCCATTTATTTCCTTAAAGTATATTTATGAAAGTGCGATTGTAGAGTCAAAATGTATTCTCATTTTTAAGGCTTTGATACATAGTCTTTCAGAAGGGTTGTACCAGCTCAGAATTCCACCAGAGTGTGTATGAGTCATAGAATTTTGAGTAACAGGGCGCTTGGGAGTCATCTGCCTACATTTGTCTTTGCAGGTGAGGACATTGCAGCCATTTACCTAAAGATGGAAGTCAGAGTGTAGTTTTATGACACTTTTTCTTGTCTTCTAGCCTATGGCTCTCATTATGGATTAAGTGACCTGAATTGTAAATTTAAGGATTTAAATGTGGATGATGAATCCTGTGTTTTCACCGTCATCCCCATTTCTAAATTTTAATATCTACATCATATTATAAACTCATGAAATGGAGTTTCGATATTCAAGGAAGATCTCAAGCTTCCAGTTACCAAGAAGGAAATTCCACTTGGAAAAATGCCTGAGCTGAATCCATGGTCCCGCCTTCTGGCCTGTCTTCCAAAACCATCTGTTTTATTGATGGACAGGGCTGGGCTCAGAAACCAGATGTATTTTCCAAAGAAGTCGCTGTTATTCTAGAGGACAGAATGTCTGACACATGACAAAAGGCAGGAATTTTCTTGTTTATATTAGTTGTTAAATGTGGAACAAATCAACAATATGTCTCTTCTTAAAAATACTCTGGCAGGCTGCAGCTCTTCTCTGTTTACAAATCTTTGCTCACATAATTACAGGATTGCTTTCCTTAAATATCTTACTCTGGAGTTAGCTAGCTTGTCGCTCCCACAGCACAGCCCACAATCCTGTGTGCGCTTGTGGAAATTTTCACAACTAGTGGCAAACAAATGTGCCTTCTCATTTCTGCTCTCACCTAATAGGGCTCAAGAACGGGAGAGGCTGGATGTAGCAAGTTTGTGAGGCTCGCATAAACATTCTGAAGTTTGAGACAACAGAGGAGAGGTAAGTAGGCTCATGATTCCATACATTTAATTTAACAAACATTTACTGAGTCTTAGCCATGTACCTGGGACTGTGCCAGACAACAGAGCTACAACACAGAGGTGAACATGACTTACAGTGACAGACTTTTCTTCTTTTGGGGTTTTCGATTGCTTTGCTTAAGTCTAATTTATAAAGAACTTTATCAGTTTAGCTTTGGTTTCCTTTCAGTGCCAAATATAACCTTGTAAACCTTTGATCAGTCCTCAGTGAGGTCTGTGGCGGACCTCTCGCAGCCTGAACACTTGAAAGTACCATGCATGCTCTAATCTGTCAGGTAGAAAGTACACAGGGCTTCAGAAGAGGACAAAAGTGACCGTTTTATTTTCCCCCGAATCGATTCCAGTAACCAACAATGTCCCATTCATTGATGCCAACCTTCATCTGCATTGAATGGCGAATCCATTCTAAGCTAAGAAGGAATCCTGGTGGAAAGGTTTGTTTTATTATACACTGCCAGGAATCTGTAATTCCAAAATATGTTCAGTAGGTCTTGGCTGATGCATGCATTCTTAAGTCCTAAAATTTCTTCCAAGAGATCTCTCTCTATCGCGGTAATAAGCTGTTTTCTTCCACATAATGTCCTTCTACAGGTCATCTGCAGTCAGGCCCATCAGCAAATATTCGACTGGCTCGGTGTAAAGTATTATCAGGCAGATTGTTCCTTAACTTTAATCCAGAAATTCCCATTTTGCTATATCATCTAAAAAAAAAAGTTCAGCCTCCCTTCCCTCTACCCCCAGCCCTCCAGAAAATCCATGCAAGACCCACTCGCTAACAGACAGGGCTCTAGGGCTGAGCGTCCCAGAAACCTCCCATCCCTCCTGTCTCCCTCTCAGCTGGTCACGATGCCTGGAAAGCCACTATCAAAGGTCACTCTTTGGTGTTTTATTTCTTTTAACGTCTTCAGGTGAGTTCCATGTGACTCTAGGAAGCATAGTCCCCCTTCATTCCTTTTTCATTTATTCAACAAATATTAGGAGGAACATCTTTACATACCAAGCACTGTACTGCCTTTGTGGTGTTCACAGTGATATAAGCATCCATGTGCCGGAATAACCTATAATGGAAAAGAATCTGAAAATGAATAGATAGATGTGGATAACCAAATCACTTTGCTGTCCACCTGAAACTAACACAACGTTGTAAATCAACTATACCTCAATTTACAAAATAAGGATAGATTTGTCCACAAATCTCATCTTGCTACATGACAGCACAAACCATCATAGTGTCAGGGCAGGTGCCCCTTGAGTCAACGATCCCACCCAGCATCAAGCTTTAGTAATAATTTCAAGGATGTAGGTCACTATGAGTTACAGGCAAAGCAGAGAGAGGTCTGCCACCCTCACAGGGCTCGCTGGGGTCTTTCCTGCCATAGTAGGCATCCTCTGGCCGCATTAACATCTGACATCCCTACGAAAGTGGTTTGCATCCGTAAGACGGAGGAGGGCTGTCTCAGGCATGAAGTTTTTCCATCTTGTGCTCAGAGAGTTCCACAGCTTCCGTGAGGGATTCCAGAGTTCCAGGGGTGCCACGCCCCATACATCCTCAGATTCCAGATTCGTGTACCACAGGCAGTCCCACACAGATGATACATCCTAAAGAACATTCAGCTTGTTCATCAAGTGTGCCTTTAGCACATTTACACGAAGATTGCAAGGCAGTCCCGTAGGAGGAGGATGGATTGCAAACCTACTGCTTCGTCTGTTAACTTCCCAACACCCAGTGTGAGATGGGCTCAGAATGGGAGGCAGGGTTACCGACCCTCCCAAGTTCGCCCCAACAAGTGTCCTCCTGCCCGGTGCCCTCACGCCAATAGGAGACCCAGACTGAGCTGGGTTCAGAAGCAAAGGGAAGGTTTATTCTTTGATCAGAGAATGCAGAGGTGCCAGCCCAGCTCTAGAGCACCCCGCTCTCCCCACCAGGCTGTGCCGCTGGCACTCCAGCTCCCCTGCCCCGCGCAGCCCCCCTGCATCAGCCCACTACCGCCACCTTGGATGGAGGTGTCGCCCCGCCATGTCCCACCAGGAACTCTGGTCTGTAGGACCGGGGCAAGGCCTCTCCATGCAGCACCTTGTGAGCAAGTGAAACTAGAGTAAGCACGGAGGAAAAAAGAAAAGGTTAGATTTTATTCTATTACCCAGATTCTATTTTCATTCCCCGGGAATTGTTAAGGGGCTCTGCGGTGGCGATGGGAGGCCGCCAGAGGGCTGTAGGGTGAAGCTGATGACTTTCGTTCAGCATTGGCCTTGACAAATCAATCTGATCATAGTGTTACTTGCATGGGAGTTGAGAGAGAAGAACCAAGGTACCCTTACATTTCAGGAGGATGTTGCTAAACATTTTCCAACACCAGACTCCCCAGAAGTCCTGCATCCCCATCCGTATCTCAGAGCGGACACTCCTCCCACCACCACTGCTGCTGGTATCCGCCCTTGTGCACGGGCGCAGGCCTGGCGCTGAGCATTTACACGTAAGGGCTCATTGACTTCCCGCAGCCCTGCGTGGTGGATACCGCTAATCCCCACCGCTTGTGCGCATCTGAGGCTTGGAGAAGTTACACACACCCACGTCCTGAGCAGCCGGACCGAATGGAAGTCTAGATCCCAATCACCACCCGCCCCAAGAAGGGGGTGGCTCAGATGCTTCGGGGTCTCTTAACTCTCCTGAGTTTCCAAGAAGCTTCAGGAGAGAACACTCCCCAGAGAGCAAGCTCCCATTCTAGACCATTCTCGGGGGGGGGCACCCTACACACCAACCAGTCTACTTTCTTAGGGAGAACGCAGGGTAAAGAGTTCTGTAGAGCGGGGTGCCTGTGCGGGCCCAGACTGGGAACGGCGGAGAAGGATCTTAGAGAAGCATATGTTGGTCTATGCCAATCAGGAAACTTTACTAATCTCTAAAAGATCTGCAGAAATTTTTCATAACTTTCCCTATTCAGGAATCTTCTAAACTGTAAATTTATCAAAAGATATCAGTGTTTGAGGGAACAGACATCCTGGGTGACACCTAGCAGTACTGAATGTCTTCTGAAGGTGCATTTTGTCCTCTGGTGGACACAAAATGTTATGATGACCCCTGCTGTGCTGTGCTCATGAGCAAAAATAGAAGCCCTCTGTATCTGTTCCCAGGGTTAGTGGTGTTTCAGGTCATCTCCTTGAATTCAGAACCCTAGATACTGAATAAACTCATGTTACACTGCCAAAGCCCTCTGGCATTGTTCTTAAGTTTTAAAGAACTGTATAACTAAGGATTTTTTTTTTTTTGGCGCTAAAAGGTAATACTTTTCCAGGATTAATAAGCCAAAAAAAGATTTTAATCATATCAATTTCATAATTGAATTTGGGTATTTTTTTCTTCTCCTGCTGTAATGGAGACAATTTTTGGAAAGAAATTGGATGTATGCAACCAAGACAAAGAACATTTTGAGGCAACACACATGTGTGGCTACCGAGTGCCTGTTTTGCATTACATTTAAATTGCCTGAAGAGCATTTGGCAAATGGAAAATTTTAAGTTGGTTTAAGCTTTTCCATGGACAATTTAGGTTTTGTACTGTTATTGTTATATCTGTGCTTTTGCATTCAAATCTTTTCAACCAGCATGGAAAAGAGAAAAACATTGTGTTAAAGGCTTTTTAATGACATAGTAACTCGTCTTGACAAACAGTGGATCTGTTCCATTATCTTATCTGCCAAAAAAGAAATATCTTCCAGGAGAATAATATGTGCTTAATCATGAAAGGCTTCAGCTTTGAAAGCTTCAAATGATAGAATCAGCCACAGAAATAAGTGCTCCGCATCCCCAAATTAGCTGTGTTCTTCTGATTATCTTGCAGGAACATCTGTGGTAACAATACTTTCTGGAAACCACTGCTGATGGGCTCAAATAGCTTTACTAAGTTGGCCTGGTTTGTCATGGAAAGAAAAAAATCAGTGACTTAAAAAAGCATGGGGCCGCCCCTCCCCCTGCCCGCTGCCCTTTGACCTTCAGCCCCAGCAGAGGCCGCTCTGAGCCCTGGCTCCGGAACACAGCCGCCCTCTGACCCCGGTGCCTCTCCGCGGAGGTGCAGCGAGGCCAGTCAACTCCAGTGAAGCCACTGCTGCTTGAGAATGGCAGCATTCCAACCAAAAGGCAATTTATAAATTAGAAAATGTACCCACTGAGGGTGGATGTTCTGTTCTGCTTCCAGATAGTTCTCCACAGAGCTGCGCTCACCTCCAGGCCAGGCTGCTTTGCAGGTGAGAACTCATGTTCAAGGGTTCCAAAGCCCGGCTCACCTGTGCAGGCCCAGGTCAGGGCGGCACAAATACACAGCACCCTGGCAATCTCTGACCGTGAGCAGGAAGTCCTATGACGCGACCTCATTAAGAAACAGGGCCTGTTCCCCTCCGCATCTGTGGGGTTTTGCGCTACAGGTTGTGCGTTGATTAAAACAATGTTATTATAACGACGCTGGAAGAGACAGGCTCCCCTTAGCTCCGCGGCAGGGCTGGTGTGCTCGTGGAGGGTGGTTTGCTTATGTGGAGGCGGGCAGAGGAGAATCTGCCAAGTGGAATATGGGAATATCAGAGGTTTGGATTCAAATGTGTTCTTGGTTGTCAGAATGCTGACAGAAGCCGCATTTCTGAGCGATGCTGAACTTAGAGGAGCCAAGAGAAGACAGTGCTGAGAAGTTTCCATGCCACTGCTTAGACCTTTCCATTTGACCCTGCTGCACCTCTCCACACGGGGAGAAGCCGTGTCGTCCAGCAGGACTAGGAAGAAGCACGTATCCTTCTAGAACCACCGGGTGGTTCATTACTCATGGTCCACGTCGGCCCCGAGAGACAGAAAAAGCCGCCCTTTATCTTGGGTGAGCCGGTATCAGTGTGGAGACAGGATCAGGGAACTGGTTTTCACAGTGTGTTGCTCCATATGAAAAGTGTAGAAATAGAAATAGAAAACCCTGAACAACGAATATCACCTGAAAATAGAATTTCATATACTCTCCCTCCTCCCAAAAATTATAACAATACCACAATCAAAATACAGCCAAACACTACCCATGGGAAGGCTGCAGTGTTCCCCTGCATGCCCCACTGGTAAGAGCAGCTGTGGATAATTTTACAGAAAAGAAGAACTTTAACATAAAATCATTCTGCTAGTATATCGGGTTTTTAAATAACAAACAAAAGTTAGGTTTTGAGTATGCTTGTATGTGTTGAAAATAAGTCCACTTCACTCAGAAATCACTTACTAGTGTGTTGTGCATGGTGAAGAGTTTAATGATGGTGACGGCGGTGACAGTGTTGTGAACAGCTGTGGCAGCGGATCACAGCCTGGTTTTATTTGGTCTCTGTGACAATCCAGATGCAGAAAGATTCCACCCAAACTTGAGGGGGGAAAATGTATGGCCATTCAAAATGAACCGAAAGACACTTTTTGAAAAGGATATTAATAATAATGCAAATGCTTTTTCTATCTGAATTTCCAAAAGCAGAATAAAAATGAAACTCACTAGAGGGCATTGGTGGAAAATTTAGATGTTAAAAAGCCTGACTTAATTGACGGAAAAACAAAGACTGCTGAAGTGAATACGACTTGAGTTGGGGTTTATCATAATTAAGAGCGAGCTAGCAGCCCTCATGATTTTGAAGGAAACTGTGTCGTTCTCTGCACTCGAGCAGGGCTCGTGTGGACAGCCGCCAGCGTCTGGGCCTTTCTGCACGTGGGCATTTTAAGCAGCTCTTCACCATGGTGCTATAAGGCTCAATCACGTCTACCCCAGTTTGGCTGTGTTTTTCTTGGTTGGCATAGAAGCTGCTCACAGAGTCCTAAAATCACTAGTTAAGGGTCAATTTGATATGAATGCTAAAATTATCTGGATTAACCATATTGTGCCCCAGTTATTTCGATAATTGGAATTGGATGAATTATGTGTTGATATAAACAACTGTGCTACCATTACCCTGAAAATAGCTGACCTCAGAAGCCATGTTCTGAGACACGCACGTTCTCATCCCGCAGATCACACGAGAGAGCCAAGAATGTTACGGAGCTGTAGCTTGTCGACTCCAAGGTTCTGGGTGATTCAGCTCTCTTCTGCTCCAGCTTCCCAACTTTCAGCAGTAAAATCAATGAAATAAATTTCCTAGAGAATTTTTTCGGATTGAAGCAATGAAACTAGTTCCCTGCTAACGGAATTGACTTAGAAAGATGCCTTAGGGCTGAATGAATCACTGCTCCCTGTTTTTCTACTACTCCCCAGGACTGAAAGAGGGGACTGTGTTAAGGTCTTGTTAAAATTTCCCACGTGTATTTACCTCCACCCCTGGGTAAGTGGCAGAAGAATGAGGGGACTCACCCCAGAACAAATCCTTACTGCTACTCACAATGTCCCTAGGCAAGCTGGGCCAGCAGAGCACGTCACGGTCAGCTGGAGAAGGCCAAGGACGAACGAGAAATAAAAGGTAAGATGCCAGCAGCTCCTCTTTCCTTGGCCCAGAAGGAATTTTTAGGCAACAACGTCATAAATTCTTCTCCCACTGCTATTTAGTTTTGTTGTCCATGATAAGTTAAGCCAACTGTGGGCACAGGGTGAGGTCTGGCTTATCCTCTTGGTTACGTTACACTCACACAGAGAAGCCATCAGAGTTGAAAGCGACGCTCCGCCATTGCTCCAGAAGCCATAGAAAAAAGTGAACCTTGGAATGTGTGAATCAGAAGAAGCGTATCTTCAGAGGAGCGAAATCCAATAGCATCTTGCCTCCACAGGACAGGCAGGCAGTCACACGGCATCTAGACCCAGCGCGGAGGGAGAGTGGAGGCACGCCCTAAACTCAGGCGGTGCGGCTGAACTCCATGGCCCGTCCTGTGTCGCTGGATAGGCTTTCAAGGAAAGAATGAGTTAAGCCTGAAGACTGGTGCCCCAAAGTATTATACCTTCTTAAAAAAAATTTTTTTATATATATATACACATACATAATTTCATCTTCTATTTCATCTTACCACTGTGAATGTGTAGTTTAGATAAAATTCAACATACAAATTGGATAAGCCAGCTGTCTTTTATTCTCCCGTCATTATGCTAGGCTTAGTCGATGTGAAAGAGGGTCAGGGAATTTCTCTTCAGCGTCGAGTAACTACACAGTTAAACAGAGTGGCGAGGCGGCCGTCTAGTCTGGTTTAATAACCCCGCTAAGAACTGCCTGGTACAGGGAGGCTCTGTTACTGTTCTCAGGAGATGCCTGAAACAGCGGACAGTTCGCCAGGGGAAGGAGCACAGTGATGCGGGGGCTTTCCCCCGAGGCTGCTCGCTCGCTGCGACCGAGGCGCACGGCGACCGGGCGCGCCATCGGGACGTCTAACCGAGTGCCGGGTGTTCCTTCCCGGATATCCCACTGGACCTTCACACCCGACGTCCGTAAGTCTGAACTCACCCCCCTTGTAAGGCTACAGCCCACCCTGTCTTGCCTCTCTCTGGCGATGGCATCAACACACCGCTGAACCACTTGCCGGAGTCGGAACCCTTGGCGTCACCCTAGGACCCTCCCCCGCTCTCTTACTGACGGGTTAGGGTATCCAGTCCTGGAAACTGCAGTCCGAGTAGCTCTCCAGTACGCGCTGTTCTAACAGACTCACAGAGAACAGACTTATGACTACCAGAGGGTAAACGGCAGGAGTGGGGAAGGGATAAATTGGGAATTCGAAATTTGCACCTCTTGGGGAGTGACGGAAATGTTAGCTCTCTTGACTGTGGTGGTGGTTTCGTGGGCGTGCACAGTGATCAAAGTACCAACTGGGACATCTGGAATATGTGTAGTTTACCGCAGAGCAATCACGCCACAGTTAAGGCATTAGGAAATGAGTCATTCTCTCCTCTCCCCAGTGCCCCTCCCCTCACTCTGACATCCGCAACATTCCTCTAATTCACCCTTCACCCTGCCCCTGTCAGTCCTTGGCAACCTATAAATATGATCATTATTCTATTCAGTTTTTGGTTTGTCCTCTTCACAGACGGGACTAAAATGGATACTCCTTACCCTTGTGCAGTGTTGCTGGGAATATAAATTGGTGCAGCCACTGTGGAGAACAGTATAGACGTTCCTCAAAGAATTTAAAATAGAATTCTGTATGATCCAGCAATTCCACACCTGGGTATACACCCCAAAGAATTAAAAGATGGGTCTTGAAGAGATATTTTTACACCCATGTTCATAGCAGCATTATTCATAATAGCCGAGATATGGAAGCAAGTGCTCCTCAGCAGGTGAATGGCTCAGCACACGTGGCACATTCACAGAATGGAGTATCACTCAGCCTTAAACACGAAGGAGACTGCAACACACGTTGCAGCATGGATGGACCTTGAGGACACGATGCTAAAAGGGAAGTCACAAAAGGGAAAAATAATTCATGATTCCACTGACATGAAGTGTTTAGAGTAGCCTAAATCAGCATTCTGAGAGGCAGAATGGCGGTTGCCAGTGGTTGGAGGAAGGACAAATGGGGAGTTACTGTCTAGGGGATCCAGAGTTTCAGTTTTGCAAGATGAAAAGTGTTCTGGAAATGGGTGGTAGTGATGGACGCACAACATTATGAATGCATTTAATACCCCCGACCATATACTTAAATGTGGTCCAGATGTTAAATCTTTTGCTATGTGTATTTTACCATAACAACAACAACAAAAAAGGTTTTAAAAGTGTATATTCCTTTGTATCTCTTACAAGGTCTTTCATGATCTGGCCCCTACATTCCTAACCAGCCTCATTTCACCCCAGGCCCCTGCCCAACTACTGTCTGACCTCTAGCAATGCCAAAGTAATTGCGGTTCCCCGGACGTGGGAGCCGTGTTCTCTCTCGTCATGTCCACTGACAACGTTCTATTTTTCTTTCACGTCTTGCCCAAACGCTGCGTCTCTGCAAAGTCCTTCCTGTCTTCTGCAGGCGCCTGTCATGTCCCCTTACATTTAACACACATCTCCCATCCCGGGCTCTTATTGTAACATCCAGCCCCTCCTGAGGCTAATTCCTTATCTGCGGGAGCTATGTCTTTTCTTCTGAGAATCTGTGACACAGGCGTTCAGTAAGTAATATTTGAGAAGCAGGTAAATGAACATGTGCTTTGATATGTTCAGATCACACTGGCACTCTTTGTGTTATTTACTCCTCCCCAGGGATGGCAGCTATTTCTGATTAAGGAGCTAACTGGAGCCAATTTGGGGTTTTTTTGGAGGGTGTCCCAACTTCATTGAGGAATAATTGACAAATATATATGTCTACTTTTAAGTGTACAATGTGATGATTTGATATATACTGTGAAGTGGTTACCAAGATCAAGATTATTAGCACATCCATCACCTCACATGGGTAACTCTGTGTGTGTATGTGTGTGTCTGTGTGTGGTAAGAAGCCTTAAGATCTGCTCTCAGCAACTTTCAAGTATACAATGTTGTAATATTCATGGTAGTCACCACGCTGTACATTAGATCCTCAGAAGTTATTGTTACAATGAAAGTTTGTACCCTTCGATCTACATCTCCGCACTTCCCCCAACCCTCTGGAAACCAGCATTCTGTTCTCTGTTTCTATAAAACTGGCTTTAAAAAAAAAAGATTTCACATATATATGATACCATACAGTTTTTGTCTTCTTCTTCTTTTTTTGTCTGTCTTATTCCACTTAGCATAATGCCTTCAAGGTCCATCCATGTTGTTGCAGGTGGAAATAGCTTCTTTTTAAAGGCTGTATAATATTCCATTGTGTGTGTGTGTGTGTGTGTGTGCGCTTTTGTGACATTTTCCAAAACAAAACATATAAATGGCCAAGTGAAAAGCTGCCTAACATCACTAACCTTCAAAGAAATGCAAATCAAAACCACAAGGAGCTATCACCTCATGCCTGATAAAATGGCTGTTAAAAAGACCAGATCACAAGTGTTGGTGAGGACTGTGGAAAAATGACTATAAGTATGCATACCTAGGTGCAGACATCACATTTTCTTTATCCATTCATCCACTGAACGGCATTTAGGTTTTCATATGTTGGCTATTATGAATAATTTTGCAAGGAATATGGGTATAAAATATCTCTTCAAAATCCTTCCTTCAGTTCTTTTGGGAATGTACCCAGCTCTGGGATTGCTGGATCACCTGGTAACTCTATGTTAAATGTTTCGAGGAGCCGCCACACCATTTTCCGTAACGGCTGTACCAGTTTCTATCTCTGTGAGCAGTGTAAAAGCCTTCCCGTTTCTCCACATCCTCACCAACATTTGTGATCTCTTGTCTTCTTGGCAGTAGCCATCCTAGCAAGTGTAAGGTGGTATCTCCTTGAGGTTTTGATCTGCATTTCTCTGATGATTCGTGCTGTTGAGCACCTTTTCATGGATCTTGCATATCTTCTTTGGAAATATGTCTACTTAGGTCCTTTACCCACTTGAAAAGTGGATTATTTGCTTTTTCTATTCAGTTGTATGAGTTTGTAAAATATATTTTGGATATTAATCATTTATCAGATGTATGATTTACAAATATCTTTTCTCATTTGGTGGGTTGCCTTTTCTATTTATGGGTTTTTTTTCCCCTTTATCGTGCCAAAGCGCTTTGGTTTGATATAATCTCGCTTGTTTATTTTAGCTTTTATAGCTTGTGTTTTTATGTCTTACTCGAGAAATAATTGCTAAGACCAATGTCAAAAGGCTTTTCTCTATGTTTTCTGCTAGGAGTTCCATGGCTTCAGGTCTTAGATGTAAGTCTTTAATCTATTTCAAGTTCATAGTTGTTAAGTGTGAGATCAGGGTCCAGTTTTATTCTTTTTCATGTGCCTCTCTAGTTTTCCCAACATCATTTATTGAAGAGACTATCCTTTCCCTATTGTATGTTTTTGGCACCCTTGTAAAAAACTTGGTTGACTATATATACATATATATATTCAGTCTCTATTCTGTTCCCTTGCTTGATTTGTCTGTTTTTATGCCATTGCCACACTGTTTTGATGACTACAGCTTTATAGTATAGCTTGAAATCAGGGAGAATGATGCCTCCTGCTTTGTTCTTTCTCAGGATTTCTGTGGCTATTTGAGGTCATCTGTGATTCCATTTAAAGTGAAGGATGGTTTTATTTCTACTTATATTTAAAATGCCATTGGATTTTGCTAGGAGTTGCCTTGAACTTGTAGATTGCTTTGGGTAGTATGAGCAATTTCACAGTATTAATTCTTCCAATCCAAGAACATGGGATATCTTTCCATTTATTTGCCTCTTCTTCACCTTCTTCCATCAGTGTGGTATAGTTCTCATTGTACAGGTCTTTCATCTCTATGGTTAAAATTTTTTTCTAAATATTTTCATCGCTTTTGATATTATTGTACATGGAGTTGCTTTTTCTATTTCTCTTCCAGATGGTTTCTTATTAGTGTATAGAAATGCCACTGGGTTTTGTATGTTGGTTTTGTGTCCTAACACTTTGCAGAATTCATTTGGAGCCAATTTGTTAGTAAGTCTCATCCTGGTAAGTATAGTTTTGTGAAAAAGAGCAAAAATGCAGAAACTCCACAAGCCTGAAGCACCCCCTGTCTAATTGTATGGTCTCAGTCAAGTTACAAAATCCTGGAACTCATAGATTCTTCATATGTCAAGTAGTCGTGATAATAATAGTAACTATCTCAGAAGCTATTGTGAAAATTTAGTGAGGAAGTGCACACTTAGCCCCGTGACTGCACCACGGTGAGTCTCGACATGTGTTAGCTATTTCTACCCTTTGCTTCACAACCCCACCACCACTGAAAGCGTTCTTGATAGCAGAGGTCAGAAGGAAGAGACACGTAGTTAATTAATGTGCCCATAATGATAGTGCCTTGGCGTTTCATGTTCTCATGCGTATGTGCCTATTAGAGTGTCAGCAGTATTCCCAACCTGCCCTGAGCAAGAGTCTCATTTCATTCACTGTGCATGAATCTCATACATGGAGGCGGGGGGAGAAAACAAGAGTGGTAAGAAATGGTAGAAGGTGGAGAAGCTCATAGCACAGAGGGGAGGGGGAAAGTTAATTGCCAGCCTTCTTTATATATATATATATTTTTTTTTAATTGAAGTGTAGTCAGTTTACAATGTTGTGTCAATTTCTGGTGTACAGCACAGTGCTTCAGTCATATAGGAACAGACGTATATTCATTTTCATATTCTCTTTCACCATAAGTTACTACAAGATATTGAATGTAGTTCCCTGTGCTGTACAGTATAAACTTGTTGTTTGTCTATTTTTTATATATTAGTACCTGCAAATCTCGAACTCCCAATTTATCCTTTCCCACCCCCTTCCCCCGCTGGTAACCATAAGTTTGTTTTCTATGTCTGCGAGAATTGCCAGTCTTCTTAATCTGCCTTTTAATAGAAAAGGTTCAGTCAAGTAAATTACGTGTTTACCTTCCAGCTAAAAGGCATCTCTCTACACGCAGTCCCCACTGTCTGAACAGGTAAATGTGTTCAGCTGGCAGAACCCCAGACTGGCCCCCCTGGATCCAGACTGCACAGGTCTACCGATTCTCTTCTTATTTAGCTCACATCTTTTCCCCACCCTCGGCATTTATTACAGCTATCTTTAGCACCTCTAGCAGTTGTAGGAAAAGCATTTACCATCTCTTTGTTGAAGCAGCAAAATGCAACATGAAAAATTAAGCCATTTCTTTCTTTAAAATGTGCATTAAGATAGTATGCAATTAGAAACTTCATTACCACAGCTTTTGGACATACCCACCAAACATACGTTAAGAATTTGTTTGAACTTTTAAGAGCAACTTTTCATTCTTCATGGTTAGTATAAACGTTTCCATGACACGTGTGGAGCCACATAATGGTCTCTAAGAAGGTAGCGGAGGAAGTGACAGTAACGCTTGGTGTAGTTCTCATTTAGCTGATGGGTTTCCATTCAACATGCTATTCAAGTGAGAAGAGGTGGTTCAGCAGGCCAGTAACGGGCCACAGAGCTTTCCACCTATGTGTCCAGCATCTCTGTTAGAAAGGTCTGACCATGTGACAAGTTTTCGGTAATGCAAAGATGTAATTCCGGTCGGGTTCCCTGTAGAACAGCCCATTCGCCAAATGACCACTGAGAGGAAAGAGCACTAGATTCGGAGTTATAAGACCTGAATTCTAGTCTCAACAACCACCACTTTATTTCCATCTCATTTAACTCCCCAGGGGCCTCAATTTCTGCCTCTGTCAAAAGAACACATATTAAAGGCATCTAAGCATCGCAGAAGCCCTATTAACAGCACAAAAGTGAGGCGCTTTGAAAGTGCTGTGGGAAGTGTTGATAGCTGGACAGATTTGGGGTCCTGTGACTGCTCCGCCAGCCCCTAGGTCTTTGACTTCCAGGGCTGTGTCTCACGTGCTGAATCAGCCAGGGTTCCTGAGCGCAGACGCGGAACCCACGGTAGCTGCTTATACGAGCAGAACTGAACAAGGAGTGTCCATGGCTCGTGGAGTTGTTGGGGGAGGGACTGAAGAAACAGACTCCAGGCTGAGGTTCCAGGAATCACTCCCAGTACAGCACTGCCAGCGTGGGCCACCAAGGTGACTGCTGCCTCTCCTACAAACCAGGAGACCCTGGAGCAGATCTGTGCACAGGCACCCCCCCCCCCACATCCACACCCGTGACCCTGATGCTTCACGTTCTGTTTCTCTACTCACTGGGCTGCCTTTTCAGAGTTCTGAGTAATTAGTCCAATTAGTCCAGTGTCTAATTGATGGCGGAAAAAATCATTACCCTCTCAAGACAGTCTGGGAAATGTAGTTTTTAGTTTTTAGCATTTAAGAGGGAGCTGGGGTGGGTATTGCCCCAGACAAGAGTCAGATTCTATCACATGTGTCTGTAAAATTCCTGGCACATCAATGGGGATTCTTGGACTGAATTCAATATAATTAAAGAAAACGTTATAAAAGCAATCAGACAACTAGTAATTGGATACCTATGATGTGCAAAAGATATTCTACCCAAGTGAGAAAATCTGAGTTACTAGAACAACAGTCCAGTACAGAACTGTGTGTACTTTCTGGCACTGCACGTTGCTTTGTGTTTCTAAGTCTTTGGATAAGCTCTTCCCTCTGCCTGGGGTGGCCTCGCTCTCTTCTCCATCCAGCTGACTCCAGGGACGAATATGTTTGGTCCTTTAAGGCATTATCCAAGCTTCACTTCTTTGGGAAACTTTCTGTGTCAGTTAGGATACTTCTGACTGCATGTAATGGAATGACTTGAAGTGGCTTCAATAATAAGGGTTTATTATCTCATATAACAACAACAACAAAAAGACAGATTCCACGTTTGCAATTTGGCAACACTACAATGTCCACGAGGACATCTGCTCTTCAGTCCTCTTCCTGTTAGAGCTCATTCTCGGCCTGTCCTTTCATGAGCACATCACGGGTGTCACAGCTCGACATGTTGTCACATAATTGTGATCAAAGCCAGAAAAGAGGTTCCTCCTTGCAAGGCTCCTTCTATAGGAGAAAAGCCCGTCCAGAGTCCCATCTGTGGAATTACTTTTACATCCCCCTTCCCAGAGCTGTGTCACGCGGCCACACCTAAACCCATCATTGAGCAGGGCACAGAAGTGCAGTGATGGGCAGTGACTGGCTTAGACTTGTGGACATTCACTTCCTGGCCCCACCAGGGAGGAGGAGAGGGAACACCATAACCAAATCAGGGCTCTTCCAGGAAGGAAGAAGGAGGGGGAGGAGGTCGCCCAGTGCATGAGCGATACCTTCTCACTCACAGCCATCACACTGTCCTGAGCTGTGTGAGGTGCCCCACCTCAGCACTCTCACTGCAGCTCATAATTAGCGCAATTGCTGTGCTTATTGCACTGTCAACTCACTCATCAGTTCTGCCTCCCCCTGAGCTCCTCCAGGGCAGGGGCTATTTAATATTCATCTCCATCTCTAGACTTAGCTCAGTGTCTAGCCCTAGAATGTGTCCAGTAAACGTTGAACTCAAATAAGTCAGATTACATAGGTCATGATGCTATCCATGTAAATGGATATTAGCCATTCAAAGGAATTATTATTTTATTATCTAACTAGATCACACTTAGACAGATCATCTAAAATGTTTTTGCGCAATTAAACGTATTTATTTCAAAATGCCAGTAAAGCAACTGGTGAGATGGACATAAACCAGCAAACTGAGAACTACTTCGCTTATCTGGTTCCTGTGAAGTAGCTAATCCATGCAGTTAATCATTTCGTTTTCAGTCCTTTCATTTATATCATGTCTACGTAAACAAGAACATGTCCGGTAACTCAACAAAATGAAAATAATTTTGAATTAAGTTCAAAAACATGTAAACAGTTACACTAAATTTGTGTCCTACGATGAGAAGCAATGTGAAGGGGAGAACATTTTGTGATCATTTACTCAACACATTTTGGTCTCATACTTGCAGCCAAAATGAAAGAGCAGGGACTCCATCTGAAACACCCAATAAACAAACATATATATATATATATTTATGTTTTTATAAATGTATACATATTTATTAAAGATCAGCCCTATAATTGTCCTAGTTTACTGCCTTGAAAGGCTTCCCAGGCAGTGGTGCAGGCTGGGGGGGAATCCAGGGGAACCCAGAGGACTTCTGGATTGAGGAGATGAGGTTGGAAGTCCAGGGAGACCAAAGAAGCTGATGTTCACAAAACAATGAGAGATCAGCAAAGGGTCCCTCTTAAATATTCAGCTGAGTCCAGATCAGAACATGCTAAAAAGGAACCTCTCAGGGGCTGAGAAAAGAACCACCCACAAGATCAGAGCTGGTGGTGTCCAGCAGTTGCCCTGGGCCAGGACGAGTGCCTATTTCCACCAGCCAGACTGGAAAATCTCATAATCCATGGGGCTTTCAGTCGAGTACCCAGGGGAGTCAGACCTCAGTAGTGGGGAAGAACTGTTCCTAGCACAGCAGACCTGACAGTCATTAAAATCAAGACCTGAAAGGATCCAACTGTTTCCAAGTAATTTAACTGTGTCCCAGGAAAAAAAAAAACTTCAAAAATATTTATAAGAATAGAAGAAAACCTATACCCAAGAAGGTAAAGATTGCAATGTCATCCATTGAATCAAAAATTACCTACAGATTCAAGGCAACCCCTATCAAAATTCCAATGGCATTTTTTTTTCACAAGAGTAGAGCCAATAATCCAAAATGTGTATAGATCCTTTGTGGACCCCAAATAAGGCAATCATGAGCAAGAAACCAAAGCTGGAGATGTCACACTCTCTGATTTCAAACTATATTACAAAGCTATAGTAGTAAAACTATATGATATTGACATAAAAACAGACACACAGACTAACAGAACAGAGCAGAGAGCCTAGAAATAAATGGACCATGCATATATGGTCAATTAATTCACAGTGAAGGAGCCAAGAATATAAATGAGGAAATTCTTCAAAAAATGGTGTTGGGAAAACTGGACCCTCTATCTTACACTCAGCACAAAAACCAACTCAAAATGGATTAAGACTTGAACAAAAGACCTGAAACCATACAACTCCTAGAAGAAGACATAGGGGGTAAACTCCTAGACATCAGTTTGGCAATGACTTTTCGGATTTGACATCAAAAGCAAAGGCAACAAAAGTAAAAAATAAAATGAGATGACACCAAACTGAAGAGCTTCTGGACAGCAAAGGACGCCATCAACAAAATGAAAAGACAACCGACAGAATGGGGGAAGTACTTGCAAATCACACATCTGATGAGGTATTAACATCCAAAATGTGTGAAGAACTCACACAAACCAGCAGAAGAAGTCCAATTAAGAAATGGGCAGAGAAGCTGAACAGACATTTTTCCAAAGAAGATACACAGATGCCAACAGACACATGAACAGATGCTCAACATCAGTAATCATCAGGGAAATGCAAATCAAAGCTGCCGTGATATATCCCCTCACACCTGTCAGAACAGCTATTATCGAAGAGACAACAAATAACAAGTATTGGCAAGGGTGCGAAGAATAAGGAAACCCTGGTGCACTGTTGGTGAGAATGTAGATTGCTGCAACAAGTGTGCAGAGCAGCATGCAGTTTCCTCAAAAAAAAAAATAAAAATAGAACTACCAAGTGATCCAGTAATTCCACTGCTGGGTATGTATCACTCAAAGATATCTGCACCCCTATGTTCCCTGCAGCAGTATTTATGATTGCCAAGATATGGGAACAACCTGAGTGTTGATCGACAGATGAATGGGTAAAGAAAATGTGGTGTAAATATACAATGAAATATTTTTCAGGCATAAGAAAGAAGGAATTTCTGCCATTTTCAACAATATGGGAGGACCGCAAAGGCATTATACTAAGTGAAAAACCAGATGGAGAACGACAAATACCATATGATCTCACTTATATGTGGCATCTAAAAAAAAGCCAGAGGAGAGAGGTGTCAGGTTGGGGGGTGGAGTGTAATGGGTGAGATTGGTCAAAAACAAATTTCCAGTTATAAGATAAGTAAGTCCTGGGGGTGTAATGCACAGCATGGTGACTAAAGTTACAAACATTGTAGTGTGTATTCAAGAACTGCTTAGAGTACTCTCTTAAAAATGAAAGATCTTAAACATCTTAAAAATTCTCATCACAGGAAATAAAAATCGTAACCATGTGGGGTAATTGATACTAACAAAACTTGGGGTAATCATTTTGTAATATGTACAGATATCAAATCATTATGTTGTACACCTTGGACTAATACAATGTTATACATCAATTTAATCTCAGTAAAACTGGAGGAAAACAAAGGATGTAAGCAAGAATTCTGCAGAGCACATGCTTTAAAATACTGAAGGAACAAACTGTAACTCTCCAGTTCTATTTCTTTCAATTCTCTATTTCTTTCAATTCTCTTTCAAAAACGAAATCAAAGTAAGACGTATCCGATATACAAAAGCTGAAATAAACACTGTCAGCAGACTCACACTGTAAGAAATATTAAAGGAAATCCTTCAGGCAGAACACAGAGCATAGAGATGGAATTCTGGAGCCACAGAAAGGATGGGTGCGCATAGAAAACATGCAAGATTTTCCTGCTACTTAAATCTCTTTTCAGAATAAACGGACTAAACAAAAATACTAGAAATGTACTGTGGGGCTTATAACATGGAAAAGTGGGAAGTCGGATAAACGAGCCCAAAAGCTGGGAGAGAAGAGATGAAAGTACACTGTCCTAAAGCGCTTCTGCCCTGTGGAGGGTGACCAGCTGTTTCAGTTTACCTAGGACAGAGGACTTTCCTACAACACCGGACTTTTGGTGCTGAACGAAGACAGTTCCAGGAAGACCAAGCTCATGAACCACCCTCTTGCATCAGGTGGTGTTACGTCCCAGAAAGGCAGACTGCCGGAGACAAGGTCAACCTTGGCCTGTCCACTTGACCTCTCTGTGTTTCGGTTTACTCATCTCTAGTATCGGGAACTACCATGCCTTCTCATCACTGTTCCTGGAAGAATTTAATTATATGAGGCATGTAGAGTGTTTGGCACCTCCTAGGCATTAATAGATGTTAGCTATTTTTATGATGTAATTTGTTTTGGGGAAAAAATCAAAGTTATATCGTAGAGAATGAATAAGAGGAAAGATGAGCAGAAACCAGAGAGACAGCTTAGTTGGCTAGTATGGTAACTAGACCAGAGATGATAAGGACCAGGACTAGAGAGGGACACTGGTATGGAGGCAAAGAAAGACTCAAGACAAAGTAGAATCCACAGTGTTCAGTGGTCCGTCCTTTCAATAAATGCTCGCTGAGCACCTGCTGTGTTCCAGGCACTGAGGACACACACCCAGATCCGGAGAATTCTGTCTGCAGTTATGTGGTGCTTAGGGCTCATCTGTGCTTCAGTTTTCACCCAGAAATTCAAATATTTGTTAGTTTATAGACTCAGCCAATGAGTAGCTTTTCTCCTCTGTGTATTAAATTGAAAAAAAAAACTGTAAAGAGAAACAACATTTAGGGTCAAAAATATGAAAACATTTTTAGGCCTAGTCAGAAAGACCCCTACGAACCATGAAGTCTTAGCAATTTTTCTCTTCCCTTATATGATAAAATTATTGTAGATTTTAGTCATTCGTAAAAGCATGTGATGGTGATACTTGATACTGCTTGTGAAGATTTGTTTTCTACATCAGGAGAACCTGTCATTAAATATGGGAGATTTTTGCTTCATAGCTTTCAAGCTGTATTTTGTTAAATTTGAGGACATTGACACTGCAATCCTTTCCTATTGTTCTGATATTTCAGAGAATTTGTGTAGGTGCCATGAACACAAATTTGGCTCACAGAGCCCTTCCTGGCTGAATTAAGGTTAAAATTAATATCCCTCCTGTGTACAATACTGCTTTTGTCATTTTGACAAATGGCTGATGATTCAAGGAACATAGAGATGAACCCTCCATGATAAAAAAAAAGATCAGATTTTACGTGTGTTTTTAGCCTATGTGGGGTTTTTCTTCTGTTTTTTAATATATTTTTTAAAGTCCAAGAGATCTGTCTACTTATTTTTAAATCTTATTGTTGTAATACATTTATTTTTTGTTTCTTATGGGTGACATCTAAAAACTTAATAGAAGACTAAAATTGCTTAATATTGTCAAATAATGCTGAAGGAGTGCTCACTTACACTCTGACTTCTTGAGGTAAATAAACATTATCTGAAGTATCATGGACAAAACTTCTGGTCCTTTGCTGCAAAAGAGGAAGGAAGTGGTAAGGAAAGCACAGAGTGGGGCTTTATTTTTAAACACACAGCCTTTATATTTAAAAGTACGCACACAAAGTATTGCATTTTTTATCAAATGTTCTAGCTTTGCGATGACCTTAATTCATATATGGACGTGCTAGACGGCCAGATCTTCACAGGAAGGAAGGAGATAGAAGAGCAGGTCTTAGACTGAACGTAAACGGACAATTCAGTCATCATATTCATGTTCAGTGAGTCTCCAGCTCCCTGAGTCATTGGGTTTTCTGCTTTTAGGAACAGAGATGAAAATAGGGCAGAGTTCCTACTGCCCCAGGGAAACACAGCCCACCACCTCCAGAGCCACTGACGAAACCTTGAAATCTTCACACAGAAGCAGGAGCCCTCGCAGTATTTAAAAAAAATAAATAAACAACTTAGTTGAATTATCTTACTGTATTCCAAATCAGGAAAAGGACGGGTTAAGGCTGATCTAAGACCAGAGGTCCCTGTCGCTCTCTTTTCAGATCATCACTGGTCCTCCGTGCAGCGCTAGCACGTTGGTCCCCCCTTCCGCAGCGCCGGATGCCCACACGCGCAGAGCAGAATCGTCGCTCTCGGCGAACACGCGCGACAAGGCCTGTGCTTACAGACGCGTGTGTCCTGAAGCCGGAAGTCAAGACCGCTCGATACACTCCGTCTGGGGCCAAGGCACCCAAAGGAGCAGCAGCCTCCCTCATTTCTTCTGTCTCCCAGTTCTCTTCACCGGCCAAGAATCGCTTCTCACGACTTAGAGGTGAGGAGTGATGGCAGAGAAGCCTTGCTGTGCTTTAAGATCCAGGCAAAGATGCTCCTCCGGGAAGGCAGGCAGCCTCCCCCGTCAGCGGCAGAAGCCAAGCCCGTGTGACGGCGTCCTCACGGCCACTGAGCAGAGGCTCTGCCCCCGCCCCTGCAGTGCGGTGTGTGGGGGTTTGTGTCCCCCAAACTCTTATGTGGAGGCCCTAACCCTTGCTGTGATGGCGTCAGGAGGGGGGCCTTTGGGAGGCAAACAGGGCATGTGAATGGAGCCCTCATGAACAAGGTTAGCGCCTCATCAGAGGGGCCAGGAGGGCTTCCCTCCCCTCTGCCGCGTGGGGGGCAAGAGGCCGCCCACCTGCGAACCGGGCGGTGCCCCCCCTTCACCCCCAGGCACTTGGCCTTCCAGCATCTTGACCTCAGACCTCTCAGCCTGCGGAGCTGGGAGCAACACACGTCTGTTGTTGAAGCACCCCCCTCCCCAAGTCTACAGTAGGCACCCCGAACTAAGACACGTGGGCAAAACCTCCGATTTTTTCTCCTCAGAAAAGAATCCAGTTTGAAATCTTGCAATGTCTATATGTCTGTCAAGCCTGAGCTTCTAAAATCTTAGAGCCAAAAATTATTTATTTTCCTTGAGTTCATCTGGAGATCTGGAAGAGGCAAGAGGCAAGGAGACGTGAAAAGCTCTATTTGCCCGTCCTGAGACTTTTAATGTATCTTTCTTTAAGGCTCAAACCCAGCTTTAATTCTTTAAGAATTTTAAATCCCTTTTTTCCTACTGAATATATCCAAAGCTCTAAGCCAAAAAAGCCCTTTAGAATTCACAAGGTCTAAGATTATGAAAACACATTGAAAACACATTAATGCATCAAACGTCGGTGGAGAATTAGTCCATATTCTGTGTTAGTTTAGTGCCATCAAGTGGACGTGTCGGAGAAGCATCATTCCTGGATGTTTTCATTACAGTCTGACCTGTAGACACTTCAGCCCCCTCTTATGCCTGGAGGCATTTACTGAGACTGGAGTAATTTAAGGAAAATCTTGACTTTTAGTTTCACATTCCATATGGTTATAATAAAAGAGATTGGCCCACATTTTCTGCAAAATTTGGTAAAACAGATTGTCATTGTCAACAAATTTTGTGAGGAATTTTTCTGTCTCTAGCACTTACTGTAAAAAAAATATGACTATCAGAGTTCAGAAAAGTCTAAATATTCATGATTCTAAAAATTAAGTACTTACATCGTTTTTAAAATATTTTTGTGGCACTAGGAAATTGTGACTTGCCCCCAAAAAAGGCTGAATGGATATCATAGTCTTCTTTCTTTTTTTGCATAAATAAATGTATAATTTAACAAGTTATCATAAAATAGTTATGTAACCACTACCGAAGTTATGAAATAGAACATTTTCTGGACCCCAAAAAGCTCCTAATTGCCCCTTCCCTTTGGTTTATAATTCAGCATCAAATTGAGCATCCCTAAATACAATACTTTAGTTTTGCCTAGATAAAATCACATAGTATAAGGGGTGCGTGTGTGTGTGAGTGAGTGAGTGAGACCGGCTTCTTCTACTTAACCACAGATTTTCAAGATTCATCTACATTGAATGGTATATTATGAGCTCATTTCTGTTGCACTGTAATACTCCATTGCATGGATTATTTATCCGTTCTTCTGTGGATGGAGACCTGGGTGCATCTAGTTTGAGGATGTGATGACTAATTCTGCTTTGAACACGTTCACACCTGCGTTTTGGTTCCTCCTGGGAAACAAGTCCACAGTTGTGTGGGAAGGGTGTGACTGCAAGAGCAGAACTGCTCTGCCTCGGGGGTGCGTGTCTTCAGTTTTACTAACTAAATACCAACAGGTTTCTAGAGACATTGTGTAGATTTACACCTCCACCAGCAAGGTGAGAACTCCTGGGGGTCCAGACCGTAACCAGAGTTGTTGCTGTTAGGTCCCTTTTTCATGTGTTGTAAACACTGCGCTGAGGTCGTGCTGTTTCACCCGGGTTTCAGTCGCCATTTCCGATTATCAGCGTGGTTAAGAATATTTTCATGTGCTTCATGGCCATTGTGACTTCTCTTTTTGGAAGAGCCTGTTCCAGCTTTTTACCTCTTTTTCAATGGGCCATCTGTGTCACACTGGGTTTTGGGGAGCTTTACACAGTCCAGACGTGACCTTTGTCCTTTGTGCGTGAGTAGACACCTTCTCCTCCTCTGTGCTTTGCCTCTTCACTCTCCTCCTAAGGCGGCTTGATGAGTAAACTTTCTTAATTTTACTGTAGTCTTTTTTTTTTAATGATTTGTGTTTCGTATTTTGTTTTTAAAATTCCAAAGTAGTGTCTTACTGGTCCTGTTGCCTTGAGCAATTGGTTAGGTTGGTGTCTGTTGAGTCCCACTGAAATGGATGCCTTTGGGGAAGATTACTTAAGACTTGGCCTGATTCTTAAACTTTTCCCATCAAGTGAGCGCCCAGCAGCGGCTCTGGTTCTGTAACATTTGTTACTATGGTGTTTGCCTAATATGATTCTCTATTTCCCACCTTTGTTTTAAACTTGCTAGTTGGAATTCTACTGTGAAGAAGAGCTGTCTCTTCTCTTTGACTGATTGACTGACTGATTCAATTGTTTATTTATATCAAAGCTCATTTTGCTGTATATTCTGTTTGTTAGAAGTGAGTTAATAGAATCAACCCTCAAGAGGAGGAGATTACACAAAGGCATAAACACCAAGGCATAGTGTCATTAGGACCATCTTAGAGCTGCCAAACGTGCCAGATATTCATAAATAAAGTACCCGTTTATTTACATTTAATATGCTTAATGCCATCTGAAATGATAACTTTAAAAATACCTATATTAGTTAATACTCAGTATGGTCCTCTGTAGCGTGTGGTTATGTTAAACAAGATGTATAAACTCTTTGAGCCTGTTTCCTACTTTATTAGCTCACTGAGTGGATTAAAAGAGACAGTGCATGCCAGGTACCTGCTAGTGCCAGGTACATAGTAGCTGTTCAATAAATGCTAAGAATAATGTTATAACTGAACTACCTCCTGATTTTCTGTTCTCACTAAACCCGTCTGCATTTCTACCCATTTGAAAAGTTCACATTTAATATACTTACAGAAAAATGTATGAAATAACTTTAAATCCATAAAGACTGTATGATGTTTCAAACTGTGACACTGAATAATATTCCTATAGGTCAGGTGACCATATAAATTATTGTACAAACCTGAGAGCAAAAGGAAGCACTGTTTCACTGAGACGATAAAAAATACTTTTCAATCACAGGCCGCAAATATTTTACTGTGTTTGGAATAGGCAACAGAAAAAAAAAAAGATTATGACACGTGGGTGGTGATTTTAAGGAACTATATCCTTACTCTGGTATAATATATCTACATACAGATGAAAAAACAATGTTTGAGAGATTTGTAAATAAGTCTATTATATAAACATACTCACCATGGCTACCTTATATCCCTATTTGTAGTATAAGAATGCACAGTGTTTTCTTTTCTCTTTTAAATATCCTTTAAAGATTTAATGATATTTTGGGGTGAACCAGATGTATTACTCTCTTCACTCTTCCACCTAACTCTTTCACTTAGAAGAAAGATAAATGCCCAGACACAGAGAGCCAAGTCCTATTGGCTTTTTTTTAAAGCTAATTGCTATTAAAAAGAAAGTATTCAGATAAACTATTCCAAAATCAATGTGGACTTCATAAATATCGTTTAATACTTAATGGGCTTAAAGCTCACTGCCCTATTCAGTGACGTACCCCATCCATTGACTAGCACGTACACTTATTTCCCAGCCAGTTCATCTTGAAGGGCACACGAGGTTATATCATTCAAAATTACATGTTCTATGAGTCTTTTACCAGGATTGTTTCTTTATGAAAGTTTAGATGCTTGCTGAAAATTCCTTTGAGAATTTTTCAAGATGCAATGCTGCAGCCTCATTCTCTAGGATTTTGACTGTATTATAGCAGATGCAAAATAATTTTTTAATATTTTTTCCCAACACAAAGTTGATGGATGGCTAGATAGGTAGGTATTCACTGTAGACGGTACTGATGTACAGAAAGAGAATATTTTAAATATTCATAATCCCGCCAGCAAGGATAACCACTTCTAAAACTTACCCTTACATGTATTTTTCTATGTATGTAAGAGTATTTTGTTGGAAAGGATCATGTCTAAGACTGTTTTATAGACCGCCATTTCTACTCAGGAAGATGTCGCAGGTGGTGCCATCGTCTGGTGCCAGTAAATATTCATCTACTAAACCTGTTGCTACCAACTAAAGAATGTGTCATAATTGTCACTTGGTTTCAGCTCCAACATATAAAAAGCTTAGAAGTCATCACTCCCATTCTTATCCAAAGAGCTTTATTGAGATATAGTTCATATACCAAATCATCTGTTTAAAATGCACAATTCAATAGTTTTTAGTATACATACAGTTATGGGCAACCAACACCACAGTCAATTTTAGAATATTTTCATCACTCAAGAAAGAAACCCCATGAGTGATGGACATGTTAGCTATCTTGACTGTGGTTTCATTAGTGTATATATACATCTATCAAAATTCATCAACTTGTACATCTGAAAAAAAATACTTTGTATCAAGTAATAAACATAAGCATTAAATAGTTTTTAAAAAACCCCTGTCTTCAAGAAGTGTATTTATAATAATTTAGATTAAAAAATAAAACTTTCCCTATGCTCCCGCCACCAAAAAAAGAAAGAAACCCCCTGAGCTTTAGCTGTCACAGCACCAGCTCCTTAGGCTCCACCCCCACCGCTCCTCCCACCGCCACCACCACCACCACCACCAGCCACAGGCAACCACTAGCCTACTTTCTGTCTCCACAGATTTTCCTGTTCTGGACAATTCACATAAATGGGATCACATAATATGTGATCTTCTGGAGGAACTTCTTTCAGTTTTCAATATTCTTTCATATTGTACCACGTTTCCATATTTCATTCCTTTTTATGGTCAAATAACATTCTATTGTATGATACACCACATTTTGCTCATCCATTCATTAGCTGATGGACATTTGGGTTGTCTTCCCTTTGCACTATTATAAGTAGTGCAACTACAAACGTTCACATACACGCGTCAGTGTGGACATGTTTTCATTTCTGTTGGACATTTATATTTCTTCTTCTATGAGTTGCTTGTCCTTATCTTTTGATTTCTATAGGCTTTCTATTATATTTACTTTTTCCGTTAAAAAAATTACTTAACTAGTAAACACTGAGCCATATCTCAAGTGTGTTGTCCAGATATTTTCCCTAGATTTTCAACTCTTAAGTTTGTGTAAGGCAATTTTTTCTGTATAGAACTTTTAACGTTTATGTTGGTAATGTTGATCACTCTTCTCCATTGTGAGTCTTGTCTTCAGTATAATTTTTAGAAAAGCCTTCCCATTACTAATACATACATACATATGTATACGTATGTATGTGCGTGTGTGAGTGTGTATGTGTGTATGTATATACATGAAGTCACCTACAGCCCAAACTGTCTCTTAAAAACTGTCCGAGCCAGCCTGGGGTGTTCCCTCAGTCCACTGCCGTGTAGAATTAGAATGGCCTTCTCTTCCGTAAGAGTATTTTCCTTAGACTCCTCCCTTTCATGTGTCAGTGAAATGGTAAGCCCAGCACTTACTTGGTAATAGAGACTATCTGCGCTATGGGTTCTATTCTTGGAGTGTGTATTAGTCAGCTCAGGCTGCTGTAACAAAATACCATTGACTGGGTGGATTAAATGGGCATTTATTGCTCACAGTTCTGGAGGCGGGAAATCCAAGAAGAAGATATCGTCAGGTTAGCTCTCTCCTTGGCCTGCAGATGGTCAACTTCTCATTTATTCTCCTATGTATTTATTCTCTCATTGTCTTCTTTCTGTGCATGTGCATTCCTGGTCCTTCCTCCTCTTCTTATAAGGACACCAGTCCTAATGGATTAGCACCCCACACTTATGACCTTATTTAACCTTAACTACTTCATTAAAGGTCGTATGTCCAAATATAGTCACACTGGGGACAAGGTGTCAACCTATGAATTTTGAAGTGACACATTTGAGTTCGTAACAGAGCATAATCTGCAGCTGACTGCTGTTGAGCACCTACAGAAAGGAAGTGAATACATATCCTTTCTATACCTCCCAGTGAAATAAAATTAGAAAAATACATTAAAAGAATATTTTATAATAGCAATGAGCATGAGAAGTATCATATGAGAGATTTCAACAAGTGGGTGGGCCATGTAAAGTGGGTGGAAGGCACCGTCAGAAGGAACATGGCAGAAGGAGCAGCCACGAGGACTGTGCCCCAAGGGGGCTGCAAGAGAGATGGGAACCATCTGCCTCTGGGAACATGGATGATTCTCCAGGCTCAGGGCCAGAAGATCTGACCGAGGGCAGGAGTAAGAAGTGGGGCTGATAGCAGGGAATCTAGTAAAGACCTGCATACACAAAGGACATACCCCTCAGTCCCCTGCCTGCCTAGCCACTCAGGAAATCCAGCATTTAACTCTGGGGAAAAATCCAGAGGACTCTTTACTAAAAAGATATGACCACTCTCTGGAGAGTTTTAAAGTTTCCAGTGGGGGTTTTGGCTGCCTGGAGTAAATACCTGATCTCCTTTTGGCCTTAGGGTACCCTAAGCTTTCCCTTAAATAAGAATGTCAATCATGAATCCCTAGAAATAGGAGAAAACCCAGCAGCATAAAAGTCAAATGTGAAGAAAGAGTAAATGGGAAATTCAGAAAATAGAAATTTTTTAATGTATTTTTAGTGTGCTCAGGAAGAACTGGGATACAAAAACAGAACAGTGTGCCATGAAAGAACATAATCAGGAACCAAAGAAAAAGCTCTTGGGGGAAAAATGTAATGTTAATAGTAAAAGCAGAGTTTGTAAAACAGTAAGTGGGTAGAGATGTCCTCTCAAAAACAGAGAATGAGAGAAAAGGGGCACAAAGGGCCAGTCAAATGGAAGGCTGGTAGACAGAGCTGCGAAAATATCCCAGGAAGTGGAACAAAGACGACTAAAAAGTAGGAAAGAAAATATAAGAAAATTAAAGGATCATTTCTTTAGGCTCAACATCTGAATAATAAGTCCGAAAGGACAGGATTTACCAATTGAACAGGACCATGAGATAGGTGGGGAAAACACCTAAATACATTGCTGTGAATTTTAGATTATGCAGGATAAAGAGAAGTTCCTAAAAGCTGCCAAAGAGATGGAACAGATTACCTACAAAAACTCAGTGATCAAACTGACGCCAGACTTCTCGTCTGTAACAATGGATGTGAGAGGACAATGGAGCGAGGCCTTCAATGTTTTGATGTTAAACAAATTTTAACCTAACATGCTGGACCCAGACAAATGACCAGTCACGTGCGGGGACAGAATGAAGACACACTAAGACATTCAAACACTTAGAAAATTTAACTCCTTCATACCTTTTCTTAGGAAGTCACTTGAAGATTAAAGATAGTAGAGGAAAGAAAAGAGATAGGGCTGGGTTAACCACTGAGAGGCTGAGCTGTGAAGACAAATCCAAAGGTGACACGGTTCAGCAGCTCCGGCGAACACATGGCCAGATGGGAGCAGAGGACAAGGCATGCGGAGGGCCCCCCACTGAGGAAGGGAACCCAAGCAAAGGACCCACACAACATGTGGCACAACTGTAAAGATGGGAGAATGTGAGGATATTCAATACTACTGTTTTGTGAATAAGAAATAAAAGTTTATTGGAAACTCCAGGCAAAATCAAAAGCTGTAAAAGAAAATTATGGTCCATTTTCACAAATTCCAACGTAGTATGATGTGTAAGTGTTTGGAAGAATGAGATCCAGTTGATCATGATGTTAAGAGCATTTTCCTTCAAGTGGTTCACAGACTGTGACCCACCAGAAAGGAAGTATAATCGAAGCATACCACTTGGTCTAAAAGCGAATAGTAATTTAATAACCATAAGATAGCTGCTTGTCAGAAGTAATTCAGCATATGAAAAAAACAAGGTTACAGAACAGAATACAATTTTTAGCAATATATACAATGTGAAAATAAAAGTATAATTTACAAAGGAAGGGAGTAATTTAGAGATGCCAGTAGCTTCATCTTACATGAGGGAATTACATCTGAAGAAACATGAGATAGAGTTTTATTAGTGTAAGTTTTTAAAAGAACTAAAAATAAAAATATGTGCAGTATATTGCGTACATGTATTTACATGCAACAGATTGTATATGTGCAGTCAAACTGTAACAATTCTACCTAATAAAACTGAAAACTGAAACATAAATAAAATTCCTCATTAAAAAATGATTTAAAAAGTTATCCATCAGAGGTGAGTAGCATAGCTCAGCTAAATCTAAAATTAAAATTTAGATTTTATCCAAAATTTCAAGAAGTCAAGAAATTTTGCTTAGTGTTCTGAAAGTGACCACCAGAAGAAATAAGCAGGTAGGAAGTGCCTCTGAGGAATGAGCCGAGAGGGTGGGGAGGCCCAGGGGGAGTTGCTTGTGGCAAAGCTGTTATCTACTATTTGACACCGTTGAGAAAAAAATCAGTCGATCTAAGAAACAAATGGAAAATTTTATTTGAACCAAATTGAGGATTATAACTCGGGGAACAGCATCTCAGAAAGCCCCAAGAACTGTTCCACCCGTTAGAAGTCACGGCACAGTTCTCTAAGTTTTTTGAGACAGAAGGCCATGCATTAAATGATGTATCATTGACAGTTTACACAATCCAGATCTAAGCCCCTTGTACGATTAAGAAGGAATGTTATCTTTGAAGGCGTTGTCTTGTTGATGCCAAGAGACTGTTGCTCTTCGTGGTTGAGCAGGTATGTCTGCTAATGGGGGAGGCTTGGTCGGTGCATAAATGCAAATACGCAATGCACAGGGGAGAAAAGAGGAGGCTAAAGGGCGGACAAGAATCTTTATGTTTAAATTTTTCTTGTCTTGCCATAAAATATGAATTTTATTTCAAAATACCGCATGCACGTATTATTCTGATGGACCTTTTACAAATATTTATCAAAAGTCATTGAGAAAAGCTATCTTTGTGGAAGACTGCCAAAGGACAGACAATCTAAGCCTTCCTCTACGCCTACTGTTGGACCAAAGTCAGAGAGTCCTAGTGCCCGGCGCAGGGGCCATACTGCTTACGCCCCCCGACCCGGAAAGTTGCTCACTGACCTACAGTTAGCCATCAGAGCCTTTGTCGCTACTGACATCTTCTCCGTAAGCAGCAGCCCTGGGTAATTCATTATTGTGTTCACAGCCTGGATGTTTTTAAAGACATTGTTCAGCCCGCTGTCCCTGTCCTCCTGATTAGAACTGCCAGAAACCATTTTCTCTGGATTTAGTGCCAAAAATAAACGTGCTTCTGCTAAGCCCTGATTAGATCTTGTCTTAGGATCACTGACTCAGCGAACGTCACCTCCAGTGAGTCCAAGAGGTGGTCCACGTCTAAGTCCTCAAAGCAGACATTATTTCAGTTTATTTTCCCTGCTCTCTGTCTCTTTGCCCAAATTTACTCACTTAATTATCTTTACTTTTGCCTTGTTTTATCTAGTGCAAATTTGTAAACTGCCTTCAAGCCTTTCTGGAAAGAGTACGTAGTTTGAATAAGATACTTAAGAAGACCTTAACACAGTCAGGAACTTACAGAGATGATAAAAAAAAAATCTCTTTATGCTAATACAGAAACATTTTCTCAAATTATAGAGAATTATTAATTTTATTTTACCAGTTAAGATGTTATTATAATTCTAACACATAAAAATATAAACTTTGATAATCATAAAGAAATTTTTCAGAAGAAGAACCAGGAATAGATAATGTGTGGCCTGTGGACGGTGTTCAGGTAGTCTGCAAATTCTCTGAAACTACTGGCAAAATTCTGACATCATGTACATATTCCTGATGAGAGAGTTCACATTTTTTCATTAGAATTTCAAAGAGGTTTTTTAAAAAAAAGAATAAAAATCATTAAAAAAAATCCAAACCCACCATATATCTTCTTATTCAGTTAAGGGTTTAGAATAATTTCTTCCCATATACATACATCTTCAAGAATTTTTCCGTAACTAGCTCTCCAAGTCAAAAGCTCAATTCTAATATTCTAAAAATGTCTTTAAAGAAGCTGCAAATTCAGGGAGATATAAATTGAAAGAACAATGAGATACTACTACACAGCTGTTAGAATAACCAAACTCCAAAACACTGACAATTCTAAATGCTGATGAAAATGTGGGGCAACCGTGCTCTCATTCATTGCTGATGGAAATACAAAATGGTACAGCCATTCTGGAGGACAGTTTGTTTCTTACAAAACTAAACACAGTCTTACTGTATGATCCAGCAACTGTGCTCCTTGGAATTTACCCAATGAAAACTCTTGTCAACACAAAAACCTGCACTTGGATGTTTATAGCAGCTTTATTCATAATTGTCAAAACTTGGAAGCAACCTGCAGGAGGTAAATGGATAAACTGTGGTACAGCCATGCAATGAAATATTATTCAGTGCTAAAAAGAAATGAGCTATCAAGCCATGAAAAGACACGGAGGAAACTTAAATGCATATTAACTAAGTGAAAAAAAGCCTATCTGAAAAGCTTATATACTGTTTGATTCCAACTATATGACATTGTAGAAAAGGCACAACTATGGAGACTGTAAAAAGATCAATGGTTTCTGATCAAAAAATGGGCAGAAGACATAAATAGACATTTCTCCAAAGAAGACATACAGATGGCCAACAGGCACATGAAAAAATGCTCAGCATCGCTAATTATTAGAGAAATACAAATCAAAACTAAAATGAGGTATCACTTCACACCAGTCAGAATGGCCATCATTCAAAAGTCTACAAATAAGGAACGCTGGAGAGGGTGTGGAGAAGAGGGAACCCTCCAACACTGTTGGTGGGAATGTAAATTGGTGCAGCCGCGATAGAGAACAGTATGGAGGTTTCTTAAAAAATGAACAATGGAGTTTGCATATGATCCAGCAAATTTCACTAGTGGGTATATACCTTCAAAAGACAAAAGCTGTAATTTGAAAAGATACACACACCCCAGTGTTCACAGCAGCACCATTTACAAGAGCCTAGACATGGAAGCAACCTAAGTGTCCACCAACAGATGAGTGTATAAAGAAGAGTGATATACACACACGTACACACACACACAGTGGAAGACTTCTCAGCCATAAAAGAATGAAATAATGCCATTTGTAGCAACATGGATGAATCTAGAGATTATCATACTAAGCGAAGTAAGTCAGAGAAAGACAAGTATTACAAGCTATCACTTAAATGTGGAATCTAAAACTAGTACAAATGAACTTATTTACAAACCAGAAACAGACTCACAGACATAGAAAACACACTTATGGTTACCAAAGGGGAAGTAGGGAGGAGGGATAAATTGGGAGTATGGGATTAACAGATGCACACTACTATATATAAAACAGATAAACAACAAGGGTTTATTATATAGCACAGGGAACTATATCAATATCTTGTAATAAACTAGAATGGAAAAGAATATGAAAAAGAACATAGAAATATACATATATATATGTATAACCGACTCATTTTGCTGTGCACCTTAAACTAACACAATACTGTAAATCAACTACACTTCAGTTAAAAAATAGATTAGTGATTTCTCAGGGTGGGCAGAAAAGAGGATGTTTAGAGCTGTGGAAATACTCTGCATGATATCACAATGAGGGATGTATGTCATTACACATTTGTCCAGATCCTTAGAACGTGCAACACCGAGAGCGAACTGTAATGCAAACTATGGACTTTGGGTAACGAAGACGTGTCGATGTGGGCTCATTAACTGCAGCAAACACACCGCTGCAGTGCGGGATGTTGGGAACGCAGAGGCTGCCTGTGTGTGGGGGAGGCGGATATACGTAAACCTCTGACTCTTCCCCTCAATTTTGCTGTCAACTTAAACTGCTCTAAAAAATAAAATCTTAATTTAAAAAAAAGTATATCAATTATGAACTCAGCAATTAGTTCTTTTAAAATTGATTTTACAAATAACACTCTTTTTTTTCTGATTATCAATACGTACACACATGTCCATTGCTTCCAGGAGAAAGTTAGATGATGTTACCATTTAACTGTTCACACGTTGGACAAATATTCTTCTGGACTTCATTCCCGCTTGTGACAGAGGCTTTGACTGTTACAAGATGTACAAGTTTATGATGAGTTGTCTGATTTTTTTAACGAAACAAACATCATAAACCATATCTCAAATCACGTGCCCTGAGCAGCAGGCAGCGCAGGGTGGTGGCGGAGCTGGGACGAGCACGGGGCTCGCCGTCCCCTCCCCAGGTAGATCCCTCCCACAGAGAGAGCCCCAGCACCCCCAGCCAGACACCGGGCCTCCACAAGTCTGTTACCTCATCCACATGTTGGGGACAATAGTAATAACAGCCCTCCATCTACTTCTCTGCTTTACGGTCAAATGAGTAAATATAAGTCGACATGTTTTGTCAACTCTAAACAGCTTGACTTTTTTTTTTTTTTCCTTTAAACCCAAAATGCTGCTGTTTCCCAAGCCGTTTTTAAATTTGCTCTTTTGGAATTGCCTGAAAAATCCACTTACAAGTATTATAGGAAAAGACATCTCCTTAATTAAGCTGAGGTTTATCTTTGACCCTCCTAGATATGGCTCGGTGTGTCTTCTCTTTTATTAACTGTCAGTCTCCGAAAACTAAACCTGCTTCTGAAGAGGAATTGTTTTGCAAGAAGGAGGCTATAACTCACCTTTAATATTCTCTGAAGTAAAAGACAGAATCTGAGATTAAGTCCCTGTAATCAGTGTTTGATTTCCCAGGTCTGTGACTTTGAGAAGGAGAACATTCATTTTGATACCCATCTAGGTTTGTTTTTTGTTGTTTTGAAAAGTTTTTCACAGGGCTTTCTGGTCAAGTCTTAATGCAGGCCAATGTATCATTGTAATCCTTCTACGTTTTATCTCACTTCAGTATCAGTACTTAAGTTTTACAAGTGACAAGGATGGCATGAGGGGACAGAGAGAAGAAGATGCAAGTCAGAAAGAGACAGAAACTGCACACCACAAAACGGCTGCGATGGTAAATTGTATGTGTTTTTACCACAAGAAAAGACAAATAAATAATAAATAGAAAGAAAGACATTAGGCAACGGAGCAGCTGTGAACACAGGACACTGAGCTCTTTCTCCTCATGATCCATCATCAAGTGAGAAAAAGTCTTAAAAGGCGCTAATAAGGAGTCGTATTGCCCCTCTAAGAGGTCTGTGCACAAAAATGACATTAACATGAGCAAAGCCATAGCACAAAACCAAAGCAATTTCTCTACCTTCACCCCAGACCAAAAACTAGCCAAATTCAGCAAACGATAGAAATATAAAATGCATCCTTCAGAATATGTTTTGTTTCTCCAGACGGAATAAAAGCCATTTAATAGAGTGGTTGTAACCTGCCTCCCCCAAATTCTCCTGTCCTTTCCCTGACAGTCACAAGTTGAGTCATTACTCTTAATTTGTAAAGCTGGGCACCGTCCTGTTGCCATCTATTGCAAACGTAACTTCCACTCTTTTGTTTTGGTGAGCCGGTCTTAGCAATCACGGTGAGATGGAATGGATGCAGATGCTACAGATGGATGTATCATAATAGCTTTAAACCACCAGAGGGAGCTCTAAAACAGACCGCAGGGAAATACTAGACCTGCTGGCAACGAGGGGGGGAAATGTATTTATTGTCTACAGATGGAGAGTTTAAGCAACATTAAAACTTAATAAAGAATTACAGAGTGGCTGAGGGAATTATAACATTAAAAAGTCTCCAGAAGATGAAATGCAGGTGCCTACAGGCATTAGGTTACTACTATATTTGGGGTTTTTTATTTTTTAAGAGAAAAAAAATACAGAAGAAATATTGATTCAATTAGTGAAGCCAAACAAGCCATGAGATTGTAAATGAGAGTAAATTTACCCAGTGATTCTCAGCCCCTCCATCTGCCAAAATATTCCTTTCAGTGGAGTCAGCCTTTTGCGTGAGCTTTGAAGGATGATTCAAAAGATGCTACAAGTTTCCCTTACTCAGGAATCTCTCGTCTAGAAAGAAAAATACCATATGATATCACTTATATGTGGAATCTAAAAAAAATACAGAAATGAACTTATTTAAAAAAAAAAAGATAGAAACAGACTCACAGACATAGAAAACAAACTTATGGTTACCGAGGGGGAAACGGGGTGGGAAGGGATAAATTAGGAGTTTGAGATTTGCAGATACTAACTACTATTTATACAATAAACAGCAATTTCTACTGCACAGCACAGAGAACTATATTCAGTATCTTGTAACTGATAATGAAAAAGAATGTGAAAAGGAATATATGTATATCCATGTATGACTGAAACATTGTGCTTACACCAGAAACTGACACAACATTGTAAACTGACTCTACTTCAGTTTTTAAAAATGGAAAGAAACAAAAAGAACTCTCTCTTCTGATTAACGCCTGTATCTGAAGTTCTTAAGCCTCACATCCCACCTTGAGAGCTTCTGTTATGTTTTAACATCCTTAACGTCTTTAACTGAGCGAAGGCTGTATCTCAGCTTGGAGGCTAATAGTGATACTTGGCAGAGTTAGCTTGAGCAGCCTTATCTTTTGCTGTAAGTCATCACATGACAGGAAGGCAAGGCCCTGGAGATTAACCTGAGGACGGTCTGCAGTTATGAGAGGGAGACCAGGTGTGCACAGCTCTGCCTGTAGCCGGTGGGATATTGTATTAGGAAACCCGCCAGGAACACAGGCACCTGTGGGAAGAGGGCAGGATCAGCCACACAGGAACAGCAGAGAGGCACGAAGAAGGGAGCAGGCTCCCCGCACACGCCTGTTGCTCGAGGCCGTCGTCCCGCAGCCCCGCAGACAGGCAGCCTAACTGTCAGAAAGTCCAGGAGGCCAGACGTCCGAGATCAAGGCGTGGACAGGTCTGGTTCCCTCTGAAGCCTCTCTCCTGTGCTTCCCGTGGCTGCCTTCCCCGTGTTTCGTGTCTGTGTCCAAGGGTCCTCGTCCCTCCAGGACACTGGTCATACTGGGTTAGGCCCACCCTGCGGACCTCATTTTCACTGAAGACCCGTCTCCAAATATGATCACGTTCTGAGGCGCTGAGGGTTAGAACTTCAGCATCTGAATTGGAGGGGATGCGATTCAGCCCCTAACCCTCCCCTCCTTTGCAGGGTTGCCCGAACTCCTTAAAGATTCGGCGGGGCAGCCGCGGGGTGGCTACGGGCCAGCAGAGAGGGCTGGAGTTTGAGCGTTACGCCCGTGTGAAGGTGCCAGCTTCGCCCCTCCTAGCGGTGTGACCGGGGCAAGTTACTCGGCCTCTTCTCGGCCGTGGTTTCCCCGCGTGTGAAATAGAGCCAGAAGTGCCCTCCTTGCCAGGCGCTGCTGAAAAGTGGAAGGAGGTGATCAACGTGGAAAGGGGGCACAGCGCTTCTCAGGCGCGGACCGCGCCCTCCGGGGCTGCCCAGGCCCCCCCACCCCGCCCCCGCTTTCCCGGGTGAGAGCGGCCCGAGCCGCGGAGATCCCAGGTGCTCCTGACAGGAAGGAAACCCCGAGCAGATAAAGCGGGGAATCAGACGCCACGGGACGTTTTCAAGTGTGCACGTAAATAACCAGCGCGCTACGCACCCACGGTCACCGTGACCGCGCCGGCAGCGTCACCCGGCGGCGAAGTCAGGCCCTATCCCGAGGCGCTCAGGCGCGGGAGGCCCCGGCCTCCTGCGACCCGCCTGAGTCCCTGATCTGTGCTCGCGCCAGGCTCCGTCCTGCCCCAGGCTCCTCCCTCACCTACAGGACAGCTGAGACCCGCAGCGTTTCCCGGGAAGGGCCCCCCGCCGCACCCCCAGCCGCTCCCCTGGGAGTGTGAGTGCCACGTGCGCGCAGACGGCTCAAGCCAGGCAGCGTGGTCTCACGGGGCTGCGCGCTTGATCCTGGCGGCAGTGGCTGCGGTTGTAAAGAAACAATTCACTACATCCTTGGCTATTTCATCTCTGCCTCCCCTGCTGAATGTGGGCTCCCTGCAAACAGGAGCCTCGTCCAACCCCAGAGTCCGGAGGAGCCGTGCGCACTAACCACACCCGAGGCAACGGCCAAGTGGATTTAAGGTGAACGTGGCTGTTCAGGACTCGGTCCTCCCCGTTCAGACTTTGACGCTCTCATCTACAAATGTCAACGTATATCTACTTCCATTTACTCCAAAACAACCCTGCAAAACCCCCCAGTCTGAACTATCCTTGTTACGTATGTGTATTTATATGTATCCACATATGTCATTTATGTAAGAACAGGTCTGATGCATGAGGCAAAGGCTGAAACATCACCAACCGTACAAATGGCGTGACTACTTAGTCACTGACAAGAAAACCTTCTGGAAATTATTTCCATTCAAAGAACGTCATCTTCTAGCATCTGTTGGATGATGAAATCTGTGGATGAAAAAAATTTTCCTGAAACTGTACACTTTTGATGGTTTAATTTTCACAGTGGTAAGCTTGAGCAGCAGGGAGATAGAAATCTCTTTGTTCATTTTTCATGGGAAAAATCTATTTATGAGTAAAGAGACAAAGCCCAAGTTGCTGGAGACACCAGTGCCACAAAACAGCGTTTTACTCTGGTTCCCAGAACCCGGCACCCAGTCTGTAGGTGGGATGTGTCCTCCACGTTTATTTTTACCCAGGTGGCTCACACGGACCAGCAGGAGCCCAGTCGGCCCCAGATAACTGTTCACTCCTCTTCTGCACCTTTGGTGTGTCCATGAGTATCAACCAAAAACCGTAATGGAAGCAAAATGCAGGTAATTATGTAATTATCAACTGTTCACGTATAACTCTACCAAAATTTAAAATCAAGAAACTGGAATTTGCAGATACTAACCACTATATATAAAATAGGTAAACAAGGTCCTACTGTAGAGCACAGGGAACTGTATTCAATACCTTATAATAGCCTGTAATTAAAAAAAGAGTATGAAAAGGAGTACATACATATATATACACATGTATAACTGAATCACTATGCTGTACCCTAGAAATTAACAGAACATTGTAAATCAACTATAATTCAATTTTTTAAAAAAAGAAAAAAAACAAGAAACAGGAACCAGCATAAAAATAGGCAGTGGGGCACCTGTGGCCCACGTGACCTAGAGTTATGTGCAGCTCACCTAAGGGAAGAGAGGAGGAGGGAGAGATTCAAGACCTGGGTAACGTATTCATTCAACAAATGTCAGCTCTGCGCCTGCTAGACCTCGGGCTCCGTCCTGGGCGTGGCAGCGAAACTATGTCCCTACTGCCCAGACAACACACCACACTGGAGACGGGCAAGAGGGGTTCCCGAACAACCTCAGGCTGTCTCCTAGCTGCCACCCAGGACAGTCGGGTCACCCCAGCTGCCTCCCGTCCTGTGCTTGTGCTCCAGCTAGTGCTATACGTGAGGAAGGGCTCGCTGCCTGCGGCACAGAGAGCCAACCTCTGACAGCAGGTGTTTGCAGCCAAGTGAGAGCTCACCTGCAGGACCCCAAGCAAGGGAGTTGGAGGCAAGTCTCAGACCCTTTCCAACTTGGTCTTTCAGTCAGGGGTGTTGTTTAAAGGAGAACAAAGAAGCTGGGGTTCATCGTTGTCTTGTGACATTTCCGTGACGTTTCTTAATGGTAGTGTCAGGGCTCCAGGGTGTCTCTGGTTTACGATTCTTTGGCCAGGTGATCCATGGCCTGGGGACCTGTGAGCTCACCTTGCCCCGGAGGAGCAACCTGAGTCGGTCCGTCAGTGATGAAACCTGCAACAGCAGTTTTCCTGCTTCAGAGATGGTGTCGATAGCGGTGGTTGCAGTCGGCTGAGTCTGCTGACCAGTGCTCAGTTAGCACAGGATTGAGGTCAAGGGGACAAGAAAGGGAATGAAGCTTTGGACAGAGAGATTAATCTTATACTCAGTAAAGGAACTTAGTTCTAGGGGACTTGATTTCAGTAGCTCGGAAGTTTTCTGTGGCTAGTAATATTTTCCCGTCCTAATCACGATCATCTCCTTCCCCCAGAACTAGCACACCATCCTGTGTTTTGTATCTTTACTGATAGCATCACCTGCTCTGGTATCTTCTGTACTGATTTTTGTCTCCTTTCTTCCTGGCCTCCATCTTTCCATGAGTTCTCTTTCTTTCTTTCTTTTTTTTTTTTTTCATTTTTTTGAATATAGGCTCAATCATTCACTTGACTCCTTTCCAATCCAAACCTGGGTCCGGACTCTCCACAGTCAAGTGCCTCAAACCTAAATTCCTCCTCCCTCCCGCACAGCGCCCACCAGCTGGCACCCCGCCTCCTGCTCTCTGCATCCTAACCATCGCCAGCTCCCTCTTCCCCAAACAGGCCACATGAGCTCTTTTTAATCTCCCCGAGTTACCTTCCTCTCCCTCTCTGGTTGGAGACACCTGATTTGTCTTAAAGTCTAACTCCTTCTGGAACGACTTGGCGGAAGGAAATTGCTGCTTCTGCTGGGCGCCCACGGTCCTTTGTTCAGATGTCTGTGGTAGCACGTACAGCGTTGGTCTATTTAATTGTGTACGTGTCGATTTGCTCTGCTAGATTATACATTTTTTGAAGACAAGCAACCATTTTAGTCTTTTCTCCATATTTTCATTGCCTGGCCTAGAGGTCAGCACAATGCCTGGTGCAGAGTAAGTATTTTACGGTGATCCTTGAATTCAGTCCTGTGTTCTTCTGGACACTTGAGGTGGCCAACTTGACTGACCTCTGGGGTATTTATGCCGGCACTCTCTTGTACACGGCTAAGGCTCATGCTCTCTAGGTTGCATGAAATTAAAATTATAGGTCCTTTGAGCAGATTTAAATGCAGTAACACATGCATGGACACTTGTTTACATTGGGGTTCTCTGGTTGCAAGCCAAAAACTGGATGTTTAGACAAAACAAAGAGGTTTTCTCATCAGATGCGAGAAGACAGAGAATCAATGAGGGGGCTGGGGCAGTGGGGTTTTTAGGGGCCGGGGCCCAGGTAGCCCCAGGGACTAGCGAACAGGAGCAACAGGAATCAAGTGCTTTTCCTGGTTTGTGCCTCTAGAATAAATCTCCAGCTGTCCTCAGTTTCTGTCACTCTACTCAAGATCTGAATTGCATGGAAGGAGCATCAAGTTTGGGTTATGTACCCAGCTGTTAGCTTGGTGAGGCGTAAACATCGCACCAACAAGAAGTTCCACCAGATTAAATTCAGTGGGAGATAAGATAGTCCTCAAAAGAAAATTAGTCTTCTGTGGGAAAGAGGCAAGGGATGCTGGTTGCCAAAAAACTCCCACAAACACATTCTACATTTGCGTCCTAAAATTAACTGTGACTCAACACTATAACAATTGTTACGATGCAATCATTATGAAATTATATGGTTTTTCTTCTATAGCTTCTCATTCAGAGAGAATAGACTCCTAATCCGATAAAAAAAAAAAAGAAAGAAAGCTTTTATATTTTTCCTAAGCTGCTAAGTAATGAGACAGTTGATGTGCTGTGACAGGCCTTAAGTGAATGAGTAGTAAAAAGAATGGCCAGTGGTACAGCAGCATCGGTAAGTTGTAGCATCATCGTCCATCTGGACCACCATCAAGCCGTTATCCTTGTTGCTGAACCGTGTGTAGCAATGGGCCACTGCTACGTTCCAGTTCACCAAGCTCCTGCGTGTAGCTAGTGGAGCCTGTGTGTTGAGGGGATCACTGGTTCAGTTAACCAGCATTAAAATACTGTACCCCTAGAATCGTACTCATGGGAACATGATCATTTACTCTGGAAACTATCTGAGACATTTTTCCTGTTGGTAGAGAGTGAAAAATTAAATTACATAGAATAAATTCCCATATGTTCTCCACATGTGAACCATCCGAACCATCCGGTTCAAGAGCTGGTGTTTGTTGCCATGGCCATGACCAGAACCCAGCTCGTCTGCAACATGGCAGGTGAGAAATTGTATGGATGAAAAACACATTTCCTCCGGTTATTTACGCCAACGGTGTACTTCATAAAAACTCCAGGGATAAAGAATGTCTCTTAAACTTGAGGTTTTGTTTTAGCTGACATATTATCCTTGTTTCAAATAGTGGTTCAGCTGAGTTAGAAATTACAGTCTTTTCATGGTCTGTAATCCTGTTTATCACAAATTTTCTTAGTGGCTATTTTCTCTAGAATGGTCCCCAAAGGCTTACCTCCTGGTGTCAATTTCCATTCATTCTTTTGTCTTTTCTTTTAATAAAGTACCATTTTCTTTTGTAGCAAAGGATCAAAATGTCTTTCATACTTCTGCACTTTTTATTACTTACAGGATAAGAAACTCTCCTTTATATTAAAGTAACTCATTTACAATTCAGTTTATCTCAACAACCAGAAATCTTAGCAGTCCTGTGGATAACTGGAACTATTCTTAGAACCTTGATATTTTTAACCCTTCCTGAAACAACAGCTGTGTCAAATAAACAAGACATTTCTGGTGAACAATTTTTGCAAGCTTTCTGTCAGAAGGTGCCAGATTTTAGAACGTCCCGATGGCTTTGTTTGTTCAGTAGTTCTCAAACGTCCTCTCCCAAACCCATTACACTTAAAAATTATTGAGAATTTTTGTTTATGTGGGGTGGTATCTACTGATATGTGCCATGTTAGAAATTAATAGCAAGAAGTTTTAAACATATTTTACATGAGAATCATAAACCCACTGCCTGGTAACATAAATAATAGAGTCCTCCCACTGCCGTTCTCTCTGGTTCTCTTTTCCGTGGTCACATCTCCGTCTGACCACAGCTGGGAAAGGACCCGTATGAAAAGACTGGGCACAGTCAGATCACCCAGAAATGAGAAATAGAATCTCTGTCCTGAGGGGCTGTTATCAGAGGAATGTAAACAGGAACGTAAACAAGTCATTATGTTATCCTGTGATCTAAAAACAGACTCTGAGCAGGAAACTGTGAGGACGCTGGGTATGCAGTGTCTACTCTGTTTCACTTAGGGTGTGAGTAGGTTAAAAACAGTCATTGGGGATGCCTCGAGGAGGAAGTGAAATCTGACCTGCATCATGAACGGGAAGTCGGAGGACAGGGAAATTACCGAGTCCAGACTGCCGTGCAAAGGCTGAGGTGTGTGGACAAGCATGTTTACACTCCCAGTAAGAGCATCCCTTTCAGGCTTCTGAATCCTGGAGAAGTCAGAAGTGGGCAGTAGCCCAAAGCCATTGAAGCATATATTCAGGACCCAAAACTACAGTTTTCCCCACCCACCCTCCCATTTCTCACCTATTTGCTTCTGCTGTCATTCGTAGCCCACACTTCTTTTTTTTTTTTTTTTTTTACATTTTTATTGATTCATAATCATTTTACAGTGTTGTGTGCCCACACTTCTTAAGCCATTGCCTGACACAGGGTATTCATTCTGAGTCACAGGATCACATCATCTGTAACCTTTTAAGGCGGGAAGCCCCATAAAAAAACCCGGCAGGGCCCCCAATCAGGGCCACCACTCTCCTGCCGGGACCATCCGGTTCCCTGGCCCAGAGCCTCTATCTCAGTTTTTGCCTCTGAAACGGCTTACTTACCCCTAAAATTCTATTGGTTCCTTGAGCTCACTTCCGATTGGTTATTTCCTTCACTCCTGATTGGTTATTTCTCTCACCCCTGATTGGTCCATTCTCCTCACTCCTGATTGGTCTATTTCTACAGAGCTTGTTCCTGGTTGGTCAACTTCTGTTATACTTTATTTGCATATGATGTTGCAAAGTGTAAAACTGGCAGCCTATAAAGGCCTGTGTAAACCTACAGACGGCGTCCTGAGCTTGAAGCGTTAACTTGTTTGGGTCTGCTGGTGCAATAAATCTGAGTTCTCCAAGTCTCCAGGTGCTGCTTGGTCTCTCGCCCTGATCCAAATTGCTGTAACACGGAGCTATAACACATTTTTATGCAACATTTAAACTAAAAGAAGAAATCTTGTGTGTTGTTTTCTGGCCTTATTCCAGCCAAAGCAATTTCTCTCTTCTGAACTCAGAGCATCTATTGTAGTACTTCTCATATAGAGAGTTGTCATGGTGTACCTCTCGGCAAATTTTATTATCTTACTTCATCGTTTACCTGCTCATGGTTGTCTTGGCTATCTGACCTCATCACCATTTTCCTATAGGAACATTGGGCTAATGTCTCCAACATCCTTTTACATATACGTTCTGTGTGGGGCTTGGTCATATGGAATATACTCAACCCAAGTCATAGGGTATCCATCCACATTTATTCAATGCAAAAAATTGTATTGGGTGCCCACTGTATACGTAACACTTTTTTTCTACATACTAGAGAGCTGAAATACACATTGACCTTGAAGCTTTTAAAAATCTAACCCTGCAGAACCCGGTCTATAAGACAATATTAGGTATGTGCCAGCATATATACAACTTAAAGTTTGTTAGTCAGGAGTCCCTCAAAAGTGAACAATCCCAGGTTCATTCTTAGGATATATTAAGGATATAACCTTGTGGTTCTCACGCCCACTGGAACAGCTCGAACCAAAAAGTCAGAGCATAACAAGTGTTGCCAAGGATGTGAAGGAACTGGAGCCCTTCTACACTGCCAGTGGAAATATAAAATGGTGAAGCCACTTTGGAAAAACAGACTGCAGTTTCTCGACCGGTGAAACAGTTACTATATGACCCTGCAATTCCACTCCTGGGTTGTGTAGTCAACAGAAATGAGAACGTATGTCTGAACAAAAACTTGTCCATGAGTGTTCATACTACTACTCACAATAGCCAGCTGGTGTGAACAGCTGGAACTTCCATCAACTGCTGAATGGATAACCAAAATGTGGTATGTCCCTAGTATGGAATATAACTTAGCTACAAAAAGGAGTGAAGTACTGAGATACGGATGAATCTTGAAAACAAGCTAAATTAAAGAAACCAGACATCAAATGATATATAATGTATGATTGCATTTATATGTAAAGTCCAGAATAGGGGTTGCAGGACTTGCTGGGCTGACAATGAAGGGTATTGGTTGGGGTGGGGTGGTAACTAAAGACTTTGGGTTTCTTTTCGAGGTGGTGAAAATGTTCCCAAACCCTAGCGATAGTTGTACATATTTGTGAAGATATTAGAAACTACTGAATGATACATTTTAAGTGGGTGGATTGCTTGGCCTATCTCAATAACGCTGTTAAGAAAAAGTCTATGCGACTAATTATTTCAATTACCAACAGATGAAAGGCCCCAAATGTTATTTCGAGCCGCTGTGGCCAACAGAGTGGCAGGGTTCACGGGCGAGCTGGTTTTCTCGCGCAAACTGGTGAAACGGGGGCGCGCGGGTTAGAGCCCGGGCGGCCCCCGGGTACCCGCGGGCGCCGGGCGGCTGCGCCTCGGGCGACCGCGCGCCCCTCCTCCGGCCTGAGTCACGGCGCCGCCGGAGTCCCCGCGCGCGGGAGGATGCGGCGCTGAGCGCGGCGGCACGCGGGGCCGGGCGCGGCGGCGGGCTCGCGGGACGCCAGGCCGCAGGCGCGCTCTCCTCCGGCCGGGCCCCCGGCGGCTGCCGGCCCGCCTCCGCCGCTCCCGCGCCCTCCTCGCCGGCGGCGCCGCCGAGCCCGAGCCGGGCGCCCCGCCTCCCTCCATGGCGTTTATCCGGAAGAAGCCGCGGGAGCAGCAGCTGCAGCTCTACTCCAGGGAAAGGTGAGCGCCGGGCTCGGGGCCCCTCCGCCGCGGGGAGCACCAGCCCCGGAGGCAGAGGCCGGGCCGGGAGCCGGGCCGCCTGGATCCCGCGGCGGAGCCCAGAGCAGGCGGAGCCCGCCGGCCACGCGGGTCCGTCCCGGCGACCCGGCCCAGCTCTCCCGGAAGGGGCCGCGCGGGCCGGGCGCGGGGACGCCGTGGCGGTGGGAGTCGGGGTAAGCTAGCGAGGTTGCCCCCCCGACCCCCCGGGTCCCCGGCGCTGGGTCCGGGCACTCGGTCCCCTGCCGCATGGCTGTTCACTCGCCCGCACTGCGCGGGTCAGCGACCACCCCACCTGGGACTAGACTCTGATGCCTCCCATACCCCGGCTTTTTTGTAACTCAGCAGGACCCTGCGGGCCCTTGCTGGGACAGACAGCTCCCCCATATCTTCTGCCTTAGTCCCTCACTGAAGTACCTAGTTGATTTTGTCTTTCCTGAGTTTTTCAGATGCCAAAACCACCACCAAAAGGAAGAAATTAGCTATTTGATGATCATAAGCACGTGGCCCCCAGACCTTCCGGTGCCTAAGGATTGATCATCAAGGTGTCCACAGCTGATCACATACTCTGGGACCCCACCCCCTCCCTGGCCTTTAAAAAGGCTCAGCTGCAACCCTTCCGAGAGTTTGGAGTTTTGGCAACACGAGCCGTGCATTCTCCTTTCTCGGCCCAACAGTAAACCTTTCTCTGCTCCAAACTCCGCATTTGGGTATTGTTTGGCTTCTCTGTGCATTGGGCACATGACCTTGCTGTTTGGTAACATTTTTACTGCCAACTTCGGACCTAAAGCAAATGTGTGTACAGCTCCCTGCCCTCCTGGGCTGGGAGAGAGCCTCAGAGAAAGGCCTTATTCTGAGAAAAGCCGGGGGCCAGTCCCCCTGGACGTTTTCTGCCGAGCTCTGGACCCTACTGTAAGTGTGTTTGAAGGCTTTGGATTCCTAAGCGCGAAGGTGAACAGTCATTGTCACCGGCTTCCGGGTGAGGATTTGGGGTATGATTCAGAGTTTCTGATCCTCCGTCTCTAGGGGAAGTCCCTTATAAGAAAGCTCACTTTTGCTGTAAGCATACTTTGAATGCATTTCTAGTGACTGAAACAACTTGCTGGTCCTCAGGCCTGTGGTCCCAGGTGCCAAAAGGAACTGGGGAATGACTCAGTTCACACATACTATTTTGGTTGTGGGGGTCAGTTACCTCGGAGAGCTGCTAGCCTGTCCTGTTGTGTGATCAGTGGAGAGCAAAACCACGAGGAAACACGGCATGCAAGTGTAGACCTTGAGGCCTGTGTTCTTGCAGATCCACGCTTGTTTTACAGGGGTTGACTGGACCCAGGTGCAAACACTCAGACCTCTTCCTAATCTCTAATGGCCTCTCCCAGGATCCCCATAGTCTGAATTTTCATTTCCTGCTGTAGAGAAGATAATATTTACCCAAAAAAATCTTGGATAGAGCTTCCAAGAACGATTTTGGTAGTGTGATGAGGTTTTATCCACAGAAAGGCTTGTTTATTGAATAATAACTGGACCGTAAGTAAAGTAACTCAAGCTTGTAGAGGCTGCTCTGACTTGTTTGTGATGCTTGTTTCATGTGGAGAGACCTTGAATAGCTTCTTTGTTCGGTGGCAACAGCATTAAGACGTGGTATTCTGTATTAAATAGATGAATGTTCAGATCGACGCTGTAAGAATTGAAACATGTGAATGGCCATCCCGGTCTATGATCTAAGAGTCACTTGTAACAGTTCTGTGGCCTCTGATATACAGGGGGACCTGTTTTCTTCAGATCGGCCAGTTGTTTCCACGGCAGTAATTCGGGCTTGGTTTGGTTAGCTTGCACGGTTCTGCAGTGCCGCGCAGATCCTCAGGTCTGCACCTGCGCGTCTGTTTCCATTGATCAGACAGCGTGACTGACCAGCAGCACTCGGAGATAGCTGTAGCTCTCACAGCCGAAATATTTATTCAGCAGTCAGGAGGCAGCAACTGCTCCTGAGCGTCAGTAGTCTGAAAAAGTCAGCGCCGCATACGTTACTTTTATCCGACTCTCGCTTTTTATCTGACTGCCCAGAGTCTTTAATGTTCTGCCCCACAGCTTTGCAAACTTGGATTGACGGGCACACATACCAGGACGGTGTCCACAGAATAGCCATTTGAATGGCAGGAGTCTGTCTCACAATCAAGCAGTCTCTTTCTAAATCTTAGGTTTTTTTCTGAAAGACAAGAGTATTTTAAACCAACTTTATTGTGCCCCAAACTTACCATTGCTGCACAGATTTTTTTCCCCCTAGCTTATCTCTTTGTGGCAGTAAATACCGTGTAGCAAAATGATGGATAAAGGTCACTGACTCCAGCACACCCCAAAGAACTGTTACTTTCCTTGGAAATGTTTCAGAGGTCACCTGTGGAAAGCCTCACCTCTTCCGAGCTGTGAGTGCATGGGTCCCTCTCGTGCTGCTTTAGAGATTTTAGATTTCTCCTGCTACCAAGTGATGACCCAGAAAGGAAACACTTGAAGTTAGCATTTATTTCTCTTTGTTGATGCTGATACGTTTAGAGTAAGAGATGTTTCTACAAAAAGAGAAGCAGAGAGACTGTTAGGAGATTCTTAGGTTGGTGACTTAGACCAAGACATGGAGAAAACGGATGGACTTCAGTTGCTTGTAGGAGGTTGAATTGACAGGTCTTGGTGTGGTGGACTGCATGCAGGACGTAATAGAGGAAGAAACCCAGCTCGAGTTGTCAGATAAAATACAGGATGCCCAGTTGAACTTGAATTTCAGATGAACCAATGAGTAATCTTTTAGTGTAAGTACGTCCCATGCAATATTTGGTACATACTTATACTAAAAATTTTTTGTAGTTTTATTTGAAATTCACATTAACCAGTCGTCCTGTATTTTTACTTGCTAACCATGGCAGCCCTACTCTCAGGGTTCTGGTTTGAACAGCTCTAAGTGATGCCATTTATTGGTGATGCTATAAAGAAATGCTTTGGTGATTTTCAGTATTAGAAAACACAGAGATACTTGGCCATTCAAACTAAGTACACCAGTATCCTGGATAGGATTTAGATGGAAGAAGCCATATTGATCTTAATGGTGTTCTAAAACGTCCTCTGCAGGTGTTATAGTGAAGATAAGTGCAAACAAATTTAAAACATACCTTCCTCTGAAATTGCTGGGATTGGCAAGTGTGTACTGTGGTTTAGCCGGGGGCGGGGAGGGGGGAGGGTTCTACAGACTGCTGCTGTTCGAGGTGTTTCTGTTCTGAGATGTAGGAGTAAGCTAATTGTTAAACACGTTTTATCTTCACAGCTGGAAGTGCTGTGGCGGGACTTCAGCTACTGTCCTCTTGGGTGATAGAGATTTAGACAGCCGAGGCCCGTCCCTCCCGGGAGAGAGTCCAGGTTTCTCCCCACAGTGTCATGGAACAAATTATTTAGCTGTGGCTTGTAAGCTGTCATCCCAGGATAACACATTGTGATGATGAATTGTGTACTGGGCTCACATGTTACATTAATGGTTTTAGAGGCTTTTCTTAGACGTCAGCTTTGCTTCCAACATTCCATGTGTGTATAATTCTCTTGTTTTATGTTGATGTTAACATGTCTTGGCTGATACTAAATCTCTTCTACTTCGTATGTTTATTTTGTCTATCGGTTCTATATTTGTTCTACTAAAAATAATTGCTGAGGGGGCAGATTGATGTGTTATGCTCTGGCTTGATCTTTCATTTTTAAGACTGATCATCCTATGCTTTTACCATCTCTGTGGGATATGCCAGGGGTCGAAAATACACTGCAGAACCAGCACTCAGTCAGGAAAGCTGATGGATTCAGAGAAATCTACACAAGTAGGGTTATTATTCTTACACAACAACAACAACATAGAACAATGGGAGAGGAAATAAACGTTGCAAGTATTTTGATTAACTGAGAATTTACACTGGCTTTACCCAAAATACACCACTAGCCTATAATTTTATTCTTATTGCTGTCTCAAATTTAACTTCTTTCAAAACAGCTACCATTTAAGAAGACCCAAGAATCTACCCCTACATGGACTTTGGGTGTGTTTGCTAGATGGTTTTTCTAAATGTGACGTAAAATAGGAATGGCCATTTAATGAATTCATTGCTTGGTTTTTCCTCAATGCCGTTATGATTTCATCTTTTGCCCACCAGATATTTAACATCTCCAGCTGATAGATTTTGAAGATTATCTTTTGGTTTTTAAATTTTTTAACTTGCGTTCAGTGAATAAGGTCTGGATAATACTAACGCTTTGAAATTTTGTATTACAACTTAGTATGTAGTCGTTTTCACAAATGTTCAATGTGAGTTTGAAGAATGTTAATTTTAGTTGTACCAAAATATGGAGTTATAAATTTGGTTATACCAAAATATATATCTCTATTATATCAAGCTTGTTAATTGTATTTAGATCTTTTATTTGAATTTTTTCTGGTTGACTTCTCAGTTACTGAGAGATGCTACATAATGCTAACTTTATCTTGTATTTCTACCAATCTCCATTATAAATATTTCCAAGGTATGTTATTAAGTCTGTTTAAGCTTAGAGTTGATGTCTTCTTAGTGAATTGAATCTTCTAGCAACGTATGATGATCTTCTAGTAATTTCTTTCTATTTTGTCCGATATTAATACAACTATTTGGTTTTCTTTGGTTTGCATTAATTATGTAAAATGTTTTATTCTTTTACATCCAACTATTCTGTCCTCAGATTTTAGGCATATTTCTTACAAAGTCCAATTATAAGCTATTTATAATAATTTGTTCTGGAATTTCCTGTCATAACAAATTTGTCCATTTACATTTATTAATATTTCAGATATGTTTGGAATCACTTTTACTTTTTCATTTGTTCTTTAGTCTTATTTTTCCTTTGTTTGGATTAACTAAGTTTCCCTTGTTCCCTTTAATTTTTCCTGAAGGGTTTGGAAGTTATGTATTCTGTTTCTGTTTTTCCAGGGCTTGCCCTTGAAATTTAAACATTTATATTTAACTTAAGGTCTGAAGCTAATCGTTCTCTTTACCCTCCTTCCCAACAACATAGGACCTGGGAGCACTTCAGTTATCCGCGCAAACACAGAGCCAAAAGCGAAGCTCTCAGTGACACATCTATAGGCGACTCCAGAAACACCTGTTTACAGGGAGTTAAAGGGTTCTGTCAGTGATGAGCGGTGACGGCCTGCAAATCGGAGTGTTCAGTGCTGGTTTTTCCTGTCAGGTCACATCAACAACTGCTCTGAGGTGCAGCTGCTAGTTATAAATGTGCTTAAAATTAGCAGACCTATGGAAAAAATCCTAAATTATAGTATGTTATTGTCCAGTATTTTCAGTCTGTATTTTAAACCTGCAGATTAGACGTGATCGTTGGCTGGTGAACGCTTGTATAGCGTCACGTGCGTATTTACTGTCTTAGTGCAGCGTTCCTTCCTGCGTATAGTATCTTCCCTGTGGAATGATTTTCTCTTTCTTGAAGCTTTTGGAAGCTCCCCTGATGAGGATCTGATGACAGTAAGCTATGTTTCTGTCAGTCTGAGCGTGTCCCTTAGTTGCCTTGGTTTTGAAAAACAGTTTTGCTGAATGTGTGATTCTCTCAGTGTTTTGAGAATGGGGCTTCATCCCCAGGAGAAGCTGCCTCCCCTGGGCTGATGGTGCGGGGACCATGCAGCTAGGCTGTGAGCGCCGCCGCGTCTGTGCCTGTGAGTTGGCCCGGCCCCTCCCCTGGTTTTCCTGGGGCCTGTCTGAGCCTTGCCTTTGAGCGATGGGGCGGGATAGGGGCAGGGCTGGTTGTGTGTGTGTCCTGGGAGGGACCGGCCAGCACCTTCTCCGGCATGGTTAAGGCACTGGGGTCCAGTCCTCGTTGGAGGACTGTTGGCCTTTAACGCGAGACCAGAGCAGGTTTCCACGTAACTTGGTGGGAAGCCGCCTTCTGTGCTGGGCCCCAGCCCGCAGCAAGCCGCTCCCGGGGAGCTGGGTTTCTAGATCAGCCAGATGATACATAACCCACAGGGCGAGGAGGTTGTCACCAGTCTCTGGCGCGAATTCACCATGAAGTCATCTCACGCGAATTTAATCTCTCCCGACAGAGTTCTCACTGGTTGGTCAGGAAGGTGCAGTAGGTTTAGTTCAACTGAACTTTGGCAGAGAATCGGTTCACTTTTGTGATATCTTGAGAGCAGAGTTGAGGAAGGAGAAATCGATGTTGGTATAGGTGGGTAGAATAAGGTATTTTTGAGTGACTATTCAGAGGTCACTGTCAAATGTATTATAAGGGGCGCGCTTCCAACAGTGGGTCACAGGACTATGTTCTTGCTCTGGTCTCGTCAACAATTTCTTAATTTCCTCCTTGAGCATCCAAATTTTCCAGCACCATTTGTTGAATAGACTATCCTTTCCCCGTTGTGTGTCTTTGGAACTCTTGTAGAAGATCATCTGACTGTGGATATGAGAGTTTATTTCTGATATCTCCATTCTGTTCTCCGGTCTGCATGTCTGTCTCTGTGCTGGTACCACACTGTTTTAATTACTGGTAGCTTTGTAGTCTCTTGAAATAAGGAACTGTGGGGTTTCCAGCTTTGTTTTTCTTTCTTGATTGTTTCGGCTATTTGATTCCGTATGAATTTTAGGATTCTTTTTTCCTGTTTCTACAATAAATGCCACTGAGATTTTGATAGGGATTGCATGAATCTGTAGATCACTTTGGGTGGTATGGCCATTTTAATAGTATTAGAGATAGGATTATTTTTAATAATTATTTAAAAAGCTGATTGTCTGTGGAGACTCCTTGTACTTTATAGTAATAAAATTGTGTCATTGCCTTATTGACGAACACTTATTTTTACCCTCTCTCTAAGAGGAGGGGTGGGGAGACCAAGGAGGAAGATGGGCTGCATAGCTCCAGTCCAAGCAAAGGTGTTCAGCTCCTTAAGATACAAGCTGAAAGTAAGGGGCAAAGTACTTAGTATCTCTCCGGGCTACACCATCTTGGAAATTATTTGATGCATCCGAGGAGTGTTCCTAGCAATCCTAACTCTTGTAATTGTATTGAAATTCAGAGAAGTGTTTTTTGTTTTGTTTTGTTTTTTAAATGGGGGCATTGGGGGCTGACCCTGGACCTTGTACGTGTCAAGCACACGTGCTGCCATGAGCTGTTACCCTCCCCCAGGGTAAGTATTACTAGTGAGCATTTTGCATTGAGCTCTGGCAGTTCAGCCTATGATTAATTGTTGTTCATGGACTTTAAAAGGTGGAACAGGCCAATAAAAGTTATCTAATAGGATGGTAAAGCTGGTTCCCGCTGTCATTTTTAACTTATGAGTTATTTTTCTTTGTTCAGTTTTTTTTTAAGTGAGTTATGTCTTATTTCATGGATATACTGTCTTCTTTGTAAGGATGTTATTTATAGTCTTTTGACCTTTTCTTCTGTTCCATGCACTGTCACCAGTCCTCCGAGTTGAGTTTTTCTGCTTGTTTGCTCCAGTTCCTTCGTGTTAGAGGCTGGGGACCTTGGGTTGTCTGTTCATGTTTAAGCGTGAAGCGTGTAATTCTGTGTCACCTTTTCTGTCAGGCTTCACCTTGGGACGATGTTGCAGGAAGTTCTTTCAAACGCTGGTATCCCAGGCCTTTTCTCCAGGGCTGTTCAGTTTTTTTTTCCCAAAAGTAACCCATCACACTGCTGCTCAGTGTGTTATATGTCTTCCTACTTTTTGCTTCATCATTTTCTTTTCATGCCACGGCCCTGCTCTCCACTGGGCTTGTCTAGTTTGGAGCCTCGTGTTTCATTTTTGTGTTGAAAAGCCAGGCATAGGGAGAACCATGGGGAGGAACCCAGACGTCTGTCCTCGTTTGGACTTTCAACCACCCCCCCCCCAGACCTCCCCCCCGCCCCCTTGGAACCTGATGCCTGCAGTTGTGGAACTTTCTGGAAGTCCTGTGACTCGCGCTGGCTTTCTCCTGACTGGTACCTACCCTGGAGGCGTCTGCTGTCCTGGTTTCTGGGCACTGCCAACTCCTCCCGTCTGCTTTCCCTTCCTCGCACGTTTATCCGTCTCTCTCACCTGCTTTTACATCTCTCTGGTTTTCTTTAGTCTGTTGGTTTTGCTATTTTAAAAAAATTCTGTTGGTGTTTTAGTGTTGTTTCCAGGGGGAGCAGAAATAAGCATACGTTTGTTCTGCCGTGTTTCATCGGGACGTCTTCCTCTGCTGCTTCAAGACCCACCTCCAAGGCCACTCTTCTCATGATAACTTTTCCCCGTCGCCCCTCCAGGTGCCGCCGTTTCCTGACCCTAATCATGAAACACACACGACACTCGTTTTCAGTTCTTTGCCGTGTGTTTGTTTCTGTGGCCACACAGCCAAGTTAATATGTTTGCTCTCACTTTATTTTGTTTTCAAAAGTTGAAAGCACTTAAAACCTTAAGAAGAACTATTTTGCAGTCCCATTCGGTTCAGCTTACTTATTTTATGTAGTAAACACCCACTACATACAAAGCATTAGAGCGATTATGACAGGGGAATGTCTAAGGACCTGCCTCTCAGAGGCATGGGGTCTGGTGAGAGCGGCAGCGCGAGCTCACCCAGCACGGGGCAGGGCGCTGGAGTGGGCTGCGTGGCGGGAAAGGGGCTGTGGGGAAGCCTCGTGTGTCATCAGGGGAAACGAAGGATGGAAATTCCCTAAGTAGGAAGCGTCGAGCTTTGTTCAGGCAAGAGTAAGTTTTAGTTCATGAAACTTGGAGTTTCTGTAGAGGAATAATTAATCCACTTGGTAAACAGTTCTATTGATTTATTTTCGGCAGAGCAGGGCAGGTCTGTGGACAGAGAGGAGTGCCTGGCATGTAACACACACGTAATAAATACTTGTTGATTCCGTGGCTGGGAGAGTACTTTAGGGACATGTGTGTGCAATATTCTGCTTTTTCATACTTTAAAAAAAATAAACACGAAGTTTTGTTCTGTTTCCAACTTTAGATTTTCCTTGCTCCTGCTTAACTTGGAGGAGTACTACTTTGAACAGCATACAGCTAATCACATTCAGCACGAGGGCAATCGGAATGAAAGGTAAGGAAGATTTTTGTATTTCTGTGGACTTAATGACTCTTCCGTTGTCTGACATTTTAAAACTCAGAGGTATGATCGTATAGACTTCCCCCCTTTCATATTGGGAAAGTCATGAGAAGAAAGGGATTTTTACGTTGCTGTCATAACTTCAGATGTTTTTCAAAGCTGCATGTGTACTGATGTGTATAAGGTTGTAAGTGTCGGTGTCTTAAATCAGCAGGATAGGGCTCTGATTCATTCCATGCCTTTTTTCTTGCATCCCTTTTGTACTTAACTCTCAATTATTTGGCTTATGGTTTTATAAAGGGATGATCATAAAACACCAGCGTGGTATAAAAATCAGCACTTTCTAATGAATAATTTGGTTTGAACTAGAAATACTTGGGCGCTGCCTCTGAAGTGTTCTTATCAAAAAATCAAACCAGAGTCTGGTCAGGTCTTTTCATCTTACTGAAGGAGATGGGACAGAGGAAAACCACAGAGATGCATTTTGCAAAGTTCATAATGTGCGAAAATGAAAATTTTTAGGTGAAGAGATGTGAGACATATCAACTAAATATAATATGGACTTTGGGCTTTGATTTGAAAAACACACTATAAAAACACTTACGAAATGGAAAAATTTGAACCCTGGCTATTTACTGATGACACTAAGGAATTACTCATTTTTGGGGGGTGTGATAATGACAGGTCATCTATTAAAAGTGTTTATCTTTATAGAGATTCATGTCAGAGTGTGTATAGATGAAGTGTAGGATGTCTGGGACTTCCTCTGGAACCCGGCAGGGTTGTGGCATGTAACGCACAAAACAAGGATGACCTCATGCTAGTAACTGCAGAGATGAGGTGATTGATACTTGGGGGTTTTCTGTTCTGTTTGTATTTGTTTAGCAGTTTCCATAAAAGTACTTTTCTTACATTATTATGAGGTCATTTGGGGTGTTAGAAAAGTAGGTGCGGTGAACAGCATGGGAAAAAATGACCTCAAATCAACAATTTGAAAGATCCTTTGAGGAGGAGGAGCTTCAGACTAAATCATGACCTTGGGCACTGCGAGCCCTCTCGTGTGTTCAGCGCGTGTAGACGTGTGTACCGAGGGAGCCTCTCTCACATCGTGCAGGGACTTCATCCTGCGGTCTAGGAAGCCCTTGGCGTATTTGTGAGCAAGGAGGGACGTGCGATTTCTTTGGGAGAAGAAGATTTGACTGGGGGAGGGCACACAGAAGCAGGGAGAGCAGGTAGGTGTTTCTAGAGGATAAATAAAGTAACTGCTTCAGTTAAGAGAACTCCGGGATGGGCAGGGAAAGGACGGTTCCCGAGGCCACCGGGAAATGACTAGAGGAAAAGCTCAAATGTCACCCAAGTGATTGTAGAAAACGTAAGATCCTTGGAGTTGTGCTTGTAGACAGAAGGTACTCTTGGAAACTAATCTTCAGGTGATTTTTTTTTAAATAAGGTAATGTTCCAGCATTTCTTAACCTGTGTTCTGGTTACATGGTAATTTTTAATTACATGATTACATGATTGCCTTGGTTTGGTCATTCATAAAAGTCATCCAGTCGATAAAAGACAACAAAATGCGTAGATTTTTATTAGCTTCCGGCAAGTGGCGCACGTCAGCCTTGAACGTGCCCAGGCAGGTTTCTTCACCAGAATTTACTGGAGCCAGATGAATGTCCCAAGAAAGGAGGAAAATGGTGGCATGGATAACTGATTTGCTTGATATTACAGTAGGAGGCAGGTGGTAGTTAAAATTGCTCCTTGTCACAGGACCAGTTTTTTCCTGAATTCCTACGTACCCCAGAGTTACCGTTCAAAACATTTTATGGGCTAAATTCAAACTCTGTTGTTTTTCCATGATTATAAATAAGAAAAAAAATTCCTTATGTAATCAATATTAGATATTCAGTATTGCCTTCTGGATAGATCTTTAAGATGTAGGAAATTAGAAGTCAAAAAGAATTCCGCGGGGACAGGATGGAATCAGTGTTTCTGAAGGATGAGAAAGCTGTTCCTGTCTCAGCAGCTGTGGGGACCACAGGAAGTAGGATGTCCAGGTCCGCGCTCTCTCCGTGGAACCGTGTCACAGTGCGTGCAGAGTCTTCAACCTCTGAGGACGTGGAGCTGAAGATTATTTTGCTTTATTTTCCAGCTTTTCATATCCTGCTCTTTAATTAAAACCTTGTTGATTTTCTGTCGTTTGATGCTTGAGTTGTCTACTTTCTAGTCCAAGTGCATTGTGATTTTTCTTGTGACTTTCCTTACGTCCATTTAATAACAACCCTTTGTACTTGCGTCTCTAGGAAAATCAGAGGCTCCTTAAAAATATGTTCGAAATCAGTTATTTTTGAACCAGATGCCATATCCCAGCCCATCATTAAGGTAAATGCATGTTAAATCTTGAACGTATTCCTAATTTTTTATGTATTTTACCTTGGCTTACTTTTATATTTCTCTTTCAATTTTACCCAGATTCCTTTGAGAGATTGTATAAAAATAGGAAAACATGGAGAAAACAGAGCCAGTAGACACTTTGCAAAGTATGTCATTGTCACAGCTGTTAAATTTTACTTCCACCAAACAATTATATGTACTTACTGACTCTTGTCTACATTTCAGGGCAGTACCCGGAGGGATTTCACTCATTTTCAGTCAGGTAAGTGCACCTAAGTAAATATTTTTTTCTAACCTGAATGAACATTTAAATGAATAAATACATACATATACGCACACACTTTTTTTTTTTATAGCATGATGAAATTTGTAGAAATCTTCAAATGAAGGCTACTGGAATAGAAGTTTAAATGGTTTTAAAACTTAGGCATTGAGAAATGTATCTTGTAAGAGATGTGGTCCCTAATGAGACCCTTCGTGTTTGCTGAGTGTGTGGGACTTGCAGGCTGTGGCTTCATCCTTGGGGGTCCTGACCGTGTCTGAGGGTTGAGACGACGGGACTGCAGGTCCTTCTGCAGCCTCCCGGCCGTTAGACGGCGGAGCAGCACAGATGCAGAGCTCAGGTTGACGCCTGAGGACCACGAGGCAACAACTCGAGATGCACAGCCTTGTGTAATTACAGTGCTTGGGGTCATGACCTTTTATCCAGCATGGAGTTATGCATCCAGTACCATGCTTTATTGGCAGCACACAGATAAATTAAAGCATGTTTTTTCCTGTCATATACAGTTGACCCTTGAACAAAGCAGGGGTGTGAGGCACTGACCACCCCCACCAACAGTTGAAAATTCAGGCGTAACTTTTGACTCGCCCCAAACTTAACTACTCATAGCCTCCTGTGTCCTGACCGACAACATAAATGGCTGATTAACACATTTTGTGTGTTATATGTAGTATATACTATAGTCTTCCAGTCAAATAAGCTAGAGAAAAGGAAATGTCATTTAAAAAATCATAAGGAAGAGAAGATGCGTTTGCGCTGCTGTCTTGCATTCAGCCACGCCATAAAGTGACGTCATCTATTTACAAGATGAATCGTGTCTGTCGGGACCCACGTCAGTATTGCCTCAGGTGACAGAGCACGGCGGGTGTCAGACAGATCACCAACACTAGACAAGAACGAGAAGGTCATGTGGAGAAGAAACTCATATTTATTTACAAGTGTAACTATTCATGCATCGACAAGAAGCAGTGGTAGGATCGCTTTGTCGAAGCCTCATATGATCCATACGATCGCTTCCCGGCAGCCCAGCCCGGACGCCGTGGGTGAATCATTAACACGTTGTTATGGCCAGCAGCCTCAGATCAGATTCATAGTACAGTCTTGGAAACATGGTGACTTTTTTTTTTAATAACCTGTGTTGATAGGCTGACACGTAGCTCCTCCCGGTACGAGGGAGCAGGGCATGCTGCACAGAAGTGTCATTCTTTGAAAGTTTTCTTGCTGTTTTATAGTTTTGCTAACCCCTTATTAATTGTGTATTAAATGTTGCTCACCTTACACCTGTGTGATGAAAGCCTGTCCACGTCAGTACGAGTCTCCCGCACGGCGTCTGCGCCGTGACTTTAGGCAGTGATGGTGCCGACACAGAATGTCTCGTCCAGTCCTCGCCGAGCAGTCCTTAGATTTTCACATAGACACAACAGCAGGGTCACTGACTGCACAGCGTGATGTTTACTGCTCGTTCAGTGGAAGTGGGTTGTCATGAGGGTCTTCATCCTCGTGGTCTTCGTGTTGAGCGGGTGGGGGTCTGGCCTAATGGGGTGGGGAGTGGAGGCGGAGGAGGGAGGGGAGGGGCAGGCACGGTCCACGTCAATTTACCGAAAGATAATCGTCATTCTGACTCATTTGCTTCTTTGTGTCTCTGAGAATGTTGCTGTATGGTATCCCTCTTTCCACTGCCTGCTTCCACTTCAGGCCCGTGTCATAGGAGGGTCCGTGTCGGAAAGGAGGTCACAAGCAGTCCTGACTAATGGGGGCCCTCCTGCCAGGTTGTCTGGTGTCAGCTTGTCTCTTGGCCCTGCTGCTTCCACGTCTTCCGCATCCTTCATCCGACAGGGGGCGGGAAGCGCTCATCTGCACCCAGCTGTCTTCTGTTCGTGCCTCCGGTGTGTAGTCTGTTAGCTCTTGAATTTCCCCAAGATCCATACCTTGCAGCCTTTCACCACCACCACCACCTTTTTTTCTTTTTTCTTTTTTTTTTTTTTTTTTTTGCCATCTCCAGTGATCTCTTTGATCATGTCCTAGGTTGGCTCTGGTCTAAATCCTGTGGCGTCACGTACAGCGTCTGGACGCGGTTTTCTCCTGCAGGAACGTGTTGTTTTTGAGCTTGACGGCTTTCACAGCTTTTTCTGTAACCACCGCGGCACCTTCAATGGTGTAATCTTTCCAGACTTTCATGATTTTCTCTTCCACAGTGTTGACAATCCTCTCCATTGAGCACCACATGTAATGAGCCTTAAGGGTCCTTATGACCCCCGATCTAGAGGCTGAATTAGAGATGCTGTGTCTGGGGACCAGCAGACCACTCTGATGCCTTCGGTACTGGACTCATGGGGCTCCGTGTGGCCAGGGGCATTATCGGATATCAAAGGAACTTTAAAAGGCAGTCTCTTAGTGGCAAGATACTTCCTGACTTCAGGGACAGAGCATCAATGGAACCAATTCAGAAAAAGGGTTCTCGCTGTTCAGCCCTCCTTGTGCAACCAAAGGCCAGCAGCCAGGGCTCTCTTTTCCCTCCAGGGCTGGTGGGTAGCAGCTTTGTAGGTGACGGCGGTCCTGATCAGAGACCCAGCTGCATTGTACAAAGCGGTAGAGTTAGGCTGTCCCTTCCTGCCTTCAGTGCTGGTGCTCACTTGTGTTCCTTACTAGTAAATGTCCTTTTTGACATTTTTTTCCACCAGAGGGGGCACTTCAGTCTGCATTAAAACCGGTTCAGGCAGATCTCCTGTCTTCTCGGTGATTGTCTTTACGGCATCTGGAGACTCACCTGCTGCTTCTCCCGTTCGCGTGACATTTTTAAAGCCGAACCTCTTTCTAAAATTATCACACCATCCTTTGCTGGCATGACACTCTCCAGCTTTAGATCCTCACCTTCCTTTTTGCGTTGTCATCTGATGACTTCGCTCTTTCTCAGATCATCTTCGTCTACAGGCACGCCTTTCTTACAGCCATCCTGCACCCACATAAGAGCTGCATTTTCAATGTGAGGTGAAAAGGTATTTCACAAAAAGTGCCAGGTGCTCACACCTGCTGGGTCGCGGCAGCAACGGCTTCATGAATTTCCTCGTTTTTTTTTCACAATGATCCTTACGCTGGATTCCTTTATCCTGAAGTGGCAGCAGCCGCGGCCGCAGATCTCAGGCTGTGGCACATATCAAGGAATTCAGATTTTTCTCGTCATGTCGTGACTTCTCTCTGCTCCTTGGAATCACGTCATCCGTCACTAGTGGCCCTTCTTGTGGGTCCCTTGATGTTAGGGTTTACAGAATTGCACTAAAAGTGATGAAAAATATACGAGAAGCGGGAGGGGTGACTTTTTACTGCTATATGCAGTTTACCATGGAGACCGCTGCTCACGCGGAGGCGAGTGGCTTCACGCGGGCTTTTGAACAGTTATGACCCTTGACCTCAGCGCCGTCGCCCAGGACGGGGCTGTGAGATGGTGGCAGTGGCCCCGCGTGTGCGCCAGTGGAGCTCCGCGGCTACTTACTCCTGCGTCTTGATTTACGTTTCTCTTGACTCCGATCAGCGCCGTGTGCGGTCTGTGAGCGAGGGCGTAAGCTTTGTTAAGTTTTAACTTTTTATAATGGGTTTGTGTTTATTTTATGGTTCTGAGGGGTAAGATAGACTAGTATCTACATATATTTATGCATTCACCACATACCTTTTTCTTAATTTTTTCAATATTTCTGGGCTATGCTGTGCATCTTTTTTTCAAATTGTCCCAAATCTCCAGAGTTTTCCAATATATTTATTGAAAGTAGTCCACACACAGTGCAGACCCGGGTTGTTCAAGGGTCAACTGCACTTAATTCGTTTACAGATCTTTTAAAAGTTGTGAACGGGAACGGAGTCGAGATCTTTACCACTTTTCTCTTTGCCGTGGGTGTCATCCTCTTCACCTTGAAAATGAAGGGGGCAGGAGGTCAGTGCTGCAGAGCCCCAGCTCCTGGAGTTGTTAAAACAAAATCATTCTATGATCAAGTTAACATAAGAAAAGCTGTGGGAAACAAAGATTTATTTACCTCAGGACTTGACCCAAAGCATTGAGTCTCAAGCGGTGAATGAATGGCTGGGAACAGGGAGCATCCCTGTGGGTTTTGGCTCAGTCGACCGTCTTGTTCATGGAACTTTTTAATGCATATTGAAAATTGTTTCCGCAAGCTGGGTGATAGCAGATTGGGTGGCTTTCTAGGACTGCCGTCCACGAGTCTGTTAATTTTAAGGAGAACGTTTCAGAGGCTGTGCTTGACTTCATGTTGTTGTAACTGGCATAGATGGAAGCAGTTACGGTCATCCATTACTTTGGGGAGGGAACACCATTATTGATCATTCCGGTCCACACCTGTGTTCTCATTATTTCTGTAGTATCCTTCTACACCGTGGCTTTATTCTAGAAAGTCCCATGTCTTAAAAAGAGTAGGTACTTTTTCCGTTGGAAAAGTATGGTTTCCATTATAAAAATGTACATTTTAGTAAAATTTCAATAAACCTAGAAACAAAGCCCCAGATCCTTCCGCCTGCTTGCAATACTTTGTATAAGGGGTCTCGCCTAAAAGAGCTTAACCTCTAGGGGTGCCTAGACACAGGCTAGTCTTTCCGGTATCATCTGAAGCGTCCTGGGTTCAGCACAGTCAAGAAGACACAACCTTTGTGATTTTTGGTTACTTGCCAGGTCGCAGTGTTTCAGGAAAACTTTATGGTTCTTTAGGCTTTGGAGAGTTTTACTTCCAAATGTTCTTTTGCTGGTAGAATAGAGAGAAGGGTGTGCGTGAATGTGTGAGGGTGTAAGTGTGCGCACACGCGCGTGTGTGTAAGTAATAGGACTGGTGCATCCTGTAAGTATGACACCCAAGGCTTTGGAGGTAGAGGGAAGAACAACATCTGAAGCTCCCCCTTCTCCATGGTCTTGACCTTTCAGTGGGGGCAGCAGGCAGCACGCAGACATCTGTAACGTCAGGTGGCGATAAAGGCTGTGAAGAAAGGGAAAGCAGGACAGAAGGAATCCGCGCGCTGCTTGAGCTGAGCGGTGGGCGGTGCGTCGCGGGGAAGGCAGCACTTGGAGGCGGGACGGAGCGGGCTGCGCGGTGGAGGTGCGCATGGGGCCCGGGTGCGGAGCGAGGCCGAGATGCGTGTCCTCGGCAGATGCGGGCGCAGGCGCGGTGAGGGTGCAGGTGCGTGCGCCCGGGGTGGAGGGGGTAAAGGAGACGCCGGAAGGGAGGTGAGAGCGGCGGCGGGGACCTCGTAGTGGGGGCCTCGCGGGCCACGGGAAGGAGGTAAAGCACAAAAGAGCTCTCCCGCGGGAGAGACGGGCAGGTGTGATTTGTGCGTGTGTTCCCCGGCGGCTGCAGACGCTGTGCTGTCGGGGGGGCAGCGGTGGAAGCACCGAGAGCGTTGGAGGGGGTTGAAAACCCAGGCGGTGCCGCCCAGGGTGGCAGCCGGGGAGGGTGAGAGGTCCTCAGTGTCCAGATGTGTCCTGAAGGAAAGCCTGGCAGAGGTGCTGATGGGTCACTTGTCAGGCCCAGTGGCAGACGGCTGGGGATGGGTCCAGCGAGGCCTCCCTCTGAAGTCAGTCTGGGGAGGAGCAGCTTTGTTCAGAACGTGACTGCCCGGAGGAGGGGTCCCGTCAGACTTTGGAGGCCTTCCTCTGGGCTTCAGGGAGGGGGCTGAGGCTAGGACCCTCTGCTGGGCAGTCGCCAGGCCCCAGGTCCTTGGGAAGCCCTGGGGTGGCTGCGGTTTCCCGGGACAGTGTGGGCAGGGAGGTCTAAGGACTGAGACCCTGGCCCCTCTAACATTGGAAGTTGAGGGGAGAGCAGGGTCCCCCAGAAGACGGAAGAAGGTGGGGAGAGCTGGGAGCAGGGGCTGGGAAGCCCGCTGGGAAACTGCCCCAGGAAGAGCCGTCAGCTTTGTTGCATGATCTGAGGACAGGATCGGGGAAGTCCTGACAGCTGGCTATTGGATTTGGTGCCTCAACGATCTTGTGCATCTATGCAGACCTGGCTAGGGGTGGCCGCGGTGACAGGGAAGGGAGGAACATTGGTCCTGGGCCCAAGAGAAAGTGCAGTCAGCTCTTGCAGAGAGTTTTGCCACAAAAAGGAACAGAGAAATGGCAAAAGGAGGATGTGAGACCAAGGGATGGTTTTTGTCTATGGTTTATTTCAATGGGAGAAAGTGCAGCGTGTAGTCATAGGAGGAGAGTTTCTGAAGAGCTGACGGGTTGGGGGTGGTCCATGTCCTTGGGCTGGCAGGGTGGCTGTCTGGGGAGGCCAGGCAGACCATCCGTCAACATGGGAGGGAGGCAGGACTAAGGGTGCAGGTGTGAGGACGTCAGTGGTCCTGGTGGGGGGTGCTGCTTGTCTCACGTGGTGACTAGTGTCCTACGTAAGGACAGGTGGCCTGGCTCATCTCTAGAGAAGAGACATTCCTTTATGTCAATGAATGAATTGCATACCACAGTGACTTTCTTTTACCTGTTTCTTGGAAAATCAGCACTTGGATCAGCTTCCGTCTCCTGCCTGCCTGGTTATTTGGTGCAGGTGGTGATGTTCATGAAACGTCTCAGACACTGTTTATCCGGCACAGGTCGCGACCTCGTTGCTTTGATGAGTCTCTTTTTAATTTTATGTTTGTTATTTTAATATCAGAACTTTAAAGCCATACTGATATTAATTCAAGTGCTTTTGGAAATAGAAATTATGGTAATAATGATTCAAATTCGATTCAAAGCATCCTAATTTATTGTAATACGTTACTATGACAGTGTTTAATTGTTTTACAAGTATTGATTTGTCTTTCTCAGGTATATTTCATTAAAGAACACAACATTGTTGCCCCGTATAAAACAGAGAGGGTAAGTACAGCTTTCCATGTACTCCCAGCAATCAGTGTCTAGTGATTTTGACCAGTAACATCTTGTGTCTCTAGTAACATCTGTAATGAAACATAATCATAATGGATATTTAAAAGCTTGTTACCTAGCAGTTATAACAGAATTCTGATGGTACTTTTGGACAGACTTTAGTCCAAGAGATTTCAGTTAACTTTTTGACTTAAAAGTAAATGTGTGTATTAGAGAGGGAAAGCTTGAATTACTAAAAGTTGAAATCAGAATGTGTGTCATTTATAAGATTCTCTGATGCTTATTACTGAGGACTTCTTTTAAATGTTTGAGAAATAGAGGTTATAAAAGATCCTTATTTAAGAGCGTGGGAATCATTTATAAATTCTCCTGGTCAAGAAAGCTGTCTGAGTGGACGTGAACACAGGACTTGTCAAGTGAGCCTAGACGTCACCTTCCACTGCTCTGTGCTCTGCTTAATGCTTCAGCTCAGCATGGGGGCAGGGACAACTAGCAAGAGTTTCTTCAGGACCTAGAGGCAGGGCTGGTGCTCCTGGTAATGACAGCTCTGGGATTAGGAGAGCCGCCCTTTCTGAGCAGACACCGGCCCACAGGCTGAACCGCGACCCTGGTCCCGGGCCAGCCTGCGGCCCCTCAGCAGCAGCTAGGGGGCGCCCGGGCCCGGGCGGTGGCCTCCAGGTTCTCCCTACAGGAAGGACTGTGTGCGCCAGGCACTCAGACACAGGACTCCTGAGATTTCTTGCTCTCAGGGGAAGGGTAGTTCTTCATTGCAAGGGGCTGGCCCTTACGTGCCAGCCTGCCCCCAAAATGTGTGCTCCCTCCACTCATTGACAAAAGCCCTGGGGGGTAGTGGGAACCCCCCCAGTTGAGAACCACTGACTGGTTTGCTCTTCCTGTAAAGGCTCTCCTGACACCCACGTAAGGTGCAAGGTGGCTGCAAAATTACATCAAAGGAAATGAGTAAGGTCTCCTGAAGCAAAGAGAAGCTCTTTCATTCCCAGTGTGAATTAGAACACTGGAGGAGCCTCATGTTTAAAGGGGGGAGGGGATGGTGACTCCAGTGATGGTGAAAATGACAGAAGAGGAAGCCCTAGACCCTCATCCCTCTTGTGGAGAAACTGATTCAGAAACATGAACCGATTCCCTTTGTGAGAGACCTGGAAACCGGTTAAGAGCCGCCTGCACTGCTGGCTGGCGTGGAATCAGCCACATTGCAGCTGGTAGGAAAATCAGCAGCCTCCTTCCACTATAGTCCCTCCCCCGGCACAGTGCCACGTGGTCACAGGGAAGCCCAGCTCCCGTCCTCTCCCTGGGGAGGGAGGGACGGGGCGGGACCGTGTTCCAATGTTCTGACTTTTGGGGGCAACTGTTCTGACTTTTGGCAAGACAGACCACATGTGAGGTCACAAGCAAGTCAACAGATTTAGGAAGATTGAAATCATTCCAGGCATCTTTTCCAGCCACAGTGGAATGAAACTAGAAATCCACAGCCCCAGGAAAATTCACATGTACGTGGAAATTAAACTACATTCTTGCACAACCAGTGGGTCAAAGAAGAAATAAGAAGGGAAGTTTAAAAATAGCTCAAGGTGATCAAAAGGAAAACAGAACATACCGAAACTTACAGGATACAGCAGAAGCCGTCCTAAGAGGAGGTTTAAAGTGATAAATGCTTACCTTAAAAAAAAAAGTCTCTGAAAAATTGTGTTGAACACTGGAATTTGACACAACACTGTAAAATGATTATGAATCAATAAAAAATGTAAAAAAAAAAGTCTCAAAGGAAAAACTAACTGTGTAACTCAAGGAACTAGAAGAAGAAGATTGAACTAAGCAAAGTTAGCAGAAGGAAGAAATAATAAATAGAGCAGTAAATCCACTAAACTAGTAAATTCTCCCCTGACGCCCCCCCCCCCCGCCCTGTTGCAGGTGGACTGAGGGAGGACACGCCAGGCAGGTCCGGGCACTGCCCAGCAGAGGGCGCTCGTGCCCCTGCAGTGATACCTCCTGACCTGCTGCTGCTTCTCTGCCTTTGACCGGGTGTGTCCCTCTTCAACAGGGTACCATGGAGTATGTCTTTGAATTGGATGTTTCAGGCAAAGCGGACGATGTTGTGGAGACACTGCTTCAGGTAAGTCAGTGCTTTACTCAGACCTTCACTGGTGGACTTGGGCAGAAACTTTTAAGAATTTCATATTTATGCATCTTAACCAAAACCGTAATAACCTCTTTCAGAAATATGAGACAGATTTACTCAACTGGGTTGAACTTGAAAACTGTACATTTGTAAGAAGCCACAGACAGAGCAGAATCGCTCTTGACTGTTAACTAAGTGAACAGAATGGTGGTGATTTTTTCATTGCTTCTAAGGAAGTATCTGTGTATCATCTGAGAGAAGAAATAAATTCGTGTCTGTTTCTAACATTGTAGCTTCACAGAGCATCCTGCCTGGACAAACTGGGGGACCAAACTGCTATGGTAAGAGTTTCTGAAGATCTGTGGCTTTACTGTGCATTAACCTCACTCATACATATTCATATCCACCCTTCTTAACTGGTTGTGTCTTAATAGATAACAGCTATCTTGCAGTCACGTTTGGCGAGGACATCGTTTGACAAAAACAGGTAAGATTGGATGATTTTGCTTCCCGACGATGAAGGCGGTGGGTGGCGTCATCTCATGCCTCATGCACTGTGTCCAGACCTGAGGACGGATGTCACCGTCTGCCTCACCCACACCTACCCCCTTGGGGGAGTGGCCCGGCCTCGGTGCCAGAGCAGCGTGGGGGCTTCCTCGCCTCCTCTCCATGCTGCCGTCTGTCTGGCAGAAAGGCCTGCTGATCCTGCGCCCCGAGGTCTGCCCTCTGTGAGCGCGTGTCTTTTCCCGCATGCCCAGCTGGGTTCAGGCGGCCCGGACCCCTGAGCGGCTCTCAGCTCATCCCCTGGCCCGTGGCTTCCCTTCACCAGTCTCTCCCCACCGGCCCTGATACACGATGAACATGTGTTCTGTCTAAAGAACTGGCTTGTTTACATTGCTTGTCTGTTTACAGCCCTTCCAGATGCCCACTGCCTTCAGGGCAAAGTCTCGACCCCGCCTGCACAGAGCGCCTGTGTGGCCCTCCTTTCCGCTGCTGGTCACCGTGGCTGCTCTGGAAGCCTCTGCTCCAGATGCTGGGGGTGCCCCGTGGCCCCCCTGAGCCTCTGCACCTGCTCCCGTAGAAGGGATGCTCAGCCTCCTGCCGCTTTTGCACCTGGCTACCTGGCTGGCTGTTTTTGGGGGGGGAGGGGTGATTATGCTTGCTTATTTATTTATTTTAATGAAATGTACTGGGGCTCGAACCCGGGACCTCGTGCGCGCCAAGCACGCGCACTCTGTACTCCCCCCCTCACACCTGGCTCACTCTTACTTACTCTTCCCGTGTCAGCTTAGCTGACACTTCTTCTGGGAAGTCTTTGTGACCCGCCAGGCTGTGATACGTACCTTCCAAAGGTGTCTCCTAAGGCTGCGTTCTTACTGGTCTAATGGTTTTACTCATTTTTTTCTCCTTTTTGGGGGCTTTTCCAAGTGTCCAATATATTTTCTGCACGTAACTGTATTTTCCTACCAGCCTGTTCTTGTTTCTTGCCCTGCTTTAAGTAGGTTTCCTGATGTTACGCAGGTTTGGGCTCTGTCTGGTCTGTAGCTCCTCTGCGGTTCCCCTGTATGGATTACTGTGGCTTTCTGATAACCAGGGCACCTGGTTGTGCCGGGTCCCGCACCGTGTCTTCCTTTTTACCTTCTGTCTTCACTCTTCTTGGTCTTGTGTGCTTGTGTATAAATCTAGAGTCAGCTTCTCAAGTACCGTAAAGGAAAGCCTGCTGGGGTTTGACTGAGACGGCGCTCAGTCTCTCCGTTCACGTAGGTCTTGTCTACTGTCTTCCTTGCGCAGCAGGACGGTGCAGCTGGCTGGTGCTTGTGGTCAGGGTGAGAGCCCGGAGGTCTCTCTCACGTCCTGCCTGGGGAGGAAGCCTGTCCTGCCGTGTGCTTCTGTCCCACTTATAGGCGAGACATTTTTACCCGTTGTTTGACGATGTAATTGCCTTAAAATATCAATGAGTTGGGTTCTGCCCCTCTAGTTTTTTTTTTTTAATTAGTAAAACAAAAAAAAATGGACTTTTGGACTCGTTCGAGCAGTTTAGGAGGGAGTAGGGTCACCTTTGGTTTGACTGCAGGAACTCCACAAAGGCTGTATTTTGGACTGACTGACACTCAAGTAATTGGAGTTGTGTAGCCGCAGCCTTGCAGCTGTGTGAGGTAAATGCTCCCCGTGAGCATGGTTTATATGACTGTAAGAATAGGTCCTAAGGACATGAAAGTAGAAAATTATGTTCATGTAAGAACAGTTCCAGTGCTGACTCTTTGCGGGAGGAGTAAAGACTTCAGCTAAAGGGCTGTGTGGTGCAGTTTACCCTCCTGTCTTCGGTGATACATAACCTCTTCAGCTTTTTAAAAATCAAGTATTCATTATAGCCTTTAAAAGAAAGTCAGTTTTATTTAAGTGGCTGATCTGTATCACCATTTTTTTTTGTGTTAAACGTAGCGTTTAGACACAACGTTCTGCAAAGTCACACTGCAGCTCGTCAGATAAAGTGACACCTAGGAAGTAGATCGAGTTCTGATTTTTTTTTTCTTGTTTTTGCTGGAAAATACATTCACAGATTCCAGAGTGTCTCTGAAACGTTGCATATGGAGTGCAAAGCAGAGATGGTGACACCTCTGGTGACGAATCCTGGGCACGTGTGCGTCACTGACACCACCCTGTACTTTCAGCCTCTCAACAGGTACCCGGTGAGTCAGCCCACAGGCCAGGGGATGCGTCCTTTGCATCGCAGTGTTTGTCTTCAAGCCCTTTCCCGTGAACTTGACTTCACAGGCACCGAGTTCCCACGTCTTGGGGAGGATCAGAATTGCCCTCCCCCCTCCCACCTCTGGTCAGGCTCCCCACGTTCTCCTGATGCACGTGCACCCGAGTTTGAGCTCTCCTGGCCTATTTTTGGCCAGCTGGGGATCACTTGCTGTGTTGTGAAAAGAACCCCTGCCCCTCGTGACTTTGTAAAGGATCATTAGAGGTTTATGCCTCCTCAGGAGCCCGTCTGCACGGGGGCAGTGGAATACGCTGAGATCAAGGGAAATGGGTGTTTTCTGCGCCCACCTTGTATATAAACCTAAGTCGAGATTTCTTGTTTGTCCTTAATTACAAACAAAATCTTCAGGTCAGAATCTTTCCCCAAGAAGCAGACGGAGTGGTCCTCTCCCCGGGGCAGAGGTGCCTGTGGGGGTGGATTCTGTGATCGGGCGGCTGTGAGGCTCCTAGTACGGTGGTGGAGACGGGCTTCTGTCACGGCTCTAGCCTCACGAGTCCAGAAAGTCGGGATGAGCTCCGATTACCGCACTCAGCCGTGCAGAGCTCAGGTGCTTCGTCTAGACCTGGCCCCTGCGCAGAGTGGTTGATTGACAAGAGTAGAAGTCCTCAGACTCTCTGATCGTGCACTCGGACCATTCGGCCAGCAGCATCAGTCAGAAAAGGACCGGTTCTGACACAGTAGGCTACACCCTGGAAGGGCTACACACGTTCTCATCCTGTGTCACCGAAGCCCTAGTGCTTCCCAAGTGAAAGGTGGTGCTGTGACAGTTGTGTCCACCAGGTGGCGGGGCACGCTCGCCCGGCCCTCCAGGGGGCACAGTGCGCATGCTGCTGGCATTCTCTGCGCTGTAGTCGAGGGGCTTAGCCACCACTGTTGCTGTGGCTCAAGTCAAACCTTTTGCAGAAGTAACCGAGCGTGTGCACAGGGTCCGTGGTGTGAGCCGTGGTCCCTTCCCAGACCTCGGGGCTGGTCCTTGGCCATTCTTCAGGCTCCTTCCACCCCTGCAGGTGCCTCTGAGGGTGCTCCACCCTCTCGCTTGGGAGGAGGAGGGTGGATGTGTCACCTTTGAGCCAGTCTCAGTGCCTTTTCTGCCCTCATTCCTCTCTGCCTGGTGTTTTACGACTCCAGAGAAGCAAGAAACATTTTCCTCCTTGTACAGAAGGTTTAGGGGCCCTGCTTAATACCACAGTTACTCATGAGCTGTAATACACTATTGTTTTTAAGGAGGTGAAAAACAGGATTCTTAAGGATGTATGTCGGTTCTGAGCAAACCGTAGGTCTGTAAAGACAGCAGGGTTCCTGAGAGTTGTCCGTACCAGCCCTGTACCCCTTCTCACTCGGCACCTTTGCAGTACCTGGAAGGGTAGAGGCATGTGGTATCATTTTGGGGGACTGAGTGGGGGCCCGGGGACTTGTCCACCGTCACAGAGCTGGTGGAAAAGGGCAGACCAGCATGTAAGGGGAGAGATGCCCTGTTCTGAGACCTCCCTGTCCAGCTGTTCCCACGTTCACGCCAAGAAGGCAGGACTGCGTCCCCTTTGCCTCTTTCTGACACTGAGGGTGGCTTCTCGCTGTCAGAACGTTCGTGTGTGTGAGACTGTCTTTTTACTTTTCAAGACACCCGTGGTCCAGATAACCCTCCAGGACGTCCGCCGCATCTACAAACGGAGGCACGGCCTCATGCCTTTGGTGAGTTCCCGTGGGCCGTCTGTCGTGCGGGGTGACTGTCTGACCCTCCAGGTGGTCTCCTGACTTGTAAACACTCGGGCACGTCTGGAAAGTGCGGGTGTGTTGCGCTGTAAGCAAACGGGCTCTGAATCTTGCAGCGCCTTTTGGATGAGCTGGAAACTTATAAAGGTCGCCTTCTCTGTAGGTCAGAGGGCTGTTGGGAAAATGTTTCTGGCTCCACGAGCAAGCAGGCTAGTGTGCCCTGGAGTCCCTCCGTCCCAAGTGCTCAGGGTTTCTGGGTTTGCGTGGGGACAGCGCCTGCAGATCCAGTCCAGCACCACCCCCCGGTCTTGGCGCCTGGGTCTCCCAGTACAGTTTGGAAGCTGTTACCAGGTCAGCTCTCAGTGGAGTTGCCTTATATTCACTGTGACGTTATGTTAATTCAGCACTCGGGCCTGGTGAGCGGGAGAAAGAGATAAAGAACCATTCACATCACATGGGCGGCTCTCCCATCGCCCCCCCTGAATAAGCACGTCCCCTCTTCTGTTAGTCTCACCTGCTTCCTGTAGAAAACAGTCCCACGTGAGGCGTGGTCCCAGGGGGCTTTAATTTGACATCAACGTAAATCTGTCCTCTGAGGCTTAGCCAGTAAGTTGGTGGCATTACAAAAGCACTGCCAAATTTTAAGCGTATCATTTTTGCGTTTTGTGTTGGTGAAGTTTAACTGTTTCCCTGCCTGTGTTACTTAAAAGGCCACTCTCCCCTTCCAGTGCTAATAGAAGGTTAGGGAAATAGGTCCTATAAAAAATCTCTTCCTCTGGGCGTAGAGGTGGAGTCAGAAAAAGAGAAGAACCTGACGTTGCCTGAGTCCCTTCTGTGTCCTGGGTGATTCCTATACAGTGTTCGTTTACCTGCAGCCCCTGTGCGGTAGGTAATGCCCTGCTTTACCAAGAAATTGAGCCTCAAGGGTTCGCTTCCTCGGTTCCCTCAGCAGTAGCAGTGAAAGCCTGGAGTGGACTCTCGGGCAGCTCTGTGCTCACCCGTCCCCGTCTGTTCCCGTCCCATCTGGGCCCGACCAGCATGTCCACACAGCTGGTTTCCTTAAGGATAATTGCAGCCTATTAAATGAAGGACTTGCTCAGTGATCTGTGTGTGAAAGTGACATGATTATTATTTAATTTATAAAAGAAAGCTAAATATCTGTGTTGGAAGAAGATACGGGAAGACCTGGGTCAGCCAATTTTGAATTACGAAATCACAGATTCAGAAATGCTGTTATCAGTAGCAATGTTCAGCACCAACAGAGGTTTCATGAAGTTGAGCTGGGATACACGTCCTGTTCTTAGGACGTTTGTGTGTATTGCTGAATCCGATTTATAGTTGGAGAATATGCATACGAAACCGACAAAAAACAGAGAAGTTTAATTGGTAGGCCTTGGTGGTGGTGTCGCTTATACTGGGATTGAAAGGTGAACGCGGTTGGATTCTTTTCTTTCTGGACTTGCAGGGCTTGGAAGTGTTCTGCACAGAAGATGACCTGTGTTCCGACATCTACCTGAAGTTCTACGAACCTCAAGACCGAGACGACCTCTACTTTTATATTGCTACGTATCTAGGTTTGGCGCTCACCCTTCGTTTTATCTGTCCATGTGAAGGTCGTTCAACTCCCGAGTAACTGGGACAGGAAGGAACGAGAAGAAAAGTGCTGTCTCGAGAATCACCTCCCTGTGGTTCTGTTTATTTCTTCTCATCAGCAGCGCTGGGTGGCAGAAAGGCATTTTAAAAAACTAAGGGAAACAGAAATGAAATTTGGTAATAATTCACTCCAATTCTGTATTTTAAAAACTCGTGATAAATATATTTAAATATTTTTCACATCTAAACAACGCCCCGATTGAATGGATTACAAAGAATCCCCTAATTACTTTTGTGTCCAGTTATGAAAACCAGGGCTGAGTTTCTTCATGGGAGACTGGGTTATCCAGTCATGTGTTTGTGATCATTAACTGTGGTCTTAAGTCACAAAGCTGGAAAAAGTACAAAAGGAACACATGAAAAATGTAACACGGTCCCACGGGAATCAGTTTGCCTGTGACTAGTATTTCCACGATCTTCCGTAGGAAACGTGAACTTTCCCACCTTTATCCGAGAGAACACCTGTGTTTTTCTTTTCAAGCATAAGCACGTGTAAGTTGTATGGCTGAATTAGACCCTTGCTTTCAGAGCTCACGTTGACTAGAATGGAGTGACTTCTAAAAACATGTTGGGGTTTTGCTACCACCACCTGAGTTTTGTTTGCTGCCCTGGTGTCCAGAGAAGCCGTCTGCGCCCTATGCAGCATACTCCCTCAGAAAGGAAATTTCCTGCAAGGAGAAATAGTTTATTTTCAGTAAGGAACATACTTTGTTAATTCATAGCGGCTTTTAGAATTCATTATTTTTTTCTTCTCACATTAAGCTGTTCAGTTTAACTTAATTTGGTACAAGTTTACTTTTATCTCCTGCCTGTGGATTTAATTTTTTTCATTTAACTTCTCTAAGTCTAACAAGATTACAACAAAAAACTCAATTTTCATGGTGAGTCCTAAAAAAAAATCTCAAGTCAGAAAACTTGCCGTGGCCTAAAGAGCCTGCTTCTGTGACGCCGTCGGTTCTGCCTGAGTTTATTCCTCGTATTGTCCAGACTTTCTCTGATGTGTTCTGAGAATGGAAAATCAGAGGATGCGTGTTTTGATTTTTTTTAAGCCCTTTCCTAGTAGGTGATTAGAGAAGAAACTTGGCAAAATAAATAAGAATAAATATCGAATCAGCAAATGACTTAGATACGTTGCTTGATGCAGCCAATAAAAAGCAAAATTTCCTGAACAAAATAGAACAGTTGACTCATTTTACAGGAAAGTTATCGTCGGTGCCACACGGTCTGTGACTCCGTTTTTCGTGTGGTCTTTCTGGCTCTGCGGGGTTGAGAAATCGCTTCCTCCCGACACAGACCTGTTTTCTCCCTCAGCAGTTTTTCTTCTTTTCCTTATTCCTCACTTGCATAAATAATATGTAGTCGTTCACAAATTCACAGTAATACCGCTCTTCCAGATCTGAAAGAAAACTGGAAGACTTTGGTTTTGATTTCGTTAAAAATGTAGGAAACGAACTTTTACCGTCCTGGCTTCTTAAGGGCAGTGAAACTCAAGCCCGTTTGGAGGGGTTCTTTGTTAGCACATGTTGTAGCCTATATGTAACCTAGTAAATATTTTGTTACCGTGTAATATTTATACATTTGCTCCGCACTTTCATACTTGGCTTACAGCATGTATTTAACAGGTATGATAGGTTTTATATCCTGTATTTAGTAAGTTTCCCTCCTGGATCTTAGAGATGCTCATTCTTAACGGAATAGATCGTAGCCTGCTTTTCTTGTTCTAAAATGGGCTTTTCAAAGAGGGTGGGAGGGTCTGTGTGGGAAACATTGGCAGGGCTGTCACGTGCGTGCGGGCGCAGTGGTGACCCAGCGGCCTGTCCCCGCAGAGCACCACGTGGCAGAGCACTCGGCCGAGAGCTACACGCTGCAGTGGCAGCGGGGGCACCTGTCCAACTACCAGTACCTGCTGCACCTCAACAGCCTGGCCGACCGCAGCTGCAACGACCTCTCCCAGTACCCTGTGTTCCCCTGGGTGGTCAGCGACTACAGCAGCCCGGAGCTGGGTAAGGGCCCCCGCGCTCAGCGCAGAGAGGACGGGCCACCGTGGAGCCACGTTGTGGTTCCTGAGCAGAGTCAAGTCCGTGGCCGCCTTACCGCTCGGGGTGGCCGGTCTCCCCTCCGCGACACCGGAGAAGTGTTATGTGAATTCCACGCATCCGTATGTTTCTTACTGTCACTGAATTTTTCTATTCCTGAAAAAAAGTACTCACCTGCTTCTTGAAGGACACACCCAGAAAACGCGTGTAATTTTAAGCCTGTGTGACCATTATTACCTCTTAGTACCACGCTGTGAAATAAGTTTTTCACTTGGAAAATTGCATCTCAGGTTATATTATTTGTAAATTCACATTCAGAAATGTGATTACTGAACGTAATAGCTATTCATGATGGGACTCTTAGAAAGTACTGACTCAAAGGAGGAAGTAAAAATGATCAATTATTACATTACTGAGAGATGATTGTTTTAACTTTGTGGTGTATAGACTGCATTCTCAAATTATTTTAATAGAATGATTGTATTGTAACTTTATTTTGTAATATCTTAAAATTAGATATTGTGAGCAATAAATTACTTTTGGCAGTTCATAAATTGAACTCTTGTACTTGAAAGGGGTAACAGAAGGTAACATTTTCTAGGAACACAATTTATTTCTGATAATGTTCAGGTCCCCAGTTCTCGAATTACGCTGTTATCACAGAATAATAATATTCACTGTGATTCATACCTAAAAAGTAAATCTTGGCAGAAGAATAATGGCTTTTGAAATTTGTTTATTTTTGTTGTTGTTTTACTTGGAATGTAGTTTTTTTTAATCAGGTCTCTTTATAAAAATCAATATGCAGGGTATTTTCACATTAGAGATGTTACCTGAGTGGCTGTCACTAACTTAAAACGCCCACATTCTAACCTTTATAGCTGTATAAATAACCATAGGAAATACCGTAATTCTAAAGGGTCTGTCTTGATTTTTTTAAAAAACTATTTATTATTTGGAAATAAATGTGTGCGTGCGAATCAGTTCAGGGAGATAACATTAAGTATAAGCTTGCTTGCTTTACTTATTTTAATTCAGTACGTTTTAAACATTTGTTTATTTTATAGATTTGTCAAATCCAGGAACCTTCCGGGACCTCAGTAAGCCAGTAGGGGCCCTCAATAAGGAACGTCTGGAGAGGCTGCTGGTATGTGGGCTCGGGGGCTCCTCGTTTCTGAGCAGCCGGGAGCCCTGGCCTGGTTTCTGTAGCACCTGGAGCTCTTTTCTTGCAGACTTAGGGCGGGTCTATCCCAAGGGACCAAAGGGTCCGCGCGGGTTTTTTCTCCCTCCCATCTCTGCCCACTGCCGTCCTTGCCCCATGAGTTTTGCTGCTCACCATTTGCATTTTTGCCTCCGATCCAGGAGGTAAGAGGCTGAGCTGATGGCAGATTTACTGATTTATTTTCATGAGGGTGCTCTCGGGTGAATTGCACAGGAGATGCATGAAATTTCCTCTCTTCAGTCCAGCCCCAGCATTGTTACCCCTGGGCCAAGAAAACCAAGACCCTTCTGGCAAGAATGCTGTGTTTATTCAGATCCCCGCTCTTTGTCATGGTCTCCTGTTCCTGCCCAGGAGAGAAGCGAGGGGATAGATAGAATGTATCCGCGCCGGGACTCCTGCAGGCTTTTGCTGCCGGAGTCACGGCCGCGCGTACCCAGCAGCGCTCCTGCTCCGTGTGTTGCAGGCGCGCTACCAGGAGATGCCGGAGCCCAAGTTCATGTACGGCAGCCACTACTCCTCCCCGGGCTACGTGCTGTTCTATCTTGTGAGGATCGGTAAGATGCCGTCGCCGCTCCCGGTTCAGCGTTATTTCACGTGGACTCTTCCGCGAGGCTGTGATCATGATCCTAACTCTGATTTTTCTCCCCCTTTAGCGCCAGAGTACATGCTGTGTCTGCAGAATGGAAGATTCGATAACGCAGATAGAATGTTCAACAGGTGTGCCACGATGCCTCGCCTAACACCCCTTACGCTTTCTAATTACGCATGCGCGGTGTGTTCACGTCTGAACCCTAGATACAAACAAAAATGGAAGGAAATGTAAAAAACCACTGCAGAAATTGCTCTGCCTGTTCCTCTCAGGCTTTGTATGGTCGTGTGTGTGTACGTGTGAATGTGAGAACATGCTTTAAATACAGGGTTTTGTCCTGCCTTTTGTAGCTTCATATTAGATCTTGAAGTTTTTCCCATATTATTAGATGTTCTTCAAAAAAGTGATTTTTTTTTAAATTACTGTATCACTTCCTAACCTATGCCGTAATTCATTTGAACTCTTTATTTTAGCTGTTTCTCTATTGGACATTTAGAGCGTTTCCAACATTTCATTATTGTAAATAATCCTGCTGTGAATTGAATACAATTCCCCATGTGTGTTTAAATAATTTTTCTTATTATAAAGTAATATTTTCTTACCCAAAATAATCAGAGAATATAAAGAAGAAAATTAAGTTCGCTGGGCATCTGACCGTGCAGAGATGATACCCACTGTGTTCATCTTTTGGTCTGCGTCTTTCCAAACTTTTTCGAAGCTCTGCATGTGTTTATTTATAGTCCGTTTTTGAAATGAGCTATTAAAATAGTCGTGCTCAGTTTTCAGTGTTTAAGCACCTGCCTCCAGTGGCCCCCTAATGAGGCTGTGGTGTTGGGGGGGCTCCTGGCCTGGCCTTGGAGATGTCCCCTCTGGGTCCATGTCCTGGCCCCGTGGTCCCTCCCTGAGTGGGCCCAGGGTTTTCTCTTCTGTCGCAGGCAGACCCTCGTGTGGGTGTGGGGAAATCACGAGTTACCGAGCGCGTACCTAGAAGCCGGGCGCCCAGACAGTGCTGCTGCCGCCGCTTCCGTACCCTTGATTCAAAATCACTTCACCTTTTTTCACATTCAGTATCGCAGAAACTTGGAAAAACTGTTTGGATGGCGCAACCGATTTTAAAGAGGTGAGCAGTCCCCACGCTAATGGTTCACCGGGCTGGTGGTTTCTAACGGCTTTAAAAATGTTGTTGTTCTTTTCTTCCCCCCTGAAACTTTCAGCTGATTCCGGAGTTCTACGGTGATGACATCAGCTTTTTAGTCAACAGTCTGAAGCTGGATTTGGGGAAGAGACAAGGAGGGCAGATGGTTGATGACGTGGAGCTTCCCCCGTGGGCGCAGAGTGAGTACCAGTTAGAAGTACCGAGTCAGACAAGTCCTCTGCCTGGCAGTGCGGTCTCAGTATAGCTAATTAATTATTCAGTTGCCTAGATTTAAAAAAATAACATTATAATTCTGTCTAAATGAGGTAAGAGTCTTATTCCAAATTGTAAGTATCCTGGGTCTATGATGTGAAAACATTTATTATGTATTTGAGAGACCTGAATGTTGTGAAAATCATTTTTGCCACAACTCCCCCTCAGATTTAGATTATCTATGATGGGAGGGAATAACCTCACTAAGAAAGAAACACGTCCCTCTTGCTGATCCCAGAAGCGCTATCTGCCCATGGTCAGACGGAAGAAACGGGAGAAAGTCAAAGGGTGACGGGCTGATTGAACCGTGTCTGACCTCCTAGGTCCCGAGGACTTTCTGCGGAAGAGCAGGGAGGCACTGGAGAGCAGCTACGTGTCCGAGCACCTGCACGAGTGGATCGACCTCGTGTTCGGCTACAAGCAGAAAGGAGCGGACGCGGTTGGAGCCCACAACGGTGGGTCCCTGTCGTCCACACTTCACTTAGCGTTTAAACAGAAGCAAACCAAAAAAATGAGTTCAGAATGGTCCAGCTTACTTCCTGCGCAGAAGCACCTTATCTCAGCAGGCAGTGCCCGCTGGCTCAGGGACCCCGATCAGACACTGAGGGTAAAAGAGGAGGAAGGACTGTCACCTGAAGATCACCTACTTCTCTGTGGTCCCAAGAAGTCTTTCTCTAAAGTCTTGTAATTCTAGCTTGCACTCCCATCCTATACAGTCGTTTCTCTCAGAACTCAGTCTGAGTACGCTAGAACAGCCACCTCAGTTCCTAAGAAGGCCCCAGAGTTTCTTTTTAACTGAGCAGAAGGAAGCCGGCAGCCCTCACCTGCTCCTAATGTAGTTCTCACCTCCTCTGGACTTCCTGGCGCAGGTAACAGGGACGTGGGGCCGACCCCTGGCACACCTGGCCGGGCCGTGCAGGGGGCTGGGCTCCCCCGGAGCAGAGGGGCACTGACCCAGAAAGACCCTGGGACGACAGGTGAGCTCAGCGCCAGGTACACTGCTGCTCAGGGAAAGATAATAGTTCAGGTTGATTTTTTACCCACGTTGGAGATTACTAGGCTGTTTTGCAGACTGAAATTCAGTTTCTTTGAATAAAAGTTTAAAGTTGATGAGTTTTTGCAGTTCTCAACGGAGCGTATGTTCTAACAAAAGAGTTCCTCTTTCAGCTGTGTTCTATCTCACATCTCTTTTTTTCCAGTATTTCATCCCCTGACCTATGAAGGAGGCGTAGACTTGAACAGGTACTTGTGTGTCTGTAAGGGGTTTCTGTTTACAAATTGCCTCTTTGTCTAAATGATGGATGTGGTTATTTGATACTAAGGGATGGAAAATCTGACACTGAACTGTAGCTTGCTTTCACCGTTATGTAACTTGCTGAGCCTCAGAAACTTACCTGCCGACCTGGGGTACAGTGCAGACGACCCCGCACGTAGCCACTGTTACCGTCGGAGGGTTCATCTCGTCCCCGTTACTCTGTGTTGTCTGGGGTTCGTGCTTCCGGGGAGCTTGAACCTGCTGCTTCACCACGTCGCTTCTCCTCTGTCCTAAAGCATGGAGGACCCTGACGAGAAGGTGGCCGTGCTCACCCAGATCCTGGAGTTCGGGCAGACGCCCAAACAGCTCTTTGCGACTCCACATCCTCGAAGGATCACCCCCAGGTTTAAAAGTGGGTCCCAGCCCTCGAGTTGTAACGCATCCACGGCCGATTCTCCAGGTAACTTCTGTAAGGAGAGCGATCGGGAGCGTCTTCTGTTTCTTTTCTGATTAAGGTGTTTCTGAAGATTCTGGAGTGGACAAGAAACAGGGACGTTGGGCGGCTCAGAGGTGATTCTGTTTTACCTCTGACTGCGTTTCTCCTGCAAACCACCCTCTTTTTGGTGTTTGGTTTGTTTTTAACTTTTGACCTGAGAGGAGATCAAATCGCTTTTATTTTTTGGTGATTTAACCTGGGGCTCAGCAGTACTTTTTGTTGTTATGTCCTCTTCCTTTCCTGTGGTTTCCCAAGCTGGTGTGGGGTTCTTGGCCGTCCGTCCCCTTTTTCTCATCCACCCGTCCCAGCCGTGGCCGCCTTAACGGTCACATCGCTCTGCTCTTCCCCAGAGCATCCTGTACCCCAGATGCAGATCGTGAAGTCAAGGCACTCTGATTTCTTCACCTGGTTCTATTTTCCTAGTCAGTCATTTACAGAGCGTCTGTGCCAGGCGTGTGCTCGGGGCAGAGCTGAACCTGACTCTGTTCTGAGATCTGGTGTTTGGAAAGGGAGGAGAGAATGTACAATTGCCCAGCTGTCGTGTTTTACGTTGCACAGGAGACAGCCTCGCACGGCAGGCTCCCGGGAGGGGTCTGACACTGTGAAACCTCGGGAGCAGAAGCGCATGGTCCCTTCCTGTCTCCAGTCCTCTCTGCCCCAGGCCTGTCCAGGCTTCTCAGGCCGCACGGCCGGCGAGGCGCTCAGCTGCGGAGGCGGCACTCCCTGCGGTCGCGTGACCCGCGCTGGCCTCGAGCACTTCCCTGAGGAGAAAGCCCCGCGGACTAAGTCAGAGAGACCACGGGATTACCTCGCGGTGCCTCTCAGACCCGAGCTCTGCTGAGTCACAGGGCGCTCCCCGCCGGGACTATTTAAAAGGGCGATGGCTCCAGCCCTTAAACAGAAGTGAGGGGACCACTTGGCTAGGCCTGCCCCAGGGGCACAGCCATGATTGGCTGCATCTCTTCTTTTTCCCTCTCAAAACTAAACCCAACACCAGCCTGCAGTGTTCTTAGGGAGCTGTCAGGTTTTACAAAGATTATCATCGGTCTCGTGTGTCCTGAGGCTCCTAACTCGGGGTCCTGGTGAAAGCTGCAAACCTCGGTAAAGGTACAAAAGCACTGTAGTGATCAGAGACACTTTACTTAGTCTTTCCGCGAATGATTTTTATTAAGATCACATACCTTCTTTTCCCTCGACAAACGTGGAGCCATTGAACAGCGCCCTTGAGAGCAGTTCTGTTTGGGGGCGTTGCGCTTTGCTGGTTGTCTGATTCTAACAGAAAATACCGTGGCCTGAGGCTCACGGTCTCTGGTGCGGTTAGAGAGGCGGCGGCTGACTCGGCTGCCGCTGGATGTAGTCTCTCCAGGTGAAGAGTCTTTTGAAGACCTGACGGAGGAGAGCAGAACGCTGGCCTGGAGCAATATCACCAAACTGCAGCTGTACGAGCAGCACAGGATCCACAAAGAGTGAGTGAGCACGTGCGCGCCACTGAGTCCAGGGCGAGAGCTCTCTCAGAGCCCTGCTGACTGCTGTCTGTGCCCCTCAGAAGTCCACAGTGACCAGCCATCTGAGGTCAGAGTGACCGGGAAGGTTTGGCACAAAACAGATGTGTGTCATTTGTGCCCTCGGTCATTCTGGAGCACGAGACGGGGTCTGCAGACAGCAGGTGGCTGGGTGCCTCTCCGGTGGGCGCACGGCCCCCTGGGTCCGTGAGGGTGTGAAGCTTTGGGAGAATCGCTATCCCTTGCCACCATGTCGCATGTACTAATATTGTTGGGGAAAATGCAGCTTTTTAAAAAAATGATAACTAATGTGCGTGCATGCACACACACACACAACATTGCAAATCTCACAAGAATTTACAAAAAAACCCACTTTACTTCCAAAACCTCAGGCTTGCTGTCGGCCTCAGTGGGTCTCCCCTGTGCAGGTAGAGGGATGGGTGCCCGTGGAGGGGCCTGAGAAGCGCTGACCTGGCCTGACCCGGCCTGTCCCAGGTGGGAAGCCCGGGCCCAGGGACGAGACCATTGTCCTGCTCCATGTCCAGTCTGACGTTCCATTGTCAGGTTCACCATCGGTCATGAGTGGGACTGAACGGCCTGGCCTCATCGGAGCACTGGCGCCAGACCAGAGCACAGCTTCGGGAAGGGGACTCATAGCCTCACCTGGCTGGTTGGAATTTGTTGACGCTTTCCTTTCCTCGACTTCTCTATACGTCACGTAGGAAGGGGCCTCGTGCTTCGAGGCCGTGAGGACACGAATGAACCTTTAAGAGGACGTGCGGGCCGCACAGTGGCCTCGTCACTGGGCAGAAGCGAGTGAGGCGTTCCAATAACTTGGGTGCTGGCAGCTGGTTCCCCGGTGTCACGTGTGTGTGTCCGACCTTGCACGTCCCCGGCAGTGGCCTGGGGAGGGAGGTCCCAGCCCCAGGTGTCACCAGAACAGGATGAGGGGCTGCCGCCTGTGACTTGGCCGCAGCTGGTCTCAGATGGGCCACATCCAGCATTCACACCGCGAAGGAAAGGGGACAGCAGCTCGGACTGAACCCACTCAGATCGAGGCCCTGGAGAGACGGCTGTCCTGGCACACGGTTGATGGTAATTTATAAAACTTTGTCTTCAAACAGGGCAGTTACCGGAATCGCAGTCTCCTGCAACGGCTCGTCCATCTTCACAACCTCACAAGGTATGTCCTTCTGCCTGAAGACGGGCTTCTTCGCTCCGTCCGGACTGTCCCTGTTTCTGCTGCTTCCACAGGGAATAAATTACGAGCAGTTAATTGGTGGTTGATGCCATACAATTCCATGGTGATTTGCCCACAACAATACTGGGAAAACGCCTTTCTGTGGCTGGCAAGGTTTCCCAGAATCAAAGGGACAGGCAACAGGTTCCGCCCCCCGGGTCCCACCCCAGGCGTCACAGGTGGGGAGCCAGATGTGTTGCTGTGGCTTTTGTTTTTGTCACTCAGCGTATAGTCCAGTGTGTTGACTGCAGGACTCAGCTCGAAGTCTAAGTCACGCATTGTTAATGGGCTTAGGTGTTGTTAGAATTGTGCAAAAGCCCTGCCGTGGCCCAAGGAAGAGGACGCGTAACTGCATCTTAATGGCACGTTAGAATTTCACTGTTTTGATCTCACAAAGGGACTAAGCATTAAGCACCTCCTGCTGTCTACAGCCATGCTCTTCCGGGCAGGGTGCACAGTATGTCATTAAAGCACATCTTGTCCCCATCCTGCCCTAAGCTTGGTGACACGCCCTCTGCAGAGTGAAGGTGAGGAGGGAGGGGTTCTAAGACGGCTGCTTCTGGCTGAGCTGGTAGCTGGCTGTGAGTAGCTGGCTGCCTGTTCTTCAGTCTTCGTTGCAGGAAAGTGTGTTTTTCGTCCACCGAGTGAGAGAAGGCGCTGTCCCAGCACCCACTTCTGGGCGAATCAGAATTGCCGCTCCCAGACTCTGCCCGTGGTTCCGCCTCCATGGCGTGTCCTTCCTACCTCGTTCAAATACGATCTCAGGTTTTGTAACACAGAACTCTCCACGAGGCACGGAAGACTCTGCCGGAGACCAGAGGAGGCCCGCGCCCTGCCCAGGGCGCAGGGGTCACCTGGACGATGGCGCTCTGGCGGGAGGAGGCCGTGGTGCTTTGCCGGGAGTCCTCCCCGCTGAGCTTGCCAATGTTTTAGCCCAAGACGAAACGCTTTATCTTTGAGCGAAGCCTGCATTCTTGGCTGGATTTGTCTGTCCTGGCTCGTTAAGTCCTTCAGCTCCCTGTACTCACGTGACCTTGTAAACCGTGAGTTTTACAAGCACCCAGGCTTTAAACGTCTGAGGCCTGTTTAGCATACTGCTTTGTTGTGAACTGGCCAACGACCAGGGAGTGGGGGTGTCTTGGTCAAAAGCTTTTGTTTTTTCTGGTTTTTCCTTCACTCTTACTAATCCACGTGACCGGTTTATTTGCACTGACATTTATACTCGTGTTGCTGCTGGACACGCATCCGGTGTGTAGACACTTGGGCCACCGCGGGCCCCGGCGCCTGGGAGAGCCGCCGGCCAGGCTGGGGGATGGTTTCCTACAGCGTGTCCTGGCTCACTTCTGTGTGTTGCTGTCGCAGAACTTAGGTTGAAATACTCAGTTTTACTACAGAGAGGAAAGTAGAAATTACTTAAAGCTCATGCTGACCTGTTCTGTGTCACGTTGTGTGTTTCCAGATGAGGAAACGTGTTGCTATGTATTTCGGACGCGGGGTGTTGGGAGCACATTGTGGTTTGCGGGTCTTGGTGTGGAGCTTGTCTGGATGCACCTTTTTAAAGCTTCTGTTAGCAAGGAAGTTAAACGCTTGGACATTTCAATCCCTAGTTTGTATTTAGGAAGTTAGCGGTTCCTGTCCACAGATGCTAATTCAGTACATGGATATCACACCATAATTGGGCTTTTAAAAAAAATTAAATATTTTAAAAGATATTTTTAAAACATTTAAAAATATTTTTTGTTTTCTTTAATGTTAAAATTGCTATTTTCCTGCTCTTTAGCTTATTTATAAGTTACTAGACTTGACTCTGCATTCGGCCGTGGCTTTAGGCTAATCTGCGTGTCGTAGGTCACATATCTTCAGAGACAACTGGGGTGTCCTGGGGCGCGGCCCTCGGCGTCTCGCCCACCATCCCCCCCACCTCCCCCAGTGCCTCGCATGCACTTGCTGGTCAGTATCTGTAAAGGTCAGGAAATCTTTCTTACATGTTCACTTTGTCATTATTAAATCAGACTCCACCCTGAAGATGTTTTCCAAAGAATCCAAGATGCTACAAAGAAGTATATCATTTTCAAATATGGTGAGTTGAGGTCATTTTAACTTTGCATCTGTGTTACGATAGAAATTCATGGAGCGGCTTGTTTTATACACACACGTGTATGACATTTTGTTTCCTCCCAGACAGTCGGGTTTGTTCCCGTGCAGTAGCTATGGAACGCCTCAGCTCGATGACTCCTAAGTTAAATTAGAGGTTTTTCCAGGCGTCCTCGTTCTCATAATATTGTGATTTCATTTGTCACTTTTTTAAAAAATTTAAAGTGCTACCCAGTAGAATTCTCCTTAATCTTCCCTTTTCTGGGAACTGTCAGACTAAATGCTTGTGTGTTACAGAATTTAATGCATTTCTGAGTTGGCAGGATACCTACGACTAGAAAACCAGTTCTTATGAAAAAACACATTTTGTTGTTAATGTCGGTCATCTGAAAGCTACTGCAGTTCCCTAAAGACTTCCAGAAGGTTCCCTTTCCCCCCGAGTCCGTGCCCCAGAGTGGGTGTTTGGATCCTGGCCTGCATCCCCACGATTCACTCCGACGTGGTCGGAGGCCCCTGGCCCAGGGCAGCAAGGGCGCCCGGAGCCCCGAGAACCGTCAGGGTGGGTCTTCGTACACTTGACACACTTTGACTTCCTTTCCTACATTTTGGAGGAAGCTCGGCGACTGGAATCAGCCAGTTGAAAAGAAACTTTGCAAATATGAGGAAGGCCAACACAAAGAGAGTTTGAGCACTAATTTGGGGGAGGAACTTATGAGATCATTTTACCACATTAAGGATCCACTGCTTTTTGTAAATCATTAACGTCGAATTACTTGCATTTCAGGCTTTGTCGTCGTGTTTACTTTTACCGGGAGATGCCACTGTCATAAGCTCTTCGTGGGACAATAACATGTAGGTGTCCGCATGCCCCCTGTAACACCACACGCCATGTCGCTCCCTTTGTGGACGCGAGGCAGGCAAGCACAGGGTCTCCCGTTGTTTAGATGCTCGGTGAGGACAGTGGATTTCAGCGTGATGATTTGAATCTAATCACTTCTCCCGTTGGACTCTATCTTCCTCTTGAGTTTTTAAACTCAGGTGAAAACACAGATGAGCCAGACCTGGAAATTCCTACTTTTAAATTCCCACTTTGGTTTACTGTCACGAGAACAAGTAATTTGTCATTTCAGCGGGCCTTAGTACCCGTAGATTTAAACAATACTAATTGGAAAATGTGTTTAAGAGCCACAACGTCAGCAGGAGCGCTGTTTCAACAGTTCTCATCTTTCTTGTCAGCTACTTTTATTCCGTGGCGTTTGGGAGACGCCAGGACACGCTGATGGGGCATGACGATGCTGTTAGTAAAATCTGTTGGCTCGACAGCAGGCTGTATTCTGCATCCTGGGACTCGACTGTGAAGGTTTGTAGGGAGTTTCTGAATTGAAATGTGTGGAAGAGGCCAGCCTGAGAAGCCAGTCAGCCGCCTGTTGTTAATGTGTTCAGTCACTTTTCCCCGGTTTTTCACAAAGTGAGGGATCTGTGAGGATAGTGAAGATTATTGTTTGTTTAACGTGTGCCCTTTTTAACATAACAGGAGGTTTTCACAATTGCGTACTGTGTGTTCCCTGGGGGCGGGGTGGTGCGTACTCATCAGACGGCGGGGTTAGAGGGCGCGCGCAGCAGGACCCCTCCGCTCTAGCTCGGCTGCGGAACGAGCAGCCAGCCAGGCCATCGGAAAAGACCAGGCTACCGTGGGGGGCCTTTAACAGAGGATGCTTTTTATTTAAGCTTAGACCAGACAAACGCATACTCTCACCATCGATGTTGGCCCGTATTGGCCTTTTCTTTGCATTTCTGTACAACTTTACTGCATAAACCACGGCACTGTTCATCGTCTTTGGTGTCCAGTTTGCATTTATATAAACGAAAGCAAGAACCTAAAACCATCAGAATTCCTTCAGGAGTTTTGCATCATTTCTGCTCCTCCTCGCCCCCCCCGCCCCGAATTTCAGTACATTTTTTGGGTGACTTGCCTTTTTGAGTTTTCGCAAAACCTTAACAGACACTGCAGCACTCTGCACACCTGTTTCTTTAGTTCACACAACACTTGGGTCATGAGGGCAGGTGCGAGGGAGGGCGCCGGCGCTGGCGACGCTGGGGAAGCTCAGGCAGCGGGGAGCAGCGAGGCCTCCCGAGGCCTCGTCGTGCCGGTCACATTTAACTGTGTTAAAGGGACGTCGGTCAGGAGGGTTTTCCCTGAGCGTTAGACATGCTTTTGTAGTAAACGTTGGCAGAGACCTTCTGCAATGTCTTCCATCCCAGGTGTGGTCCGGGGTCCCTCCCGAGATGAGCGCAGCCAGGAGACACCAGTTTGACCTGCTGGCCGAGCTGGAGCACGACGTGGGCGTGAGTACCGGCGGCAGGGCCGTGCCAGCGGGGGTGTCTTGGCTTCTCTAGGGCTTTGCGTTGCTCATTGGAGGAGAGCGCAGGCTCACTCGGTTCTTTGCCTGCAGTTGACTCTCGGGCTTCCAAGTCTCCTTTGTCTTGTTTCTCGGTTTGCTGTTTCTCTGAGAATTAGCTACTATCCAACTGGATTTCCAGAAGTCCAGTTTCTGAGTAGATTGTGAATATTTGAGGACCCCCAGACTATTTGGGTGACAAGATGTGACCCATCATCTTTCGTGTCTTCTGACCCTGAGGGCGGAGGGGGCCGTCTGTCTGGGTGACACCCGTCCGGTGTCTGAGGACACGGACCTGTCTGCACAGCCCAGTGCACACAGCCTGGGGCAGAGCCAGGCCTGGGACTGGGTCCTTTTGGCTCATTGTATTCCCGCAGGGCTGTGACCTTGCGCCGTGGCCTGCAGGACAGCCTGTCCTCGGAGGCTGCGAACCGATGCCCGGTTTGCGGGGTCAGATTGACTGAGGTTGAGAAATCTTCATTTAGTGTGTAATTCAAGATGGGTAGGCAGGTGTAACCCGGAGACGCCCTCCACCTCCCCCAAACCCCTCAGTCATGGGTCAGCCGTGCTGCTGGCACCGAGGGACCCCGCGGCCGTTCATTCCTCATGGGGTGTCCCTCTGAAACTGTCCCTTTTAGCCTCTTTCGACGAGAGCATTACATTTACCCCGGCAACACATCCTTGTAGCCACCGGCAGATGAAGATCCCCTCCCCGAAATGAATTCGCACATAGTAGGTGGTGTTGACGCTGATGTCTCGCTGACGTCCACATTTGTGGATGGGCCCGGGCAGCGCTCACGACCGTGACTCTGCACGGGGTACCGTGTGTGTGCTTCTGCAGGTGGACACAATCAGTTTAAACGCTGCAGGCACGCTGCTGGTTTCAGGCACCAGAGAAGGCACAGTGACTATCTGGGACCTCGCCACGGCCACCATACTGCACCAGATTCCGTGTCACTCAGGGACCGTATGTGACACTGCTTTTAGCCCAGGTAGAATTCTCTCTCTTTAATACAGATGGTACCGGGGCATTGGAATGACTGTTGAAATGATGAGTGTGTAAAAAGACTGTTTGCTGTTGAGAGGTCTTGCCTGTAAGTAAGGCTGCTCCGTAGTAGAATTCAGTCTCCTTGTGACATCTCTACCCATTAGAAAAGCTGTGTTAAGTACTGCTCTTAATTTCTCACCTCACTAGAGAAATTAATGTATAAGGTGTAAATGAATTCACACCAAAGGGTCATCAGCCCAGCATCTCAGAAGCATTTCCAGCAGAGGATAATCATTGTTGGTTAAGCACAGGGAGCTTGAGTGAGCATCCAGCCACGGGATTCAGAAATAAAACCTCAGGTTAATCTACAACGCGCTTCAGAAGCTGTAACCTGTATCCGTGTTTCGCCTCACGCTCCAGACAGTCGCCACGTCCTCAGCACAGGAGAAGACGGCTGTCTGAACGTCATCGACGTGCAGACGGGCATGCTCATCTCGTCCATGACTTCGGACGAGCCGCAGAGGTACCCCTTCTTGAGTTCCTAGCGCGAAGCCATTTACAAACAGGTTCACGGTCATGCCACTGGGCTTGCGTGGGCCTCTCCTTCACGATGAGTGATGACATGGTGATTTCTAAATCCTTCTCGCAGGTGCTTTATCTGGGATGGGAATTCTGTTTTATCCGGAAGTCAGTCTGGCGAGCTGCTCGTCTGGGACCTCCTCGGGGGAAGGAGCACTGAGAGAATTCGGGGCCACGCAGGTGAGCAGCCAGCCGCCGGCCTGCCCCTCCTCCCGGAGCACTCCGCTCAAACCCGCTGTCCCCATCAGCGAGCATGCGCGTCAAACAGGGAGTACCCCCCCCGGCCCCCGTGCCCTCTGCGCCATGGACGTGCCCCTCCGGCACCCTGGCTGCCCAGGTGACCTGCGCCTTTTGGGTCCTTCAGGATTTAGATCTATGCTGACATGTGACTCCAAAATGGGCGTTTCTACATTAACTTCCACGTGGAGAATTAGAAACTGTAGTAAAAGCTGTAATGGTTTATTTAGTACCTGCAGAGTTAAAAAGTCATGAATTAACAGTGAAAACGAAGTCTTCCTCTGACTACCTCGCAGGCTTCTCCCTGGAGGGCCTGCGCCAGCTGATGCCAGGTGTGCCTCCTGTTACTGAGCGGAGGGTGTGCAGTTGTGTGCAGTTGTTTTGCCCACTGGTTTTCAGTGTTGCTGACACGGGCATGTCTTCCTCCTGATCGTTCGGCGGCTTTAATTCTTCCAGGACCCACGGTTACGAGCATCTGTTGACTTGCCGCCTTTGCTTCCCCAGGTCACTGTTGTGGGTGGGTGTTAGTGGCGAGTCTGCCTTTCTTCCTCAGCTCGCTAGCGTTCAGTAACCCCTTGACTCCTTGCGACAGAAGTGGAAGTAAATGAGCAAACTCACACCAGTTCCCTCCCCACCCTGCCGCTTCCTGACCCTGGCTGTCAGTGTATGACCTTGGCATTCTCTTCCGCATCCGCAATTGCCGCTTGTTTTAGCGTTAGCTTTGCGTTTACCTGGTTCCTTACTCCTCCCAGGTTCCCTGTTCTGAGCGCTGTGTTTAACTTGTGCGGAGGCCGTGCTGGTCCGCCGGCAGGTCCCCGCCGCGCCCTGACCCCACGCCTCTCCCGCAGGAGCCGTGACGTGCATGTGGATGAACGAGCAGTGCAGCAGCGTCATCACGGGCGGGGAGGACAGACAGATCACGTTCTGGAACCTGCAGTATTAAGTGCCTTTTCCTCAAGTATTATTGAACTCGATTTAATGTATTTTTAAACCAAACTTTTAAATGAACTGGTGAATGTGCAATTATAGTAATTAGAAGTTTTACCACAAGAGATGTTTGTGGTTTTAAACTTTCTAAATTGTGGTGACTTCACTGAAAGCCATCAGTTGCCATCCTCAGGCAGAGGACGCGGCAGCATTCGCGGTAAACGTGCGTTTGTAAGGCAGGCGATGATGGTCAGAAGATGGATTTGGGGGCAGAGGGAACAGCTCAGTGGTGTTAACCCAGCCGGGGCAGTTTCCAGGAGGCACTGAGCAATGTAAGGATTTTCCAAGGAGATGTGAGTGCTCTGCCCACTCACTCATGTCTCCCTAGTCCACACGGCCACTGCCCAGCGGGCTCTGGGGGAGGTGTTTTCATGGAGTGGTTACTTTCTATAACCTACTGCCCCCAGAGTCTGAGAGTGTGGGGAAGGGTTAGCAGGTCTTACAACAGCCTTCTGTGCACAGGACAGTTTGCTCCACGGTAGCTGTGAAATCCTCATCTTTTCTATGACATTAAAAGTATTTTTCTGTAATGAAAGTTCCTTTTCTTATTTAAATGATTTATTACAAAGTACTAGGTACTTCAAGGATTGGTCCTTCTAGAAAGCCACACGTCATGTTGTGAAATGCCATTCTTACACTTTCGGAACTGCCTTCAGACCCAAGTCCCGGGACAAGGGAGGTAAACTGAAGCCCTGCTTGACTGGCTTTTCCGTATTCCCGGTAAGGTGAGCTGTGAAGCAGCAGCACTGAGGCTCTTTTACAGTCAGCCTCTGAACCACAGAAACTGTGCTTTAAAATTTTCTGTGCTCTGCAGAGACACTGGTGCATCTTAGACGTTAAACGTTAGCGGGCCTGGCTGTCGTCAGGGGGAGTCGGAAGGCCCAGCGTTCGGCCTGGCCGTCTGGCCTCACAGCTGGAGACGCCCCCTCCCGACACGCAGACCTGTCAACACAGGGGGCTTTCCTCAGGCTCCGGGCGGGTGGCTACCCCAGGCCTAATGCTCCCAAAGATGCAATAATAGACTAAAACTGAACTTTATTTATACATTTTTAATTAAAATAGAATAGGCATAAACCAAAAAGAAGGGGAAAAATCAGGATACAGTGTCACTGTCATTCTGTTTGCAGGGAGGGGTCAGGAAATGGAACAAATTACCAGGAAAACACTCTTAAGACCAGCACAAAGCAGCTCGGTCACAGGTTACGTGGAACTGCAACAACCAGGCACTATCCCACTTAATCTACTAATGAAAAAAGGGAATCAAAGTTTGTCCATTTAGTACAAGACTTTTTACATTAAATACATGGTGATTCGTGATTCGTTTCTCAGAAAGTGATAGCAGGAACTCTTAGAAGGAAGAAGTGCATTACACAACGGCTAGAAAGTCCCCGGTGCGCTGCACGGGGCACGTGTGCATCTCAGCGGAACGCAGAGCTGCACGTGGGCTTCAGAAAGGCAGCAATAGTTACATTTTGGCTTTTATTCTAAATGTTTAACGTAGTTAAGGCGACAGTTCAAGCATATTAAGTGAAGGTAGTTAAAATTTAATAATCAACACTCTCTCTTGCAAGCTTACGAACACTGTGTAATGCTGACCTGGAATGAAACAAGTGATTCTTAATTGGTGTTTTACACACAGAACTTACAAAGAAAGGTAATCACTCTAAATGTGCTATGGTAACGCAGTGAAGATGCAGGTGTTCACAGAACTGAAGTCACGTGAACAGCGCTACTCGCTCCTAAGGTAAAGGTGATTGGTTCTCACACAGAGCTGGGCCTGCATCGGTCCTCCTCAGCCCAGGCTTCCAGGAAAGACCCTAGTCTACAAAAGCCAGCAAATCTTCAAAGTTTTCACATCGCTAAAACCAGGATAAGGCTACAACTATCTTGAGTCTGAACAAGATACCGGATCAAGCTGCAAGATTCCCAGCCCTACTGTAAGACAGGAGGTCCTCATGCAGCATGTGCTCTCTGGCTCCTAGAAAGCTTCGTGTGCATAATGTGAAGTTAAGTTGCCGAGGAAGTGAACTGGAGACGTTGCGTGAATGCCGCTGTGCCGTGACCCTTACACCTCAGGGATGGTGTGGTCCATCAGGCTCTTCATGATGCTCGGGGCCATCCTGCAAGAGAGTCTGTTACTAAGTGCTGCACTGAGCCAGGAACACTCCAGCTCAAACTCAGCACCTGCCAGCTTTGAGTGGGAGGCTGGGGGAAGGTTTTTCTTTGAGGAGTTTAGATCTGAGGGTCTCGGGTAAGCTAGCTGTTTGCAAATACCCAGTGTGACAGACTATCTGAATCCTGGCTGGTAAAGTCAAGACAAGCTACAGGTGAGTCCTTGTACCCTTATATGATGGCCAATTTAAAACAAAATGACAACGCTGTTATTAATTGGAGGGAAGTGTGGGGGGTGGGGAGGCCTCATCACTGGTTTAAGAAAAGTGAGCTCTTGCATGGTTAGTTCTGACAACTCCCCCCTCCCACCACCCACCCTGGAAAAGCAGCCAGCTGATTTCACCCAGAAGCTGAAACAAAAATTATATTACAGGTGGTGGTTTTTAATCCTTTAAGTTTTACTTCCACAAGCAAAGCAGATTCTGAACTCCACCAAAACAGAATGTCAAGGCTTAGAGTAGGGGCCCGGACTGCCCCTGTCCTCATCTCCCTCCCGGGCTTCCCAGGCCCCAGGTCCCGGGGACGCACAGCCCACCCCCAGCTCCTGCCCCCGAGATGCTCGAGACCCGAAACCGCTCCCCAGACACCCCACGTGCAAGCATTCTCCCTCATGCGCAGACGAGCTGCGGGCAGAGCACCGCACGTCACTGAAAACTGGGACGAGCGCCTGCCCCCTCTCCTCATGGACCCTCTTCCTACTGGTGGATTTTACTGCAGACCTGAGGGGTTGTGAGGGGTCATCCTCACCAACTGACTCTGATTTAAATAATTCTCTTCAAATTGCTACATAATGCCAGTGTCATCCGTTAGACAAAAAAAAACAAAGCGCAGTGCTTACGTGAAGTTGCCTGAACGCAGCATCAAGATGAAGCACCGCCTACTTACCGTTTAATAATATGTTCAAAGATAAAAGCAGGCATGATGGTAATGGTAACTACATTCCCAGCTGTCGACAGTATGTCTGCAATTTGAGAGTCCTGTTGAAAACATCATGAAAATGAACTCCACTGAGGCTTTATTAAATATAAAATTAAGTTACTCTTGGTAAAGACCACGTATGTCCTCTTCCAAAATACTGACCTTCGGAACTCGGTAAGTTCTAGTTTTCCTTTCCAGGTTTTAATTCAACAAAATCACAATTTGATCGGTGGTAACAAAACTGCTAAGGAAGCTGAGCTGAGTGTATCTGTGTGCAGGCGGCCTTGTCGTTACCGAAGATTAAACATTTCCCCACGTACAGTGCTGCCACAGCCCCTCGGCTAACTGCGTGTTCTTAACCAAAGCTTATGAGATGAGCAGGTCTTTACGAAGACCTTTAGACCTCAAAGTAGCCCTATTTAGGTATTTGTGGAGGGAACAAACTGAAAATGAAACACTAATATGAGCATGAACTATTACTCATTTCCTACAACTCCTAGACTGAAAAAAGCAATCACTCATTCAGAATGTCGCCAGCACCCTCAGTGCTCAGGCCTCTGCAGAACTCGTTGGAGGGGCTGCACAGACGCAGCCCCCTCGTTATAACGAGAGACCACAGTTTGGCGGCCCAACAGCTCCTTCAGAACCTTCAGAACCTTCAGAACAGAACGATGGAAACGAGCTGCAGCCACAGCAGGCCAGGCCGCGCTCTGCTCCCCACCTTCAGCCCGATGACGTTCTGCCCGTTGACCTCGCAGACGTTGTGCTCCGTGAGAAGCCCGTTTCTGGCTGCAGAACTGTCTTTCACGATAGACGTTATCTTCCCGTTTTTGAAGATAAAGCCAACATGCCCAGTGCTGTCCTTATGCATGGTGACTGTCCGTTCAAAGGGCCTGCGAACGTAGTGGGGTCAAGGAAAGACTCAGTTCCAAGGCAGACATTTTAATGGATTTCCAACCTGCTGTACTGGATACTTTGTTACATTACGTTTTGAATAAGAGCAACTCAGTAGGTATTAGTACAACTTAGCTCTGATTTTATACATTCATAGAACATCTTAACATAAAAGACTTTTAAAAAATCCTCTCCATCGTTTGCCTAAGATTTTCTTCTTTTAAGTATCAAAGACTTAAGACACTGCTTCATGCTTTTCCTTTACGGTATTCGCTGTTATTTATCGTCAAGAATGAGATGAGTTTGAACAAAAATCAATATTAAAATGAATTTTTATCTTTTATTAACTTTTTAGTATTTCCTGAGCTTAAACTATTCCTAGGAAATATTTTAAAGATGTGAAAAATTCTATAAAGGTTAAGTTTGAAAACTTTATAGAGGGCACTTTTGCTGTATTTTAGAACCACAGACCCAGGGAGATGGAAGTCCTCAGCCCCTTCAGGAGGAAGGCACGTTACAAGGATGGCCGTCCCGCCGGCCACACCTGCTGACTCCCCACAACTCCGCGGCCGTGTTACCGCACGGACTTTACAACAAAATGAGTGTCACGTGATAAAATTCAGAACAGTCTATCTTCCTGCTGGTACAGGTTATTTGAAATTTTCCTTAGATACAAAGCAAAAATGGCATTCGTCGATAAAATGTTTACTAAATACCCACCACGTGAGAGGAGCAGAAACACAGAAGTAGAACAAGCTTAACTGAGACAAATAAAACCCCCAAAGCTAACAATGCGATGAGGTCCACCCTCAGCACCTGTGGGGCCAGGAAGGCGCGGGCTGGTACTACACGTGCTGGAAGTCTCAGTAACAAACGAGCCACAGGCTGAAGAAAACATTCCGTCCTCCCACCCGGACCACCAGAGCCGCACCACCCGAAGGCCAGGCTGGGTTTTCTGAACCCGGAGGCCCCGTGGGAGTTCTGCAGGGGCCCAGGCACCGCGCCTCCACCCTGAGCAGGAAACTGGACAGTGCGGCCCGAGACGCCCTGCTGCTTGGTTAGTTGTCCAATGTTTTTCTCTCTTTTCTAGAGAAATGGATTTAAGACAGGAAAGTAACTTCTTAGAGGACGAGTTTCTGTAAGCTCTGAAATAAAGTGTATGCAAAACCAGAATGCTGTTTCTAAAAGAAGTCAAGTTATGTAAGAAGAATCTATACCACACAACTGCAAGACTATAAATGGCTAACCAGTAACATCTGATCATTTTCTGCAACAAAACACTTTATTCATAGCCTCTTAAGAGCCCAAGAAAATGGAAAATGAGTCTTGAATTTCCCTTTGAACTGTTTCGTCGGCTCACCTGTCACGAATGGTCATGGTCACCTTCTCTCCGAAGGCCTGTCGGAGCACCTTGTGTGCCCTGTCGGAGCTCCAGCCTGCACAGTTCTCCCCGTTGATCTGGAGCACCTGGTCCCCAAATCTCAGACCAACCAGCGAGGCTGGAGAATTGGCCTGGACCAGCTGAACAAATACCCCCTAGAGAACAAGACAATAACCAGTCACCACTGTTACACGTTTTAAAATGCTGGAAAATTAGGAACCAACTCTTCAGGTTAGGAAGGTACCCTAGTAATTAAAAAAAAAAAAAGAAAAATTAAGTGAATGTGTGTGTCATTGCTCCCAAGAAAGAAATTAAAAATTTTATCAATGCAATACCCTAAGAAATAGGTAAAAAAGAGCTCTGTGGTTATTTTCTACCTCAAATCATGAACCACCTGACCAACCTCAACCATCCCCTCCCCATCTTGGAATAAAGAGACTATTACAGAAAGAAAGCAGGACTACTATAATAAATGTATAATAAAAGCTGCTATGAGTCTGACAGAAACCAAACAGGTATTAGCACATAATCATTATTCAGGAGGAAAGTTAGAAATTTCATTTTACTGTTCAAAAAAATTATAGGTTAAGGTCATAACTCTACCTTTTGAAATGAAGACTTCCTTCACCCACTTGCTAAATTATGCACAATCAGTAAGATTAGATTTAACAGCCTATAAAGGTAGGCCCATTCAACACCACTCCAGTTCCTAACAATCTGCTATGAAGGAAATACAAAAAACTCAGGGACAATTAGCTAAGAACTAGCCCCACGTGGATATTCTCACATAAACTCTCACCTCGGACTGAACAGGACACAGCTGCACAAGCATGAAGGAAGACTGAGCCTGGCACAGCGTGACCGCATCTACAAGGCTGGACCCTCCCACCGCCGTAAGCTGGGTGACACGCTGTCATGGCCTGTGCTCCAGGGCGGTACCTGGAAACTGGGTGGCACCCTGCAAAGTGGTGGGACCCATGAGCTTTGGCCACGTGGACAGACCCACTGCGAGCGCAGCTGCTCCGGGGGACAGGGCTGTGAAGAGTGCCTTGTCTCTCTCCTTGGGAGAGAGCTGAAGCAGCAAAGACACCGGCAGAGGAGCGGCATACACTCCAGGCACTGAAGAGGAAGGGAGAGCAGTGAAGTCAGAGCTTCCCAGAGCAGCACCCTGATGTGTCTTGCACGAGCCATGAGTGTGCAAAGACAACACACCCTCAGCCCTCTGGGGAGGCAGGGGGCGCTGGGGCTTCCTGCCAGGATCAGCCTCCGCCATTTTCCACGTCATCATTTTCTACGTGCAAAGGCTGGACACACTGAGCTAACAAGACCTAAAGACTGAAAAGGAATCCTGTAAAGGAACATGTAAAACCACAGACCGGGGTAAAGACTCAGCACGTCCTGAACGATCCTAAAGGTGCCCTCAGGGAGTCCCAGTTTAATTTCTTCAGTCTGGTTAAGGAGAGAAGTAAACTAACTGTAAAGTAACGGCCGCCCTACTTGGAAAGTCACTGTCGCCTAGAAAATGCCCTATTAAACTCAGCCTGAAGGACGGAGATGATAAACCTGCAAAGCCGTATCACTAGCAGACGGGCTTCGTTTAATTTAAAAACACACAAGACCATCGAACCTCACTGGCCAGTCTGAACGTCCACATGTGTTGCCCTATTTCAGTGCCAGAATTCTACTGGTATAAACTGTATTATGATACATGCAGACCAGTGAGCTTTATTCCAGGAAAAGAGTTCAAAAAATAGAAAAAAAAATCCATTGAAGGCAATGCTGGAGTCCCAACTCTGCCTCTTTAGAATAGGGCATCTCCAAGTGGAAAAATTTAAGTTAGCAGACTTAAAATAGTCTTGATTATGGATGTACCATTATAATTAATTAAAGCATTTACATTTTAAATGATTCCAACATTTATCACTCAAGATCCTGTAAGCTATTTAGACAAATTCAAATAAATATTAAAAATACTTACGTTATCTATTGATTTAAGCCTGAGCCCAATTTTTCCATCTTGATCCTTACACAAAATGACTTCACGAATCCCTTGCTTAATTTCTGCTCTACGGATTCCAGCATCATTACCAGTTATAGGAGCCACCATATAGTTCATACTGGAAGGTCTTGCTACCAACTGCTGTGAGAAACATACACAATGTGTCAATATTTAGAAACATTCATTTATTCGAATATATTCAGCTGTGGTTTCCCAAAAAGTAATCTGCAAATTATTTCCTTCAGAGAAAGTTTGATTTTTGCAGAAATGACCCTGTTTGTTTACACTGATTCTTCAACTAACCTATTCCCGACGTATCCTCTTCAGGACTCAGTGACTCTCTGTCACCCTATGAATTCAGACATTTGTTCCATGTGTACTTTGGCTTGTCTTCAACTCAAACAGACTACCGTGGACGTTATAAAGGCCACATCGTACTTCTGAAGCTCACGCATCATCTTCCAGAGCGTTCTTTCTTAGGCCCTGATCTTTAACAACCTACTCACCCTTCAGAGTTTCTATAAAAGGGGCCACCTTCTGACCTCCCAGCCGCTGTGTGGACGGCGTGTGCATGCTGTGGGAGTGCCGGCTCACACGGGACAGTCGGCATCACTTCGCATCCACTCTGACACATACCTACGGATCAGCCCACTGCACAGACAGACCAGCTGCCCCAGGACAGCTCTACCAGGGACTCTGCCAGGCACTGTGTTTCAAGCTCCTCTTGTCAGTTTTCTTGACCCAAACTGGCTTATTGTTTTAAGTGGACCCTTTCCTCAACCAAAGAGTCGCATCTTTTAAGGGGAAACCATGAAGTTGTTAAAGAGGAAGCTGTGAACTGTAAGGAAGCATGTGGACAGACCGAGCAGTCCAAGGAGTGGCAGCGCCAGGTGCTGAGCTACCTTCTGTCAGACTCACCCTCCCAGACTCTGCCTGGGGTGCTGGGGCTCAGACTAGCGAGTTACACTCACTCTCCTCGGTCCGCGGGCTGCTTAGCAAGCATCCGCCACAGGAGGCACCAGAGGGAGACTGAGGTGTGGAGGAGGGACCAGTGCTCGCTCCTTCCTGTCCGCTTCCGGTTCCCGTCTGCACTGCCAGGGCCCAGCCCTTAACCCTGCTGCCAGCACCTGATTCCATACTCCGGACTTTACTCCCAGAACCAGCCTCACTGCAACCCCTCAGAGGTACCGGAGGTCCCGAGTCAGAGGCCCAGCTCACGGGGCTCTTCCACTAAGCCGCTTGGCTCTGATAACTCCACCCTCCGCCCTGTGTAACCCCGGTCCTAGGAGAAGCAGCTACTTTCTGCAATTGCATCTGTGCTCCACTTTTGCTTTTTCAAATTCTTCAAACTCTCTGATTTCTTCAGTTATCTCTGCTGAACTATCTAGTGTGACTTCTGTTGTCCCAACTAGACCCTGATTGATGTAATAAGCAAGTTTTCAATTACTATTTGGTGAATAAATAAATGCCAGGTACTGCGTGAAGCACTGGCATCATGGCAACAACACATACATGGACCCTGTCTTCATGAAGTTAAGCACTTAACTGTAATTGTAACAAGTGCTACAAAGTACTGTGGTCTTACAGCAATAGTATTAACAACTGAGATACATTATATTGAAGCTGAGAATCTGGGGTCTCGTGACAAGGAGATTGAGACTTCAGAATGTTAGAAGATTATAAGCAAAAACAAGATATGACAGACCTGTACTTGAGAATGATGCATCCACCAGCAGTTGAGTGCTGCTAGATGCAAGAAGCTACTAGAGGAAAAATAAGAGATACTACAATAACCTAGGTTAGAAGGACAGAAACTGAATAGGGAGGATTATAGCAGGACTGGAATAGACAACATGAAGACTAGGAACAAAATCACTAGGTCTTAGTAACTGACTAATGGCAGAGGACAAAGGAGAATGGACTAGTCAGAGGCATGTGAGTCGTTAACTTCTAAAAGATTAAAAAACCAGTAACAGCACAGAAGGAAGCAGACTATGTAAGAAGTGATATCCACAAGGCAGTTTAAAATTCCTGAGAAGAGGTCAATGCTGAAATTATAAATCTGTGAGTTAGTCACAAAGAGGACTTAGCTTGTATCTCTGTGTAAGGTATGATTTTATATAATTCAAAGTTAATTACACCATACATACCCCCTGAACTGGTGCTCCAGGGACCATGCCCATATTTGCACGTATTTCTTCTTCATTTAAACTCAGGCCCATGTACTGAGAGAGCTCAGGATACAGTTTAGGATAGAGATCTAATATAAATGAATGAATGAAGAAAGAAAAAAAAATTGGTAGAATATTCAAAGTAAAAACTGTTATTATGGACTTCTACTTGTGTTTAAAAAAATTACACTTAATTTATAAAATCTAGGATGAATTTAAATTAGCAATTTAGAAAATCCCATCCTATCTCTGTAATGACAGAAATGAAAAATACAGGAAAATTAAAGGTGAAAGTAAAATATGAAGACATTTGAACTGAAACCTCAGATTTCTAAAAATTTAAGAGTAGAAATAATTTTTCCAAATAAATTATCTTATCTTTCCTTTTTCTTAAAATACACCTATTTGATGAGGAATTTTGTAAGCACACTCCTGACTCCCCAGTTCAGAACAATCGACCAGAGCCTACACCGTGACGCCAGCTGCTCTGTAACTCATTCAGTAAGCCCGGCTAGGAAGGTGCTTCTTCTGTGCTACAAGAAAACGGTCAAAGCTTGTAAATTTATTCAGTGGCATATCATTTTAAGAATGTTAACCACATACCAATGAAATCTTGGAAACAGTACATTTAAATATTAACAGTATTTAACTGAGTAGTAGAGTTAAGTACTTCTTCCAAAAGCTCGTTTTCATATGCTTTGTGACTTAAAATGCATTTTCTAAAAGAAACAATGTTATAGTTATTAACTATAAGATGACATGCCATAAAAACCTACTTAACACTCCTTTTGTATTTTACGTTATATTATTTATTATCTACAAACAGAGGTTCTGTCCGGAACCCCTACGGACATAGCAGTAAGGGACAGAGAGGATACGGAGCACAAAGGTGGAGACTTCAGGATTTAGGACGCTCCCTCAAAAGGAGGTGGTTGGAAATTTCCACTCTACCAACCTCCCACCCCTGCAAAGACACAGGACAGTTCAGGAAGCTCAATTTTTTCATAAATGAATCACTCATAAGTTAAGGAGGACTGAACATTTAAGTAACTCAGTTTTCATTAAGCTACAAAACACACCTTCATATTCACAGTTCACTTTCTTGATTAAAGGGGTATTTTTTGAAATAAACATTTCTCCTTCTTACCACTAAAGCTTTAATCACCAATTTTACGCTGCATGTTTAAAGAAAATCTTGGGATTCCCTATTTCAGCAAGTACCTCTGTTCAAGGAGAATGAAGCCAAAGGATAAACCTACTTCCATCCTGAGAGATGGGAGCCGAAGCCTCAGACAAAATTGCTGGGTTGGCAGGGTTTGCAGAAAAGGCAGTTTGAGCCTGAAAAAGAGAAAACAATTCTAACAATGCTATACAAATACTTACTTAAACTTACAAAATGTATAAATTGAACCTAGTTTTATTCAAAAACACTAGTTTTATTCAAGAAATTTTAATTTCAAACACTTCAGCAATATGTTTCAAAGAAAATCCACAAGTCAAAAATATATTTCATATTGTAAACATTTAATGCTGTCATTTAAAACCTGACTAGGCACCGATCTACATACCTTATAACCTTATACTTCATTGTGCTACTGCAGATTAGTATTTTCAAAATGCACTATAAAATGGGTGATCACACATTTTATATTTTCATTATTATGTTGCTAATTAGTCTAATTTAAAGTATCTTATTTACATAAGAAAAAAGCTCAACCGTATTTACATAAAGTCATACACCAGAAAGACACCTAAAAATTTAAATACTTACTAAGTTGCTAATATTTATTTTGCCATTTTAGCACATCCCACTGAGACTATCAACATTTTAGCAAGTATAAGAAGGGGTCGTTATACTAAACACAAAAATATTACAAAGTGTGCAAAACACATACCTTATCACTTACTAAAAACGATGGTAAAGTAATGTGATTTGTAACTGTTGAACTTGCCGAAACTTTGACAACGCGCACATTTACCAAGACTACTCGTATCTGCCAGGAACTCCTCTCCGGGCCGCCTTCCCAGCCCATGCCACGCTCAGTGTGCCACTGATGGCGCTCCTCTTTCCTTTACAGAGACATCTGACTTTCTAAGAGCCGTATGTCACTAGGGGGCGGTCAGGTGTACGATCCACCTCTAATACCTTTTTTCACTTAATCAGCAATATGTCAATTAAGTGATGGAGCTTATACCTGTACCACAGCCTAGCCCTGACGTTAATGCTAAGAGAAGTCCCGAAGATGCTTGGAGAGACGGAAGCTTAACTTCAATCAGGAAAGCCTACAGGAGCACAAAAAGTACTTTACTCATTCAGACTGTAAATGTTCTGATATGCTTGTCACCGAGTCATTCTTTAATATTTATTGTGTCATAATTTGTTACAATCTAAACTGAAATTAAATGCAGCATGAAAATCTTTATAATTTTAAGTATACCCACAAACTTAAAGTATGTTGAATTTTGAATATTCTTTCACCAACTCTCAGCTAATAGGAGCTAGTAGCCAGTGGATTACTTCTTGGATAATCTCTAAGAAAAAAATACTGTTCAGCACTAAAAAGAAATGGGATACTCAGCCATGGAAAGACACGGAGGAACCTTAGACACGTATTACTAAGTGAAAGAAACCATTCTGAAAAGTCTAAATACTGTACAACTCTACGAGACATCCTAGAAAAGGCAAAACTATGGAGACAGTTTAGATCAGTGGTTGCCATGAATTAGTGGGGAAGGAGAGAGAGACAGAGCAGAGGACCGCGAGGACAGTGGAAGTATTCTACACGACACTACAACAGTGGCCACATGCCACCATACATTTGTCCAAACCAGCAGAGCGAACACCATGGGAGAGAACCCTGTTGTAACCGTGGACCTGGCGTGGCGGCTCTAAGAAGGGCAGCACTCCGGCGGGGGCGCTGCGAGTGGGGAGGACGTGCACCGTGTGCGCTGCACCGGGGCGTGGGGGAGTGGCGCACGGGGGTCGCTAAGATGGAAACGACCTTCCATTCAATTTTGCTGTGAACCTAAAGCAGCTCTGAAAAACAAAATTTACTAATTTTAAGAAACTGATTCTTTTTCACACTGTTTCATTACTTTCTGTTCTTTCATTCACTGCTATTGCTCCTATCCAAGGAATACTTAAGTAAGAACATATACAAAAAGCTCTCTGCAAACAAAGTTACATAATTATTATATAAACTGTAGTAAAAATAAAAGAACTACAAGGAAAGTACAACAAGGGTTTAAGGATTATAAGCCATTAAATGTAGCAAATTATTTCACCCTTCCTTGAAATCTCAAACTAGTAAAAAAAAAAAAAAAAAAAGTGGGGGGAGGGTGTTCCAAGGATCACACAAGTTACTACCAGAGGATGTTGTTCCTGCCATTACAGAAAGCACGTGCAGACACCATCTCCTGGAGCCACCAGTGTGAACCTCTGCTCACTCTAATAGGAAACTGAGGAAATTGCTGTTTCTTAAAAGCTTCTTTTGTGTAGATATGGCAGCCACAGGCTCCCATTAAAGATTCCTAATGGAGAGAGAGGTTCAGGGACTGTATGATGCTGAAAGCCACAGCCTAATGGCTACAGTAAAACAGTTTACAAAACATGAACTACCAGTTCACTGCTGCAGTTTAGTTCTGCTGTGGTGTAAAAGAGCAGAAAACTAGAAAATGAGTAAATACTACTTTTACAGGGGCATCTTGAAAAAAAAATAATAAACTCAAGTACCACCTACCATAGAAAGGGAAAAAAAAAACAAAAACAGCCCAAGACTTTACTGGCTAGGTTAGGTTATTATAAAATCCAGTGAGATTTAAAAACCATGTTTCCTGCTCCTTACTCATTGCTCCGTCTCCAGGCAGCCAGCTTTCTGCTCAGAACATACAAAGTCTTCCAATGGGTATACGGGAAATACTCATATAATCTGCTTCCCCTTAAAGCGGTCAGCCTGATACAGATTGCAGCCCTCCTCACGTTCCACCCCAGCATCTGTCAATATCAACTGTTTCCTTCTTTTTCTGTTTTCAAAATCAAAAACCCCTGCTAAAAGTCTATGGTTAATTTAAAGTTTAATTCCATAAAAAGCTAACAAAAAAAGGATGAAAAAGAAATTAGCCATTCTTCTAGACCCTTCTGCAAACCCTTATCACTTAGTGCGCCCTGATGTCATACTAATGACTTAATTGTTATTCCTGAAGGCTAAAGAGTTCAAATAAAAGCTTTTTAAAAAGAAAGTGCACCTGTTCAAATACACTTAGTGGAAATAAAAACCATATAAGAATGACACAATACTGAAGAAAAAAGTGAGAGAGATTCGAGATGACTGAACAGACCACTTAAAACTGTGAGGCATCAAAGCCTTGGCAGCTGAACAGATGTCAGGGATGTTACAGATCACCAAGCAATATCCACAGGGGACCTATGATGGGAAGTACGTGTTCATTATCACCTCCCCCCCATTTATCCAATAACTGCTACAAGGTTACAATTTCAGCTACACATTTGTTACTATTTTTGCTGGGTTTTTCCATCCTAAAAGGGCCAACATTTTGCCTAAAAAACACTTGTATTCTTGAGGTTGGTTAAGACTTTCTCACAAGTTTATAACAAACTTTTTGTGCTCATTAAATAATTAAGAAGTAAATCTCACAGTAAATTGAGGCCAAGGCCTCAAGCAAAATGATCTTTAGGGTAAGAAGCTTTGAAGCACTAAAGAATTCAAGAAGAATTTCATCACATGTATCATATCAAAAAGGTTTTAGGAGTGAAGACGTATTAACAAGTTTGATTTATCTTGTCAAATGAAAAGAATGAACAGCAGCAGAAAAAAATGAGTTTGTAAGAGGTCAAGTTGGAAGTAAACTGGAAACATGAGTTCATTAAATACTATGAATTATCTCCAGTTAAAAATAATTAAAAAGTTTATAAAGCAGCAAGAATTTATCCCAATCCCAGACTTTCCTCTCAAGCAGAAGCATCTGTCTTCAGAAGTAACACTTCCATAAAGGACTACACTCACTCCATTTCTGACTCAGTGAAAGTAGAAATGCTGCATTCTCTAACAGCCGTTCAGAGCAGGAACGCGTGACCCATCTGCTGCTTACATCTCAAAGGAAATGAAGCACTGCGCTTTCAGTGTTCTTTCCACACCTACTTTTCTAAAAGCAGCACACACTCCCCTGTTCCTACAACTTTTACTTCTGAGAAAGCAAAGAATTATTTTAAAGACTGGTCATACCTTAAGACCCCAAAGAACAATGTACGTATTTTAAGTAAGACAATGAACATCTGAGAAGTTGGAGTGTATTTTACCAGCTTAAAAATTAATTTAAACCTTTGTCATAAAAATCAAGTTATCTCTGAAGAATTCAAGTCCAGTTTCAAAGAAATAATATCCCGTGCCCATTAGTTCACAGTGAAATGAAGAAGAATCTCTAGCTTTTCTAACTAACTATTCAGTTAGAAAAAATTGAAAACAAGTTTATGAAGTGTAAAAATGAGCAAATACATCTATTTGGCAGTTTCATGCTTCAGTCCACCTATAACCAAAATGCATGGCAGAGCATGTGGAAAAAGGCACTTAAACATCTGGCACGTACCTGGATCACCTTGTCTACCTTCAGGTCTTCAAGAGACGGGTACAGAGACATTTTTGCAGGATTTTTCTAAAGAAAAAAAACAAAAAATTTCTATGACTCAAATTTCATTGAAACTTAAATAGCATGTGTAGCCAGCAACACACACATAAACATGCATAAATATTTAACAAAAGAGACACTTAAATGGCAAAACACATGGAAAAATATGACCATCCAGCTAAACCAAAAATTGCTGGCTGATGAATGGTTACCAGACTACCTCTCCCTCCCTTACTTCTATGACCAAACTATATCCATTATGGATTTTAAACTTCCCTTAGTAAAAGTCCCTTCATTTCTAAAGTTTAGGAAAATCAAAGAGAACAATTATGCGACTTACCAACCTACACAAGCGCTTGGCAACTGAGCGAGTATTATATCCTTCAAACAAAAACCCACAATAGCTCATGCGTGTTACCTACATGTAATACCTCTATTATTAGGAAAAAATACAAATACACACACATATTGCACAGCCGCGTATACAGAAAAAACCACACACCAATTGTCAGCAAGTTAGAGCTGCAGGAGACATGAATGAAACAGACGGTAAGGGACTGAGGGATTAGAGGGAAATGTGTGTATTTTAAACACTTCTATATGTTCAATGATTTTTAGTGATCATGAGTTGCCTTTTGAACAAATTTAAAACAAAATTCTCTAAAAGTGTTACAGGGATATATACTCTGAAATTCTGTTTAGCTATTCTGAGATGAACATTTTCCTTAGAATACACTGTAACAGAACATACAGTAAATTGGCACAGGGTCTGACACAGGTTCTTCAGCTATCAATTTATTCCCTTCACAATCAAAACCCACCCATGAGTGGCTGCTTTGTGAAAGTGGAGATGGGCCCTTTAAATACTGCTCTTTGGCCAACTGGCAAGATACACGGCTTTGTCAGTAGAAGCAGCTAGAGGTACACTGCAGGAGAAAGGGCTTGGTCTTCCCAGCTCCAGACTCCAGCCAGGCTCCCGCGGCATCTGCCTCTCTAGCACCTTAGCACGGTGGCACCAGCAAGGCATCGGCCAGTGAGTGGCTTTCCCTAGCGTCCCTTCGTGTGGCTTGCAGCGAGTTCCAAGGTGCAGCACTCTCTGTGGCTGGCCTTCCCAAGTACCCCAAAGAGACAATTTCCAGTCAGCTTGGCATCTCAGCAACTCCACCACCCATTAAGTGATGGCTGCACTCTCCCCCACAAAGCCTGGACCCCAGACGTAGGAGACGACAGCCTCTTCCGAGGCACTCTGTCTCGGTCCTGAGGTTAGCGGGTACTTAATAAATGTGCTTTTCCTGTATTCATTAAAGATCTCTTTACTTCTTACTAGCTGATCCCTGTTCTTCAATCATGTTATAGTTAATAATTCCATACGTTAAATTTTCACTGTTCAAATTACTATATGGTTTCTGCCTCTTGGTTGCATGCTAAATAAGTTTTTTTAATTGATGTACTTCACATAGCACAAAATTCACTCTTTTAAAACATACAATTCAATAGTTTTAGTACATTAAGAGTTAAGTTCAACATATTTAAAACAAATTGAACTTTTAAAAAAAATTTAGTGCAACTGTCCCTACCATCTAATATTAAAATATTTCCGTCATCCCAAAAAGAAACTCCACGCCTACCCATCCTCCTCTCCCTACAGCTCCGGGCAAGTATGGAAGCTACTTTCTGCCTCTCAATCTGTGGTCCCAGACATTCAATTGGGATCAAAGAACACGCGGCCTTTTGTGTCTAGTTTCTCCCACCGAATTCAGTGCTTCCCCGATTCATCCATGTTGTAGCGTGACCAGCACTTCATTCCCTTTTCTGGCTGAATAACACTCCACTGTAATGGATATGTCATGCCACATTTTGGGTATCCACTCACCAGTCCATGACATTTTGGCTGGTTTTACACTTCTTGACTATTATGATTGATGCTGCTAATAATGCTAGTGAGCATTTACATCCAACTTTCTGCGTAAACGTGTACGTTTAATTCTCTTGGTATACAGCTAAGAGTAGGACTGCCAGGTCACATGGTGACTGTTTACCTTTTTGAGGAACTGAACGGGTTTCTGGAGTGACTGAACCATTTCACTTTCCCACCAGCACCTGTGAGAGAGGGTTCCAATTTCTCCATATCCTGGCCAATACAGCTGTCCTGCAGTATATGGTTCTACTAAAATCCATGAGTGCTCAAGTCCCTTATACAATATGGTGTTGCACATGCTTTCTAGTCTTATTACAACCACCTCAGTAGATGGAAGCGGCACCTCACTGCAGTTTTGACTTGCATTTCCCAATGACTAACGAACCTGAGCACCTTTCACGTGCTTAGTGGCTGTTTGTGTGTCGTCTTCAGAAAAATGTCTATTCAAATCCTTGCCATGTTATTTCTCTTTCTTGCCTAATTGCACTGAGAGAGAACCTCCAATAAAACGCTGAATAGAAAGAAGTAGCTCGATTCTGTCTTTTTAAGAGGAAAACAGGACCTAGGTTTGTGAAAAAAAAATGGAAATTCTTGAGAAAGCACAAATATGGCTTAATCCCTTTAACCCGGGGGAAAAAGTAAAGTATCTTTTCTGTCTCAAGAGGTCAGTTCTCTAGTAGCTTTGCCCTTAAACACATTTTTATTTGAACTTTCAGCTGTTTTATCAACATCATAAACAAAGTCATTTTAAATTCACTGGAACAGACGTTGACTGGTAATCTAATGCTATTTCTATTTCTGGTCCCGTCACTGGCCACCTACAAGATCCCACCTTCCTCGTGAAAAGTGAACTGGATGAGTGGTTCACTTCAAAACTCAGCAAGCAGTTTTCGAAATTTTTTCCCCATAGAAGCTTTTCTTCAAACAAATATTAACTGCAGTTGCCTGAGCAACTGAGGTCACTCATAGCAACACTCTAAAGCTGAGAGAAAATATGGGCTTTTCAAAATTAAAAAAACTAACGAACATTACCCCAAATTATATACATATATATACACACATATACACATGTATATATATTAAAAATGTGGTTTAAGTATGTTGAACTTAATTAATTCTCACCATTCTTCTAAAATAGAAAGGATTCACAATGATTCTACTTCAGACTATTTATATGGCCTCATTTCATCCAGTTTCTTTCCAAACATCACAACGTTCCGGCCACAACCTATGTGCTATTTCCCACCCAGGTCGCGTGCTTCTGCGCCTCCTCGTCTCTGTAACAGCTTTGTCTCCTCCCTGGAATGTCCTTCCAGGACTTTTCTATTAAGATCTTAGTCAAGAGCCACTTCTGGGAGGGCGCCTTTGCCGGCCTCAGTCTGACATCATTCGTTTCTCTCAGTTCGGGCGGTCGCTCTGCCTTAAGTCATGGCTCGCTTATGTTTACCTCTGCTACTTGAGCTGAAGGCCCACGTTTGACTCTTTACTTATCTACCATGACAGCGTATCCTACCAGGAACCAAAGATTTATCAAATATTTTGCCTGATATTATCAAAGTAACAGTAAACGATATCTTTAAAATTTTTATTGAAAAGTTCAAATTTTCTTATCTTCCAAGTCTGCTACTTTGAACATGACCTTGTTTAAAGCTTTCCAGGAGAATAATAAATTCTTGTATTATTTTTCTGAAGGATTCCATTAACTCACTTGTACAGTTCAATTAAATCTCTGACCTAATGCTAAGTGTCAAAAATTCTCAGCCCTTGTTGAAGAAACGCAAAGCTACTCTTGAAATCCTTTCAGTTATGGCTGGAATTTGAGAATGACCAGTAATGAGATTGAAGAGGATTCTGAAAATAATTTCGTTACATCAACGTGAGAATTCTCACTTTACCTTCACTTAAAACTCAGACCAAACACTATTAACGGTTCCAGCTAAAGACAGAGCTCTATTTCTAGGCCTTCCCTTCAGCTGACCTAGTCAGAAGGAACAGCTTACAGCTCTCAAGGCTCCTGAGATCAGTTTGATCAGGACGTTCCTGATGTAATAACAACTTTGTTTCACTGGTCTAATTCCCGGAAAGAGCCAGTGCTCGCCACTTACCCAACCCAGGTTTGGCCCCGGCTGTGCTCTCTACAACCTCCTTGAATCTCTTAATGCCTCATGGAAGGTCCCTGCACCCCATGCCTCCCAGGCCTTGGAAAGATAACTCCCCAAATCAGTTTCTACTAAGAGGTCTCTGAGAGTCTGGAGGAGTTTCGGGGTTTCTCTAGAACATGTAAAGAAAAAATACTCGACTGTCCTGCCTCAGTACCACGTTTTCCATCTGACCCTTCACCCTCTCAGGGCAACGTCAGGGTAACTGTCTTCGTCTTCAAACACATGCACAGACCAAAGAGCTCCATAACCCAAATGCTGCACGTGCTGTCTCGGGACACCTAGTTAATCTGCTTTCTAGTTACAACACTGAGTAATGAGGTAGGAAACATGCTGGTAAAGTTTTCCAGTTAATACCACTGGAATGGCAATACTCATTTTCTCAGTTGATTCATTCCTCCTCTCAAACCACTCACTGCAACTGGTCTCCCTTTTTAAAAATACAACTATTTAAGTTAAAATAATGTTTGCTCGTTTAATTTGTTGCCCTCCCCCAAAAATCTTGGGGTGATGAAAATTCAGGCTTGAAGCATCACTGATCTTAAAAAACAAACAAAAAAACAGTGCATCACATCAGGCGCTCCAGGTTTTGGAGCTGCCGCCCAGGAGACACCTTAGATCGTGTGGCTCTGTGGCCAGCGGGGCATGTATCCCTGGGCCCCCACAGGACCGCAGGTGTTCCTACTGATGAACAGCAGGCAACTGGGCTGCAGAGGGAAGTCAAGATGGCTGCATGGAAGGGACTGGACCCATATGACATGCTCGTCCCAAAGGCAGCTTCAGGTGCCAAGGAGGACCCTAATTTAGCCCCCTCCGTCACCAGCAAGCGGATAGTGGGCTGCATCTGTGAAGAAGACAACAGTAAATGACCATCATCTGGTTCTGGCTGCACAGAGGTGAAACCCAGTGATGCTCTAACTGTGGAGCCCATGACAACGAGGAAAGGACATTCTCTTCAATATGGTGCCAGGAAAACTGGACAGTCACATGCAAAAGAATAAAACTACACCCCTATCTTACACCATGCACAAATCATCAACTCAAAATGGGTTAAAATTTGAACAAAAAACCTGAAACCATAAAACTCCTAGGAGGAAACATTGGTGGTAAGCTACTTAGCATGTCTCGGCAAGGAGTTTTTGGACTTAACACCAAAAGCAAAGGCAACAAAAAATAAACAAGTGGGACTATATCAAACTAAAAACGTTCTGTACAGCAAAGGAAACAGTAAGTTGAAAAGGCAGCCTACCAAATGGTAGGAAATATTTACAAATCATGTATCTGAAAAGGGATTAATATCCAAAATAAAGAACTCATAACTCCATAGCCAAAAAACCCCAAAAATACAATTTAAAAATAGGCAGAACCCTTACTCACTGCTGGTGGGAGTGGAAAACGGTACAGCCACTACAAAAACAGCACGGCAGATCCTCAAAAAACAGAATTCTGCATGATCCAACAATTCTACCTCTAGGTAGATACCCAAAAGAACTGAAATCTGGATCCGAGGTGATATTCGTACACCCACGTTCACAGCAGCATTATCCACCATTGCTCAAACGTGGAAGCCACCACGACAGATGACGTGGATAAGCACTATCGACAGACAAATGTGTAAGCAAAATGTGGTATGTATGTATATGCACGATGGAACCTTATTCTGCCTTCAAATGGAAGGAAACTGCAATGTACACAACACGAATGAACACCGAGGACGTTACAGTAAGTAAAATAAGCCAATCACATAAAAGACAAATACTGTGATTTCACGTATGAGGTACTTAGTCAAAATCATAAATATACAAAGAACAAGGTTGGTTGCCAGACGCTGGGGGGGGGGGGGGGGGGGGAGTGAGGAGTTATTGTTTAACCGGAGTAGAGTTTCAACTTTACAAGAAAAGAGTTACGGGGGTGGACTGTGGTGATGCTGCAGACGTCGATGTATTTAATACCTCTGAACTGTACACTTAAACGTGGCTAAAACGGTAAAGCTTACGTACATTTTACTGCAAGAAAAAAAAAGAGGCGAAATATATTTATGTATTTGTTTATACAGGTATAAAATAGCCCTGGGACAATACCTAAGAAATATAAAACATTTGGCTCCTACAGGAACGCGGTTGGCTGGAGAATCAAGAACACATCACACTATACCCCTTTTTTGCTTGAGCCACGTAACTGCTTACTTCCTCAAGAACTAAGTGTACAAGAAACATTGGCAGCAATTAGGAAAAAAATAACAACTGCTAATGTAACTATCACTAGATGTAACAGTTGTTCGGGGGACTCTTTCTTTTTAGAAACTCTTGGCATGTTCTTCCTAAAAAAAGCACCTAAATCTGGCAAAAACAGGAAAAAAAAATAGTTGAGTCACAATTTAAAGAACTGTTTTACTGAACAGTACATTCAACCACCAACTATTGGTAACTTCTTCCTCTTTTGATCATAACTTTTATTATCCTTTCTTGCAATGCCCAAACACAACTAAACCTTAAGGCTAACAAAGTTAAATATGGATTATAATGGAATGACTACTTCCTGAACCTACAGAACATTCCATTTCCTTATCTTTACTCTGTAGCACAAACCACGTGACCTATAACGTTTACCCATCATATAAAGCACAAAAGTTTATCAAACTAAGCTGGTAACAGAGAAAACTGGAGGGGGGAAAAACACTCACATTTTAACTGTTTGCCCTCAATCTCAAACAGAAAAACTAAAGACTGGACAAGTTTCAGTTTAAACTAATCATGTGTATATATCTGAGATCAAGCTAATCAGCCTACGCCTGTTTTTCCACGTAATCTTCCTTTTTAATTGATTGTTTTTTCTTGGAAGCACCTGGATGTTACGAGTTTGGTAAACCCACATGTCCTCTCTAGGTAACGTACCTAATGGAAAAAATAGCAGTAAATGTGTACGCAGGTAATATATACAAGCTAAATAAACCTGGAAATTTCTTTTAAAAACTGGACACATCAAAAGATCCCATGATTAAATAATTCCATTTTGGGAAAAAGGAAAACTCCGTATCCATCTGCCTCCGCTTTCTCGTTACAAGGAAATCCTGAAACGAAAGCTCTGAATCATTAGACCTCAAGGGATGTTTCCTCCTGAGCACACCCCGCAGGAAACGTCTCCCCCTTGCCCCCAGCTTCTCCAGAAACGAGCGCACAGCCAACGGCGGCCCCCACCCGCTCCGGAACAGACACCTCCCTCCTCCCGGCAAGCCCGAGCCGTCGGAGGGCGCCCCCCAGGAAGGCGGTGAGCGGCGCCCGGGGACGCGGCCTTCGCCGTCTCCGGGGGCCGCACCCGAGGGGAACACAAAGGGTCGCGACGGACGCGACCGGAGGGGCGGCCGGGCGCCAGGCTCGGTCCCCTACGTGCCCCGCCCCCCGCCGCCGCCGCCCCCCGGGCGTCGGGACCCCGAAAGGCGGAGGACGCCGCGCGCAACCTTCGGCCCCCGGCCCGGTGGGCGCCGGGAGGGGCGCGGAGCCCACCGAGGAGACGGTGCCGCCGCTGCGGCCCAGACGCCCTCCGCGGCGCCGAGCGGGGCCCCCCCGCCTCGCCCCTGTCCCCGCGCCCGGGACGCCCCTGCGCGTCCCTCTCTGCCCCCCACGGCTGCTCACCTAGGCCGTAGGGACCCGCTCGCCGCCGCCGCCGCCGCTCACTGGCTCGGACTTCCGAGACCGGAGGCGAGGAGGGCGGCGCTCCCGAGGCCCGCCCGCCAGGCGCGTCAGCGGCCGCCCCCGCCTTCCGCCCGCGCAGGCGCCCGGCGCCCGGTCAGGTGACCTGGTTCCCATGGTAACGGGGCGGGGGCGGGGTGTGGGCGTGACGTGGGGCGGCTCCGCTGCTCCCACTACTCCCGCTGCTCCCGCTGCTCGCGCTGCTCCCGGAGTGGGGGCTGTAGAGCCGCCCACCTGCTTCAAATCTCCCGACAGTTCGTGCCCAGCGGCCGGGTACCACCCAATCACAGCTGTGCATCCGTCCTCAGGATCACTTGGTTCCCATCACCTCCAACACGAAGAGAGTCCTGAGAACCTGTCCGTAAGAGATTTTCCGGCCACCATGTGATCCTGCTCACCGTGACCCCCTGGCTTAACCTCTCCACCCACAGGCTCAGAAACATCCCTCCCACTAACCCTTCTCATCTCCTGCCCTCTTTGTGTTACAACTTTTTTCTTAAGCTTTTATTACTTTGTTCCTCTGAGCTAAGGTTCGCTGATTGTTAAAGGTTATGTGCGGCAGTGCGCAAAAGTAATAGCTGTATCCAACACAACAGCTGAGAAACCGTGTTTTTTAAGGGCTACGGTTCCAGGCGCCGTCCGAAGAACCTGACGTATATAGTAGTCTTATTTGGTCCTTGCATCAGTCTGTAAGATGGATACATCTTTAGCATGCAAAGACACTGCGGCATAGTTTACCTAAATTTTCCATAGTTACCATGGAGTAACATAGAGTATCTGACAAAATAGCAGTTAACTTGGAAACACTTTATTTCTAGCTAAAGTATTTAGTGCCACAATAATTTAACCCGTGGTAAAACTAATAAAAACTGTAAGCAATTATAGCAAGGTGGCAGGTGTCAAGGTTAACTACAAGAGCCAAGTGCTTTCCCATGTAACAGCAATGAACAATTGGAATTTGAAATTAAAGACACAGTATTACTCATTAGCACAAAAAAAAGAAACACAGTAATTAGGTTTAACTAACAAAATATGTACAAAATCTATATGAGGAAAACTATAAAGACATCAAAGAAGATAAATATAAATAGAAAGATAGTCCATGTTCTTGGCTAGGAAGATTCAAGATTGTCAAGATGTCAGTTCTTCCCAATTTGATAGATTTGATACAATCTCAATCAAAATCCCAGCAAAGTTATTTTTCTGGATATTAACGAACTGATTTGAAAGTTTTATGCAAAGACAAAAGTCCCAGAAGAGCCAGCACAAAATGGAAGAAGAGGAAAAGAATCATGGGTCTGACTGTGCCCAACATCAAAACTTACTATAAAGCTACAGTAGTCAAGACAGTGTGGTATTGGCAAAAAGACTAGAACAATAGACCAATTGAACAGAATATAGAGCCCAGAAATAGACTCACACAAGTACACTCAATGGGTCTTTGACAAAGGAGCAAAGGCATTCAATAGACAAAGAGTAGTCTTTTCAACAGATGGTGCTGGGATGACTGGACTTCCACATGCAAAAAAAATTAAAATTTAAAAATTAAAAAAAGAATGTAGACAAAAGACCTTACACTTTTCACAAAAATTAATTTGAAATAGATCATAGACCTAAATTTAAAACTCAAAACATGAGACTTCTAAAAGATAACACAGGAGAAAATTTATGTGACCTTTGGTTTGGTCATAAATGTTTAGATACAACACCAAAAGCACAATCCATGAAAGAAAAAAATTGACAAGTTAAATTTCATTAAAATTTTAAATTTCTTCTTTGTGAAATACACTGTTAGAGGGAGAAAAGACAAGCCACAGACTGGGAGAAAATATTTGCAAAATACACATCTGATAAAAGACTTGCATCCAAAATACTCAAAGAATGCCTACACCTCAACGATAAGAAAAGAAGCCAGTTTAAAACTGGGCAAAAGATCTGAACAAACACCTCACCAAGGAAGACATGCAAATGAGCATAGGAAGGAGGCTCAACAGCATGGCATTAGGGAATTGCAAAGTAAAATGAGATATACCAGTGTTCCACACCGTTTAGAATGGCTCAAATCTGAAACACTGACAATGCCAAAAAGCTGTGAGCGTGTGGAGCAACAGAAACTCTCATTCACTGCCGATGGCAATGCAAAACGGCACAACCACTTTGGAAGGCAATTTGAAAGTTCTTACAAAGCGCAGTGTAGTCTTGCTCTATGAATCAATTATCATGCTCGTGGATATTTGCTCAAATGATTTTAAAATTTATGTCCACACAAAACCCTGCACATGAATATTCATAGCAGCTTTATTCATAATTGCCCCAAACTAGAAGCAAGAAAGATATCCTTCATATCCTTCAACAGGTAAATGGCTAAATAAGCCATGTTATATCCATAGATGGAATATTATTCAGCAATAAAAAGGAATGAACTATCAAGCCATGCCAACATGGAGGGACCTTAAATGCATATTACTATGTGAAAGAAGCTAGTCTGAAAAGGCTACATCCTATATGTTTCCAACTATAAGATGTTCTGGAAAAAAAGAAATATTACAAAGGTAGTAAAAAGGTCAGTGGTTGCCCTGGGTATCTCTTCATCTGTCTGTTTATTTGTATACATTATAATAAAACTGTAATCCAAAGTACAGTGCTTCCAGTGAGTTCTGTAAGTCACTCTAGCTAAGTATCAAACTTGAAGGGGCATTATGGGAATCACCAAATTTGTAGCCAGGCTGGACAGAAGTGCAGACACCATGAGGATGACATTTTTGGCTCCCAAGTGAAGTGGGTACAGTCTTGTTAGAGATTTTGTCCTTTGACTTGTAGGATCTGACACAAACTCTGGGTAGCCAGGGCCAGAATGAATGAAATTGTAGGACACCCAACTAGTGTCAAAGAATTGTTGGTGGAATGGAACACATTGTTCAAAGCCAAGAATGAACTCTAATGTGAAATAATGTACCAACGTTTGTTCATCGACTGTAACAAATGAACAACAGTAATACAAGATGTTAATGAAAGAGTAAACTGTCTGGGGAGATGAAGTGCCTGAGAACTCTGTACTATTCACTCATTTTTTTCTGTAAACCTAAAACTGTTCTGAAAAATAAAATTTATTAATTTAAAATATAATAATTACACAAAAAATTAGAGTCATGATGTGTGTTTAGAAAAAGCTCAAGGGACTAGGGAAAGGTATTTTAAGGGAACAAAAATTAGCCTAAGATTTCAAGGAAGGCATCTTTGAAGATGCAACTTCTAAGCTGAAGAGTGATAGCCAAGGGACAGATGGAGGAGAAGTGTTTCAGACAAAGGGAACAGCAATCGAAAAAGCATTGCAGTTGAAGTGAAACTTGATGCACTTCAGGAGCTGAAAGGCCATTGTGGCCAGCACACAACAGTAAGAGGAGGATGGCTTGACAGGAAGCTGGAGAAGCAGGCGGGGCTGTTCAGAAGCTCCTGAAGAGAGTTACATGATTTGATTTCCATTTAAAAGGACTACTTTGGTTACTGCTTAGAGGACAGAATGGGTGAGTGGGTAAGTCTGGGATGTGCTGAGTCACACTAGGAGACTATTACAGTAGTCCTGATGTGTCAGTTACAGTGGAGATGGAGAAAATCAGAGAAATATACATATATACACATATGTGTATATATATATTAGAATGAAGAATCAGAAGAACTTAGTTGTTGGTGGGATAAGCCAATAGGTGGATGCCAGCACGTTTGCTGAGGTGGAGCACAGTAAGATGAGCAAGTGCGGGAGGTGAGATGATTAGAGGATGGCTTTCGCATTTACTAAATTTGAAGTGATATGTGAGTTACTAGTGGTGGTAGACTGAATAATGGACTCCCAAAGATGCCCATAGCCTAATCCTCCAAAGCTGTAAATATGTTACCTTACATGGTAGAAGGGACTTTGCAGATGTGACTGGGTTAAGCATTTTGAGACAGGGAGACTCTTCTGTATTATCCAGTTGGGTCCGCTGTAATCACAAGCATCCTTATGAGGTGCTGGGGGGGTGGAAGGGGTTGGATCAAAGTTGGCAGTAGAAGATGTAAACGAGTCGTTGCAGTTGTAAAAGGGGAACAGGATGATACTTTTAAGGATTATTCAAAATGTTTTGTTTTTAGAATGAGATCTCTGAAATTTATAAGCATTATGACAAAAATATAAAAAATTCCTAGAAGGCTTAGAACTAATACTTCAAAAAGGGGAACTAATACTTCAAAAAGAGAGTAAATAGAAGAGAAATAATAAGATCAAGTGTTGATCCAGGAAGTCCAGCATCCAAATACTAGAGGAGGAAATTGTCACACAACAAATGCAAGAACTGTCCCAGAACTGGGGAACAAATGTCTCCAGGTTAACAGGACCCACCGAATACCCAGAACAATTCATCTTCAGAAGGACTCACGTTACTGCACATCTTTGTGAAATTTTAACATCAGAGAAGAGAGAAGATCCTAGAAGTTCCCAGGTAGAAGAAACAGGTCATATACCCATGACTGAGAATCAGAGTGGATTGGAATTCTCAACAGAACTACCTGAAGCTAGAAAACAATGGAGAGATGCCTTCAAAATTATGAGGGAAAGTGACATCTAACCTAGAAATCTATTCTGGGCCAAACCGTATTGCTCAAGTGTGAAGACACTTTTATATCAACAAGGAATCAATGAGTTTCTCTCTCACTCTCCATTTATTAGGAAGTAAATTATAAAGTAAATGTGCATTTGCTGCACCAAATAAGAATACCACAAGAAAAAGGAAGAGATGAGAAGTTCCCCACAAAGCCTCAACAATTTTAAGAAGATAGAAATTATCTCAAGCATCTTTACTGACCACAAGGCCATGAAACTAGAAATCAACTACAAAGAAACAAAGGAGAAAAAAAGGAAAGCATGGAGATTAAGCAACATGCTATTGAAAAACCAGTGGGTTGATGTTGAAATCACAGTTGAGAAGTTTCCCACAGCGCAGAGACTTCGGCACAGGAGAGAGGTGACTGGGCTGACAGCTCTGCAGTCCTACGTGAAGTTGGGTGATAGAAGGCTTAGAAAGAATGTCTCCACGAGAAGTAAATGCATTTGAACATAGTGAGAGATTCTTGCTTCTGGGTGTGGGGAGATGAATTAATGAAATTCGAGTACAAAGCAGCCAAAAAAAAAGTGAGGAAAATTGACCATGAAAAGAAATGTAATCGTATCACTTTACACAACTCATCTCTGAATAATATTTATGTAGATATAGTAATATCAAAATACTGTGGGCTTAGGGCCAACCATGGTCACAGGGTAGCTATAATGCTAGTGTAGTTACTGTCCAGGACGTGGTACTTTCTGTAGGACTTTCAGTGGTGTAACACAAAAACAGATCCACAAATATGGATAGACACTAACAATTACCATGGTAGGGTATGACTAACCAAAGATATTACTGCACATTAAAATCTCTTTAATACGCCCTGCTGTGACCAAGATACAGCACTCTTACTTAAAAGGAGGCCCCTTGGGTCTCCTTCTGGCTTATAATGTTGCTCATGGGAAGAAATAAAGATGACGGTAGCCACCATATATTTTTATTCAATTTCCAGAATGGAGAAGTTTGTCTTTTTAAGGTTCCTGAAACACCCATGAATAGTCTGATCATAATTAGTGCTGCTGTTGTTTGAAAAGATTGAACTTCACCATCAAGCCAAAAAAAAAAAAAATCCAACCCTTGCAGGTCACATGCTCTGTGGAATTATGTAACTTCCTCTTCCCTGTTAAGACCTCAGCCACATGACAAACCAGACTGGCCCTCAATGCCTTATGATGCCTTTATTCTGGAACACATTCCCTCCCTCAGGGTTTTACATCAACAAGGTTCTGAACAATGCTTTGTTGAGCAATGTAACCACCTCTCAAAGCGCTCCTCAGCTGACTTTCCTGGAACAAATTCGTTTATGTACCTTCTAGAGAATCTCACTTAAAAAAGAATGTGTTCCTGAAAAAAAATGATATTTGATCAATCATTTTTTTAAATGCACAAGGAGTGCTCCCTATTAAAAAAAAAACACTGAAACAAATTATTTTGTAAAGCCTGGACATTCGTGAAAGGTAAACAGTTATTCCTTAGTAAATATTACTTTTTAAGTTTGGATTTAGTGTAGCTGGTTATTTGATAATAGAACATCCCTATGTACATGTAAATATGATGTAAATGTATTTATGTAAATAGTCTCTGGTGCTAAATTACCATTTCCCCGGGCATCTACAATTGTTACAAAGCTGCTTTTAACGATCCTTCACCCGAGATAATTTTGCCATAGTGAAGTGGTCAGCTGTGCTAAATATTCCATCACAGTCACGAGCTGTGTCTTTGACATTTGATAAAAATACGGTTGGTTGATATACCAATAAGTTAAATACAACTGGCAAAGAAAAGTTAAATTAACTTATAGTATGACATTTGGCTCCCCTTTCAAAAGTGTGTGTTGAATTCTGCTTTCCTAAAAAATTAAAATTTCCCATATTCAGAAATTCCTTCCCTCCACACAATAGAACTGTTTTGTGCGGTTGCTGAAAAATGTTTAAGCAAAGGCAAGATAACATGTGACTTCTAAAAAAAAATGGAGTTTCAATTGTCAGCTGTGTCATTTGTTTTGTTTCAAGATTCTATTTTCTACCTTCTTGCCCTGGCCATGATGAATAATAATTTCAAGGACAGAAATTTAAATATATCTTATCCCCTTTGGCTACAGGATCCCCGAAAGAAAAAATATAAAAAGGTGATCAATAATATATAAGAATTGATTACAGTAGATTTGAAATAGCCATGTTGGTAAAAGGATGCAGCTGTTTGTACATCTGTGTTCAAAACAATTATGATAGGAACACTCACTGCAATATTTTGTGGCCACTTATATTCAGTTTAATTTTTAATAATATCGGGAATACTTAGGAGCATCTGGGCTCTGTTAAGAACATAAAATCACTGGAATCTCTGAGTACATCCAGATTCTGCAGGAGATGTGCCACGCTGACATTTGGGTTGTCCCGAGGTTCCATCTTTTACTGGCTGTGTTTCTCTACCACACAGAAGAGTACTTTTTCAGTATGTTAAAAACTCTATTTGCTCTTAACTGTGGAATTCTACTTGGGATTCCTCCCTAAGTTGTGAATACACACACCCTTGGCAAGGACGCCAAAGGCTGTGTTCCAAGTTCCACATGGCCAGAAGGGTTCCAGATGTTCAGCATCAACCATGCTAGTTGTGCTTGCACAGACAGGAAAATGCAAAACTTCTGAGCTGTGTTCATATGGAAAATGGAATACATTCTTTATTCACTTAGTTTCTTGGTGGGTGGATAACAGAGCAACTGCATCAGTTGACCTTGGGAGCTGACCCTCATCCTTCGGCGCTCGATCTAGTCCTTCCCGTCATAACTGTTCATGTAATCGGACGTGGTCTTTGCTTTGCTTTCTTCCCCGTGGTTTCTTCTGTGTTAACCATTACGTCATCTTACAGAAACTTCCTGAGGGCTGGGGCTGTGTTTTCAACGGTCTTTCATGCCTGGCACCATGCCTGAGGAACAGAAAAGTTGTTTAGAATTCTAGAGTTACCGTATTTTCCTGTTTCTAGAAGCCACATGATTTCCCACATTTTAGCAACTCAGAACTTAAGATTTCTGTAATAATCAATGTCAATAGACTATTTCAGCTGCTGGAAGAGAAGTTGAGAGAGTTTTCCTTTGCTCAGTGTTCCCTTTCGCTCAATAGGGAAATTTAACATTCCAGCTGTTAGATTTACTTGTTTGGATTCCTTGTTGTCGTGGAAAATGCCTTCAAAAATATTACACAATGAATTAACACAGAACCACTAGGTAAGAGGCAGATTGCTATCCAATTAAAGGCAAAACACAAGGCCAGAAAGAGATGGGATTCCTGTATCTCATCCTGCACGTGTTTCAGGAGGTCTCGTTCCCTGTCTGAGGACTGGCGTCTTCTCCAGAGACTGACCCTGCGATGGCCCACTTTCTGCAAGGGAGACATTGCACGACCGCCAGCCTGACATCTGCACAGAGGTGTATGAAGCAAGCAGGGGAATCTCTGAGGTGTAAGGTCTGGGCTGCACACAGGACGTTGGGAGAAAGAGGTGAACTGTTGTTACCCGAAACCAAAGGTCTGCGTACCGTCCTCAGCAAGGAACCGTCAGGATTTGACGCCTGCGGGATGCATGCAGAGATGGGGCTTCCTGGCCAGGATCTGGGGAGGTGGCGCAGCCCTCCGAGCTCTGCCACCGGCACAAAAGCGGGAAGAGTTCCACGTGCTTAGAACAAATAGATGTCCTACGCAAAGTACCGCGTTGTTACCGGAATCTTGAAAGCTAGCAGGAAGACATCCCTCTTTTCATTCGCAAATCCCAAGAGCCAACGGGGGATGTGTGCTCCGCTCCCACAGTAGGGGATGCAAGTACTGTCCAGCTCTTGTTTCTCACATCAAGTGAGAACACGCTCTGCGTGACTTTACTGCTAATTCTTCCCGGTTTCCCCAGTAGAGCCGCAAAATAGTCTAGACGTCACCTTTCCGTTTGCTCAAGTGCATCCTCCCAGGTCCATTTCCCCTGGGACCTCCCTTCCTGAGCCCCACTGGAGGACTTCAGACTTTTTTTTTTTCGTGAAAGTACTGGGGATTGAACCCAGGACCTTGTGTGTGCTAAGTCTGCACTCAACTACCGAGCTACACCCTCCCCACTACACATTAGACTTTAAAACAATGTCTAGATGACTGGTGTGTGGACAGAGTGAGAGAATCTACCAGAATATATACAATATTCAAGTATAAATGAATATTCCCATCCGCAAGGCAAACTATTCTTTGAGTGCTCGGTGATACTGCGCCAAGTGACAGACTCTGTAAAGAAACTGTTTTTCAACTTTGTGATTGTGTATGTGACAGGAATACCATGTGGAGACATTTCATCGCAGCCAGTCATCAGAGCCTCTGCGGACTAGAGAAACATGCCGACTTGGAGCAAGAATGCACAGAAGGCAGTAAACTCTGACCTGGCTGAAGGAATGGCTGCAGGGCCAGAGAGGGCCTGGGACTGAGGGGGAAGGGAGGGAAGGGACGGGGGTGAGGACTGTGCGGGTGGGGAGGGGACTGTGGAAACCTCTGGGCAGGGTTGCAGCTGTGCACGGCGCACAGTGGGATGTGTCAGAGCCGTCAGGTTTTTGTTACCCTTACGGGTTAAGCGATGCAATGTGACACCCGTGCCCGATCAGTTGACGTGGTGGGCCGGGTACAGACGGCCTGCGGATTGATGAAACGTGTTCAGATAAACTGGAAAGCAGTGCTTCATAATGACTCATGGCATGCTAAATATGTATGTCAGAGGGGAAGGAGGACTGAGAAAAGCAAGACAATAAGTAAGGGATGAAAACTACACCTCACCTCTAGGCTGTGTATATAAATTATAACAAAGGAGGGAAAAATGCCGGAGGTGGGCTGCTGCGTCGTCAGAGCTCGCTCTGTGTCCTGGTTGCTGATTTGCTTGCTGATGTGGGTCTTTTAGAAAATCGAGGGTGATCTTGCTCCTAGTGAAGGAATGAAGTCAGGCAGCTGAACGCGGTCACCGCCGGCTGCCTCCAGGTGCGATGACCAGGCTGTGGTCACCGCCAGTTACCTCCGGGAGCGATGACCGGGCTGCTCCACAGAGTTGCTCTGACCATGTCTCTGCTGTGCGTGCCCCTCCTGACACATGAAACGAAGAGTTTCACTGTGCATAGTTCTGAAATGTCGATGAAGTCTAAATACAAGGTGGTTGAGAAACCAGAGCAGAGAATCTTCACTTACTGAAGGATCTTAAGTCAAAAAATAAATTGGTGGGGAGGTATAGCTCAAGTGGTAGAGCACATGCTTAGCATGCCGGAGGTCCTGGGTTCAAGCCCCAGTACAGTACTCTTCTAAGAATAAATACATAAATAATAAATAAATAAACTTAGTTAACTCCCCCCACCAAGTGGGACCATCTTGAAAACTGGTTTCTCCTGATGCCTGTCCCTCGGCTTCCTGAACCTCATTGTAAGCGGATAAGGTAGGGGGTCCCAGAGAGAGAGAACCAGGCATCTCCCTCTTGACAGAAGAGCAGCTACAATCTAAGCATGGCCACAATGCCTGACCTTGAACAGGTCCAGTAATAATTATCTTAGGGGAATAAAAAAAAAAAACCTTTTGTCAGGCGAGAGATAATAAATCAGTTGTCAACTCCCAGTTCTGTTTCAGTGGTAAAGATTATAGCCTAAAACACTTTCTTGAGCTGTTTTGCAGAATTTAAACCCCCCTCAGCACCAACCACCAGATCAGCTGAGACCTAAGGGATCATGTGATGCTGACCTTTTCTGACCCTCTTGGCTTTAATCAACTAAAGCCTGGACTCCGTCGACCTTTGCCCCAATTCTATGCTGAATTCCCCTTTGCTCAAGCCCCTTCATGAATATGCATGTACCCTCAGCTTGAAGCTTCCCCAGTTTTGCTGCTGGGGAGACACTGCTTTGGGAAAGATCCCCGCGTTCTCCTTATTTGCTGCAAGGAATAAACCCTTCCTTCTCCTGCTCTTTAGCTCTCTGGATCTTTCGGCTTGACACCCACCGAGACACGAACCCAGTTTTGGGGTAACATCATAGCCTTATGAAAAAAATTAACTTGAGTACTATAAAAGAAAAACAGCATTTCCTCAATCTTTGGTCAAGAATAATTTTAAAACAGCATTAAAATGGTACTCAAGTGAAAACATTGCCTTAAAAACGGGAAGTAGAAAGCTAGAAAGAATGAAAACAAACTAGGCATGCAACTCAGGGAGACGGGCAAAGTGTATCAAATAACCCCAACGAAGAGAAGAAAGGAATCAAGAAACATAAAAGCAGAGCTTAACGAAACAGGAAACAAAACGCATAAACTTGACCAATATCATCAAAAGTTTGTAAGTTGAAAAACTCACTAAAATAGGTAAATCTGATCAAGAGGAAAGAAGTTACGTATAAACCACAGTAGAAACAAGAAAGAGATGTAAGTTCAGGCACAGAGATTTTAATGTTATTAAAAAAAGCCAGTTTGTGTATCTCTAGCAACATACCTGGAAATTTAGATTCAAATAATTACTCAGAAAAATGCAATGTACTGACTTACTGAATAAACTGTGCTTCTTAGCCGAGATGGTCATTAGCAGGGATAATGGCTTAAGATGGACAACTTTTTTCTGGACAGCTGAGGTTTGTCAGCAGATCCCACAGTTTTTCTTCTCTTAGTTGTAGGTTTATCTATTTTCAAAGCTTGACTTTTTGTGCGTGTAATTTAATTCTCTCCCCTTCATCAGAGAACGTCTGACTTAAGCTTGGAAACCTGCAATGGGAAGGGATGTCGGGGGGGGGCATTTCTTCTGTGTCCCCATGACCCCTCTCACTGGATGTTTGTCTAGTACCCGCCCCCTCGCGGGCCCCGACACCGCCCAGGCAGGGAGAGTTGTTGGCGGAGCTTAGAAGCTGGAGCAGTTGTCATCCTGCCTCGGGGCATCTCTGTTTCTGGTGCCCATCGCGGTGCTTTCTCTGCTGGTCTGCTTGGTACAGTCTTAGAGCCCTTCGTCCTCAGGGGGTCTCCTACCAGCCAGCTCCTCTTTCTGTCCCATCCTCAGCTCCTGCCTTCTGGGGTTTCCTCCCACACGCATCCTTCCTCCTGGCACCATGTTCCCTCCTCTCCTCAAGGCCAACCCTTTGGGCATGTCCTTTGAAAGATGACTCAGCTAAAGACTTTCTCTGCACTAATGAATTTGTCTACAAAACAGAAACAGGCTGGCAGACACAGTAAACAGTCTTACGATTGTGGGGTACAGGGAAAGGAGGTGGGAAGGGATCAGTTTGGGAGTTTGAGATTTGCAAATGTTAACCACTATATATAAAAATAGATTAAAAAAACAAATTTCTCTATAGAACAGGGAACCATATTCAATATCTTGTCATAACCTTTAATGAAAAAGAATATGAAAATGAATAAATATATGCATGTATATGCATGACTGGGACGTTGTGCTGCTCACCAGAAACTGACATATTGTAACTGACTGTACTTCAATTAAAAAAAAAAAAAAAGAAAGACGTTCTCTGCCCAATTCCGGGGGCGTAGGCTGCTTCCTATGAAGCTCTCTCTTCTTTGTCACCCAGAGGCTCCAGCAAGTCTCAGCTGAGTCACTCAAATGCCAGGGAGCACGTGACAGGCTCCCGGAGTGGGTCTTTGAAAACCCCTCATCTGGTTTGCGGTGAGGGGAGAAAGCTCTCATCCCGTTGTCACGTGGGGAGCACCCAGCACGCGGACAGCGGTCATCAGAGAGCTCCCACTGCTGAATGAATCTCCCATCTCCTGAAGACTTCCTCACTTCCGCTAAAAATGCCTGTGACATAAAATTCATACTTTACGGCAAGACAAGGAAAACTGAAGCAGGAGGAATTTCCTCTGCCCTTTGGCCCCCTCTCTCTGCTCTACTGTGCGCTGTGTGTATCTGCATTTAAGCACCGGCCAGACCAGACCCCCCCTCCCCCATCGGCAGAAATACCTGCTCAGCCACAAAGAGCAACAATCTCCCGGCACCAACAAGACAACTCCTTCAAAGACAACGTTCCTCCTTGGTCTTGTAAGGGGCCCACTGAAGACTTCAACCTGGATTGTTCAAACCACCAATAATACGTCACTGAATGGACAGCCCCCTGTCTCAAAAAACCTACACAGTTATGTTTCAACTTTTAACACGCAGAACAATTCTTGGAGCTTTCTGAGATGCCGTCCCTGGGTTATAATCCTCAATTTGGCTCGACTGAAATTTTCCATTTGTTAGATCCACTGATTAATTTTTCAACACTCCTAAAATACTAAATAAAATAAGTGTTTAAAAAAATGTCCAACGAAGCAATTTTTTCCTTGGCAACCTGTCAGCCGAGGGAGGCTGACGTGGGGTTCTACGAGGTGAGCTGCCCAAACGAAAAAATGCACGAGGAGTTGCCATACCACCCGACAGACTTCAGCTGGAGACACCACAGGGTTAACAACACTTTATTGCCACAGGGAGGTGCACGCCTATGATGCACCTGTCCTGCTTTTATCTGTTTTCTGCCAGCACATGCACAACCTGAGTTTCCTTGTTCATTAGGCTTACAGAGTATCTCTAGCACATGCGTACTTCTATTTCCTTTGTTCTAAATCTTATATAATTGATGCATGCGTGGAGCAATTACTTACTGCATACTATAAACATGCTCTGATCGTGGCCTTGGGTCCCAGGGCCTTAACTCATCTCAAGACCAGCTCACACAACCCTTCCTCTTAGGATGCAGCCTTGTGAGTGTCCAGATTTTTTGTGCCTCGGTAGCATGCTCCACCCTGAGCAAGTCAGAGAGACTCTGGTCTTCCCTAACCATTCTGATTTTCCATTTTTATTTTACTTTGCCCCCCAGGTATTCCCTTTCCTCTCACTCTTTCAACAAACATTCTGTGCCCGTGATGTGGCAATATTCTTCCAGGGGTTTGGAATATAGCAGCAATTAAAACAAGCAAAAACCATGGACCTACATTGTAAAACTTCTAGAAGAAGTACAGAGGATCTACATGCACATTTATAGATACTGATTCATCTCTATGACCTTGGGATATGCAAATAGCACATTTTTAAAAGCCTTGAAAAGTTGATCACATTGAAATGAAAGTCTTTGTAGATCCAAATACACACGTCTACAAAGAGAAAGGATGTCACGTGTTAGGACGCCTGCAATTCACATGACACACAGTGGATCAGCATGCGAAATAAGCCATGAACTTCTAAAATTCACAGCGGGGGAGGCTATAGCTCAGGGGTAGAGCACGTGCTTAGTGTGCGCAAGGTCCTGGGGTCAATCCCAGCACCTCCATTAAAAAAATAATAAATAAACCCAATCACCTCCCTCCTAACAACAACGAGGAGAATCAGAACAGCAGCAACAAAACACTTGGTACTAAAAAAATTCAGTAAGAAAAAGGCAAACGACCCGACGGGAAACGGGACGAAGAACATGAGTAGACAGTTCACTGAGGAGGAATTGCGAATGACCAACAATGAGGAGAGGAGGGCAAGTGTCATTAAAAGACAGTAAAATGCACACTTGCACTGAAATAAGACCGTATTTGACATTCATGAGATTTAAAAATCATCCAGTTGGACGGTAAGAAGCGCTGGCGAGGCTGCAGGGCACCGGGAGCGTCCGCGCCCCCCGCGCCGCTGGAGAGGACACGGCTGTTCCGCTAAAACCAAAGCTGCAGCCGCACAGCTCAGCAGGGGCGCTCCCGGCCGCACGCGCTCCGCCCCGGCTTCTCACGCCAAGGACCCGGCAGGCTAGTACAGGGCGAAGTTAATTCGGTGGTACAAGGCGTGTCCTTTTTTAATGGAATGAGATGGAATAGGAAGGCTAGATTAGAACTCAATAGGCAGTGAGCAGGGTAGTTATCAGTAGGTCCGGGCAGTTACTATTTTTGGAAACTTTAACTTCTATTACTTCTGTGTGTGGTGGGGGCATTTTACATGACGTACCTTGCTGTGCTCCCTAAACGAAACTCTTGTAGGGTTGCAACAGGTGGGACATACAGTAAAAAAACTATTCATTGTTTATCTGAAATTCAAATTTAATCGGGTGTCCTGTATTTTTATTTGCCAAATCTGACAACCCTAATTTGCATATGTACACAAGAAGACGATATAATAACATTGAAATAGCAAAAGAAAAAAAACCCAAAAACAACAAAGAAAGTGCAAACAGTGTAAAAGAACTTCCCCAGGAGGATGGATGTATCATTCAGTGTGCTCATTCAGCGAGACACTCAGCTGTGGTTAAAATTAACTAGAACTACATGCTGATGACTCTCACAAACAATGTTGAGTAAAGACAAGTAATTTGTAGAGAGATATATACAATGTGAAGTTTTACATACACGTATTAAAAGCCTAAACACTGTTATACACTTAACAGAGAAATACACGTGTGGAAAAGTATGAAGGTGGTATAAATATAATGAAAATCAGGCTCAGGATGGCAGGGTCGGCGGCTGCGGTCTCGGGGAGAAAGGGCTTAGGGAGGGGCACGCAGGAAGCGCAGCTGCGCTGGTGAAGTTCTATTCCTTTAAGTGGGTCATGGGAACGGCAAGCATTTACCATAATGTTTTCCTAGGCTGACAATGTTGAATTAAAAATGAAAATACTATATGATCATCTTAATAGATGCTGGAAAAGTGTTTGATAAAATTAAACACCCATTTTGATTATCAAATAATTACTAATCTAGAAATGGACACTTCTATCATATACACATAAGAATAAAATAACAATACCTTTTAATATGCTTACGAACACATAAACAGGTACACTATGAAATGAAAAGTTAATTGAAGATTAAAAGGAAAGACGTAAGTAAAAGAAACTTTACGACCTCCTGCAAGGTGAGAAGAATCGTCAAGACAGCTACTAGCGTGTGAAACTGCTTTGATGCAAAAACTATAAACCAACTAGATTAAAAAAATTTTTTTTTTCTTTGGGGAGAGGTAATCGGGTTTATTTATACTTATTTATTTATTTAAACGGAAGTACCAGGGATTGAACCCAGGACCTCATGCATGCTAAGCACAGGCTCTAGCCCTGACCTATACCCTCCCTGTCAACTAGATTTTTGAAGGCATTGCATTGCCAAGGGAATCTCAAGCCTGTTCTGCAAAAATCCTGTGGTTTTTTTTTTTTTGAGTCCTTAAAGACACCTTCAGGTCACCTACCTTGTAACAAAAAAAAAAGCCATGCAACACTCAGGGTGGACTCTCTCCCTAAGCTCACACCAAACGTAGCCACAGAGACCGAGTCACAGCCAGCCACAGAAGGCTCAGGACCAGTGTTGCCCTCTGCTCAGATCCAGGCGTATCCAGACAGGCTCTCCTAGGACCTGACGCCGCTGGGCCATCAGCAGGTATCTGCAGGTCCTGCGCAGGAGGACTCACAATCGGCACAGACCTCTGTCGGCTCTGTGCCACCTGCTCTTCCCTTACCAGATGGCAGGTCCTATACTGCCGTCACTGCAGTCCCACTCAGCCAGCACATGGAGGGTGCTGGGTGGGTACAGGAAAGAGGAGGCAAATAGCTCATGTTCTAGCTGACAGGCTGCTAGACCGCCGGGACACCACAGAAACGACGGCACATCACCCAGGGAGGCTGCATTTTGAGTCAAATGAAGTTGCTGGATGAGAGTCGTGATTATTTCTCTAGGAGGGGAGGGGAGGGTGTCCTCTGTACATAAAGAAGGATGCTTTTGCAGTGGGAAAGCCTAAAAGATGCCATCTGAAATCAAGTGATCAAAGGTAAAATTTTAAAAATATTAAAAATCAAAAAAAAATTTTTAAGTTAAAATCATCAGTGACTGGAACATTGAAGCTGTGCCCCAATAGGATGCAATGACAGGAACGTAGCCTCACTTCAGTGTTGTTTCTGCCAGAGATACGTAACATAAATGTCAGAGAACCTTTCGAAAAATCCTAATCAAGGGACAATGTGTAGAACTACAGCATCTGCATCTGCAACCCCAACAAAGTCACGAGAGTCAAGGAAAGACGGAAGAGCCGTTCCAGCCTGAAGGGGGCTGAGGACGCATGCGTGACAGCCAGGCACAGCCGAGATTCAGAACTTAATCCCTTGGTTTTAAAAGACAATTTGAGACCACTGGCAACACTGGAACGTAATCTGAAAATTAACATTTATTTCCTGATTTTGAGGATTGTGCCTTGGTTGTGCTGAGAATGCTCTTGTTGTCGGTAACATACCCTTAAACAGCTGTGGGTGATGAGCAGGAGGGCAGCAACTTACTGTCAAACAGTATAGGAAAGAAAATCCATCGTACTGTGCTTCCTGGTTTTCTGTAAATTTGGGATTGTTTCAAAATTAAGTAAAATTGAACCTTTAAAAAGAGCTAAATTATTGAATAAAAGGCAAGTGGGTCAATACAGGCAAAGGTGTAGGGAGGCTTCCCCAGGCCTAGATGCTGCTGGCTCCAAGGTGTGGGCTGCGAGGCTGGGCTCTGCTTCTAGGGGCTGGGTCGACACGGTGCCTTCTAGGATTCTAGCTCCTGGTTCCACCGGTGCGGGCAAGGGTGGCTGCTTCCGGTTTCCTAGCTACAGAGGAGGTGCCATGTACATGGCTGTCCACCAGAGGGCGATATAAGCTTTACCTTTTTAAAATAGGATATTCCCTAGTACAAACGTACATTAGTGGAAAAAGTAATGAACACCCTCCAAAACAACAAAAGCGTAATTTTTGTATTCTGGTTTTTGCTATGGTTGGAGCATGTTTAATGTTTTCTCAAAATGCACACTGTTAGAAAAATCAGGCAAATGTGAGATAAAAAGTATTGCTAGGGACATTCTAGAACAATAAAAGAGTTCATCCACCCAGAAATTACAATAATTATAAAAATTTATATTCACCTAACAACGGAGTCCCAAAATACATGAAGCAAAGCTGATAGAATTTGAAAGAAATAGGCAATTCAACAATAATGGAGGCTTCAACATCCACCTTCCAATGTGATAGAAGGAGCAACTTGACAGGTGGCAAGCAGGGGACTACAAGACTTGAGCAGCCTTAGAAGCGAACCAGACTTGACGGACACCTGGATATCACGTAACAGCAGCGGAATACAAAGTCTTCAAGTACCATGTGGAGCTTTCTCCAGGGCAGATTTATGTTAGACCATAAAACAGTCTTAATAAAGACTAAAATCATGGAAAGTATGTTCTCTAATCATGATGGGGAAAAAAAAGAGTCCAGAAATAAACCCTTACCTGTATGTTAACTGGTTTTCAAAAAAAGCGCCAAGAGATTTCACTGGGAACAAACATCCTTTTCCACAAATGATGCTGGGCAACTGAATATCCACGTACAAGAGAGTGAGGCTGGACCCCACCAACCTCATACCATATACGAAAATCAACATAGCATGGATCAAATACCTCAAGACAAGAGCTCAATCTGTACAACTCCTAGGAGAAAAATAGGCGTGAAGTCTTCCAAACCTTGGATTAGACGCATCTTAGACATGACGCCCAGAGTATAAGTAATCAATTAAAAAATAGGGAAATTGGACTTCAACTAAATTAAAATACCTTTGTGTCTCTAAAGGCATTATCAAGAAAGTGAAATGGCAGCCAGTAGAACGGGCGGAAATGTTTGAAAATCATATCTGATAAGGGTATAGCACCCAGCACATTGAAATAACTCTTGCAATTGAACAACGGAAAGACAAGTAGTGAGTCAAAAAAAATGAGCAAAGGATTTCAACAGACATTCTCCAAAGAAGATTTACAAAGGGCCAATAATCCCATAAGAAGATACTCAACGTTATTAATCATTAGAGAAATGCAAATCAAAACCATGATGAGATGTTACTTCACACGCATTAGGATGGCTACAGCCATTAATCCTTTAATGGCTCCATTAAAAACATGGAGACCACAGTAGCTGTTGACAATGACATGGAGAAACTGGAACCTTCATATGCTGCTGGTGGGAATGTAAAATGCTGCAGCCACTTTGGAAAACAGTTTGTCAGAAAAAGTTAAACCAAGTGTTACCGAACCAGGTGCCTTTGCCTCTCTTCGCACAGCAAGCCAAACGCTGAGATGCTGAGGTCTGCAGCAGAGGGAAGGCTGGCTCAGGAGGCAGCCAAGCAAGGATGCCTCAAATCACCTCCCTGAAGGCGAGGGGCTTGGGATATTTATGGAATAAACCTGAGGCCTGGGGAGCGTGGGGAAGGGTGATGGGAGATAAGGAAAAGGTGGGGTGGTAGAGCATGCTTAGCATGCACAAGGTCCTGGGTTCAATCCCCAGTACCTCCTCTAGAAATAAATAAACCTAATTACCTTCTCACAACAAGATTTTTTTTTTTTTTAAAGTGAGGTCAAACTTGTCCTGCGCCGGTACAACTAAGCTGCATGCTTCTCCGTGGGACGCCTGTCCTGAGAGGTGCTCTCCGCCCTCCGCCGTCAGAAAGTCTGGGTCAGACATTTGAGCCCAGTTGGAGGGTCCACGGTCCCGCCCAGTCTTAACTGGCTTGCGCCCGAACTGGACACAGCTGACTCCAAGTTCCTGCGAACCGCCTCGGGCAGGCACCTCGTTCGGGCTCCGTGAGGCCTGGGGGATGCAGCTTCTTGGGTCTAACTGAAGAGCACCCTTGGCTTCAACGGAGCCACCGTATGACCCAGCAAATCCACTCTTTCCACTCAGGAAATTTAAAACACATGTTCGCAGAAAAACTTGACTGTTCACAGCAGCGCTGTTCATAATAAGCAAAAAGTGGGAAAGGGCCCAGCCCCCTCTTCCTCGCTGCCTCCCCCTCACCTGCCCCCCCTTCTCCTCTCTCTCCCTGAGCTCTTGCCCTCCTGCTGAGCGAGTCTGGGGGACCATGGCTCCCGCTTCTGTTCTCTGCCCAGAAGGCGCGGATCAATGTGAGGCTTAAAAGCAAAGCAGCCACCTTGCCTCTGATTCTCGTCCTCAGACCTGCCCCCACCCCGGGGGACGGGAGCGCCCCTGCGGTGCGGCCAGCAGCGCTGCCCCGGGCCGGGGCCAGGCCTTCGCAGCATGAAGTCATTTGTCAACGGATGTCCGGCTCCGAGTGCGCCCACGGGGGTCACATAAGCGCGTGTGTGAAGATCTTGGTGCGAAACACAGATGCATTGCCTGACCTTTTCTGATCACAGACAGGATGCTTCTTTGTCAGGAATCAAATGGTCGATTTGCTCTCCGGTTGGTTGGCTGTGTCTCCTTGAGGCCAGGGTCTGCCTGTCTTATGGCTTCTGTGTCTCCAGCACCTAAAAGGTGCTTTACACCTAGGAGGTGCTAGGTTAACGCGAATGAATGAACGATTTGCTGAGAAAGTTACCCATATCTCCCTGACGACCTATCAGCACCTTGCGCACACTTGATGTTCAGAACACATTTGACAAATCAACTTGATATCGGAACGTGTAGGTGGTGTGTATACTGTTCCCTAGATCCATAGGCAGGTGCCTGTTGGTTCCATTGAACTTCCTGTGGGCTTCTGGCCTGTGCAGGAAACACGCCAGGCTTCAATGCAGAGAAGTTGGGGTTGTGTCCTGGACTTACCACTTAATGACAATAAACACTTCTGAGCATAGATTGTGCCAAGCCCCTGGTGAAACATTTCACACACATCATCTTATTTCAACGTCTATGTTATGAGTCCTGCATGACCACCATCCCTCTTTTATAGATAAGAAAGCAAAGACTCGAGGAAGGCAGCCTCTTGAGCCGTGGCGCACACCTTGTGGCAGTGCCAGGATGCAAACCCTGACTGAGTCCCGGCTTCCACTCCCTTGACCACGGGCTATTTCAAGCTATGCGACGTTGCCCACAACACCTTCATGATGCCTTGCTTCCTCACCTTTAAAACAGCTAAGACACCTGCCTTGCTGAACCTAGTGGATTATTTCGTTCAAGTAGGAAAATAGATGTCGGGAGCTTTTAAAAAGTGAAAACCTCAAAACTAATGTAAAAATGACGATTCTCTTGATAAGAAATAGAACTTATCACCGCCTCGTTCTCCAGTCTGCTCAGTGGACTCATTAGATATACCAGACATTTACAACCTTGACACCGTGTGTTTAAGATTCAAAACAATATCTGAGAATCAGATATTCTGTATATGCTATAGCATAATTGATTTTTTTCTAAGAAAAAGAGTTGAAGACATGGCTCAAATGTAAATAGACATATTTCCTACGAGCTTATTATGATCCAGAGGAAACTCTAATTCAAAAAGACACCTGCACCCCAGTGTTCATAGCAGCTACTGTTTACAATAGCCAAGACATGGAAACACCCTAAATGTCCATCAACAGAGGACTGGATAAAGAAGATGTGGCATATTTATACAATGGAATACTACTCAGCCATAAAAAGAATAAAATAATGCCATCTGCAGCAACACGGATGGACCTTGAGATTGTCATACTAAGTGAAGTAAGCCAGAAAGAGAAACAAAAGTACCATATGATATCATTCATATGTGGAATCTAAAAAATGACACAGATGAACTTATTTACAAAACAGAAACAGACTCACAGACAGAGAAAACAAACTTATGGTTACCAGGGGGTGGAGGGATAAACTGGGGAGTTTGGGATTAGCAGATACTAACTACTATATATAAAACGGGTAAACAACAAGGTCCTACTGTACGGCACAGGGAACTAGATTCAACACCTTGCAGTAACCTGCAGTGAAAAAGAACATGAAAAGGAATCTGTATGTATGACTGACTCCCTATGCTGTACACCAGCAATTAACCCAACATTGTAAACCAACTTCAATAAACAAAAGAGCGTATTATGAAAGCCCCAGATTAGTCCCCTTGGTTCTCCCGCTGACTTGCCCTGAATTAGGGACCTGACGGGCAAGTGCGAGGTTTTGTACCGATCGAGGTCACCCACGTGCCACCGCCGAGTTGGTGTGACTTGTGAATTCAGGAAGAGAACTGCTTTGGCTCCGGAGTGTGACCATACTCACAGCTCATTTTATTTCGGGCGGCCACCCTGCAGGGTGAGCTCTGTGAAGCCGCTTGCAGCATTTCTTAACCAGCAGGTTACATAAGCCACGGCTTCACTTGTGCTTTCGGCTCTCTGTTCCTCTGGTTTGCATTTCCGTGTTTTGCACACATCTGTTCACGGGGATGGAGTGTTGGACTTGGTCCTATATTCTCTGAGGTCCAGAACAGTCTTTCCTCTGCACGTCAGTGTGTTCCTGCCGCTGCTCTCCAAGTAAAGAGGATACTGGCAGGCCGTGGATGGATCAGACCGCTTAGACAAGCTCGTTCCACGCCAGACCTTCTGGCGACGAAACACACTCCTTCCTGCATCAGGGCGTTGACTCTAGGTCCTGCTGCCGTGGAAACCCCACAGGCCAGAGCTCACTGCTTCCTCGTTTACCGCTGTGTTCCCAGCGCTGACGCAGTGCCTGACACACAGTAGGTGCTTAGCATGTGTGTGGGGGCGGGGGGGGAGGGGGGATGACACTTCACAGTTTGAAACATAGCAGAGAATGAAAAAAGCACCAAACAGCTTTCCAACTCAGCTAGCGTGTATTTATTTCCCAACCCTCTGATCGCTGTGCTGAACACATGGAAACGTCATAAAATCCGCACAGGAAACTCTATGCACTTGACTCATCAGAAAGCCTTGTAGGAACTTCCTTTCAGCTTATTAATAGTTTTGACAACTGTAACAGGCGTCTGAATCCCCACTCCCCAGAGCGGAGGCAGCGCATCGGGGGTGTGACATCGGTGGGAGGACATGTGACAGCAGGAAGAAGTGACATCCTCAGGAGGAAGACAAAAACCGTATGTAAATGAGGAAAATACGGATGCTCAAGCCTCTGCTTTTCCTCAGCCCGCGACAGATACGCGGGTGTGTGTGTTTCCTGGGCTTCCGTTGTACAGCAGAGAGGCTGTGAGTGTGGAGGGAGACCGGGGTGCAGAGGGGAGGGCACGGCTGTGTTTGGAAGCAGCCTGTGGTGTTCTGAGATGCCGTGGGGCGGGGGCCGAGCTCCAGGATGTTTCCCTGGACTTGAGAATGTACTTCTTCACCATCTTGAAAACCTTTTAAGTTTGACAAAATTATAGAGTCACAGGAAGTTGCAGATAGCTCCTAGTGGTGCCAGGTACCCCCCTTTTCCCATGTGTTTGTTCGTTTGCTTTCACTTGTTTGCCTGAGAGGAGACACCAAAGGGTTAACTTGTTTGGTTATCAGGTTGGCGTTTTCTCCGACGGTGACATCCTACTCTGACAGACACGTGAAGGTTCAGCTTTTCAGGAATCATGGAGAAAACAGAAGTAGTGATTCAAGAAGCCCACCAGTCTAGATACATGTAAAGTGCACAAAGCCCTAGGGAAACCCTAAATGGATGGAGAAATCTATGCACTGCCATCCAGTGATTGGTATTAATTATGATCATGAATCATCCATGAGAAAACATTCGTGGTCTGTGTTTAAGGAGGCAAAAATGCATGAAATAAAGCAATGGATTCTATAGTCAAAAGCTGGAAACGAACCAAATGTCCACCAGTAAGGAATCAGTTAATTAAATTATAGTACTAAATTCAGTCAGTGGAAAACTATATACACATGAAAAATGAAGAGCTCTAACCTATAATGAAAAAGAATATGAAAAGAAATATATATGGAATATATACATGTATATGTATGACTGAAACATTATGCTGTACACCGGAAATTGACACATTGTAAATGGACTATATATTTCAATTAAAAAAAGGAAAAAAGTAAAGCAGTTGATGTAAAAAAAAATGAAGATCTCTATGCAGATACACATCTAATACCTATATATGTATTGTCATTGGAAGTACACACAGGACAGTGCCCATTTTTTAGTGCTATAAAAAAGCAAACTCTTTGCTAGAACCCCATCTTTGCATGTGTGTTTCTGTGTGACTCACCGACTACCTCCGTGTCGTCAAGTGCAGAGGTCATTTCTTTGTCATCTTCCTTGGCCTCAAAGTAGCATGTGATGCGGATAATCTCTCATCTTTCTTCAGCTGCATCCTCCTCTTCCCGTGACACCGTGGTTTCCTGCTTTTCGCCCTGGTTCTTCCTCGCCCACCTCCTCTGCACCTGCTCTCTGATGCTCCTCAAGAAGCGGGCTTCTCTGAGGCTGGATGTTGGACACTTTCTTTCTTTGGGCTCTGTTGTCTCCCTAGGTGATCTTATAAGGTCTGTGGGCTTTAAATGCCACCCAAATGCCGAGGACTTGAGATTTCTATTTCCACCCCTGACTTTTCTCCCTAGCTTTGGGCTCAAGTTCAATTCTTGATCTGACAGCATGGCGGTCTGCATAGCTGAAGACAGCATTTTGATCTGTTGCCTTCCAAAGTCTCTCTCCCTACTCCCTATATCTGAATTAGCTCTTGCCAACCATTTGGTCTTACGTCTTAGCCAAGCTTCCCCTTCTTCACTCTGATCTGATCTATTCTGCCTCCTTCTTGTTCTTAGATATCCCAAGTTCATCCTTATCTCAGGACTTCTGCATTTGGTGCTCTCTCTTCCTGGAGTTTTCTCTTCCTTCTGGTTTCTACTTGGCTAATCTCTTTTTGTCATTCAGATCTTAAATGTCACCTCCTACCTCCTCGGAGAGCCCTTCCCTGGTCACCGTATCTTCAGTCTCCTTCACCCCCCAATAGCTCGCCACACCTTGTTTTCTTTTATTCATGAGTCATATATTATTATCTGCCTCTCTACTGAAATAGTGTCTTCATTAGAGCAGGGAATCTGTCCATCCTATTCATGCTTGTCCACAGAATACCTTCTTTGAAGAGTTCTTGGCACAAAATGGTGCTCAGTCACTAAGTGTGCATAGAAATAAAGTTTGGAAGGTTACATACCAAAGAGTTAACAGTTGTTACTTCTGAGTGGGGAACACTAGAGGAGATAAATTATGAACTGGCTTTCACTTTTAATGAAGGTATGTTTCAGTTGGTCTTAAATTATTTGAAATTGTATTCCTTTAACAACTAGAAAAGTTAATAAACATTTTCAATTAGAAAAAAATGGCTGATAAAGTTTTGATGCTTTAAAATAAACTGTTCATTTGGAAGATGAATTTACACCGGTTTCTTTCTTGAGGATGTTAGGTAAGTAACATGTTACTATATATAGTAAAATATCTATGATTTTGTAAAAGCTCTGAAACATGAAGCAGCAGAAACCTTTCACCCAGTTCTCTTTCCTTTGAACTTGACTGCTGTATCACTCACCAATCATTCAAACTGATTTCTTCTTTAAAAGGTAGCAAGATGAAATCATTAGCTTAATGATTTATTTTTCTTTAAATTGTTATATTTTGCTTCTCTACTTGGTATGTTCATCCTGAACAGATTTGTTTACTCTTTTGATAAACATACTACATTTGTAATATTAGCTGTCATTCCAAGGTCTGAATGTTAAGTCAACATATGTGTGAGGGACCTTCACCTGATCAATTATTGCAGGTATCTGATTGTTTTGGAATCTCTTCTGACAACTGTGGACTTAGTTCAAGGCTAGTTTTTGTTTTTTTTTTTCTAATAGAATGGTTAATTGTTTGCTTTGGTCACTTAAGTAGGGCATCTCACCGTATATAAAACGTCTAGCTGGAGTCTCTGTTGTGACATCCTTGCCTTTCTCACCATAGACTCTCCTCCTCGGAATTTTGGCATTAGTTTTGCAAAATGATGAGCATGTCTCTGATCTGGGGGATTGTTACAGCTGTGTGCTGTTGTTTATGGCTTATTCTTGGCATGAGGAGAAGGTAAGGAAAGTTTTATCTTTAAATTGCTTTTCTGTCCATTCATTGAACGTTCTTTTACCTTCATTATTATACAGTAAGTTTGGTTTTCTGTGCTAAATTTTTCTTAAATGTTCTTCCTTAATTCTTTTAAAATTAAACAATTTAAAATTTAATTTAAATTTACGGTAATGATATGTAATCGGTAGGTGAGTGGTAATGTAAAAATGTTCACACTTGCCAAATGTAACTGACAGAAATTCCATAAGCCCTCTGTGTGTTTATGTGTACGTACAGAGTCCAGGTTAGTAAGAACACAGATGGTGAGTGGGATGTGAAATTCCTCTCGTGGGGATTAAACAGATGCTCTGACTATATGCACGTTCTGTTTTCAGCTTGGTCCCCTGCGTTGTACAGACTCAGCCTGAGTTAGACAGGGGCACAGCGATTGCACTCATCATTCTACTCCTCTTTTGTTTCTTATTAATGATCATCCACCCTGGTGAACTGGGGAACAGCTAAATGTATGGGACATCCTTTTTGTTTGTATGTATCACTTATGATTGGTTCAAGAAGACAAGAAAGACAAGTAGAGTCAGATACAGAGCCATAGTTTAACTTCTGATTGGCTCAGAGTATTGGGGGTATAAATATTCTCTGCTGTGTCAGTCTGCAGACGCTAGAATTACTCACAGCATACCTCCAGCCATGTAGATTGCTATGTATTGTCCACCTTTTACAGGTATTTTTGTCCTTTTATGGTATTTTTTCAGGCCTGATAGTTTCTAGTCTTAATCAAACTACTTACCTGCAAACTATAAAAATAAAAATAATTATTTTATGCTATATTCTTCTACCAAGAGGGATGGTGGTGTACGTTGGAAAATAAACATTATATTCTTAAATAAAAACATTTAAAACAGCAGGAAAGAGCACTGAATTATAATAGATGATCCTGTCAATACTTACCTGACTCGGTTTTACTTTATAGTATGCTAATTTCTCAGACTCCCCCGACCTCCCACCCTGCTTCGGCTATTATCACAGAATAGTAGCAGGTTTCAACTAGGAAGATATTGAAAACTTCAATTCTGCAATCCTTTCTGTTATTCAGTATCCTGTATCTTTAGAGAAAACAATCAAATGAAACATTTGGAGAGACTTAGGCAAATGATGCTTAGAAAAAACATAAACACTAGAACGTGGTGTCCTCTCTACACTGAGAGGGAAAGCCTCGCTGGCCCCTTAGTCCCTTTCACCCTCGTCACTGGGAAGAGTGCGGAGCGCAGATTAGACATCCGGTAAGTGTCTGCTGAAGGCGTGCGTGGATGGATGGATGGATGGATGGGGTTAGTTATTTCCACCAGTATCTCACGTTAATATAACTCATTATTTTAGTAGGGAGCAAGGTCCCCCACCAACAACGAAAAAGTACCTATACCCTGTAGAACTTTGAACTTCAAAGTTGCTGGTGAAATATTTAAAGCCTGGTATAAATCAAGAGCAATGTGCAGCTTTCCGTAGCAACCATCTGTGTCTTACAGGCAAGTGGGTGAACCGCCTCTGGAGAATGGGTGGGTCCCGTACCTGGGCTGCGCGCTGCAGTTTGGGGCCAACCCCCTCGAGTTCCTCAGAGCCAATCAGAGGAAACACGGTCATGTGTTCACCTGCAAACTCATGGGAAACTACGTTCACTTTATCACCAACCCCTTGTCGTACCACAAGGTGTTGTGCCATGGAAAGTACTTAGACTGGAAAAAATTTCACTTCACTGCTTCTGCAAAGGTAACCAGCTTTGCATTGATAAGCCTTTGGTCTGTTTATGTTCTTCCTGTCAATCTATTTAATCATTCTGATGCACTTAAATTTGAAGTGAGACATGTTAAAGAGGGTTACCCTCACAGGGAGATTCTTACAAACGCAATAAATCAAATTAGACATACTTTTTTGGAACTAATCTTTTGAAAAAGCCAAAATAGATATAAGACTGGTACAAACTCACACATGTGAGTGATTTCTACGCAATCCCCAGGGCACACGCAGCTGCTGGAAACTTAACATTGAACAATTGTTTGATTTCGTGAAGGAATTGACATTTTGGCATCACTTAGATGAGATCTAAGAGTCTCTTGTACAGAGGAAACAGTGAATTCATATTCACTTAGTCTCTGCAAAGAAATATTAGACATGGTTTCTGCTACTAAGTAGCTTAAAGTCTGGTTAAAATACATGTACATAGAATATAAAGGAGACCTAATGATCTAGAAACATTCTTGATTAGAACCAAATTCGTGTGCAAATAAATGCAGATACAAGAGAAAAATAAGATACAGAAGACTAGAGTGGCTGTGAGGGAAGTTTCACCAAACACCTGGGACTTAAACTTGGCCTTGAAGAGCATGATTGGGCCATTTATTTGTAAAGTGCTATGAAATTGTATGTGGGAAGGCCGATTCCCCCACCCCCTTTTTTTTTGGTATCAAGGAGACAGTTATGAAAGCATCTGATCTGTGTTTCAGCCATTTATGAGTCTTGAGTCAGGCTTACTTTATTTTTTCACACGTTCGTTTACCGTCAGGCATTTGGGCACAGAAGCATTGACCCGAGTGATGGAAACACCACAGACAACATAAGTAAAACCATCATCAAAACCCTGCAGGGCGAGGCCTTGGGCTCCCTCACAGAAACCATGATGGAGAACCTCCAGCTTGTCCTGAGAGCCCGGCTGGTCCCCGAACCCAAGGCGGCGGCCTGGGCGACGGAGGGGATGTATTCCTTCTGCTACCGAGTGATGTTCGAAGCTGGGTATTTCACGCTCTTTGGCAGAGATCTTACAGGGCAGGATGCCCAAAAAGCACTTATTCTAAATACCCTCGACAACTTCAAGCAGTTTGACAAAATCTTCCCGGCCCTGGTAGCAGGCTTCCCCATTCACGTGTTCAAGACGGGACGCCACGCCCGGGAGAAACTGGCGGAGGGCTTGAGGCTGCAGAAACTCAGGAGGAGAGACCACATCTCGGAACTGGTCAGGTTTCTGAATGACACGCTCTCCACCCGGGACGACGCGGAGAAGGCCAAGTCGCTCCTCGCCGTCCTCTGGGCGTCGCAAGCAAACACGATTCCGGCGACCTTCTGGAGCTTATTTCAGATGATTAGGTAATTAGCGACTTCGTCATGTGTTTATGTTGGTTGAAAGCAGAAGTTCAACTATTTTAACTTAAAAAAAAAAAAAGACTTGCAGTACCTTCTCATGCTGTTAATCAAGAAGGTGGCACTCACTCTTGTAAGTGTATTGGCTCATCCAATCCTCCAAAAACATGAGCATCTCTGACTGGTAAATGCATCTTACGGCAGCAGAGACACCCCAGGGAGAGGCTTGTGTTGGTCCAGGGTCAGTGCAGGCTGCCTGCACCCAGAGCCCTCGCTCTTAACCCCAGGTTGTTCTTCATGACGCCTCCTTACGTCCACAAATTTGGTCTTAATAATCATAAAAATACACTTGCGTGATTACTGGTGTCCCGTGAGAAGGACAGTACCTGTACCTGGTGCATCGACTGTTTTCACTCGACTAGTAATTCCTGTCTATTTGACCACCTCTGATAGCTACGAATCCGTCATAATACATTATTATTGATGGAATTTAGCCTGGTTTTGCCTTTGAAAAGTGTGTATACCAAAAAACCTACATGCAACGTATATTTTGCATAACGTGATTTCTTTCCCAAATGTTAATCTTCGGGGAATTTGACCTTCAAAAGGCTCTTAGTTCAGTTGAGTTGGGTGTTTAGCATCCCATAGACACAAAGTTACTATTCCATAGGATTGGGAATGCCAAGGTTCCATCGATGGCTGGTAACTTTGCGTCTTTAATATAAAAAATATTTTTAAAGAATTTTAGGTACAAACAATCATTACAAATCTGTCACAAATGTTAAATGTCTTCCAAAGTTTTTGCTTAAGAAAGCTCCGTCTGGAATAAAGTCATATATGTACAGCAAGGTTACAGCACTGATTTTATACCATGTAGGCGACAGCAGCCACTGTATGACAGTCACATAGACACTTACCAGTCAAACGTTTCTGAGACTCAATTTACTGTGATGTGTTACAGGTTACATCACCATGGCCCTGAGGACCCGGTACACATAAGGCACTGAAATGAAGTCGCATTCATGTCACAAGTCAAAGTGTTAGAACAAACAATTATCATATAAATAGAAAAGCTGTGCTTCGTGACATCCTGGTGTGGATTTTAAGAGTACATTTAAATTTCCTTTGTCAATTTAGCCAGTACTACAGAATTGTTATTTTAAATGCAATTTTCCTTCTCCATTGCCATGCATTTGACTAATTTAATCCTTAATAGAATCATTTATTTAAAAGTCTGGCCAAAGTCTTACTTCTATTTAGCAAGACCCTGTGAAGGCAACGATTCTTGCTAATATCCATGGACTTAAACACAACTACAAAATAGAGTGAAAAATAAACAGGAGCACCCCTTCCCCAACTTCTGCAGATCCTGACTGTCTAGTTAAAAGAAGGGGAAAATGCAGGCCTTTTGGTAGAGAAAAGAACTTATTTTCTGTACATTTTTTTTTCTTAACCTTTAACAGGAACCCTGAAGCCATGAAAGCAGCTACTGAAGAAATAAACAAGACACTAGAGAACGCTGATCAAAAAGTTAGCTTAGAAGGCAATCCGGTTTATCTGAATCAAGCACAGCTGGATGACATGCCGGTGCTAGGTGTGTTGGCTGTGTTCCGTCTCACTGACTGCGTCCCATCCATAGGAATCCTCAGTACATGCCTTGCACTTACCTGTTGTAGGCATTATACTAGGAGTGTTGTCTTGTGACCCTCCAGCTGTCCTGGGACCCGGGACGATGACCATCTCTGTATAACAAGGGAGGAAACTGGTTACTGCTTGTTACGAGGTTAGGTTCCTGCCTGGGATGGAATGGTGGAAGCAATGGCAGCGTTAATGTGGGACGCTTGACTGATATGCTCAGCCACCTCTCCGCAGTACCCCGCGCTGCCTGCTTCCTTCCTGCGCTTGCCACTAACTCTATCGTTAATGGGAGCACACTTTCATGAAATAAAAGGGGAAAGGTACCATCGTGAAACCGCAATTAGCTGCGTGGGTGGGGTGATCGGAAGGTTATTACATTTAAAAATGATTTGCTTCTCTGTATTTTATAGAAATCCTGAAGTGCTCTGTTTATATAGTAAGAAAGGGTTCCCTTTTTGTTTTTGTGAAGTTTCTCTAGAGGGAAGAAGCCAACACGTGCTTTCAGGGGCAGTGTGTCCTAGTGGGAGGGACCAGGAGGCAAGAGACACAGGGTCCACTGGGGGGCGCTGCCCTGCCCTGGAGACCACGGACATGTCCCTTCACTTTTGGGGGACTTATTTTCTCATTTGTGAAAAAGGTGCTGAAGTGCCATGCTTTTACACACAATCATGTGCTGAGCACTTAAACCATGACAGTTAAAAGGACGGAGGCTGGAAGGTCAGGAAGCAACTTCTCGTTTATATTTTAGCTTTTGTCAGCATGTTCCTTTTGTGCCTTTAGGTCCCTACCAGAATGCAGGGAATTATCTTACACCAGAGATCGTTATGATAAAAATGGGTTCTTGCAAACCCCGAAGTGGAGCTGCATTAAACATCTGGAAAACTATTTCTAAATAAAAGTGTTAGTAGTATATGGAGTGATAAACTCGAAAGTGATAAACTTTGAATAATTCACATATCTGAGTTTTCCCAGTCATATTTGATGTCTAGCATCATGTCAAAACAAGATTATCTTTCCTTAAAATGTTGGAAGTCTAGTTCCCATTGATGACAAAGAAGATTCTGTCTTTATCAGAAGATTCTTAACTCAGATTATCAGATTAAAAATACATTAAGATATAACTGAATCTTGATCACAGCGTCATGGTCACAGAAAAGAGTCTGGGAAATTTTTATCTGGCCAGCTTCCCGTAGTCTGCTCAGCTTTGTGTTAGAGGCTGCTAGAAATGTGTCAGACTCTGCATTATGTGGCCTTTAAATACTTTCTTCTCTCTTCTTCCTCCCTCGCCTCCTTCCTTCCTTTAAAAATCTTTAGACAGTATCATCAAGGAGTCTCTGAGGCTTTCCAGTGCATCCCTCAACATCCGGACAGCTAAGGAAGGTTTCACTCTGCACCTCCAGGACGGTTCCTACAACATCCGCAAAGATGACATCATAGCTCTTTACCCGCAGTTAATGCATTTAGATCCAGAAATCTACCCAGACCCTTTGGTAAGTGACTGTTCATCAAAGCTCAGTATCCAGGTGACATCGACCCATATTGAAATAGAGAGGAAATTTACCACCACAGAATTGATTTGATCATTGAAACCACAGGATTGCCTCCTTTATTAGGTGAAAAATTCATGTTTTGGAAAATTTGGACGATGGCTTGATTTTTTAATCTTTACTCCTGGTGTTTGTTATCACATAATCTCTACTAGATTATATCTGCAATTGTGATAACACCATTGCTGCTGCTCTTCTTCCTAAAAAGATTCTGCTCCCAAAGCCAGGAAATTAGAGGCTGGTGTACTGACTCCTCTCGTTTCTGATCTGAATCCTTCTGTCTAGTTCTGCCAATCAGAGGGAGGAACTAGTCACCCAGGCAGGACGGGACGCATAAAGCTTTCCCATCCCCATCAGTTCTCCTTAAGTTCCTTCCTCATCAATTTCTGATTCAAGGTGGGGTATTTGCTAAATTACGAAAAGACTGTATTAAAAAAAAAGAAAATTACTCTTTGGAGCTTCCAGGTTAAGAAAAAGATAAATTCCTTTAAAATTAGCTTATAAATTTATTTTCTCTGTATCTTTGCTGCAGACTTTTAAATATGATCGCTATCTTGATGAAAACGGGAAGACAAAGACCACGTTCTATAGTAACGGACTCAAGTTAAAATATTACTACATGCCCTTTGGGTCAGGGGCTACAATATGTCCTGGAAGATTATTTGCTGTCCAGGAAATCAAGCAATTTTTGATTCTGATGCTTTCCTATTTTGAACTGGAGCTTGTGGAGAGCCAAGTTAAATGTCCCCCTTTGGACCAGTCCCGTGCCGGCTTGGGCATTTTGCCACCGTTAAACGACATTGAGTTTAAATATAAACTCAAGCAGCTGTGACTGTATGGTTGGCAAAAGAGGACACCTGATGATGTAACAAGATGGAAGAATGCCGTCACTCATCTGTCCCTCCGGACGGTGGCGTTTAGCGGGGGTGGAAGGGACGCAGCAGGTGCAGTTCTGTTCACCAACGCTCGCGTGTGAATCTTAACATTTTGGTGATGGTTTCCAGATGCTATTTCAGGATGTGCAAGTGAAAACAACTAGTTTCCAGAAGCATAGTAATTTGTTTTCATTTGAGTAAGTTAGTGAATGTTCAGTGAGCCAGGGACCGAACTTCATTATTTTCAGAGGAAAAATCTTCCCCACCCCTCCCCGCCCCCAAGAATGAAGATGTTCCAATTGGCAGAAGTTTTTTTTTTTTCCTAAGGAAACAGCTTTACTTTTATAAAAGCCACCCAACAGTTATGAAAGAGGTACACATTCACGTTTTAGTGAAACTGCATGACTTTTTGACCAGATACGGAGTGCACATATATATTATAAAGGACATTTTAAAGGACTATATCATGCCTTTTAATAAAAAGAAAATGTTTTTCAGCTTTCCCTATACCCAGTATTCAACGCTTTTAAAATGACGAGCTTGATGTTCTGAAAACATTAAAGATGGTTTTAGCATTTTCTCTTTGTTTTAATTTATTTTTGCTGGAAACTCTAATGTCTATGTCAGGTTTCAACCATCTTGTCTGTACCTTCACCATATTAATTGGAAGGTTTTTTCCAGAAAAGGCAGTTTTTCCGATATTACTAAACACGTACCTATGAAAAGAATGTAGCTCTCATGTGATATATTTTAAAATTAAAACTGGATGAAAATGGCCATCTAAAAGCTTTGGATACGTGTCCATTAAATGTGTCTTGGCACTGTATTTTATTTAAATACTTATCTTTAAATGACTTGTAGTTGGAAGAAAAATAAGGCTATACGGTAGTGTTTAACTACTGTGCACAACAGTTAGGTAGAATATTTTAAATATTGAGTTATCAGCTGTAATATTGTTATTGCTATTTCTCTATCTATTTATATAAATTATATTTAACTTTTTCCTTGTACTACAAATATTAAGAATATATTGCAATATTTGATAATGTTGAAATGATTCACCTTTCAGAAATAAAAGTGTGAATTTTTGTTTTAAATTTTTAAATATTCCCCATGTTTAAACCATTCACCTACAGATAAACTGCAACAATTTTGCTCATTATTCATCTCTTAGAAGTTTAGAAAAAGCAACATAATTATTCACTCAAAAATCTCCACACTTCATAAAATTCTTTAAAGATTTTGTCTTGCTATTTAATATTATCATGAAATTATCTCCAATGTAAGTTATTTTTCATATCAAGAAAATGAAACTCAGCTCAAGATTAACAAAATTCTATTTTATGGAAAATTGTTTTAAACTAAATTTCCAGTGTGGTTTCCTAATGTATTTTATACTGGCATACTGTGGACCTATTGTGGGTTCCAGATCACCCCAATAAAGCAAGTCACATGAAGTTTTTGGTCTCCCAGTGCATGTAAAAGTTATGTTTTTACACTATATTTTAGTTTGTTTAGTGTGCAGTAGCATTATATCTAAAAAAAAGTACATATCTTAATTAAAAAATACTTTATTGCTAAAAAGTGCTAACCATCATCTGATAGCCTCAAAATTGGAGTCAGTCCTCCCAAACCTGCCACTGCTTGATCCACTCAGTTTATATGCTCTAAATTCTTTGCTGTCACTTCAACAATTTTCACAGCATCTTCATCAGGAGTAGACTGCTTCTCAAGGTACCACTTCACTCAGTCGTAAGATCTCCTCATCCATTCAGGTCTCCACAACACCGCTGCCATTAGGCCCCATCCTCAGGCCCCTCTGCTAACCTAGTTCTCCTGCTGTTCCCACCACGTCTGCAGTCACTGCCTCCACGGAAGTCTTGAACCCCTCGGAGCCACCTGTCGGGGCTGGGAGTCAACTATTTCCAAGCATCTCTTCTGTTAATACTGGTATTTTTTACCTCTTCCCATGAATCATGAATGTTCTCAATGGCAATCTAGAACAATGAACCCTTTCCAGGAGATTTTCCATTGACTTTGCCCAGATCCAGCAGAGGAACCCCTGTCTATGGCAGATGAAGCCTTATGACATACGTATTTCTTAAATAATAAGACCAGAAAGTCAGAATTACTCCTTGGCCCATGGGCCTCAGAAGGACTGTTGTGTCAGCAGGTGTGGGAACACGGCGACTCTCACTGTCCTTCTCCAGCAGAGCTCTTGGGTGGCAGGTGCGTTGTCGGCGAGCAGTCATATTTTGAAAAGAAGCTTTTTTCTGGATAGTAGGTCTCAACAGTGGGCTTAAGATGGTCAGTAAACCATATTGTAAACAGATGTGCTATCATCCAGACTTTGTCGTTTCATTTACAGAACACAGGCAGAGTAGATTTGGCATTTTTTTTTTTAAAAGCATCATTCTTAAGGGCCCTAGGATTTTTGAAATGGTAAATGAGCATTGGCTTCACCTCAAAGTCACCAGCTGCTTTAGCCCCTAACGAGAGAGTCAGCCTGTCCTTTGAGCTTTGAAGCCAGGCAAGGACTTCTCCCCTCCAGCTGGGAAAGTCCCATATGGCATGTCCTTCCGAAACAAGGCTGTTCTGTCTACACCGAAAATCTGCTGCTTGGCGCAGCACCTCCATGAATTATCTGAGCCGGATCTTCTGGAGAACTTGCTGTAGCTTCTGCATCTGCACCTGCTGCTTCACCTGCCCCGAGATGTTCTGAAGATGACTTCTTCCCTTTAGCCTCATGTACCCACCTCTGCTGGCTTCACACTTTCCTCATGTGGCTCCCTCACCTCTCTCAGCCTTCAAAGAACTGAAGAGAGTTAGGGTCTGGCTCTGGGCGAGGCTTTGGCCTAAGGGGATGTTGTGGCTGGTTTGCTCTTCCATCCAGACCACTAAAACCTTCTCCATCTCAGCGGTGAAGCTGGTTCACTCTCTTATCATTTCTGTGTTCACTGGAGCAGCATTTTTAATTTCCTTCAAGAACTTTTCCTTTGCACTCACATCTTGACCAGCTGTCTGGTGCCAGAGGCCTCGCTTTCAGTCTGTCTCAGCTTTCACGTGCCTTCCTCACTAAGCGTAATCACTTCTGGCTTTTGATTTAAAGGGAGAGATGTGGGACTCCTCGCTTGAACACTTAGAGGTCACCGGAGGGATGTTAAGTGGCCTAATTTCAACATTGTTGTGTCTCAGGAAGTAGGCCCGAGGAGAGGGAGAGAGACAGGCGAGCAGCCGGCAGGTGGAGCAGTCACAACACACACGATGTTTATTAAGTTTGTTGTCCTGTATGGGCATGGTTCACGGTGCCCTAAAACAATGACAACAGTGACATCACAGATCACCTCAGCAAACATACTAATAGCAACATTTGAAATATTGCAAGAATTACCAAAATGTGACACAGAGACACAGAGTAAGCAACTGCCGTTGGAAAAATGGCGTCGACAGACTTACGTGATGTGGGGTTGCCACCAACCTTCAATTTGTAAAAAAAAAAAAGCAGTATTTGCGAAGCAGAATAAAACAAAGGGCAATAAAAGAAGGCACACCTGCCCCTTGGTGGATGCGCCCACACCTCCTTCCACACCTTTATTCTTGTAGAGCATGGGCTGCCAGTCCACAGCACTGGGGGCCACAGGGCCCCTCTACCTGTGGTTTTTATATTTTTAATTGTTTGGGGAAAAAAGCAAAATAATAATAATATCTCATGACACATGGAGACTACGTGAAGCTCCCCTTCCATGACCAAAGTGCAGTTACCTGGCGACACGGCGCGCCCGCCTCCCTGTGTTCTTGTCCCGGGCCGCTCTCAGTCGAGTCCAGAGCCAAGCGGTTGCAGCAGAGACTGCATGGTTGGAAAGCCTTCAATGTTTACTATCTGGGCCTTTGCAAAAAAAGCTTGACAACTCCCGCTGTAGAGCAATCCCAAAGGCTAGTTTGTCTTATAATTTAATTAACTTTAAAAAAATGCACCAGTGTATGAAAACTTTTTTCATTTTTTTAAAAAAGCGTGTTTGGGGACTACAAGAGAACAAAAACCAGATATAATTTTCTTTAAAAATATTTTTTTGAATTGAAGTATAGTTGATTTACAATGTTGTGTTAGTTTCAGGTGTACAGCAAAGTGATTCAGTTGTACATACATTTTTTTTTAGATTCTTTTCCAAGATATCATTTTCTTGTAAACAACCTTAATTTAGAACTTTATTGAAGGCTAAACCGTCCCATTTAGACAAGAGATCTTTATTTGAAACAGGGGCCTAAAATTAAAAAAAATATTATAGTAACTTAGGGTAAGGTCGAATGGGCCTAAAAGAGATTTTAACAGCTAAATTAATTCAGGGTCACTGTGGTTTGGGTCCAGCCTCAAACACTTCACACGTGCCATCTCAAGGGACCCTCATAAGAGTCCTGCCGGGTGCCTGGTGCTCTGACCCCTCTGTTCCAGAGGGGAAAGGAACTCCAGGAAAGTTAAGTCCTGACCCAAGGTGATGGGGCTGGCAAGGGGCAGGACCGCAGTGTGGCGGAATTCACCCGGCCCCCAGTCCAGAGCCAGCCCTCTTCACTCTGTGGTAAGTCCTAATGGCAGACAGTCTTGACACAGGTTGCTGAAGACAGGCCACTCAAACAAAATACATAATGTCATTTCTGTCCTAAGATCGGCACTGTTGGGAACACCATCTGGCCAGAGGGTGAGGACCCTCAGCTGCCACACTCAGCTAGTCCAGCGTCGCCAGGGTGCTGTGGACACCCAGCTTGCAGTGACTCTAGCCACGGCCACGTACAGGATCGCAATGTTATGCTCTGCTCTCCTTCACACAGGAAGGCCTTCCCCCAACTCAGACTTGTTCATTTGGAATCTCACATTGTTCCTCTCAAGATCAGTGCAAGACATCTTCAGGGTGGTGGGATGCAGGCCTTGGTCTCATTAATGGATGATGAAATGCTGAGACCACACTCAGCCCTTTCTCGCTCACCTTGGGTGAGACGAGTCAGAAGCTCAGGTTTAGACAGCAGCACTGATGCTCCACAGAGCACTGTGAACCATTCGCAGTCACTGGTCTCAGCTCTTATTTTAGTTAGAAACTGAAAGCTGGTAAAGGAGAAGTGACTGACTTAAGAGGACTGCCCAGCAAGTCACAGGGCAGGCTTGGGTCTAGAACCCCCTACTTGTATAGCAAGTATTGTAGCCACTAAATTAAACCAAATAGATTTAACATTAGGGACCCTGCCCTCAAACCAGAGGTCCCGCAAAGTCCATTTCCTTATCTCTAAAGTTACACCTGAAAAAAATTCGAAAAATAAAAAATATTCAGAAACTTCAACATTACTACATATTTACAAGATCCCCTCTTCTATTGAAAAAGGTTTATAGACCAACAAAGGTTCCTAGAGGCTCAGATACCCCTAAGGGCACTGATAATTCAGCGATAGCAGAGCTGTGACGAGATCTGGTTTCTTCCTTCCCCAAACTGGGCAGATTCAACATGGTTTTCATTAGCTCAAAGCCTGAGCCTGGAAAATAAACTCACATGATGCTCAACTGTCACTTTACCATTGTTGTCCAACAAGCAGTTTCTATAGTTCAAAAATGTGTGTGTGTGTATAAATATATATATATAAATTATAAAATATATAAAATATAAACATATATATATAAATATATATATAAAATAGGGATGTATAGAAACTGTTTAAAAATTTTTTTCTATTTATTTTTGAAATCACCCAAATTAAATACAGATAAATTACTTGGTTTATTTTGAAAAGCACAATTTCATTAGAAATACAAATACAAACTGCTGACCAATTAAGTTAGTAAGCATTCACCTGGTATGCCATAACTTCTGAAAATACCAGTAATTACTCAATTGTAATAATAATACTGTGTGCTCCACAGAATTGCAACGTAAGCTGAAACATTTTAAATACTGTATGTCAATCTTCTTAAAAAATGAATCCTAAAATATGGATTAAGTACAGATTATTTTTCTGTAACATAGCTATCAATCTGAATGTTCCCATGGTATTTTATCTTATCTTTATTTTATTTTTATTTTTTATTCAGAGTTTTTCTTACGGTGTGTAGGTGAGAACATGGTTGGGGGCAGGGGCAGGGACCCTGGTGAAACACCCCTCAAAGTGCTCTGTGCTGCCACTAACACAGCCTGTCTGCCCAGGGCTGCCCCCGGGAGGAACGAGCCTGGACCCGAGGGCCAAGGTACCTGGGGAGGGGTGTGGGCATGGAAACCCGCCCAGCAGAGTCAGCAGTCGCTTCTCAGAAATTTGGCTGTAAGGACATTTGCTTCATTACTTTTTTGGAGTGAGTCCAGGGAACTCCAGCCCCACAAGGGGAGTGGTCCTGTTTTGTTCGGTTCGACTCTCCCCGCAGCTCCTACCTGGTGTGCCGTGCGTAGTAGGACCACGCAAGTCCTAAGGCTGTGGAGGCGGGTAGTAACGATTTGCGTGGGGGCGGTCTGCACTCTGGGTCTCTGTTTCTGAGTCCAGGCGCCGACACGCCGCAAGTGCTTTATTTGGCTGCTCTGTGCACAGACCTTTCTGCTTCTATTGATCTTCCCTCTATTAAAATATTAGGAAAGAGTTACACACAGAATTGAGAACATGGCTGGCCTGCGCTCAGGCCCACGCTGCGTGATAAGGCGGGTTACTCTCTGCTAAAACCAAAGGTCCGTCCGAGGGTCTCAGAGGCAGAGGGGGCACACTCTGCAGGGTCAGAGGTAGGAAGTGGAGCAGAGGATAGGAATTTCGTCCTCCTATTCGACCCCTAATTTACTGAACACCCTGCATTTATACTCTATTTTGTTATTCTGGGAAGTTTCAGAGACATCCAGCCTGCTGAGGGTCCAGGCCAAGTTTTGGTCATAATCAGGCCTTTGCTTGAGGCCGGGGAGGAAATCCACTCTTCGTAGAGTTTTCTAGGCTGGAGGGTGAAGCAGTAAGGCCAGCCACCTCTTAGATTCCTGTTCTTAATACAATTAGGACAAGCTGCTCATCTCATAGTAAAAGCTTACTGCCAAAGAAGCAGCGTCAGGATTTATGACTTCTTTCAACTCAACCACGTTTATGCAGTCCCAACTTACCAGTAGTATGTTCCAAAGACTTACCTGCATATAGAATATTTGTAACTCAGAACATATTTTATTGAAGAAACTGTTAAAAGCGTAAATTCCCAGAGAAACACTCATTTAATCCATAACATCACGAGAGTCATTCGATTTCGAATAATTTTGCAATGCGAAAGAAAAGAGGGGGAAATGCTGTTGAAATATGAATACTTTCAATCAACTAAGAAACAGTATTAATCTACCTTGAGAAAAGACGTCTCAAAAAGGGAACAGGAGATGGAGCACGGCAGTTCTGAATGGCTCGTCTGGATATGTCAAAGGTGGCGATTTTGCAGGGGGTGCTGCAGAGTCAGAGCATCTCCAGGTCGTGGACACTCACTTATTTTGTAGCTAAGGAAGGCCGGAGGCAGACGGTACTCCTTCTGCCTAGACAGTTCCGGAGGCTGGACATCTGAGCAAGGTTCACCTCGGCCTCTCTCCTGGGCCTGCAGATGGCCGTCCTCTCCTTGTGTCCTCATGCGGCCTGTCCTCTGGGCCCACCCATCCCTGTGGGCTCTTCCTCTCCTTCTAAGGAACCAGTCCTACAGGCATAGGGCCTTCTGACCTTGTTTAGCCTTAATTACCTCTTTAAGTGTCTATTTCCAAATACAGTCACAACCCGACAGGGTCAGGGTCAGATTCTGAAAGACTGGGGTTAGGGTTAGGGTTAGAGTCACCTTCTGAGGGACTGGGGTTTGGGCTTCAACCGATGAATTTTGGGAGGACACAATTCAGCCCTGACGAGCAGGGAAGGAGAGGAAGCAGGAAGAAAGTCAGAGAGGCCGTAGTGCTGCCCGGGGGCCGGGGGACAGGGTATGGTGCACAGAGGAGCGCTTGGAGTGGAGAAAGCTGGGAGCTTTCACACAGGTAGGGTGGGGGACAGGGCTCCTGAGCCAGCCTCCAGCTCCCCTCCGTGTGTGTGCACGCAAGCGTGCAGGGTTGACTAGGAGCACGATTCTCATCCCTGTGGGTTTCACTTCTTCCTTCGGGGCCCTAAATGCCAACACCATCACACATGGGCTCCGCAAAGGGCACTTCGATCCCATTTTCAAAGCCTTGAATAGGAGGCTGGCCAATGGCTGTGCGGCCCCCAAGGAGGGCAGGCTTCCCAGTGCCCATTTCAGACACACAGGGAGCAGAGAGCAGCACCGCACATGCCTGTGGGTGGCTCTACAATAACACGATGCCTTTCAGGGGTGAGGGCACTTAAAGTGTAGCCTCTACTGGCAGGAGGAACAGACTCCATTCTACGTTAGAGGATCTGAAGGGGTGATGGGTGACACTGCCCCATGTGAGTGAGGATGTCTTCCCGTTTTAGCGGCAGTGCAGAAAGCATTTGCCTCCAGGCTCAACAGCAGGATTTGGGGTTGCTGCTCCCACTGGAGTGATCATTTACAAAACACCAAGGATTGTCTTGGGGGAAGCTGTTTGCTTTATTCATCAAAACTCTTTTGCCTTCATCAACCCTCATGTGCCATATAAATCCTGCAAACTAACCTTTGGTCTCCATGCAGGGCCAAACTACAAACTCTCACTGGATCTGCTCCAGTGCTGCCTCATGGTGTTTGAAATTTTGGCAGGAGACCTGAGGTCAACAGTTGTTTGCCTGTAACCGAAGTATTCCCCTTGGTTACCTCTGGTAAAATGATGTAACCATGACTGTATCTTTGGTACATCAGGTAGCCTTTGAATCTAAAGTCAGTTAAGGGCAGTGGCAAGGCTGCCCAAATATGGCGTGATTAAAACACACACACACAATCTAAGTAATGCTTTGCATTCATGCAAGAGCAGGGAAAAGTATTTTTAAATAGTGAAATCTCTCTAAACTAGACGGCAAACTAAAAATGATGCAAGCCAAAGGATTCTGAGAAGAAACAAAACAACAACAGACAGATTAAGTGGCCTCTCAGCACTTAAGAGATGCTGGCGAGGGTGTGGAGTAAATGGGACCTGCGTGCACTGCTGGTGGGAATGTGAATTGGTGAAGCCACTGCGGAAAACACTGTGGAGGGTCCTCAAAAAATTAAAAACAGAACTACTATATGACCCAGCAATTCTACTCTCGGGTATATATCCAGAAAAAAACCCCAAAACACTAATTTGAAGAGATACATGCAGCCCAATGTTCACAGCAGCATTATTTACAATTGCCAAGATACGGAAACAACCTAAGTGTCCATGAACAGATGACTGGATAAAGAAGTTCTATATACATATATATACACACACAGTGGCATGTTAGTCATAAAAAAAGAATGAAATTTTGCCATTTGCAGCAACATGGATGGACTTGGAGGGTATTAAGCTAAGTGAAATAAGTCAGACAAAGGAAAGCAAATACTATATCTACAAAATAAAACAAACTAATGACTATAACAAAAGGGAAACAGACTCATAGATACAGAGAACAAACCAGTGGTCACCAGAGGGGAGAGGGAAAGGGGGAGGGGCAAGACAGAGGCAGGGGATCAAGAGGTACAAACTGCTATGATAAAATAAGCTACGAGGATACATTGCACGACACAGGGAACATCACCAACATTTTATAATAACTATAAACGGAGCATAAACTTTAAAAATTGTGACTCACTATGTTGCACACCTGGAACTATGTAATATTGCACATCAACTATATCTCAACTGAAGAAACTTCAGCTCCCACACGGGACGTGGACACCAGAACGCCTGCATTCACTGCTCTGCTCGTCTACTTACGTGCGTCACGGTCTTGATCTCTCTGCACCTCACTTTCCCTGCCTTTAAAAAGGGGGAAACAAAGCACCAGCCTCCTAGAGCTGTTATGAGGAGTAAATGGTGCTCGAAACACGGCAGAGCACCAAGTAAGCCGTACAGAGGTTGCAGCTCTTATTTCAAGGGTGTGCTTAATGCTCTTGGTTCCAGAATGTTCCAGGGATAAAAATGAAAACTTTCTATACTAGCTTACACAGTAGTCAATACATTTGTTAAGTGCATGATACACAGAGAGATGGTGCTGAAGGAAAAACAAGGTGGTTCGACATCACGGACAGCGGAGCCTGGGAGGGCCCCAGATGAAAGCCGGTGCTGGGCCGGAGGGACCAACATCTCGCTGTGAAAAGTCCTGCAAGTCGAAACCCTCAGAATCGGAAGAGCAGAAGCTCCAACCTGTTTGTGATGGGCCCTCTTCTCCATTCCTGGAGAAAACAGGGGATGGGGAGGGCACCTCTTGACTTTGCTCGTCATAAAAAATATATTCAAGAAGGGACCATTTTAGTCCAAGGTTACAGAATTCCAACAAAACTGAAGTAAAAGTAAACATACTTCTGCCAGTCACCGTTGACCTTAGGGTGCAGCTGTGTCTCCCCGCCAGGCCTGGAAACATGCAGTTGCCCCGGAGAAAACGTGGCGAGCACTCACCATTCACCTGTCGGGTGGCGAGTCCAGGAGCACGGGAAGTCAGAGGCCAATCTCCAACTTTGAGAGGGTCACACATAAGGCACGGGCGTCCATCTCCCAAAACATGTGTTCTTCAGGTCCTCGCAGGGTGAGAACTGCAGAGCTGTTACGCCCCTTCATGCCATCCCCTAACCATGTGTCCAGGAGAATGGACATGTAAACCACCTAGAAGTTACTGCAATTCATGAAATTTAGTGATGGCAAGTGACACAAGAATTCTGTTCAGATTTTCAGAGATTTCTTAAATCAGACTGAAATCTCAGGCGCCTGATTCCACAGAACATTTTGAGCCGAGACTAACAGCAGTAACAAGACTACCAGTAAACTTACTGCATGCTTGTCGTGTGTTAGGTGTGGTGCTGAAGACGGTCAAAGGTTGTCGCGTCTAACCCTCAGGGCCATCCTGGGAGGCCTGTGCTGTTGCTCTCCCTTTTTACAGATGAGGAAACTGAGACTAAGCGAAGCTAAATAACTCATGGCCAAGTCCAAGCTGGAGCCCTCAGGCCCAACGCAAAGACCTCCTCCTGCTATTGGCTTGAAGGGAAGGTAGGTGTTTAGTGACAGTTGGTTGAGGGTGGGGGTATTTTTCTCTCAGAGACAGGCCTGAGCTCAGCACCTGCTGTTACTTTCTGAATGTCTGGAGTTCCAGCCAGGCTGGGCCACTAAGGACCAGCACTGACACGCTAAAGATGTTGGGGAACCCAAAGCTGTATCTCAACCCCAAAACCACTGATTCAACAGTGTAGGGCTTCTTCCCGAGGAAAGAAAGATCTGAGGAACATCTGCTGGGTTTGATGGAACAGTTAAGGCAAGAAGGGAGGAGTCCCCAGCAGAAGCAGAGGTGGGGAGGGAGGTCGGGGGTGGAAATGGGACCAGGAGTCGAGGACACAGACTTGCACCCTCAGGGATGGGTAGAGGAGGAGACCACAGAGTGGTTCTGCTGTGCTGTGTCCGGCTGAGGATGCGCGGAGGCAGGGCTTGGATTACGGCAGTAAGACCACTAATTTGGAAAAAAGAAATATGACAGTGACTTATCCTCAGCAAAGATGGATCCTCAGGGCAGGAGCTGTAAGGACTCTGCCCTGAAGCGTGTGCATGTCCTCCCGTTGATCCTGACCACCGTCTCTGTGGAGAGCCCTTTGTCTGGGTTCTCTGGGCTGGTGATTATGATGATCAAGTGTCAGAAGAGTTTTGGGAGATGCATGTAAGCTCAGGACAGTTACCAACAGAGTGACTTTATTTTTCATCAAATTCCAAATTATTTAAAAAGCACAGATCGCTTAAGATGTAAACAAGGTTTTGGACAACTGAAAGGAATAATTCCTATGTCACAGACGGTAGTGAGCAAGGCAAGGAGACTTCAGATCAATAGATGGTCAGAGCGTGATCATTTACTATGCTGTGTAACATTTTGTAGGAGTCAAGTGGTTTGTTTAAGACCCCACTGGTGGTAAGTGGGGGAATAAAGACTAGGATTCAGGTTATAATCATTTTCTCTCCTCTAAGCCATGCTGCCTCTGTAGGAAACCCATGGGAAAGACAGACATATGAGAAATAAACACTTTTGAACATCTAATCCAATGAGGCCACTGCCATGATGTTATATTTCTGAAAACGTAACTGGAAGAATGGTTCAAGCATCTGAAATCATGGGAGATGCTGTTCTTGATGGTGGCTGAACTGAAGCGCAAAGAAAGACAGCAAGAACTTTCTCCCCGCGCCAGCCTCCAGTTCACCTGGGGTTCACCTTATGCTGACCCCATGCTAGGTTCTGGATGTGTTTGAAAAATACCTATCTCAAATAAAGCAGGATGACCCAAAGTTGGTTCTGTTGAGATGTGTTCACTGATTCAGTATTATTTTCCCCTCTTTGTTTTGATTCACTTTGAAATGGCACACTTTTCAAAACCTATATAACAGGTTGACACAAAGCGGTAGTTAAACTCAGGATTACATCTATTAAGGACAAAGGAATCCCAGGAGAGCTGGAGGGCGCATCTGTGTGTGTTAGAAAGCTTCCAGGCAGCAAGCACTGCCACTGAATTCAGGCTGGAAAGCCTCCAAGGTCAGCAGGAGCCAGGGGGTTATATACAGAGCCTGCTCCACTCTGAACCCAAAAGCCAAGATCAAGGCCATTTACTGATAAGCGAAGACCTTGAACAGTATTTATAAAGGTCTTTTTTTTTTTTTTTAAGGACTACAGCTATTTGGAAACACTGAAACCAAACTGCCCTTGCAAGTAGCCTTGACCCTTTGTGTGCTCCACTTCTTAAGTTTACACTGACATAGCTCTCTATTCTTAGGTTTATGAACTCTAGGTAAATGGCATTTAAAAAAAAAATTTACTTAGATACTATAGCCACACTTTCGTGCTAACCCGAACCATTATGTCACACATGAGGAGCACGCTCTTCACAACCTTTAAGGAAGGCAAATCCAATGGAATGAACTCCCACCTTTTTCTACTGAAGGCCTCCATGGGTTTGGCTGAGGGGCTGAGTTTAGGATTAGAGACAGAAAAGATGTCATTGGCTCCACTTAATAGAGCCAGAACTTGGAGCCCCAGGGAGTACTCACCTCCAAACAGGAGCCCAGGGCTGCTGTGGTGCTCCACGCCTGGGGAAGCGGCACGGAGCAGGTGGCCAAAGAGAACCCGCGAGAAGGACGGAGGAAGGAGTTCTGAAAATAGAACGTTGAGTGTTCGACTGAAGTTGTTTGTACACTGCTGTCACACTTCATTCTCCTTCCCCTGCAATCTCCTTTTACCAGCATCAGCTGCCAAAGAAAGGTCTTGAGTGAGGGATTTCGTTTTTGCCGAGCTCTGCTTTTGGGGGAAGGCTGGGTGGGTGGGGAAACCAGAGTGTGTCAGGTGGACACCGTGTCAATGTGGGACAGAGGGGCGGCGGGTACTGTTCATAAACCCAACCAGCTGGACAGAAGTAAGGAGCTGGGGGTAAGGATGTTCACGAAAAGGAAGTGAGTGTGGAGGATCGCTGGGAAGGGGCTTTCGACTTCATGGGACGCGGAATGGAAGTTAGCACCAACCGCCTCTAGAAATTGGGGGGAAAGGAAGCCACAGCTGCTTCGGGGAGAAGTACTTCGTTTACTGGTATCTCTCTCTCTCTCTCCCCTCCCTCCCTTTGGGCAGGGGCTAATTAACAAATATGTAAGTATCTTTACACAATTTTTAACTTCCTCACCCTGGGAAATATATTAGCTTCTATTTAACTTTATAGATGAGAGTTTTGAGTCACTTTTCCAGGGCCACTCAGGGGTTAAACTGACATTTGACTCCAGGGCCAGGTTCATCCCATCAGGCTGCATGCAGGTGACATGGCCCCCCAAGAAATGCTGAAAAGCAGACTTTCTTACCCTGGGGGCAGGGAGGACTTCTGCTGACTTATGGTCTAAAAAGCTCGGTTCACCATGTATTAGTGACTCTAACTATTTATTGATCTGTATTTTCACATCCTTAAGGAAATAAGTAGGAGATTTGAAAGGGATGAAGGACCTTTGCTGTATCATCATTTTCACTGTATCTTTCAACAATGGTTCTTCAGCAGAGTCAATTTTTCTGGGTGAATTTGTTCCAGAAAATAGAATGTTTCTGTTCTCTTGACAGAAATTATAGGAGCTGGAAAGTAAACATGATGTAACTATAAGAAAGAATCCATGACGAGCAAATGAGGGACAAGTTGGGGAGAGTGACAAGTAGGCTTCAATCAAATGAGCAAGTTCAGTGAATTACTGGGAAAGTGAGAAAGCCAGCTATACGTCAGTTAATACGGATGAGGTCAGACGTTCGTCACCAGCAACTGTAAAAGTGGAACATTACAGATCACAATGAAGACGCTGGATTTAGTTTAGGAAGAGGGGGTTGAAGATGACCTTATCATGGCAGGATTTTGAAGAGTCAATGAGAAAAAAGCTAATGTCCCAAACGAAGAGTCACAAAGTGACAAAGTGGTGGGGACTGTTGAACTTTTTCGTGACAAAAGCCCTAAGAGAAGTGGGTAATTATGCAGCTGAAGTCCTCAGTGGCACAGAGGTGACAAGGCGTGATTTCACCCCGAGCGCTCACAGTACACAGACAGAACAAAAGAATCATGAGTGGAAATAAGAATGAAATCAAGGGGAAGCTTAAAACATTGAGGAACAAAGAAGAGACTTAAAGAAATGCAGAACAGAAGAAGAACAGGTCGAGCACCAGGAGGTGAACGGGCAAAGCTCAGAACTTAGTTGTCAAACTGCACTGGCTCCTGTAATTCCCGCTGCCTATGAAAGGGAGGTCAAGCCTCAGAGGTAACTGAGTTACTCTTTCAGCGTCTTGACCAGCCGGTAAATGCTGAGTCAGGGGTCAAGCCCAGGCGTGTCTCATGTCTACCCTCCACCACCATCAACATTTTTGTATTAATGAACATACACAGTTTTGGAAGACTTGAGGACACAGCAAAAAAATTTTTTTTCCTAAATCACTAAAAACAACTAATTTCACAAAATTAATCATAACTTTCAATGTACCAAGTCCACATTTCACAAGTTTCCCTCAAAATATCATGTGAAGCTGGTCTAATCGAAATCAGGGTGTAGTCCAAGCTGCACTGGTCTACTGGTACCCTCTACCCCTCCTTTAATCCGGAAGAGTCTCTTCTTTTCATGACACTGATCTGTCCTGTAAAATGTCGCATCACCTGGATTTGTCTCATTTTGTCTGGATTCGTCTGAATTGTGGCAGCTTTTAACTAATTCTTCTGCATGTTTCCTGTAAACTGAAAGTGACCTCTGAAGGCTTGACAGATTCAAGTCAAACGTTTTAGCGGAGAACACATCATGGGTGATGTGCACACCCTGGGGCCGTCCTCTGGGGCACGTGTAGCACCTGGTTGTTTCGCCACGACAGGTGACGCTATGTTTGGCCAATGAGTTAGTGTGACGGTGGCATGATTCTTCATATTGCACAACTTTAGCCTCTTTTCTCTTCCTCCACTGTAAAGATGTCCCCCTTGTGATGACTGCAATCTATTTTGATGTTACTCTGGCAAACCACACACAAAATTCATGTCCCCATCCATCTGTCCATCATCTGGTAATTTTAATACCAATTCACAGTCCTTGTCTGAGTGTGTAATTTCCTGAGGGACTACAAAATGGTGGTTTTGTATTTCCATCGCCATCGACAACTATTAGCTGGAATTCTTCTGTAAAGTACAGCGTTCACTTACCAACTGGGCTACTGGTTGCTAGAAATAGAGGTCTTCCTGGAAAGGCAGGATAAATGCATAAAATTTTCAAAGCAAGGAGCCAACTTAAGGGCTGCCTCAAGTGGTGACAAAGAGGTGACAGTGACTCAATCATGAATTCTCACAGACCCAGTGGATTTCAGTTAACTATGATCTTAAGGCTCAAATGGGGCCCAATTAGGCCAGTGGGAACCATGTCAGCCTGGCCTTTGTGTTTTTCTGACATGACCCCACGGGTCTTTGAGAGCATCTTCACTGTGAGTCCCCGGATAACTGGGGCTTGTTGTCTATTTCCCTTTTCCGAAGCTGGAGTCAGCCATTTCTTCCAGGGGCTCTGGCTATTTTCAGTCAGGAAGAATATTCAAGGACAAGATTCGGGCTAGAAATAGAAATGGCAAGCAGTTTTTTCTCCCCCTCAGTAAACTGTAACCCTATGGCAAATCTAACTTGACTTTTTCCTTATCACACTTTTTTTTTCACGTCATTATTGTACTAGACATTTTTCAAAAGGCTGACTAGTGTCCTATGAAGTCACCATAATTTTTGCTGAATAGGTCTGTGCAGTTAAGTGCTAACATAATTTTTTTTAAAAGACTATTAAACATTGGGCCTAGGAGAACTGTACTGGCCTGCAAAATGTTCACTGCCTTTAATGTTAACCATCAGGTAATGCTATCCTTTACCAGCTATTCCATAGATACGTGTAGACTAAAATGTTTTTAATAGAAAGTCCCTTACCAGTCGACAGTCCCAGAAAAGCAACCTAAAAGGAAGAGCAGAAACAGCCCAAGCCATGTTTTCTCTGTATTTACTTACTGGTTTCCATCAAGTTATATCATTTGTCTGTGCTTACCTCCATCATAACATCTGTAGGCACATTATGCTGGTCAGTGCTTAATTTTGTAGAAAATCATCAGAATTCGGAACTGAAGGACCACGTTCTAATCTCCTGCTTCTGGAGATGAGGACGTTGGTACCCGCAGGGCTGGCTGGCGGGGGAGGCACGATGGGGAATTCAGGACGTCTGCCTCTAATGCCAGTTCTCTCCATCTTCGTTGTACGGTTCTGCCGCTCACATCTCTGCCAGTGCACTCGCTGGCTGTAAAGGTGCACGCACATCTCTGTAAGAGGGAAAGGTAACAATCGAAATAAGATTCATGATGGTGAGAGCTGGTGACTGCAGACATAAGAATTCAGAATTGACATCTGAGTAATTAGAACTCAGCCACAGAGAACAGGAGGGGATGTGACATGGCGTAAAAAAACAAACAAAACGAAACACACGCGAACGAGAGTTAAGGGGTCACTTTGTGGCAGTGCATGATAATGGAGATTGCCTCATTGAGAGAGGTGAGACCCTTGGGGGGCATTTTAAATGCTTTCCGGGGAGAACGCTCAGTGGGCAAGATGCCAAAGTAATGGACATCTGGGTGATGTTTTGTGGGAAGATCCTACTGAAAACCCAAAGGCCTCATTCATTGACACTTTTAATATCTTGGTTACATTTCTAAAAACACTAATTATATTAGACAAGTACTCCTTACCTGTCCTGCAAAAGGTCAGAAAAAAAGCAGTGCTGAACGGCAGTGACGTCTGGGTAATTCCTGGTTCTTATGTTAACAACTGACTTTCATCCTGTCTTTGTTTTATTAAAATACCAAATCACTACGTTGCCGACCTGAAACCAACATAATAGTGTAAGTCAGCTATACCGCAGTAAATAAATAAACAGCTGACCAGCTAAGGGGGGGGGGTATTCCTGGTGAGACTCTTTCCCAGGGCCCACACGCCCTCTGGTGGAGATGCCAGTTAAGTGACCAGATTCCCACACACGCCTGTCCTAATGTCACCCCGTCAGAGGGAACCACGTGATTCAGTTTTACTATCAGCAACACCTTGATCTTTGTAAAGATTAACAGGGCTCGTGGCCTTAGATGTTTGTTGCCAGATGACGACATATGAAAAAAATCTTTCCTTCACTCCCTGTTTTATTACCCTACCTGGTTCCTCCCCTGCACATAGGTCTTGGTGGGTAGGAAGGCATTCTTTCTCCTCTTACATCTTGGGCTGTTCATTTTAAGACGAGTTATTTTGTGAAAGAGGTTAAATTCTAATCAACAGTAGCATTTTAAAAAGTTTCTATTGATTATTTTTAAAGTTTTATTTTATTTATTTTTTGGGGGGGACAGGGAGGTAACTGGTTTTATTATTTATTCATTTAACCGCAGGACTGGAGATTGAACCCAGGACCTCGTGCATGCTCTACCACATGCTCTACCACTGAACTACAACCTCCCCCTCAACAGGAGCATTTTTGGCATTGCTAAATGCTTCCAGGCAATGACATCTGCTCTAGCAATCTCTTCTTATATTGAAGATGACCATGTTCTCTCTGCCCCTCCCCCTGCATGTTTTAATATGTTAGATTTTTAAAAGGCTACATTAGGACCTTTTCAGAGTTCTAGGTTTATTCATCTTTTTGGCTTTCTTTCAACATATTCTGGCTTATAGTTGTATAAGAATATTAGATTCTTACACTAGATCAATATAAAAAAGAATTTGATATTTATATATTTATATTATATTTATATTTATTTAATTTGATATTTGTATTTATTAAGACATAGTATTCTTCTAGAAATAGTGCCAGAACCTTTCAAATAATCTGCTTTTTCTGTTACATCATTCTTGATGGAGTAGAACTGCTAGGAAGGCAGCATTGAGGAAAAATATCACAAAACGTTGAACTGCATTAGAATATTCCACCTAAGAAAGTTATATGGGACCAAAATTACCAAATCATCATAAATTAAAATTTCACCTGAGAATGTTTCTGGTGGCAAAACTAAGAGTTGCCATATGAGCTGAATATCCTTTAGAATATTACTTACTAGGCTGAAAATTTCTGCTCACATTGTGACTTTTCCCAAGTCACTGAATCTTTCTCTTCCCGCAGACGATGGGGTAACATTGATTCTTTTATCTTCTGGCTTCTCATGAAGGCCTCACCCTACAACTTTCCACACTGGGCTCTCCTCCCTACAAATTTTAGGATCAAGGACTTACTGTTTCAAGGAAAGTTCCCAGTAAGTCAGAAAGGTCTGGAAGTTATAATTAAAAGTATATGGGGGAACATGACTGGATAAAGAAGCTGTGGTATATTTATACAATGGAATACTACTTGGTCATAAAAAAGAATAAAAATAATGCCATTTGCAGCAACATGGATGGACCTGGAGATCATCATTCTAAATGAAGTAAGCCAGAAAGAGAAAGAAAAATACCATATGATATCACTTATATGTGGAATCTAAAAAAAAAAAAGAAAAAGAAAAGAAAAAGAAAAAAGAAGACATTAATGAACTTATCTATAAAACAAACAGACTCACAGACATAGTAAACAATCCTATGGTTACCAGGGGGAAAGGGGTGGGAAGGGATAAATTGGGAGTTTGAGATTTGCAGATACTAACTATTATATACAAAATAGATAAACAACAAATTCCTTCCGTATAGCACAGGGATCTCTATTCAATACCTTGTAGTAACCTATAATGAAAAAATAACATGAAAATGAATATGTGTATGTATATGTATGTCTGAGACATTAGGCTGCACACCAGAAATTGACACATTGTAAACTGACTATACTTCAATTAAAAAAAAAAAAAGAAGTATATGGGGAACAAAGAGAAGAGACAGCTGAGAAGAGGAAGGCAGGAGAACCAAGAACGGAAGTGAAGTCTCTGTGCTGAAAGGAAAACAAACCAGCACCGACCACCACTCCCCCAAGCCCCCCCACCCCATACAGCACAAAGATTTTTAGGTATTTTGGTAGATATCCTATAAGTAAAAGTAAGCACTGACTATTGTTTACAACAGGAAGAATCAGGAACTAACCAAGCATGCTTTTGCATACACTTAAATGCAATTATTTAAGTAAAATCTTACCCTTGATTGGAGAACCATCCATTTAAACATGGCATTAGAGGACCTATTCGTAGGTATGAAAAACTTCACATAAAATAGAAAAACCTCTAGACATGCAAACATCTTTTATAATTTTATTTCCACTAATAGATTAAGTTAAGGTAGATCCTCTTATTTTAAAAAATAATTTAGAGAAAGAAAAAAAACACAGTTTGTGAATCACCTAGTGGCCCTCTGCACCCGGGGAGAGATCAGATGAACGTACGCCACACACTCACGGAGCCATGGCTGGGCCTTGGAATCAAATCTAGCCTCTGTGCTGTTTTCATTACATCTAAAACCAACCAAAGGATTAAGATACCCGTGGATATAATTCTGTTAAAAGTCATTTCTTATTTCAAGGGCTGCACATAGAGAACCCACTTCGTTTACAATTATAAGCTTTATTTAGTGCCATTTGTCATGTCAAATATACTTAAGATTTGTATTTACGTTAAAAAAAGAAATTTATGCAAATTAAATAAGAACTTGTTGAGCACTTTTATACAAAAGGGTGCTATTCAGGAATATGAAAATTAAGAGGGTTTTATAACACCATTTTCTTTCTGATAAGTAATTCCAAGAAGAACACTGAAACTCATACATGTTTGCAGAGATCCCTGTCTGTTTATAAAGGTTATTTGGAAATCTGTAACTCCAGGTCATTTCTGCCTTCTTTGCTTGCGTGGAAGATTGGGTAACGGGGTTAATTTTGAGAACAAGAACGATGCATAATGACTAGTGAGAGTTTTCTTCGTAAGTTCAGCCAAATTGAGAGCCAAAGTCAACAGCTCCTTAAACTTGTTTGATTTCGAAGGCACGAGTGCTGTGTGGTTAAGGCCTCTAGTGTCACCTGAGTTACTGCAGCTTTTCAGTTAACAAGAGTGTTGATGGGTATTTTCACACACTCCCAATTTACTGTGATTAAATTTCAGTAAATTAACTTTCACATTTTGCAGTATCAGTATTAAAGTAACAAATGATGATGGGGTATTACATTCAAAACTGAAATACCAATAGCTGAAAATTTAAATAAATCATGTGAAGTTAATAGAATAAATTAAATAGCTGTTAGAAGGCTAGCAGTATTTTAACTCTGAAGGTAAATCTGTAAGAAAAACTGTATTATAAGCGATCAGATTACGTGAAGAGTGAGCCCCGTGCCTTCTGAGTCAGCCAACAGGACTCAGCCCTTTGACTGGTTCCCCCCGTGTCTTCATACAACAGTGTTCTTCTTCATCTCTGGACTCCCAGAGTCACAGCCCTGCTCCTGGGGTTCAGACAGTCCGGGTATCTCACCTGCCGCAGGCTTCTCAGCAGAGCATTTTTCGGCCCCCTTCACCCCAGCTCCACATGGGGAACTGCCAGGTAGGACGGCTCACTCACAGGTGCAGGTGCTCCCAGTCCTGGGAGGAGTCCAGGCCGCCGCTTCTAGAACACTCTTCTCCTCCTCCTTCCTTTGAACCGAACAAAAGGTGCAAATGTTTTCTATCACCAGGATCCACTCTATAGGTACTATTGGAATTTCTCCTTTTTAAAACGTGAGTGCATATATTCTCCCAATGTTCAGAGGGTCCCATTCTTAAGTCACTGACTTACTACTCCATTTACAGAGTGACTCCTACGTGTAAGTTCCTGGTCTAGACTCTAGGACACAGCAGCAGATCCGACAAATCCCTGCTCTCACAAACTCACATTCTGAGACTGGGGTGATAAAGTTAAGGTGTATAGGGGGACCCGTAAAATGGAGGCCACTCCAGGCGCCTGGTCCACATCTTAAATTCTAAACCTAAGCCCGCCTGCACTTACGGGAAACACCTGCCAAGGAAACCAAATACCCACCAATCACAGTCCTCCACTCACCCTAGAAAACGGGACCTGCCGGCCTTGTAAGGAGACCCCCACCTCCTAGCCAATCAGGCCCTGCTTCCAGGTTGCCCCTTCCGACCTCTATAAACCTCACCTTTGGCCTCAGGAGGAGGACCCAGCGCTGCTGAGGCCCCGTACCCTCAACCCACCTGGATAAACGACCGCAAACTGATCACTCGGTTGTTTTAGTGCTGGCCTTTGATAGGCGGAGCAGGAAAGGCTGTTCGAATGCTAGCAGGTGGCGATAAAATCAAGCAAACTGACCAGGAGATACGGGTACGGCTAATGCTGCAGTGAACAGAGCGGCCGGGCGGAGAGAGCCGTGGGGCCGGTGTCAGACGGCAGGCAGCGGGGAGGCCTCCTGGGGAAACCACACGTAAGCTGAGCTCAGAGGGACACGGATCGCAGTAACACGCCGCCTGCCTGGCACAGGCCTGCTCTGGGCGAGCTCTCCATCCACGTTCCACCCAAGTTCCCTCTAAAGCAGGGGCTCCTTAGCGCGAATGGATCGCTCATGTGCTGAACACTGAAGACGGCAGTCAGATTAGACTGAGTAGCCCTTCACACTTCCCTGCGCAGTATTTCAAACGGTCACATTTACTGACATGATAAACATGTATCATTTTCAAGGGAAAGGGTTTCAAGGTTGTCAAGGGGGAAAAAAAAACCAAAAAACAAAACACCTCCCGGCTTTGGTGTGATTATTCTGTATTTGTATCATGTATTTATAACATGCATATATAAAACTTTTATTTGCATATAATTTCACTACGTTCATAAAAACGACCAGCTCACCTGAGAGGATGTTAACTCTGATATTGACTTGCAGGAAGGATGAACATTTCTTTCTACAAGGCGTTACTTCCTCCTAGTCCCTCCCGTGCTCAAAAGCCCAGACCCAGTTAAAAATCCCAGGCTGGGGGCCGGACCCCCACTCCTATTCAACTACGTTCATGCGTTCACTTCCAAGGTGAATCAATTCCAGAACTGATGTTCTGAATACCTGTATTTACGGTTGCTACTTCCTAATCAACACAGACTCTGATAGGAAACTAAAAATTATACTTTTTACCATTCTTGATCCTAGGATAAAAATGATAAAATTTGTTAACATTAGAAGAAACAAGCCTTCCCCACAAAAACGTAAAACAATGTGGGGAAGACGTTAAATACAGAAACCACCATGCAGGGCCTTGATAACTAACAACGTTCTAAAAAGCACACTGAACGTTGCACTGTGCAGACAAGGAGAATACAAACCCAAAAGCAAATAAACAGGCACAAAATAAAAGGACACTCATTTTAAGTATGCTTCTGTCCCCAGGGTTAAAGCAAGGGAAGTCACTGTCGCAGATATGACTGTGTTGATGTCTACACTGAAAATAAATATCGGTGTTAAGCGAGTTTACACTGAAGGAGGTAAAGGACAGACGAGAATTTTCTGAGGGAGGAACCAGCATTCGCCCCACACTTTTAATCTCATAGGCTTCTTTGGTGTTTCCTCCTTAACACACATACCTTAACTCAGAGAGAAGCCAGGCTACTGCACTACTGACCGTGTTTAGTCTTTAAGGCCGTGCTAATGAGGTGGGAAGCCCCATAAAAAGACCAGTAGGACCCCCAAGCAGGGCCGCTACTCTCCTGCAGGCACCATCAGGTTCCCTGGCCCAGAGTGTCTATCTCACTTTTTGCCTCTGAAACGGCTTACTTACCCCTAAAAGTCTATTGGTTCCCTGAGCTCACTTCTGATTGGTCATTTCCTTCACTCCTGATTAGTTACTACTCTCACTTCTGATTGGCCCACTTCCCTAACTTCTGATTGGTTATTTCCTTCACTCCTGATTGGTTACTACTCTCACTTCTGATGGGCCCACTTCCCTAACTTCTGATTGGTCCATTTGTAGTACTTCATTTGCATGGAGCTCACTCCTGATTGGTTATTTCTCTCACTCCTGATTGGTCTATTTCTACAAAGCTTGTTCCTGGTTGCTCAACTTTTGTTATACTTTATTTGCGTATGATGTTGTAAGTGTAAAACTGGCAGCCTATAAAGGCCTGTGTAGACCCACAGAAAGGGTTGAGAGCTTGGAGTGTTAACCCTTGTGGGCCTGCTGGCCTAGTAAACCTGAGTTCTCCAACTCTCTGAGTGCTGCTTGGTCTCTTGCTGGGATCCAGGTTGCTGTCACAACTGAGTTGTAACACATTTTTCTGCAACACTAATAAGCTTTCAATTATTCCCAAAGAAAGCAAGACATGTGTGTTACACTTGGCAACACTGACTCACTCCCATTCTTTCCTGTAGCTTTTCTTCCGAAGTCATCCGAAATCAACTGGTCAGTATGCAGGAGGTGTTAAGGCTGCAGCTCTCCTAGGAGGATTCTCAAAGCCTCTGCTTCATATTACTAAAAATCAAAATTCAAATGAAGACATTTTAAAGGTCTGATTGACTTTATTGAATGATTCACAAATGAGCAGCGTCCAGTCTAGCGAGCAGAAAGGAGCCCCTAGGACCTGTTCAAACTGAACTACTACTTTCTACAGGCAGAGGAGGGTGAGAACAAGGAAGTCATACCTGGAAAAACAGTGGGCTGTTTATGGCAAAGTCACTGACCTTTAGGGGGTGGGCGGCGGTTCATCAGACAGATGACCTCATTAGTGCTGCCTGGAGGATTCCTGACTGACCGGTTTAGGATTCCACTTCTGGGAGAGCCCCCAACGGCAATCACATCAAGCCAGGGTTTGGTGACGTGGGGCTCAGCACTGAGGGGCTCCATTTTGAGCCTACACTCTTGTTTTTAACAATATAGAAATATCTATGCAAAATAAAATAAATTATTGAGTTTAAGTTTTCTAAAAAAAGTGTTTCCCCAGTTTTCAGGCCTAGGTTATAGCTATAAATTCTAAAGAGCCCAAACTGTGAAGTATTAAGCTAAGACTATAGCCAGTTGTTAGTTCTAGGTCACACGAGCAGTTTATATGTGCAGCGCACACGCGCACAAACACACACACACACACACACACACACAGAGTTATACATATGCATTGGGGCTCCACTACAAAATACTTGCAGTTAAAAGACACTTTAAAATTGGACGGTGGATTACAGTGTTTCTCAGCCTTTGTGACACTGGACACATATTTGTTTGCATCAGTGATCAGGGGCAAAACGCTCAAGGGGAAAACACGGTACCCTTCCTCGACACCTGTTGTGATAAGGTTTTCAGAGACCCACTGTGGCAAACCATTGAGGAAAATCTGCACCTTCACTTTGGTGGGATAAAAACCGAAGTCCGTAAGGGGAAGTGGAAGTAACGTTGCTACAACTCAGTTCCTTCTTTGCCCATCAAAAAAATACACGACAGGAAATGTTACTCACACTGAAAATACACCATTAAGCCACGCAAAAAAAAAAAAAACTGCAAATAAAGGAAATTTTGAAAAGGACTTAGATGAGTTTCAGTGAAAACATTCTTTATTGGTCAGCAGACACAAAGCTTTTTGGTTACATGTCATGCAAGACAATGACCTCACCATGGTGATCTAGCTGCTTACTGTAACAATCTTTTCTGAGATGATTATAAATTCTAAAAGTTACAGTGACTGCAACAGTAAAAAGAATTCAGGAAAACTCTAGATGAAGCAAAACACTGCAGGACACAGGAAGGGACATCCCTCTGGGTGTCTCATCCTCCCTCCTGGTGGAAGGTCTTTTTGGGAGACTACTCTATACAAAAACGGCAGTGTTTTTCTGTGTGTCTATAAGCACTCTGTCCAACTGATAAAAACAAACCACAAGAATAAGATTTCACATAACTTTACAGGGTCTGGTTAATTTTCTTCTCCTTTTTGTTAATCGAAAACTGGGCGATGACCTTTTATTTTAAATGTCACTAGATTATTTCCCTAGGAATAGGACCTTCCTTCTTGAAAACGTAGTTTTATCCCTGGAAATCTTTTTGAACAGAAGCTGACTTTTTGAACTGTTATTCCTGTCTTCTCCTAGTTGTTTTCAATCAGTGGAAAGAAACAGGGCTCCCTATTCTGAGAAGACTCAGGAATATTCTTCTTACTCTATATTAGAGCTCTGAGAGTTTTCTCTGTGGTGGTGAGATGACACCTTGGTCATGTGGCAGCTCTGGTGGCACCCCTACCGTCCACGCCCCTGGCTCCTTGAAGTGACCAGAGCCCCCAGAGAAGGGAGGTCCACATCTCCCCTGGGCACTGCAAGTCAACTGGCAGTGAGCAGACTTTTCCAGTCGCCTGGAAATGGGTGCTGCTGCAACAAATGCCTAAAACGCAGAAGTGGCTCTGGAACTGGGCAGTGGGGAGAGGTTGGAAGACTCTTCCAGGAGCAAGACGAGAGCGCCAAGATTGCCTCCAATACTGTTAGCATTAACATCCGGGCGTTAATGCGGGCGCGGGCTCCGAGGGGCGGGGCACGGGAGGGAAGAGCTCAGCTGCTGGGCAGACACCGTCGGTGGACGTGAGGACACTAAAGGTGCCCCGCGAGGGCTCAGCAGGAGGTGAGCAACACGGTGTCGGAATCTGGAGGAAGAGTCCAGCGAGAACAGTGGCAGAAAGCTTAGCTGAGCTGTGACTGTGGCCGTGTGGAAAGCAAACGGCAGAGTGAGAATTAAGATATGTAACTGAAGAGATTTCCAAGCAAAGTGTGGAAGGTGCAGCCTGCTGACTTCTTCCTGGTTACAGATAAATTGAAGGACTGTTTAAAAAACAAAAAACAGGATCTGATGACTTGGAAATTCTTAGCTTACCTAAATGGCAAAAGACATTAAAATGGAGAGATTCACTATCAGGAGGACCTGCCCCAGGTAAACAGAGTGCGGCCCTCCAACTGCTGCCAACACCCAAGAAACAAAATGTCTGAGAATTCAGTCCCACAGAAGGCTTTTTGGAGAGATTAAGGGTGTGGCTCACAGATCCCCTCAGTCATCTCAGAAAAAGCCAAAAATAGAGCCGGATGATCTAGGAAAGCTCTGTGGAGGAGCCTCTGGTCTAACAAAGGAGAGAATCTCTGTAACACATACAGCAGATCCACAAGTTTCTCGAGGGCGTTGACAGCAGCAGCCACTGTCGTTTAAAACCAAAAGGGAGAGATGGTGAGAAGTGAAAGAAGATGGCTGGGCCTCCCACAGTTCCACAGGCAAGACGTACGCTGATGAAACTCCGCAGCTGCAAACACGTGCTACCTTTCGTGAGAAAGAAGAGAACTCTGAGAGAAAGCCACGAGCCGAGAGGCTGCTGGTGGGAGCCACAGAGGACCCTTCACTCCTGGGCTTTGGAATCTGACGGTGGGTCCCTCGCTGGACTTCTAAATTGCTCAGCACTGGTGGCTCTTTTTTTTTTTTTTAAAGCAAGACTGTAACTGCTATTCTATGCCTTTCCTACCATCGTATGTGGGAGCAGATACGCGGTTTTCTAGGTTCCCAGGTGCACAGATGAGAGAAACTGTGTCCCAGGGATCATACCCAGATCCCCCTCTTACTTGATTCAGATGATTTAAATGAGATTTGGGACTTCCGCGCTGGTGAGATTCAGTTAGGATTTTGCACCTCAAGTTGCTGTTCTGATGGGCTGAGACTTTCGAGCACCCCTGGATGGGGTGACTTTTACTTGGAATGTGAATCTCTGGGACAGGAGTGGACTGTGGTAGACAGAATGGCCCCCCAGATGTTCATGTTCTAATCCTCAAATCAATGAATTTGTTATCTTACATGGTAAAAGAGATTTAGCAGGTGTGATTACATTAAGCATTTTGAGATGAGATTAACCCAGATTATCTAGGTAAACCAAATGTAGTCACTAGGCTCCTTCTAAGAAGATAGCAGAAGAATCACAGTTGGTGTAAAAGACTTCAGGACAAGCAGAGGTCGGAGGGACACAGCCACGGTGACAGGATGCCAGCAGCCTCGACAGGCTGGAAGAGGCAAGGAACAGGTTCACCCCCAGGGCCCCCAGAAGGAGCTTGTGACACATCCACTTACACAGCAAAAGGGGCTTTACGGGATTGGTTAAGGTTACTACGGACCTTATGATGAGGAGATAATCCTACATTATCTGGCAGATCTAATCTAATCACATGAGTCCTTAAAAGCAGAGAATCTTCCCTGGCTGTTGTCAGAGGGAGGTGATGACGGCGAAGAGTCAGAGACGCAATGCTGCCAGCTTTGAGGATGGAAGAGGGGCCCACAGGCCAAAGGACGCAGGGGGCCTCTAGGAGCTGGAAGGCAAGGCAAGGCTTCTGCCCCGGAGCCTCCCGAAAGGGATGCAGCCCCGCCGACACTGACGCGAGGCCCACGTGGGACGTGTAGCCTACAGAAGTAAGAAACCTGCGCTATTTTAAGCCACTAAATTTGTAGTAATTGGTTACCGCAGTAAGAGAAGACTGACCAGGAGCAGTGCCCAAAGACGCAAGGTGTCCGGGAAGAAGACGGGCTTCTCTCTCAGTCCTGCTGTAGCCCCTCGCTGAGGAGGCCCCAGGCTTCAGCAGAAGTGCACGTTCACGCTGGGAACCCTTCAGGTCCAGTCCGGCTGACAGAATTTACATCTCTGTATTTCTGAACTCGTTTTGTCCTGGCGTAGAGAATATTCTGGGTTGAGCACTTAGAACAGTGCTTAGTATTCACAGTGGGTCCCCTAGTGGGTCCCACGTGTTGAATGAATAAACGAAGGTGATCAAGGCAGGCTGAGAGGGACTGTAACCACTCCACTCTGCAGTGCTTTTAGCACATCTTCTCAAGAACTGCTGACCCTGTGTCTTTGTTTCTAGTTTATGATGGTCATAGTTCTGCAAAATACCAAGCTAAACTGTATTTTCTGACGTGAGGAATACAGCTAAATCAGCAAGTAAAAAGGACGTGTAAAATCTTCATAGGAGAAGTAATTATTGTATGATCAAAGTATTTCAAAATCCGATTTTGGATACTTTTCAGTATACATTACAGAAAAATTTTCAAATTATTTTGTCAGAAGATTTCTGAATGGCTGTTAATCAAGGCAGCATTAAGAAACTTTTTAGTGCAAATTTTATCAAATGCATTTATCAGAATGGGGTTTTGTTCATTTTCTCTGCAAACAAACGCTGTGACATTAATTCTGAGCACGGAACAAACTGATTTGCCTGAATATTTAAAAGCTATCACCAGAAGCCAGCCCTTGTAACGAAAACCTCAAACATTTTTATCTTCGAGATCGATTCTGAGCCCAAATTCGTCTATACCAAAGCTGGAAGAAAGGATAAGAATAAACCCCAAATTTATCTGTATAAATAATAAAAATAACTTTTTTTTGCTCTAAGTGTCTTCCTCACTGACACGGCGCACCATCCGACCGACGCGCCACCGCGGGGACAGGAGCAGCGCTACTTCAGCTGCTGGAGGACCACAGTGTTGAGAATGTCTGCTTCCTGCAGCGTCAGGTTTTCATCTGCTAACTCTCTGTTTGGAAACGAAGTCACGAGAGTAAAGTCAAGAGCTGCAAATTCAGGACGGGACTGTACAATAAAGTCCCGGACATCCAGGATCCTGAAGAAGTAAGATAAAAATAATGTGTGATACGGGAGTGTTACTGTCTTGGAAGCTTTTAGCTAAAACTAGATAATAATAATAAAATTGCACAATTCTAACTAATCCTTATTTAAATGTGTTGTAACTTTCTTTAATGAATGGATTTATCTTGACTTGCAGATAATACATGAGGATTAATTTTGGAGCGTCCCTAACAGTTCCTTTCACCGTAAACAGATACAATCTTTAAGGTAAGTTATGCATTAAAAATAAATGTCAACAATGTTACTACCCTGAAAGTGCAGGTCCTGTTTTTTTTCAGAGTATGAAGTATCTCAGCAGCACATGACCCAGAAAAAGGTACCTTGGATTGGCCTGTGTCAACATGAGTCTATAACTATGAAGTGTAAGTTATAAGAATAATTAAAAAAAATTACTTTCGCACATACATAGAAACTCAGCTAAGATCATAAACATTACCTCTTAGAGGGATACAATGAACAAATAATATCTTACAAGCACAACAAATGTACAAACAAATGTTAAAATTATGTTTAAAATCATTTATTTGAAGTACTTGACAAGAACACAATAAACTTTACACTATAAATTTATGTTATAAAGAGTCTGTCATGTAGAAAGTTAATCCCAGTCAGGGTTACCATTAGTTTTTTAAACGAGTCAAGTGCAAATAAGGCTTTACTAGCGTAAACCTAGTCTGCTGCAGCTTCCCGTGGCGTTAGCACAACAGTGCAGAGCTGCAGCTTCTAACAGCTCTACTTCTGAGTGGTGTCTGGATCTGCATTAGGATTTGGGCCGTTTAAAGAGGATGTTTAAACACTAAGTGTTTCAGTTCTCACACACAGCTGTCATCCTTTTAAAGTTTTTGCCTTCTGTCAAAAACTACCTTCAAAAGTAAATCTAAAGAATTTCATATTCTTCATGACACAAGCCGCACGCGGTTTTACACAGACAAGTAACCACAAGCTTACCTGTGTGTGCTATTGAATCTTTGTATCAAACGGCTCCCATCTGCTAACCTGACCTGAATTTTTGTCGTTGGCACTGAATCATCAATGAGGACAACTGCGTTCAGTAGTGACTTCTCCTCCTCTTCTGGGGAGGAAGGCGTACTGACTATTTCGGGCGTAAGGCTAAGAAGGAAGAATTAAAGAATCAGAACATAAATCTAAAGACATAAGACGCATGATGAACTGAAGGCGGCAGACCCACCACTGGCCCTGCAGCTGGCTCTCGAGTTCCTGTGCCTCCGGCTTCTGACCAGTGAGAACAGGGCTTCCCTGGAGTTTCCTCTACCTCTCCCAACCTCTTTCATTATGTGAAAATACTGGATCCTACGATTCTGATTTAGCTTACACGATCTCTTTTAAAGAGATCTGTACTCTGTATTCCTTCCTCCTTTATCCCTGTTTTCTACAATCAAACACCTTGACCAAAGCGGCTAATGATCATCACAGCACCACTGCCTCTTATCGGTCATTCTCCCCATCGCTTTCTCTCTCTCTTTTTTGGGGGTCATTTTCTCTAGCTATCTGCCTGACAAAGAAAAAGGCTGGCCGTTGTAAGATACTATGATCAGATAATAAATCCTTATTTTCATGAGTTCAAATTGCCAATTATAATCACTGGGTCTTCTTGGCGATCTTCCCTTTAGGCAACCTTCTTCAATTTCAGTTGTAGGTTTACTATACAGTTGACCCTTGAACATCATGAGTTTGAACTGGGCAGGTCCACGTACATGCGGATTTTCTTCCATAGCAAATGCCAGAGCACTACACGATCTGCGGCTGGTTGACTCCGAGATGGGGAATCGTGGGTACAGAGAGCCAATTATAAGCTACGAGAGGAGTTCCAACTGCTTGGAGGGTCAGTTCCCCAGCCCCTATGTTGTTCAAGGGTTAACTGTCCTTCTACTAACAAAGACGTGCATTCTAACATTAATGCTTGGTCACAAATTTAAATAATAGAGAAACAATATGTATGAAGCACAGAGATGACTGGGCATTTTATCTGTGTTTTAATTAAAAATCATAATCTGAATAAATATTAAGTAAAAATAAGAAGAGCTAGCAAATATTTAAAAAAAAAATCCGGGGGTCATACTAAAGTCAAAAGGAGGGAAAAAACAGAACCCAGGAGAAGCCTAGCTGTGTTGGTAGTAGAGAGAGACAAAGGAGAAAGTTTCCAAGCAGCCCTGGGTTTGGGCACTAGAGGATCTGGGTCCTAAAAAGAGCCAGGTCAACACATGTTCTGTATTCTCCACGTCTCAGAAATCAGTCTCTAGCTGCAGAAAATGATACAGAAAGGGAGACCTGAGACATCAAAGACAAGCGTAAAGAACTGATAACACGGAATTCTTTCCCACGTTGAGAAACAAGAAGGCAAGAGGGAACAGAGTGCACAAGCCAAAAGGAGCTCGGAATGGAAGGAAAGACATGAAAAGGAACAAAGGAGGCACAGAAGGTAGGTACCTTGGGAAACACAGCCAGTGCCACCATTCAACATGCCACCTGCAGTGACGTGTGGACAAGCAGAGGGCCACGTGCACCAGCCTACTTCACAAGGTTTATGGAGAGTCAGCCATGGCTATTACAAAGGAGCCCCTTTGTACGTTATACCAAGCAGACTGGCTTCTAAATGTGCTTGGCCGAGTCCTAGGGTTCTCTGGAAATGTCTGAGACGATCCTCTCTCCCTACAAATGAAGGAGCTCAGGCTCTCTGTGTGTTACCATAACTTGAAGAGTTTGCCTGCTTAAAATATATTGAAAACAACCAACTTAAGCGCATTGCTTTTGCTGCAGGAGCTTAATAATTACTCACGGCAGACAGGCATGCTTACAGCTGTGAGCTAAGAAAACTACTGCTGCACCTAATCAACAACCCTCTACAGTATCCCCCTCTGAACCCAGCAGTCGCCATCAGAGAGGGCAGGATGGCACAGCACCGGAGAGCGCAGACGCCGGGGCCAGGGGGCCTGGCTGACTCGCACACCCGCCCACCTCCCGGCCCAGCCGCCCGGGCTCGTCACTGCAGCTGCAAGCGGAGCACTGACAGCATCCGTGTCAGGCAGCTGCTGTGAAGACCGAACGAGTTAGAGCGTGTGAAAGTGCCACCTCAGCGCCAGCTACCAGTACTACCCCCAGATCCGCACGTCCAATTCCAGCAGCAAGGTCTTCACAGCTCATTCTTTAGTTCTTACTTTCTAGGCTACTTTGCTTTTCTTATTTTCAAAGAAAATTCACGTTGAACAACGACAAGTATTTTCCTCATTTTAGGATTTTACCTCCCAAGTTTTTGCCCCTCTCCACTGAAAGCCTTGAACCTCAGTCGAGGTCTGATGTACTCTTGGTCCTGGTGGTCCTCCATGTCCAAATTCACGTGGCCTCCGTGAACCAGGCGCTGAAGCTCCACGGGAATCTCTCTTAAAAACGGAAGGACGTTTTATTGTTTTGAAAAATGAGCCTACACTGTTGAGACTGCTGGGTGGTTAAGCTGTGAGACTGAAAACAGCAATTTTTGCTTAATTTATAATTTAAAAATTTCTGTGATGCCTGATTAGCCCCTGCAGGTATTTCTCCCTTAGGGTCACATCACACTATCCGTAGTGATTCTCCACGAGAGGGACTCCCAGCGTCCCGGCGAACCTGGAGCCCTTCTGATGTTTAGGAAGATGAACTGCAAGACGGCAGCTCAGCTCGAAGTCAGCACTAGGAAATTCCTATGTGGGCAGAGCAATTAACACACAAACTGATTTCTAAATTCCTGCAGGAAGTTGGGAATTTGAGTGTCGTGTGATTTGTGAGTGCCGCCCTCCCTCGCAGTCTGCACCGGGGTGGGAGATGCTCAAGCCAGGGGGACCACCCTGCACAAGGAAAATCTGGCTCAACTTCCAGGGAACCACTGAGGGCCCTGCCAGAGGTTCCCACGGAGGACCATGCTGTTTATAACATCTGAGGCTGAAACTTAAGGCTTAGGCTCTGTCTTACACATAAGCAAATGTTGTTATTTATTCTTTTAATATTGTATTAATATGCTTTGAAATTTTCAGGAACTCATCTGCCATAAACTGAAGGAAGACTGCACTTTGTTTTGTTTGGAACTTTACCAAGTCCTGGACTGCAATGCCACTTATACAGTAATTAAGCTGCCAACTGCCTACACATCATTATTCTGTTTGTGTGTTTGTCACATCAACATGAGAAGTGCTGGACTGCACTTGGTGTGAACTATCTGACTGCTTCATTATGTCATCTGGCATGGTCATACCTGGGCATTTACAAATTGAAATATGTGTAATTTTGTGGTAAATTATCTTCCTTTATTTCATCATATTTAAAATAAATTTTATATGAATTTTTTGGAAATAATATGCATAGATAGGTTATATTATCTATAAATTCTTCTTTGAGGATAGTGAAGACTGTGCTACAAAATGTTTCTTGTAACCAGGGGACAATGATTATACAGCTGACAACCACTGTGTGACATCAATCATTTTTTTCAAGGAGTCTTTTCTAAAACTGTTCTCGATGATAATTTGTACTTGAGGGTGTGGTGTAGCTCAAATAAAAAAGTTCTTTTGGGGTGGGTAATAGCTCAGTGGTAGAGTGTGTGCTTAACATGCATGAGGTCCTGGGTTCAATCCCCAGTACATCCATTAGAAAAAAAAAACCCCTATACTTTAATAAATAAAAGTTAAAAAAATTCCTTTAGCATACCATGGTTGAACATTAGCTTACAAAGCTTGTCAAATGTTTTCATTTAGCAGCAAATTAGTTTTGATCTGTATTATAGCACATTCGCCACCAACATGTTTTTTCTTCTACCACCTTGAAGTAGGCGTCAATTTCAACAGTAACACTGACCTTCTCCTGGCAGATGGACTCTCCCCCTACCCTGGCCCCCGGCTCTCCCAGTGACCCTGCAGGCTCCCAAGTCCACATCCTTGTATTGATCCTTGTACTTATCACCACCACTGCCTCCCAGGACACCCTCCCACCTGTCTTCATGACTTCTGCATCTGCTTATATTTCTTGCCTTTCTTTGGTTTTCTGACATTATCCTTGTAAAATTCAAACTCAAAATCCATGCTAGTTAGTGTTCTAAAATGCCTTTCCTTTACAGTTCCTTGATTCCCTCAACTCCGATGAGTTTCAGCTCCACTCCACTTCAGCCCCTCTCCCTGGACAGACTTCATCACTTGGAAAAGCCCCGCCTTCAGCTCCTGGATGGAGTATACCTCCTGTTCCAGTCCCTTCACTGCTGTGTGAACCTCTCAGTTCTCACCAACCCAGTGTCTTCACTTGTATTTCTACTAAGGGGTGATCACACTGGCAGCTAGTGAAAGCAGAAGGCAGTAAAGTTTTTATAAAAACACAGCAAAATCACTTGATTCTTTGTCCTTTACAAGAGGGCTGGTGAGTTACAATGTTCTTTAGATGGGTCAGAGCACTGTTCAGTCTGGTTTACTTACACAAATTATAACCTCAAACTAACATTCTGAAATCTTCTGCCAGCAGTAATGCCACTTTATTTCTAATATAAGTGGCTGAATTTGAGGCCCACGTGCAATGAGAGTTACCCTGTCCGCGGTGAGCAGGGCAGTGGCTTAGTGGACGGGCAGCTTCCTGCTGATCAGTTCACTTACTACATCACCGTGCTTATTCTCAGGATTGGGACCACGGTTTCACCAGATTTTAGAAAGGACCAATGTCTACTGCTCCTCCCGCACCATGTTAAGAACCAGTGACTTACAGATACATAAAGGATTTATATACATAAAAATATACACATATATACTTTCATACGTATAAATACATATACATGTATAATACCCTTTATACACGTAAAAACACCCTTCCCCCAGCAACCACTTACAAAACATATTCCAGTAACCAATTAAAAACCCACGGAACACTACTGAATGGCGGTCTGTTTGTTTTTAAAAAAAGTCTCGCGCTCAGCAACAAACAGAATACAAATAATACATCTTACCCTCTCTTAACAGACTCCAGAAACTGAGCATTTGTTGGGTCACTGTAAGGTCTCAATTCTCCGTCGTCTAAACTGAAACCATTGCTCCACAGCTTAAGCAAAACCTGAACCTTTCGAGACAGGAAGAAGAGAAACATAAGCACCCGTCTGCATTAAACAATTTCAATTTTCAAACATATTTACAATTTACTTTATTTAAAATATGGAGTTACCGGTAGTTTTCCTTACGCAGCTAAAATAAAGACCTAAGTAAAACCACGTGTGTCTACTTAGCAGCTCTGTATTTAGCTTAACAAACTGACGATGGCTGAAACAGAAAGGTCCCACCGCAGGACCCTGGCCTTGAAGTACACAATTACTTCCGGTTCACCGAGGAAAACAGTCACACGAGCACCCAGCTGCCACTGCACACCTGCCTTCCCTGTCACCCGTGCCCAGGTTCCTCTCAGCTGCAGAGCTCAAACACTCACGGCAAGGGGCAGGACAGGATCTCCAGGGGCCCTCAAGGCTAAACTATACATGTTTAAAATGAAATGACGACCCCATGATTTCAAAAGGCAGAAACAAAGAATGACTTTAGGCATTTCTATCTTTATAACTCAGCTAATTCTGTACCGTGACAGTATGCCATTTGTAATAATTATTATAACACACACGTAGGCTCGTTTGACAATGAGTCTTAATGTTCTTTGAACCAATAGTTGTGCATCTCTAAGTGCAAGGCATAACCGAGACGCAAAACACAAAATCTGAGCCTGATGCTTAGATACCAGTCCCTAACTCATGCTTTGAAAAATAACAGAACAAAAGGAGATTCTATTTATATTCTCAATTTTAAATTTTATAAAACACAGTAGTAATTACAGGCAAAAACCTACAACTTTGCATTTTCATTACTGTACCTACATCTTGCAACTGATTTTCTCCATAGATGTATTCAGACCGCTTACAAAAGGAGTTACCCAATCTGTAGCCTCCACCTGTAAAAGACTAAAATACACAGCAAATGAGCTAAAAACTCAGTAAGGCTTATTAAGCAAAATGTTATGATAATGGGTGCTATACATGTATTTTAAAATGAGATCAGCTGTAATTAGCTAAACTGGTTTATACTTTCCAGGACATTTTTATATTAAAATAAAGGTCTTATGTTACAGAGAATTGTACTCTAGTAAGAAATTATGTTTCTTCCCACCAAAACATTAATGACTCAGAAGCTGAAATAACTTAGGCCAATCTTAAAGTAAGAAATACATTTATACACTGAAATACTATTTTCAAGTAGAAACAGACTTTAGAAAAACACCACTAAGATTTTGACAAATCTTATAATAAAAATTATAAATCTTGAATCATATTTCACAAAGCGAATAAAAGTTTCATAGAGAAAGGAAGAATTTTACACGTGAGTATAAATTACCCTGAAGGAAAGTGCTATACATATTGTTGTATAAGCTTGGGGTGGATTATAGCTCAGTGGCAGAGCGCATGCTTAGCATGCACAAGGTCCTAGGTTCAATCCCCAGCACCTCCATTAAAAAAATGAATAAATAAATAAATAAGTTGCTCTGTTACTATAATAAATCAACCAGGCTGTACTTTTGTTATACCCATCACAAGCTCTTCATTTTTTCAGGTAAGACAGCTTATGGGGTAAAAATGCCATTCCTTCTAATCACCATTCATACCATTAACGAGATTTTAATCATCATATTGCTTTCCTTTCTATAGACTGAATTATATCAACTCCACATTTTTCTCACAGAATCAGAGAACTTGCAAGAACCAAAATTACCTTAGACTTCACTGAAAGAAACTTTCAAACAAAATGAAAACCAAAATATATGTTTTATTTTAAAAACTGGTCCTCAGCAGTGGAGATCCGTCACAATTACGACAGGCTTCCTAGGCACCCTGGAGACCTACTGAATACCTACCACGACACCTGAGGCCAGGTGGCAGTTTAGAAAACCTCCCCACGTGACTGTGATGAGGGAACAATAATTATAAGAATATGTAATTATACACAAAAAGACACTTGAAGTCTTCTTCACTATACCAGTACTACGTCAGTGGATATGGTTATAAAAGCTCTATAAAAGTTTTATAGAAATTTAAGAAGGCACAAAAACAGTTCAAAAGAGAAGAGAGCTTTTTCAACGTACGATGGTGGAGCAATTGGACATCCAGAAGGAGAATAATGAGCCTCGATGTAAGCTTTATGGAAAATTAACTCAAAATGAATCATAAGTTTAAATGTAAAATGCAACACTATAAAATCTTCTAGGTAACATGGAAGAAGATCTCTGGGGCCTACAGTTAGATGAAGAGTTCTCAGATGAGATACCAAAAGCATAATAACCCATAAAAGAAAAGAAAAAAAGGATAAGCTGACAAGCCCTGGAAAGAGGATGAAAAGACAAGCTACAGTCTGGGAGAAAACATTTGAAACCACGCATCTGACAGAGGACTCATGCCTATTAAAACAAGCACAGAACTCTCAGAAGTCAACAGTAACGAAACAAACGATCCAACTTGAAAATGGGCGAACGTCTGAAGAGGAAAATAATGATCATGGCAAATAAACACATGGAAAGACATTCAATATGACTAGCCATTAGGAAAATCAAAATTGACCTGATTAGCCATTAAGGAAATGCAAATCAAAACCACAGTGAGTTAGCACTACACACCCATCAGGACGGACAAAATTGAAAACAGTGACATTACCAACGCTGGTAAGGATGTGGAGAAACTGCTCTCATACACGGTGAAACACAGCTTAGCATTTTCTTGAAAAACTAAACATATACATGCCATACGACCCAGCAACTGCATGCATGGGCATTCATCTCAGAGTAATAAAAACTGGTGTATGTACAAAAGCACAATTGCTCACAGCAGCTCTATTTCCAATAGCCCCAAACGGGAAACACTTAAAATGTCCCTCAACAAGCCAACAGTTAACAAATTGTGGTACATCCACACCAGGAGTGTTACTCAGGAGTGAAAAAGAACAATCTATTGAGACACTCAGTGACGTTCAGGATCTCGAGGGCGTTAGCAAGGTGAACAGAAGCTACTTCCAAAAGCTCACATACTGTGTGATTCCATTTGTGCAACCATCTCAGTATCACAGAATGACAGGGATGAAGAACAGAATAGCGGGGGCCAGAGGTCAGAGATGGTGGGGGAGAGGGCGGCGGGTGGGACTACGAAGGGGTACCCCAAGAGGGAGACCTCTGTGATGGTGAAACAGCACCTACACTGAGCTGGTAACTACACAAATCTACACAGAACTACATACACGCCCTGTACCAGCACAAATCTCCCTGTTTTGCCACTGAACAATAACACTGGGGGAAACTGCACGAAGGGTGAACAAGGTCTCTCTGTATGCTTTTTGCAAATTTCTGTGAATCTATAGTTATTTCAAAATAAAATGGTAATCAGAGAAGTTTTATAGAAATGTAAGAAACTGCCTCAACTTTCAACCTTTAATACAAAATCTATAGGCTTATAAAAATAAAGGAAATATTTGAATCAAAATATAAAGTTAGAAAAACAACGTTTGCAAATGATATAAAAATCAATAGGAGATCAAACATATAAACAGCATGCTCGAGTTTTGAAATTCAGCACTTACCTTAGATTTGTCATCGCCTGAAGCCCTTGTGGCTTCGTTCAGAGGGACGGCCCCATGTTCCCTTGCCTCTTTGAAAAGTTCATTCACAATTTTCCCAGTTGAAGGTCGGACTATGTGTAATCCACTGTATTCATGTTCACCTGAACAGAACCTTTAAACAGTACAGTTCATGAATAAAAACAGAATACAAACATAAACTACTTTAAAGCAAAAACCTACAGAGTGTTAGGAAAAGATTTTTTTTTAATTTAAAATGAGCCATTTCCATGACCTCTCTGGAAATACTTAATTTTAAAAACAGGATTAAGGAATTCAGTAGCAAATAGTTCATACACGTGTTTTCACGACGTCTGCCGAGACGCTGGCAGCTGGTGCAGCCTCTCTCGTGAGAACGAGCCTGTTTCTCCCTCCCTCACCCGTGACTGCTTCTCACAAGCATCCTTACAGCTCGCGGTGGGGACCGCCCTGCTGAGGCCCAGAGGCTAAGTCTCTTCCCCCACGGAACCCACACTCAGGAGGACCTGGTTAGGGAAGAGACTGCAAGATTTCGATAGCGCAACATCTAAATTAGACCACGGGGCTAAAACACAGTTCACATTTCAGAGATTTTTGGATTGGAAAATTAATCCCCCATATTAAAGGTAAGTAATTTAAACCACAGTTTTTTTTTATTGTATTAACTATGTAGTGAATGATTTCTACACTTTTTCCTATTTCATAAAGGTCCTAGGGAACATAAAAATTTCCTTTACATAAAATTAGGACCTCATTGTATCTTTCAAGGCTTTTTTCCAATCAAGGATATCAGAAAACATAACCAATGATGCGTCAACATGGAGACTTCCTGAATAAGATGACAGTTGAAGCTCATATGCCTAACTACCTATACCCTCCAACACAGTTCCACATCTGCACTGAAATGACTCACACAACAAGACCAACGGGGAGAATCCTATCAGCCCTAGAGACTAGCCAGGGGCAGAAGTCACCTTCAGGACTTTCCCCAAATGAGTACATGCAAAACCCAACAGGAAAGGGAAGGGCAGCCTAGCCCTCCACTCACTGTAGTGGAAGAAAGATCCCGTGGTGGAGAACAAGGCACATGGCAGAACCCCCAACCAAGGCCAGCTCACAACTGCAGGGGGCGGGGCCCTGGGGAAGGACACCGAGGTTACCAGGGCAGGAGCCAAGGAAACCTTCCCGCCCAGCTGATACTCAGGGGGCCCAGTGCAGCACAGCAAGGCCAACACGGCCACAGTTGCTTTTCAGAGAAGGCTCCGTGTTAGAGGGAGCTTGAAACAGATGCCTTCAATGGCAGCACTGAGGAAGGAAGGGAAAGGGGAGGGAGGCAGGGGAGAGGGGCAAGGGGGGGAAGGGGGAGGGGAGGGAAGGGCAAGCTTCCTGCTGCAGCTGCTCCTGTTGCAACCCCTTCCCTCCTGTCTCTTGTTCTTCATCCAGCAAAGGGGACAACTACGTGGCTCCTTGTTCTCGGTCTTGCTGAGAGAGACCTCACAGAAAATTTGACATAGAAAAGATTTACTACCTTATTTATGGTCAATGATTTTTATAACCTATGTAAGCAATCTCTGTCTACCTTAAGGTCATGAAGACACTCTATTTTCTTCTGGAGTTTTATTATTTTGATGGAGGTGCTGGGGACTGAACCCAGGACCTCATGCACTCTACCACTGAGCTATACCCTTCCCCACCAATATGTGAATTACATATTCGTACGTATGTATGTACAGATACACACACACGTATATATCAAGTAAGAATTAAATAAAAGGATAGGATATTCAAATAGCGCCATGATACCAACCTGCAGATTATAGAGGACAACTGTACCTTACAATGGAGTGATGTGGTGGTCAGCACCTTAACCAAGTGAACATATCACCAATAGTGGGGCAACCTGAAATTATATGGCTCCTGATGTGACATAATTAATAGCAGACAATATCACTTACTAGCACTCTTGACAAATACGTTTACAAGAATCTAATCATGAGAAAAGAATGACCCTGAATGTGGGACATTTTACAAGACGTCTGGCCTAGGCTCTTCAAAGTCAATGTAATAAATTTTAGACTATAAAGATGAGCTAAGAGCAGACAACAAAGAAGTGGGAAGAATTCTCTGGATTAGGAGTCAAGACAGGCATCATCAGTGGAATGTATGGCCCTTGGTTGGGCTCTAAGACACATCTGACTGTGGACTATGTATTAAATGATTTTATGCTATTAGTGTTCATTTTCTAAGGTGTGAGATGTTATTTGTTATAAAGGAGAGTGTCCTTCTTAGGGGATGGTGTAGGCTGACATATCTGGGGATGGAGTGCTATGATGACTGCAATTTACTTTCTTTCTCTATTTTTTGTATAAATATATAAATACATATTTATTGAAGTATAGTCAGTTTACAACGTTGTGTCAATTTCTGGTGCACAGCATAAAGCTTCAGTCATACATGAACATACATACTGCAATTTACTTTCAAATAGTCGAGTAAAAGAGAGTGTGCATGAACGGGCTGCTGTAACACGTTAAGCACTGGGGAGTGTCGGTGCAGCAGATACAGCATATACTCACTGTCACAATCTTTTGGTTATCTATAGATTTGAGAAATTTGTAAAATAAAAACTTGGAGTAAAAATTATAAAAGTCTTTCTTTCTATTCAGGTCCAGAAAAATGTCATTTTTATCTCTCCCAAAGAAAGAATGTGGAGTAGTGACAAACATGAAAGAAAGAATTTCCAGTGAATTTTTCAATTTTTGGTAAAATAACAGACTTTCTGAGAATGAGATATATTGGGAAAATTCAAGTTTCTCCTCACTGATGAGATTTGCAGTACTAAAAAGACATTAATGAAAATGTTCCTGGAAACCAGAAAACTCATGATAAGAAAATACACCTGGTTCTTACCTATTAAATCTTCAAGGCTGGTTCTTTTTATAATCCAGGAATTTAAACAAACGCAAATACTATCTAGAAAATCACTTACTTGATGGGTCACCACCCAATGGGAGGACAGATTTCTGAAATTATAGATTCTTAAACGGAGGACAAAAGACACAGGGGCTCATGGGTGGGCTTTAAGAAACACAAAAACCCTTAAAAACGACTGACAAAATTGTGCATATCTGTTGTTTTGTGGGAGACGGACTGTAGCTTTTGTCAGATCCTCAGTGAGTTCTGTGACTTAAAAAAGAACCACTGTGCCCAAGAAAAATACTACTCAGTATAAAATGCTATATAATGTCTACCAAAATATTGGGGATTTAAGATAACAATTTTCCCATAAGTTTCTTCTAGCTTTCTGACTATTACAGTTTTAGAAATAGTACGCCTAAAATATTTATTTTAAAGAATTGTGGTTTAAAAAAATTCCCAAGGCCATTTAAAATAATTTGGGATTAGTGCTCTAAAAAGAGATACAATTTTAAAAAAACAAAACAAAACTTACCTTTGAGGTGGTGTTCGTGGGCTTTTAAAGACTGTAGCTTTAGGTCTATCAGCTTTGGAAGCCTTGCATTTCACTTCATCTTCATATAATTCTGCCAAGGCCAACTATGAAACAACAGATTTGTCATACAGTATAAAGCCACTAGAAACAAACCCTTCCCCGCAATGCGAAGTTTCGAGTAGAAAATCAGCTTGTATCTGAGCAGCAGATTTCTAATGAGAAGTAAAGGCTGTCGTTACAGATGACTCCGTTCCAGAACAAAACCATTGCATCTCTCATTTTATAAAACTAACCAAAATGCCAAATATAGTAGGATGAATTAAAGTTACAATAAGTGTTTAATTTTTTTTAATGAACTAGTCAAGTTTCAAAAACTGTATTTGGTAACAAATCATTTTCAAAGTTGGGCCTACAATTCTTGAAGCTGTTTCACACTAGTGTCAGGTTGCTCTCATCAGATACCTTAAAATACTTCATTTAGCTGTTCTAGTTCTCAAAATCTGAGCACATAAAGAAATTCCAAAATTATTCTAATTAAAGGTTTACCAGACATATAAATTTCATCAAGTTTAGGAAAATGAGCTTCTAAAAAATAAAGGACAATGAATTATATACATACATTTTATATAACTTTTAGAAAGCAAAATTGCCAAATTATGCTTTATTGATATATGGCAGGATAGCCTCGAAATGAAGTAAACATAGTTTTTGAAAATGGAATTTTAAAAAGTTATCCAAATGTTTCACTACTGTGTAAGTTATTTTGTTTCCACTTTTGACAGACTTGGACAAGAAGTCAAAAACTTTCCTTAATGCCCCTTGTGGCTATTCAATTAGAACTGGCATGACCATAATCTTTGGAAAAATCTTAAAAAAAAAAAAAGTCAAAAAAACTCCCTAAAAACCCAGATAAAGTGCTCCTTCTAGAAACATGAGAAATACGAAAATACCTCTAAGGGATTCTTTTCTCACTAGGAAAAGAAAAACAGGGAATTGGGGCAAAGTTAATTCTCTGAAGACTCTATTAGTCAACAGATCTGAATAAACTCTGTCAATCAAATAATAATTTTCTTCTGTAAAAAACAGAGTAACTCAAACAATGCCTTTTGACTCCATAGAATATGGAATATATATTAACAAAATAGGAATATGGAGAAAATCACATAACTAGAGCAGAGATTCCACTTAGCTGAGAGGGGAAAATGAATGGTATTTCGAGGAACTAACGCCAGGATCCATCATATGACATAAGTTGGTAAGCAAATATATTAAAGAAAGTTCATTTCTATTATTTGACATAGCACATGACACCACATCAGAAGAGGAAATGATCATTTAAACTTATCAAAATAAACTGGTGTATTAGTCTAAACCAGTAGAAAACAACAACAAATGAGTTAGAACCCTGGGCTGGGGCCCGGCAACCTGTGCTTAAAACGAGCCTTCCGCATGATTTCCATGCACTTTAAAACTGAGAATCAATGATACAGAACCTTGCTCTCCGACAGGATTAGGGCACTGGTGGCAAGTTTAACAGCATCAGACACTCTTGCTCTTTCCTCTCTCCTAGAACTCCCTTTTTTGCCCCCTAACCCTAATAAGTACTGAAGTTGGCCCTAATTCTCCCCAACTCCATCCTACATGGAAATAAAGAATTGAAAACAGCCCTTTTTCTTTTGATATTATTCTGGAGGAAAACTGGGACAGAAGTATACGATTAAATACCTTAACCATTAACTCGATGTGCGTGGACAGCCTCGGGGGCACCAGGAGAGACAAAGGGCTCTGAAAATGTTCAGAAATACTAATGAACACCAGGGGTTTTAGGGTTCGTACTGTCAGTCCTGTCCCAAACTTTCCACTGAACATTCCCAATTTTGGAGGAAGAGGGCTAAGATCTATTCCTGGTTTGAGACCCAGGGGAAATTTCTATGGTTTGTGAGTCAGAGGCTCACTGTGCTGGGAGACTTCCTGGGAGATGACTACCCATCTTTTCCTCTAGTGGAGAATGAGGAGATCTCTCCTGGTTTAGATCTCTCCCTAGGTGGCATGGCAACTAAGACCGTCGGTGGGGGTGGGGGTAGGGGTGGGGGTGTTTGCTTGTTCCGGTTAGTAATACATCACCCTTCTCCTCCATAACACTGCGAAAGACTCTTAGAGCAAGATGTCAGGAAAGTAAAAAGTACCTACTGAAACCAACTAACAGGGTAACTCTTAAAAGAGGCATGGCTAGATTAAACAAGATAATCCCCAAATAATCAATATTCAAGAAACCAGCTGGGGAGAAGAACATTATCCAATTCTTTTAAACCTTTGATCCATATACTATTTCTTCAGATGTCATCTCTTTGGTTATTTTCAGGTTTCTATGCAACTTCTTCATATTCTTATTAAATTCTAAAGAAAACATCATCAATACTTAGTGTATCTGATATACCAAATCACAGTCATTAAAAAAAACAATTATCTACCTAAACCCACCTACCAGAAAGTAGACAGGGGATAAAAAACACCCTTGTTTTCTAATTGATGGTGGAAAGGAAGGCATTCTGACAATTAGCAACATCTGTCACATCTCCAGCTATCAATCATATCTTACTCCACTGGATTAAGTCTAAATTTGTCAGGTATCAGGTGATCATTAACCAAGATGTTTTCCGTTTTCACATAAAAAGAACAAATAGATTTAAATTAGAGAAAGGATATTAAGTTACATAGTTTAAACCCTAAAGGCATTAGAATGGACTACCCAGTGAAAGTTATTGTATTCTACTCTTTTAAGGGAAAAAGAACCAAGTATTTACTAAGCAGTACTGAGCCGGGATAATCTGGGACTGAACAGGGACTTTACAGACATTTATTTCAACCTTGACACCACCAACATCACCCTGAGTTTACACATAAAGACGCTGAGGATCAGAGAGGTTAAGACATTTCTCCTATAGTCACACAACTACTATGTAGCAGGGCCAAGATGCAAACCGAAGTTGTTCTGACCAGAAATTCATTTTTTTCCCCAACAGCCCGTGCTGCCTCTTAGTGACAGTGGTCTTCAATAGAAAAGATGAGGTACGAGATCTTCCTGTTCCTTAATTCTGTTTATACTACTGAACTGACTTCTGAACACTGTAACTCTTCTACACTGAGTTCATCTAGTAACCCGACACTAATCACTCCATCCTCCAAATCCATCATTTTATGCACTGCTTATCTTGGCATTTCAATCATATTCCATCTTCAAATATTATGCTAAATACATTCATATCTTATTTCTGCAAATAATACACAGAAATGCCTTTACACTTCTATACCCTTCAACAGTGTCCCAGCACCAACTGTGGACCTCATGTCCTATTTATTTCTGCATTCTCAGAGCTTAGCAGTATGTTACGTGGCAGGTGGTCAATATGTTTGTTGAAAGAAGTAGAATGAAGGTATGGCGATAAAGTAATAGAATTTTCCTACCAAGGCTTGTGGATTCAGTCTCATTTGTTTTTAGTTATACCTCTTTAAAGATGTTTAGTTGTTGAATTTTATCAACGACCTTATAAAGAGACAGTGAAAAACAAAACAAAACAAAACCTAAAACGAGTAGTGTTAAGCATCTGACAGCAAGATTTGGTGCGCTCCTATTTACCTAACGTCAATGTCCTATAAAGTTTTATTTCCCGGTTTCTTACGTGCAGTAGTTTAGACAGTACCTGGTAACTAGGCTGCGCAGCCGTAGATGAAATACTTCTTAGTTCACCCCTTTAAAAGGGAAAAGCTATCTGATAAAAAGGAAGCCTTTTTATATCTAAGTAATCAAGCCAGAAACAGCATCCAAGACAAGAAAGCTCAGAGCAGCACACGCTGTTACTTTCTCAGTGACCGCTGACTTCCCCACGACCACAGCAGGTGAGTCTCCTGACGGAGGCATCAACGCGTGAAGCCCTCCACCGACCCCACCAAATGCCACTCTAAATCCACAGCTGCGGCTTAAACTGCAAATGGAGGGGAGGGAGAACGAGGCGCGGGCTCCCGGGAGAGCCGGGCTCGGACACCTGTGTCCACCGACGCCGCCGTCGGGCGCGCCGCCCGGGGAGACCCGCGGCGCCGGAGTCCCAGCTCGGTCCCCAGGCGGGGTCCGGGGAAGGCTCGGCCGAGCCCTCAGGCGGCCCCGACACGCCCCCCGGCCGCGCCGCCCCCGCCGCCGCGCCCCCGCCCCGGCCGCTCGCAGCACCTGCAGGTCCCGCGCGCTCGGGGGCCGCGGCCCCGCAGCCCTCGGCGCCGGGTCGCCCGCCTCGCCGCCGCCGCCGCCGCCGCCGCCCTCCGCCATCTTTCACCGGCTCCCGGCGCCGCTGCCGACGCGCCTCCCGCGACTTCCGGGGCCGGTTGCCTGGCAACCGCGGGGCGGGGCGGTCCCTGCGCGGCCCGCTTCCCCCGCAGCCCGCGCCCTCCTTCCGGCGCCCGCCCACCTGCCGGGTCCCGCGCTCTCCTTCCAGGAAGTCGGGCCCGAGGCGAGTTTCCCTGTGCCCGACGCCCGAGGGTGCTGGGGCTGCCCGGGAGGGCAGCACGGACTTGCGGGGTCTTGTAACCCAACAGTGAAAACGTCCTCTGGGAATTTCATCTGGTGAACGTTGCCACCAAAGCCTGAGTTGGCGTTGAGGCTGAAGAACACCGTAAACGCTCTTTGCAATCAGAGCTAGAGGCTCCTTACACCCTCTTCTTTCGTCTGAAATTTGTTCAAACTCCTGCTTTATCCCGGGCACTTTTATGCCCCCGGATGCAAAGGTAAAAAGAAGTAGTCCCGGTCATTAAAAAACTCACAATCCAGTGGGGGAAAGAGAGATGTAAACAAATAATAAAATGCCACTTGCATTAGAGCTTTGCAGGGAATGTTATGAGTGGAACATGGGGTGTGAGGGGTGTATTCTGTTGGCGCCACCTGTGTGCACCAGGCTAGGTACATCCTATGTGTAGTCTAACCGTAACCCTATCCCTCTGCCAAGGAAGTATTGTTATTTCCGTGTCATACCTGAGGAAACCAGACGACAAATAACGACTCAACTCACCGTGTGTAAATGACGGTGCCAGAAACTAAACCGTGCATTTGTTGGTTGTCCCAATACTCTTTTTATTACAACATTCTGCCCTAGAAATCACTGGCTCTTTATATCCCGTAGAGGCAGTGGCATTTTGGCTGAATCTTGAAGGGTATGTACTTCCAGTAGATTTTGGACCAAAAGGGACCACAGGGGAAGGCACAGGTTTGAAATACCATGTTCGTGTTGATAAAGTCCTCCATGGTTGAATCTTAGCAGAAATGACAAAAGATGGTTGGGGAGTCTGGGTGCGGGTCTAGACTGGAGATGAGGCTTAGGACAGATGCTGAAGGGTCTTGAGTATTACACCCTGGGCCAGTGATTCTCAAGGAGGGTGCACATTAGAGCCGCCCCCCCCCCCCAGCAGGAATTCAGATTTAATTAGAACGGGCTGGGACTCAAGCATCAGGTGTTTTAAAGATACTCCCCAAGTGGATTTTGCTCCGGCCATGACAGTGTACCTTGCCCTTCCACTCCCAACAATGAAAAAACTAGACAAAATATATGAAACGATTATCTTCAGACGATTATTGAATTACAGGCTGTGCAGATGTGAGCTATGCCAGAGAAGGGAAGCAAGCAAGATGAGCTATGTTTGCCCTGGCTTTCTGCCTGGAACTCGCCCGCAGTGCTGGTGGGAATGTAGAAGGGTGCAGCTACTTTGGGAAATAGACAGTTTCTTCTAAAGTTAAATATTCAGTTATAGTAAGACCCAGTGTTTCCACTCCTAAGTATTGGCCCAAGAGGAATGGAAACGTATGTTTACAAAAATATTTGTACCCAAGTGTTCATAGGAGCTTGATTCATAATATAGTCCCCAACTAGAATCAATCCCCATGTCCATCAACAAATGAATGGACAACGTTTTGAGAAATTTATGCAGTAGGGCACTACTCAACAGTAAAAAAGGAAGAAACTGCTGATTCAAACACCATGGATGAATCTCAAAGACATTCTCTTGAGTGAAAGAAGCCAGCTGCAAAAGAGTAAACATTCAATTTATACAAAATTCTAGAACAGGCAAAACTTACCTTTACTGGCAGAAAGCTACTGACAGTGGTTGGTTGGAGTCATCTCTTTGGGGAGTTTGACTGAAAAAGTTGGACACATGGGAACTTTCGAGATGATGGAAATATTTTCTATCTTGATTGGTGGTGATAGTCACACAGTATATATATATTTGTTTAAAACACATCGAGCTGTATACTTAAAATGGCTGTACTTTATTATATCTAAATTATTCATTTATAAAGTTGGTTGAAAAAACCTCCCCAGATAATTTTGTTGTGCAGCCATGGTTGAGAACCACTGGTTTAAGGCAATTGGGAACCCTTAACTGATTTGTGATTTAGAAAGATAACAGAGCCATCACTGTATAAGATGAATCAGAGTCAGGAAATTAGAAGGTTATTTCAACAATGAGGGGTGATTGGGACTTAAGTTTCATCAGTGGCAGTGAGTAAAGAGAGAAGCAATAATTGGCAGGGATGTTAGGGTCAGACCCAATTGGTGTTGGAGTCTTCCATAGGGACTATATGAAAGAAAGAGAATGACACTCATGCTTTGATTAGGTGATTTGCTAAATGGTGTTACTTGTAAATTATTGGGTTGAAAGGGAAAAGCACACTTTGAAAGAAAGAAATGAATGTGTTGTGGACATCGTGTGATTTTGTTTTGTTTTCTTCCAGTTTTATTGAGGTATAACTGCCTTGTATATACATTGTATATGTTGGAGGGGTACAGTATAATGATTTGACTGACATACATCATGAAATGTTCACCACAATAGGTTTAGTGAACATCTATTGAATCATATAGATACAAAATAAAATAAAAGAGGTCATTTAAGAGATCATCAACTTAATCATATATATATTTATAGGTTGCTATATATAAACCTCATGGCAATCAGAAATCTCTAACAGATACACACACACAAAGAGGAAGGACTTCAAACATAACACTAAAGATAGTCATCAAATCGCAAGGGGAAAGAGCGTGATGGACATTTTGATTCTGAAGTTGATGTGGGATGCTAGGAGGAAGATATGCCGTGGACCAGTCACAAATGTGGATCTAGGTGTTAGGAAAAAATTTGGGTTGAAGATTAGATAGGGATTTGGTGTTGGTTGCATCTAGCTGATAGCAGACTGGAGGAGGCTCTCTGGGACGGTGTGAAATGTGATAAGAGTTGAGGACCGAGAATACTCAGAATTACCAACATGGAAGGACTCGGTAGAGAATGGAGAACATGGTCAGAGAGGGAGGCTGAAGACAAGGGACTGGAGCAACTAGTGATAGTGAGGTTTCCAAGAGGAGCCCAACAGTGTCATCTCCTGCAGATAATCAAGATTAGGACTGGAACATGCCCTTGGATTAAGAGAAGAGATTGCTGCACCAAAGTTCACTATGAAGTTCATGAAGAGGAAAATCTGTATTTCAGTAGTCTGAGTGACAGCTAGGACAGCCAAGCTGTGTTTTCAACATCCTTAAAGTCAGTGGTGTGCAGGAGGTGGCTTATCTGGGCTCAGGAGAGCCTATTGTTACATTTTTAGGAATTTTACAGCCATTATTAAAAATTAAGGAGGATGGTGGGGGGAGGGATAAATTAGGAGTATGGGATTAACAGGTATACGCTACCATGTATAAAACAGGTAAACAACAAGGATTTACTGTACAATACAGGGAAAACTATATTCAATATCTTGTAATAACTTATAATGGAAAATAATCAAACAAGAATATAGATATATACCTATATATGTATAACTGAATCACTGCTGTACACCTGGAAGGAACACAATATTGTAAATCAACTAGATTTCAATAAAAAAGTAAAAATAGAAAAAAATTACATAAACTTACAATGAAGTCATATTAAAAACTCAAACTCATATTAAATACTCAAAAATCATTTCCAAGTTATTTACATATATTTTACTATTGTTTATGCCCTACATTTTATTATTCCAGCCTCAAACTCTTGACTTCTGAATTCTCGGTCCCATGAGCTTGCTTCTCTCTTTGTGAGCCGTTTCTTGTGTGCAGCACAATTTGAGGGGAGGGGGGGCGTTGGGTTAGTCAGTAAATGTAGATCAACCTACCTCGATTCCCTTCTGCTAAAGCTCAGATCGCCTGCGACATCTGTCTGTGTTTGTCACACTCGTGTCCAGAATTTATAGCTTATTAGGAGATCGGTCTGATACAACCCAATTTATCACTGATGGAAATGGAACTCTAATTTGCTAATATTATTTGGAATTTCACATTTTATATTCATGAATGATATTGGTCTATAGTTTTTCCTTCTTATAATGTCCTTGTCAAGTTTATTCTGGCCTCACTGAATGTACAGGGAAGTAGTCCCACTTCAAAAAGAAAAGTTCCATGAAGAGTTTCTACTCTGTTGGTGTTTCTTTCTTCTTTAAATGTGAATAATAAAAATAGATTTTAAAAAAAGTTTCTGCTGTACAGCACAGGGAACTATGTTCAATGTCTTGTAATAACCTTTAATGAAAAATAATATGAAAACGAATTTTATGTACGTATATGCATGACTGGGACATTGTGCTGTGCACCAGAAATGGACACGCTGTAATTGATGGTACTTCAGTTAAAAAAAAAAAAGAAAAAGTGAATAGAATTTATTCGTTAAGGCATTTGGGCTTAGACTTTTCTTTATGGAAAGTTTTCAAATGGCAGGTCATAGAGTTGTCTTCCGAGTCCTGGGCCTCACTTTCCCTTTCTCTGTAGACACATCCCCCGAGAGCCTCTCGCCTTCTCTCTCTGGCTCGCTCACCATCTGTAGAGTCGTCAGTTCACTTCCCAGGGCTTGCTCTTGGCCCAGGATCCAGTCTTTTCAGCAGAATGTATTTGAAAAGCCCCGACTCTGTGGAAATGCAAAAAGGATTTTTCTAAACCCCACAAGGACTTTATGCCAAAGGAAATGCTGCCGTCCTCTTCGACTTACAGCTCACCCTACCCACTCCTCAAAGGTGTCAGAAAGGCACATAGCTAAGCTCCAGGTGTATGTCTGTTACATTTCCTTAGGTTTATTTCAAAGGCTTCTATTTTTATGTCATTTAATCTGCTTCTCTTTTCTGTTTCCAAAGTCTAGCATCATCTTCTAAAAAGCATCTCTAAAAATCTACACCTAAGTTCACTCTTGTGCATGTAGTTCAAGCCTATATTGTTCAAAGGCCAACTGTATTCTCTTTTTTATACAAAAATTCTTATTTATTATTGAAGTGCAGTCAGTTTACAATGTTAGTTTCAGGTATACATCAAAGCAATTCAGTTATACATATACATACCTATATATATATTTTTTTTCAGATTATTTTCCATTATGTATTCACTTTATCTACCAGCTGTTTCTTTTTTTCCCAGCTGTTCTTTTTAAAGGCAATCATTAGATCTACCTATAGAAGTCACAACCTCATAATTTGTTGTAATCTTGAATGTCAGATAATCTGAGTTTGTATGACCAAGTGTAAGATAAAATACCCATTGAGGAGTGATATAGGGGTTCCTCTGTATGTTCAGTTAATGTAGGTGTATGCATCAGTCAGGAAAGGCTATACTGTAGTAACAAGTGGTCCACACATCTCAGTGGTGCTTACAGACAACAGGGATGACTGGGTCCCATGTTCTCGTCATCCAGAGACCCTGACTGATGCCACCTCCACCCTCGGGAACCATTACGGCTATCACACAAGGGGAAGAAAATTTAGCAAATCAGGTCTTAAATTTCTACTGGAACTGGCATGTGCTGCTCCCGTTCGTATGTCCTTGGCCAAAGCAAATCGTGTGGCCTTGCCCACCTGTCAAGGAATTAGGGCTGCAGCCCCACCAACTGCTCTGATAGTGGGAACTGGACATCTTAGTGAGCAGCACTGAGGACTATCTCACAAACAGAGCAGGAGAGCATGAAAGATTTTCCTGCCCTGATCAGGTTCTGAAGCACTGGTCCTGGGAGTAAATAGTCCTTTTCATCTCATTCTGAAATCACGACAGAGATCCTTTACAGTGGGCTAGGAAATGTAACTGAGAAAATGTAGTCAGGTAATAATCACTACACTACACGATTCCCAGAAAGCTGTTCCTTTTGTCTCTAAAACCACTGAGGTCTTCCCACTGTCCTCACAGTAGGTTAGAACTGTTCGCAGACAGTGGCTTGAGAATTATGCAAACCATAGCATCACTCTTACACGTGGGCTTTGCGATATCTATTTTGGCTGTTCACAGGCATTTCCCCCTTTATGCTTGCTTGTCGCTTCTCAGTTGTGTAGTGTTTTACTGTCTTTGTTTGTTAGTGAAGCATTTAGACAGGGTAAAATCACCAGGTAGAGCAAGGGTAAAAATAAAGAAAGGGTAACGGCCATCAAAGTTATAGCCGCGTATTTCTAGTCAGCTGTGTCTGAAAACAGAACAGTGAAATAAATGCACAGAATTTAAATGCTCTGCTGAGGCTAGCCAGGTAGTGTTCAGTAAAGGACCAGATTCCAATATGACCTGATGACAGAGGACAGGAGGCCCAGAGAGGTCGATTTTAGCACTCGTGTAAGGCAAGGTGCAGACCTGAGACCTTGGCTTTGTCTTGGGGTTGTGACTCCTGTTGCCCATCCTGGTCCTTCATCAGCCCGTATGAGGTCTGCCTACTGCAGAACCTCCCCTGGTGCACTCTCAGGAGGCCACACAGGTGCTGAGATGCGGAAACCGCTGAGCTCTGGGAAAGCAACTCAAGGTCTGGGTGGCCAGAGGCCCTGGACCTCTGTCAGCGAGCTACACACATGTGGTCTCTTCCTGTGCCTACTTTGCTGGGAAACACTGACCTAGAGCTTGGCTTTTGCCTCTTTGCAACCACTTCCTGTAGTGCTGGCTTGGAGATATTTGAGCTTTGTGAATGTACACATCCCTCCAGGGAAGGACCACAGTGCTTCGCCTGGTAGCACTGGGCTCCTGCACTGAGCTGTCCCTGCAGACTCTGGGTCTGTGCCTCACAGCCCCCCTTAGCCCCCTAGATCACCCAGGATGTAGAAGTCAGCTTCTTTACTCTTTTCCACAGCACACCTGCAAATCTCTGTTGAAGATCTGAAGGGTCCAGAGAGGACTTCAGCATCTTCAGTTGCTCAAGACAAACACTCTGTTGAGCATGTATCTTCTGTGGCCTCTGCCCTACCCTGGCCCCCGGGTAGACTTTCTCCCTCCCCGATGCCCACATCCAAACTCCCCATCCTTTATCGATCAGAACGAACATTGCAAAAAACAATGATTACTGAGCAGTCCTTAGCAGTTCTATTTGCCACTCTGAGCTGTTATCAAGCCGTCTCTTTCTAACAAGTTCCCTGCGAAGAATTCTGGTGGATACCACCAGCTGAATCAGATCTGTGCCTTTTTGATCATTCAGGGATCATTTGTGATGACTTCCTGATTGCTCTTGGCTTTGTGAGACATTTCTTGGCCTGTGAATGAAGTGCTCTTGCATTAAACAAACAAACAAAAACCCACAAGAAAGCATGTGTCATGTGAAAAGTGTCCACCAGAGAGAGCTGCAGCCCACGGACTTCAGCCTGCACTCGCTGAGTCCGACTCCACTTCCTCTTGAGCTTTGTGGAACATGAGAAGGTGAAACTCTCAGGAATCCAGCGTTATATAAAATATACATTAAGAGAGGGTTCAGTACATTATTGTGATTATTTTTATGCAGAAATGTAAAGTTGCATTGTGTAAAAGAAGGAGAGGAAGGGAGAGAGAGAGAGAATTGCTGATTGCTGATGTGAAAATTGCAACAGTGGTTTCCAAAGGGCCTGATGCAGGGTGTGGGGGGCAGGGGCAGGCAAAGGCTTATGACTTGTGCAGTGGCCCCCAGTTTTGTCTCCATGTCTTTATTATTATTACTACTACTACAGCAGTTTTGAACATAGGAGTTTAATTGCCTGCTAGACCATCCAGATGGAAAAATGTTGGGAAGATGAAGAACTGAGGAGTGAGGCAGGCATTTGTGGACCAGTTTAAGTTTAGACATTCCTCAGATTGGACTATTTTTTTTAACATTTAACATAAAACTTTTTACCACAAAAACAAAAGCAATGTATTAAAATTGACTTCCAGAATGGTCCAAATTATTTTTTAACATATAATTTCCCCCTATATGTCTTTGACCTGGCAGTTTTTTTGGGGGGGGGGCAAATTTATCCCAAATACCAAAATTTCACTTTAGAACTTAGTTGATACTTCTATAACAGAGTTCCCTAAATTGATACCTGTCTCTCAGCCCCAGTGGTTTCTTTGAATCTTTGAATTAAGTTGTCATTCTCGAAGATCTTCTGGAGAAAAAGGTTATGAATTAAACACTGCTAAGTTTGTCTTCATTCTGTTATAATGGAGCAATTGATCATCTAACGTGCAGGGCTCTCTCACGTGAGTAAGGCTGGGGTTCTTGTTTCCCCAGAAGAGCTGACTGCAACTCACGGTGTCCCGGTGGGCCACGGCTTCTCCACGTCTTCAGTAATTACTCCTTGTTTGGACGATTCGCACACACAATCAGTTTGGAGACCGCCGTCTGACCCGGTATCAAGTGACTGGGATTCCCAAGCATTGGTAATCTTGAAGGTATTTTTCAAAGATGCCCTTTCTTTAAGTTCGATGTCTGTGTGTTTACCGTTGTCTTGAAGTGCAGTTTTCTCTGTTGAAGAGGCTGGTTTCTCTGACAGGGTCTGGTTGTGTTCTTCATTCTTGACCGTCAGTCGTTCGCCGCACTGGAACAGGAATTAGAGAAACATCTTGCTTTCCTTACTGGTCCTCCACGTGTTCACTCACAGGCTGGGTTCCTGAACTGTTTGTGCGGGGAGACGGCGGGTTGGGGAAAGTCACAGCGGGGTCTGCTGGGCTTGCCATCTTGAAATTCCCACCCGGGTTTCCCAAGGAAGGGAGCGTCCTACTCCACAGCCCCAGCCTGCCCGCCGGGGGTCCAGCTCTCAGTCACCCCCAGAGAGCAGACAGCCTGGCCAGAGGCTGGTCCCCTCCCAGGGGCGGGGCGCTCCGTGGGCACCCGTGTACCTCAGAGTCCTAGGGCTGCTGTGAAAATGACCGCAACCTGAGTGTCTGAAAATAACAGAAGTGTGTTGTCCCATGGTTCCGGAAGCCAGAAGTCTGAAATCAGGGTGTCCCAGGGCTGTCCATTCTGGCCGCTCTGAGGGAGAATCCACCCCCTGTCTCTCTCCCAGCTTCCGGGGGTGGCCCCAGAGCTTGGCTTGTAGATGCATGACTCCAACTTCTGCCTCTATGGTCATGTCACCTTCTTCTCTGTGTCTCTGTGTCCTGTCCTTTTCTGTCTCTTTTAAGGATACTCTTATTGGATTTTGGGACCACCCTAATCCAGGAGGAGCTTATCCTGAGCCTTCCATTAATTACATCTGCAAAGACCCTTATTCCAGTAAAGTCATGTTCTGGGTGGACATGAATTTTGGGGGGACTGTTCAACCCAGTACACCACATATATAGTTCTGTCTATTTGGGGCTGACGTGGTCTCTTGGGGAAATCCAAACCACTTTGAAGATGATTGCTCTAACAAAGCACACGCCTTTTTGCAAATTCGAATTTCTTTAGATTATGAAATATTTGTTATGGAAATGTTTGACCAAATTAGAAACCCATTCACATCACCAAAGAAATTTTACCCTTTCATTTTTCAATGAAAGAAAAGGAAAAGACATTAAAATTAAGAAATAGGCTTTCATTTATGTTAAAAATTTTACACAGTTGTAAAGTAATCAGCACATTTTTATTGTATATTAGTGCCAATAAAAATTTTCATCAATGGTGATCATCAGGAATTAGCTTAAATCATTTTTAAAGGTCTTGATAAGGGATTGCATGTAGACATTTCAAGTAAAAAGTCGTTTATTAAGAAAATGCATTAGTGATTAGAAAAAACTCTAGAAATACATTAAATATTTCAAAATGAATTTTGAAGCCTATATGTAGTATTTAATATTATTCCAAATACTATATAGATTTTAATTAATAATTTTGTAATATAAGGAAAACATGATTTTTTTTTGCCAAATTCCACATAGATTCTTCTAAATCCTCTCTAGTTTATGCCAGAGTGTAGGACAGTTTTTTTGCTCTGTGAGTCATAACTTGAAAAAGATATAACACATTTCATTAAGAACTTTCTATGCTTAAGCCAATGCATGTATTTGTTTATGTATATACATACACAAGAAATTTATCATATATATTTATAAAATTACATTTATGTAAAGCCATACATTAATATATTTTATATTATAAACATTTATAAAAGTCTGTATTTCTATGCAAGCGGAATGATGGCATACATATAATGCAAAAACTGGGTTTTTTTCTTTAAACATCAAGTTTAGTCATCTTTTCTTGTACCTTTGCTCAAACCCATGTTATTTTAAAAAAATGGCTGCACAATGTTCCATATGGTATGGCTGTATCGATGCCCTATAATTTATTTTGTCAGTCTCCTGTTCATAACATTGAGATTGTTTCCAAATTTATTTCATTTTTGCTATCGCCAATCATGCTGCAATGATTATTTGTGTAGAAATATCAGTAGAATAAATTCCTAGAGATGGAATTATGGCATCGAAGGCTATGTGATTTAAATTTTTGATGAATACAGTCGTCCACCCTTATCCATGGGGGATACATTCCAAAACCCCCAGTGGATGCCTGAAACCATAGACAGTACAGAATCCCATATATACTGTTTTTTTCTTATACATGCATACTGATGATAAAGTTTAGTTTATAAATTAGGCACAGTAAGGAATTAACAATGATTAAGAATAAAATAGAACATTTATAGCAATGTGTTAATAAAAGTTATGGGAATGCAGTCTTTCTCTCTCACAATATCTGACTGGTCTGTACTCACCTTCTTCTCGTGATGATGTGAAAAGATAAATTGCCTGCATGATGAGATGCGGGGAGGGGACTGACGCAGGCATTGTGATGCGGTCTTAGGCGACCACTGACCTTCTGAAGGTACATCAGAGGCTCATCTGCTGGGAGTGTCCCTGGGTCACCGGACTGTGATGACGTTGGTGGTTGGATGTCAGGTGTAGAGACGATGTGGATCGTTGGGGATCCTGGGTGGGAGGGAGCAGTGTGAGATTTCATCATGTTACTCAAGATGGTTTGCAATTTAAAACTTGAATTGTTTATTTCTGGAATTTTCTGTTTAATACTTTCATGCTGCAGTTAACTTCGAAAGGGAAGGCGCGGATGAGGGGAGTGGCTGCGCCGTGAAATTACTAGCAAACTTTGGCACCAACTTATCCTCTCACGGTTCAAGAGGGAGCCTATTTTCCCACAGTTTCCAACAGTCTTTTAAATTGTCAGTCTGAGAGCTGGTAAGCACTATCTCCTTTCTTTCTTTAATTATAGGTAAGAAAAGGAAAGGGAGAGATGAGAAATTAGATCGCTCGTATTAAATAATACGGTCTGCAGTCACCTGTAGGAGATAACGTAAGGACTTAATGGAGATTTCGCTCTTGATCGTTCTATGAGTCAGTAAAAAAATAAAACAGGGACATTATGATAAATAATTTTGATAGGAAAACCAACTTTGCTTTCATGTCAGGAGTGTTTTAGTCATTGTTATAATGGACGCTGAGAATGAGCGTGGTGTGTGTCACACAGGGAGAGCAAGTTACAGAACCCGGATCGTGGGACTGAGGACCGGGGGACTGGAGCACAGGGACATGCATGATTGGTCCCACCGCGTCAGCTTCTGCATTATTAGTCGTGACTTGGGGCAAATCACTGAACTGTTTAGCTCTTCTGGAACTATTTTCTCATGTGTGTAAGGTACAGGGTTAGGACCCAACACCTTAAAAAATGTTGTGAGTTTAGGAACGTCTAAATTCAGTAACTACTACTGACAAGGGTTTCCAAAATGAAAAAATTTCCTCCCCTACCTGCTCCTCCAGCAGGTGGCGGTACAGTAGCACTCAAAATCACTCCTGGTCTAGTAACCACTGCAGTTTGCCCCTTTGGATTTACTTTAGAAATATTCTTTGCCACTGTCATAAAATTTTAATGGTTTATACAAAGAGTGCATTTATAAAATTTATTATGTTGCATTTACTGTTTCACTTAGGATAGCAATCGGTGGGTAACGTGTTCATTTAATGTCGGTAAAAATCAGACTCCAAACCCACTTACCTCAGATGGCATGATTTCCAATCTGTCATAGTTTCTTTAATTCAGTTACTTTTATAAGTGGTTTGAGTTTTAATTAATCGATTTATTTGATTAGAAGACTAAATGTGGATACATATTGAACTTCATCTTTTTGAAACTTTAAGATACTGTGTGAGAAGATATTTGAAGGAGAGTCTCTGGATTTTTTTGAGAAAGTCAGCTTTTACTAATTGAATCAGCTTTTACTATAATTATACAGAAAATCAAGAACGTCAACCCAAAAATTAGGAATTCACCAAAGTTGCAAGATATTAGTCTTTGAAGTTTTGCTTTATCTTAAAAAAAAGGATTTAGGTTAAGAACGAAGAATCACTTACAGAAAGAATTGCTATAGGTTGTTCCTTGGCAAGACGCATAATTTTCTTGTAAGATATTTTAGTAGGACAGACGGTATTCTGAGTTGATTTAGGAGGTGTTATCTGAAATGAAGAATAGGGGATGAGGTAGGGAGGCCGCACATTTCAATTTTCTTTTTTGAAAGAAAGAATGAATAAATCCCAGCTCGCAGAACTCTTCCTATCTGAACACAGGAGCCTAGTAGACTTGGATAAGTGTATTAAACCTTCATAATCTGGACCCAGGAACTAAACAGATAAAGATAATAAGGGATACTTAAATATTATTACAAATTTGAGCAGAACTGAAAGGAAAAAGGAACCTAAGAAAACCAGACTCTGATTTTGATAAGTGCAGAGAGTGCCGTGCGGGCACAAAAGCGTTCCTCTGCGTTCTGGGCGCGGCTGGACCACCTCTCCCAGCCTGCCTGGAGGGTAGGTGTGGCCACGTGGATGCAAGTGTGTTTAGCTGTTCAAGCCAGCCCATCAGAACCTCCTCTGGGACCCCTCACTCTCCTCCTCCTTCTCCCGACCAAATGCAAGGAAGGAGTTGGCCAAGGAGTCCAGGCCCGGGGGATGGTAGGGCCACAGGTGGGAGGAGCCTGGTGCTCACCTGGAACATTTGTATTCAGCCTTACGTGAATGAAAAATAAACTTTTACTATGAGATTTGGGATCTGTAACAGCAACGAGTGCTACTTATTCTAATACTTGTTAGTGGATTTTTATTTCCATTTGTCAAAAAAAATTTTGTTTTAGTTGAGATTAACATCTGAGTGGTATTTTGTGTGGTACATTCTTCGCTTAACATTTCCATAAACTTATATTCATATGTAAAGAATGTTGACACGCTAACCATCTTTAAAACCACGTTAACATTCCATGTTGTTAATATTCTCTTGTATTATGTATCCATTCTCAACTGTTGGGCATTAAGTTTCCAATTTTTCACCGTAAGTTATGCTACACAGTACCTCTGTACCAATTATTTTGAGGACTTTATTCAAAATGGAATTATATTTATCTGATCAAATGAATGGTTGAAAAGGATAAATGTGGTCAGTGACTGTAAATTCCTAAAAATCACGGATTTGTGCAAAACCATGTGATAAAAAACATGACCCACTAAAGAAAAAAATGGTAAGTTGGGCTTTACTAAAATTAAAAACTTCTGCTCTGTGAAAGATACTTTTTAAGAATGAAACAATAAGCCAGATTTTGCAGAAGTATACAAAGAAGTCTTAAAACTCCACAATAAGAAAAGAAACAACAACCTATTTCAAAAATGGACAAAAGATCTGAACAGAGACATCACCAAAGAAGAAATACAGATGGCAAATAAGCATATGGAAAGATGCTCAACATCATATGTCCATAGGGATTTGGAATCAAAACAGCGAGATCTACTCCATACCTATTAGAATGCCTAAAATGCAAAACGCTGACAACACCCAGTGCTGGCAAGGATGTGGAGTGACAGGAGCTCTCATTTACTTCTGGTGAGAATGCAAAATGGTACAGCTACTTCAGAAGACAGTTTGGCTGCTTCTTACAAAACTAAACATGCTCTTACCATGTAATCCAGTATTTGCTCTCCTAGAGTTGAAAACTTAGTTGCACTCAAATGAGCTGAAAACTTATGTCCATACAAAAACCTATACAGCTTTATTCGTAATTGCCAAAATTTGGAAGCCACCAAGTTGTCCTTCAGTAGGTGAATGGATAAACTGTAACACATTTGTGCCATTAGTATCATTCAGCAATAAAATGAAATAAGCTATCAAGTCACAGAACTACATGACAGAATCTTAAATGCTAAGTGAAAGAAGACAATGTGAAAAAGCTCCTTCCTGTGTGATTCCAACTGTGTGGCATTCTGTAAATGGCAAAGCTATGGAGACAGGAAAGAGATCAGTGGTTGCTAGGGGCTGAGGGGGAGGCAGGCATGAAAAGGTGGAGTGCAGAGCAATGAACCTGTTCTGCGTGGATACATGTCATCGTGCATCTATCAAAACCCACAGAATGTATAACACACATGGAGAACTATGGACTTTAGTTAATAATAATGTACCGATCCTGGCTCATCAAATGTAACAAGTGTACCACATTTAGGCAAGATGTTCACAATAGGGAAACTGTGTTTGGGAACTCTGCTTTTTTGCTCAGTTTTTTGTAAAGCTAAATGGCTTTAAAAAATAAAGTCTGGGGGGGGAGGTATAGCTCAATGGTAGAGTGCATGCCTAGCATGCACGAGGTCCTGGGTTCAATCCCCAGTACCTCCATTGAAATAAATAAATAAACCTAATTACCTCCCCCTCCAAAAAAAAAAAAACAAACAAACAAGTCTATTAATGTAAAAAAAACCAAGCAAACAAAAACAACAAATAAACACCACAGGGTAAAAATGGAGTTGAGGTATGACACTCAAATACTTCATCAAGGATATATACATTGACTTGACACATAGTAATTAATTAATTAATGTCTTGTAACATTCTTTTATTTTATTTTTTTCCATTGACACATAGTAATTTAGTAATAACATTTAAAAAATACTTTAGCTGAGAGCAAAAATTGAAAAAAAAACATGAAAATTGTCAATGTTGGTGTGACCAAGAAGAAACACTCACACTTATTTATTACTGCTCATCTTCATGAGTGACGTGTATGCACAGTTAGGGATGTGGAGGGGTGTGGCTCATACACCTGTGCACGGAGGTGGCTGGTGGATGTTTGAGGGGTGTGTGTGTAGCTGGTGGTGTGTGTGTTTTCCTGCCCAGTTCAGCTGGGTGCAGAGCCCCTCGTATTTCCTGCAGACAAAAATCACCCGTGAGGAAACAGGGAATTTGTGTTATGCTCACATTGTTCTCAAATTAAATAAGTAATTAACCGTGCTAGGAAAAAAATGATACTCAAAGCAAACATTTTAACAAAATGGATGATAGTATTAAAAGGCTTATAGAAAACAGCCGTCTTCTGGTCTGCCATTTCTGCTCCACAAGTCAGGCCTCCAGAGTCATGACTTTCCATTTTTGGCCTGTTTCTTCACATAATTAGGTCCATATTATTTTTGAAAAATGTTTAAATTGCTATTTCTTTAGTCGTAAGTTTTAGAAATTAGCTACAGCACACACATGGCTTTTCTACACCTCTCGCCCCGCCCTCCGCCTTCTCCCGGGGTTGGCGGTGGACGCTGCGTTACCACGTCTTCGTGAATACTGTTTGACATTAAGTCGAGTAGTTTGCTGTGCATATCTTTCCTTTCCTGCAGACTTTATCTTTCACATTGACTCTTATTATTTGTACTTACTGCTCTTGGTTTTACGGCTGTACAGTGGTAACTGAATTTATTTGATTTACCTCTCTTTCCTGCCTCCAATGAAATGTGAACGCTGGCATTATTTGTATCAGTTCCTTACATATTCAGAATACGAAACTTTTATTAGTTATGTTGTCAGTTTTGGAATTCCATTGCTGTCTTGTTAAAACATTTATCCTTGTCATTTTACAAATGTGTTTTTCTGTTTTTTTTTTCCGACAAACAGAGTTTTAGTGTGTGTTTTACGCTTTAACCCATGTAGAATTTGTTATGGTGTATGTCATGTGACATTTGGATCTAATTTATTTCTTCTTTGTACTGATATCCAGGACGCCAGACAGTTCATTGCCAGTAATTTTTTCCCTTGTTGGCCTTGCTTTATTTGTTTGTGTTTAAAATTATGTGCAGCTAATTATTCTTGTCATTTATCCTCTCAAGGCCTGCGCTATTCTCAAAGAAATTGGTGGTTCTTCAATAATGCCTATACTGGGATTCTCTTTCTCTCCATTTGAACTTTATTTCCTCGAGTATTTTAGTGCTGCTGTCTCCCCTGGGGTCTCTTCCCCATTTCCCGCACTCCCCGCCACCACCTGCCTGTGTCGTTCAGCTGGACGCTAACTTGGTCAAGCCAGGGTGTATCTTAAGCACTAGAGTTGTCCCCCCTTATCCACAGTTCCATTTTCCATAGTTTCAGTTACGCCTGGTCAACTATGATCCAGAAATATTAACTGGAAAATTCCAGGTGTACACAATTCGTAAGTTTTAGATTGCCTGCCTTTCTGGGGAGCCTGATGAAATCTTGTGCCACCAGGGACGTGCGTCATCCCTTTGTCCCACGAATCCTGCCCATGAGTCACTTAGAGGCTTCCTGGGTTATCAGATCAACTGCTGTGGTATCTAAGGGCTTGTGTTCAAGTGACCCTGATTTTACTTAGTAGTGGCCCCAAAGTGCAAGGGTAGTGATGCTGGCAATTCGAATATGGCAAGGAGAAGCCAGGAAGTGCGTCCTTTAAGTGAAACAGTGAAGGTTCTTGACTTCATAAGGAAAGGAAAAAAATTGTATGCTGAGGTTGCTAAGACCGACAATAGGAATGAATCCTTTATCCATGAAATGGTGAAAAAGGAAAAAGAAATTCATTCTCATTTGCTGTCACACCTCAAACTGTGGAAGTTATGACCACAGTGTGTGATAAGTGCTTAGTTAAGATGGAAAAGGCATTGAATTAGTGTGATAGATATTTTTGAGAGAAGAGGGGTGGGAGAGACCACATTCACATACTTTTAAAAATAGTATATTGTTAAAATTGTTCTCTTTCTTCATTATTTGCTGCCGTTCATCTCTGTGCCTCATTAATAAACTTTATCATAGGTATGGATGTATAGGAAAGATGTAGTGCGTAGAGAGCTTGGTACTATCTGTGGTTTCAGGCAGCCACTGAGGGTCTTGGAATGTGTCGTCCACGTATGGGGGCAGCGACTGCATTCTACTCATGAGAGTATTTTCACTTATTTTCTGATCTTTTTCATGGAGGCAAACATTTTAATGGACTCTTGGGTTGGTTTAATTTTTTGAAAAAATAGCCCTGGGTTTTAAAACAGTCGAATTTTGTTACGTTTATGATTATACTTGTTGTTGGATAGCTCAGAATTGGTGCTATGATGGTTATTTCAAGATCTGCTCAGAAATATTAATCCTGTGTTTTACTGAATGAGATTTTCACTTGGCCCTTGCCAAAGAAGGAGGGAGACACCAAAGACATGTGGATAAATTAGCCTGATGATTTTTTAAAGAATCATCTTCAGGATCAAAGAATCTACCCAAGGGAAAATATTTCAGTGTGTAGAATTAACTTCTGACTGCAATAGCTCCCACTTCTTGGAAATATTTACTGACCTCCTTGGTCCAAAGTGATCCTCTGAGGCACAGCGTTTGTCATCTCTGCCGCTTCTTGGTCATTTACATTCTGCCCCGTAGAGCTGTCATCTTCCTCTGTGTTGGTCTTTAAGGCCCAGCTGAGCGATAAACTTCTTGAAGGTGGGTCTCTAGTAAGTTCCTTCTCTTGTCTGTCTTACGGTGTCTGGATCAATTCTTCACACAAAGCAGGTGCTCAGAAAATATTAACTGATTGAAACTTAGTCAATAACTTTTTTTTAAATTGAAGTATAGTTGATTTACAATGAATGCTGTGTTAGTTTCTGGTGAACAGCAGAGTGATTCAGTTATATATATATTTCTTTTTCATTGCAGGTTATTACAAGGTATTGAATATAGTTTCCTGTGTTGATCGTAGAATCCCCTAGTGTGGAATTTTACCAGTGAGCTGTAGTTTCTTATGTACACACACACACACACACACACCCCTATTTTGTTTTCTTGTTAGGTATCTTTGCTGACATATTAGATTTTGTGACTACGGATTTTGCTAGATCATGTGTGACCCAGTATTGCTAACTGCCACCTAAACGGGAGTCTCGGGGTCATGAACAGCACATGTTAGCTTCACAGCCCTCTTGCATTTTTCTGCTTTGCAGAATTGTGCTTTTTCGGGATGTTTTTCTCCTCATAGCAAGACACAGGAAGTTCAAAAATATATCTATAAACGTAGTTCTCAGAAAATGTTTTGGCGTGTGGGATTGCTGATTGGAAGCAGGCTCCCTCCTGACTCTGAGAGTATCCTGCTTCGATGGCGTTATTTCCTTTGTGGCCTAAATAGCCGTATATTAATCTGAACTTGAAACCATTGGTCCAACCTCTCTTTAAGTTGTTAAGAAATTGCTAACCACTAGCTTGGTGACAAGCGTAAAGCAAAATTCGTCATTTGTTTTTTGAGGTTGCAGAATAAATGAAACTTCAGAAACAAGATAGATTTGGCTCTTGCCACAATGACCGACAGAAATGGCTCAAGCCAGCCATAGCCGGAAAAATACACAGGTCATAAAGATGGCAAACCAAGGTTATGATTGAACACGTAACTTCACAACAGAGCAAAACTGCGCAGGGTCAGAATACAGCCCCATAAGCATTCAGAGTAGGGTTATGCTTACGGGAAATCTCTATTCACTGTTATTTAAAAATGAAGGTCTGTTTGCTAAAAAAAAAATCTGTTCAATTATTAAGCAAGGTTTTTGACATTCTGAAAGAACTTACCGCACTGTCGCCAAGAAAGAGATTCCTCTAAGACCACGCTTGGAAGGCAGTTTTATAACCTCATGGAAAGCGGCAGCTTGCACTTAGTGTGAATGTATATTTTCATAGATTAAATCATTAAAAGTTAGCTGGCTCATTTTTAATGTCTAATGCTATGCCTTTAAAACGGCTGTTCCGTTTGACCAAAAAGATGTTGTGAAGGGCTTCATATGTTTTAAATGAAGCCAGATTGTCTATTGTTTTGTAATTTATTCTTTTGATGGCGATCGAGAAAGAGAGAGAGGAGTGCTGCCCGCTTCACAGCTTGAGGAGCCTCATGAAGCGCCAGGGAGCTGATTGGTCCTTGGGTCTGGGATGTTGCCAACTCACGGGGTCGACCGTGTTAAGCTTGAAAAGTGAGCACTAAAAATGTTTTAATGGGAAGCATTATGACCATCCCACTTTTGTAAAATGCTCCTTCCTCCCCGTTCTCCAACAATGGTCCAAACCCTTCAGGCTTTCTCTTGCTAAGCTCTTACTGGCACCAGTGAAAAGCTTGCGCAAAAGTGGCAGAAGGACTGGACTTCATTTAAAGAGAGTCATTTTGTACGTATGTAAAAACTGCTTCCATTTTTTTGGTCAAGAAGATGGCCGGTGAGTGAAAGGGAAGGCCTGGAGGGAGTGGGAGCAGGGCAAGGCTACGTTTTGGCGCTTACATGGGGTCAGCATCTGTTAGGACCACACGAGTGGCTTAATCTCGGTGAAGAGGTTATCTGTAGAGTCTAGTGGGGAAAGCAGAAACAAAAGCAAACTCTCACCACTGGGAAGAACTTAAAGTTTTTATGTAGCGAGAGTGGTCTCGGAAATCTGGAGTAAATTGAAGTAGATTACACACAATGAAATGAGTTGGTTCAACACATGTCTCTTGAGTGTCTCACAGGAGACCACACTGTGCTGGGTGATGGGTCTAGATCCAGTAAAAAGAGTTCTTCTCACAAACAGCAGGGGGCAAATGCAGTCAGAATGCCATCTTCCCACTGTGCATATAATACTTTCTTCAAATCATAATTACGTAGCACCTTTTAGACATACTTCTACTGGCTCCAGGAATTCTGGCTAGCTACTCAGAATAAAGGGAAGAAAAAAAGTGGAGTCATATGTGTGAGTGACCTAAACAAAAAAATTCTAAATCTACAAGAAGAAAATAGAGCAGTCTATCTCCCCATGTCTTAGATTTGGGAAAGGGTTCTTCGACAAACAGCCGTAATGGAAAGAAAACTCTACGTGAAACCCAGGAACTTCCACAGAGTAATGTAGTGATGATGCTAATAGAACAACAGCCCAGCAAGAATGAGAACAATAATAACAATAATTGCACCAGTATGTGTATCTCAACTCGGCCAGTAAGGTGAGTTCAATTACTGTTCAAGGTTTGCAGATGAGAAATATATGATACACAGACAGTAAGTAACTTTCTCAAGGTCATGTCACCATACACAAGGCTAAGACAGGCAACACACTGGCAAAAGATATTTACAAATTGTAAAGATTAATTTTCCAGATGTGTAAAGAACTCCTATAATCCAACGAGAAAAGGACTGGGCAGTTTAAAAATGGGCAAAGTATTTAAAAGGCAAGGAAACCCAAATGTCTATTATGCGTATGAAAATATGCTCAACTTCAGTGTCTAGTGGGAAAATGAAAATAAAGCCAGGAATGGGAGGCTGGCTTTTATCCATCACGTAGGCACAAATAACTTATTTGTCAATGTCAAACCTTTGTGAAGATATTTTAGAAGGAGTGCTTTCGTGTCCTGTCTGGTGGAAGTAGATGGTGGCACAGGAACTTCGGCTGCATCCAGAAAAATGGAAACAAGCACACTAGGATACGAGGCGGTTTCCCTGCCCGGGCTGCACGCGGCCACTCCTGCGCTGGCAAGTGGTTAACGACTGGCTTTCCAGTTGTGCGGGGCCAGTTTGCAAATTTGATTTGTAGGTTTGCCATTTCCCATAGTGTAAATGCTCATATTCAAGCTCCCAACATTACATCACTGCGGGCGGGGGAGGACGGGCACCAGCTGATCTCAGGGTCGTTGGACGGTGGTCCAGCACACCTGGTACGTGAACTCAAGAGATGCGAACAAGCATGGTCACTGAAGATGGTGGGCTGGTAGCAGTAAAAGTTTGAAGCAAACTAAATATCCATCAGTAGCGAAATGAATATATGAACTGTGATGAGTTGGGATAAGGTAATACTGCAGTTAAAGCGATGAACTGTTTCTGCATATATTACGACAGAACTGCAGCTACATAGATTGGATAGTTCTCAAAACATAGCATGGAGTGCTGCATACAGATTACACAATATTATTATATCATTCTATAATATAAAACAATATTTTAAAACATATTTTAAATTATTTACATATATATGCAAATTATATACATAATTATATACATATATAGAGAGAGCTATGTAGCAAAATGGAAAGGTGGAATAGAAGACTAAATATCACAGTTTTACCTGCCTTTGGAGTGTGTGAGGAGATGGTGGCTGCATTAGTTACAATTAAAGGCTGTGTTAGTCATATCTGTAGTATTGCTTCTTTTCTGACAGTATCACCTCTTAGCCTCTCTGAACTTTGTGTAGAAAAACTCTAAAAGATTTTTAAAAGTTTAATCTACAAACTCATTCATTGAAAGTGCATAGTTGTTTTTTTCTTAAATGGAGGTACTGAGGACTGAACCCAGGACCTCGTGCATGCTAAACACATGCTCTACCACTGAGCTATACCCCACCCCGCTGAAGATGCATCATTCTTAATAGCAGCTTTTCTGGAATCAAAAGAATATTGTCACATTAAATGCACATATCAATTGTATGACTTATCTCTGCTTCTAATGTTCAGAAACATTAAAATGTTTATTCAGACGTGCTCAAAAGTGAAAGAAATAATTCAGCTGACTGGGATGGTTTAGCAGCTGTCAAGCATAACATTTCATTACTTTTTGATAATAGATACGTGATTTAAAAAATAACACGATAGTTATTCATGTAGCTGGAGGTATAGTAACCATTCATCATTTGAAATAAATATCACTGATGGTTAAATGTATGATATGTACACAAGACTTGTGAATGACATGAAGGTATATAACAGAATCCTCCAGAAATGGATAATCTCGACCACTTGGAATATAGGCAGCAATGCAGAAGTAAGGAAAACACCTCCGAGGGGGTAGCCCCCGTGCCTTGTCACAGCGCATGTGCCTTTCCCAGTGAGGCTACGTGTAAAGTAAGGGAGATGATGGGAAACAGCACGGAGGAGAAAGGATGTCCTGGGGTTGGGATGAGAAATCACGGCAACTGGGGTCACTTAGGACAAGGCAAACCATTCTCCATGTTTCAAAGGCCCTGGGAGCTCTCAAAAGTATAAACATTTCTAATGCAGAGCATTATATATACTACGTATCTATATTATGTAGCAGAGCACAATAACCAGTGTTTTTAATGTTGCTCTAGAATCATCAAGAAAATGGGAGAAATTTTTTTTTTCTTGTATGCTCAGAGATGCAGGATTCAGAAATATTTTTCTAAAGTCTTGGCTTCATGTGGAACACTCTCCAAAAGTGCCAGGGGAATGAGACATCGATGTATTTAAAAAGAGAGTTTATATTTATACATTTCCTGTGCCATCCTAAGTGTTTCTGAGAAGTAGGCATTTTCTAAACAAGTAATGTTAAATTTTTCCCACAAGTTTTTTTTCTAAGGATTTTCATCTTAGTCTTGTAATATTCTTTTTAGTTAGGAGATCCTGGCCCTGTCAGTCCCCAAATGCTGAAATGCCTGGGGCCACAAAAACCTTGAAACGGCTTGCTGAATGTCCACACAGTCACCGCAAGAGCCAGGAATGAAGTTCGCGTTTCCCTAACACTGGCCACCTCTTATTCTTTCTGCGGTTTTATGTCAAAAGAAGACTTTTGGGGGCTAGGAAGTCTTATTTGATCTCATCTGAGAAACGGTGTCAACAGGGTTTCTCTTTATGTCAATGTTTGGGAAACTGCAGCTGCTACCCAGAGTCCCTGGAAGAGGATGCTAGCTGGTGAATGAACTGTTTTCATTTTGGAAAGGCTGGGAGGTGTCATCGTGACGTTATCAAATACAACATCCTGAGAAGATTAACCCCCCTCCCCAAATTCCCGGTGTAGTCAGTCATCAGCCCTGAGAGAGGCAGAATGTGACAGGTGTAGCGAGGCAGGCCACGGTCAACTTGAAATTTCCTTCTTGGGAAGCACGGATTGAAATTACCCAGCTCTTGGGGTAGAACTGTCAGAGGAAACACAGGACTCCCAGAGAACAGTTGGGACATATATTTAAAAACCGTCATCTAAAATGCAAATGTATCCAGGCATCTTGTGCTGTTATTTGCTAAATCTGGCAACGTTATGTTAGGGACCTCCCTTCCCTCCCCATCAACGTGAACACTGACCTAACTGGCGAAACAAGGGGGCTGGCGGGAGAAAGCCCCTTCCTCTTTGGTGAAGGATGGTGGGAGGGAGGGAGTCGTCTGTGTCTTCTTCCTCTTTCCTTGATGGAGAAAGTTCTTATGCCAGCTGAGTCCTGGGAAACACTGGCTTTTGCTTGCTCTGTGTTCCTCCTTGCCCCCTCTGCTAACCATCCTATCTTTAACAAATAGACCTTCCTTTCTGGATGCTTGGGAAACTTCCCTTGCCTTGTCAAACAGCAAAAGGCTTGAAAAGTGAGGTTGCCATTGGCTTTTCCAGCAGAACAATAACTGCATTTTCCCACCCATTCTCTATGTATGTATTTGCATTTCTATACAAAGTGGTGTGTATATTTATATGTACATACTCATATATCCTTTCCTTGGAATTGTGATTTCAGTACACATCAGCAGAGTGCTAATCTTGGGCATAAATTTGCTCAGCGTCTACTCTGCCCAGCATTGGTGAGGTTTGGGGATATGGAGATAGGACAGGTGTGTTTTGCCATCATAGAATTTATAGTGTTAACTTCCAAACTTTGCTGTAATGTGTGATGAGTAACATGATGGAGGAGTATAGGGGTTTTTTTGTACGGTTTTTTTTGGTTAGAAAACCATTTAGACCTACTGTATGATTGAAATACATTTTTTAAGGATTTATTTTGACTAGCATTTAATGAGCTTTTAAACATTCATCCCTCATGCCTCCAGGAAAAGTTCTCTAACACGGAGCAGAGGGAATCTGAGATACAAGTCAGTATCTTCCAGCCGTATGGGGGTCCTATCTGAGTGGTTTTGTTTGAACTGAAATCTGGCTATTAGATAACTAATAAAATGATTTTAGGAATTAAGACAAATGTGGTAGCAAATTACTTTCTCCTTTGTAATCTAGCAAAAGGGAAACAAATCCAGGAATAGAAATCCAGTTAGGAGTTTGAGGAAAGCAGTTTAGTTAAAAAGCCCGAGTTCAGCTACGGGGCTCGGGTGGCGAAGGGCGTGTGTGACCGTGAGGCCTGAGGGTTGCCGAAGCTAATGTTATTTCCTCTGCTTCCTTACATGCTCTTTCTTGGGGACTGTCCTCTCACAACACAGGGCCCCCTTAGAGTGGAGGGAGAAGTAGGACTCAGGAAATGGTATTGTGGCACTCAGCCTTCCCCCTTCAAAGCTCCAGTCAGGTCTCACCTCCTGCACGAAGCTCTCCTTCATGCAGCCCGTGATGTCCCTTCCCTGAGTTCTCGCAGTGGGTGTGTGCTGCTCACTGAGCGTCTCAGTATTCGCTGTGTTTGCCACGTGGCGCTTCCCTGTGCTCTGTCTACTGGGTGGTGAGACCTCCCCTGCTGAGAACTCTGTTCTCCCACGTGTCCTTGCAGGGCTCTCGGTAGGTTCTTGAGAGCTGTCACTACACTAGACAGAAAATTTGACTGCCGAGATAAACGATGCAGCAGACAGAACAACGAATGGGATCTCAAAGCCCGTGTTTAATTCCAGATCTCTATCCCCTATTAGATGTGAACTTGGGTAGTGTAATTAACCTTTGTGACTAAATTCCTGATTGTACACACACATATTTCATAAAGTTGTGAAAATTAAAAGAGATAATATGTGTGAAAATTATGTGCATATTCGTTTTTAATATTTGCTTATCTGACTTTTGTATGATATATGCAAGGAAGTCAAATATATTGTTCCTTAGCAGTCTACTCAGGATCTTATTAGCGACATAGAGAAAGACTTGCTGTGACATATGGAACAGCCTGGAGCTCCTGAACGAGTATCTCTCATCCAATCATATCTTCATAATTATAATTTCATATTCTCTTAATCACTTTAGGATGCTAAGGATCTCCATTTCCAGTTTAATTGAGCCACATAATTTAAATAATTAATAGGCTGAGCAAATTGAGTACTAGGTCTGGTCCAGACCTTCACAGTTTTCAGTCAGGCAACCCAAAACAGTGGGGACAGAACTGCAAGGAGAGCACTGTGATTAAGCACTGGCGAAGAGAAACGCGCTCTAGAAATAGAGGACTCCCACATGTTGCGTGTATTGTACGGAATGTCATCTATGAAGAAATAAAATTCCTTTTAAAACATCTGAAACAGAGATCGTGCTTGCATATCCACGAGTGGTTATTAATATCATTTGAAATATCCATCTGCATTGCTGGAGTTTTGAGCTGAGTGGACTGCAGGTTCTCATTCATTGCATTGGTTTTCAGATGCGGAAGCCGAGGCCCAGGGAGCTGTTGCAGCTTGTCCAGCGTTGCAGGTCGAGTCAGCGCTGGGCCTGAGCTGGATCCCAGGTGTCCTAAAGCTGAGCCCTGGGTCTATTCCAGGAGATTCTGCTGCCCTGGGATTTCTAATCTTTTTTTTAGTGTAGGGATTTTCAAACTTTCTGAAGTCATAGAATCTCATTTACACATGACCCACATGTGAAACAGCTAGAACCAGACCTGCTGTACTGCTGTACTGGGAGAGGTTTGTGGCGTTGGAACCTTAATCCCCTCTTTCTTGCCCTAAGGAGTGGCAGTGAGGATACCGCCCTACAACCCCAGGCCTCTGCAGAAGGGGTCAGGGGCTGGCTTGGTGTGTTCCTTCTACTAACAGTAGTAGAGGTTTCAATGCATATTCTTTTCCCCCTAGATTTACTGAGAACTAATTGACATATAGCATTGTATACGCATCAGGTGTCCAGCATAACGGCTTGATTTGTATATATTGTGAAATGGCTACCACAAAAGCTTTAGCTAACACCTGTCATCTTGTATAGATACAATAAAAAGAAAAGGAAAATAAAATTTCTCCTTGTGATGAGAATTCTCAGGATCTAGTCTCTGAACAACTTCCCTGTGTACCGCATGGCGGTGTGAACTGCAGTCATCGTGTCATACAGTACATCCCTGGTACTTATTTATCTTGTAACTGGACATTTGCTCCTTTTGATCACCACTCTCCAGTTCCTTCTCCCCCCACCCCTGCCACTGACCGTTTTTTTCTACAAGGTTGGTGTGGTTTTTGTTTAGATTCCATACGTAAGTGAGATCATGCAGTATTTGTCTTTCTCTGTCTGACTTATTTCGCTTGGCCTAATACCGTCAAGGTCCATTTATGTTGTTACAAATTCATATTCTTAAAAGCCCTTTTGCAGGTTAGGGTTGATGGTTGAAGAAAGTATTTTTCAATATCTAGGTACATTTGATCACGTCGGAAACTGGAACAAGAAAACTAGACCCCGAGGATCTCACTGTGTGTGTCTGCTCCTGCATCTATGTCATCACACTTCATTTGTAATTTAAACGCTTCTTTTCTAATGCCGGGGTCTTGCTGGTTATGGCAAACTGCGGCCACATGAGCAGTATTTGCAGATAGCGATTGAAACTCTGAAGGAGTATCTACGGCAACCACAGGCTGGAAGGTCTATTTAATCTTCATTATATTTTGCTGCCAGGTCTTCTCCATAAAATAAACGGCAGGGTTTTTATGCAGTGGAAAGTGCACTTGCTGCTTGGCAGAAGCCGTTCTTGACATGCTGCTCCTGTGTGTTACCATGTCAGCTCCGTCTTTCCAGAGAGACGCGGTTTATACTTGGAGCCGTTGGAGTTGGAAGTCAGCAACGTCCTGCACTCTCAGGGTGGACCAGCTGTGCAGAAAGATCTAATGATTCAACTCTGTGAGCTGAAGCCTTGTACCCAGGTGCCCCTTCAAAGGACAGAAGAAAGCAGACAGTATTGTGAGAAAACAATGCTGCTCTGCCAGTCTGTCATCGCTCTTTCTTCTTCTACATCTTTCAAGTCTTTCTTTTGTGAAGCGATCTAATTCTTACTTGGAATCAGTACATCACGTCAACTGATGGCTTTCTCTTGTAATACAGGAAAAAAAACAAACAAGAAACCCCCATACGAGGCCATTTCAGGGGACGGAGGATGATAATTACTCATACAATACACTAATTTCAATTCACTTTTTCTATTTTGGAAAGCTGCGAGAATTCATGTTTTTATTCATTCATTCAAAAAATATTTACTGAGGGCCAAGTGTCTACGGAACTAAGCCCTGGAGGTTTAAAGACCTATTTAGTCTGAGCCCACGGCAGAGAGGAGGAAATACACACAATTAACACGCTTGCAGTGGATGACGGCTGGGGCTGGTGCAGCGACGGACGGACGGCTTTGTGAACATCAGTGGAGCCTTGGAAAGGGAGCATTTCAGAGAGAAGCTGAAATTTGAATAGGGCCCTTGAGTGTGAGAAATACTCTGCCATAACCAAGCCATGGTCAGAATTCTAGGCTGGGAAGGGTGGTAGGTGTGCCGAGGGCCTTTGAGGTCCTCTGGGAGCAGCAGACAGACTTGATCAAGGGCTCAGGGCACACACCTGGTGAATAGAAGCTGGTCAGCATCCACCTGTTTAGGGTTAGAGTCAGAATCTTGATGTACCTCTGAGGGGGATGGATGGCCAGACAGAACAAAGGTTGGAAGTGCCCCAGGTGTCTGTTGACAAATGAATAGATAAACAAAATGTGGAATATACATGTCATGAAATGTTACTCAACCTTAAAAAGGAAGGAAATTCTAATTTAAAAGAATTCTTCACCCAATTCCAATTTTGAAGGGTAGGTGTTGTTCCCCTTAAACCACCCCATTTTCTGACCACAGCTGGGTGTCCTAACCAATTTTCTCACTAGATTTCTAGTTTGTTAAAGAGAATATTAAGAGCTATGAATCCACTGCCAGATGAAGAGATGCACAGGGCAAGGTATGGGGATGGGGCGTGGAGCATCCAGACCCTCTGGGAGGTCAGCACGCTCCCTGCATCTTTACAGCTCTCTGGGTTTTTATCGAGACTCCATCACATAGACATGATTGATCAAATCATTGCCATTGGTGGTTAAAGTGATTATCCAGCCCCTCCTTCTTCCCCCCCCCCCGAGGTTAGAGGGGTGGGACTGAAACTTTCAAACCTCTAATCATATGGTTGTTTCCTCAGGTGACAGTCCTTAGACCTACGGGCATTCCAGCAGTCCCCAAAGGGGTGGGGGAGGGGGAGAACTCAGGAAGGAGGAAGAAGGATGCAGGAGGTGAGGTTGGGAAGTGAGGCAGGTTGGAGGCTGAGAGCTCGGGACCCAACGGAAGCAGAGAATGGCCTGGGTGACTTTGTTACTGTTACCAAGCCAGGCTGACTAAGCCAAAGGCGGAGACGCCAAGGTTTGCAGCAGAGAAAGGGCTTATTCACGAGGCAGCAGACACATCTGAGTTACATGAGAAACATGGGGTGTGGGCTCAGAAAACGGCAGCCTTGGCGTGATCTGAGGCAGGAGTTGTGGCCCTCTGACATCAAAGGTCATTTATCCCCTGGACGCTTGCACAGGCCCAGTTGAATGGTTGGTGGTCTCAGCCAGTTTGAACTGGGCAGTACTAGCTCCATGTTCCTGAAAAAGAACTTAAGCGATGGTTACCTGAGTGACTCCTACATCAGAGGTGTTACCCATAGAGGGCAGCTAAAGGAGTCTCGTGATGTGTTGTCTAAGCTATGTGAAGCTTGGAGGGCATGCAGTTTGCAAGAATAATTACAGCAAGCTTGTCAGCGAAGGGAGGTTACACGATATTATTTATTAAGCAAGTTAATGGTTCAAGGGATTTAACTGATGACTGCCCTCGGTTTTGTTATCATCAAAATAACAGGGCAGGCGTGGGACAGTTCGCTGAATCAGCAAAGCATGGATACTGGGCTCAGGCTCTGTCACGTGGAGGGGAGCAAGAGGATGCTACGGGAGATGGCACCAGTACCAATGGGGGAGGAAAACTTCAGTTACGCAGAAGACAGAGTGTTCTAATGGTGAGAGTTGTCTGGAAATAGAGTCAATGTGCCATGCAGGTTTGCTCTTCTCAGCGATGGTCAAGCAGAGTCAGAACGTTTCTGTGTGTCCCAGAGAAATTAGTAATGGGGAAGGACAGTGGTCCTCAGCCTTGACTATACATTACGCTGATCCCCACCCCAGAATAATTAAATAGCATCTCTGGAGTGGAGCCCCGGCCATTTTCAAGAATCCTCAGTTGATTTTAATTTAGAGGCAGGGTTGAAGAACTGGCAGAGATAAACTCTAAGTTCCATTTCTGAATTTCAGTAATTATGTGGCCATAATAAAATAACCACATTGATGTCTTTTGTAAGAAAAGTACCATCCTGGCTTATAAATAATATGCATTTAACAGCGTCTTATCTTCATGTCCTCATGGGAGTGGGGAGGACCGCAGGTTGCTGGATGTGGACCTTTGTTCAGACGTCAGGATTCCCAGAAGCCAAACCTCACTGGCCAGTGAGCTCTGTACAGAGATTAAGTTGTGTTTCCTCCATTTGCCTCCCGTTTCTGCTTTAGGAAGCACGAAACGGTTTAAGAAGTTTGGATATTTTATTTGTGAAGTTACATTTTCAAAATTTAGCCCACTTTCTATCAGGATGCAAGAAAATGTCAAGCTTTTCCCTCTCACACACACTGCAAACGTGCCCTGCAGACCTGAACTTGTGTGTCTACTGTCGGATCTTTTGTTCCAACGTAGAGTCAACAGCGTAATGGGCCCTATTAAAATAAATGAGTATTGATTGTTTCCTGTGATGTCACTGTCTAAGTCTGCTAGAATAGCCTGCTTTTATTCTTGTTCTATTTGATCTTTTCCTTTTATTTGAAAAAAAACCCCAAACAAACAAAAAGTCTTTTGAACTTTTGAAAGAAGGCATAGAAAACAGAATCCTACTAGGAGAAACCCACCCAGGCATTGATAGAATTTATTCATTTCTCAGATAATTTTTGAGCACCGAGTACATGCCAGACTGGGTGTCCCAGTGGTGACCAAGTCCTAAGTCCCTACCCACACAGGGCTTTGCTTATGGAGGGAGTCCCAGACACAGAGCTTGAAAGTGATGAAGGCATGGAGAGTTAAAGACATTTCAAAGCAAATAAATATCACCCACAGGGATGTAAGTAAGAAACCTGCAACACAAATCCACATTTTCAGGTAATAATATGGGCATTAAAAATAATTAAAAAGAGGACAAGATGGTGAGTGGAGTGGGGACAACTTGAGCTAGGTTGGTCAGGACAGACTTCCAAATCCACTGGGTTTTCCTTTTTTTTTTTTAAATTAAAGTAGAGTCAGTTTACAATGTTGCATCAATTTCTGGTGTCCAGCAAAATGCTTCACTCGTGCATGTATGTACATAGGTTCCTTTTCATATTTTCACTATCGGTTACTACAAGGTATTGAATAGAGTTCCCTGGGCTGTACAGTATAAATTTGCTTATCTATTTTATATATAATAGTTAGTATCTGCAAATCTCGAGCTCCCAATTTATCCCTTCCCACCCCCTTTTCTCCCTGGTAACCATACATTTGTTTTCTGTGTTTGTGAGTCTGTTTCTGTTTTGTAAATAAGTTCATTTGTGTCATTTTTTTTGGATTCCTACATATAAATGATATCATATGGTAATTTTCTTTCTCTTTCTGGCTTATTTCACTTAGAATGACAGTCTCCATGTCTATCCATGTTGCTGCAAATGGAATAGTTTGTTCTTTTTATGGCTGAGTAGTATTCCATTGTATATATATGGGTGTGTACACACACACACACACACACACACACACACACACACCCTATGACTTCTTTATCCAATCATCTGTTGATGGACACTTAGGTTGTTTCCATGTTTTGGTTGTTGTGAATAGTGCTGCTATGAATATTGGAGTGCATGTATCTGAGAAGACATTTTGTTCTAATTATTTATCCCCAAACTCTCTAAACTACTGGATATAATTTTCCACTTCATCCCAGAAATTTCCATTTGAGATGAGAGAAGAGAAAATTCATATCTATTCATTTCTAGAAGAAAATTAATTCTACAATTAAAAAATAGCCAAACATTCTATTTAGTGTAATATAGATTTCACCATGCTATATGTGTCAAGGCCAACATCATTTACCACTCAATGTAAATAATAATAATAATAATAATAATAATAATAATAATAATAATAAATTTTTGAAGGATACAATAATAGAAATGTACTACTTCACACAGTGTATACCTGAAAAATTTCATATAAACTAAATTTTTGTTAAATTATGCTTAAAATACATGAGGAACATTCTGTGAATTCTTTTGTAACTGAAAAAATGCTTTGAATAAGAATTGTTGTTCCCTACTCTGTCTTTTATAAATTTGGAAGTTACAGAGATAATGTTTTAAACAAACTTCTGTTTATGTTAACCAAATTTTACTCCCTAAAGTCTCATCCAGCACTAGCCCCTCTATCACCTCTGCCAGAGAAGGGCAGTTTTCCTTGGCACCTGGCAGGTGCTGAAATATGAGGATAAGTGTGCGATGTAGTTAGACAGCAGGGAGGGTGCTGAGCATCAGGCCTAAGGAATAAGTACAAGCTAAAAGGAGGAGAAAAGGCAAAGGGCTGGATAGAAGGAGCCCCAACATGTTTGGAAACAAGCAAACAGTTCCACACATGGACTGTGACTTACGTGAAGATGTGTCTGTGCCTGCATGTGCGCTCCATGTATATGATGGCACAGAAGGAAGAAAGATAATTAAGTACTGCACCAACACTAGGCCATAGGGAGATATGTGTTTTGGAAGGGTCAGAGTTGGAACACAGGCTGAGCATTTTAACACATTCCTGGATGTTGAAGTGGTTGTTATGGACAGATTTGGTAGGTGTCCTGTGCCACAGCTGCACATCAGAGCCCATGGAAGCCAGAAGCCTAGCACAGCCCTAAAATGTTTGCCAGAAACACCGTGATTGTGTTCAGCCTATAGTTAAGATGACTTTATCATTAATAAAAATTGTGTCCATATAAACATAATTGGTTCTTGGAGCCCAAGGGAAATGAAAGTGAACTTTCTAAATAGATAGAGCATATTCAGAATAAAAATGAGGGCTCAAAAAGCACAAAGCATCTCTGAACAACCATTGGAAAAGTGTTTAAGTGAGAAAAGAGGGATTGGACCCAGGCATCACGGCTCTAAGGGGGAGGAAGAGTGTGGGAGCAAAGCCCGCTGTGGCAAGGCTCCCCAAAGCACGGAAGAGCCTTGGGACAGCCTCCTCCTCTCCCAGGAAGGCTGGGGCTGTGCCCTGACATGTTTCAGGACCCACCCAGGACCAACTCACCCACCAGAGCAGAAGGGAATAACCTCTTCCTGTTTGGGGAAAATCCATGACAAGCATATTTGGATTTTGAAGTCTGTCCATGGAAGCAACCTAAGAGTCCATCGACAGATGAAAAGGTAAAGAAGATGTGGTATCTATATATGATGGGATATTACTCAATCATAAAAAGAATGAAATAATGACATTTTCAGCAACATGGATGGACCAAGTGATTATAATACTAAGCGAAGTAAGCCAGGAAGAGAAAGACAAATACCATGTGATAATCTCTTATATGTAGAATCTAAAAAAATGGCACATATGAACTTATTCACAAAACAGAAACAGACTCACAGACATGGAAAACAAACTATGGTTACCAAAGAGAGAAGGGGGTCAGGGAGGGATAAATTAGGACTTTGGGGTTAGCAGATACTGTATATAAACTTAGATAAACAACAAGGTCCTACTGTATAGCACAGGGAACTATATTTAATATCCTGTAATAAACCATAATGGAAAAGAATGTGAAAAAGAATAAAAAAAGAATTAACTGTCTTTTCAGATAAAAAGATGATCCACAATCAAAATTGCCTGTTCTCTGAGTTTTGCAGGGCAGCAGTGGGGAAGTTCTTACTGATCCATCCACTGTTTTTTTCGCTCAATGTATCTTCTTTTATTATATCCTTGCAAGACGGTTTGGGGTACTCTGGATGTCCACTCCCCCATGATATCATTAATTACCGCATAACTAAAATGTAAGATTATCTGTCATTATCTGAAAGGGCTTATGAGTGACATATTTAGAATACATAGTACGGCTTTTCTTTCGAGTTGTTTCAATTTTCAGGAATCCCTTGTGTTCTTGTTTCCTGGGAAGATGAGTCAACAGTGTTGCAATCATAAGCAAATAAGATGAGTTGATGGTAAAATAGGACCATGAAAGCTAACATGAAATGCATTACCTATTAACCCCTTTGAACTGATAGCAAATGTGGAATTTAGGTACAGAAAACATTTGTCTCACATTATAGTCTGTCTACCGTGGGGCTAAATTTCTGATGTACGTCCCAGCATGCTATGACTTTTCCCGGCTGTCTTCCCCCAGATGAGAACGCCCTTGTGCTGTGCTCAGGCTGGGGTGGTGCACACTGAGATGTCAGCTGCCACATCTCTGTCTGCAGCTCAGGCAGTAGGTATCCTCCAGCTGTTTTAAGTTACTTCTAGACCCTGAGTTACTCAGCACTGCTGTCCTCAGTTTGCTCAATCTCTCATGAAATGCCACAGTGTTCTTGCTTCTCCCAGCGAGCACTGTGTCCTGAGTGAATACCAGCTCCCCCAAACCACCAGGCCTTGATATCAGCCTTCTGGGTGTCACCTTCTGCTCGCCCCACAACTGGCAAAGACCCAGGAGAACTTCCCTTAGGTTTTCTTTTTAGTTAGAAAAGGAAACGTGGCTGGGAGTGGATATGGCTCAGTGGTAGAGTGCGTGCTTAGCCTGCATGAGGTCCTGGGTTCAATCCCCAGGACCACTGGGAAAAAAAAAAAAACTTCAGGAAAAGGAAATGTGGGGAACCCGATTGAACTCCATAAGGGTTCGCTGGTAACCACTGGCAGACTTGACTTCTGTGTCCACGGGACTCAGCTTTCAGCCAAGTTGCTATTACTCCTTCCATCTTTCCAGGGAAACCACAGTTTAGAATGTCTTGATCCCAGTAACCACCATTATCAACAGGACTAATATAGTCACATTAGTAACATTAGGAAGAAATCACCCACAGTCACACACCGTAATATGAGTATTATTAATATTTTTGCATATTCTCTTTCTGTATGAATATGCATTTATGCCATTATAGTTATAGTATAATATCAGAGGCGATGCTCTTCCCTTCATCCAGCCTTTCTAAAGAAATACAGTAAAAAGCTGAAAATGGAAACTGAGAGGCTAGAAAACATTAAGGAAACAAAAGCTGAGAAATAAAAGAGCTGATAAAAGCAGGTGTTATGAGGAGATAACAGAGAATTAAAAATACGTTCTTCAGGAGAGGTGTGATTGAAGTGGTTGGCAAATCCTTTCCACAAAAACAATGATAAAACTGGATGAAGTTGTCAAAAACTGACAAATTGTCTGGAAATTGACCAAAACTAAACAGTAAATTGAGATGCATTTTTTTTTGACAAAACACTCCTGAACCTCATGTCTGAACAGTAAATGTCTGTGGCATTCTTGTCTAAGAAGGCTGCCCTCCCCACCCCCACCCCAGCTCCAGGGCTGGCAGGTCTGGAAGCATGGGGCTGACCATGAATACCAGCAGCTCCGCTGGTGGAGGCTGGTTTGATTTACAGTGGAAGGAGAAAAATCCACACTCAGTGGTGTTGCCAGTAAAAGTAGCAAACGAGGTAGGAAATGAACAGGGCAGACCCCAGGTTGCAGTCCTGGCTGGGGGAGCCACAGACTGGTAGACTGTATAGAAATTTAACAGGGAGAGCTTAAAATTCAAAGAGTCACAGAATTAATTTTTTTTTAAATTTTTGGTGGGGAATTAGGTTTATTTTTAATGGAGGGACTGGGGATCGAACCCAGGATCTCATGCATGCTACGCACACACTCTACTACTGAGCTATACCCTCCCCCAGAATTAATTTTTTAATAATTAAACTTTTAAACTTTGAGATAATTGTAGGTTCTACCATAGATTCACAGGTAGTTGCAATGAATAATACAGAGAGGACCTAAGCACTCTTTACTCAGTTTTCCCCAAAGGTTACATTTTCAAAACCTATGGTAGAACATCATAGCCAGGATACTGACACTGATGCAGTCAAGATATAGAACATTTCCATCACCACAAAGATCTCTCGTTGCCCTTTTATAGCTGCACCCACTTCTCTGTCTTCATTCCTGACCTCTGGCAATGACTCATCTGTTCTCCATTTTTATCATTTTGTCATTGCAAGAATGCTGTATACATGAAATCATATATATGACATTTTGGAATTGAATGTTTTCACTCAGTATAATTCTCTGGAGATTCATTTAAGTTGTTGAGTGTACCAATAGTTTTTCCTTTTTATTGCTGAGTAGTATTCAGTGGAATGCATGTACCAACAATTTGCTTAGCCAGTCACTTGTTGAAGGACATTTTGGTTGTCTCCATTTTTTGGTTATTACAAAAAATTTTGCAAGAACAATTGTGTACACGTTTTTGAGTGAACATAAGTTTTCATTTTTGGGGACAAATGTCCAAGTGAAATTGATGGGTTTATGGCAGTTGCATGTTTAGTTTTTTTTTAAAGGAACCAGCAAACTATTTTCCAGAGTGGCTGTACCATTGTACAACCCCACCAGCAGCATACAAGTGGTCCAGTTTCTCTACGTCCTTGTCGGTGTTTGGTTTTGTCACCATTTCTTATTGTAGCCATTCTGAAGGGTGTGTAGTGGTGTCTCACTGTTGTTTTGGTTTGCATTTCCTTGGTGGCTCTACTAACACTTACTGTTTTAATGACTATAGCTGTGTACTGGGCCTTAACAATGGGTGCTTTCATTCTTCGCACTTGATTCTTTCTTTTTCCCCAAAGTTATTTTAGCTGTTCTAGGGCTGGTCAATTGATTTTTGAGAAGTATGTAAAGACAATTCAATGAGTTAAAGGTTGTATTTTCAACAGTTGGATCTGGGACAATTAGATGTACATATGCAAAAAAATGAACTTAGACTCTGATCTCACATCATAAAGAAAAATGAACTCAGAATGGAGCCTAGATCTAAATGGAAGAGCTAAAAGAATGAAACTTCTAGGAGAAAATCTTTGTGGCCTAGAGTTAAGCAAAGATAGCTTATGACATCAGAGGCACAACCCATAAACAGGAAAAAGGAACTTACACTTCATTAACAGCAAAAATTTTTCTCTTTGAAAGGCCCCATGAGTACAGCAGGGAAAAATAGCATCAATAATATTGTAATAACTTTGTATGGTGACAGATGGTAACTGGACTTATCATGATGGTCATTTTGTAATCTATAGAAATACTGAATCACTGTATTGTGTACCTGGAACTAACAAAGTGTTGTAGGTCAATTACACTTCAATAAAATTAAAAAAAATTAAAACAAAGGGCCCCATGAAGAAAATGAAAAGACAAGCCACAGACTGGGAGAAAATATTTGTCTATTTATTTATCAAATAAATATGAATCTGCCCTACAGCATATAGGGCAAAGTTCTCTCATATATGAGCTTCTTAACAGTTTAAAGTGATAAACTCTATCAGAGAAAAGTGAACTCTCAAGTACACCAACACATGTCACTCATCTGGAAAATACCTGTCTCCTTGGAAGGGGTCTATTCCACTGTGTCACAGAAGTTAAAAAAAAATATGAATCTAAGTATATAAAGAAAAGTATATTCATGCTCACCATTTCAAAACAGAATCTAATTTTAAAAGGGAAAAATATATGAACAGATTTTTATTTTATATATATATGTTTTTCCCCCTTGACAGAGGCACTGGGGATTGAGCCCAGGACCTCATGCATGCTAAGCATGTGCTCTACCACTGAGCTATACCCACACCTTGAACAAATAGTTTACAACAGGAGATATGAATGGTGGAAAAGCATGTGAAAAGATGCTTACCATTGTCGTTAGGGAAATGCATTTTTGAACTGCAGTGTGATGCCATCAAACACCTGTACAAATGGCTACAATAGGAAAGACTGACAATACCAACAATTGATGAAAATGTGAAAATATAAAACTTTCATACATTGTTGGTGGGCATGGAAAATTGTACAGCCACATTGGAAAACAGTTTGGTATATTCCTGGAAAATTAAACATGAATTTACCACACAGCCCAGCAATTACACTTCTAGGTATCTGCCCAGCAGAGCTGCAGACTAATCATGCAAAGGCTTGGATCATGTTCAAAGAAGCACTATTCAGAATTGCCTCAAATTGGAGACAATTCAGATGTCTATCAACTGGTTACTAGATAAATAAAATATGGTGTTATACAGTGGAATTCTATTCACCACTAAAAAGGAAAGAACATGGATGAACCTCAAAAACTTTATACCATGTAAAAGAATCTAGAAACAGAAGACTATATAACATCGATCACATTTTTATAAATTTCCCAGAGAAAGCAAGTGCATATATGGAGAGAGCACGTCAGTGGCTGCGCGGGACTGGTGGTGGGAGGGAAGGTTTTTTGTATAATAGAAATGATCCAAAACTGGACTGTGGTGACAGTTGCACAGCTCTCCACATTTATTAAAAATAATTGAATTATACCCTTACAGTGAGTGAATTTTGTGGTATGGAAATTATTCTGCAATGAAGCTGTTGAAAAATAAATTGTCTGTGAAATGCCATTCTGATTCTTTTTTTCCTAAATATTTTCTTATAGCATCAGTTTGTTAACTAATGAGCAATGTTTCACCCTGCTTTTAGGAGAGCCAGACTTGGAGAATAATAGGAAGAAGAAATCCCTAAGTTACTTAGTTCTAGACTCTTCTTACATCTCTCCAAGAATAAATTCACACTAGATTCTCTTGAGTAACAAAAGTCAGTAAGCTGGAAGACTAGCCACTTAATAGATACCAAAAGACCCTTTTTCTTCCCTAAAGTAAACTTGAAAAACTGCTATTTGTCATACAGCCACGTATTTTCCTAAAAGTTGCATGTAGTCAACTCTGCTGAAATACTAGAGAATTGCCCAGTCATTATACCTCTCCAACTTGTGATGTGTGTAGTCATATAATTCAAGTGATTATTTTTGCTCAGAGACCTTAAGCTCTCTTATGATGAGCAAATAATATTCCTAGACTTGAATCACACATGTTTATAAATTAATTACATAGCATATCTTTGCTTCACTTACTGGCCCAGTGATCATGTAACTGTGAAGGAAATGTGATAATTTTGTACCTGTGTTAATTCAGAGCACAGCTGTGTGATCATTAGTTTGAGTCCCTAAGACAGAAACATCAAAGTCTACTCAGTAGCAAGAAATTATAATTGCAATTCTCATTCTTCTCCAAGCATAGTCTGTATTCTGCTGGTGATAAACTGTATTTTGTTGGCAATAAAATGATTGCACAACAGGACAAACATGGTGCTATTTTCTATTTATAAGCATGAAATTCCAGTCTACCACTGTTCAACGTCCACCAGCCTTCAGCACTTCCACATCCAGCCACGAGTGCTTGTGTAATAACCGTCTGTGCCCAGTCACTTAAGGGTGACTTTCCTGATAACCTTGTCAGAGGCATTCTGTTGGCAAGCAGGGTTGATGGACTTTTGTCCAGCACACAAGTGACAGAAAACACTTCTGTCACAGCGAATTCACTCCTTCGATACGCAGAGCTCACATTAGAGATCAAGCTGCCAAAACTGATGCCCTGTAGCTGGGCAAGTTCTACTTCCACATCCCCTCCTCATTTCTCACCGAGGTGTTTTGCATTGTCACCCGTGGCTAAGTTTGGCAGAAGAGGCCCCGTTAGAACCACACATGATCGACTTCTTAGCCTGATTTCAATCTCCAAGTGATAGTCATTTTCCTTTTTGCTGAGACCTAACTGATTAGTCTCACAATCTGCATATTTTGGCAAGTCATAGTCATGGGAACCCTTTCCAAAGAGGAAAGAGGCATATGGGGAACAGTAAGAGTGAAGATGAAGCTATAAACTGCACAGGCGCTGGTTTTGGATATTCTGAATTTACAATTACTCAGGCTCTCCCTCCAGTGATCACCTCAGGTGATCGTGGCCAAGTCAGTGAATCACTCTAAAGCTCACCTTTCCAGTGAGCTTTTTTTCCCCCTTTTAGTACAAATAAGATATTATAGGTTAAGCACTTAGAACGGGGCTTAACATTCAGTAAATGCTCAGTAGATGTTAGCTATTAATAGTAGTAATTTGTTTTTGTCTTTTGAATCCATGATGACAAATTTTTTTTCAGGCCAAATTACCTCCTTCACCAAACTTTAAAATCATAAGAACAATGACAAAGGAATTGGTTTTGATGTACTAGGGCACTGAGCAGAACGCTCCATGCAACTGTATAGGTTATTTAAGATTTGCCTACTTGAGGCCAAACCTCACATCTTGCTGTTTTGATTAACATGCTGTCTGTATGTACTTAAAAAATTGGTGTGGCTACTTTAAGAACTGGCACTGTGAATGTACAAAGTAAATTTTTCTTGAATTTCGGTTTCTTCATCAGTAATGTTGGATTAGTAGTCTGTCGTATGATTACATCAACAGGTGCATTAATGATGATGTCAGAAACTAAACCTATCTCACAGCACACTTGGAGATGAGCAAAAAGAAAAACAGCCTGCAGAGAAGGTCAGGGTCAAATTTAAGTACAAGTGACACCACCTTCCACAGATACATACATATAATGCATGTGATATAATAACATTTTTCTGCTTAGATACATTTCCTTCTTCGTTTGAAGACAATTTGACAATCTCTGCCTTTTTCCTGGAGTGTTAGGCCCTTTTAAGTTAGTTATTAATGTGGCTAGAGTTATGTCTGTCATCCTGCTAGTTTATTTTCTGTTTCTCTCATCTGATCTTTGAGTTTTTCTCTTTATTCCCATCTTTTAGATTAGTTACGTGTTGTAGTAATAGATTTTATTTCCTCTATTAGCTTATTAGCTATATCTCTCTGTTTTATTTAACTGGTTGCTCTAAGCCTTAAATTAAGCATCATTAACTTATTATCATCCAGCTTTGGGTACATCATGTCACATAGAATGTGAGTACATTGTAAAGCATTATACTTTTATTTTACCTATTGTATCCACTTTGCTATTTTTGCCATACATTATAATTCTACATATATTATATATCCCACTATATTATTATTATTTAATCAATTATCTTTTAGAGATACTGAAAGAAAAGGAAATTAGCTTATATTTACCCATATATTTACCATTTCCAGTATTCTGCATTCTTTGTGAAGGTCGTAGTTTTTTTTTAAATTTTTTTGTTTTTATTCTTGCAGTGCAAGTCGGCTAGGGATTAACTTTTTTCAGCTGATTTCTTTCTGACAGTATTTTTATTTTCATCTTTATTTTTAAGGGATACTTTTTATGGCATTGATCTCTAGATTAGCAGGTTTTTTTCAGAGCACTTTAAAGATAATTTCACTGTCTTCTGACTTTCATCATTTCTGATGAAAACTCTGTGTACATTCTTATTTTTATTTTTCTTATAAAAGCTATCTTTTTTCCCCTAGAATACCTTTAAGACTCTTTATTTTGTGTTCAGGACCTTGACCATGGAGTGCCTAGGCATGTTGTTTTTATCTTTATCTTGCTTAGTGTGTCTTAGCTTTTCAGATCTATAATTTTATAAATATTTTTTATCAAACACAGGTGATTTTTGACTTTTATTTCTTCAGATATTTTTTCTGCCTCATTTTTTCCTCCTTTCTCTTTCTGGAACTCCAATTGCATTTAGACTGCTTGATGTCATCCCACAGGTCATGAGTTTATAATTAATTTTCCCAATTTTCTTTATTTCTGATCTTGGTATTACAGAAGTTCTATTGATCTATCTATACATTTAAACACTTACTTTTGCTGTTCACAATTTGCTTTTAAACACATTCAGTGAGGTTTTAGTATCAAATAATTGTATTTTTTCAATTTTGTAATTTCCATTTTTCATAGATCTTGTTTCTCTGCTGATTTCTGCTATCAGTGGATTCATTGTGACCATCTTTTCCTTTAGGCCCTTGAACATAACTGTAATTACATCTGGATCGTGACTAGATCTTTTTCTATTAATTTACTTTTTTCCTAGAGTATGAGTCATTCATTTCTGCCTCCTTATATGTCAGTATTTTTTATTGTATACTATACAGTATGGGTGATGTATGTATAGAGTATGGATTATAATATCTTCCTTGAAAGGATAATTGAGTTTTGCTTTGATAGCCAGTTAAATTAATGGTGAGTCCTATTGACCTTCTTTATATTCTTTATTAGGAGAATCTCTTTGGTTTTGGACTTAGTCCTAGGGCATGGCTCTTACTCAGGGATGTGACTGCTTAGTGAGCAAACTCCTCTGCTTGGACTGGAACTCTAATGCCTCTTTGATGTCATCATCGTAAAGGTCTCAGCCATAAGGTGCACAGTCTTTGCTAGGCTTTTTAGAGTCTTGCCTTGCAGATGCACTCTGCAGATGCGTAGCACAGCCCTCGGCCAAGAACTCAGGGTTTATGCAGATTTATAGGGAGAGCCTCTGTGCTTTCCCCACTTCTCTAATATCCTGCTCTGCAGATTCCAGCTGTCTAAGCAGTCCCGGGCTCCATTCTGTTCATCTCAGCTCACTGAGACTACTGTTTTGTTTGCTTGGGCTCCTCTTCCCTGCCACAGAAGGAATTTGAAAAAAAAATTGGGGCAAAAGTGGTGAAAATTGGGGTTATCACAAAGCTTAATTTTGTGTTTTTCCTTCCCTCAAGGACTATAGTTCTGTGCTTCCTTTTTTTCAGTGCCTGAAAGCAATTACCTCATTCATTTTGTCTAGTTCTATAATTGCTTTTGGTGGGAGGGCAGATCTCCTAACTGGTCTATCAAGGATGGAAGTGGAAGTTCTATATTCATCCTGCATATTCCAATCCAGGTTACCAAGGAGAAGCTTTAAACGCCAGTGTGATTCATCCTGACACCTTCTTCCCTGGGCCAGTCTCAGTTCATTATGCATGTGCTCAGGTAAATGAGTCCAAAATATCTTAAGTGTAGTATTTTTTCAAGAGAAAACAGTTCATAAGATAAATCTGTAAGATATTATAAACATCAAAGTCAAGTATTAACCATTTTTTGCTCTTTTATTTCTTGATTCTTGCAGATGATTAAGAATTGACTATTTTATACTAAATATAATTTTCTATATCAGGCCTTTTGTCAAATGACAGTCTTTCTCTCTTTATGTTTGATAATAGAACTTTGGAAGAAGGCAGTTTTTTAAATATCTGCTCACAAAAGCATCAAATGGATGCTCTAACACTAGTTGTATAGTCCTATAAGAAGACTAGACTTTCTGTTGATCAGAATTAATAAGAATCTTGGATTACAAATTTCATATTGATTGTAGAATTCAGCTTCTAGTCTCAGTAGTGGAATGTATTGGCTTCCTGGAGGTTCCGATAAAGCTTTTAACCAGCTGTTCTGGTTAATTGTACCCTTTTGTGTGCCTAAGAGAGACAGGATGCCAAAGCTTTAACCTCAAATTTATTTTTGTACCTTGCCAAATACACTAGGACAAAAGGTCAAATTTCATACAAATTCAGTACATCAGTATATTGAATCAAATGTGTTTTCATATCACTTGAATTGCAGATTTATTGGACTTCTCCCCTACTGCTACCTAACTCTGTTGTTGGCTTTTCAAACCCACAGTCTCCTTGGTTCATTTCTCGTATATGCTTTGGGTCAATTACAGCTCTGCCTCACTGCTCGCCTTGTTCTCTGCCAGCAAGATCAACACTGAACAGAGCCTTTTATCTTAGCAGGGCCTCTCCAGACACTGCATTAGAACAACTCTTCTCTCTTCAATGCATTATTTATGGGACTTTAAGTTTTTCTTTCACTTTGGGTGTGAAACCAAAACTTTCTTATGCAGTGTAGCAGACGTGGCGGTAAGTACAAGTCATTACCTGTCTTTCTGTGATCTCGTTTGTGACACTGCCTTCAGCTAATCACTTTCAGCTGAGTTACTGTCTGGCACTAACATTGTGAACTCAGGTTTACAGGACTTTGTGACTGAGGGATATTTTAAACCAGGCACGTTGAAGGATGACATACAGATGTTTGGGGCAGAGGCTCTTTATGGTGATAATGACCACGGATCCATTCACAATTGCATGAAATGGCTCCACATACCAAGATGACTGGTCACCAACATGAGAACCCAAGTTGCCTTCTGCTTTTTGGTGAAAGTTCCCTGAAATGGTGTTTCCCAAAGATGGTCCATCAACCACCTCCCCCAGAATCATCCTGGGTGCTTGAGCCACACCCAGACCTGTGTCAAGTCTTCGAGACTGAACCCTGGAACTTGCTTCAACAAGCATCCAAGGTGGTTCCCATGCACAGGAAAGTTTCAGGACCACTTTCTTGAGGGGAGGGGATTTTAAGATCCAGACTGGCAAAATATTTACTAATTTACTCTATGACCTGTTGAGTTTATGTACCAGATGATTTGGTTTAACTTTTGGTCTGGCATTTTTGCACCTGTATCTATCGCTGCGCTTACTGTGGTCAGGTTTTCTGTAGCCTAGACCAAACATGGCTCCTTCCTGGGGTGGGAAAATTGGCATTTCCGTTTTTGTCTATGTTGTCAACTTCAATTAACAGCTACACCATTTCCCAGCTTTCTTAATGGAATATAGCAAAGTCACCCTTATGGTTCAAGTCCTTCTTGTCTAAGATCACCAGATTTTCTAGATCAATTTATTGTTATAATTGCAGAATGTGATCATGGCGATGTCTCTCTCTGAAGTGGGACTGATGGTGCCTCCTGGGAACTGTGTAGCTTTCTTCAGACGTAAGTCTTGCTCCTGTTAAAGGAATAAATGGGATTCTCCAATGGATGCTCCGATTCTCTGATATTACTAACCAAGAAATTGCTTTGGATATCTGCCAGGCCACTCACCTTCTCACTGGTTTCCCTGTTTCTGCTCTTAATCCCACAGTCATTTCTCAACACAGCAGCCAGAGTGATCCTTAAAAAATGTGATTCCAATCATGTCACTACTTGCTCAAAACCCTCCAGTGGCTTCCTGTAGTGGATGCTCTGGTGTGCTGCCCAGATAGCCCTCTCCAGGACTGAAGCACCAATGTCCCAGATGCTGGGACAGTTGGCAGCTAACAGCCCTCAGCTGAGTCTCTCTTTAGGAATTGCTCTGCTGAAGAGAGTTGCCTCGTCCAAGGTCACCCTCCTGGCAGCCCGAATTCACTGATGGTTGATGCAGGGATGTAAAACCTGCATCATAATTGGCCACTAACTCCAGGGCTTCCCGTGGGTTAGGCTGCATCACAGTTCCCCTTCTCCCTCGGCCAAATTCTGTTTCCTTCCCTCTTCTGTAGATACAGATGCCTGAGAGCACTTCCCAAAAACTTCCCACCCACACATTTCCACCCTAGAGTCTATCCCAAGGAACTCAACCTGCACCACTTCCCATCTCATTTAGAACAGAGCCAAAGTCCTTCCCAGTGCGAACCGGGCCTGCCTGTCCCCAACCTCCCCTCCTCCCTCTTTCTTCTCTTGTGAGTTTCATTACTGCCACCTTGGCTTTCCTGCTGTTCCTCAAACACTACAAGTTCATTCCTACCTCAAGGTTTTTGCATTGCCCTCTACCCAGAACAGAATCCTTGCCCAGAACTCTGCATGACCTGCTTGCTTGTCTCGGTCCAAACATCACCCTCGTAGAGAGAGCTTCTCTGATGGTCCTTCCTAAGGTGCGTGCCCCACCCCCACATCCACTCTACCCCTCACCTGGCTTTCCTGTATAGCACTTCTCAAATGATATTTTATTTTGTATTATTTATTTCTTATGTTTCTCTTCCTTGAATGGAAGGCTTATGAGGTCAGTCTTACTCCTCAAGAGCAGCCCCTACACCTAGAGAGTCCTCAGTAAATCTTCTTGAATGAATGGATGAATGAATGAATGAATGGCCCTCAGTTGGCCCAACTCATTCATACAGAGTAAGAGAGATAAGAATGTATATCTGTTTTGTTCTCTGCTTTCTAATCTTCACATCTAATAGCTATTTTCACATACCATTATATGTTCATTTCTTAGCCATGTATTGGCTGTGTGAACTTAGGTAAATTATTTAACCTCAGTGCTTCAGTTTTCAGTCCATAAAATGCAGATAACAGGGTCGTTGTGAAGACTAAAGTGTTTAGAAAGAACAGTGCCTGTGATGTGGCAACTACTTTGAAAATGTTAATTAGCCTCTTTTAAAATTATTTTATCTTTTGACTTTAAAAAGTCTATTTAAAATGCTCAAAAATATTTTATCATAAATATATTTACTTGCCTGACTACCTTTTCTTTGACCTTTAGATTGTCAGTTGCTTTACCGTCGTGTATAATGCTGTGATAAAATCTTTGGGCATGAATTTTTTTTTGCAAATCTGTAATTATTTCCTTGTGCTGATGCCTGTAAGTAGAATTCTGGATACACTACTACACACTTCTATTATTAGGGTGAGTTATTCGTTGTAACAAACAAACTGAAAAACTATAATGGCTCAAGTACAACAAAAGTTAATTTCTTACTCACACTTCAAAGTGGGTGTTACTGATTCCCTTGTCTCTGGCTGTGTTGTGTTCAACGCAAGAAGGGATTTTGGTGGATACTCAGCTGTCTCCATCACTCCAACCCGGATACCATCCTTCCTCCTGAAACGTGAATCTACCCATCTGAATGTCCCTGCCCACTCAAGAGTGGAGAGAAAGAGAGCAGAAATAGAGGATTGCAATTTCCCCCTCTGAATCTTAAATAGTTTCCATATTGCTCCCGGGTTGGGGATGATGTCAACCAGAGGATGCTGTTGCTGTGTTGTGGCCCTGCTTTACCTTCTAGGGTTAGAAGGCAAAGGTTGTATTTGACAGGCCTGCTAGCCCTTTCTTGTTTTTCCACCCTTTAACCCATAGAGGTGTGGTCTAGAAATGTCCAGTGTCCTGAGTCAGTCCTCTTGCAGTTAGTCTGGCATATTTATTAGGTATGAAAATTCCTAAGGGAACGGAGCAGTGTGCGTTGACTTACTAATGCACTGATAGGGAGATAATTTAGATGGAACCTTTGGCAGTTAAGAATTTTTCAAGAGCTGTGCTGGGCAGTCGATTTAAACTATGATTCTTGGCATAACTAGGGAATTACTGTGAAAATTTCAAATAAAGTATAATCCTCGCTCTTAAATGGCTTAGAATCTAAGTTAAAATGAGTGATCTAGGAAAACAAACAATGGTTACCAAAGGGAAAAGGGCAGGGGAGGGATAAATTAGGAGACTGGGGTTAACAGATATACATTACTATATGTAAAATAGATCAACAACAGGGGCCTACTATATAGCACAGGGAACTATATTCAATTTCTTATAACATACATGGAAAAGAATCTGAAAATACACATATATGTATGTATACATGTAAAAAATTAAAATGAGTGATCTATGGAAAATGTGAAAAAACAGCTCATTTCATAAATTACACAGTGCATAACTGATCTTAAATACCTGATGATCTTAAATAGGGCGATTTTGCTCCAACTTTTCTATTCAAACTGGAAACAATAGCAATGAATAATTGTATGTCCTTCAGTGTTTTAGCCCCTTACACAGATGTCTCAAAAGATAAGATTTTATTTTGGGCAGATGACAACCAAATGATTTGCAAGCCTCAGGCCCAAGTTTAGTAGGATAGGCTGAAAATGTTGACAATATTTTAAACTGTGAGATAAACTTTATCATTTCATTTGGAACAACCCCCCAAGCTTATTCCAAATATCTCTGTTACGAAAATAAAATGTTTTATCCAGGAGTAAAATTACTTTCTAAATGTAGTTTCTTCTAAAAACATAAATCTAATACTCAGCACACTTTTCAAATCTATCTGAAAATTGTAATTCCTCTCGAATGTTAAAAAATGCTTACAGGTACGTTATCACTGAATGTCCCAACTGAACACTCATGCTTTATCAGTAAGGACCAAACCCATCTTATTTTCTCCGGAGAACAGGTTATGGTAAAGCTCCTTCACAAATGCTGTTGGTGGGACGCTAGCTCTCTTAGCCAGCTGAGGCTGCCATGACAGAATGCCACAGAGTGGGGACTTCAGTGATAGGCATTTACTACTAGAGTTATGGAGGCTAGGATGTGCAAGGTCAAGGTGCTAGCAGATTTGGGTTTTGGTGAGGGCCCTCTTCCTGGCTTGTAAGTGGCTTCCCTTCTGTATCCTCATGTAGCTGAGAGGGGAAGGGAGGGTGGGGGGGGGGAGAGAGAGAGAGAGAGACTAATTCTATTATGAGATTCCCAACCTCACACCCTCTTCTAAACCTACTTACCTCCCAAAAGCTCCATCTTCAAATACCATCATGTCAGGATTTAGGGCCTCAACAGATGAATGACGGGGAGATGTGAACATTCAGGTTATAACAGTGGTTAGCCATGTCTTGTGTTGAGTCTTGGAGACTCCAGAGCCAATCTGAAGGCACGAATGAGTCTGGAAGCAGAGTTGGGGCACGGGAAAGGAGTAGCAATCCTATGAAACCTCTGCTTCCTGTTAATGCTCAGAGTTCACTGCTACGCCATTAACATTCAAATCTAGAAAATGCTTCCATCTGAGGTCACCCCTCACTTTTAGGCCATGCTAGGACATCAAGGAAAGGTGTCCAGCGAGAAGAAGTAAACTCTTGGGTTATGTTAAAGGATAGACTTTAAAGTTATAACTTAAGATGACTTGGTGAATATTGGGCCTGTACGTTCTAAATATTTAATGCTATAATTGTTTTGAGAGCTGGCTTGTATATGCACAAGGTGACTATTTAGTATTTTCCTTGAATAGTTATAATTACATTATACTTATATAACAATATATTGAATCTTTTGTTCCATTATCCAATATTACATACTGAATTTTAGAAAATGGATTACCATTGGGCTATTAAAAATTTGAGCAATATTTTAGACCTCTTCAACTAACTTCAACAGTTTTTTTAACATTAGTATTATCTGTGCTTTATGTTTGATCATGAATATATATATGTATGATTCAAGTAACGCGAGGACCAGGAATTGACCATTGATTTAGTGGTGTAGAAGTCACTGGTGACATTGACAAGATCAGTTTCAGTGGCTTAGTATGGATGAAAGCCAGATTGGCATGCGCTTAAGAGAGAATTGAAGAAGAAGTACATCATAGGGTGTAGATAACTCTTTTGCCCTCCCAGCCAAAGATCACCAAAATTACACTGTAGTTGAGCAAGTTGGGTTTATTGTAAATTACAGCAGGGGAGATCGCACACTATGGAGAATGGTGGGCATCTCAGCAAGATGTTCAGTAATCTGGGGGAAGGTCTAAGGAACTGGACTTTAATTCTGAAGTGGAAGCTGTGTGGAAGCAGGGACAATTCTGTGCTTGAATATCTTGATAAATCTTAACAGGAAGACTAAAGTGAGGTCAACACTGCAGTTAGTAAAGAATTATCAGTCACATTCGTAAGGAGGGGTGTGTTGAGTGGTTTCGTGGTTTTCACAGTGACCTTGTTGTTGTCTGTCCTTAGATTAAATGATGGAGTGGGCTTGCTTTTTGACGGCTTTATCATGGTCACAGTGTGACCTTGTCTGACGTCGCTGGTGTTCTGTGAAATTGTTTATGTTCAAAGGAAGAACACCAAGGTCTGGCTGTGAGCGGTGTGCTGTCAGAGACTGTCTCCGAGGAATGACTCGGAGGAAGAAGTAGTTGACACAAGGTTTGAGTTTTGTAACTGAATGTTATTATATGTGTTCCATCTCTTGTTCCCCAAACAAAATAATTAACTTTTTTTTTTCATTCCGTCTCACCTTTCCAACTCTGACGCTCCCAGTTTTAGGCATGAGTATTTACCTAGCACACAACATTGCTAGTTTCATAAACCGGGCAGAAGATGGTGGTACATGAAGTCTTAGTAAGAGCCTGAGTGGTAATTCTACAGCCTCACTGGTTTTATTTGGTCATAGAAACAAACAGATGATGCATTCCAAACGGACCAGTAAGACACCTGAGAATATTTCCTTGAAGATAGCAAGGCCCAGTGTCTTTGGTTGTGTGGTCTCTTCCTGATTGTGTGTCTGACTTGTGAGAGATGGTTACATTTTCTGTATAATCAGTAAACCAAGTCCCTTAGGCTATGGGTTAGTACCCAGTAGCAGTACTCAGTTTTATTGAATATTGAGTAGTTACTTAAAAAAAATCCTTTTACTAAATTAGCTGTTTGGTAGTACCATCACATTCACAATAATTTTGGCTATTAGAAAGATATTAATTTTCTTGCTGTATTTTTGTTTTGTACATTTGGCAGGAGAATCCAAAACCTATATTCAAAAAGCAAAAATTAGTATAAATTTGCATAAAATTCGTCCCATAGAAGGTTTAATTTTATCTCCTACAGTTCAAGTGCTTTTTCCCAGCCATTTTCCAGTTGGACGAACCAAGACTAGTTACCATAACAACTGTGGTTATTACCACTGAGATAAGTGGCCTTTTCTTATATTAACACACTGATCAACATGTTCATGGGACAAACTTTAAAAATTCTCAGTGTAAAAGGGGAGTCTTCCTCACAGCCCCAGCCACCAGGATCCTTCTCATGCACGGTTATCAGTTTTCATATCCTTCAGAGACTTCAATGCTTACACAAGCATTTACACGTACACGCTTTTAGCCTTATGCAAATGGTCTACACTTGTTTTTTCATTTAACAATATATCTTGGGGATTGTCACATTACAAAATACGTAGAGCAATTTCATTCTTTTGCAAAGTGAAAGTAGTCTGTTTTCTAGCTAGCAAAGTTTACTTCAGTAATTCCCTACTATTGGATATTTAATTTATTTTTAACCTTTTATGCTCACAAATAATTCATCATTGAACAACTTTATACATATCCTATGTATCTGAGGAACAAATTCCGAGGGATAAAATTTCTGGGTCAAAGGTCATTGACATTTTAAAATTCAGTGGCTATTACCAACTTCTGTGTATAGAACTTGTACCAGTTTTCACTACCATCAGCAGAAGGTGGGGAAAGGTAACAATCAAAAAAAAAAAAAAAGAAAGAAAAAGCATTTCATGGGAGAAAATATTTTCAAATTTATATATCCGATAAGGGGCTAATATCTACTCTCTATATAAAGAATTTATACAACTCAATAGCAAAAATAAATCCCAAATAATTCATTTAAAAAATGAGCAGAAGATCTGAATAAACATTTTTCCAAAACAGACATATAGACGGCCAAGAGGTACATGAAAAGATGCTCTACATCATTAATGCCCAGGGAAATGCAATTCGAAACCACAGTGAGTATCACCCCACACTTGTTAGAATGTCTGCTATCAAAAAGACAAGGCAAGGACTTGGAGGAGAGGGAACCCTTCCTCGTGCACTGTTGCTGGGGATGTAAATTGGTGCAGCCAAGATGGAAAACAGCATGGAGGTTTAATGTGTTCATACTAATCCCAGGATTACCATCAAATTTGTTTTTAGCCAGATTTCTGTACTGGTGACAAGTAAATATTGGTAAACCAAGCTAAATTTACTGCCTGACTGCATCAAATATCCATAAAGCTTTACAAGTCTCCTGTGCTCTCTTTAGCAGCAAGATTATGCGTGTAATGAGAGTAGACGCCTTCTTATCCCCTGAAGTCCTCCGACTAGTCTCTGGAGGCAGAGGGTGTCTTGTTTATAGCTTCAGCGAGGTAAACAGTCTAATCAAATATCTGGGCAGTCACATGTCGGACGGCTTATAAGCAATGTGTTGGAAAATTTACAAAACGGGAACATTAATCTTTGGCTTCTTATACAGATTTGGGAAGCCAGAATTTAAAATAATGATATGTTCTTTAAAACAACACTCAGTGTTTTATAATTCTACAGTAAAAAGTACTTTAATTAGTGAATAATGGTTTCCGTTATTTGATTTCTTGCGTCAAGAACTTCTCATGGTTGAGACCTGTGCTGTCCATCATGGGACCCCCTGTGGCACGTGGCTGCTGAGCACTTGAAATGTAACTTGTCCAGAATGAGTTGTGCTAACCGTGTAAAACAGGAATTAGATTCCAGTGACCAAGAATAAAAAATACAATGTATTTTAGTAATAATTTTTATTTCAATTATGTGTGAAATGATAATATGTGGGGTCTGTTGGGTTAACTAATTACAAACTCTTATAATTACCATTAGTTTAGTGCAACGTACAAAGTATTTGCACACACTAAGCTTCATATTGTGATACTATTATTTATTTCATCAAATTTCCTACCATTGTTAAGTATTAAACTCGAGTTTTTATACTGATTGTGGTTTGTATCATCTTTACTCCTTGATCCATAGACCTACCAGCGTGTTACGTGAAATTTATGGGAGGGGCTGAGGGGTCATCCGCGATGGAACAACAGCAACAACAAAAAGCAAAGTACATGGTTCTCACTTGACTACAATGAAGCTGTAAGGACATGAATAGCACTCAGGCATCCATCGCAGACAACTAGGGTTCTCGTCCCCTTTCCCCCTCGCCACGCTCCTCGGCCAGTCGTCCCTCCTGTCCTGCCTCCTCAGTAACCCTCAGATGTGTGCTGCACCCTCACGCCCATTGCTACTGTCTTGGCAAAACCCCTCATGCTCCTTGCTGGGATAATCGCAGTGTCCATGGCTTGAGCTCAGGATCCCAATTCCCTTTGTGCTACTATTTATTCTTCAAATGTGGACCAACTGCTTTTTTTTTTTTTCCTAAAATGCAAATCTGTTCAACCTTGTAATTAAGAGTCCAGCAAAAATCTAATTGCCCACAGAAAGGACACGCTGCTTAGAAAGCATTCGAGGCTTTCCCCCTGTGCCTGGCTCTCGCCACGTCCTCCGCGGTGTCAGCCGTGTGGACTTACGGGCGTCCCCTGATGTGCTGTTTCTGCCTCTGCTTTTTGACCTCTGCTCACTGGTGTATTTGCCTGTGATGCCCTCCTTGCCCTGACTGCCTACCACCTGGGCCTCTCCAGTCATTCTGAAGGTGCTGGAGGCTGTGTTTTACATGAAACACGACCTCCCAGTGTGACTGTATTTGGGGATAGAGCCTTCAGAAGGTCATGAGGTCAGAAAAGTAAGTCTTTTATTCATCTTTGAATCTAAGTCCTCAACACATAAATGTTTATTTTAATGTTGAAAAAGGTACAGAACAGAGATGATGTTTTGCTGGTTGAGCATTTAGGAGTGCTTTGTGAAAATCTTCCAAGGCGAATGAAGAGTGTTGGTAGAGTTCTCACAAGTAACTTCCAGCTTGAAGGCACCTGGACCGAGGAGGGCAACGGGGATCCTGAGTCGTCCAGCTGGGGGTCTGGGGAGGCCTTGGGGGAGCCCTGCTTCTCGGAAAGGTACTAACCACCCATGGAGTTAAGGCTCACAACAGGTGGTGCTATCCCCAGGAGGCATCCGTGTTAAAGGGATTTGCTCCCTCCTTCTGTGACTCCAAATGCAAATGGTTAACGACAACGGGGAAGGGGAGAATCTTTAGTTATCAAAACACGGAAACCCAATGCCTCAGAGAAACAAATGGGCCTGTGTCTCTCGGCTGGCGCCGTTTCTGCGAGCTCAGAGACGGGAACAATGCTGTGCCCAGTCGTCCAGTTTTCACACGTTCCCCTCGCAAAACTGACGGGGGTGGGGTGGCTGTCTCCTGCTTCACTAGGTCTCTGCCAATCATTTCTCCCTTCAGATTAATTTTGTGAACCCAGTCAATTCTCTGTGATTTTATGAGATCCTGGGTGGTAGAGATATAATACAGTGTGTGTTCCTTAATCTTTCACTTTTTTTTTATGTTTTTATCAGTTATCCTTCTGTTTCCATTCATGGCCTATTTTCCAGGCATGCAATGTTATGTTGCTTGTGCAGATTAGACTTGGCAGATTTTGGGGGTGTCCTGGAGCATTTGCAGGAGTGGAGGGGTCAGCCTCCAAAGGTTACTATTAGGTAGGCTGCTGGAAGGATAAAAAGACATGGTTTATCCATGGGGTCATGCAGACTTATTCATAGATAGTCCTGGGTTAGAATACTGACTACTATTTATTTGCTGTGTGACCTCTGATAAGCTTCTTGACTTCTCTGAGCCTCCGATTCTGTAAACTGGAGATAATGTGATGCTTACTTTGCAGTGTTGCACTCGGTGAGCATGACCACTCAATAAACATGAACTCTTCTTAATAAAATGCCCCTTGCTGGCCCATTGTCCTTGGAAGGCACTTGCCTCTGTGGCAAGAAAGAATTAAAGTTGGCCAAGGCATATAGGAGATTTGGGACATGGCAGGACCCTGAGAAACTGCTGTTTTCATCTAGAGGAATGTCGAAATCATTCATGATAGATAGTTTTGATTTTCTGCTTTAATATCTCCAGGAAAGAGATTTAACTTAGTTCAGAGCGAACTTTATTCTAGTGTTTCATCATTGTAAATGGGTAAGAAGTTCTACACATTCAGCGGAAATCTGTCTGATTTTAATGCAAGTTCATTTCCTCATATTTAGACCTTGGGGGAGAGGGAGAAATCTGTTGAGTCTTTCAGTTGAGAAAATCTTCACATATTGAATCGTCTCTCCTTTTCCATTTCTCCCTGAGTCTGACGGAGTGCAGGGCCCTGAGCGGGTCCCCATGGACACAGGTTCCCACTGCTTTGTCACTGTTGACCTTTCATATGCGGTGGGTTCCTTTTCTTCACATCTGGTTAAGCGTGTCTATGTGCTCAGCAGAGTCAAAGTGCTGCAGAACGGAAGGGAAGGATGGCTCCTCAAGGCTGCAAAAACCCAACTAAACCAAACCAAACCAACCCCCCCCCCAATTTTGATGGTTTATTAACAAATTCCAGAGCTTTTAAGAAAAGAGCTTCCTGTCGTAAACAGGGCCCTTACAGAGGCTCTGAGCATCTTTTGCGATGGAGCGTAGTAACAGTGCAGTAGTTAAGAACGTGGCTTCTGGGATCACGCAGGCACAGCTGCTGGGGAGGTGACCTTTAGCAGTTAACTTGCCCCATCTCAGCTGTCTCCTCTCTGCAAAGGGATGCGCACCAGCAACCCCTGGGCCTTCGAGGTGACCATGTGGTCCAGTTTGCAGAGCGTGGCCTCTTGGGTCCACTGCTTCCTGCAAGCATCTCTTCCATCACAGTCAGTACTGTTGTCCACCTTCTCGGGGTCGGGAGGGGGACACTATGAGGGGGAAGTGCCCCCTGCTGCTCTGTAGGTCCCAGGGTGAGCTGCGCCCCAGCGTCCTCTGGTGGCTGCGTGGGCCCGCCTGGGCCTGGAAAGCTCCCCGGGCGCCCCCGCCACCAGTTGTCACCGCAGGCACCCCAGTACTCCAGATGGCTGACCTCTACCTCCCCCGTGACAGCGAACCAGCAACGTGCCTGTTCTCTGAGGAGCTGAGATGCACCATCTGCAGTGAGATGGGACCCCCAGCCTTGGGGAGGAAGGGGGGTCTTTTGAGTCTGCCCTTCTTGGTTCTCTCCAAGCCCTCTCTCCCTAAGAGCAGACTAGACAGTGCCTTTTTATCTCATTATTCGTTGTGTTAAACCACCCCTGCTTCAATCACGGGGTGGTTTCTCTCTCCTTACTGGACCCAGGCTGATCGAACAGGAAACCGCCCCCTTCAGATCCCTGGCTGTGGGCGGCGCCCTGTCCATGTATCGGGGCTGAGGGACAGCGTGGCTTTGTTTCCTGGTGAAGAGGTAACAATGATTGTTCTTCTGTGACCTTCGTTCCGGGACACAGATGTGTTGGGTGGTGGCAGCTCTGATGCGTGGTGTTTCTAAAACCTTTCATCCATCGTCTTTCTTTACATCTGACCAGTAAACACAGTGCTGGCAAAGAAAAAAAAGAAAGTCCATCGGGCAGTTCGGAATGCTGTGTTTGGGTCTCTGCGCTTACTGACATCTTGTTCTGATAAAGAAACACCTGCAGTCCTGGGGTGAGACCTCCGTTCCACGTGTCGCAGCCCGCTCTTTGCATCTCAGGAGCCTTCTCTGAGTTTTGTTCCTCTGACTGAACCCCAGAAGGCGCCAACACCCAGGCTCTGTCCGCTCTTAGGCTCCGGTGGCCCTGGTCTGGCCTGCCTGGATGCTTCGGTGTTCATTTATTTGTTTATATATTTTACTACTAGAAAAGCCATGTTAATCGTTCACAGTGTTTTTGAAATTGGCCAAAAAATAACAGCTCTTGTTTTTGTGGCTGATTCATTCAGAGCTAACCGTAACAAGACTTTCTTCATCTCTGGAAATGGTCTACTGGTCGAGCATCCTTTTTGCATATGATGGGGAGTTTGTTCTGTCTCATGGAAGGAAAGATAGTTGACAAGGAATTGTAGACAGTTGGTCTCATCCAGCGTAACATGACGCTGACTAGTTTATCATTCCCATGACTTCCCCTCCTTGGCTCCGAAACAGTCTTCAAGGACCTCGGCTGCTGAAGGCTGCGCGGTGGCCCTCCCCACCCGATTCTGACATGATTTGTTATATTTATGTCTGCACAGTCCTCAGCATCCAGAGCTTTGGTGGCCTGTGTGTGTGCTGTATTGTGTCCAATGAGTAAGTGGTGCCGATTTTCCACTAAGGAACTGATTGCAAGAGATTTTGCTGTAAGCGTATGAGGAATAATTTTATAAGCTTTGATTCTCCCGGGAACCCAAGTGGATGCATTTGCAACTGTCTGATTTTGTTCTGAGCCAGAGCCAGAGGAGGTGGCTAAACATTTTGGCTGATTCAATCATGGCTTAAGTGTTGTGACTGGCAGTGTTACAGAATATATATTCTGGAACCTCAATTCAAAGAGCAAGGATTTAACCTCAGCAAGGTAACCTGGATGGGGTGTGCTGTTACGGTAATTCATTCTCGCAGTCATATTCTCGTTGCAGCAGGAAAGAAAATTTTGCTAATCGGGAATATTTCCAGATTCGTATGTTCTCACGTACACCATTAACATAAATGCTGCTTTTCACTCAAGCCCTGGAAATAGTAGCTGCGATTAATATGCTCGTCCATATGCTTTTTCATACCCTTTAAAAGCAAAAGATGATTTTGGAAGAATTAAACATGGACTGGAATTCATTCTGTAACCAGTCTAACAAATGGCATTTTAAAGGATCTGTGTTAAGAACGGCAGCTTTCTTGATTTCTCATCACAAAGAGGTGTTTTTTCCTCATTCTCAATGGAATAGAAAGAGAATCCTAAAATATGCGGTATAATCAGGCTCGTTCTTGTCTCTGGCCAAAGTCCAAGGCTCTATCTGACACTGTCATCCTGGCTTCTCTCCTCTGCCTTCGCTCCCTCCCTGCCCCTGCCCGAGCCGAACCCACAGACACTCCCTCTTCCCTGGCAGGAGCGCGCTGGGATTGGCAGGGATGTTCCCCTCACTGTGCCTGTACACGCCCGCGTGGGTCTCCAGCTGTTTTCAAGTCACGAAGGGAGCTAGGCGCCCTGGAAATGGAAACACTGCTCACTCTCTCCCACAGAGAACTCAGTGGTTTGAGGATGGACTCGAGGGTTCCTTAAGTGCCTCTTGAAAGCAGAGTTGAGTTGGGCAAACCTCATTGTAAAAATTGAATGAACAGAGTCAAGCAGTAATACATTCCTGAATATGTTCTTTCATGCTCCAGGAAGCCTCGTGTGCCCATCTGCTGCCAGGGTGACTCATGACCACGTTGCCCGTTTCTAGTAGATTGTTTTTTCTAAAGGCCAGGTGTTCTTAGAAAGGTGTGGACTAGCAGGAAAAAAGAAAGTGAAAAAAATTATTCAATTTAAATGAATAATACTCTGCAAATAGAGTATGTGTTTATAAGAGAGATTATTTTTGTCCTATGCTGACATGAGCATGGTCTGTGATTTATTACTACGAAGAGTGGGAAGGGACAGGCCAGAACGACATGTGATCCACATGCAGGTGTTGCAAATTCCCAACTGATGTGCAGATGGCGGTGTCATCCCCGCGTTTGTCAGGAGGCCTCCACCGACCCCAGCTCCCCGGTCTAGATCCTGTGGTCCTCCTTTTAGGGCAGTCATCAAATTTGTCATCCCTGGTCAATGTCAGTTGCATCTGATGTGCAGTGAGCCTCAGGAAGTCAGGGCCCTGATTTGCTTGTTTCTGAATATTCACAGCTGACATGTGCCTCCATCTAGGCTGAAAAAAAATGACATTAATGCAGGTGCCGAGACCTAGAGGTCAGTGACCAGTTGGGAGGAAAGTGGAAGGTCAGAGTCGAGACAGGTCATGAGTCTCTGTATCTGGGTCACTGGGAGGTCACCTCAAAGCATGGCCAGGAGGACCTAGCCTGGGGATAAATGGGGCTGGAGACTAAGGCAAGGGCTGGCCCCGGGCTGATGGGAATTTGGTGACCTGGGGCAAGGTCAAGTTTATACGCAGTGTTGAAGGCCAGCTGTGAGAGAGCAAGGGCTATGGAAGCTGAGATCCGGCTCAGCCTGCCGCTCTGCTTGTGGTGACAACATGCACCTGGACAGGTGTCGCCATGCTGACTTTCACCTGGGAGCAAGAGGGATGCCCTTGGGACCAGCTTCTTTGGCTCGCAGGCCTGGCTCCGTGTCTCGCAAACCACGAGCGGGTCTGTTAGCCATGCCTAGTCTCAAGTGGCTCCTCAGAAAAATGGTTACAGTTAAGCCCTTCTTATTAAATAAAATAATAACTCATGCCTGTTATCAAGACTATGTAAAAATTTAAAGAGAAGATTCCATTCTAAGAAAATAGCTTAACATAGTAATCACAATGGACTAAGTCATCCCCTTGCAGCTCCAGATGGCTCAGAGAGCAGTTCTGGCTGAGTCCTTTTGGAAAAGTGGCCCTGATCCTTCGGATCTTCTTGAGCTCACCTTCAAGTGTGAGGATAAGCCTTGGGCAGTGTCCTTAGAGCTGGGGCACCGTGGGCAGGGGGGTCTTCCTGGCCTGGCCTCACCTCCCCTGCCCACATTCGCTCTCCTGTGGGCGGTAGGGTGGGCAAGCGTGTGAAGACTCAGACTCCCCCAGGGGTCAGGACTTATTCATTTGTTCATTCACTTGTTCCACAAATATTGTGAACCCCTGCCACATGCCAGGTTGGATGGTGAGCCCCAGCGATCCAGTTTGAAAACCACCAGCTGGGTCCCAGTTTCACGAAGCACCAGCAGATACCCTGTCTTTGCTCTGTGTCCTCTTCACTGACGGGCAGACCCCAGACAGCACCTCACTGTCCAGGCGGCGGGCTGCTGTCCCCTCTTGAGGGACCACGCCCATCCAGGCTCCCATTCTGGGTTCTGTCATCAACTCAAGTTATTTCCTGGAAGGCATCACCTCTCTTCCAGACGTATCTGCATCCTCCTTAATCCCACCCCACCTCTTTTCCAATGTGCACCCAGTTACCTGAGAAACATCTCTCTTTATCACAGCCTTACCTAGAGCTGATAAACATAAGGAAATCACTGATGATCCACCTATGTCAAGGGACAGGAAATCCATATAAAATTAGGGAGGAAAAAAACTTTAATGTTTCTGCAATTGACTAAATAGATCGTCATCATTTTCTTACTAAGCTGTTTCACTGCTTCTGATGAATTTATTTCTATCTCAGGAACCGGCCATTGAGATAAATAGTCTATCTCAAATTTAATGTTTTTGTTTTGTCCTATTTTTGGTTCATTTAAAATACACCGTATTTTGGCAGCTCTCTGATTGGTTAAGGGTTTTAGGGCTCCCCCAAGGCCCCAGGCATCATTCGTATGACATTAGGTGAATGGAAAGATGTGCTTTAGATTTGAAATGCATGCCAGTAGGGAGCAGGACTTTTAACTCATTATAGAATAAATTGTGAAATGTATTTGAAAATTCATGGTTATAAATCTAGGAAATACTGGCACTTGCATGCCATTTTAGAATAGATCTCTCTTTTATATATTAATTCTTCGGTTTTTACATTCCTTGGACCCCATCAAACTCCTCGTCAAATAGCTGGGGCAACAGTAGGTTCTGGGAGTACGTGATCCCCTGGAAGAGAATTTTTAAAAAATTTCAAAATGCAGTTAGCCAAAGGGTGTCCCCATGGTCCTCCAGAAAGAGACAGCTGGTTGGTCCTAACCTGTATCCAACAAACCCAGAGTGCACAATTTTCTTTTTTTGTATTCAAGTAAGTATTTAAGTACTCGATGGAGTTTTTTGTTCATTCAAAACTGAACATATAAGTGTAAGTTTCCGAGTCTCATAATACACATTGTATTTATTTTTTATTTAACAAACACTTTAAAATAGGACATTGAAACAAGAAAAGCTTACCTTCTGGAGTTTTCATCATTCCCTTTCTCCGGATGGAACCCAAAATACTTGCCAGGAACACACTGCCTTATTCACAACTTAGAATAGAAATACAGAGAGAACCGTGACAATGGTCCCCACTCAGACCAACGGAAATAACAAAAATGCTGGGAAAACACATATTCATCAAAATAGCAGATTTTTTTTCTTTATGAGCTGTAATTAGTTTCTGTGCTGATTTCCATTCTCTGAATTACATACTAGATGATAGGCACTTTTGTTTTTTTCGTGGAAGCTGAATGTCTGAACTCAGAAGCGCATCCTGACCAGGTTACACATTCGTTTCTCTGGAATGCATCAGTGATAAACAGAGTTTTTATGAAAGAGAAGCCCCCTTTTTTCCTGAAACATTTATTTGGAAACATTCGTTTCCATTCTTCGTGTACTGTTGTGTTTTTTGGTGTGTATTGGCCCCTGCAATGTCATGGAAAAGAATACAGTACACGTGCATTGCATGTTAGTATCAGTCATTTGGAGGTAAAATAAGAATTATTTCATTGCAGTTGTTCCCTCCTACCCTACTCCCCTTTCCCACTTCTTGCCAGTAAATTAGAATTTATAATTAATATGGAAATTTTGGTTTCATTTTATAATAGAAATTATTGAGCAGTCTTGTGTGTGGTATATGCTATTCTAGGAGAGTAAAAAAAAAAACAATAGAATTCCTGCTTCAAGCATCCCTAGACGGAACCGCTCTCTGCACAGTTTTCCATCATGTATGCTGAGGTACCCGGGACCATCTAACCAGCCCCTCGTTGACCTGTTGCCTGTCCTTGCTACTGCAAACCGTGCTTCCAAGACTAACCTTTCTGTGCATCATCTTAATACGTGTGAGGCTAAATCCCCAAATTCCTCAGAGCAGCAATTCACAAACTGTCTTCACACTGGAATCACCCAGGGGGCTTAACAGTGCCGATGCCCGGGTGCCTCTGGTAAAGATTCGGCTGCTCCCTGGACACTGGGAATGTATGAAGGCCCAGGTGACGCTGTGGTGGAGTCTGTGTTGAGAATCACTCTTTCAAACCAACCCAGATCGCACTCTGCCAGGAGGGTGAGCCTTTCCCAGGGGGCCCTGCAGGTAACTTTCGTCCACCTGAGGAGTGAGAACCGGGTGTGTTCAGTAGCGCTAGTCTGCATTTCTTTTATTACAAGTGCAGTTGAACAAGCTCTTATGCTTTTGCTTTAAGAGTGTTCGTATTTACTTTTTTGGTGAGCTGACAATGTATTTCCCATTATCTGTTACACTTTTGATCATTCTCTTTCCATATGAGAGAAATTAGCCCTTTGTCCTGTCTGTCCGTGTAAAGCTCAGACTGCCTTCAGAGCCATGTCTCAAGATTCTCCCCTCAGGTCTTCTCTGCCTGGTGGCCTCTGAGTGGAGGAGGGGTTGATAGTGGGAGCCAGAGGGGTTGGGGCCAGAATGGAATGCTGCCTCGTCCGGGTGCGCCAGGTGCTCACTGCTGGCCGAGCTCCCGCAGCGATGGGTGGCGAGGGTCCTGCACTCCGCAGCCTCCCCCAACTCCCAGCCCCAGGCCTCCTTCTGTGGCTTCTGTGCATCCTGTCTGGGTGGGTTGGTGTCTGTTCTCCCTGCAAGAGTGAGTGCCACTCCCTGATCCGCAGGTATCTTGACAAGCTCATTTTCCCCTTTTGCTCTGCTTTTTTGGGCACGGCCTAGGCTGGGTGTTGGCAGTCTTTCTTAGTTCAGAGGATGCATGGGCTGTTCCTGGATTCTCTTTCTGTCCAGGCTCCTCCACTCTGTGACCTTGTCAGGTTACTTAACTTCTTACACCTGTTTCCTCGGCTATGAAACAGGGATGGAAATAGTACCTAAATCATCACACCATTCCGAAGAGTAAATATAAGCACTCAATAAATATTTGCTATTTTAAAAATTCTTCTGCTCTGCTTCCACCTTGAGGATTAGAGAGGCTTCACCTCCCAGATACTTACTGATTGACTGGGTATCTTTACTGATTTCGCAGCAAGAGAACAAGGTAGCTTTTTTAACTCCTTCCTTCCGTTATATTTAGATAAGTATTTTGAAAAAGTACTTAGAAGCTTTTCATTTAGGTGCAGAATTATTTAAAAAATTAACCTATGCAGAAGCTATCCTGCTGTTGCAGGAAAACGGGGCATGAGAGGATGGTGATGCCCAGGTCTCAGGCGAGTCCCTGGAACACACCTCACGGAATGAGAGTCCTTGTCTTCACGCAGGAAAGAATCCAAGAGTGAGCCCTAGCAGGGTAAAGGCAAGTTTGCTGAGAGACACACGTTCCATGGACAGAACGCAGCCCATCTCGGAAAGCAGTCTGGGGGGTGAGGGTGGTTAGTTTTCACAGGCTGGGTAATTTCATATGCTAATAAGTGGGAGGACTGTTCCGACTATTTTGGGGAAGGGACAGGGATTTCCAGGAATTGGGCCACCGCCCAGTTTTGGCCTTTTATGGTCAGCCTGGGAATTGTCATGGTGCCTGTGGAAGTGCCATTCAGCAGACGATGTATAACAATGAGCGTATAATCAGGCTCATGGGCTACTGGAGGCTGGCTTTTCCGCCATCTTGGGCCTAGTTGGCTCTAACCAGTTTATGTTGTATACTCAACAGCGAGGTCATTCTCCTAATGGCTGTGCCCTGCCCCTTTCCCTCCTGTCTCACCTCCACTTTTGAGTCTGACAGACTAAGATGCTACTGCATGATTCCCTCCCCTGGCAGAAAACAACCATAAAAGCTGGACACAGAAGACTGAGGTACTAGAAAGTGAACAGAAGCAGACAGACTGCTGGAGAGTGCACGGGTGCTTTCAGGAGGAGAGATGTGTATCTGTGGAAGTAAGTTTCCATCTCCATGGCTTTTAGTCTGGGGCTTAAATGTAGCATGCATGGCTCACACAGCAGGGGCAAGGGCATGAATGAAAAAACTCAGTTTTTCTGGCCTGAGAAACCATAGTGAAGCCAGGAAACTGAATGCTGGAGAGAGTAGGGGTAATCCTGCAATGGAAAGGCATCGAATGGATCCCCAGTATCTTTGATGGACCCCAGAAATATGCATTCATTGAATGGATTCAAAGCAGCTCAGCTGAGGACAAGAGATCCAGACTGAAACTGAACTTCTGTCCAAGAAACAATTTGCACTTCAAGGCCAGCCAAGAAAATTACCTGCTAAAACAAAGGAAACAACAGTGTCAGAGAAAATAGCAATATCCAGGATCTGTTCACATTCGTAATATCTGAGGCAGTCAGAATTATCCAATACACAAAGGTCCAAGAGAATGGAACACATTCTCAAGAAAGAAGAAAATGAGTTGTGGCCATCCTGGAGGGTGAACCAGATGCCTGAACTAACAGATGAAGATATTAAAGCAGCTATCATAGCAATAGTCAATGAAGTAAAACGGAACATGTTTTCAGTGAATGAGAATCTCAGCAGAGAAATAAAAACCATAACATGAGAAGCAAACGGAAGTTATAGAATTGAAAATTATAGTTATTATAAAAATATTCACTGGAAAAACTTAATAGTCAAATGTACACGACAGAGGAGAGAGCGTGTGTGAGCTCAAGGATAAAGAGATAGAAATTGTTGCAGGTGAAAACCAGAAAAAAAGATTTTGGAAAATGAAAAATGTCTTGTTAGATTGGATAAAATAATCAAACACATAACAGGAATATCAGAAGGAGAGGAGAGAGAGAACAGGGCAGAAAAAATATCTAAAGGAATAATAGCTGTAAATTTCTCAAATCTGATGAAAGACAGAAATGTTTAGATACAAGATGCTGTATAAACCAAACCACAATGAACACAGAAAATCCAAGGCTAAGTTACATCACGTAAGTTGTTAAAAGCCAGAGATAAAGAATAAATCTTGAACACATACATTGCATATAGAGGAACAATGATGATTAATAGCTGCCTTTTCATCAGAAACCATGAAGGACAGAGAAGAATGGAATAACCTTTTGAAAATGCTGAACGAAAAACAACTGTCAACCCAGAATCCTATATCCTTTGAAAATGTCATTTAAGAGTGAAGGCAACTTCCCAGAACAGTGTTATATTCACTCAAACCTCTTTGTGTAGCCTTGCTCCTGGGGCCAGAGCCAAATATTATTTCAGGGATAATGAGAAGGTGTTCTGGAACAATCTTGGTGAGTTTCCAACTCCACTGGACGTCCTGTTTGTCGTGGGTGAAGGACCAAATGTGCTATCCAGTGCTGACTCTCTAAAAGGGATGAGATAGGACCATATGTGTAAATATAAGAAAAATAAATTAATGCAACAGATCAGCAGTCAAAGGCCTCATGGTGACAGCCGTGGGAAATCACGTGAAAAATGCATTAGTGGAGGAGGTCACATAATTGGATCAATAAACAAGAAGAACATAGTTGCATGCCGAAATTCTAAACGGAGGGGAAATGGAATTGAAAGTAGAAAGAAATGTTCAGGTAAGATTTGCTCCCACTTAGGAAATCTTCACCATCTGAGCTTGTGATTTGTTCTTGTCCTAGTTGAGATTTAATATATATTACAGAAATATGAAGACTGAAAAAACAACACTTCCCTGGCTAGCACAGTGGGTAGAATAGCAAACTCTTCTTAAAATAATAAAGGAAGACTTCATAGAAGAGATGATATTTGAATTGTATGTCAAAGTATAGGATAACATTTCCACTCAAAGAAGGGGAGGGGAGAGGAGAAAACACTTATACAGAAAAAAAAAGGCTATGCAAAACACAATGTCATTTAAAATTTATTTTATTTATTTTTTATTTAAGTATAGTCAATTTACAATGTTGTGTCAATTTCTGGTGTAGAGCATAATGTTTCAGTCATACATGTAATATGTATATTCCTTTTCATTATAGATTAGCATAAGATACTGACTATAGTTCCTTGTGCTATACAGTAGAAACTTGCTGTTTATCTATTTTATGTATAGATATTAGTATCTGCAAATCTCGAACTCCCAATTTATCCCTTCCCACTCCTTTTACCCCCTGGTAACCATAAGTTTGTTTTTAATATCTGTGAGTCTGTTTCTGTTTTGCAAATAAGTTCATTTGTGTCATTTTTTTTACATTCCACATGTAAGTGATATCGTATGGTATATATATATATATTTTTACTCTCTCTGGCTTACTTCCCTTAGTATGATGATCTCCAGGCCCATTCATGTTGCTTCAAATGGCATTTTATTCTTTTTTATTGGCTGAGTAGCATTCCATTGTAGAAATATACTATAGCTTCTTTATCTAGTCACCTGTCGATGGACATTTAGGTTGTTCCTGTGTCTTGGCTATTGCTAATAGTCCTGCTATGAACATTGGGTGCATATATCTTTTTGAATTAGAGCTTCCTAAGATATATGCCCAGGATTGGGATTACTGGATCATATGGTGAGTCTATTCTTATTTTTTTAAGGAATCTCTATACAGTTTTCCACAGTGGCTATACCAAATGACATTCCCAACAGCAGTGTAGGAGGGTTCCCTTTTCTCCACAGCCTCTCCAGCATTTATCATTTGTGGACTTTTTAATGATGGCCATTCTGACTGGTGTGAGGGGATACCTTTTTGTAGTTTTGATTTGCATTTCTCTGATAATTAGTGATGTTGAGCATTTTTTCATGTGCTGATTGGCCTTTTGTCTGTCTTCTTTAGAGAACTGCTTGCTTAGCTCTTCTACCTATATTTGGATTGGGTTGTTTGCTTTTTGTTATTAAGCAATATGAGCTGTTGGTATATTCTGGAAATTAATCCCTTGTCAGTTGCATCATTTGCAAATATTTTCTCCCATTCTGTCGGTTGTCTTTTTGTTTTGTTTACAGTTTCCTTTGCTGAAACATGGTGTCATTTTAATTAAGCACTCCACCTCACTGAGAAGTTTAGAAAGTCTTTAAAGTCAAGGCATCAGGTGTCTACTTAATCTGTATTCCTCACACATGGTATTTTTCAAAAATGAGAGCAAAAAAAGACTTTTTCAGATAAAAGTAAATTAAAAGAATTTGTCACCAGAAGACCTGCATTACAATAAAGGCTGAAGGGTGCTCTTCAGGCTGAATGAAATGACAGCAGATGGAAAGTTGGATCCTTGGGATAAAAAAGGAGAACACTGGAAATGATGAATATCTGGGTGACGTAGAAGACTATCTTTTTGCCTCATTTCCTCCCAATTTCTTTGTAAACAATTGAACTGTGTTAGAAAAATATAATTTGTCTTGTAGGGTTATAATGTATGCAGCTGTAACACAGATAACAGCTATTGCTCTGCTAGTAATATTTTTACTGTTAGTCAACAATGAAAATTTAAGGGTGTCTATTGTAATTCTTAGGGCAGCTACTGAAGAAAAAACATGCAAAAGAGTCAACATAACAAAAGAATCAGCAGAAATATTACAGTAGAATTTTTTAAATATTCAAATAATATAAAAAACTATGAAAGGAGAAATAGGGGAGCAAAAAACAGGGGAGCCAAATAAAATGCCTGAGAAAGGGGACTCAACCAAACTATATTAATCAGTACAATAAATGTTAAGAGATTAAAGACCTGAAGGATTGTCAGAATAGGATGCAAAACAAACAAAAATCAACCACGACCTACCTCTATGTTTTCTACAGGAATCTACAAACAAGCTATGAGAACTAATAAGTGAACTTAGCAAGGCTGCTGGATACAAGGCCCATATATAAAAAATAATTGATTTCTATATAGCAGCAACAATTACAAAATGAAAAAAAAAACTCATTCTATTTACAGTAGCATCAAATATATTTAGGAATAAAGTTAATGAAAGGCACACAAGACCTTTGTACCGATAAGGAGAATAGTTTGTGTAGGGGAATTAAAGAAGGCCATACTCGAGAGATGTACTGTGGTTATGAATTGAAAGACTTGATATTAAGCTGGCAGTCTTCCCTAAGGTGATTGGTAGATTAAATGTAATTCCAATCAAGGTCTTAATTGGCTGCTTTTGAAGAGGTTGACAAGCTAATTCTAAATTTATATGGAGGGGGAGAGACCCAAAATAGCTGAAACAATTTCAGAAGAACAAAGTTGACTTAAATAATGCCTGATTTCAAGGCTTACTATAAAAGTAGAGTGATGGAGACAGTATGTTCACATGTAAGATTAGATGTATAAATGAATGGAACAGAATAGAAAACCCACAAATAGATTCACACATATATGGTCAATTGTTTTGTTTTGCAAAAGTGGCCAGATTCAATGAGAGAAAGGTAATATTTTCAAAAAATGGTGCTGGAACAATTGGATATCTGCTTGGGGAAAAAAAATTTTTTTTGACCATTGAATAAAACCACACACTCAAACTAACTCCAAATGTATCATCACCTAAATGTAAGAGCTGAAATTATAAAACTTCGAAAAGAACACAGGAAAAAAAATCTTTGTGATGTTACATTAAGTAAAGATTTCTTAAACGGGCACAAAAGGTCCAAGCTACAACACACAAACAAATTGTAAAATGGACTTCGTTAAGATGCAGTCACTTTCTCTTGGAAAGATATAATAAAGAAAAAAAAAAGCAAGCCACAATTAGATTCAGAAAAATAATTGTGAAGACATTTATTTGACAAGGATTTGTATCAGAAATACATTGAGAACTCATCCAATTCAATAATAAGAAGACAAACAATCGACTGAAAAATAGACCAAAAACTTGAATAGGTACTTTATAAAAGATAATATACCAGTGGCCAATAAGTACATGAAAATATGCTCAGCATCACTAGTCCTCAGAGAAACCTAAGCTAAAAAGACAATGCGATACCACAGCACACCCACTAGAAGAGTAGAAGTTGAGACTGACAGTACCAAGTCCTGGTGAGGATGTGGAGACGGCAGAATCTCACGCGTTGCTGGCGGGGCTGCAAAAATGTTTCATCTGCCTTGGGAAGCAGCATGGCAGTATCTTACGAGTTGAAACATTACCTGTGCTGTCAAACCCGGCAATTCCACTCTGAGGCATTAGCTAAGAGAAATGAAAACAGACGTTCACACAAGAACATGTATGTAAGTACATATGTGTTCATAGCAGCATTATTCAAAATAGCAAACAACTAGAAGCGACCCGAATGTCCCACTGATGAGTGGATAAACAAACTAGTCTGTCCAAAAAATGGAAAACAAAATGTTCATACACAACGTGAATGAATCTCAAAACGTTTTGCTAAGTGAAAGAAGTTAAGTGCCCCAGACTAAGTAATGGATGATTTCATAGATATTGAATTCCAAGAAAGGCAGAGCTATAATGGGTGCGTGGGACTAGGTGTGAGAAGAGGGGCTGACTGCAGAGGCGAGACGAAAATGGTTAGGTTGATTTTGGTGGTGATTTAAACTGCATAAAGTCACCAAATTTATCAAAATATGCATTTAAATTTGGTGAACGCTACCTAAAAAATTAAATAAAAAAAAAAGAAAACATAGGCATCTCCTGTGGTGATTTAAAAAAACCCCAACAACTCTGGCTTCTGCTTATTGTATTTTCAGCAAAAGAGTTTCATATTGAAGATTATTTGAATGTTGAATCTTGAATTCAGGCACATTCTGTTTATTTGAATCCCAGTGACCGAGAGTAGGTCCAGGCTGGAACTCGCCTTTCTTCCTCCTGCAGTCTCTCCTCATGGGTGTCACGTGGCGGAAACCACTGCCCGCGGAGCAGGCGACCCCTTGTGGGGCGCACGTGCTGAGCCAGGGCTTTCTATAAAGAAAATATGTGGTGGGCGGAAAAGCACATAACAAATCCTCAACATTATTTAATCCTCAGACATACAGATGAAAACCACCCGGATGCGGCACGTCTCACCCATCAGAGTGACGGCAGTGGCGGAGAGTGATGACACAAAACGCCGGCAGGAGTGCAGAGCACCTGCGACACTGAGACGTGTCCAGTAGGGGAGTGCAAAATAATGCCGCCACTTTGGGAGGGTAGTTTGGCCACTTCTTATCAAATTAAACATGCACTTACCATACCATTCAGCAACTCTACTCTTCGGTGTTTACCTAAGAGAAATGAAAATATTCACGTTAAAACTTGTATGTGAAAGTTTGTAACAGGAAACTGGAAACAACCCAAATATCCCTTAGCTGGTTAATGGATACAGAAGTTGCCCTGTCCCTAAGCAATGGAATGGCACTCAGGAATGTATGACATGCTGGCAAAGGCAAAATCAGAGGGATGGAGGAGAGCTCAGGGGTTGTAGAGATGGAGAGAGTGTGACTGTGGTAGAGCAGCAAGAGGGAGTTTTTCTGTATTGTTTGCAGGCACTGTCCCTGTCTTATGGGGGTGGTCACACAAATTCATACATTTGTCAAAACTCAGAAAACAGTACACCAAAAAGGTGCATTTTTGCTGCAAATTCTATAAATTCAGTAATTAAAAGAAAAAGACATCTAAATGATGTAACGACCAAATGCAATATGTGGCTCTTGTTTTGATCATGCTTTGAATCTGACTGGAAAAAAAACATTTTTGAGATTTCTGGGGAAACTTATGAATGGGGCCCATGTTCAATGAGAGTGAGGATTTATTCCCTTTCTTAGGGTGATATTGGCATCATGATTGAATGTATGTTTAAGAGATGCTTCCGATCATGTGGCATACAGCCCCTTACTATACTGTTCTATTTTGGGTATGTCTAAAATTTTTCAAAAATTTAAGAAAGTAATCAAGTTGAAAACACTGCAGTATGTCAAAAATAAGCAAAGATAATTTTTAAAGTAGTGGATCTAAAATTTGTACCCATTTCTGGAGTATGTTGAAGTTCATATTCTTTACTACCACGCTATACAGCTACCCTGTGTATTGTCTCATTTGTTGCAATTTTCCTATTTCCATATTTAAAATAAAAAGTGTGTAATAATCCAAGCATGACTACTGATATTACTCAGGTAACATGAGCATACGTGTCCACATGAATTGCTTTAAGATGCTTTCTTCTCCTAAAAACCAAATTTCTTCTGTCCAGCACAGGGAACTATATTCAATACCTCATAGTAACTATAATGAAAAAGAATATGAAAAGGAATATATGCATGTATATGTATGATTGAAACATTATGCTGCACACCAGAAATTGGCACATTTATATACTTCAATTAAAAAAATAGATACATAAATAGTGTAAGGCATTTACCACACACACAAAGAAAGATGCTGTCTTCTCCAGTGCAAAGCTATTTTTTCCTTTAAGGAATACTATTGAAATGCTGCTGAAATTTTTCTAATTAATGCAAAGTTGTCAGAAATTTAGAACATTTACTTTTTATAAAAACCTCAGAAATGTCTTCCTAATTTCCCCTCTGTCGCTGTATCTTAGTTAAAAATAGTCATTTCAAAAATATTTCAGTGGTGTTAGAGAGACGGTGGATATTCTGAAAATTGGGAAAGGCGTTAAGATAAGTCATTTGAGGGTGGTGCACGCAGATGTGGAGGGCGGGGTGACACTCCGGCATCCTTCTTGTGGTGTCCCCAGCAGCAGGCAGCTGGCTAAGTCAGAGAGGCTTTTGCAGACTTTTAGTCCTCTCGGTCATTGCACTGCCAAGAGAAAGATGTTGCTGTACACCCTTCAAGGTGAACCCAAAAGCTTGCCACATAGGATGCAGAGAAGCCATCTGGACCCACAGCAGAACAACCACCTCTGTGCACCTTCCAAGTCCTCCTTGCTGCTTGGCCATTGAGGTAAAATGTGGCCCAGGAAGTACTGCAGTGATGCAAGCACAAAATAACCTCATGGTGGCCTTCTCCTTCGTGTGAGAACAATTCTTGCCCTGCATGTAGTGTGCATGTCTATGCATATGCATATGTGTGTGTATGTACATACATGTGTGAATATGTGTGTGTATATTTATATATGTAATTATGTGTGCATATTCTATATGTAGAATACACACAGATTTCAACTATCCATCATTCTGGGCCAACTTAAAACTAGTTGACATTTACTGAATGTTTGCTCTGTGGCGACCACTGTTGGAGCACTGTGTGTGGATTAACTCTTTTCACCCTCACAACCACCATGTGACATCCACACCTATTTCACAATTGAAGCAGGCTGCTTCTCAGCTAGGTACCCTGGGCTCCAAATGCCATTCAGAATTGTACACAGGCATTTAAAATTGCTGTACATAAAAAATAGATTTCAATGTGTAAAGCCAAATGCTGCCTGTTCTAGAAATAACTTGTAACTCTTGAATACCTCTGTGCGCTATATTTTGTCCCCGTACCAGCTTCTCCATCACGTGCCCAATGGAAAATGACCCCAGCTTGGGCTGAAGTTGATGGAACCTCTGATTTAGGTTGGGCCAACACACAGGCATTTGGTCAGTCCATAGTCTTCTCCAGGACTTCTGTAACCACAAACGGGAAAGAGAGGGAGTCACTCCCAGTTATGGGGAGAATGTGAAATTTGGGATCCAGAGACAGCCATGTTTTCTGCCCTGTGATGGAATTTAATGTTCTTTGGGGGAAAAAATGAAGCCCACACCCACTGATGTGAGAAGGATACAGAGGTCCAGCTGTTATCAAGACTCTCGTTCCAGCTGTTCTGGAAGACCAGCTGTGTGTCTGCCCTGCCTGGATTTAGTTCATCCCTTTCTTTGATTATATGACATGGTCCGGTATAATCTCTTCTATCAGATTCCCCTTTTTTGCCAAACTCCATTAAGCTGTTTTTGTCACTGTAAATTGTATTATTGTCACAAACCCTCATTTCTCCCTGTGAGTAAAATTCTCCTTACATACTCTTTGCATGTGACTTGTCTTCCTCCTGGGGGGCCTGTGTGTCCCTGCCCCTCTGACTTGGGGCTTGGCCATGGGACCCACGTGGGCCAGATGAAGACTGACAGGGTTCATACTTTCTACCACTGCTTTTGACTTTCTGCCCTTCTCAGTATATGGAATAGGGGCCCCTTCTCTAGCCTGGCTCTCAGCATAAGACATGCCCCGCTGCCCCATCATCCACCTGCTGCCTGCGACGCAGCCTGAGACTCACAGAGCAGCAGTCAACCAGCTCCTGAATGGGAGGGAGCCTGAGTGACCCATAAACGTTTGTTTTTGCACGTCTCTCAGATTTTAAAGTTGTCACGTGCCGTTATCACAGCAAGAACAGACTGATGCGCTGCCGTTTCAGTCATGATCGATTTGCCCTGTGCAAAGTGCTTCTGTACGCCGTACATCTTTGAGGATACAGCTATTTCTCTCCCCCATTTTGCAGTTGGGGAAACTGAGTCTTGGAAAGTAGAAGCCATTTTCCCAAGGCTACTGAAAGAGATGGGAATCAAACACAGCTGACGCCAGAACCCATGCTCTTAAAGATTTTTATTTTGCTTCAGGCTGTGTATCACATCTTCCCAATCTGCATGCAAAGCATATCTGGTTTCTACGTGTGGGGATGTATGACTCAACTTGGAATATATCTAAATTGGTGCACTTTATTATGAGATTGTAATAAGTGACTATATTACATGCATGTGTAGTATATACATGCATCCTTGTAAGGTTATGCTATTTCATAGAGGTGTAACTAGTTTTAAGAAATTCCAAAGAGTCAATCAAATATTAAAATACGGAGAAGATAAAGTAGGCAGTTTTTATTGGGAACATTACTTTCGTGCCCCCCTTTCAAATGGACTCAATATGGGCTTTTTTTTTCAGATAGAAAGCTCTCCAAGTACATTAAAAATGTTATGCAATTTATAAAATAAGATTAATAAGCTTTTTTCCAAAAATTATGAAAAATTGTATTACATCGGTAACAGACTGACTGACTGCAACAAATTATGTCAACAGAGAAGGTGTCATGGCAATTAACAGGTGGCTTTCAAAAATAATTGATGATTCAATCGCATTCCTAACTATTATTTTTGAAAGACTTATACACATTTTAACAGGCAGTTTCAGGGGCAATTGTTACTGTTGTTTTTAGAAACATGGCAGAGTCTACGTACCAGTTTGTTCTGCCATCTACATATTGGCTTAATTTCTACAAGTGATGAAATTTATCTGTCCTCACAGGAGTTGCCCTTTGGCAGCATGCTGCGGTTCAGCTCAGGAGGAAGAGAGGAAGGGAAAGCTTGTCTAGGACAAAGCCTAGCTCTCTGCATATCCATTCATCTGTGTGCTTTTTGGAATGAAAACACACCATGTCAAACAGCTTATATTGTGCCGATCGAAGGGTGGAATTCTGAAGCTGTGTTTAGCATCCTCCACTCTTAAAAGCTTGTCCCCACAGCGTTAGTTCTCTTCAGAGTCTCTTGTAAGATTGTCAGAGGCTCTTCACTCAAGCCTTTTCTTCCTCTAGATACGTAAGAGGTTGACTCAAGGACCCTACATTGGTATTTTTTAATGCACATTTTTTGCTTCCTATTGTCTGGGTTGGTAACCTTTGACTGCCTATCAAGTTCTTTGATCCATTAGGGATAAAGTCTCCGCTCTATGTAAGGGAGGGATGAGGGCTTACTGATAAAATACAGCAATGAGAAGGTCTTAGGGCAAGGATCAGAAGGGCTCTGTACATGGGCTGGAGACTGGAAATATCAGAGCTGGGAGTCCTGGGAGAGATACTGTCTACCCATCCACCCATCCATCTACCTGTCATCTCTCTTTGCAGCTGGTGGATCAGATGGATCTGGGAAAGACATTCTTCTCGAGATGGGTCTCTGCCCAGTCACTATAACTTGCTGTGGTCCTTGGTCCAACTTCAGCCAAACACCAGACAATGGAAAACTAGTGCAGACGTGATCGCACGGTCTCTCTGGGCTACAGAAACAGAGTGAGGCTGCTATTTGATTAAGTACTGGGGAAATCTAGTTGCAGCCACAAATGCAAACAGCAGCAGGTGAAAGATGCTAGCAAAGCACGCATGAATTTGAATAAGATAGAGCTGGGAGATGAGACTGACGTAAGCGTTGACACAAAGCCTCCTTAGCCTCCTTGGCATCACCATTTGGGTCACTTCAGGGCTGTGCCAGTTTTTCTCAGTGGAGCTTTTCAGGATCACACACAATTTTCAGGTCAAACAACAGAGTAAGCACTTGTAATTTTCCATTTTTCATGGTCACCTATAGAATGCATTTGGAGTCTTCTTTTAGCTGAAGAGAGTTTTGTATCTCTGTTATCTATTTCATAAGATTTGCCACATTTAATTACTATGTAGCATTGGGTTTTAGAGAAAGAATAAAAAGATTTTGAAAAGATTTCTTTCGTTGTCAGTAATATGTTGAAACTATATTGAACATATATATTGAGAAATAGATTGAACATATATTTTAAATGGCAATTTTTTTCACCACAAATTTAGCCATAAGCTTGTTTTCCCCAAACAAAGGAAAATGTTATTATTGTTACATTTAAGCCCTGGCATTTGATTTTAAAAGACACCAAGACCATTCTGTGTCTACTCCTTTAGTCTGGAGCCCATTAAATTCACTTTCTAGTGTTTTCTAGAAGACTGTGTTTGAATCCATGTTTACATCTAACTAAGCTGTGATCAGACATATCATTAGGCTTTTAATGACAATACCAGGCTCTGGGAAAAGTGATCACTCATCAGATACACAGAATAGCAGCTTAACTGAAGCTGACAGAGAATATGCAAGGAAACCAGTTAGAGTGCAGACAAACTCATGCCTGTTCCATTAACGGCAGACATTTTAAACAATAGAGCTGTCAGACCCTACTGTGAATGAAGGGGCCTGATTATAGCAGGAATCAGTGTACACGACAGGTGACTGTGTGTTGGAGACATGCCAGGACCAGCCGTGATGCTTCACATTATTTGTTATCTCAGCAATTGCAGCTTTGGGAAAAAAAAAATTATTGGGGATTGGAAAACCCAAGGTTGGGGGGAAACGTAAACAAAATCACATACAACTCATTTATTTCCACAATGGAGGTCTCTACAAATGGGAAAAGTTCAACCGACATTATAAATTTAAGTCCATCCCCTTTCTCTCCAATTCAACAACATAGCAATATAATCATGTCTTTTTTTTCCTCTTTTTTCAAAGTCCAATTATAGTGGCTCCTTGCAAATAAAATAAACCTTCTCTCATCTGCTTACTAATTTGAGATGAGAATTCCTTCCAAAATTACTTAAGCTACAGTGTCTAAAGCCACTCAGGAAAACATGGGACTGAGCTGAAAAGGCATTTTCTGGTGAGGAATATTCTGCTATTTAGCAATAATAAATATTTGATTGCTTTCTGTTGGGGTTTATACAAAGAAATCATTTTTTCACTCTGAATCCATTTGGGGAAAATGATCCAGTTGGAACCAATGGTTTTGAGAATTCCAGATAGTGAGAGACTGGAAGGCAAAGCAGGAACATGAAAAAAACGCAAGTAGCAAAGTTTTACAAGATCAGGAAACCAAGTTCTGGTTTCACGTTCTAGTTAGCCTAGAACGACGAGCCAGGACGTAGAAAATAGCCTTGTCTTGGCCGCTGATCTTTCATCCAATTTGCTGGTCGCTTTTCAACGGAAATAATGCCTCACGTCTTTCCATTTTATTTATACTCATGTGGTTATTACTGCAAAATGCAATCTTTGCAGCATAGCTTTCCTTTATGTGTGTTTTGTTGGTTTTTTGTAACTTTTAAATTTTATGATAATTTCAAACTTTTGGACAGATTGCAAGAATAGTGTTGGGAACTCTCTTATCCTGTTACCCAAATTCACCGATCGTTTACACTTTGTCCCGTTTATCATTCTCTCACTATATATTTATTTCTACCTGCATATTTTTCTGAGCCTTTGGTAATGTGAAGACATGGACTCCTTTCTCTCCTAATTATTTCAATGTATAATTCCCAAAAACAAAGATGTTATCCTATGTAATCACAGTCCAATTAAAAAAATTGGGAAATTTAACATCTACGCCCCACTATTATCTGATCTACAGACAACATTGTCAATCATCCCAACAGTGTCCTTTGTAGCTAATTTTATTTTCTTATGCAGGATGTAATCCAGGATTACAAATATTCTGTTGTCATGCTAACTTAGTCTCTTCTATCCCCAGCCAGTCCCCTCAGCCTTTTAAAGATCTTCATGGCCATTTCAAGGAGAACATGCACTATTGTACAGAATCCTCCTCATTTTGGCTTTGGCTATTTCTTCATGATTAGATGCTATTGTGAATATTGTCTGCCATACCACAGAAGCCGTGATGTGTCCCTCTGAATGCGCCTTATCAAGAGGTGTGTGTGTTTGGTGTGTCCCAATATTCATGGTGTTGACTTTGTTCATTTAAGATGATGTGTGCATGATCCTCCACTATGAAGTTACTATTTTTCTCTATAATTAATAATCCATGAGGAGATACTGGGAACCTTTGTGTTTATCTGGTTCCTCATCAACCTTTACGTCCATTGATGTTTTAATCATCAGTTTTAGCATCCGTTGAGGATTTTATAACCACACTATTTCTTTTATGTTTGTTAGTTGGCATTCTACTGCAAGGACAATCTTTCTTATCTTCCCACTTAACTTATGTTTATTCATTGATTTATTTGTGTTAGTGTAGACACAAAGATTCGTATTTTCTTCAGTGAGTTATAATCCATTATTTATTTTGATGCCCTAAATTCCCATCTGAGTCAGTAGACACCTCTTGCAAGTCTGCTGCTATGTCTTTTTGATATGTTGCCATCAATTTGTACTTCCTTACTATATCAATTAGGGTTCCACCAAAGAAACGGACTCAGTAGAAGACAGACAGATAATAGATGGATGGATACATCGATAACTTATCGCTGAGAATTGACGTACACTGCAATTCCGAAGCCTGTAGAACGCTCAGGAAAACGAGAAACTCTTGTGCAGGAGCTGAAGCAGCAGCCCACAGGCAAATTTCTTTCTTTTCAGGGAAGCCCCAGTTTGGCTCTGAAATCCTTTTAACTGATGGGATCAGGTCCGTGCAGATTATCCTGGATAATCCCGCTGTTGTCGGCAGGAGGGTTATTAGTTCAATAGAAAGCTTGCTGCCATTACGAGCAGTGGAACTCCCTGGAAGTGGAGCTCCCACTGTGTGCTTTTTTAAAGATGATATTTTTGGAGGTTAAATAATGTATTCAACTAAACGTATAGATCAAAAAGTATGTTCTTACCTTTGAATGAATATGTGTCACCCGTCCAACTATATTACAAGCTCCCGGAGGGCTGACTCTCCATCTTCTGGCTCTCTGTGGTCTTATTCCCTATCACTGGTACTCAGCGAGGGCTTTATGACAGTGAAGAACGCTTGTATTCTTCATTATATTGTTGAAGAGGCCAAGTGAAGACTTTTCATTTATTATCTCCTATATCCGAAAAAGGAGATCTCAGTTTTGAAACTGTAAGTCAGATTTTACTTACGGGATGAGAGATTTCATAGCTCTAGTTTACAAACCAGCAAACCATAGCCCACAGGCCAACTCTGGCCCACTGCCTGTGTTTGTACAGAAATTTTATTGAAACACAGCCAAACTCATTCGTTCATGTTTTGTCAATGGTCGCTTTCATGCTACGATGGCAGAATTGAATAGTTGTAACAGAGACTGAGTGGCTGGCAAAGCCAAATACATATAGGGTCTGCTCCTTACAGAAAAGGTTTGCTGATCTCTGCTTTAAATCAAGGTGAAATAATCACCAGTACTTAAAAGAAACAGTTCAAAGTGTATGTTCCATTGCACATCAATATTTTGAGAAGCATCTTCATTTTGTCAGTGTGCTGCATAGTGGGCTCATTGTGGCAGGCAGTATAAGGGCCCTTTGAGGACCTCCATGGCCTAATGCCTAGCATAGGTGAATGTGTTACCTTACACGACCAAAGGGACTTTGCAGAGGTTGTTAAGAATATGGCACTGAGATGGGGAGATAATTCTGGATTATCCAGGTGGCCCCAGTATAATCAGAAGAGTCTTTAAAAGCAAAAATCTCTACTTATGAAGTGATGGTGGAGGAAACATGTTGCCAGCTTGAAAAAGAGATGAGGGGGGCCTGAGCCAAGGAATGCAGGTGTCTTCTAGAAACTGGAAAAGGCAAGACAATGGGTTCTCCTTTAGAGCCTCCAGGGAAAAATGTGATCCTGCTGACACTGTATTTTAGTCCAGTGAGACATGTGTCAGACTCCTCACCTGCAGAACTGTAAGATAATAAATGTTTATTATTTTAAAGCCACTAAGTTTGTGGTGGTTTATTATGGCAGTAATAAAACAAATACATTCACATAGTGCAATGCACAGAGGAATGAATTCATTTCATAATCATTGAAAAATTGTACTAAAATTAGAAATATATTAGCTCATCACAGAACGGAGCAGAGTGTCTCTCGCTGAATCAGCTTTATTTTTGCAGCAACATAGTTTGAGCCGGTACTTTCGTATCTGTTTGTGCCATCTGTGATGTCTGAAATCATTAGGAAAAAAAATCATGTTTGAAAGGAAGGCAGTTCTGTGGGCTTTCACTGAGTTATGGTTGCCAGGGAAACCATTTTACTTGGTAATCAATATGTTCAGAATGTCTCTGTTGCTTGGTGCTTAACTCCCAAAGATACCATTGCAGAGTGGGTCCATGGAACATACTGGGGAGGAAAAAAGAAAACCTTGAAATACTAACTTCAGTGAAACAAAATCTGGATAACTTACTCCTATTCCCATAAGCTGAAACAAATAAGAAAATGAATGTCTTTGTTTGATTTTTGTGCAGATTGAATTGAATGGGATTTATTTTTCAACATCAAATTGGCAGGACTGAGTGAAGTCCCTGGGATTCTCTTGCAGTGCCAGGGACGCAAAGGTGCAGCTCCTCCAGCCGCGAGCCAAGCCCTCCCCAACACTGGCTTTTCTCTGTATTGTCTTTCAGTTAAGAAATATTAAGGAAAATGAAATAGACTTACAGCTTTTAAGGTCAATGTGGAGTATTAAATTCTATTCACCGTCCCTTGAATCATAGACTGCTTTACTTAGCCAAGGAACAGGAGCCCTAAAGAGACAGAGTAACTTCCTATTACGTGAAACTAGAGTAAATAAAAGAAATGCTTAGGGAAGGACTCGGGAGCATATCATGTGCTATGTTTTGAGGTCATTGAAGTACTTTTGCTTAAAAAATGTGGTTTTGACTCTTGTCTGCTTGATCACAGCCAGGCAATTTCAGGTTGGTAGATGACAATTTGAGAAGACAGTAGAAGGGTGATACAGTGACACTGATTCTTCTGTGCAAACACTTTGCAAATTAGCAAAGTCTAGTTCTTGAGCCGTGTTCCAAGTCTGGGAACCTGGGGGATTTAACATTTGCACATCAGTGCAGTTGCTTTTACTTTTTTGCATATAAATCATTTTGAAATACATTATTGTGAGAATGATTTGACGTGAAATCAGCTTGGTCGGAGAGACACAAAGGCAAAAAAAAAAAAAAAGGAAGTGACACAAAATGAAGTAATAGAAGAATGAACATAAGAGAGATTTTAAAAATCCCTCTAAGGAGAATGGAGAATTACAAGTGCACAAGTAGAAGGGTTAGTATTTATATTTATCCAAATCAGTAAGAATCTTACTTTCACATTACCTTTTTTTTGAGCGCAAAGAAATTCTTGAGCTATGTTGTTACGAAAGATAACAGGGTAAGCTATATTGACCTAATGTCTCTTTCAAAAGACAACAGCTAATAAATATAAAAGACTAAATTTAGATTTGTACCTTACCCTAAAGTGATCCAAAAAGGATGTCAGAGGCAGTTTAAATGGAGACACACTAGCAATAAGATTTCTTCATTATTTAAAATAAAGAGAATAAAAATTGCTTAAAAGATATTACTTAAAAGAATATGTAGGTATTTAAAAATATATGGTTATGTAGATATATAGTTCCCACAGGAGTGTGCCCTGGGCTCTTGTTTTTAAATCCACTCCGAGGACCTCGGTCTTTTAATTGGTGATTTTAGATCATTCATATTTAAAGTAATTCAATATGAATTTAAAGTGGTTGATTCTGATGAGAAGACTGCATCCGCATTCTTGTTTCTCTGCAAGTAAAGTGTTTCTCCCCGCTAGCCTCTTTCAGGCTTTTTTCTTTTCTGTGGCTTTCTGCAGTGTGAATATGAGATGCCTAGGTGTAGATTTTTGGCATTCGTCTTTCTGGGTGTTCTCTGAGCTTGCTGAAGCTTTGATTTGTTGTCTATCATTAGTTTAGTAAAATTCTTGGCCGTTCTGAGTTAAATATTTCCTCTGCTCCAGTTCCTCTCTCTTCTAGTTCTGATATAACCACTGCATGTGAGTTACACTGTTGAAAACTGCCCCACAGTAACTAGATGTCCTGTGCTGTCTTATTCATTCTTTTTGTTCTATTTTCATTCCAGTTTAGGAAATTCCTATTGACTTATCTTCAGGCTCACTGATTCTTTCTTTGCTGGGGTCCAGTCTACCAAAGAGCCCATCCAAGGCAGTGTCCGCTAATTACAGTGCTTCTGGCTTGTAGCATTTCCTTTTGATGCTTTCTTAAAATTTCCATTTTTTTTTCCGTTTACATAGTGATCTTATCTTGCATGTTGTCTATGTCTTTCATTAGAGCCCTTATCATATTGATCATGGTTATTTTAAATTCCCTCTGTGATAATTGCCAAAACTGTGTATCTCATCTGAGTCTGGTTTCGATGTTCGCTTTGTGCCTTCAGACTGTGTTTCGTCTGGAATTTTAGTATGTCTTGTCATTTGTTGTTGTTGTTGTTGAAAACTAGATGTGCTGTATCATGTCACAGGAACTGAAGCTAGTGGAATTTTCGTGTGAGGTTTTATGTTAGTCTATCTAGGAGCTGGGCAGTGTTCAGTGTTTGGAGTAGCTTGGGAGCCAGGGGCTTTAAATGACACTGTCGCTCTTGTTTTTGGTCTCCCTGTTGTCTCTGGGCTTCCCTAAATCCTCTTCCTCAGACAGAGACTGCATCTTGCTGTAATACACTTTATCCTACAGGGGTCCTATAATAGTGGGGGCAAAGCTCTATAGTCATGATTAAATTGTAGATTTTCAGTGGGCTTGTGTCTGTGGGCTAAAACCTTCACAAGTGTTTCTAAAATTTAAAAAAAAAAATTCCCCTTAGGTGAGACAGGAAGGCCAGAGGGGGCTGGGGTGGAGTGGTTCCCTCTCAGCTTCCCAGGAGACAAGGCTCTGGTGAGGTCCTTTCCCAGGAGAGGAGGCTTTGTAACGGAGGGACCTCTTGACCGTTCACGGTGGTGAGGTCTCTCCTCCCTCCGCCAGAGACACTGGGGCATCGTTCCTGGGCCTCCCCCGCGAGATCCTGGTGAGGTTCCCGAGTTAAACCCCTCGGAGTGGCTCCGTCTCACGCTCGCCCATCCTCTGCCTCCAGTAACTTGTCTACATTGCTGTTTACTCGTTTCCTCCCAGCTTGCAACTCCAGCAGCTTCTGCTCTGGGCAAGTGTGACTCTCTGGATCCTCCTGTGTTTCTAGATTTCAGGGTGGGGTTGGCCCTGCAACCTCTGTTCTTCGAGGGCTCCGAGCAAAGTCATTCCTTTTCCGTTTGTCTATGAAGACCAGGAGTGGCAAATTTCTAAGCTCAGTTCATGTCAGAGCTGGAACCAAAAGTGGCCTCCTACCTGTTTTATTGAACCTCATCTTTACTTAAAGGTCGCACTTACTGAGTAAGGTTAAAAAGAGAAATAGATACTACACAGTAAATTATAAGCAGTTATTTTCAGTAACATTTTGAGGGGTGGGCCATGGACTAAGTCACAATCGCATCTTCTGATTTTCTTTGGGAAAACAGACTACAATGTAAATTGAGAAAGAGAGCTTTTCTTAAGCATTTCCCCTTTTTTCTTTTTCTCTTTCCCATTTTGTGTCTGTGGTCTTTGGTTCACTGGAGTTTGAACTTAGGAGACTGACATTTTACTAGATTTCGTTCTAGTGCTCGGAGATTGCCAAAGGAGATGGAGGAGTAAAACACATCAATACTGTTCACTCCTCAGGCTCTGTGGTTTTCTCTCCAGAAAAGCCCTCCCTTGCTGTGGTCGGCCCATCACAGGGGAGTTCAGAGAAGGCAGTTTCCAATGGGCCTCTGTCAATTCGCCTTCATAGCACCTTGACCTTGGGGGCACGGCTTGTACCTTTCCCTCTTAAATTTAGAAGGAAAATTTTCAGTAGCAAACTCATTGAAGACCGGGTGTGCAGCTTCGAGAGGAAAGGCCTCTATTCTTCACCCTCATAATGGGATTTTCTTTGTGAGATGAAGTTTCTACTTTTTCACAAAAGTCCCAATTTTTTATGCCAAAAAAAAATTGAATCTAAAGAAATGTCGCAGCTGAGAAAAAGCTTCAATGTGACACTGTCTCCCCGTAGGTGACATAGTGTCACATAATGCTTCTGCCCATTTCAAATCTCAGTCTCCCGTCTTTCAATTTCCTCTCTTTGTTCAGCCAGATCCCGTCTGCTGATGCCATGTTAGAGAATCCGGCTCATCATGTACAGAATGAGTTGAAAGAAAACTGCTGAGGACAGAATTTGCCTTTTCCCACAGCAAAAGCGCCAAATGGGAAAAGCGGTAATAAAATTAATTGTATGTACAGATTGCTAAGGAATTTAGTGCCGAAGTGCTTAGCCTTCGAAATTCTTTAGAAAGCACGTATCTCTGAGGAAAAGGGATTTTCCTTCCCACAGCATTAAATACAATTCAGTTCCCATTAACTCTCTGCAGCTGCCAAAAGCTCACTGAAAAATGGAAGTTCCTGGAGTGCACCTCACCTCTGTATTTTCAGCAAATGCTATAACTGCATTGGCGCCTTTAGAGTATGATCAGGTTGGGGAAACTCATTGTGAAAAGATTACATAGGTTAAAAAGTTTCAGAAGTAATGAAAAAGGGAGAGGGGTAAGGAAGAGAAATGACTGAACGGTATGTTAGAGAGATTTGTAAAGAAGTTTGCAAAGTTGACTATGTCTGTCTAGGCAGAAGACTACATACAAGGGGAACGTGGTGATATTAAGGATGAGTGACTAGGCTCATGGTTTAAATAAAACCTTTCTTTCTCCTGGTGATTTAAGGCCTGGTTTAAGGCCTTACAGCTGTTCCCCACATACACCTTCCCTGCGTTTCCGCGATGGGACAGGGAGGTTCCAGCCCCTGCTCTCAGCTGGAGAAGGGAAATCACCCCGCAGGTTTGCTTTTCCATTCCTGTCTTGGCTCTCACCGTTACTTTTGTTATGACTCCATTGGTTTACAGGTAGCACTGGTCCCACATGACCAGGAGAAAAAAAAGAAAAAAGAGTTTTCGTAAAGCCAAATTCATTCCATTTGGAAAACTGACCTCTAAATTGCACTGAAGTCTTTTTTCCCACTTATTTGGTTCTAGGAAACAAACAAACAAAAGCTCTAAATATTAAAAAAAAAATTACCAGTCCTGAAATCCTAAAGACTATTTATTGGTCCTTAATCCCCAGATTGTAATAGAAACACTGACTTACCTGACAATCAGAAGTCAATGGTGGAACACATAGAAAGGTACCCACACGCATTAATATAGGTAATACTTTTCCTACTGATGTTTCAAAGGGCCTGGGCATCATTTACTGGACTATTCTGCTGCTTCTGGCTACTGTGCACTGAACACCTCCTCCCTGCTGGGCAGTAGATTAATTGCTTAACGCAAATTAGCCCATGTAATCTTAACCACACCCTACGAGAGGAGCACAGCAATTATCCTCAACTTCCAGGTGAGGGAAGTGAGCCCCGTGGATGTGGCTTCCTGTGGTCCTATGGCTTTAAATGGGAAACAGAATTCAGAAGCAGGTAAAATTCAGAAACTTCCCACTTAACTACAATCTGGTTGTACCACTTGACCTGTGTATATGGGAAATATTGGGAAGGTAACATAACCATTAAACAACAGGTACACTTGAAAAATCAAGTGTATAACCTATTGTACATATTGTCTTGTTTTCATGGGGCTGTCAAATTCTGGCTACGGACTGAGTCAGGTTGATAGTAATAAGCATGATACGCGGTCATAGCTCAGGGGTAGAACATGTGCTTAGCATGCATGAGGTCCTGGGTTCTGTCCCCAGCACTGCCGTTAAAAAAGTAATAAGCATCACCGTCAATATTTACTTGCTCTTAATATCTGCCAAACACCCTGATGGATCATCCCCGAAGGATGATCTGATTCAGTTCTCCCAAGAGAGCCGTAGGATGGAAACCTTTGTGATTCCCATTTGCAGATAAAGAAACTGAGGCTTTGAGATAATAATTTGACCAAGATGCCAAGATGACAGTGCATAACAGCTTGTCAACAGAATCCAGTGCTGTTTTTCTGTGATCAGTGCAGTGAGGTCCTTTCGACCCCTAATCCTTGGGTGTGTGGGTAGAATAAGAAAAGTGCATCAAATATGCTTTTTTTCAAGCAGAAGCTTGTTGACTTCTTACGCTTATCATCCAGATGGTCTACACTGGCTTGTCCTCGTTTCTTGGTTCATCCTTTGTTCAAAGGCCGCACTTCCATTGTGTAAAAGCAGAGTCTGACTTTATCCCCAGGTGCCAGATAAAAATATCCTCCTTGTCTATTTTCTATTTTAATGATAAAAAAAATGTGAGAGTTAACTAAATCTATGGCTATTTGACCCAGTTTCAACTTGATCATGAATGTGGCAGACATCCTGGTGTCATGCCCTTGAGTGCCCTTGTGTGAGCAGGATTTGTGATTTGTTCCCAAGGAAAAGGATTTGGCAGAAGTGATGGGATGTCACTCCCAAGATCAGGCTACGTTATATGGCCCCGGTCATGAGGGTTTCGACATGTCTGTCTTGTGGACATGCTAGGAGGCGTCCCTTTCAGCTTGAAGAAGCAAGCGGCCCAAAGTAAATGCCCGTGTTGGAACCACATGTCAAGGAACTGTGAGCGGCCTCTGGGGGCTGAAGGTGGCCTCCAGCTAGAAATTAAATCTTTAGTCCCGCAGTCTCAGGAAAATGAATTCTGCCACCAGCTTGAGGAGCTTGGAATCAGACCTTTCCCCGGCGAGCCTCTGATGAGACCGCAGCCCTGCCTGCTCCTGGACTGCAGCCTGCGGAGACCCAGATGCAGGGACCCCAGCTGGGTGGTGCCCAGACTCCTGACTGATAGAAAAAGGAGATAACTAATGTGTGTGGTTCTGCGTGGCTAACTTTGTCATACTTGGTTAAGCAGCCATCGGGAACCAATACAGATAAAGACCAGCACGTACAGTGAAGTTAGAGGAAGCCTTCTGAAGCTGAAAAACAAAATTATGTCGCTTACGATACTACTGATGAATTGTCCATCACCTGGGCTAAACTTTCTCCTTGTGCGCTGCTTCAGTTCCTTCTGTCCCACTCAAGGGCGTGGTAATTCTCTCCTCTCCTGCATCATCATTTTTACCTCCTCCGTTGGATCACTGTCACCTCCTTACACGGTCGGCTGATGACGGCACCCAAAGGTGTGTCGTGTTCTAATCCCTGGGGCCTGTGAATGTGAACTTATTTGGAAAAAGGGTCTTTGCGGATGTGATTAAAGTTAAGAACGTTGAGATGGGGAGATAGTCCTGGGTTGTATGGTGGTCCCTAGATGTGACCACAGGTGTCTTGTAAGAGAGAGGCAGAGGGGCACTGGACACACACAGAAGGTGGAGGAGGCAGGGTGGCCATGCAGGCAGAAATTGGCATGATGTGGCCACAGGCAAGGAAGGATTCTCCCCTTGAGTCCCTGGAGTGGAGCACTGCCCTGCTGACCCCTTTATTTTGGACTCTGAGCTTCTAGAATTGTGAGCAAATAAACTTCTGCTGTTTTAAGCCACTCAGTTTGTGGTGTAAAAATAAAAAATCAAAACAAAACAAAAACTCTGTTAACTGTCCTTCCCCTCCAGCGACTCCCCGTCTATTTACAGCAGAATTCCTCGACATAGTTGTCTACACGTGCAGGCTCTGATTTTCCTTCTCTCAACCTCGCTTGAATTTATTCCGGTCAGGGTTTTGCCTCTCTCAGGCTCCTGAATTTGCTTCTCAGTATTGCCAGTGACTTCCATGTCGCTAAGTGCAGCGGTCAACCACCCCGGGCGCTCGTGACAAGGACACGGGGGCTTACTCCCTTCCCTGGCATGCCGGCTTCAGTCAGCCCCCAGGACACGGCCCGGGCCTTCCTGCCTGCTCTTTCTTGGTCCTGGACGCTGGTTCCGCTTCATCTTCTTAAGGACGGAGCCAGCGCCCTTCTCACTTCTTCCCTGGAGAGCTTATCCGGGCTCACGGTTTAGCTACTATCTGCTTCCAGTGCCTCCCAAACTTCTGTCACAGCCCAGATCCTTCCCTCGCATTCTGAACGAGTGTGTCCAGCTGCTGGCTCGCCCCGTCCACTCCGATGCTCATCAGCGTCTTGACGATAACATGTCCAGGACTGGTCCCTGGCCACTTCCATCCCCGAACTGGCAGTGACTCCCGTCAAAAATCTTTAAGGTCTTCTTTGCCTCCTGCCCTGCAACGTGTCCCGTCTAACCCGTCAACCGATCCCGTCCATTTTCCCTCCAGCACACACTCAGGATCCGATCACTTCCCAGCAACTTCATTGCTGACACGTAGGCCGCGGCGCCATCACTTCTCACCTGGCTGCCCGCAGTGACTTCTCCGGTGGTCTCCCTGCTCCTCGCCTGCCTCTCTTATGTTCACTAGTGCAATGCCTGGGACATAATAACACGCACTGAATATCTGTCCAATAAATTAGTGTATGAACACGCTTATGGAATGTTATAAAAAGCATGAAAGCACAGGCAAAATAAAGGCATCGTGAACAGAAAAACTAAGAACCATCACTAAAAAGGTCAGCAGAACTAAGGTGCAATTCTCACATAAACAACATGGTGATCACGGATGAGGCAAATCCGGCTTTCACTTTAACAAAGGCCTTCTTGCCTCCCACGTGGTCCATAAAGCCTTCGCTTCTAGTGTTCAGTGTGTCTTCAGAATGTCTCTGGGAGGTCGGCTGCTGGCTTTATTTTTGTTTCCTTTATTTAGCTCTCAGAGTCCCTTAAAATGCTGTTTGAATCATCCAGATTGTGGCCTTGACGTTCCCCTTTGTTTCTGTTGTGGACACAAGGCCAGTTAGTACCCTGAGAAACGGCCTCATCGGGGCCCCAGGTGACCTCTGTAAGCTCTTGAGCAGGAACTTGGATTCCTGCCTCAGGGCTCAGGGATGGTTTTCCCCGGCCTGGGGGGGTTTCCACATCACATGACTCCAGCCTCCGAAACCAGGCTGGTCCTCTCACTGGACGTCACATTAGTAAGAGTCTCTTTGTTGACAGAAACTAGCTTTGGTGTCAGTTTAGCAAAGGCCAGAGTCAGAATGAAACAGTATAGTCAGTGGCATCTGAATGACTATTATGAGAGAAAGACAGCCTTGCCTGATTCTCCTGAACAGAGAAGGATGAACATAGCACTAAAACAGAGGTGTAGACGACGCCATGAGAGGCCGCTTCGCTGTGCTGACGGCGCTCAGTGTGTGGAGTCAGGGAGGGACCGAGACGGTGTGGGGACGTCGGGCTCATGACAGGCCAGAGAACCAGTTTGGCTTTAACACTGTTAAACAGTTTGCCCCCCGAGCGTCTTTTCTGGGGGCTGTTTTCTAAAATACCTATGTGAACACCCAGAGACAAGAGTGAAACAGAAATCACATGACCTCACTACATTTTTTCAGAAGACTCCATTTTTTTCCAGTGTGATACACATTTTCTTTTGTGTTTGTTGGGTCTTGGGGATTAATGGGTGCGTTTCATGCTGTGGGCCCAAAAGAATGTAGATTGGGCTATCTGCTTACATTTTGCTTACATTCTGAGGGTTTCCAAGCAACTCTTTATTTTCCAATGCACCTATGGTCATTGTGTGTTAGAGTAAATATGCCTGGATTGAATGTGAATGATGCAGTGTTCTGGGGCAGTACGACCTGTCACAAAGAAAGCAGGTTAGTTAGTAAGAGGTAGACCTTCAGCCAAAGGGCAAGAAATGTGCATGCTTGCCTCCCTCCCAGGGCGCAGAACCAACTGTGAAGGTGTGTTTTCAGTGAAGAATGAGTGTGGTTCCCTGGAATAACAGTGAGGGTGAGGATGCAGACGCAGAGGGAGGAAGGGTGTAGGGGAACGGAATTGAGGAGGGGTGCCTGTGTCCAGGCCCCTCAGCTGGCCGGCCGTACAAGAGGCTGAACGGGTACCAGCAAGATTTGGCATGACGGAATTCCATCGCCGCTTGTGAGGGAGGAGATGATGCCCTTGCTGCCGGGCAGGCACCGTCCTAGACCGCTGGGTCCCGTCAGTGGAGGAACCAGAAGCTCTGGTCAGTTTCACTGGCCACCTGAGGGATTCTGGCGCCTCAAGAGCCTCAGGCCCCCGGGGACACCAGGAGGCACTTCATTCCAGGAGTTGGGACTTTGCGTTTTCGAGATTAGCAGAGGCGTCTCTTGTCTCCATCAGGAGAGAGCCTCCCTGGTCCCAGGGGCGCACACTCAGGACAAGTGGGTGAGGAAAAGGAAAGCTGCGGAACAGGACAAAAACCAGAGACCCGAGCAAGCGTGAAGGTGTGGGCGTGTGTGCACGTGCGTGTGCCTGAGAGAATCAGTCAGGTAGAGAAGAAGACAGAGACACCTGGGTGCTTAAGGTTGGGTTTTTGGTAAACTCGAGTGTTTTGGTCTCCTGCTTCTCAGGAACAGTGAGACCAGAAGTGAGACCCAGACGTGAGGCCGCCTCTGGGGCTTCCCTGCCGCTGCCTCGAGGGCTGACCTCTTTTCCCTCCGCATAGTCATTGTCTTTGAACACTTGGTAGAAAACCAGGGCGACCAACTGGTTTGACAAAAGGCTCAACAATGGTCACCTACAGCGTGAGACCAGTTTTCTGTGGTCGCAGTGCTTATCGCCGGGGGGGGGGGGCAATGCACGTGGGCCCTTCTAGGGTTTCCCGTTCTATGAATCAGCACTTACAGAGCTTTGATCAAGGGCCCGGCACTTTGCTGGCTGCTTTCCGCGTGTGTCCCAGGATGGGGAGCCCACAGCAGCTCTGGGAGGTCTGTTCTGTTATCCCTCCATTGAGGAGGTTGGGGCCAAAGGAGGTGGGCTGTCTCGCCACAAGTTCCACAGGCAGTGACTGGAAGACCGGACCGTGGGGCCGCAACACCGCGCTCTCACCCACCGTGCTCAGCGGCCTCTCCATCTTCGGAGCATTTAAAACACCAGAAAGCCCAGCTCTGGAAAGGCAAACAGCTTGGGAGTGTATAGAGAAGGTGTCAGCATTGTCCCCCAGCTACCCTACGTAACCTGCCTCTTTCCACAGCACTGTGGACGGAAAATTAACCTGTTATTCAGGACAGCGGAGTAAATAAGCCTTGGTTTCCCACGGTCGCTTGAAGGCAGGTTTCATGAATGGCACACCTGGTGCTGTGAGCCTCCTCCACGCAGTATCAGAAAGTGCGCTTCATTATATTCCACTCACCATCATGCAAGTCAAGTGGTTCTGCACGGTGATCGTGTAGGTTTCCTGAAAGCAAACTGAAGGTAAAAACTGGCCATTTACTGCGTCTTTAAAGATGACCTGACTCGTCGGGAAGGATTTAGGTGATGGCGCTTCTATTTAATACGACTTCTACGAAAAGAATTCCTTACTTAGCTTTGTCCTTGGAATAACATGGAATGAAGCTAGTATGATGTAGATCTTTTGATTGAAGAAAATCGTACAGAATCCAATTGGTAAACAGACAGAATTGGAGATTAGCTATAATATTAATGAGATGTTCTTTGATTCAGAGTATTTATTTAGTTCTATTCCCCTTGAAAAGGCTTAACCAGACATGGCCTATATAGGAACAATTAGAAAAAAAATGAGACTTTCCAAGATCTTCAAGATTATCCAAGAGCACAGAGAAAGAAATGGCAAAAAATACCATACCCACGTTTACCTCTCGAGGGAAATGGGAGAGACAACATTGCTATAATTTGGGCTTTCTCCAGAAAATGTCAAGAGTACTTGCTTTTGCAAAAATGTTCACGGGCCATTAATCATAACCTAAGAACCGCATCTCACGTGAAAACCTGAAGATCCTCCTTTGGCCACAGCCCAAATGAATTCCAAAATGAATTCCAAACAGCACAGAACATTCAGTTTTCAACTCCTCATGTGCTGATTGCTGGCCGACCTCTGAACATATCCCAGAATGAATCCCGTTCACCCACATGGTGAGCACTGTCACCCTAGAACATTTCTCCTCTTGGCATCAGAAGCACAACTGTGCTCTCTTCCGACATTCCCAACACATCCCCTGGGACGTGAAACGTCGGAAGTGGACCAAGCCCTTCCAGAATGTTCTGGTACTAGGAACCTGAGAGCCAAGAGCCATGGCAGAACACCCATCCCCACCTTCCGAGGCCCCCGGGGCAGAGACAGGGCTATTTGAACCTTCCCTTGACAAGCCCGTGTATCCTGGAGACTAGCAGCACCTTCCAGTCACAATTTGTGTATTTTTTAAAGCCACATAGTTTCAGCTCATTTCCCCAGCTTTTGTCTGAGATGGTGCCTACACTCTTAAGAGTTGATTAAAAATAAATTCCATGGAACATGAAAGTGTATATTTCGGAGAGACCTATGCTATTTTATAGTAAGAGCGTGGTTTTGTAGTGTGATATCGAGATTCTAGAACTTTCTGTAGCTCATTTTATAATCATTAATAGTTTACGATCATCTTAATTAGTAATTCCTCTTAGTAATTTGACAAACCACTTATCATCTGCATCCTGTACTTGTGCAAACAGCCTCTAGAACCAGAAGCCTCCCTGCTTTTTCCTTGTGGTTTATCCCACTATGCAGGGAGAGCTCAATGAGTCACATTTTCCCACAGATCATCACAAAACTCCTCCAAGAATGTCTCTTTACTCCCCGAACGGGATTCCCCTACAGGTCCATCAGAGAGGCAGTAATGAGAGAAAATTCCAGGGTTGCCCACTTATGTTTACATATTATCTTCTCAGACCCCTGTAAATGAAACATCATGGGGTTTCTGGCTGTTCTGAATGTACTGGCAGCAGCTGGAGTTCACAGTGCTTTGGTTCCGGTCTTGACAAATACGACGTAGGTATGCGGGGCAGCCTCGCCACACTGGTCTGTAAAGGAGGCAGCGTGTGTATAAGAGCAGAAAACAGCTAGCCCTGCAGGTGGGAAGTGAGGAGACACCGTTCCCCCAGACGAGGCTGGGGGTTCACAGAATTTGGTGTCCGTGCTCGGCATGCTGCCACAGACGGCACAGAGCCTTCTCTCCCGCCCAGGCTGGCGGAAGTGACTTCTCCTTTCTGGTCGGTAGCCTACCTACTTCATGTCACACCAGACTTCAGCCTTGGATGTTTCACGACCAGCGTCCCTTGCACGTGAGGGTGACAAACAGCACTTACTTCACTTCCCAAGGAAATGTCAGTCGCCCCCCACCCCCCACCCCGCCCGCATCAAGGAGGCAGGGCACTTCTGTGCCCAGCCTTATGTAAATGAGCCTGGAGCGCCTCCGCTGCAGGGCTAACGTGGGTCGAGGTATTGATTCCCTCGCTTTTGGCCGTGAGCGGCTTTTTATGGAAAGCATCGACTCAGCCGTCCGCCTCAGCGGAGCTGCTTTACATGCTCGGAACGTGCCGCTTTTGCTGCTGAGTCGCGGAAATCAGAGAGGATCCTTTAGTCACTGGAAGTCTATTCAGATGACTGTGGAGGTTTTACTTCCATGTTGCAGAGCTGGGAAAATAAAAAAATGACTGCTTGTATCACCATGGGGTCCTGCCCCATGCTCCCCCCAACACAGAAGCATGAGATGTCTTGAGAAAAGACTTTGCTGCATGTGGTTTTATCAGAAGCTTTCAGGGAGGCTGTTCATGACCCTTTGCCTGAGTCACCGACCACCTGGTGACCACCAGTCCCCTATGCAGGTAGCCTGCTCAGCCGTGAAGATGAGTTGCTGTGGCTTTCTTTGGTTGTGCCTTTTTGATGAAAAATTTGATCCCAAATGACTGATTAGTCATGGTGCAGAGATATTACAAACATGATTTTTTTGTGTAATAAAGAAATGAAAAACACCAAACCGTTCTCTCTTGGAATGCAGATTGTGAATTCCTTAGGGTCAGAGATGACGGGGTCAGTGTGAGTCGGTGACAGTTCCGTGTGTACAGAGGGCACAGAAAGCGTCTTTATCACGGACGTCGTGATCCAGCTATCAAGCGCTCGTCTGGAGACCGGCAGTGTTCTCGCAGAAGCCTGTAGCTTTAACCATTCTCTGGGAGTCAGGCAAGGGCAGTAACTTCTTCTGAAACATTGAATGAGAGAGTTCTGTAGGCAGTGTAACTGACCAGATGACGTCAGCGGCTCTGCGGAGTCATTCACCTCACATGACTGAGCAGTGGCCTGAGGTCCTCAGAGACTGACCGTGAATGTCAGCAGTCCTTCTGAAGTCTCGAAGAGGCTCGTTTGCTGTTTCTTGTTACAGAGATCACATCCTGGAATGCCGAAAGGTCTCCCACTCATAGTTCCCAATATGAGGTTTAGAAAATTCCAATCTCAAAAATATGTACATATTTCAAAACCTTAACGGAGGAAGTGGTGTTGCTTCAACGTTCAAAGCTGCCAAAGGGCTGCATGGCACAGCCTGGTCTACGTCTGAGATTCCCTCCACTTTATCTGGAATACAGCAGAGGCTCCAACATCAGGATGATTGTGTTCAACTGACTTAAAAATAACAGCTGTGCTACGGTACTCTCTCGACTGCGCTCCAGACAACTGCAGCCATTTATTGGGGACGGCCACAGGACGGGCAGTGTACAGAGTTGTACACACAGCAATGACTAACTGTCACAAAACTAGGGGATAGATGTTAATCTCTCCATTTTATAGAAAAAGAGAGAAAGAAGTTGTCGTATTTTGAACAAAAATTGATCTGACTCCAAAGACAGGACATTTATGCTAAAACTGTGCTGTCTGATGTGGAAGCTACGTGACCAGTAAACGTGTGGCTGTGGAGGACTCGAAATGGGGATCGTGGCTGGTCCAAGTTCAAGTGTGCTGCTGTCCACACTGGAGTCAAAGACTTAGCGTGAAAAAATGTACGTATAAATGATATCACAGGACTTTCACATATTGACATTTATTAGAGCTGAAATGATAATATTACAACATATTGAATTAAAGAATATACATTATTAAAATGAATTTCACGTTTTTCTTTTTGCTTTTTCAAACGGAGCTATGTGAAACCTTTAAAGCACCCATGGGCGTCTCATATTTCCAGTGGGCAGAGCTGTGCATGTCTGTATTCAATTTTAAAACACCTTCAACTTTTACAGATAAACATTCTCTTGGACCTGAGGAATTCTTTTCTTCCCTCCAAAGCGAAACACACTGTGATTGAAAATAAAAAAAGAAAAATGATAGACTTGTCTTACAAACTCAAATTATGTATTTAAAAATTATAAATACATTTATAAGACAAGGATGAAATGTAATTTTGCCTTTCAACTTTCCTCTTTTAAGACTTTAGTACGATCACTTTCTGTTGCCTTTATTTTCTTCAAATGTCCACAGTTTGTTTGTTTGTCTTCATAGACCAAGCACCGGATTTTGTGGAAGGGGTCTCCCACGTGAGTACAATGTTTTTCTCTTTAAAGGTCTCTTTTGTACTCCATTCATTTAAGAAATGTGCACAATTATGGGGAGCCTTTCCGAAATGATTGCAAAACCAGAAAGGAGATGCGTACCAGGAGCTACAGCACTGCAGCAAGTACCCGAAGTCTGCATTTCTCAACTCTTAGAGCATGGAATTCAGACTATGACAGCTTTCCTAACACATCCCACAGTAGCATTCCTCTGGTGGACATCGCTGGATGCATGTGCAACAACTGAACATGGCACTCTGCTGTTAAATCACATGACATCACGGGACCTCTACACTTTCCAGCCCTCTCCCTGACGGTTCTTCATTGCGGTCAGCCAAGGCTTTGCTCCTCAAGACTGAATCCGAACCACCACTGCAAGGCGTCTGAGAATGACATCTTCAAAACCTTCTGCAAATTTTTCAGATCAGACTGCCTGCTCAGTTAAAAAAAAAAAAAACCAAAAAACCATAATTTTAAACCCTTACTGATACCACCAGGGACTCAGACCATAAAGATCAGTGAGACACGTTCACTTATTTCTGGGTTGGACATTCTCTCTTCAGAAGCAGCTTTAACCTGATTCTTAGAGAAAAAGGCAGCCCCAGGAGAAGGCCCAGCAGAAAAGCATCACTCTCCAGATTCCAGATTCCAGGCCAGTCACGTACCTCCCTTCTGTTGCCACTTGTCATGTGCGAGGAATTTGAATGTCTTTAGTCTCACGATGCAGTTTTTGAGTATATTTTTTTATTGTTGTGAATCAGATGATTTAATCTTGTTCCAAATTCAGCCACGGAGTCTGAATACAAGACCTCTGTGACAATGAATTTTCCAGGTTCCACAATGGATTCTTTGCTCTTTATTAACAAGTAACACAGATGAGGCAACCAAATCTCTTATTACAAGTCCAACACAGAGACTCACCAGCACGGGCTGGTACCAAGGACCAAACTGCTGGGTGACTTTCTAAGTCTACACCTAGTCATCAACTAATTGCTAAATAGGAAAAGCCATATGTAGTTAATCAGTAAATTAAATCTCTTCATTTCAGATTCTATACGGGATGAAATTTCCCTTTCCCCTCTATTGCCCTGTTGTCACCAGGGAGGTTGAGATAATGGCCCTACTGGTACAGAATGACTTTGTAAACAACTTGGGGTTTGCACTGGTCCTTTGGTTTTCCCCTTAACTATCTCCCAAGGGGATGACAGAGATGCAGTATTGCCCTATATGCAGTGCCTTATAGTCACGGTCTTTGCTCTCCACTTGTGTTTCCGGAACACTGCTCTCTGTTTTCCTTCTCAAGTAATGCAAAGGCTACAAAACACCAGCAGAATAGCTTTCTTGGCTTGGAATTTGACAGGTTGCTTTGAGTTTCACCTAAGAAAGTGCCTCTCACTAACAGAGGTGTTTCCAAATATTTGAGTCTTTCAAAGTGGCTTCGTTCTTTACCTGATGTGTGTGTGTGTGTGTGTGTGTGTGTGTGTGTGTGTGTGCAGTCAAGCAGCAAAACAGAACCCATCACTGCAGCTCACTAGGACACACCCATGGAACAACTGACAGAATGTTGACATCCAAGAAATATAACAACTCATATTTTTAATGAATATTTACAGTGTTGGAGTAAAGTACCCACCTGGGAGGGACATAGAGTCTAAAAGACACCGTGATCTGTGAAAATCAGGAGCAACCTTAGCTTCTGGTGCTCACGTGGACTAGCAAAGCCGGTAAACGTGTCTGTTGAGCTTCTCAGCTCACGTGTGTGGCTCAAAATGTTCAGACCTCTGCAGATCTGTTCCCTGCGATTACCCCAGTCTAAGAGATTCCACTAGAGAGTACTGCTTGCCAGATTGGCATTAACTGTGCCCTCACACAGGGATCAGAGAGCCCTCTTGGGACCCGGGTGCTCATTGCTCTTTGTCTCTCTTCTCTCCTTCTCTGGTGCTGAGGGTGGAGTTAGGGAAAGAGAGTGTTTCCAGGTGTATGCTCTTCACATCATGATATGAAGAATTTTTATAATTTTTACAGCAATATAATGTATTGTAGGAAATAGATTAGAACAATTAAATTACAAGCCCTTACTTACAAGTGTGTGTATATTAAACTGATTCCAGGCAAGTGTACTAGTTGTAACACTTTCTTAATTTCTTCCCGTATGTGAGTTAATAAATGTTTTTTTAGGTTTGAAAGCAAAATAAAAGAAAAGTTATTTTTGAGACTGTCAAGACTATCAGCTCATGGTTACACATCTTACCTTTATTTAAAGACTGGATTATCACTCCCCATAGGAGGAATGATTGTTAGGCTGTCAAAAAGGTGAATTTTTTAAAAAGGTGGATGATAATCTCAAAATTACCTTCACCATACTTCTAAACAGTATTTTCTTAATTAATACTAAAGCAAGGATAATATTTAGAAGAAATGTAATTGAAAGCATGGAGGATGGATCCAAATGGCTGAGGTCCAAGTCCTCATTCTGGTTATAAGGTACGTAACCTCTCTGTGCCTCAGTTTCCTCATCTGGTAAATGGGGGTCATAACAGTGTCTACCTCACTGGGTTGTTGTGAAGCTTAAGTGTATTAATACATCTTCTGAGCTCAGAACAGTGTGTGGTAGGTAGAAAAATGCTCAAAATATATTAGATCTGGTTAGTTGTAAACCTGGTAGTAAAGTGAAAACAGTCAGAAACTTCCAAAAATTTAGTGGCAACCCTGTTAAAATCCGATGCTGATTCATCTGCAATGTCACAGGCTCTTTATTTCTACTGAAAGTGCTAATAAGCAAATACATTCCCACAGATGTGCAAGTAGAGGATGGAGACACATATTTGGGAAGATCTGAGAAAGTTGGGAATGTGAATTATCCTGTAATTGTCATCATTTAAATATGGACCTATATTGACTATTGCATTGGGTATCAAGCATCAGTGTTCTAGAAAATTTAGAAAATATAATTGCAATATTTTATTTCTGAAAATTATTTTTTCTTGGTCTATCTCTGATCTGACACAAAGAAAATAAAGTTTGCTCAAGAGATATGATAATAATAAATGGAAGACAAAAAAACTCCCTTCATTGATTAATGTAGACAACAAAGAAAACTCTGAAGGTAATTAAAGTAAAATCATAAAAGCTCTCCACTCTGCAATATAAGGAAGAGTCTCTAAATCCCAGTTTAATTTTTCTGTCGTGTGAAATATCCAGCTGCAATAAAAAGAGGAAATGTTCTAGTCTCTGCTTCTGTGTACAAATTTCATACTCTCCTTTCTGTACTTTAAATGCCATCAATTAAATCACTGGTCAATTAAAGCACTATCCCCAGAACAAATGTGTATTTGTCTTAAATCTGATGGAGCTTAAGGTTTAAAATCATGCACAGCATATATAACCATTAAATATAAAATAGTCATTTATCATATTTTATTAACAAAAAATAACTAGGAATTGGCTTCTTACGAGAGAAATTTTCCGTTAACAGCAAAAATCATTTCCCAAGTAAGACGGACTCCCCTGCTCTGTCTACTGAGGACAATTTTAATTGTAAATGGTTGTAAACAATTTTATAGTTTGTTTGATGGTTTTTTAGTTTATAGTTTTTACAGTTTAGTATTGTGTATGAGAAACAATACTTTAGGTTCTTCAGGATTTGGAATGATGGAAACATGCTGAAGTAGAATTGGCTTTGTACACCCTGTTGGAAGAGGAAGTATGAGTCTAAGAGCAAAAGCACCGGTTTATTTTCTGGGATAATCCAAGTTTCCTCTTCTGGGTTTAGACCCCTTCCCGCCTTGTTTCTAGCTCTGTACTGTTCTTTCTCTGTTCTAAAGGAGAACTGAATTGAGTCCCAAGCTGTCCTACAGCAAACTCAGTCTGACGGTCTTTATTGATTTTTTGTTCATCTCACTTATTGTTTTTGCCCCCACCAACCACCAGCAGAAGAGTTTTGTCTCTGGGACAGAACTCTCTTGTCAACACCATCCTTTGACCCGGACCAGAGAAGGTCCTGCCCTGGGCTGGGGAGAGTCTCTCATTTTCTCCTCTGGAAGTGCTCTTCCTTGAGGGTAAGGAATCCAGTGAGAGAAGGAAATTTGCCAGTTCAAATCCTGTGCCCTCTTCTAGAACTTTTAAAATCACATTCAGGCTCCTAGGATCCTGATAATCCCTGCTCAAGGCCACTCCCTGGGCCTCCGCAGATCCCTGCGCTAAGGCCATGCTCCCCAGGTAGATATAACCTGTCCAGTGGCCACAGTCTGCAGGGGCCGTGGGCAGTCTGGACTGAGATACCCACAGGCGGGCGCAGGAGGCCCCTCGGACCCGGGGCAAAGGCAGGGCGGGGCGGGAAGAGGTGCAGGACCGCTGGCCGCCCGGGCTGGCCCTCCCTCAGGTGACAGCCTCATCGCAGAGATCCAGGCGGCACAAACATTGTTAAGTTTGACCTGGACTCCCAGATTATGAAGAAACACTTGTCAAAACAAGACTCGAGAACAAAGTTTGTTTAACAATTTGTTACCTTGATTTAAATACTTAGTCATATGGTCTCTGGTCCTCCTATGTTTTGCATATTTGGTCTTAGATTCCCATTTTCTCTTTTATTTCAGAAATTCTCCTTTTTAAAAAAAAAAATTTTTCCTTTCTCTGTGCTCCATCACATTAATCCCAATGCCATTTCCCCCTCTTACCTCTTACTGCAATGCACCTGCTCCATCTTCCTCGTTCTAGAAGCAGTTTTCTGGTGGATCTGCACACACCGGGCCAGTCTGCAGCCCTGAGCCAGCTCCGTGGGGGTGCAGGGGTATCTCACTGCTGTTTTGATTGACATTTCCCCAGTGAGAATGATGCTGGGCATCTTTTACCTGCTGATTGGCCACCTGTAAGTCTTTGGAGAAATGTCTGTTCAGATCCTTTGCTCATGTAAAAAAATTTTTTATTATTGAACTATAAAAATTCTTTATCAGTTCTAGATATGTCCTTTATTAGACATATGGTATGCAAACATTTTCTCCTATTTTGTAGGTTTTCTTTTTTCTTTATTGTGTCCTTTGAAGCATACATTTAAAAAAGTTTGCTGAAGTCCAGTTTATTTTTCCCGTGGTTGCTTGTGCTTTTGCTGTCATATCTGTGAAAACGTCACCCAGTCTAAGGTCTTGATGCTATTATAAATGGAACTGCTTTCTTAGATTACAATTTCAGATTGCTCATTGCTGGTATACAGAAATATAATTGATTTTTGCGTATTAATTTTGTATCCTGCGAACTCACTGAACTCCTTTAGTAGCTCTAACAGATTTTTGTGGTTTCATGAGAATTTTCTAAATAAAAAGTCAAAACATCTGGAAATAAAGGTAGTTTTTGTTTCTTCTTTGACAGCCTGGAGGCCTTTTATTTATTTATCTATTTTTCGCCTGATTTCCCTGGTAGAACCTCCAGTACAGTGTTGAACAGAAATGGCAGGAGTAGACGTCTTTGCCTTGTTCCTGATCGTAGGGGAAACCACTCGATCACTCACAGCAAGCATGTCAGCCGCGGGCTTTTCATAGATGCCCACTGTAGGGTTGAGGAATTTTTCTTCAATTTCTAATTAAGTGTTTTTCTCATGGAGGGTGTTAGATTTTGTCAAATGCTTTTGCTGCATCCATTGAGATGATTCTGTAGTTTTTGTCCTTTAGTCTGATAATGTAATGTATCACACTGGTTGATTAACGCAACCTGTATTCCTGGGATAAACCCCAATTGGTGTGGTGTGTTACCCTTTTTGGATATTGCTGTTCAATTTGTGAGTCTTTTTATGAGGACTTTTGTGTTTATGTTCATAAGAGGTATTGGCCTGCAGTTTTCTTTTCTTGCAAAGTCTTTGTCTTTTGCTATCAGGATAATACTGTCTCATAGAATACATTTCCTTCTCAACATTCCTTGATTTTCTGTTTTGAGGATGAGTTTTGAAGAATTATGTCAGTTCTTCTTTAAACATGCTGTAGAATTTACCAATGAAACCATGTGGTCCCTGGCTTTTTTTGTGGGGGTGGTGGGAAAATTTTGATTGCTAATTCAATCTCTTTATTTCTTATAGGTCAATTCATATTTTAAACTTTTAATTGAATCAGTTTCTGTAGTGTGCATCTTTTTAGGAATTTGCCTGTTTCTTATAGGGTATCTAACTTGTTGGCGTGCAGTTGTTTGTAGTGTTCATGTAGAGTGCTTTATTTCTGGAAGCTCAGCAGTGAGGTTTCCCTCGCTAATTTCTGATTTTTGTAATTTGAGTTTTCTCTCTTTTTCGCTTGGTCAGTCCAGTTCGTCAATTTTGTTGATCTTTTCGAAGAACCCACTTTTTCTTTCGTTGATTCTATTTTCTTCTATTCTCTAGTTTGTCTAGTGTCTATCTACACTATAGTCTATTACTTCCTTCCATCTGTTAGCTCTGTGTTTACTTTGCTCTTCTCTTACTATTTCCTTTAGATGAAAAGCTAGATTATTTATTTGAGGTCGTTCTTTTTTAATGTGTGTGTCTATTGTGGTAAGTTTCCCTCTGAGCCCTGTTTTCTCTTCATCTCATAACTTTCGGTGCATTGCGTTATTGTTTTCATTGGTCTCTAAGTATTTCCCAATGTCTGTTATGATTTCTTCTTTGACCCTTTGGCTGTTTAAAGAGTGAGTTGTTTAATACCCACATGTTTGTGAATTCCAGTTTTCACTATGTTATTGATTTTAGCTCCATTACACTCTGGTCAGAGAAGATGCTTTGTATGATCTCGGTCCTTCAAACTTCGCTGGGACTTGTTTTGCAGCTTGTTGTACATGCTGTCCTGGAGGATGTTTTGTGAGCACTTGAGGACAAGGTGTGTTCTGCTGCTGTTGAATGGAGTGTCTGTAGATGTCTGTGAGTTCTGGCTGGTGTGCGGCATTGTTGAAGTTCTCTGTTTCCTTAGTAACCTTCTGTATGATTGTTCCATCCATCATTGAAAGTGGGGTATTGAGTCTGTATTTCATCATAATGTGTCTTCGTGGGAATCTCTTTGCACTTATCATTCTTGAAGGTAATTGAGATTTCTCTGTATATTAATTTTTTTTAATCAAATTTGGGAATTTTTTTGTCATTATTCCTTCAAGTGTTCTTTCTGTCCCTCCCTCTCCGTCCTGTCCTTCTGGAACTCACATCAGCATCTGTTGGGGTGCTTGGTGATTTCCCACAGGTCTCTCAGGCTGTGTTTATTTTTCTTCAGTCTTTTTCCATTCCATAACCTCAGTTGACATATCTTCAAGTTTGGTGATTTTTTTCCTTCTGCTTGATGAAATCTACTGTTGAAATCCTCTAGTGAATTTCTCATTTCAGTTGTACTTTTCAACTATATTATTTCCAGTTGATTCTTTTTGTTTGTTTCTGTCTCTTTATCAGTAGTCTCGATTTAGTGAGTCTTTGTTCTCATATTTTCCTTTAGTTTTTAGACATTGTTTATTTTAGTTCTTTTTAATATTTTATTTTATTTTTTGAGGCAGGAAGTAATTAGGTTTATTTTTTTTTACTTAAGGGAGATACTGGGGACTGGACTCAGGACCCCGTGCATGCTAAGCATGCACTCTACCACAGGGCTATTTCCCACCACCTGAACATATTTTAAATGGTTGATTTAAAGACTTTGTAGGAGCAGATTCACAGACATAGAGAACAAACTAGTGGTGATCGGGGTGGGGTGGGGCAATACAGGAATGAGGGAAGGGGAGGTACAAACCACTGTGTGTAAGACAGGCTCAGGGATGTATGTACAACACAGGGAATACCGCCAATATTTTGCAATAACTGTAAATGGAAAGTAACTTTAAAAGTTGTATAAATCTTTTAATTTAAAAAGTAATAAAGACTTTGTGTCTAATCTCTGGGTTTCCTCATGGACAGTTTTTATTGATTGATTTTTTTTCTTGTGTATGGGCCAAACTTCCCTGTTTCTTTGCCAATCTCATAATTTTTTCTTGAAACTAGACATAAATAATATAGTGTGGCAACTCTGGAAATGAAATTCTCCCCTCTTTCTGAAGTTTGTTGTTTTCGCTGTTTGTTGTTGTTTGTTTCTTTAGTGCCTTCTGAACTAATTCTGTGAAGTCTGTATTCTCTGGGTGGCCACTGACATCTGTGCTTGGAGAGCATATTGGTCAGCTAATGATTAGACGGAGATTTCCTTTAGCATCTGGAATCAGTAATTCTCACAGTCTTTGCTGACAGGGTCTGTGTGTGTGTTGGGTCGTGCCTTCAGCACTCAGCCAGGCACTTTGTGCCTCTTCCCTTTCCTGATTCTGTAGGATCTCAAGTTTAACCAAGGTGAGAGCTTAGGGTCTTCTCTGGCCTTTCTGAGAAGACACACAACCCTGGGCATGCATTTGGCCCTAAATATGCATGTGACCTTCTAGATTCCCATGAACACTTTTCAGCCTTTCAAAGCTCTCTCTGGACCTCTCATGCCCCAGCTTTTCTTACTAATCATTTTGGTCAGGATTTTGTTTGCCCCAACTGTTATTTTCTGCTTCAAGCAGCCACATTATTCAGTTGCCTCTAATAGTTTCCAACAAATGTCCATGGGGAAAAGGCTGTTTGTACAGACTGAGCTCTAAGTCAGGTCAAATAAAGGTAATCTTGCAAATGGAAATACCTAGTACGGGGAAATACCACACAGGTCAAATGATGGTGACTCTCTGGGAACGGGTCTTAAAGGAGCTCCCCCAGCCCCACTTTGCCTGCAGAGGCTGCCAGATTGCGGGTTTTCACCGTGATTTCTTTCTGGCTGTTCATTTTCAAGGATTACGTGGCGCTATAGAGGAAAGGGTGAAAACAGAGCCAATGAGAACACCACCAAGCTCGCTGTCCTCACTGAGATTTAGCTCTGTTGCGGGATTGCTGCAAGCTTTGGTTAATTTCTAGAGTTCAGAAAAAGTTGAGTCTGATGATTTTTGTTGATGTTCTCAATGCAAATGGAGAAGGGAAAGTGGAGGAGAGAATTTTTGGAAATCTTTACTCCACCATTTCTGTTTGTGCCCTCATCTTCTTTGATTCTGATTGAAATAACACAAAATCTTGTCTTTCCTAAAAAAATGTGTAAGAAAAGTTTCTTCTAAATCTTTTTTGGTTCCTCTTTTCAGGTAAGCCAAAAAGTCTCCTTCTTTCAAATCTTTTATCCATATTTGAGAGGTGTTCCCCTTCCTTCTTTCATTCTTATATTTTCTCCTAAGTCGTCTAGAGCCAAGGACGTAGTAACCCCACCTCGCACACGTTTGCTCCCTCCTCTTGTTTTTCCCCACAACACTCATTTATCTCTGGCTCCGGTTTGGCAGCCATCACTCCTAAGTTCCTGCGCTTCAAGGTTCCTGCCTGTTTGTTGTTGTTCTTGTTATTTTTCATTTTTTTGGGCTGGAATTCACCACGCCAAGGCAGGAACTACTTCCAGATTGTGTATCTCTAAAATCCTGCTGGTCTCCAGCTGCTCCTGCAGTTCATAACTTCATTTCACTCTCCCTCTTCCTAATTCATCTCGGTTCCTTCTCAAGGGCAAAGGCTTTCAAGCTGGAGTCTGCTGAGCTTGGGGTGTAGACTGTGTGGGGGTAGAGGAGGGTAGGAAAGGCCATGGGGGAGAAGCTTCAAGACCCCATCACTCTGATCAGATCTGCTCGCCTTTCATCTGTTCCATTTGCTTAAAACTCCCTGTAAAACTCCTTTTTAACAAGGTGCTCCCTGGCAAAAGGAAAAAAAGTTTGAAAGTTATTTCTCTAAGGAAAACATCTCATTGTGGCCACAGATAAAACTGATAGGATTCAGAGCCTAGTAACATTAAGGAGGACCCATCATTAAACAATTCCTATTTCACAGGACAGACTTAAAGCGGCTACATTCTCTAGAACTCCAGGCATTAAAGTTCAGCCTTTTATTTTCTAGCTGAAAACCAAAGCCTAGAGAAGGTAAGTGGCTATTCCAGCATCAAATCATGGTGTTGCTGGAGCCAGAAGCTGAATCCCCAGGGCATTGGCAAAGGTGGGTCTCTCTCAGGGTCCTCAGTGCCCAGCACACTTCTTAGCCTCCTTCGTTCTAAGTGCGTGAATGCATGATTCTCCCCTCCCAGTGGAAGGCCCTTCCCCCTTTAGCTCACCTTAGGGGCTCTGCTTTCCTTCCCGCCACTTCCCATGCCTCTTTGATTAGCCTCCTGTGGGTCTAGAAGACGGTGGCAAACCCTCTTATAAGTTCTTGCTTTAATCAGTGATGCCCACCCCGACTGTCTCCACGTCTCTTAGTTCAAATCCCTAAATACCTGTTTGGCTCAGGTTGGTCTATGGTTTAGCACCCTCTAAGCTCCCTAGTCAGTTATCTGGTCCAGGAAATTGCAGCCATGGGGTTGGGTACCTAGTACCATCGTGGCCGTCTCGATCTGCCCCTTCACTGAGTGGTGAGGAAATTCAAAGAGTGACAAGTATTCCAAAGAGTGGTGACAAAGCATCCCCACTGGAGCAGTCATCTTTAATGTGGGCTTAGAGACCAAGAAGTATTATCCAAGTTCTGTAAGTCTGTTGATGAATATTGTACTGTATTAGGGTTCTCAAGAGAAACATAACCAATGGGAAGTGTATATAGAAAAATATTAGTTACAAGGAATTGGATCACATGGTAATGGAGACTGGCAAGTCAGAATCTGCAGGGCGGGCTGGCAGGCTTAAGACCCAGGAGAACTGATAAAGTTTGAGTCCAGGGGAGACCAAGGAGAGTGGATGGTGTAGATGAAATCCAGAGGCAGTCGCTGGAGAATCCCCCCTTCCCTGGAGAAGTCTGGTCTTTTTGTTCTATTCAGGTCTTCAACAGATTGGATAAGATCCATTCACATTCCAGATCGCCATCTGCTTACTCCAAGTTCACTGATTTAAATAACATCACCCCAAACAACCTTTAAGTTGACACATAAAATAAACATCACATTTACTTTCTAGCTCATCCCAAGCCACTCAGATACCACAGAGTGAAAGTGACTTGACAGCCTTCCTCGGTGACTCATTTCCATTCCCTTTTTATTTAACCCAAACCACCCTTGCTTTTCTTTACCTAAATCTCACGGAACTTCACATGCATGGGAAGGTCATGGAGTGCAAAGGGACCAACACGAAGAACAAAAAGGGGACTTCAAGTGCTGCCCAAGGCCGAGTAAAGCGGCTGTGTCTTCTACAGAGTTCCTTGACCCACGTAACCAGTGTCATATTTTGACTAGTGGATAAGTGATTGTTTTGGACTGATTCAGTCCATTCTGTAGGGTTGGAAATTCCTGATTACTGATTAACTCTCACATGAAGAAATTCAGTGATAAACAGACCACCAACTAACATGACCAGGCAGTGAGATTCCTCACTGAAGACGCTGCATTCTGCTGTCTCCCCTCTACCCCTTGGAAAGTCAGAACAGCCTGTTCATTATCAGTGCCACATCAGCTGTAAAAATTAAATAATGCCACAAGGAATTCATAGGAATGTGATAGAGACAAACTGATTCATGATGAGCACATCTTTTAAATCACGTGGGTCCATCATGTAAGTGCTAAGTGTTCCTGCCATCCCCATGAAAAGGTATGAGTTACATTGTTGGACATCTTCCTTGCCCAGAGGAAGAAACGAGAATTCTCTGAGAATGCCCCTTTGTAGATACCTCAGCCATAAAGGCAGGAGTTCTAACATTAGGTTGTAAATGTCATGTACTTTAAGCCTGGAAAGGACACGCCCATTTCTGGTAGCATAACCAGAGATCTCAAACCAGTGACGCTTGGGGATACTGCCCCTTCCATCCTGCTGGTAACCCAAGGATCATTTCTCGTTCGCCATGCCACCATTCTTTAAAAACAACACAACTTTCGAGATCCCACCTGCATCTTAGGACTTCTAGGCAGAGCTCTTCCGTGGTGCGAAGGGGCATCAGTAGATTTTAAATTATACTAGAACGAATACAGTGCCGAATTCACTTTTGATGTTACGTCTTATCTGATGGCTAATATGCTACTGAAATAGGGCCATGACTCTCAAGTTGTGTTAGGCAACGTTTAGGGGGAAAATGAAAAAGTAAAGTCTGCTGAGACAAGCCATTCCGTGTGTGCAGTGGAGCAGCGTGGCTTCAAGTTAAGCAGGTGACGTGATGAAAGCACAGAGAGAGCGATGCCTGCAGCCGTGTAGACCAGGAGAGGCAGAAAAAGCTGCCTGTGTGTACAATATTGTTTTCTACTTTTGCTTTTGACAATGCCTTTGAATTAGAACCTAACTTTAGTGTTTTCTGACTTTGCCTCCAAAATTGCTTTTATGTCCTGTTCATGTATCCTGAGTTGAGGAAGCATCTTAGGAAGTCAGTTACACTCAGGTTTAAAAAAAATCTGCTTTGAAGAAGTGAGAATCACATTACACCCAGTACAGCTCCTTTTCTTCTTTATTTTAGACTGTTCAGTTCTGCAATGTTAGCCCGGCTTTGCTTTAGAAGTTCGGGCACGTTGCCCTGTTTCCAGTGTTAGGAATGGCTCCCGGTTGCCAAGCATATTGCTAGTAGACATTATTTTACCCCCAACTCCAAGTATGCGACAGCCATTGAATATAAAGCGCTAAGTGTCTGGGTCAGTTCCGTCCTCGCTGTTGAGCCTGCGCAATGAGACCTTAGGCGGGGGGACACTAACGTAGGTAAGACTTACTCCTCCTCCTCGAGGAATTCAACAGTGTGCTGTCAGAGGAGGACCCGCATGGGAGTGTTCATCGTGCGACCTGGTCTGTGCAGCGATGGCGTGTGCAGCGATGGCTGTAAGCATGGCGTAAGGAGGAGGGGACCTAAATCAGCATAGGCGACAGTGATAAAGGACATGGTGAAGCATCCAGTTCTGACTTTGTGTGTTTCGTAACTCAGTCCTAAACGTTGCCTGTGTTCAGATGTCCCCTTCTCAGAGACATCTTCCCTGACCACCTGTCTTTCTTATTTCAGACCATCCACCACCCCTTGACTCTGCTCGTTTTTCTTCAGAGGCTCTTATGAGGCAGAGATCCTTTGCCTGACTGTGTTCATAGATGCCAGAGGGCCTGACCAGGGCTTCTGTTAGGAAGGAGAAAAGAAGGCTAGTGGAAGGTTAAGTGACCGGACCTGCACCCCATAACGCAGTGGGGAGAATGTGGTCTCTCAGGATGTGTGGCTACCACAGGAGAGACAATTTCATGACCTATCTCAGGTCTAGCGGTGATGACACCTGCTGACAATCTGTTCCTTTTGCAAGAATGCATATTTTCTCTCAAACGTCCATTGGGGGAGTGAAAAGCTCCTTGGAAGTTCTGACTCCCTCAAGTTCTAGTTCACCGAAGTACAGTTCCCTTCACAAGAGGCCTCCATGCTCATACTTTGCCCTGTACAGACCAGACATTCTAAATAGACTTCATCTTTTGCTTCTGGTAAACATGTGGTTGCATTTAACAACAACAACAGAAAATGTAAACCCGCAGTTTCAATAAAATGAGCCTTCTAATAAATACTTAATGAGCTATCACAAAGAAAAAAATGGTGTATCCAGAGGAGAAAAATCTATTTGAAGAAAAACATACTAATTATGCACATTCAAATTTTACTCTGAAAATACAGTTAAAGAACCAGCACATGCATTTGATTATCTCACGCTCCTATACTTCAGGCTGTCCTTTGCATTCTTTTCCTGCACAGATATTTTTCACAATCGTGGTTCTGATTTACAATCTCACCACTTCTGCATTAGCAGTGACACAGGGGCAGCCAGTATAAGGCCAACAGGAAATGAACTGCGTTCTGACTTTATCCCAACAGGGAAGACAATGTGTTTATAATTCCCCAGTAGGAAATCACATCTATTTCTCTCCACAGCTTGACAAGATGATCGGATGTCCTTTCCCTCTCTACCAACTTAACTTCACAATAGAGCTAAGTCAACAGGAATAGACTGCTAATGTCAATTCGAACAGACGCCAGCCTCACCTCTCCTGTCAGTTGTGTGGAACTCAAGTTCATTGCTGAAAGTATTTATACTTCCCTTTCCTCATTGTCAGAGAGGGAAAAGATGCCAGGCTGCAACTTTTACCATATCGTTTTATTTCAACAATTATCTTCTTATCATCTTCCCCTAACTGTCCTCATCCAACTGACCCCCACCGCCATTTTTAACTGGAAGCTTCCATATGAAGTAGAGTGACATGCTGTTTATATTTACCCGAAAAGGCAAGTATAAATCTATTTGTGCAAAAATGATTCCTAGAATCAAATTTCCAGACTCAGAAACCTCCTATTTAATTTGCAGAACTAGCCTCTGATGAATTTTCCTCAGTGACATTCTGTTGCTTTCCAAGTTGAAAAACATCTGGATGATGAATGTTTCAGTGCTGTTTTGTCCTTAGCAACATAAAATGGACTTTACAGTGGAAGGAGGCGGATGTACTGACCGTGCTCGCTCTCTGTGAGGTGCATGGCCAAGGGCCTCCATATGCGCTGTCCGTAAGATGCTCCTTCTCGGAGGCTTTTACTGAAGCAGTGGCCCTCCTGAGAGAGTTACTGGGGAAAGACAGGAACCATACATTGGTGCCTGAGGCTGCACCGCGCTCCTGTTGGGACATCTATGCATTCTTTAGCTGAAAACTTTCTTCGTCCTGGGTGGGTGGTCATATGGTTTGCACTGAGTATGGGGCTGAAATTTAAAAATGAAGAGGAGAGAGGTTACATTGAGTACTTGCACTCCACGGCAGACATTTATTCACGTGGCCACAGGAAGAAGAGATTGACAGACCTGTGTTCCTGGACCCCACAGGGAGTGGGCAAAGGGTGAAGGGAGAGAAAGGGGGTTGGTTATGTATATTTATGCAAATGCGTCTGTCTGTCTATTATCTATGTATCTACCTATTACCTTTTAAAGAGAGTATGGACCCATAAAATTTATTTATTATAGGTATGTCTTGGGGAATACATTACCTAGAAAAAAATTTCCCCACTCAGGGCTTGCACTTCTCAAAAATATAACTGTGTGATTAGTTAGATAATGACTTTGTTGCTTCAAGGATAGGGAAACACAACTTAGCTCCGAGGTTGAAAAACTTTTGGAAGAAAAGATAAAGATTCAATTGTTCTCTATGTCCAAATTACTCCCCTACTTTTTACTGTACGTCTGCATAAGACCCTCGCTACATCCTCCAACTTTGCACCCTTTCAGGAAGTCTTGTGAAAGGTAGGAGGAACTGCCTGTCCACTGTGGGTGCCGCGCCCAGTAACTGCAGCTAGGGCTTAAATTCAGTGGTACGGCGAGGTCGAGAATCTCATGTGAGGCTCTCTTCCTGAGGGTAGCTCCCTGAAAGTGACCACACAGGTAACACGATGTTTTAGAAGAATCATTAGAATCATGTCTTCCTATTTGGTCCCATAAATTTAGGGGCAGATGGAGCCTACCAACTACAAATAATGCGGAGTTTAATGTAGTATGTTAAATTGCATCCATTTCTTAAATAACACTACATCACAGATGTCGCGTGTAAATCGCTTTTCCTCTTGATTTCTGAATTCGATATAGTAAAACCTATTGTATGGTGTATTAATTAAAAGCCATCTCTTATGCATGCAAGTCTCCTAAAAGCCTCTCACAGCAGGTAGAAGGAAGAGAAAATGCAATCAAGTCCTCCAGTTGTTATTAGATTATCCAGTCTGAGAAAGAGGTTGCAGTGAAACCTGCACCGGCGCAGAGAAGCAGCGGAGAAAAAGAGCTACTGTAACGCTGTGACCCAGATCAGCTGACGAGCAAGTCCTGGAGGCTCTGTGACAGCGAGTGCAGAGTCTTGGTTTTGTTCTTCTGGGGGCAGTACTGGGGCTCCTGCTGTTCAGATCTGGTCTACCTCCATTGGTTAGAAAAACTAAGTAATAGGTTCATTTGCTCTGGCACATAAATATGTTATGGCAAAACTGCTGTGGTTAGAAACAAATTAATTTGGGTTTTAAAAGTAAGCTTTCTCTGTTGTCATGTTTTGATTGAGAAAAAGAATCACCAAAGTGATAAGCAGTAAACACAAGTGTAAAAATAATACACGGAAGTCAAACGAGCCAAGTTAGTCTGTGAATGTACGATGAGTTTAGGAACAAGCCAGTTCTCAGAAAATTGAGATTTATCACTTATAATCCAGGAATATAGAATAAAAATCTGTATCTTCTAATATAGAGTAGTGCCCAAGCTAAGATTCTGGTTTTCCTTTCTTTTTCCTTTTTGTCTTAATATGTATGATTACTAGAGTGAAATTTTTTCCCAGAGAAATATTGGTTTAAAAAATACTTTCAGTTAACGAAATGGTCAGGCAACTCCTGAGAGAGTTACGTCGGGCAATGAGGGTTAATTTGGCGCTCTCCCTCTTGAGAGTTTACTTCTAAAAGGAGTCCCATGGTGGAGGAGGGGATAGCTCAGTGGTAAAGTGCACGCTTAGCATGCACAAGGTCCTGGGTTCAATCCCCAGTACCTCCATTAAATAAAGAAATAAACCTAAATTACCTCCCACCTAAATAAATAAATAAACAAATAAAAATTTTAAAAAACCCCAAACTATTAAAAATAAATAAAAACAAATAAAATAAGATAAAAATTAATCCCACAGAAACATTTAATAACCAACCTACTATAATTTGCCATCAACAATTCCTATACTAGCTAGTTTACATTATAGTAAATTTAAGTGCAATCACCTTAATTCTTCCCACAAAACACACAGAAGGTGTGATTGACCACCTATATAAATATTTAACAAGCAGGGTTGGGGCTGAGGGCTGGAGGATTGATTTGTAGTGCTTAGCTCTATTCTTTTTTTTTTTTTAACATTTGTTTATTGAGTTTGTTTAGCTCCATTCTTTATGTAAATATACCCGCCAGGGCCGATTTCAAGCTACCAACCTGACCGCACAGATTGTGGCGCTGGGGAGAGGCGGACAGTGGCCACCACCATGTGGTGTTTCTACCGTCTGGATACAAGTAAAAGTCAACAACCTCCAGAGGACAGAACAGAGTGTAGTGAAATAATTAGAAAGCATTGAGTTTTAAGTGTTTATACCTTTCTACAGAATATAACAATGTCATATGACATAATAATACATTGTGATTTTTAATAACAGCTGTGTGTAACAATCAGTTTGGATATTTCCTGAAAATTTAAAGGACCTTCGGTTAATGTGTGTTGTTGTGTCTAGATTAGTGCTTTCCAGACACACCATTTCACTCAGCAGTCCCTTCTTAGTTTCTCAACCTAAATTGTTCTCCAAAAACCTTCACTTGCCAGAGGCTGTTTGTATTGATGGCATCTCTAATTTATCAAACTACTGAGGTCTTTTAAAACATGTTCTCTTCTTTTCCACATACAGTGACTTACGCGCCTCTGTCAACTTCTAGTAGATTTACATCTCAGACCCAGACCTGCGGCTCTCCCGTCCTGGCAAAAATGTTTCCTAACTGCTCTCATGATCTTGCTTCTCCAGTTCATCCTAGACAGTCTCACAAGACTGACTGAATCTGGAAGGAAAGGACCATATGGAAGTTGCTGTGTTGCCAGCATTTAGGATGCACGCGGTGCACCGTAGGAGCCCAACCATGTTGAATATGTGAATGAACAAACATGCGTTAGAGTCAGCTCTCTAAACCAGTCCCTGTGCCTAAGGCTTATTTTAAAATACTCTTTCAGTGCCCCCCTCTATTGCCTACAAAGAAAAGTCCTTCTTTCTCTGCAACCAAGAGCCTCCATGCCTTGGCCCACCCTCTGCATCACCTCTGACCATCTGGGCTCCATGTAGGGGTCCTGCCGTACAGAAGTGCATGCCCTTCTTGAGTGTCTCTCATGCTCTTGTGCCTTCATTTCTTGGTCCTGCCAATACCATGACTCTAATCATCGTCCTCCTTAACTTTCCCCACTCCATCCTCCAAGAGTGACAGATCACTAAATAAAGGCAGTGGTTATCGTGGCCAGCACTTAACCTGGTTGCACATCACCATGTTCACATCTAAGGTTTGCTGAAGGCCTGTTTTCTGTTTCTGTAGGTGATCAACTGTGCCTTTGGGGAGGGAGGTGGAAACCCAGTATTTCACAAACAATGCATTTCCTCTTTCTAAAATGAAACTAGATAAAAAAAAAATGATATCCATAGAGATGATTTATCATCTCAGAATATCCCCCTTTACAGTAGCTTTTGTCTTAAGATGAATATAAAATACTCCATATGATGTGTTTTATGTATATTTCATGGTTCCATCACTGTATTTCTTTCTCGAGTAGCTTTATGGTAGATACCATGAAAAAAATGGTATCACCAAAACATAAAGTTAATATTCATAGGTAAGCCTTTTAATATAAGAAGATAAGACAAATTCAGGAGGCCTTTCGGCCTGACTGTTTAGAATCAGGAGCCTAGATAATAAAGGAGTAGAAAAAATATCAATAGTATTTTAAACAAATGGCATACTAGCAAATCCCAAATCTCCTTACTCGTGAGCTTAACTCATATCCTTCAGAGTTATTTAAGACAAATTGAATTAATAATTTTACTTCCATTTATAATTATTTAGTACGCTTTGGGAGATAGATTTTATTCCCAGTATTTTTTTCTATGTTTTCTTTTCTAAAAACCAGAATTGTAATAATTTTAGGAGTAAGTATAAATCTGAACTTTGAAAGGGTCACTGGTAGTTCAGGATTTGGAAGATAAAATGTTTAAATGAGCCTTGAGCTCAGTGTAACACGTGTGCGGCTTCAGTCTTTTTTGCAATAATACCTCTGAGCCAATAAAGCCAGCTGTGTAAATGAAAAATCCAAATTAGATGTGTTTAGAACAGCTGCCAGTACCAAAGAATTCATTTGCAAATCTATTCTATCCCTTCTGTTACCTAATAGGAGCAAACAAACTGTCAATGAAACTTCGTAAGTATCTGACGTCAGGATGTCTCTGATTTATGACAAGAACTAGTATAATCCAAAGGTTATTACTTAGCAGAGCTAAAAGGCACCGGAAAACAAGATAATAGATAGATGGATGGATGATAGATGGGGATGAATAATGGGTTATTGTGTAATAGTATGAATATGAAATACTATCCTTAGTAATACAGTAAATTACCAAGAGTTTAAAAAGTGAAAGATCTGTTTATTGTTCATCTGCACCCATATGTGTATGTAAAGTGTTTTGACAGTTCATTTAAAATTGGCCTGAGAAGCACTGTGACTGTTTACTGGTTGAACTGCAAATTTTATCTATTAATTCTAGCTAAATAATCTGGCTACTGCAAGGAAAGGCGGTTAACTTACGATTAGTACCACAGCCGCAGAATGGTGTTATTTCCCCAGGAAGCAGGATTGTTGAGAGATCTGTCTATACGCTGATCTGTGAGAGGGTCTGGGCACAGGGTCACTTCCTAAAAGTAGGGGCCCTGTCTCTCCCTGCTCTGACATCACCCGCTATTGTACCATTTCCACAGAACAACAAATTGCTCCAGGGCCTGCTCTACCTTGTGGCAAATCCCAGCCCATGATGGGGAGACTGGTCACCCTGTCACTTGATAGCCCATTGTTAAGTGCTCAGTTTGTACTCAGGCCCAGTAGCATATGGGGTTGCTATTCAAACAGTCCCTGCTGTAGCAGGCAGGGCCTCGCTCCAGAACTCCGGGGCCTTGGGCTGCAGCTCTTCGACTGGGGGGCTGCTGCACGAAGGCTCCCCTGGCACTCCTGGGTCTGCTGGGCTGTACGGCCTGAGTGTCAGACAAACCTACAGCAGAGGTCCCTTGCCTTGGGCCACGCTCAAAACAGGCAGACTTCAGGTCATCTGATGATGGGTTGGAGCAGCAGCCCCCAGTAAGGGGTATGATGCCTACGAATCCAAGTGATGGGGGTGCAGGATGCACCATCTTGTCCTCCATCGTCGTGGGGTGATCTGTTTGCCCAGACCATCACACCCATTCAGCCTTTACAATGCTGCCAGCCCTCCTTACTTGTAATGTTTACCTTCTCTTCTTTGGTACCCTGTTCTCTCCTAGGGCACCCAGCGTACTTGTCCCTTCCTGTTTACCATGTTCCATCAGCACAAGGCCATCATTTTAGGGGACTGACATGTTCTGCAAAAAGTCTGCGCTTCCCCAGCAGTCGAACACTGTGAATGCCTTATGTAGGCCAGACGGGGAACAGTTTGTGACACCTGCTGCACGTAGCTGTGCATCTTTCTTTTTTTCTCCTGGCATTATTCATAAGCATTTTCTCATGTCATTCAATATTCTTTTAAAAATAATTTTAAATGGCTGCATAATATTCCATCATCTTGCTCTAATGATATTCATCAAACTGTTCTCTAATTACTGGGCATTTAGATTTTTTAAAGGTTTGTTATTAGAAGTAATGTTGTGATAAACTTTTTGCATATAACTCTGTTTTCATCTCTATTCTTTAGAAGAAATTTTGAGACGTGAAATTACTGAACTAGAGTGCAAAGATGTGTAAGGCCCTGCATTCATGCTGACAAACAGTCCTCCGGAAACGGTGTGCTGATTACTATCCCGTCAGCCGTGTTTTAAAGGGCTCGTTCCCCCAGTTCTGACCAGCAATGATATTGGCATCTTTCCTAACCTTTGCAAATTTGAATGTTCAAATTTCTTGTATTTGTTGTTCTAGTATCTATTTTATGGTGATACAAAGTTGAATATTTTCATGTGCTTATTTTTTCCCTAGCCCTCCCTGATAAGGAGGTGGATCACCCCCTTCCATGTACGTCCATGTTCTTGTCGGTATTAAATCCTTCTCATCTTTAACTTGGGTGTCATTCCTCCTGTAATTGAGACTCTCACCTGTTACCATACTTCAGCAGAAATGAGAATGATTCCCTTTGATTCAACAACACATTCAGGAATCTCATTCAGTCCCTACTGTGTAGCTGTTTCCTCATCCTAACCCCGAAGGCTGAGTTCCCTCCCTTCCCTCGCTCCTCACTCTGATACCCCCAGCCTGGTGGGCGCTGTCTGGTTCGAGGTCCTGGGGGATTCACAGTTGATCATTCTGGGAATGTGAGAGCTACAGACAGTAAAGAGATCACCCCCATGCTTTTCATTGGGAGATCTAGAACTTAAATGTAGGTGCTTAACTAACCAAATTTTAGTTATTCCTTTATTCTTCTCTAAACTCCAAGTTTTTACTGTTTCTCTTTGATTACAGAGATGATATTGAACGAGTGCAGGCAACAATATGGATGAATCTCAACACAGTAGAGTGAAAGAAGTTAGTCACAAAAATGTACATGTCACATTTGTAGGAAGTCCTGTTGACATGAAGTTCAACAACAGGCAGATGAATGTATAGCAGTAGATGTAGAATTGGTGGTTGCCTTCACTCGGGGAGGTGCTGGTGGGAAGGGGCGTGGGAGAGCCTTCTGGGATGTCCTGCCCTTTGATCTGGAAAAGGGGGTCATTCATGCTGTAGACACACGTTGAATCATCAAGATCTGTGCACTTTATTGTGCATATGATATTTCTCAATAAAAATTCAAATAAAAGGGAGTAGCATGCTCTAATATGAGACTTCTGTTAAGTGAGTTCTGAGGAATTTTATGTTTTTTTTCCCCTTTTTCTACCTGAATGTCTCCATAACTGATCATCTTAAAGCCTTGCTTTTGTCTTTCATTCTGTGATTATTAACTCCTTCTAGCTGAAGTTCAAGAAAATCATTTCCAACTAGAATCTTTAGGAAGCACAAGGGTAGAAGCTTATGTAGTAAAATTTTGTAGATTTTTTTTCTCCCAATGAAGTCAAATATTTTATGGCAGATCTCCTATGTATCTGCCCATTTCTTAGATTAATTTAGCATCATAATTCCTAATATGGAAATGCCACAAAAATGCACTTTAGTATTAATTGTGCTAAGTGATAATACAATTAACCAGATTTATAACCTCACCAAATAATTTATGAAGTAAGCTGTCTCGAGAGGGTAAGAAAGCAAGACAGAATCTTCATATCATTCTAGTTGTAACTTCCTCATTCATGAATTTTGAAGAACGCTCAATTTTTTTAAACATGTTTTTCATCTATTGCATCTGTAGTTTTCTTCCACTCTCAGAAAATAAATGGTAATCATCTTTTGTTTATATCTTACTTCTTTTGCCAAGCAGGAAAATGTTGCATATTCATTCTTTTGTCAGAAATGGAATTCTAGCCTGTGTCAATAGAGCTGGCACACCAGAAAAGCTACTCACTGAAAGTATAAGAAATATTTTAAAGGAACCATTTGGAAATGCTTACCTATATAAGTCACATGAAGCTCCAAAGACCTTAGGTCAGATTAGAGTTCCCTGTCTTGGAGGGAACTCACACATCAAAATAGCTGATTGATTCTTTCTATGACTGTGGACTGTTACTACACGTTCTTCTTGAATTGTTCCTATGAATAAATCCTAACAGCCATTTGGGAAAACTTGGTTTTTTTTTTCCTTCCAGGAAATATTTGAAAACAGTCCATTTAAAAATGCTTGAACAACAAGGTCCTGCTGTGTAGCACAGGGAACTAAACTCGATAGCTTGTAATAACCTAAAATAAAAAAGAATATACACACACACACACACACACACATACAACTGAGTCATTAGCCTGTTCACCAGAAGCTAAGACAGCATGTAAATCAACTATACTTCAAAAAAAAAAAAACTCAAAAAAAGTTTGCATTCATGTCTACCAGGTATCAAGTAAGCAATGGAAAATCGTTCCAAGAATACTTCACTTCTTTGCATGTCTAAGAACACGCCATCTTCTCTATAGCCTCATTAAATCCCCAATTCATCTGTAGATGTAATAGAATTCTAAGCGGAATCCCTTAGGAGATTTTGGGATAATGGAACACAATTCTGAAAGTCAAGTGAAATAAAACATGCTCAAGAAGTAAAGAAGGCTTAGAAAAGAAAAGTGTAAGACAGAAACTTGTCTGTCAGATGCTGAGACGTGAACTTATAAGCACCAGCCACAGTTTGTTGGACACTCACTATGGTCAGCTGACCACTGAGCTGTGGTGGCAGTGGCCACTGTGAGTCCCAACAGAGTGACACATCGTGGGTGGACCAGCCAGGCCCCTGGCAGCAGACCAGTGTACCTGCCATGGAGGAGCGCCAGTGTGTCTCCAGTGGAACACACACGGGTATTCTGTATTTGGAGTTATTTTCATGCCCATTTCTGCCAACACCACTATCACTGATTTGCTGGAGACTTTACTTCCTATCTTGGTCTCCCAGACGTTATTTTTGATGGAGGAACTTACTCAGCCTCAGTAGATGTAAGATGACTGTTGATGTTCACTTGATCTACCCGTCTTACCACAGACACCGTGACCCAGAAGCATATTAATGGTTGGGTGACCGTATGCCCCAGTTTGCCTACGATGACCCTGGTTTATGCCTTTCGTTCCAGAATAATTCTTTAAAGTGCTTCATTGTGAGAACAAAATGCCCAGTTTTGAATGATAAATTATGTGATCATTCTACTTATTGACAGGAAAAAACCACCCTTCCAAGTGGGTGGTGCTGCCCTAAAGGGGGTCAGTGTTAGGTCTGAACCTGAGTCCACATGTGGTGCTGTTCTCCCTGTATATAGAACTCGATGTGCCGGGAAGCAGTGGGAGTAAGATGGAGCGGCATTGCTCGCTTTTAGACTCAGGGACCCTCCCGAATAATAGTTTTGCTTCCCATGCTCAAGACTTGGACCCTGCTGGTTAGAGATCTCATTTGTTCAAGGGACATGGCTTTACCATTGCTGTGAAAATAGACTTAGTGGCTTAAAATAGTAGTCATCATTTATTATCTATCATGGCTTCTTTGGGTGAAATAATTGGGGGTATTTGACTTGCGATTGCAGTCAGATGGTGGCTGGTGCTGGGCTCGTCTCCAAAACTTCTTCATTCACAAGTCTGGTACCTGCACTGGTATCTCACCATATATCACATCTTCATGTGATCTTTCCCAGAAGGGTACCGTCAGCACAGCTCAGAGGTCTTGGAGTACACGGAAGGAGGGAGGGAGGGAGGGAGGGAAGGAGGGAGGTTGAAGGCAGAGGAACACAGACCTCACCTGTCAGTGAGGGAGTGTTAACGGCACATTGGAAGATGAGCATGTGGAATGGAATTCGTGTTGAAGCAGCAATGAAATACAGTCTACTGTGGGACACAGTGCGTGTTCCCCAGAGTTCAAAACTGAGGCTCAGGTCTGGATCACAGGCACGTGGCCACTGCGGTCACACAGGATGCCATTTTGCACCGGGCTCTGCAAATTATGTAGCTGGTTATGCTGAGATTGTGAACTGGACAATCAGGCAAGAAAATAGGGTTACGTTTTACTGGGGTGACTAACTCTGCAAAAAAATCCAGCTGTTAGTAAACTATAGTAGTTAGGAGCTGACCAGTGGCACATAAAAAAACCAAAGGAAGTCAATAAAAGAAGTACTACCAAGGGAACCCAGCCCTCAGAAACAAACATTTTCAACATCCTGTAAAATGCTGGCTGAAGGCAAAAGGACTCGGTAGGCGAGGAGGCAAGACGTAATTATTAAATAAAGCCTGAGGACCAGTTACAGAAAGAAGAACTCGAGCGTGCAATTGTATTTCAGTCCTTGTTTTCTTGCATATCTTTAGTAACTACTGCTCTTCTTTCTTTGCCTTTTATCCATTTGCGTGTGTGTGTATGTGTGTGTGTGTGTGTGTGTGTGTTTGTACCATTTAGTCCATAGGCTACAAAATAAAAAGAAAAGATTATGACAGAACTAAGGAAAGAATGAACATAATTTTGACATTCTGGATCATGATGGCTGCCGTAATTAATGGGAATTTATTTTTTATTTCTTACTTTTTTAATTGAAGTATAGTCAGTTTACAATGCATCGATTATTTCTGATATATGACATAATGTTTCAGTCATACATATACATACATATATTCCTTTTCATATTCTTTTCCATTATAGGTTACTACAGGATATTGAATATAGTTCCCTGTGCTCTACAGAAGAAATTTGTTGTTTATCTATTTTATACATAGTAGTTAATATTTGCAAATCTTGAACTCCCAATTTATTCCTTCTTGCCCCCTTTTCCCCCAGTAACCATAAGATTATGGTTATTTACTATGTCTGTGAATCTGTTTCTGTTTTGTAGATAAGTTCATTGGTGTCTTCTTTCTTTTTTTTAGATTCTACATATGAGTGATATCATATGGTATTTTTCCTTCTCCTTCTGGCTTACTTCACTTAGAATGATATTCTCCAGGGCCATCAATGTTGCTGCAAATGGCATTATTTTTTATCATTTTTTATGGCTGAGTAGTATTCCATTGTATAAATATACCATAGCTTCTTTATCCAGTCATCTTTTGTTGGACATTTAGGTTGTTTCTATGTCTTGGCTATTGTAAACAGTGCTGCTATGAACACTGGGGTGCATGTATCTTTTCAAATTAGAGTTCCCTCTGGATATACACCCAGTTCCCTCTGGATCATATGATAAATCCACTTTTAGTTTTTTGAGGACTCTCCATACTGTTTTCCATAATGGCTGCATCAAACTGCATTCCCATCAACAGTGTAGGAGGGTTCCCTTTTCTCCACACCCTCTCCAGCATTTATCGTTTGTGGACTTTTTAATGATGGTCATTAATTACTTTTGGGACAGTGGCGAGCTTATTTTCAGAGGGTTAATTGCATTGTAATTGCATCTTGTGTGTGTGTGTGTCTTAAGAGTGAGCTGCAGTGGAAATTTGTCTTTTATTTTAGGCCACGTAGCACTTGTGAGGAAATATATTTGGCTAATTCCTTATCTTTCGGAGCTTAATTCAGCTTCAACTACAGAAGCTGAAAATGCCAGATATTCGTCGTCCTGGCTCTCTTGGGGCTAAGGGGTGTGTGCATGGTAGGCCTTTGCTAGTCGTGTGTTGACCTGGTGATGCAGAAGAAAGTCATTCTGGTGATAGATTGCATGGCAATAGCTACATTGACACTTTTCAGTTCTGTGGTATCATTTTCAGTGCTACTTTTGGCCAAGGAGCTCCAGCCCTGATTCACCAGCCGTCTGGATGAGTCTGTGACCTACTCAATATTCTTTTCATAAATTCCTCTTCTGCTAATTTCAGCCAGAGTCAATCAGCTTTCGTTGTTTGCACATAAACCTCTGACTAATACATGTGGAAATATGAGTACAAAACATTAAGTGCAATTGGGAATTTATAAAAAGTTACCATTCTTAAGAATGGGGAAGGGAAATAAACACCTCTAGTAAAAAGATTGGCCAGAACACACAAAAAACCCTAACAGTGATTATTTCTGATTCTTGGGACCCTAAGTGGTTCCTTCTCTTCTTCCTCTTCCTCATCTTTTTTTCTTCTCTTTTTCCCTCTCGCTCCCTTAGGCTCTCCCTCCCCATCTTCCTTTTCTTCTTAAAACATCTTTTCTGACATTCTTTTACAGTATATAAAAATAATTGTTTGCAATGCCTTTGTTAAAACATGAGGCAGACAGAGGGTTTACATGTACAAATTTTACCAAATTTTAGAGAAGGACAGTAACTCAGAAATTAAGTTCTCCAACCGCCTCATTTATAGAGGACAAGATATCCAGGGCCCAAAAGGTTACTGACTCAAAGTCACACAGCAAGTTTGCGGCGGGATTAGTGCTAGAACACAGATCCCCATTCATTCCACAAATCTGTATGCGTCAGGCACTGTTCTAGGCATTGGCGAGAGAGTAATGAGTGAAGTCACTGTTCTCCTGAAGCTTAAATGCTACTGGGAGAAAAAAACAATAACCAGACAAACCAATAAATAATGTATATATTTTTTAATATATATATATTTTATTGAAGTACAGTCAGAGGTTACAATGTGTCCATTCCTGCTGTACAGCACAGTGTCCCAGTCATGCACATACATAGATATATTTGTTTTCATATTCTTTTTCATTAAAGGGAGCAGAGGACACAGTCCTTCTGCTTTATTCCCCGTGTCCCCAGAGGCATGGGCTTGTTCCTCTGGACCTATCTGAAAAGTCAGCAGATAGAACAACATTAATTAATTGCCAAGACCTTTATCAATAATTTGGGGAGCCGCTAGGAAGAAATGGATCTCTCAGGAGGTAGATGGGAAGAGGGAACAGAGCATCACTAAAAAATAGAATAAAGCTAGTGACACTTGGACACGTCCGGTGATTTTTGGAACCAGTAGGCCAACCAGTTTTAATACCAATAAAATAAGACATTTTGAGCAACATGGAAGAAAATTAGCTTCCTTTATAACGTGTGTTACATAAGTAGTCAAGGTAGACGGGGTTGGCATAAGATTTTTTTACATCCTCCATTTTAAGGAATAAATGATTTTTTTAAAAGACCCTATCATGCCTTATTTCTCAACTTTTCCGTGATTGTGACTTCATTAGTTAATCCAGGTATAGAATTTAAACATCTAATCAAGGTAGTGAGAATTAGGCATTTTAATTTAAACCATTCAGATACTCAATTTGGTATTCAAAATAACCCAGACGGCCTGGGATTCCGATGTTTTAGTAAGTTCCGAGTTTTTATGTCATTAGCCGTCTGCTTACGCGGCAGACAAGCTGAAAACCCAGGAATACGGGCGCATCAAATATTCATGGAGATCAAATAGAGGTACATTCTTCAGGGAAACCCGCTTACACTTCTAGATGTGCTGCGACATGCAAACCTGCCTTTTGTCGTCAGGAAGAGGACATGGCACCCTTCTTACTTTGTTTCAGACGTAACCTCCGTGGGCTGGTGGCTTTGACCGATCTGTTCTAAACTCTGCGTGACCTCCGTCTGTGGGAACCAGCAGGGCCAAGGGGGTGCTTTCTGTCGGCTGTGGTTTTTATTCATGAGCTCTCACAGCCTTTCTTCCTCCCTTGCTTTAGATGTTTTCGTGTATGACACATTCAGAGGTTCGGTCTTGATAAGCCTGTGCAAGTTTGGATGTTTACTTAAACCTCTTGCATCTGCGAAAACCCAGCCAGGATCTTTTGAGAGCAGCCTTTCTTGGAAGCTTGCCGACGCCTCTGACTTTCTTCCCTACTGGCAATCCCAGGCAGACTCGCTAGCTCGTGGCAGTTTATCACTTTGGCTTTGAGCCTTAGCAGCAAAGGAGAGACGCATGCCCATTTTGAGGGAGAAGGGAAGGACTGTACCTTCAGCATTGGCTCCGTGTGACCTCAGTGGATGCGGAGGGACAAAGGGATGGCCGTGACCTCTCAGCCTTGAGACACTGAACTGTGATAAAATTTAAGGGACACTATGCTTTTAAGTTGTAAACTTCAGTATTAACCACTTTAATCCTGTAGACTAAAAAGTCCATTCTAGCTCATACACATCGCTTTATGTTAATCTACATTTTTGTTATTCATTCATCTAGTTTATGTTAATCCTGTGCTGGGTGCTGGGTGCAGCACTGGGGTTCCATTCATGGATAAACTTCAGTAAATAACTCCAGAAAGTGCTCCCCTGGGAGGATCCCTTTCTTTCCCCTTCTGCTGAATCAGTGCCTTTCCCAGTACCCCCCATGGCACCAGAGTAATTATTCAACAAATATTTCTTGATCATTTTGTTCACCAGGAATTGCTACAACATGAACACTGCCAATGATGAAGCCTCGGGGATGGGCAACAATAAACTTATTTCTTAGTCCCTCACCTGCCTGTGAGGTGGATGTTGGCTGGTGGAGGCTGGCTTTGTTGAGCTTGCTTCTCAGCGGTGAAATGGATCCAGGTCCGCTCCATCTGCTTTCTGTCCTCGCCAGACCCCTGGATCTCCAAGGACTGGCAGAAGCACAGGAGGGGCGGGAGGAGACGCATGATGCCCTTGCGGGCAGAGCTGACACGTTCTATTGGCCAAACAAGTCACAGGGCCGCCTTTGCCGTCCGTGGCGTGGGGATGTACACATCTTCTTGGGATCTAGTTGGGGAGGGAGGGGATGAGTATCTGCTGGACGGTCATCTGCTCCGTCACCAGCACCTGCCATGTGCCCACCGTTTGCAAGCTGCTAAAGAGGAAATGACTTCCAGAAGGTCAGAGTCTCTCTTTCCCCTCCACTAAATAGACAAGGACAGCAGGTCAGCTAAAGGCAGTGGAGGTGGAGTTCAGGATTCGAGTCCTGAAGTCAGGCAATCTGTGAATTCTGGGGGTTCCGTTGATTAAATCTTGAACACAATCCTTTTTTCTCCTCTCTGAGCCCCAATTTCCGTATCTATAAATTGAAAGTGACAATAAGTTACCCATCCCAGAGTGTTCTTGTGGGGATTAAATAAATAATGCTTGTAAAGTTTTAAATTTAGAGTCTGGCACCATGGAAGGGCTCAATAAATGGACATTGTCATCATCAACACCAGGCAGCCCAGATGGCCAAGAGGAGCATCCTTGTTCGGGATGTGCTGGGCAGTAAACTAGGACCTGGAGTGATCTCTGTCCCAGTGTCTCTCCAGTTGGGTTACAGGCATTGGGTGTCCTGTCTGCGTCCCCAGCTGCCCTGTGAGCTCCTCGAAGACAACGTTCATCCCTCCTTCCCCCGCTGCTGCCACCCAGCTGGCACTCAAGGCGTACTGATGATAAGCCACCGGCATCCAGTCCCCTCCCCACCGGGCTCGCCACAGCACTGCTGCTTAACGAGGTGCCGTGAAGCATCTGTTTGCCTTTTTGTTTGTGTTCATTGTTGCTTTTGTTTCCAGTCTGTTGCAGACCAGTGTTTTATTTGCCCAGGGAGACAGACCTCCTGATCTTATGCCTGAGTGTTGCAGGCACCTCAAGTTGCCATAAACGTTTCTGAACATTTCCTGGAACATTTACTCGCTCTTTCCCTCCGCATCTCTTTGTGAACCAGCAGCAGTCATTCTGCAGACCAGCACCAGTTCCCAGAGCCCCTCCCCTTTGAACAGGGCTGCTGTACATTTTGTGTTTCCCCCTTACCTCCTTGCCAAGGACAGCCTGCAGATGAGCAGACACACCCTTCTGAGAGCCTTCCAGGTACTTAGAGCCAATGGGCTAAACCATCGCTTATCTTGTCAATGGTTTTCTCCCTGATAATTTGCCCCTGCTTTTTCTCCACAGCCCAGTTTTCCTACAAAAGCACCGTGGAAGCTGCTACAGACACAGGTCCGTGGGCCAACTCCGAACAAATCTCTGGTGTGCGGGCCGGGGGCGTCTGAGAATGCTTTCCAGCAGGGGACTGTGATCACCCAGAGAAGAGCCTGGCCTGAGCCAGAAACGTGTGAGTACCTCCTGAGGCTCCCAGGGCTGCCGGGAAAAGTCTCTGAGAACCCAGGCGAGAGCCGCTGGGGGAGCATCACATGTTTATGGGCTGTTTCGCTCCTGCCTATTTCCGGATGCTCAGGGAGCTCCCCGCACCACCTGAGCAGATCTTCCCAGCTGTGACTTCAGCCTCAGCTCTTTCTAACTAACCCAGGCCGGAGCGGGGAGCTCCAGGCCCGGAACAGGTGTCGGGACCCAGCGGAGGGTTTCCAAACCCTCCAGCCGCAACCCACCCGCTCCATCTCCCCGTGCTGCCCGAGGCTGTGACCCTCACGGCTCTGGAGCTGCTCTCATCTACCGGGAAGGGGTGCCACAGCGCGTGGGTCCCCCAGTCCCCAGGAGCTAGTGGGGGTGTGTAAGAGGGCCACACCCGCTCCCTTTCCTCCACTTCCTCAGGGGGAGGGGAGCCTCTCTCCTTCCCCGGTAGACTCCATATGCCTGTATCCTTAACACCCTAATCTCTCCCTGAACACCCCCATTCTCCACCTATGGGTGTTGGGCGCTCCTTGACCCACCCAGATTCGACAGTACAGGGGGGCTCCCCCACTGCTCCTCTTTCCATCCTGTGACCCCATTTCTGGGGCCTCATCACCCTGGAAGACGGGGATAGTAAGGGTATAAGTGGATGGGAGGTGTAGGGAAGGTTTTGGACTAGAACCAGGGGTGTGTATGAAGGGGGTGACAAGGTCCCCCGACGGGGAAACCAGCCTTGTCTGGTGGATGAGAAGGCATGTTTATTTTTCACTGCATAATATTTAACAAGAGAATAAAAAATATAAATGGGGAAAGAGATCCTGAGACGCTTCCAACTCACTGTGCTTCAAGCATCCATTCTGATCAGAGGTTTCGTTTCTGCTGCTGTGGTCTGGGCTTCAGCTCCCCGCTCCCCAGCTGCCTGTAGGCTACCAGGGACACTCCAAACATTCCAGCATCATTTAACAAACAAACAAAAAAATGGGCTAAACAACTCCTAAAAGCATGGAGCTTCTGTTAAAAAAATAAGATGGTTCTTAAGGAATTAGCCTAAATGGCTACAGAGCAGAACTCAAATTCGTTAACCCTTAAGCTGCCTTTCCGGTACCGCTGCCCTCTGCTGATACTCACACACCCAGCAGGCAGAGGAACTGAATCCTTCATGTAAGCCTGGTATTTCCCACCCCTGGTGTTTGCTTGTCGGGCCCCTACCTTCCAAGTCCACACGCACAAGGTCTACCAATCCTTTATCCTCCTCATTCATGTCCTGCATTAAACCTTCCCTGCTGTGCCAGAGCACGATGACTTACACATAGTAGGACGTCCATTAAATGTCCCGGGATGAAGACATTTAAGCAAAACTTCTTTCCTCTTCAGGATGGGGGCCGTGTCATTTTGTTGCTCAGTTCAGCCAATCAAGACTTAGGTTTCAAGAAAATTTTTATATCATGAGGTTTTTTTTGTTGTTAGAGACGCGGCTTTGGACAGTATGGTTCCAATGATTGACTGGATTGAATGAAGGAATGAATGACTTTGACCCTTGTTGAGGGGCCCTGGGAGTTTTGTTTCATTTTCTGTTACACTTGGAAGGGTTTTCCTGGCGGGGTTTGAGTTCTTCTTTCTTTTTCCCTGTCTCAAATCTAAGAAATTACAGTCATTTTAACAAAACTCCTGACTCTGAAGGAAATTGCTTCTCTTCATTCGTAGCAAGTTTCCAAATCGTCCTACAAATGAATGGTTGCCGAGTCTATGAAGCAGAAGTTCAGACAGAGAGATCTCCTCCCTAGAATCTTAGATGAGGTGGGAGCTGTCTGTTCCAGGAAGAGAACCAGGGTTGCAGAGGATCCCTCCCCTGTGTTCCCGTCGGGGGCTGGTGGCTGAGGCAGGACTAGAACTCGGGTCTGCAGCTTCCCTCTCGGAGCACTCACCACTAGGCTTCCTTCCCCTTGTGGGAGTCTCTCCTTGGCTTTTCTTGTAAGTTTGAGGTCCTGGGAGGGGCAGCAGGAAGTGGAGGGAAGGCGTAGGTGGACATGGACGTCCTGGTGGCACTTTCTATCCTAGATCGCTGTCAAGGTATCAAATTTCACTGCATCTGTTACCAAACTGGTCAGGTCCTAGCCAGAGTGAGACCCCCTTGTCCAGGCCAGGGAGGTTTCACAGAGCCAGTAATGAAACTGATGTTGAGGTTGGAACAGCACAGGCTTTAGGCAATGGCCAAAGACTGGAGAAGCGGGAATCTACCTTGCAAACCAACTTCTCAACCCAATTTGGGTGGAGACACCAAATATAAAGGCGAGTCTAGATAAAAGGGAGGGAATTGGAAAGAGCAAGAGGAAAGAGTGGGAGTTAGCTGAGAACAGGGGTGTGGTTTGGGCCCAGAAATGATGTAGCTCTTCTCTTCAGTCTTTGTATGGGCTGTTCTGGTTGTTGTCATGGCAATCGTCAACTGTCATGGCGCCGGTGGCTGGCTTGTTTAGCATGTGCTGATGCATTGCAGTGAGCATAAAATGAGGCTCAGTGTCAACTGGACATGGTAACATGGTGGCCTCCTAACTCCATCATTCTCTGTTACCTAAATTGAACTCATAATATAACAGCAAATAAGACAAAGACTCTGCCTTAAGGAATTTACACTGTTTACTACAAGACGTGTCTGTTGTGCTAGGAATACTTACCATATGACCCAGGAATCCCACTCCTGGGCATATGTCCAGAAGGAGCCTTCTGCTCCTTCAAAATGACACCTGCACCCCAATGTTCACAGCAGCACTATTTACAGTAGCCAAGACATGGAAACAGCCTAAATGTCCATCAACGGATGACTTGATAAAGAAGATGTGGTATATTTATACAATGGAATACTACTCAGCCATAAAAACCGACAACATAACGCCATTTACAGCAACATGGATGCCCCTGAGAATGTCATTCTAAGTGAAGTAAGCCAGAAAGAGAAAGAAGAATACCATGAGATCGCTCATGTGTGGAATCTAAAAAAAAAAACCAAACAAACAAAGCATAAATACAAAACAGAAATAGACTCATAGACATAGAATACAAACTTGTGGTTGCCAAGGGGGCGGAGGGTGGGAAGGGATAGACGGGATTTCAAAATTGTAGAATAGATAAACAAGATTATACTGTACAGCACAGGGAAATATATACAAGATCTTATGGTAGCTCACAGAGAAAAAAATGTGACAATGAATATATATATGTTCATGTGTAACTGAGAAATTGTGCTCTACACTGGAATCTGACATAACATTGTAAAATGATTATAAATCGATAAAAAATGTTAAAAAAAAAAAAAGACATATCTGTTGTGACTCTGAGCTGTGTCCCAGGACCTGCGGTTAAACACTGTCAGCACATCGTACAGCGAGACACCACCGCCCCTCTCCCCGTGGAGCTGACTGCTTTACGCCAGGGCGAAGATGATCCACGCACGAGCAAATAATGGAAGGAGGACAGATCTGCCGAAAGCGCTGCGGCGTCCTGACGGGGGCGGCAGGGAAGGCGGTGCAGAGCTCGGTCTGAGACGGGGGAGGGAGCAGGCACTTGCCAGTGAGGGCCGGGGTTGGGGGGGACCCACTCTCGTGGGCAGGGACGGAGACAGGCAGCTTTAAAGGAGCCCCTTCCTACTCTGAGAGGCTTTCCCTCCCACCCCATCCCGGCCACCCACCTCCAGGCGGACTGAAGGCCACCGTGCCTGAGGGGACCCCTGGGTCAGCTTGGCCTCTACGGAGGGAAACATGGCCTGACCTCCCGGCTCCTGTCCCAGACGGCCCGTCAGAGAGATGCGCCGTGTCTCGCAGGGAGAAAAGAGAACCATCTCCCTTCAAGTGCTGGGTTGGATCTCAGCATCCTCCAGGCTTCACTCAGGGAACTCAGGCCCTGAGATAACGCCCTAGATTGAAAATGCAGAATCAGAATCCTTCCCGGTGGGCTGGGCCTCCAATTCCTCAGCTGGAGGGGCGGGGCAGGGCCGGGGCGTGGCTGGGGGCGTGGCTGGGGGCGTGGCTGGGAACCACACTCTCAAGTTTACTGCAAGGATTCAGTGTGATTATGCTTGGAGAGCCCTCGGCTCCTGCTCACACCTGACTAATAGACACACGTATTAGAGGCCGGTTCCCACTTTTATTTGATTTTTTCTCATTAGAGACAGGGTCTATTTTGGTGACTGTTATTAATAGGGCATGACATACCAACAATTCATATAATATAGTGTGGCCTGATACACGAAGCCATGAATATACATAATATACCATCACATACTATATCTTATTTCAACGGAGTTTTCATTAAAACAGCCATTTGATATAGTTTTCCATCATGTTAGAAAGAAAACTCACATGGTGGTTGAACTCCGCTTTTGTTCCAAAAAAAGAATTTTAAGAGCTGAGCTTGAACTTAGCATAATGATTTTTAAAAAGTGACAAATATAGAAATTAAAGAGTAGCCTTGCCCCTCATTGCTAATGATTATAGTCGGAGTCCCTTCCACACCGGGGGTGGAGCAGGGTCACCAGGCTCTGTTTGGGTTGGGGCAAGACAAACCCCATACCTATTGGGTGTGTCCCACCAATGCTCTTAGACTAAATCTCTTTGACAGCGAGAGGGACTCAAACCCAGACAAACAATACCTTCCAAGTCCCCACACTAAGAGGACTGGGTGTTTCCGAAGTGCCTGCAGCTGTAAGGTGTTACGGCAAGGACATATGCTTCTCAGTAAACTGGCTGGAACTCATGCATCTAAATGAAGCCCGCCCTGCGGAGCAGTTATTGTGGGAGATGCTCTGTACACATCCCCACAGAGGTGTCAGTTCTTAAAATACCCGGGAGCTGTGTTTTTGGAATGATTCTAAGATAGATTTTGAAAAACTGCATAAGAATGATCAATGCACCATTTACTCTATAATTGTATCTTACTCTAAAACAAAAATAAAATCTGATCACTCATGTGATTCTCCTTTGTTGTTTCCCAAAACGAATCCAGTTTATATGGGCTGCATTTGGAATACCAAGGAGGACACTGTCCTGGGACCAGGGCTCAGGAGAGCCCTGTGCCGCTGAGCTTTGATCCTTTGGGTGAAAAGAAGACTCCATTTGGGCATCTTGGGAGAACAGAATGCAGTAGATGGGATACCTGCATCTGATGTTACTGAAGCTCAAAAACCTAGCAAGTCTCTGAGTCAAGACTGAACGCAAGTCCGACTCCAAAGCCCAGTGCCCTGCAGAACTCCACCTGAGCTGCCCCGAACCGTGTCATGAGATGTACCTGAGATTAGGTAGCTAAGCAGGGCTTGGGCGTCAAGGAAGCCTGGCCTGTCATCTCCAGCTGCAGGGAGCCTCATTTACCCCTGGGTGCCTTGCAAGTATGATTTCTCAGCGGGGCTTGGAACGTTTGGAAGTACCACCTGGTGCAGTGACACTTCGTGCTGTCACTCACTCACTATTTTAATTGATTATTAATCCTGACCATGAGGCCTGCACAGCGATCCATCTCGAAACGATCATAGTGAACGAGACACAGCCCCGTGTGTGTGTTTAATGGGCGTGGGAGGGATAGACAAGGATTAGCAACATCATTACCTACAAGTGTCATGAGAATTAGGGAGAAATGTTCCTCTCTTTCTTTTTGTCTTAGTTTTTCCCAGTTTTCCTATAACCACCATGTATCAGAGAGCAGTTCACCTCCTGGCGGAGGGAGCCCCGGGCTTGGGCTGGCCGCATGGCGCTTTATGGCCCAGACCGTCTTAACAGCCCATGGACCCCGTCCCTCTGGTCCTGCTCTGATGCTCTATGAAATCTTCATTTGGACCAAGCTTCCAAGGAGAGCAGGTGTCCAAGAAACTGGCTCAGGTCTGAGAGTATTCACTGTCCTTAAACAGAAATGTTCTCAGAGGCACCATATGCAGGCCAGTAGCCAGAACTCTTTTGAAAGCCACGGAAAGCCAACTCAAACTAGTGCGAAGAGGTGGGGGCGATTTTATTTTTTGCCCACAGAATTGAAAGTTGGGTGGGCTCTGCTGAGCAGCCGGCCTCACCCTAGGCGTTGGCCCAGCAGCTCCAGCCTCCCCACCACCAACCCTGGCTTGTTCTAGGGGGTCCTCTCCCTGCTTCTCACTGGGGGACCTCTGGCTGGGCTGCGTGGCCAGGGAGTTGGGACCCTGAAAGTCACAAACTCTGAGTCATGGAGAAGCCTCTGAGCCGGGTGGGCCCTGCAGGCCAGCTGCCCTGCGTGCGGGGGAGAAGGCATCAGTGTTGTCCCACTGGAGCCATCAGACCTCATCCGCGACATCACCACTTGGCAAAATATTTAGGGCTTCATTTTGAGGGACAAGAATAGCTGCCAGGGGTTAAGGCGCTCTGAGCACTTAGGAGTCAGAGCAGCAACAACAAGGTCAAGACCAGGATCGCTACTTGAGCTGCTTAGACCTTCAGTCCTGGAAGTGGCCTTGGCTTGCCCCCTCCCCTGTTTCTGTCCCTAAATTTCCTGGGTGGGTGTCTGCACGCTTGGTCAGCCCCAGAACCCTTGGAGCAGACTTTCCCCAGTGTTCTTCGGGGAGCACAGCACCCCATTGTCAGCTACGCATCCTGGGACACCCTCTCCTCTACCAAAGGGACAAACTGTTGTCACCTAAGAGATGCCACCTCACTCAGAGTCAGCATTGGTGCTGGACCCTGGGTGCTGTTTGGAGGGACAAGGCCATTGTTGCTGCTGGTCTCTGACTGACTGGTGTGTGGGGGACAGTCCCGGTGAGGGTGTCTGCAGCTGCCACGGGCTGCTGTGTGGTTTGTCCTCCAGCCTCGTGTGTTCTCTGCAGGGACATCCGTCCAGTCTGCAAGGTCTCAGGGAGGGAAGGAGGTCAGCGGGCCTAAAAGATCGGCTCAGACAGAGTGAGAAGCAGAAACCAGACCCGCAACGCGGAGTCCTGTCCCCTATTCACACTTTCAAATCCCTAAAGTATAGAGTGCAGCTCCTCTCATAAAAGTATGAACGCCACCCCCCACCCCCCACCCCCCACCTGCAGAAAAGCATTCACACAGGAAATCCTTCCGGGCTGACACTTCCAGGGCTTGCAGCGCCTGCTTCCCACCAGCACCTGGAACGGCGCTCCATCCTGTGTGGTGGTCTTGCAGCTCCTTAGCGCCCCCCGGGCTGGCGATGACAGCCGCGCAAACCCCAGAGCTCAGGCGAGCTCTGTGAGCATCGTGGTTTTCACTCAGTGTCTGTTCTTGGTCTGTTTTCCAGCCAGCGGCCACAAGTTCACGGCCATACCCCAGTTCTGCACAGCCGAGCCCTGAACCCCAGTGAGCAGATCTGACTACTTGTCTACCAGGTAAGCTCCAGTGCGCAGCGTGGTGGTAATGCCTACGGAGTTCCGCAGAAAGCTTTACCTCAGGGAGTCCAGCTCACAACAGTGTACAGCGCTCGGGGACCCTTCTCTGTCTCTCTCCTTGGCTTCCCTTCCTCCCCACACCCCAAGTTCACCATGTTGCTATTACTGTAACAGTGAAGCGCCATGGAAAACCTAATTTAAAGCAATTAAATGGTATTCGACTGCAGGCATTCACAGGGGGAGGAATGGCAACACTCAGTTCAGAGCCTGGATGGTCTGTCTGGGTCTTTAATTAACTGCACGTGTCTGCGCGTCCTTACACCCATTGGAACCAAAGTTATTTTGTGCAGATAAACCCAAACCAGAATGTCTTAGGAAGTAAATCCGAGTCAGAGCTCACGCCAGGGCAGCTTGTACGCAGGGCGGGTTTTCCCAGATGAAGCCACGGCGTGAGCGTTTGGATGGGTGGGCTTTCCCATTGCCTTCCCGGTAGGGAAAGTTGAACCGAGCAACGCCAGGTCTAAACAGCCATTTCTAACACCAGTTTCAAAAACACAGAAGACAGGCCACAGGGCCATGCGTGATTTATTGCCACGTGTTCGCCACAGTGAAGAGCTGTCCTAACCCATGCAGAAGGGAGGCGCTTCCTGCTGGGAAGAGCAGGTGTGAGCTGTGCGGGGGCAGGATGGGGAGCCCAAGGCGCTTGATTTGGGCTGAAAGTGGAGGGAGGCGGGCTCAGAGCTCCAGGCGCTGGGGCCCCGCCCTCTCCCCGCCCACCTGTCTCACTTCTGTCTGTGCGGAACCCCCCTACCCGTCGTGGGACACTCCTGGCCTGCAGCACGTATACGTATACATACACATATACGTGTACACACACATGCGCACACACAGGGACAGACACATATATGTACATGTACACACATACACAGTGTATACATATACTATATATACTAATTATACATAAATATATACACATATTTATAAATACATTTATAGTACATGTATGTACATTAATATGTGCATATAGCATAGGTATGTGTTATATGTGTACAATATGTGTGTGTATAGTATATGTATGTTACACACACATGTATAGTATGTATTCGTGCATGAATGTATTCATGTATATTTAAGTAAACATATATTCTATACTATATATAGTATGTATTCACTATATAGACATATATGTGTACATATAATTATACACATGTGTTATTACTTTATTATACAGGTCTGAAAAAGCTGTCTATTTGAAATTATATTATCCTGTATTATTTGCTTTTCTGTTACACAAATGCTATTAAGAAACAAAATAAAAATGGGACTAGCTCGCAGCGCCGAGTGGCAGTGACGAGCAGCGGGACTGAGTGACAGCGAGTGCTTAGTCCCCTTCCTGTGTGTAAGGAAGACGTACTGTTTTTGTGATGTCCTTTCTGTCGCCTGGCACAGCAGGTCCCGTCAGCCCTCCTCCTCTTTCTCGAATGTTTGAATGTCTCGGGCTGGTTAGGATGTGCTGGGGACACAGCCGGTGACAATGTGGCCCTCGAGTCAGCCCCCACTGCCACTCCCCCTCCCGCCCCTCAACTTCCTTCTGTGATCTCTACAGAACTGAGTTGCCCCGAAAATGGTTCTGGACTCACATACACTTCGGAAACAGTTTGTACTAAAACTGCCTCTTGGAGATGAAAGGCTCCGATAATGATCCCAGAGAACCAGCTTAAGTTTGTCTAACCTGGGCTTCCCCCTGAGTGGCATTTGATTGCTAGAGCATTTTTCTTTCTTAGCCCTTCCCACTAAGTAGCTAACAGGCCCTACCTGATCCCCCTTCGTTCCTCTTCAGCCCTACGGACCAGCCTCCCACCCTGTGAGCCTGATTGCTTTCTCCAGGTCTCTGCAGGGTTCCTCCCTCGCCTCCTTCAGTCTTTGCTCAGACGCCGCCCTGAGTAAGGCCACCTCCTATCACTCATCCCTGCTTTGTTCTTTTTCCCTCAGCGTGTGTCATTGTCTGGCATTCTGAGTGCCTGACTTACTCAGCTTGTTGTGTTGCCAAGGGGACCAGAGCTCCTTGCGGTGGGTGCTTGTCTGGAGGGCTCCCTGCTGTGTCCCCAGGCCTGGAGCCTAGAGGATGCCCGGTGCAGACCAGGGACTCACAGAAGGGCAATGCACCGGAGGAGACCACAGAGGGAGGGCAGCCCGGGGAAGGGTCAGGCACAGCCAACGGGAAGCCGCCTGCTAAGCCCGTCAGGTCTCTCCCCTCGGATTAGACTCCTAAAATGATCTTGGGTTCTCTCTACCACATATTCATTCAACAAACGTTAGGCACCCACACCCAGTACGTACCAGACAGGTAACTAGGCAGCAGTCGTAGTGGGCAAACGAGCGCCTGTCTCCAGGGAGGTTACCTTCTGGCGGGCAGGTGTTCAGGGACAGAAAGAGGAGTATCCAGCGGAACCACATCCACAGCATTAGCTGTAGTTCTGTCTGCTTAATAGGCAAGGTGTTTGCTCTCCATTTTTCCTTCTCCCCCAAAGCTGAATGTGTGGAAAAGCAACTCAGTCACAAGGAAAGAAGGGTTAAGAGCAGCTCACTGCTAGGGAGAGAAGGTGCTTATATTTCCTTTCCAGCTTGAAAGCAGCCTTACTACCCGCTGTTTGCGTAGCATTTCAGATCCCTCTGAACAGATCCCCAATCACTAGGATTTTAATTTAAAAAAGAACTGTGCTGTAAGGTGACCCTCAGCACACTTGTCTGGAATAAATTCTTTAAGAAATCCAACATGTGCATGCATATGAACACATAATCGTTTAAGTGCAGAGAGTACAAAAATCCATTTCCACTATTAAACTGGATTTAAAAGGCATCACATGGTGAATTCAATGCTGAAAACAAAACCTTGGGAACCTGCAATGCTATCCAAATCTCAGCTCACAGATTCTTTCAACCAGAGAATTCGCAGCAGATGGATGCAAATCCATAAACTCAGAGCCAGGCGTCTTTAGGGGAGCTGGGTTTGTTTTCTGTCGGATGCCTGGACACTGAGATGCTCGGGGAAATTTGAAACATGGACAAAAGACATCAAGCCTTTGTCCAGACCAAGTGGAGTGATCTTCCTGCAGCCACAGACATTAGCCCTGCATTCCTAAACCCTGTGCAGCTGTCAACTCATTGGAAGAAAATAAGAGCCTTTAGTGAGATAATCATGTGCCCATGAAGTTACTAGATGGATGTTTCACCATTTCCCACCAAAATAAAATGCTCAGTGGTTCAGGTCCTGAAAACTCTAGCCTAGAACTCAATAGAGGAAAGGGATGTGACTGAAACACTTGGAGGCTTGTCTACCAGAAGCTGAGCTTGTGGTGCACACACGTAACTCACCTGGCTGCTGTGCTCCATCTCTGAGACAAGAGAAGAACCCACCGGAAAAGACTAAGGATGCTTAGAAATCCTTGAAAGTGTCCAACCTACTTACTCGTAAAGGCAAAACCTGCGAACCCAAATGTTTTCGGAGGTGGGGCAGCGAGGCTTCTCCCCTCCCCCCGTTTTCCTTTCCCCACTTGAACTTCCATATGTTCTCAATTATGAGCCACACAGTGTGATTCAGCTGAGGGGGCAGTTGCATTCATGCATGGCTTGCCTTTTTTTTTTTTTTCTTCCCCAGTGAGCAGAATTTTCAGAGAACGAGATGGTGAGCCCGCGGTTGACAGGTCAGATGCACATTTGAAGGCTAAGACATTAGGCATTTCTGAAGCAGATCTGTCTTGCAGACAGTCTGCCAGGAGACCTTCAATGGTTCGTACCCAGTAGCACTTCCTGGAGTGTGCATTTTCACGCAAAGGGTAAGCTTTTGTTTTTTTTGGCAAAGATAAAGGTATGTAGGCTTCTCCTTGACCTTTGGGACAAAGGAGAGTGTCAAGCTAACAGTCATGTCTGCAGCCTTAGATTTTTGTGAGCAGAGGAGTTAGGCTGGGATTCATGCATTCCGTCCAAAGAGACAGATCATCCACCAACCCTGTGCCAGGCACTGAAATAGGTAAAAGGGATAAAAAGTACCCAAGATAGACAATAACTTAATGAATGAGAGAATTTCAGATTGTGGTGTAAGTGCCAAGAAGGAAATGAGCAGGGATGCCGGTGAACACTTGGGATCTGCTTTACACAGAGCGGCCTTCCGGGGGGATGACCGCTGAAGAGGAATCAAAGATGACGAGCATGGAGACGGAATATCCAGGGGGAAATGGCCTTTAAGGAAGAGTGGCGTGGTCCTGGACCCTGGGCAGTGGGTGGGATGTGTGTGGATGTGAGGGTGAGAGAACGGGGAGCGCCAGGGGCGAGGGGCAGGGAGGCTCCTCCTTGACCTTGGGGACAATGAGGGAGTCAAGATAAAAATCATGACTGCAGTCTTAGATTTTTGTTGTGCCTCCCTGTCCGACCCCAACCAGTAGAGCCTGGAGAGTAAGGAGGAAACAGCTGCAGGGTCTCATTGGCCAAGGGACCACATTTTAAATTTTGTCATAACCGCAATGGAAAACGACAGAAAAGTTTTCAGCAGCACAATGACACATCGTACATCACTTTTTCAAGGGTCAGTTTTGCTTGCTTTATGGGAAGAAGTTGAGGGAGGAAGAGCACAGCGGGTCACCCAGTCAGAGGCTCTGGTCGCGGTCCAGGTGGAAGACCACGTAGCTGGGCAGGGTGGGGCAGTGGGAACGGACAGAGGTTATAGCGTGGCTCCGACCTGCAGAGTCTGTTTGTCATAGCAGACGGGTGGTCTGGAGTGTATTTTTCATGTCTGAAAATTAGACTCCGAAAGGCCAGCGCTTGTAACTACGATTCTAAGATGTCACCAAAGTATCTTCAAGAATCTGGCAACTGTAACATTTTCACCAGTTTTCCGGTTAGCAGCATTGAGAGCAGATTAATTATCTGTGAAAGTAGAGACTGGAATTTTAACATGTCTAAGAATCTTCTGGAGGGCACTTGTTAAAAAAGCAGATTCCTGGACCTGGAGTGGAGCTCAGGAATTTGCTTTGTACTGAGAACCTCAAAGATTTCAAACATGTTTGGGGGCGCACTTTGAGGAATGATGTGTTCAGCCCGGCTGTTTGATCCTGCCTCCTGCTGCAGTAACACGGTGGTCCTTTACATGTACGCTGCTACGCCTAGACTGGGGCTGCCTTCCTCTGAGGCAACAGTCAGGTTGTGCTGCAGAAAAAAATGATCCTCAGACTCTCAGTGACTTACAAGGACAAAGCTCATCCCCGGGGCTGGGGGCGGAGGGCTACGTTCCCCACTGTCCTTGTTCAGGATCCTAAGAGCAGCTCTGCTTTCTGGAATTTTGCCGGCTGCCATGTTTGAGGGAGATAAGATGGCACATCTGGGACTGGCTCTTCTGCGCTTCCTCCCAGCTATAACACCTGTCGCTTCCATTCCTGGTTCATTGAAATGCAATCTTCTCGTGAGCCCAGAATAAGAGGGAAATGCCTGCTGGAAACAGTGTTAACATCTACCCCAAGGAATACAGGAAGCAGAGGCATCAGGCTTGGGAAAACTGTTCCTAAGCTCTTGCAGAACACCCGGCACCTAGGGACGTGGAGGCATTACAATTATATTAAAATAGTGGTAATTATTTCCTGAATTGCCAATAACTTCCTTAAAGAAATGTCTTAATTTTTAAAAAGTATTTTATATCTGCTAGGGTTAATTGAAAAATGGTTAATGTATATCAACAGAAAGTCTTCTAATTGAAGTTTCATTAAATATCTGATCGTTTTTGAGATAAGGAACACCGCATAAGAATAACAGAGTGTACGCTAATCAAGTCGCATGATGGAGCTGTCAGTGGTCCCGCTGCTCCCTGGCTCTGGTCCTTAGAGAGGGTGGAGGGCACTGGTCTCTGTTCTGGCCCCATCTGCCAGTTAACTGTGCTACAACCCTTGCTGAGTCCCACCACCTCATTTCTCTGCATCTGTTTCCTCCACTGTAAAATAAGTGGGGGAGAGACAGTTATCACTAATATCTCTCAGAGGAACGCAGAAGTTTCAGTCCTAGCGTGATCAAGTGTAATGAATAGTTTTGAGACACTCACTGTATGGAAGAATCAAACCAGCACACGCAATCGTGCTTTAAGCTTCTGAGAAATATCCTGCAACACAGCTTACTGCAAAGGAGCAGGAATGGCTCCTACCACGCTAGGTGCTGAAAATCCACTACAGCGTGAGTCTGAGGATGCACTGTATTCACCCGGGTTTGCATTTCACTTTCCCTGCTTATTGGACGTGTGCCTTTGAGAAGCTGTTTTATCCTCAGATCTCTCATCGTCAAAATGGATTCTAATTTACTTCTAAGGTTCTTGTGAGAATAACATGAAGTAATGTGACAACGGGCTTCGCACTGCGTCTAAGACAAACTGATAGGTCGTTTTGTGAATGTGAAAGGAGTGAAATGTCCAACTAGTGGAAGCCTGTGTCATCGTTACCCGTTGTGCGTGGTGTGTGCCTGCTCACGCTCAGCTCTGCCAGCTCCTGACACCCCGATTCCTCGCATTCAGAGAAGGATCCTTTTACAGACGTCATTTCTTTCCCCAACTAGAGTGCTCTCTGCAGCCGGTCATGCAGCCCTTCCAGTGAGGTGTTTGGCCCCCGTCAGCCTTGCCTGCTCCCCTACTTGGCAGGACAAGTGGGGCCCACTCTTCCCTGAACCTTCACTCCTCACATCTTATCCTGATGTCCCCCCAGAACAGCTCTCAGTGCTGTCACAAAGCCCCAGGGCCACGGAAAAACACGCGTGTCAGCTGGCGTTCCTGCCATTTTACAGATGAGGGGGTGCAGGCAAACTTCCAGGCAGATGAGTCTCTGTTACTGAAGGAAGGGGCTCCAAAGGGCTGCTGAGACCCCTCTCCCCCTGGACTTCCCTTCTGCTGGGCTTCTTCCACAGCCAGGGCGCGAGCTGAGAAGCCCTCCATGAGGCTGACTTGTCCAGAGCCAGACGTGCAGCCACCGAGCCTCTGGCCCCCGGCAGGTCGGGGAGGGCGGCACGGGAGCCAGTGGGAGGCTCAGTCATCTCCCAGGGCGAAGCAGACAAGGCAGATCTGACACTGCAAAATCGCAGTGAGATGCGCCATCTTTTGTGAGTGAAGAATCTATGCCGTGCCTCTGGAGCCCCCGCCACCTGTTTATTCCTGTCCCAGTGCATCTTGTGGTCAAGACACACCGTGTACATCCATCCCTGAGGGTGGGAGCAGGGAGCGATGCTGATTCACCACATCATCAAAACGTGTTTCCTGCTTGTTGACCCATGGCCAGAACTTTCCTTCTACTGTCTGCCCTTCTAAAAGTCCTTGATCAAAAAAGGAAGGGTGGGGTTTCAAAACGGCACACTCGAAACTGAAAAAAAGATATCTAAGCCTTGTCTCTCTGAATTCAGTGGTCTGTAAGTTACTTATGCTGGAACAGTGGACGTCTTCTTCCAATTTTTACTGGTTACCATTTGGGTAAGAGTGAAATTGCTGAAAATCTGACTCAGACGTGCTTGTATACACAGGCGGCAGATAAAGTTATCAAGAGGAATTGAAGGGCGCTTTGGTTTTTAAGTACAACACACTCCTCGCTCTGCCTGGCCTTGTCCTGAGTTGGGCTGCGGGCAGGGGCAGAGCTGGGGTCACAGAACAGAGCTGAAGTCCCACTCTGTCGCTTACTTCCTCTGGGGTCTTGGTTAAGCAGCTTAATCTCCATGGAACTGAGGTCCTTCACTTCTGAAATGGGACAGTAACTACCAGCTTGGCTTCAGTGTGACAGTATTTATGGTGTAACTAGCACAGGACTAAAATGCAATAGGTTCAAAATATCACAGCAACATTTATTAAACACCCGCTGTGCGCTCTGGGCGTCTGTGTGGCCTTCTGTCCAACTCTGGGGCCGTTGTTCGCACCGTAATCATCAGAGCTTTGGGAGTTTGTTAGGACAGGTTTCCTCCCTCTCCCCAGGCAAAAGATAAAACATTTTTAGGAAAGTATACGACCTAAAAATTCACACAAAGGCACCCATTTGGTCTGGCAAAGGCTGGGCCCATGCTGGTCAAGACAAAAATGATCACCAAATGGGAAAAGGCGACACTGAAACTTACAAAAATCTCACCGGTTGATAGTTGAGTCTGTGAGGCCAAGGAGGGAGAAGAAAGCATTTCTTACAGAACGAAGAGCTGCCAAAGCCCAGCAGTGGTGGCAATACTGAGACATGTCCCTAAACTCCTCGGTATTCCTGCCTTTAAAGGCTGGGGCCACACTCTCCCCTCCATGTGTGGGCTGCGTGTACTGACACTCCTCTGATGAACTGAGCTTGGTGGTGAAGGTGTGTGACTTAGCATGTGGGGTCACCAAAGGCATGTGGCTTCAGTCCCTGCTCTCCCAGGTCACTCCGCCTGGGGGAAGCCAGAGGCTATGATGTGAGGACTCTTGTAGACACCAGGAGCCATCTTGGAAGTACTTTCCTTCGTCAGTCAGGCCTTCAGATGACACAGCCCTCGTTGACATCCTGTCTGCAGCCTCACAAGACACCCTGAGCCAGAGTCATCCAGCTAAGCCACTCCAGGATGCCTGATCCATGGACACTGAGATAATGAATGTCTGACTTAAACTGCTGAGTGGTGGGGACATTTGTTATGCAGCAGTAGGGCACTGATGCAGTAGTAAAAAGTCCCCACTTCTGGGAAACTTCTCTTTGGTTGGAGCCTGGAGACCTAGGCTGGGTGGTTGAAGGGGACACAGAAGATGAGTCTGAGAGGGAAATGCCTGACTTTTCTCTGTTAAGAAGTTAAGATTTATCCTCTCAGCAACTCATTCAAGCTGGAGGATGTTTTTACAAGGAGGAGTAATAGGATCAGAGCTGGTTATGTCTTTGGCACGAAATGGGATGTAAGAGGCTGACTGGGGGAAGAGAGAGCTTCCAGTTAGAAAGTTCTAGGAACAATAGATTAAGATTGGATGTGAGCCTAAACTGAGGCAGTGGGGGGGGTGGATGTGGGACGACTGCCTTAGAATACAGTGGTCTGCATGGCAGTGGGGAATGAAAGGCTGCTGACCTGTACCACAGCCCTGTATTCATACCAGCAGTATCATCTCTCTCTCTCTCTCACACACACATGATACTGCCAAGAGCTAAAAAAGTGAGCGTTTTGCAAAAGCACTTGACTGGGAAATGTCTTGCTCTTACAATTTAATATTAAGCATTTGAAATCGTCCTTTATAGAAACTCTAATTTCAAGAACAAAAAGAAAATAATGAGCTCCCATCTTCCGTCAGGACCAAAAGCCTCACAGTCATCCATGGTATAAACAAGGCCACAGAAGACTGGACCGAACTCCAGTCCCTGTACTGTGGGCCAGCTGCAGCGGGACAGCTTGTAGCTGTGTTGGAATACAGGTCAAATGTGATTTGAAGTGTTGGAAGATTCAAACAGGATCTATAACTAAAACAGCACAGGCAGAGACGGTAACTCAGCTCAGTGCTCCTCTCCCTCCAAAACTGGCTACCTGACGAAAATGACATTGATCTTTAGTGTTTCCATAGCTCCAGAAGTAGACGGATGTATAAATGCTAAGCTATGACTATTTTAAACAGCCACATTTCTGCCCAAACGGCGAGGGAAGAAAACGTGTGTGTGTATATATAAATATGTAAAACTTTCGTCCTATTATCTTGAATGCACTGGGTCATCACCACTCACAGCAGAATTTCAAATTCTTTCTTCTGGGAAGTGGTGTTCTAGTTGAACTTAAAAATAAGCAGAGAACCAGAAAAATTCAGAACTAGTAGAGAGTCAAGGAACCAGATTTGATTTTCAGAAGGAAGATGTCTGTGAACAGTAATAGTGGAATTGTATCATTTGTTTCTGTAACTTACTTTTAAAATAATCCTTTCTTTTACCTTTACGTGTGATATGGAACTTTTTAAGAAATGATAATCTGCAAGTAACTTGATTTAATGAACACCTGTTGAATACTCAATGTCCTAATAATAGGAGAAAAGACAGGTCCACTAAGGGGACTGACATTTCTCTTAAAATAAATGTGAAAATCTAAGTTCTTCAAGGCAGACACTGTGCTGTTGACCACAGCAGTCCTGTGTCTACAGGGGGCTCTGAAAAAGGAATCACTCTTCAAATGCACTTTTAAAAGAGGAATGAAGAATGAATGACTGAACGGACTGGTGTATGAATCCACATAATGTTAACAACAATGGACTTGTACAAATAAGAACAAGGCTATACATTTCAAAGGTATGTCTCCACTGTAAGAACTCACACGTATTTACAACTGAAGAGCCAGGTGGAATATGTTTACGAAAAGATAAAAATAATCTAAGAGTGAACTGAGTAAAGAGGCAGCAGCATATTTTCGGAACCTTGGTGAAACTATTTTAGCACAAAGCACACTGCTCTAGCGACGAGGAAGAACACGGCTGTTCAGAATAATTGTGATCTGGTGAAAAGAACTTAATGAAGTGCTGTCTCTTCAAGACCATCAAAACTCAGCTCACAGTCCAAAGTGGAACTTCCATGGAGGGCAGAGGAGCGGACAAAGAGAAACCACCACCGTTAGCGCCTGCACCAGAGCTGTTTATTAGAGTAACTTTGCCTTTTTTTTTTCCCTTAAAGATTTCATAACAACTGAAGTATGTACAGAGTCTTACAGCATTTACACCATAAAAAAATGTCCTTTGAGCTGATGTCTAAGGCAGTGCTGCCAACAGCTCTGGGGCATGACCACAGGGCAATGAAGCCGATCAACGCAGGTGGACCCCTGCCTACCGCATCCCGACTGTCAGCTGATTGATTGACAGCCAGGGGGACCACCTGGGGGGCAGGTTAGGGTGGGGGGAACAAGCTGATATGTAGCACTGGAGACCACAGGGTGGGAAGACTACATGGAGTGGTGTTTCTACAGTTTCCTAGAGCCCTAACGAGGGTCCACAGCCTGACGGGTTAGCATATGCACAGGGACTCAGCCATGCTGCTCAGATATGGGTTTGCTACCAAAAGTATTGACGTTTGAATAGGAGTCTCTCTAGTGATATGGCTGCTATCTCCCTTTGAGTTCATGTCTTCAGATGGCTCCCACTGCCCCAGCCTGGCTGCCCTCTCCCAGCTACAACAACACAGGGAGGGAAGAGAATCCGCCTGGAATTAGTTCTTGACCAAAAAACCAACTTAAAAAAAAAAAAAGACATTCAGATTCAGCCTTAGGGTGGACACTCCTGCCACCCTAAAAGATTAACAGGAGATTAACAGGAGAAATTTCGGAATCAACCCAAATCAGAACAGTATCAGCCTCCCGCAACACCCGATCTGATTTAATCACCTTCATGGCCTCTGATTGTCTTTCCTTGGGGTCAGGATTCCACAGAACCACCCACATTTACACACCGAATAGGACACAAAACTGACGTAGCATTGTTGTCCCCGCCGTCTCTTAAGTGGCCAGACACCTTCAACAGGTAAGTGGCTAACATCGCTCTCTTCCTCTGAGAGCCTCGCCTGGCTCTCTCCGTCAGTCACTATCTCCGCTGGGCAGCAGAGCCCCCTGATCTTCCCGTCTTTTCGGTGTCACAGGTTGGCATTATTGGCTTTTTATTTCAAAAAGATGCTACTCTCAACTTAAAAGCCAGTTGATAAAACTTTTAATTAAGACACAATAGCGCGGGATATAAAAACACAAAGAACCACATAAATATTGAAGTTGTATACCGTTTTCGTTTTTCGTGTAAACAGTTCTGCTGAAGATTGAAGCCCTAAATATCATCTGGCCAGAAACTTCTGGCAGATGACGGTGTGCTCAGCCAGGCTCTGCGGCGATGGTGGACGTGGAAGCCAGGTGAGGCCCCATGTTGGCAGGCATGCAACTTGAAAGACATTGCACAACAAGCAACACAAAGAGAGCGGCGAAGCTCACAACACTGCAAGGAGACCTCACAACCTTCACGACTGCGGATGCACAGAGACCCCCCTCCCTCCGCTGCGCGCCCTTTCCTCTTACACGTGGGAGACCTTCTGGGATTCTCTAGCCTGTTTGATGCTATACAACCATTTGATGATCCTGGCATTTCTCTCGATGGCAGAAATGCCGTAGGGCACCCGGTCATTGGCACTGTCATCATTTCTAAGGTCACTGTTACTGTCCTGAGACTGTTCACAGTCTGAGCTGATCATGCTGGCGCTGCGGAAGTTGAGGGAGATGATGTCGGAGTTGGCCCTGGCAAAGTTCTCCATGCCCAGGTTCTCCAGCTCTTCGGGGTCCAGCCCGCAGTAGTTGAAGAACCGCTCCACGTCGGCGTCCACGCGGAAGTACCTGTCGCTCAAGTCCGACTTGGACCGCTGGAGCGAGGGTCTCCGGCTGACCCCGCAGGCCGGCTCCAGCGCCTCGGCCTCGGGGGACTTGCCGGCGCCGGCGGCGAGGGCGGCGACCTTGGGCTTGGGCGGCAGGGGCGGGGCGGAGCTGCTGCAGGGGATCGCCTTCAGGGGCTTGACGCTCGTCACCTTGCGGATGTCCGAGGAGCTGTGCGACACGTGCAGGAAGGCGTCGGCGGCCGGCTCGAGCAGCCGGCGGCCCACGCGCGAGCCGCCCTCCTGCGGGCTGCCGCGGCCCGGCGTGCTCGGGCAGACCCGCAGCGACTCGGCGAAGGAGTGCCGGTGCAGCTCGGCCGCGTCGGCCCGCGGCGCCGGCCAGTTCCGCGCGCCGTGCTTGTGCGCCGAGCCCGCGCTCGAGCCCTCGGAGCTGTTGATGATGTTCTTGAGGATCTCCAGCTTGAGGCTCTCCCGCTGCGCGCCGCCCTCCGTCTTGGCGCCGCCGCCGAACACCTTGAGCGTGGGGCTGCCGAGCGCGCGCTTGGCGGCCGGGCACACCGGGGGCTTGGCCAGCACGGCCGGCTTCACGGGCTCCTGCTTGGCGTTGATGACCTCCTGGCTCTTGACGTACTTGGCCTTGTCGGCCTCCAGCCTCTCCACGGCGCTGAGTCTTTTGGGGTTGGGCTCGGCCTGCCGGCGAAAGTAGTCGGGGCCCTTGTTGAGGATGCGCAGGGGCACGGCCGACGTGAAGGTGCCGGCGGGGCTGACCGGCTTGACCATGCTACCTGTCTGTAGGCTCTCCGTGGGCATGGCGGGCGGTCTCTCCCCGGCGGCCGTGGTGGATGCTCTTCTGGGCGCCTCCGGATGCGCTGAACAGACACATGTGCGTGGAGCACAAAGGGCGGCGGACGGTCCCGGAACCTGAGCGTCAGCAGCAGCGGCGGCGGCGGCGGCAGCAGCGCCTCATCTCACAGCTCATGACCCGCCCCGGGGCTGGAAGCCACTTCCCCGCCGGCGGGCAGCCCCGCGCAGAAAGGCCACCAGCCACAAGTTCCTTTAATCTGCTTCGCCGCCTCCTTTCTTCTCCCCGAAGGAGGTGGGAGTCTCCTCCAGGTCTTTGTGTTCGGCTGCAGCAGGCAGAGCTGAAACACACAACAACCAACCGCGGGTTAGGATGGGCGAGTGACATCACGGCTGTAGCAACAGCGGAGCCGCGCGCCCCCGCCCCGCCGCCCCCGCCCGAGGGCGCCCCCGCCGCCCGCCCGGTGGGAGGCGATCCCGGCGGCGGCCCGAGGTCGGCCGCCCGCGCCCCGCGCCCCGCGCCCCGCGCCCCGCCCGGGCCCGGCGCTCCGGAGGAGGAGGCGGAGGCGGAGGCGCAGGGTTCCCACGCGCCAGCTCCTCCGGCTGCCTCCCCTCTAGGGGAGAACCGCCTCCCCATCACGCCCGGCTGGCATCACTTGTATCAAAACCCAGGAAATACTGGATGCGCGCAGAAAGGCGGGTTTGCCACAGCCCGGTTCCCAGTGCACGCAGTGCCACTGGGTTCCCGAGAATCCCTTCTCTGCTTTAGGCGACAGCCTCGTTTGCCATGAAGCAAAACTTCTGACTTCTCACCATCAGTCTCTCCTAACACTTCCGCAAGCTCCTCACTCTTCAAAAACTGAAAGGTGGGCAAGAAATGGCAGGGAAGATGAAAAGATCTTCAGAGAGTCAACATGTTCCTCTTACTTTTGCCCACCAGTATCTATGACAACACTCTCCCGAAAATTAAGAATGTGTATGACGTTCATCCCATTAAACACAAGCTTATTTTTAACTAAAATACAAACAAAACCCCCTAAACTTCTAGAAACACTTCCAGATCAACCACCTGTATAGGTATAGGTAACTGGATTATAAATGTCCCATAATTTTTCACACAAGGAGCAGAATCAAAAGTTTGTGATATGCATTTTCCCCAATCCCCTAGAAAACTGAGAACAAAATCTTAAGGTGTCAGTCATACATAAATGTTACTTTACAGAAAACCTGTATGACAGTTAAGCACTCCTGGGGCTTATTTATGGCTTTCTGAACAACTTGACCCCCCCCCCCATCCAAAGCCACTATAATGAAACTCTTATCAATACTCCCAAAATAAATCTTTAGGGAGTCTTTCTGCTTAGCGCATAATATAGTGTACCATCCCCGCAGCCCTCTGAACAACTCCTCGTTAGCCTGTCACCGCTGGCAGAGAACACTGACAAATACATCAGCATTCCAAGGCACTGGTTAAAGATCTTTTCAGCATCTTTGGTGATAATCAGGGGTATTAAGAGACTAACATATTCAACTGACACATCAAATAGCTAATTCACAAAATAAATGAAGTGGTATGACTATAAAACCATTTGCTCTCGTGGTAGGAAAATGAAGAGCCTGTTAACAACACGCTTTGGAGGCGGGGGGAGGCTGGTAGATTTCCTTATCATCTTTCAGAACTCTTAATCTCTAAGCACACCCATCGTCCTGTTCTGTTAGAGAGAGTTTTGGTAATCTGCAAAATGATCTGTTCTAATAAAAATATTTTCATTCGTAAGATTTAAGAAGCCCCAAGGCAATTCCTCCACAATGATTTCCTTTAATTGTGTGGTTCTATGATGATACTTCAATTTAGTTTAAAAACCATCTCCTCTCATGAAGATTAAGTGAGATTGTTTCTTTGAACATAGTCTGAATGCAACGCAAGGGGAGGAGTGGAGTCCTCTGCAGAGCCTCAGGGTCTGCTCCCCCCCTACCCTGGGTCCACAACGTGGGGAGATGAGTGGGCAGAGGAGCCTGGGCTTGGAGACAAACCCCTGGGCAGCCCCCAGGGCACCTGACAGCCCCCAGGACAGGCCATGTTTCTCCTGAGCATGTGCAACATCTCCACTGATTCCCTCTGTACCTCCCAAAATGTGTCTGCAGAGGGGACCTTGCCAAAAGGTTCAGGGACAGAGTGAAGGACAGGACTGCAATCTCTGCCCGCCAGCCTGGTACCCGAGGACCACAGCACACCTCCGGCCAGTGGGGAGAAGGCCCGGCGGGCGACAGGAGGCAGCCCTGCGCCCCCTCCCAGGGCCGTGTCTTCTCATCTGTGACGTGCGGTGCCTGGACGAGACTCCCACTCTCTTCTCCCTCTGAGGATGGCTCCCCCGGGCACCCCCATCCCACACACCACGCCCTGAGGAAGCAGTTAGTAGTCACAAAACCAGCATGAGATGTTTCTGTCAGAAAAACAGTAATTATCTGTAACCAATTTACACTTCATTTCCTTTTTGTTTCTACCCCTCTGCCATGTTTCCTCAATTATTCCCAATTTCCCTAATAATTTTTAACACACTGGTGATGTTTTGAAATGACCATGGTCACAGTTTAAAAGTTTTCATTTAAACTCTTTGGAAGAGGGGAAAAGCATCTTCTTAGAGAACTCAAAAGCCCTGAAAAAGCTGGAGGAACTGGCTGGGGCCCCCGGGGCACCACGCAGCACCCTTGATGTTTTCCACCTGTTTTTGCGAACAACCTGAACCTCCTGCAAAGATAACGCAGGTGGAATCGGCTGCTCCTCGTCTCCATCTTGACATCACCCTTAAACTCATGCTCTCTTACTTTTCGATGTTTAACCCGTGTTGGCTGAGATAAGCTGCACACCACGTATATTCACGATGACCAGTCAAATGGCAAGTGACACACCCGGAAGCCTGGAGCTACATTGTGATGCCAGAGATGTGATAACCATGACCTGCGTTCGGGGGACACTGGGCACGTGACCTCTGCTGATGGCGGCCTGGCCCCAGGCCCCTGATACCAACAGGCCCTGCAGGTGCGCCCAGGCACTGATGGTAGCAGCCAGGGGCTCCTATTCCTCTTCATCTTGTTTTAGGGAAGGAAAATCAGATCTCAGCTGTACACGGTTTCATAAACAGAAAGAATCATCCAGCCGTGCTTGGTCCCCCACTGAGGGTGAAGGAGCGGGAGCACAGGCCTGAGGGAAGCGTCCATTCACAGACCATTTGCCTACATTCTACCCCATTTAATATCTATTTTAAAATTTCATGAAAGCTTAAAAAAATTTGGCAAAACCAAGGCCCCCTGAGTCAGGGCAGACATGGACCCAACAGCAGCTGGCCTGGGGGTCATCATGGGAGGAGCTGTCCCTGCCAGCTCCTTCCCACTGGGGGACCAGGGCTGGAGGGGGTCACGTTATCCATGCGGAAGGGCTGGTGGGGCAGAGAGCCAGCTGAGGACAGAGGACACGCTCCCAATGTCTCTTGCGATGCTTCTCAAACTTCTGCGTGCCCGTGCCCCTGGGGATCTGCTCCAGACCAGATTCTGACTCAGCAGGTTCAGGGTGGGCCCCCGAGGCCGCATTTCTCACCAGATCCCAGGAGATGCCCAGGCAGCTGGTCTAGCCTTTGCACTCAAGGAAATGGAAGGAACCTCACTCCTGGACCAGCGAGCATCAGAGTTGGTCCTGGGTGCTGGCGTGGAGAAAGCCAGCCAAGCTTTCTTGTCTCGTAAGTGAGTACAAGTCTGGGGCTCTGGGGGCAAGGAAATAGCAATGCTAGAGAGTTCAAAACTTTTAAAACCAAAATGGCCTGGATCCTTCTAATTTGAAATCTGCCCGCAGCTCACAGGGGCAGTTAGGTAGAGACCAGGACCCAGATACCCTGGTCTAAGAGCACTTACTACCCCGGAGGCAGTTAGGGACAGAAAATGAGCTGCAGTACACACAGTTCATGGGAAAAATGCTTCAAGTCCAATTCCTGTAACGTGTACCTCCACGTCTCCGAGATCAGGCAGGTAACAGGGATTGTGGCCTGTGTGAGGGGGCCTCTGGCTACGGGCTGCCACAGGGAATGGCCTTCACTGCTGACGCAGCCAACCCAGATTTCTGAGTCATCTCTCGAGATTTTAAAATGCAATAATAGAAAACAGCGTGGGCCACATGCTTCCAGTAAGCAAAAAGAAACAGAATAGTTAATGCGTAATTGATCCTTGAATTTTAGGCAGGAAGAAAGCACCGCTGCGAGAGCAAGGGCCCTGGGACCGAACACCTGCCCGCTTTCACCCGCAGACGTTTCAGAAGTATGTGAAAGCTGGTCCCTTCTCTTGTGTGTTACGGCAGAAAAAAAGGTGGGGATACTGTTTCAAAGAGGGAGTCACTAATGCTACTCAGAGTCACCTAACATTTCAGTGTCTAGATCTCACCTACGAACATGGACGTGTTCAATTCGGGAGCCTGCAAATGTCTGCAGCTCAAACATTCTTGGAGGCGAAGAGCAGAAGCAGCAAATTTACCTTGGAGCTTAGAAGAGCTCTCAGAGAATGGATTCTCCTGGCTTCCTCACGTCAGATCAGAAAGCATTTACAATATGGGCACACTTGTCCCAGGCTGCTTTCTGGCTTTTCGTAACAGCATCTGTGCTCATTGACTTTAGGCGTAAGAGTCCAACCGGACTGGCGGTCACTCTCCTAACTGCAGTCTTGGTTTTCCCCATTTAAGAACAGAGACACATGCTTCTTATTAAAGTAAGAATGCAGTCTCGCGTGACAGTGTTACCTTCTGAATTCTTTACAAACGTAAGAGAAAGGCGCTCAAAATCTAAGGGTGCTCACTGACTCACGGGCTGCGCTGAATCAACTGACTAGCACCTGTTGACTGAACAGTTATGTGTAAGGTGGAAAGGAACAAGAAAGTCATGACAATTTAGGAAAGAAGACTGAAAAAAATATGATGACTACTAATTGAATGATGTTGATAAATACGGCAGGACTGTCACAAAGCACTTTCCCACCCCAACCTACTTGCGAGTCAGAGGACGGAGCAGTGAGGAGGAAAGACGGGGGTAAACGGCCGGAGACTGCGTGTCTGTCCCCACAGCAGCTCTCTCCTGAGCTCACAGTTCATTCAGGAACCCTAAGGCACACCCCACGGCGATGCAGAGCGCCGGGGGGTGGCGGCATGGGGAGGGCTGAGGGGTGGATAGGCTTTGGATTTTATGCAGAGTAATGGGAGAGCCATACAGGGGACTGCAGCATTAGTGACAAGGTCAGATCTGTATTTTTAAAAAGTCCCCCGGCTGCAGGGAGGGGACAGGAGGGGGAGCAGGAGCAGCTGCAGAGGCCCAGCAGAGCTGCCCAGCAGAGGGAGGGGCAGCGGGCTCTGACTGGTGGCCCACCGGGCACTGCCTTTGGGTTTGAATCCTGGCTCTGCCCCGGAAGGGCTGCGTAGCCTGGGGCAGGTCACCTCCACTACCGGTGCCTCAGGTGTCCCATTTCTTGGTGGAGATAACTTCACTACCTACAGTTCAGGGGAACTGAGCAGGTCAAATAAGGGCACAAAGATACTTGTCATTCACATTGCCCTTTGGAGGAAGGTGGCTTTGGGGATGGAGAGAAGTGTGGACAATTTCAAGAGATGCTTAAGACGCCCACTGGACGGAACTTGGAGATGGACTGGCTGTGGAGGAGGAGGGCGCTGCTGAGGACGATTGTGGACTTCCTGTCTGACTGCTGACAAGTGGTCTGTGGGAAGCGCACACACCAGTCTAGTCCTCTGTTCCTTCTTCTTTCGCTCCCTAGGCTCAAGCCAAACCAGCTGTACATTCATACATCTGCCTCCCTCTGCCTGAGACAATTTTAACCAGTAGGGTCTCATCAAACTTGTCATCTCCTTAATGTGCATCCCAAAGTGTTAACACCATTGTGCTCATCACAAAAGTTATATTTAGAAGCCAAACGTATTCATAAATTCAATGCTCAGTTCTGTGGGCTGAAGGAAGCAACGCCATTGCATTTGGAAGACAAGGACTTACCCGTTTTAATTAATACGCTGTGTCTCTCACCGTCTTCCCTTTTCCTCCTCTTCCTAATGCATAGTCACATTTATTAACTGCTTTTATGCCATGAAAATAACTTGTAAAGAATGCAAAAGGAGAATAATGAAAGTGAAAAGGTAAACAGGGGAGTAACAAAAGTATGTATCAAAAAAGCCTGCATCTGACACGGCAAACTGAATGGAAACTAAGAAGCCAGAGGGCCAAACATCTGGAAGCGTTAAGTCGAAACCACCACCCTTTTGGGACCCGTGCTTTTTCAATTACTGAATGACGTGCCTCCTTCCTTACTGCCTGGTGAAGTCCCTCACCAGCTACAATTCTGACGGCTGGATCTTCCCTCTCCTGACGCCAGCGCTGCCATCAGCAATCAGCTCCAAGCTGTAAATGAAATAATCTTCTTGCTAACACCACCACCACCACTTGGTATATTCTCAGAAAACCACGGACTGGTCCTAACAACATTTAAACGTTTGATTTCCAAATCCTTGTCATTTTTTTTTTTTTTGGCTTCCTTTTTCAGTTGGCTTGAGCAGGTCTTCAATGTTATATAATAAAAAAAAAATACTCCTTGCCCTGGGTTTTCATTACTTTGTTTTCATTTTCCACCTGTTGTGTAAAGCACTTCTCCACATATTCAGCAAGCCCTTTACGCCTTGTTTCTTTTGCCACATCCATTCTGTACAACCGAGTCTAGAAATGCCTGTTGGAATGAGTGAAGAGAGGCTGAGGCCAACTCTTGCCTTCTAAGGCCTTCATGGGTACAGGCCATGGGGTAACGTCCGCCCCTGGGACGGCTCTCCTAGGATGCACGGAGGCAGCACAAACGTGCACAGGTGTTCTGCATGAACGTGTGACAATGACTCCATCAGGTACAGCGTTACGGCGATAGCCTCCAGGGGGCGCTGTGAATGGCGCTAGGCGGGCGGGAAGAGCGGCGGGGGTGCAGCTGTTGCCCATGGAGCTTCCACAGGAGGTGCAGTGGGCAGAGCAGGAAGTGGGCGACAACCTGGCCTAACGGGCAGGTACCAGGACAGGTAGTCCCAAGCCCTGTGCTCAGAGCCTGGCAAGTGCGCCCACCCTCCCCTCAGACGGGCTGAGGTTGGACGCAGGCACCCTCCCGCCCCCAGAGCGCCTGACCCGGGTCTCTTGGAGCTGGCGGAGTCTGGCGATCCTGAGAGGTCTAAGGGCAGAGTTGGCCCTGGACCTTCTGCCGCAGGCCACAGGCCACAGGATGCTGCGTGTACTTGAGGAAAGGTGGTCTGGGCTTATCTTAAAAGGAACTCTCCCCAAACAGCCCCCCCGCCAAAGGAAGCTGAGCCTGCACTGAGGGGCGAGCCGCAACGCCCCCAGGGACGGCCTGCCCCCGGGGAACCCAGAAGCTCCCAGACAGAACCACCTCTGGGTCCCAGGCCCAGGGGACACTGGATGACAGGTGTCAGAGCCAAGGAGGGGACCCCTTGTCATCTTCTGCCGCGCATTCCTACACCTCACGGGGCCTGCCCCCAGGGGAGAAGTCACGTCTAGTCATGAGTGGGAAAGGAGCCGGAGCCAGGAGAGATGGAAAACCCATGAGATTTATCAAGCCCCCTCCTCCACAGAGGTTTCCAGACCAACCCAGGCCTGCGCTGGGAGAGAAGCCAACTGAAACAGGAGAAGAGGCTGGAGTTCCGGTCGTGGCCCTGGCCCGGGCTCTTCCATGCCTGAAACTGATCTGAAGACTGAATTATTTAAGACGAACTGAAGAGACTATGGGTCTTGTCTGAAGTTTCATCCCAGAGCCAGGAAAAAGAATTCAGGATGAATTCTAGGGCCCGAGGACAAGGGGACGTTCACTGTTTGTCCCCAGATGAATTCAGGCCAGAAAGGAAAACAGGTCGTTCTGGTCTGTCTGCCTGTTAACTCGGGCCCCTCAGTCCAGAGCCAGGTCCCGGGGTCAAGGTCGGCCGCAATTACTCCAGAGCCGGCCACTCACAGCCCTGCGACCCCGGGCGAGTTACTCAAGCTCACGCACCTCGGTTTCCTCCCGACAGCTCGGTGATCACGATGGTGCCGCCACTTCACGGGGCTGAGGTGAGACTTCCACGAGGGCCCAGGTCGAAAGGGCCCAGCGTGGAGCTCGGGGCCGCGTTTGTCGGTCACCCAGTGCTGTTACTAAGTGTCGTCCCCAGTGTCCACGCTTGGCACTGACCGTCCTGTCATTGGATTTCAAGCCTGATGGCAACTGAGTGATCTTTTGTCTTAAAACAAGCCCGCTGCTCTCCAGCGATAGCGTGTGTGCTACTTCTGTCGAAGTGGGCGGACTCTGTGGTTTCTGTCTGAAAGGTCATTCGCGTGACCCCATTTTTATTTGAGTTACAAAGAAAATATGTGGTTTCAAATTTCAAAGCAAACAGAGCGAAACAGCCTAGGGTAAATAATAAAGCCATTATTAAAAATGAAATCCAACCGAAGTTTGGTAGGAGAGAAACCGCAGGTCACGTCTCCCCCCCGGGAACGGAGTCTGGACCTCAGTGTCACTCTCTAAGGTCACTTAGAAGACTCGTTCACAAGCTTCTTTTTCATTTGCAAGTAAATCCATTCTAACAAAAATGTGACGGGTTTCTTTTACAATTGCTTTTCTCTTATTTAGGACAATGACAATGAACTAGAGAATCAGAAAAAAAAAAATCACCTTTCTGGTTCAACACTCTTCCTTGGCTGAAGGCAAAGAAAGTTTTGCAATAACAGGGCCACCAACCTGTGGCGATGTTGGGCGGGGTGGGGTGGGGGGCGCCTTGCTTTGCACCTGAAGTCAGTGCTTCGCGGAGCCAGCACCAAAAATCGCTTGGAAATACAATGACTTGTTGGATGGAAATGATGACAAGTAATTAAAAAGCAGGACTTCTAGAATTCTTAATGAAAATCCAGTAGCACTGCTTGCTTTATCCAGAGAAACATAAAATAACGCCACTTTCAGCCACTTTTGTCCTCGCCGGCAGCTCTGTGTTTGACTGAGAATGTTCACGCCTGGCCAGAGTCTAAAGGAACGTGGGATCCAGGGAGCACCGTCCTTTATCACAGACGAGAATGCTCAGGTCCCAGGCTTCACAAGACTTGCTGGTTACTGTTGAGGCTAAGAGGTAGCTGGGACCCCAGGCAGGCGGACCAGGAGGACCTTCTAGCAGCAGCAGTAACGGCTCAGCGAACTCAAGGATTATCAAGTCTAGTAACAATTCATGGAGTTCTTGGGGCCACTGCGCTGGGCTCACAGTCACCACCTCATGCACCCTCACAATTACGGTCCTGTACCAGCAGGAGGGTAAGTACTTGTGAGAGGTACCCAGGGAGCCCCAGCCAGGACCCAGGGCCATGTGGACCTGGGACCCTGCATCCAGTTCTCCCACCCACGTGGATTTGAAGCATCTGCACTTTGTATACTGTGTTTTTTTTTTTATAAGCTGTGTAGACTTGTACATACTCTGTGGCAGCTGGAGCAGGTAACAATATAGATTGAAACTTTATTTGAGAAAATATTTTAAATTCCCAGGCAACAGCCTTGGGGCAAAGGATATTTACTCTGAAATAAATATATATTAAAACTGTGAAACATTTCAACTTGAATGAAGAAAAAGTAAAGCAGCATTTTTGGGGGGAGTGGACCAAGTTCACTGTGAATGTATTTAGAAAACTGCTGTCTAAATTATGTTTAAAAATTAACCTGTTCATAATGACCATTTCGTATTAAGCACATAAAATAATGCATTTTACAGGTTTTAAAATTCAATCCCACCGGCATCTCTAAAACAAGTGTTATTATCCCCATTTCACAGACGAGTCAACTGATGTCCAAAGACACCAACAAAGTTGTCTAAGAAATTCCGCTACTGTATGGCCGGGGGCTCCACACCAGATCTGCATACCTACACTTGGTCCACCTCACCGTGTCACACTGTCGCTCCAGCTCTTAAAAAGATACGTGAATGTATTTACCTTAGGAAGGCACGCTAATGATATTTTAGTTCCTAAGATCTAAGACCTACTCTTTTGGTCACTCACTGCTTAGAACCAGTTTCCCCCAGCAGGAAGAAGAGGGGAAGAAATCTTTTTAACTTTTTGTTAAATCAGATAATCATGTTACTTGCTCACAGCTTGAATGCACAAGCAGAGAAGGGAAAAATGTTTATAAAGTGAGTTCCATCTATTTAATTTTCTTTCTTGGCACCACTGACTGTAAGGTAGCGGAACGCTGGCGAAAGTGCTAAGTGAGGGATAAAAGAAGAATAAGCGACGTGAGGCGGTGTTCCATCCTGACCGCACCGAGCACTGGGGAGCAGGGATAACTTGCTTTTACTACCACTTCTGACTAACGCCCCCAGCCGTGCACACAGTAGGCACTCACTAAAACGGGCACCAACTTGAACCAGAATCTAAAATGCTAAACCCTCAGTAACGATCTAGCGCATCATTTTATGTTGTAAAGGGTCAGTGATGGTGTCAGATGAAGAACCTGGGAAGCAGAACTTGGGGTACACTGTTTATAAGTTGGGAACAGCACTCCCGGTGCCTCCTTGTGGCTGGAGAGTGTGCGGGAACAGCACACCCGTGCACAGGTCCTGCTGATTCACAACTTAGCGGACACACTAGCCCTGACCTGCGCTTGGAACACCAATGTGGCCCAAAGGGAAATCGATGCCAGGGAGCACATCGAGGCAGAACCAGCGGGTTCACTTCACACGTACCGGAGACTGCTGACCTCGCTGGCCCGGGGGCCCCTGGGACGCTCTTCCGCCTCGTGAATCGCTCCGAGTCCAGCACCTGTTAGCACAACCAGTGCCCTGCCCCGCGTGTACTCAGAAAAGACTGCTTTTCCACTTTTGAAGATTCAGATGGAACTGCGGGACAAACAATAATCCTCAAAGTGAGACACGGACGTCTGCAGACACCTGTTACCGCAGCACACATTTTAACCTTCCGCTCTCACCACGGCTTCCATCAGCCACCTCCACGTGTACAATGGTGCAGGGTGAACAAGGCTTTGCTGCAGTCTGCGCTTGCAGCGCTGTCCTGGGGACTGAGCGACGAGGAGCTCAGGGACGACTCAGAAGTTCACTGCAGTTGCCCAGCCCCGTCCCAGCCCTGCTCTAGGAACTAAAGCAGCAGGCAGAGGAGGGACACGAGTGGACATGAGCCAGGAAGGCGGGGAGCAAGGAGCACTCATGGGCCCCTCCTACCCACCCCCAACCCGGGGGTCACCAGGCTGCTCCCATCACGAAGCCCCTCTCCTGCCGCGGTGGCAGGGCCTGGGTACCCACCGCAGGGAGATGCTGTGGTCCCCAGTACTTGCTGTGCCAGAGGATAAAACAGTGAGGGCGAGTTAGGGGCAGGAAGATGTTCTGGAAGCTCTGTGAGCAGAAGGCATTCATAAATATACAAGACAGGCCCGAAGAATCCAGTGTGTGGCAGTGACAGTAAAGCTCTTTGGTAAGGTTCTCTGAGGGGCTCACAACATCTCACTGCACCCTCCTTAGTGGAAAATAATCATTGCAATATCTTGCTAAGGAAATGAGAGTATCTTCTGAACAACAGAAAGGTAACAGGCTAGTCATCACTCGACTAGATAAAAATCAGACTTCTCAGTGCTTCCCTGGAGGATGGGGCCAGCCCCTCCAGACCACGGAGACCCCCCAGCGTGGCAAAGACAACTTCCTGCGACCCTCCTGCCCTCCAGAGGCCAGACCCCCACGGGGCCTGATTAAGCACATTTATGCAGACGGGAGAGCTGGAACGCAGGAAGCAGCAGGAATGGGTTTGTTCATTAGAAGATAACGTTTACCGAGCACCTACGATCTGCAGGCGGCGAACACAGTGAGCACTACGTGGAACTCGTAAACGCGGCAAAAAATAATTAAGCAGAATCTTCAGTTTGAGAAGTGCAGGTGCTAACAAGAAGGGGAGCACCAGGGTTCAGCAGGGTGGAAACTGCTGCTGATTCCAGTAAGAAGAGTTTTTGGGAAAGTGATCGGCGGGGGTTCTGGAGAGAACGGAGCGGATGGGGGCTGGCGGGGCCCAGGAGCTTTGGGAGGCGCCGGAGGCTGGAAGCGCGAGTAGGACTGAGAGCGGGCGTCTTCGCTGAGACAGCAGAACTGAGCACACGTTGGTCAGCTGACCAGGGCGATACGTCAGGAAGAGGAAAGCCATGCAGGTGACGCAGGACAGACGTCACACTGCCTCCCTGGCTACTACACACTCTGCGAGCTCTTCGCCGTTTTTCCCCTGCGTCTCTGATTCCCCGTCGATCAACCTGAAATTAGCAGAAGCAATACATTCTTGCTCTGTCTTCCAGGAGATAAAATTCTAATTCATCAGATGACTTGCTTTGGGCAGGAGGAATAAAAACGAGAAGTGGAAACTTTAATCTGCGGTAAGTCACGGCCTACAGGTGCCAGGAGGGTGCGTGGGACTTTCCACAGCTGGCCTGCGACATCAGAGGAGACCTCTGTTGAGATGACAGCTCTGAAGGAGTGGGGGGAAGGCGCTGCTGTGGGTGAAGGCGGACCTAAGGACCCCCTCGGAGTCTGGGGTGGATGCACACAGCACCTGCCGATGCTGACGCGTGAGAAAAATGGTGGCGGTGCTGCTGCAGGAAAGCAGACCCCAGCGAGGCAGCGTGACCGTCCGGTGCAGATGCCAACCTGCCACAGAGGCAACGCCTGACAGTGACAGTGTGACAACTCCCCATTTGCTTCTCCTCCTGCCCAAAGCAAATTATCTGATGACTTGTAATTTTACCTCCTGGAAGACAGAGCAAGAATGTATTGCTTCTGTAAATCTCAGGTTGATCAAAGGGGAATCAGAGATCCTGGGGAAAAACAGCAAAGAATTTAGAGTGTGTAACAGCCAAGGACAGGAAATTCCATCCTTTGACAAAGACCATTGGTGCCTGTCAGGGGCCAGGCACGTTCCAGGCGCAGGAGACACTGATGTGACTGAAACAGACCGCAGTGTGGCCGTCTGACGACGTGCCAGCCCGCAGACTGCACAACTCAGAGTCAAGGTGAGCGATTCTACAGCTGGGTTCCAGGGCACCAGGGCTGGGAGTGCCCGAGTGGGAAATGAGCATAGTAACTCCTAACCATTCCAGTGGGAGGACGGGGAAAAGGCGTCTGAGAACAGAGGACAGAAGACCTCATGGGGGAAGAAAACAGCGAGGAGAGAGGGGCCCAGACAGCAGGTGTGACCCTGAAGGGGAAGGGGCTCATGGAGGTGCATCCTCCAGGGTCTGGGGTCAGAACATGGCTCCCCCCACCCCTACCCTTTATCCCCCATGACCTCAGGTCTCTCTAACCCTCGAGTTCCTTACCTGCACCCCAGGGATGGCCCCAGGCCCTAGCTTACTGCGGGGGGGGGGGGGGCAGTGACACGGCTAGCCACTGCTCTTTTTAACGGGCTGGAGAAAATGCTACCAGACGAACCACACAGACGGTAGAGGCAATTTCAGACTGACTGAAGGAAGAATTTTTGGACAATTACAATTGTCCTGAACTGGAATTGACTCCTTTGTAAAGAGTGAGATTTTTACTCCAGGATGGACTCGTGCAGACAAAGGCTTCCCATCAGCCCAAGAAATTTTAGAGGGGATTTCTGCAGTGGAGGACGGGTCCTTGAGGGGACGTGGCCGACGCATAGTAAGTTCTGTGGTCCTTTGACACCTTTCTTGCTGCTGAGATTTGATTTACTGTGTTCAAAGCCAAAAGCCGGGAATGCAAGGACAGAGGAAACACACAGACAGAAGGCAAGTCTGAATATAAACCGTGTATAAGTTACTAATCACCAAAAGAATAATTAAATAGAATATACTGTAGAGCACAGGGAACCCTATTTAACATCCTGTAGTAACCTGTAAGAAAACGAGTATGAAGGTGAATGTAAGTGTGTATATGCATGACTGAATCATGATGCTGTGCACCAGGAAGTGATACAACATTGCAACTGACTACACTTCAATAAAAAATGAAAGGTGCCAGGATATTTTAGTAAGTGGATTGTCTCCTAAGAGATAGCAAAGAAGAGGAGGGTATGGGTGAGGTGGCGTGAACGAATGAGAGGGGAGGGAGGAAGAGGCAGAAGGACCCTGCTGTGCCCTGGAATGTGGTCAACCTTTCCTTTCTGTCCTCCTGGCTCTGCACCATGGCTGATCTCTGACATCCTTTACGGCCCAGAATTCTCTTCTTATACAGCATGTTTCTATATACAGAAAGTGTAGAGCTCTTTAAGCAGGGCACAGACTCCCCAGCTGCCCCCATGAGTTTGCAGGCTGACCAAGGAATCACCGTCCGGAGCCGTCTGCTGGGCTGAGGGGTGACGTGCAGGGAAGAGGAAGGAGTGGTTGGGACTGGAGGTCAGAGGCGGCATCTGACGTTACCAAGAGCTGACGGTCTCGTAAGAAACGCGCTAACAGCCGTTATATTTGCACGCAGTGTGTCAGCTTACGTTTCTCATGTCATCACAAATTCTTTAGAAAACATATTAACTGGCAGCTGCAATACACCGAGTAACTGAGTCATAGACGTCTGCAGTTGGGACCTGGCACGCCTGTGAAAGGAAGCCATGGGCTCCCGACGGGGAGGTGTTGCTGGAAACCACTGTGGATGCAAAGTCTATGCCTCCAGCTGAACGTGCAGATTGATGTCATCTCCTCTCCCATTAACTTAGAGGGAGTCCAGTGGTTTGGTGATATTCTTTATTCTTTATCGATTTCTAGAGGGAGGGGATTGGATTTTTCTATTTTGTTTAATAGCCTTAAAGACAGACGGAGGTTTATAAATGTTCATGTTCACCTATTTTACTTACGAAGGTCCTTGCAATCACTCCAGTCGCTCTTTCCAGAACTCAAGGAGGTTAGGAGCCTTCCTGTGTTTACAAGTAGAAAGACACTTCAATAAATGAACCCAATACATATAATATAAAGACCACACTGCTCCTTTGATCAAGCTACAATTGACCATTAAAATGAAATTTATCTACGGAGACACTGGAAAAAGGAAACCATAGGGAAAAAAAAGCTACTGTCTATCTCAGAAAATAATTCAGTAGTCCATTTCTAGTCTTTGCACAAAGAATGACTCAATAGTCAACCCCTCATTTTTCAATGCCAGCTTTTTTCAAATATTATGATAAACATTGTGAGGTGACCTCTTTTCTCTGATACCTAAAAGAAGCGAGGCGTCGCTCCAAACTCCATTTCTCCCACTTGCAGGGCAAACGACAATGCTTCTAGAGTCATCCTTCTCTGACAGATGGGCAAGGTTCTTTTAAATAAAAATTTCCAAAAAAAAAAGTTTTTCTCGAAAGTATCAAATACTCCTTTTCAGCTGGGCAATTTAGCGCAGTCCTTGGGCACTGCGCTCCAGCTGGAACCGGAGTGTTCCTGGGGAGCCGCGGAGCGGAGCCGTGCAGGGACTAGGCAGTGAGGGGCTGGAGGATTAGCAGGGCTCTCTGAGAGGGCACTTGGCTGAAACCGAGGAGGCACCAGGACCCCTGGAGGGGCAGGAACACTGAGTGAGAGCAGACTCGGACTCAAGTTGGTCTACATGTGAACCCTGCTTCCGTACTGCTAGCTCGGTGGCCTCGGGCAAGTACCTCTCCCCCTCTGTGCTTCCGTCTTCCTTTCTGTGACACGTGGACAATAACAGCGTCTTTACCTGCTGATTACTTGACTACAGAGACGACCGAGGATGGGGGCTCCCACACAGAGGGCAGGCACTCGCTGTTTGCCGTAAACGTGTTATTTCTAATTGAAAGCACTACAAGTACCTGGTATTACTGAAAAATCATCTCCCTGGTCAATGTATTGTTCTCAAGTCCCACAGAAAGGCCAGATGTTCTTGTAAAAAAGAAATGCATCAAAACAGAAAACATGCCTACAGAAATACCTGCCTGGGATTGTGAGGGGTGCCGCATTCAACTGGCTTAGCGCTGGGGGGAGAACCGGCACCTTTACCAGAGTGAGTCTCCCGGTCCGTTAACATGGGATGTCTCTCCATCGATACAGCCCTGTTCTGATTTCCCTTATCAGACTTCTGTGGTTTATAGCACACAAGTCCTGTATGTGTTTTGTCAAATAATCAGCAACAAAGAGAAGAGGATTGGAGTAGAACTGCCTTCTTGGTCTACCAAACTGACAAAGGAATCACTTGCTTTTCTTTTTAAATTCCCCAGTTTCTCTGTAATCTACTAAGAACAAGATTCAGAAATATCATGTTAGATCTTTCCTAAGTCTACCTCATTCATTCTGTTTTGATGAGCATTCTAACAGAGACGTGTGTAACGTGGTCAGCAAAGTTCTCAAAACAACACTCACTTTGGAAATTTTAGCTCCATTTAAACATGGTCACCTGTTTGAGAATTAGTGAGGCTAAATAAATAAATAAATAACGTTTCTCTGAGCCTCTGGTCTGTCTCAAAGATGCCCCAGACCAGTACAGAACGTGTCCCTCTCCGTCCTCCACCTCCCGTGACACAGGTCACTAGGGAACGGGGTATGACGGCTTTTCCGGGATTTTACGACTGTAAGCAAAGGTTATAGCAAGGCCTCGCGAGAACAGTTAGGTGGGCAATGCGACGTGGAGTCACAGTCTCTATTTATAACTAGTGTTTGGCTTTGAGGATGAAGGTTTTCGGGCAGACAGAGCAACCCAGGAACAGACCAATCACGTACGTCCTCTGAGCAACGGCCCATGTGCTTTGCGATCAAAAAAGCTGAAGGTTTCACAGATTTTAGAGTCAGAAGGGACTTAAAAGGCCCATCTGGTCCAGTTCATTTTACTGCAGTGTGACTGAGCATCCTAGTTAATCCGGTGTGAAGGTTCTGCCAGTGTATGTGGCCCCTAATCCACAGAACCGGCCCAGGCCTAATTATTAGCCCTCGTGGCCAAGAAGAGGTGACCTGGGAACCCGGTTTTTTGTTTGTTTGTTTGTTTTGTTTTTGTTTTTTCAGGGTTAAGTGCTTCCATTATCAATGACTCTAGGTTGACATTTTTATTAATTAACCAGGGACCACCCCCTTCCCAAATAAAAAAAAAAACAGAACTAGATACAAACGAGACAAGGTAATAAGCAGATTAGCAGAGCTGTGAGGGAGGATATAAAATTTAAAACCCTTTCCTGTATGGATATCAAATCCTCCTCACTTGTAAAAAGAATCAGAATAACATCTTCCACAGAAATTGAACAAAACTGAATCCCTGTCACACACACTATTAATTAAGTTAGGAATCTGCTTTTATTCTGTCTTCCAAAGGAAGTCTGTGCAGATGGAAACCGTATCTCAGAATCTATCATCAGAGCAGCAATGAAAATGGTCTAGCACCAGGTGATAAACTCTTCTCCATCATCTGCACGAAGCAGAGTCACGTTAATCATCAGGTAATTCATAATCACCATCCGTATGAACATCTGTACTGTGTCCTGTTCATGTGTTAGAGTTTAGCTCTTTCTGCACAATGGCTCCTAAAGATGGACAAATCGTACGGAGAATATTATTAGCTGACAAAACTGACTGCTATGATTCACACAAGGTTAAATATATTACAGAAAGTGAAAAAAAATTCCAAATGTAACTTTGGGTTCAGAAGAATAGAGTGACTTCTTTTGTTCATCCCCCTTTATTTCCCTGTTAAATTGAGAGTAAGATAATAAAAAAGGCAAAAAGAGCAAGAGAGACACAAAGGGGAAGGACGGGGAGTAACTAACCTAATGGGCCTCACACCCCAAGTGTCTAGTGGGAGATTCCAGGGAAAGTGACAGGGTGTTCCCGGCCACACCCCCCAAAGAGGCGGGACCCTGGAACAGGACAGGCCAGAGTAGGGCTGAGAAGCCAAGCTGAAAATAAGGAGCCCCTAAAACCCCAAGCACAGTACTGGGGGGTCCCCGAGGCTCCTCCGTGACATGGCACCGAGGCCAGTCCCCCACCCACCACTGCCCAGAGGACCCCCAGGTGGGCAGAAAGGGGCCGAAGGCAGGACTGAGTTCCCATGAAGGTGCTGAGTCGGGGCCCTGTAGCTCACCACCCCCCCGAGCTCCCCCCACGCCAGCTGCAGGGCAGACGATGCTTTCCAGGAAGGAACTTTTCTCCCTCTGAAGAAGCTGATCAGTCTCGAGTAGAGGTGTGTGTATGTGCGCGTGTATGTGTTTACATGTGTGTTCATGTCGGGACGAGGGGAACGGGGCACCTACTGAACTTCCGGGGTTCCAATCTGGAGAAATCTGGCTCCCACAGAATACCATCCAGTGCGTCCTGCCATCAGCAACCCCACTTCACACACTGAGATCCCGTCAGAAGCTCAGCAACTCCCTTTGAAGTGTTCATGGGCAGCCAGGCATCTCACGTGAAAGCCAGAGGCTCGAGTAATCAAACAGGAAAAAAAAAAAGGAACTTGGAGGAAAATGAGAAATTCAAAGGACATGTGATGAAAACTTCAAAAGGTCTAGGAAATCGTCTAGAGAAATACGTGAGGCTGCTGCAGCCCTAAATTAAGAACCCAAATGCTCTTAAAAAATAAAGAGGGAAAAATAAGAGTTGGAAATTAAATATTTAATTGATACAAAGATTTCTTCCATGACAAAACTGAGATTTATCCAGAAGGTCCAATATTCACATAATTAACATTCTAGGCAAAGAGAACAAAGACTATGGAAGGGGAGAAATTATTTAGGAAATGACAGTAAGCAGCTAGTGAGATGGAAGGGCGGGACTGTAAAATTTCAGATCATCAGGATAAAGAGCTCACCGAGCTTCGAGAGGAATCCAGGACTCACACAGGTGCCTGCATGGACCGGGCTTCCTGAGGGCAGCACTTGATTCAGAAAACAGCAGTGCCAGGCCCTCACACTGGAGGGAAAGTGCTTCTTAACCTACAACGTTATGCCCGGGCAATCCTGCTTCAAGCGCGAAGGCACAATAAAAACCCTTGTCAGACACGCCGCGATTCAGAAGCAGCCTCCCCAGGCACTTTGCTTGGGAGGCTTACAGAGGATGTGCTTAGATAGGAAACATAAACCTGCAAAGAAAAGATACAGCAATCGGAGAAAAGGGGGACCCCCGCCCCCCACCTCAGCCAAGAAGCGGCCAAGGGCGGCTCTAGCTTTCTGCCCACGAGGAGTCACAGCAGCTGCTCAGCAGCTCAGAGCAGCCGCCCCGGACCGACCCCGGGGTCAGGCGTTCCAGGAAGAAGACGTGCGGGTGTTTGTGCACTAGGGGTCAGCCGCATGCGGCAGAAACGCTGGAACACCTGGGATGAAAACCGCTGCGACGTAGGTTACAAAGTGCAGGAAAGACAAGCAGAGGCCACCAGTAACTTGACAGAACAGGACTGGTTTCTAAATGAAGACGGGGTTACCGTACACTGACTACCCAGGGTGCGGAGGCCTGGCTCACTGTTCCTTACAAAGTCAACCTGAAACACAGACTAAGTACAAAGGCTCTAAATGCTGTGTAATTTCTGCTGTCTGGCTACTCCTTGGGCAATTCAAGTGACACAATAATAAAAAAAAATGAGTTTGAAACGCTGCACCGGCCTACAATACACGTTTTTTTTAGATTCAAGACTTTGTCTAAGGAGCATTCTCTGACGGACGGTTGGAATCTGGGAACCAAACACTGAATAGAATTCAAGTAGCTTTTCCTTGGTTTGCTGAACTCGACCACACTTCTCAGACCGACATGAGGAGAAACCAGAGGCTCTACGATGCTCTTCTGTCAGTGAGACAATTTAAGCCGCATCTACCATGTAGGTACAGGGACCAAGGAGGTCCAGGACCCACGTGTTCACCCCACTCCCGCCTCCGACCAGCAGGTGCATGGCATCTGGACTCCCACCTCTCCCCAGCCTCTTACAACGCTTACTTCTCTGCATGAACTTGTCACTGCCTGAAGTCTTACTCCTTTGTCGTCTGTCCTCTGCATGAGAATGAAGGCTTTCTGAGGACATCACAGCATCAGTGCCTCCAGGAGCACTGGTACTGAGATGACTGAATGGTCAAATGGCAAGTCAGGGGAGAAACATGTTTCTCATATGCCTCCAGAGCAGCGTCCACTGAGCATCCTTTCAACGGTTGCTTCTCACGAGGACGCTCCGAACACCAGCCCTCGGCCTCCACCCAAGTGCTGTGGCCTGATGGGCGAGGCCTGTGTCTGATGGACAATGACCTCAGCTGACTGATTCCAGCCGCCCCCTCCGGTGTCTCACATAACTGCCCCCAGTCACACCCATGCTCCTTTCCTCACCTTGGGAATTTCATGGGGTCCCAGAGGCATGTCCTGAAAGTAGTAGATTCTTTGCCACTCAGCTCTTCGGTAGCTAAATCAGAACCTCAACAACACGGGCTGGTACTCTGTCCCTCCGAGTTCTAGAACACCTGACCGGAGCTACAGCAACGGGGCAGCTACTTCTGGGGTGGGATCCAGCTGTCTGTAAGCACGGATTCTCATTCAGAAGTGAGTTACTGAGGGTGGGAGTAGAGCTCCGTGGTAGAGCACATGCTCGGCAGGAACGAGATCCTGGGTTCAGCCCCCAGTACCTCCATTAAAAAATAGAAATAAATAAATTAATTAATAAGTAAGCCTAATTACTTCCCACGCCCTCTACCCTCCCCTAAAAAAGGGGAAGAAATGACTGGAAACAATCACAGAGAAAGAAGTTACCTGCGGAAACACCAGGCGTCCTTCCCGAGGTCCCCTGGCTGGAATTTCTCCTGGTTCCTTCTTATCCCTACATTGTCCGTCACTCTCCACTACTGAGCAGTCAACAGGGCAATTCCGACACGGAACCCGAGATGAGGAGGGTGGAAGGGGAAGCCCCCGGGAGAAGCGGCGCAGCGCGAAGGCCTCCCAGAGCCACCCGGGGAAGGAGGCGGCGGGGCGGGCAGGCGGCGGCTCGGCGAGAAGGCGTCCACGGGGGGGCGCAGCCCGGCCGCCTCCTCGCGCGCCCCGGCAGCGCCTCTGCTGCGTCCTCGCTCCGTCGGAAGCCGCGTGCCACGGCGGGAGGCGCCCTCGGACTCAGGGGCACGAGTCTGGGAGGCAGGGCGTTTTGCTCACTTGCTCGGTGACAGTACCAATGTGGACTCATCATAAGCCCGAACTTGGCTTAACCCTGGGCTCTGTCGCCTACGGGCTGCGTGTCCCCGACGCAGGTTACTTACCCACACCTGCACCTCGGCTTCCTTGGCCGCCCCAGGACGGCACGCAGACGCCACCTTACCGGGTGGCTGGGATGGAAAACCAGGTAACAGGTGCAAAGCGCTCAGCGGGATGTCGGGCTTGGCAGACGCGGGGGAGCCGCGCCGGTCACGGCCTCACCCACCCCCTCTGCCCCCCCCCCCCCCCGCCCCGCGCAAGGGGGGCCTGAGGAACAACGCAGCCCGCAGCGTCCGCCCCCAGGCCGGCGGGAGGCACAGGGGCGTCGGCGCTGTGGGAACATGTTCTATGGCAACGGTCGCAAGGCTGCAAGGTCCCACAAGAAGAGTTAAAGGCTTGATTTCAACCAAGTTTCCCCAAACCTCGCCGAGGAGAAGCCAGTTATTTGGAGAGTCTGACCCTCTATCACAATGAGCAATGCACACCCCGCGTTTCCCCCTCAAACTCCAATGAAGACAAATCTTAAGAGAAAGGAGAGCAGGTGCCAGCTGTTGAGTGATGCTGCCTGGCCCCCATCCGGTTCTCCGCCATTCTGGGTTGAGTCCTGCCGTCCTGAGTCAGCAGGCACATGGGTGGGCACCCCTCGGAGTGTTTGGCGCCCAGAGGATACTATTATCCCCCTTGTTCAGAAAACTCATGAATAATATCAATCCTGAACGTTTAAGGTAATACATAAGAATAACGTCTGTAGGCAATGTTAAAATGAGAATCGAGAGAGGAGACTAAAGCTTAGAAGCACAAATATGGTTGAGTGGGTTTTTTTTTTTTTAAGTGTATCATCACTATTATCGTTGCTTGTTTTAGAATAGTAAAAGGGAAACAGCTTCCCCAGGCTGCATCAAACTAACATCTTCAGGTACAGCTGTGGAAAAAAAAAAAGGTACTTTTCAAACCACATTTTTCAGGTTCAAGAGAGAATTTCTGGAGTTTGTCACCAAAGGGGCCAGGAAGATGTTCATAGCCGGAGCTGTTGCAAAGCCTGCTGATTTGGAACTGAAAATCAGAGTTGTGCTGAGTCAAAACTCTCCTCAGTGAGGCCTCTCTGGAAGCTTCTCTGCACCTCATACCACGGCCACGCCCCCTCCACGGACAGCCCTGGCTCAGAAGTAATCATTTGCCACCAAGCTCTCCACCTGAACTAGCCCATCGGGAACCTTCTGGTGCAGTGCCCTGAAGCTGCCATTTGGTCCCGCAAAACAAGGTGGCCAGTTGCGGGATGGGAAGCGTGTCTGAAATCTGAACGCCCCAGGATGTTTCCCTTCTCAGTGTCAGCGAGTCTCCAGAGACTGATGCTTGCTTCTTGGTTTATCACCCTGGCCGGCCCTGACTAGTGGGATGGGCGTTTCCAAGACAGAATGAACTCATTCATCCAAGGTATGGAAGGGATGTCACAGAATAAGGTCAGGGCAGAGAGGAGAGAAGAGAAAAGGAACAGGTCAAATTAAGTCCCTGAGGGTTAGGGAAATGGCGTTATTATCAGTAAGGAGGTGTATGAGAACTGCGTAAACTTAAAAAACTTAAAGTTAATGACATCTGTGCACACAGGGTATATCTTTTTCATGTCTAATGATCTTACTCTAGAATCTTTCTCATACTCACTTTTTGGAGGACAAGAGATTTCCCAATATTGTGTATTTATAAAGATAGATACTTTTTGAATTAATTTTTAAAAATGCTGTCCTGTATTTAATCCTTTTTTATTTTCTAATGAAAGAGGGAACCTGAGTCCCTATCAAGTTCAATGCAGATTAAATAAGGAAGCTGCAAAAATGCCTTCCGGTTGTAAAGAGATGCCGTTTATGCATATACGCATTCATTAGGCACAAACTACATGACAGCTATGATTAGAGAAGTAACTCCTGGATGGTGCTTACTGTGCACCAGAACTGTTGCAAGGGGCTTCACAAATTAATATTTTGTAAATATTACATCAAATCCAACAATGACTCAATTAGGTAGGAGCTGTTATGATCTTTCATTTTATGAATGAAGAAACTGAGGCCCCAAGATGTTGAGATGTTCGATCATTTGCCTAAGAAAACCCTCACTCCACCTGAGCCAGAAAAAGTGGGGCTAGAACTTGAACGGGGAAATCCGACACCACAGGCACATCTGCCTAGTGCAGAACTCGAGGTGCTGAGAGGTGAAGGACGCCCCCAGACCTGCCACCCCCGCTTTCTGCAGTCGCTTTCTCTGTGCTTAGATGTCAGACCGAGGCCCCTGCACCTTTCCCCTTTGTAACTCTTCCTGAACGTTGGTGCAGGGGTTGTCCCTCGGGGGAGTGGACTTGAATAAACCGCTCTTTGTTCCCAAATCTGTGTCCTCCGGCCGCCAGGAAAGCCCAGCACGGAATCCCTTCCACGGAGCTGGCGTGCCTCCTGCTTTGTTAGACTCAGAGAAACCTCTTCACTTAGATTTCCTAATTGGTTTGCCTACTATTGATTTTATCCAATTTTATTTTTCCTGCTTAAAGGATACTGCACAGAGCTGCACAAAAAGGCCATAAAATAAACACAAAAGAGGTGCCTGGCTTTCAGCCAGCCCGTGGGGTCCCAAGACACCCGCTTCCTGGCCTTCTCGTTGGCTTTTCTTTAGGTCCTGAGGGAACCGCTAGGCTCTGGACCCCAGAGGCAGCCAGCCCCCCAGGGCCGTGTGCATCACTTTAAGGAGAAGCCTGAAATGGTTTTGAATTAACCAACCATTCTGGATGCTCTACAGTTCATTTCATCCTCCAGCCTCTGGAATCCAGAATCACTAGCCTGAAATGGAATACACTCTGGACAAGAATAAGGTCATGGGCTTGTCTCTTCCGTATCTCTTCCCGAGAGGCTGAATCATCATTCATTTACTATCTCTACGTTACCTGTCATGACACATCCAAACATCATTCTGTGAGGAGGAGGACTTCCAGACCTTGGAAACAGGCTGATTTACTCCAGGGACGGGCCACAGAACTCCTGGAGTATAAAGACCCATTTCTGGTCTGGATTTTAGGGCTGGCACAATCGCCTGTTCAATGGCTAAGTCGGCTCCTCCTACATCAAGGCAAGATTTGACATGTCGGACAGGGAGGGCTGCACTGAAAAGGGGACATCTCAGCAAAGCTGTACGGGGGGGGGAGGGTGTGATCACAGGGGTGCTATGGGAGGACCAGCACAGAGGCACCTGCGTGGCTGGTGTGGGATGAAGGAGGTGGGAGAGCTGAAGGCATCACCAGGTGGGCACAGGGAGCCACCACAGGACCACGACTCTCTCCACGCACAACAGGCACCTCTGGAAGGATGCTCTGCTGAGAACAGGTTGCAGGGGCCAGTTAACCGGCCATTGCAATGATCCCAGGGTCTGAGCTCAGTGACAGTAGTGGGGTGGGGAGAACTGGTCATGTTCTGGATACACATTAAAGGTGGGTCCAGCAGGATTGTTGTGTCTTTCTGGATTTACTGTTTGTCTCCTATATGAGTATGAAGTTCCATCAGAGCAGCCTTCGTCTGCTTGTGCTCTGCATCTCCAGAGCCCAGACTCGAGGCTACAAATACCCACTGCCCGAGTGAGTGAGTTTTCCACAGGCTGCCACGTGGCCAAAGCAGGATTCTAGCCCAGGCCTGACTTCCACAGCCCAGGTCACAATCACTGTGCTGTTCTGCTTCTGCTAACATCACATGCAGAACATTACAAGGACGTGCAGAGGAATTCCTTTCCGTAGTTCTAAAGGAAATGGGAAATGAGCCCGGAAAGTCGTCTTTTTAGAAACTGGGTAGTGTGGGGCATGGGGGTGGACACCAGCAGGTGAGCCGTGGAATATTTCAGAAAACAGTGCCGGTCAAGATGAGTCACCGATTCTGAAAAAGATAAATTTCCCTAGAATCTACGGTGATGCAACTACACATTAAAGCAACAACAACAAACTTTCCAATAGCGACACACGGGTGATCGCAGAGCACTGCAGAAGTCTGACGCCGATGAGGACCGCCTCTCCTGCTGCCTTTCATCAGACGGCAGTGCGGTGCGATGCCCGGAGAGGCGCCTGCTGGGCCTGGACATTGCCAATACCTGACTGGCGAAATGTCCTTCAGTGAGAGGCTTAAGCTCCCTGTGTCTCAGTCTCCTCGTCTGTAAAAGGGGGTATCGCCCAGCTCCGATGGACATTAAATCAGGAGGAAGTAAATTAACGCATGTCGGGTGTTCACAGCAGTGCGTGACTCCCACTGACTGCTAACCCTGTTGACCCCGGGCTGCTTCGCCTGTGGCTGTGTCTCTCGCCCCAGTGCCTGTCAGCGCACCAAAAGCCCGACCCGTCCACGGAACTAGGCAAGGAAAGCCCCTGCGGTGCGCGGGTCTAGGAGGAGAGGCCTGGCGTCCCACACCTGGGGTTCAAGAGAGACGAACGTGGACTCTCCTGGTCAAGCACGTACGCCCCGGAGGCCAGCGTGCAGCTGGCCGTGCTGAGGGGGGCCGCGGCGCCGGGAGAGCTCACATGGACAGGGTGCCAGCATCTCTTCCGGAGTGCTACGCATAATCACAGCTTTCAAAGGAAGTTCTGAGAATTCCTGGAAATATGTCATTTATTCTTGTCTCATTATCAGGATAAATAACGATCAAATATAAACCTATTTGACTTTAGGAACAGCAACTATGGGATAATCCTTTTAGATGAACACTTCCCTTGGCGTGGAAAGGCAACCAGTCACAGACACACTCTCTCACGACTTCTGATTCCACCTCCCATCATTTTGTTAATCTGGGAAAACAGTGTCGCCTTGTACAAATATCAGCCTTTGAGCTATCAGTGAGACCTTTCCTTCTTAAGGGACAGGGCTAGTTCACTAAAGACCCAGAGGCCAAGCGAGAGCAAACTTACTAAGTTTGTAGATGACATTAACAGGAGGGCAGGATGTGAGTTACTTTAAAACACAGAAAATATCAAAATGAAGGGACAAAGGGCTAGGAGTGAGCATCAGCCTTTTAATAACTGCGGGACAAGTCACTTACACTCTGCTCTGACACTGACCTTCTCCCTTGGCTTGTGGAATTTTAGCCGAGACAAGTCCAAACAACTGTGGACCCGGACACCTACGAGGTGCCATCAAAGACCCAGACCCAGAAGAGCCTGTTTCACTAACGAATCACTCCAGCACAGATTTGCTTCCTTCTTTTGCAGGAAACTTTGTTTAAAAGACCCCGTAAAGCCACAAAGCCAGATGGTATTTCCCACGGGAGTGCTCTTGGGAACACATTTCTGGAAATTGTTTCCGGGTTTAATGGGACTTAGGACTCACCCGGAAAGGGGCTTGATCAGGCCTGAGCAGTGTAACGACGAGGTGGGCTGCACACCCAGCAGGACCCCAGGGACCAGGCCAGCGGGCTCTCAGCGCCACCCTGCTCCACACAAAGCGAAGTCCCACAGGTGAGGTTTGGCTGCAGGATGCGTGGGGGTCGTTACTAGTGATACAAACAAGCGCTCAAGGACAGAGAGTGACACTCAGAGCTTGTTTCCTTTTGTTTTCTAGAAAGTTCTTTTTAAAAAATCTCTCATTTTTTATTGGAGGTACTGGGGATTGAACCCAGGACCTCATGCATGCTAAGCAGGCGCTCTACCACTGAGCTATGCCCTTCCCCCAACATTCAGACTTTGGAAGCCTAGCTTATATATGGTGATATTCACAATTTTTCAGGCAAAAATGAGTTAAGAACTCACTTGTTAAAACTACTCAGTAAGCTACGGATGTGAAGATACTAACTTGAAACTTTAATATTGTTCTGATTTTAAACTGTACTAAAAACAATCCAAAACAGAGTTCTATTTTTTACCAACGGCCTTTTGCTGTACGTGTAACTAATCCGAACTGTGGCCATCCGGACATCCGTGGGTGAATTTGTCTCTCAGTCAAATAAGACACAGAAAGCGCCAAGCGCAAGGCCGGGGGCAGCCCCGGCCTCAGAGACTGGCCGAGAGGCCTGGTGTCTGTTGCTTAATTAGTTCCGGTTGTCAGGGAGTGAGGGCCCTGTGCACACCTGGGGGGACACAGAAGAGGGAAGCCCTCTCACTCACTCACCACGTTTATTTAAGGGTCAAAACTGTTTAAACAAGCATTTGGGATGAGACCTTTTAAAAGTAGATTGTATACTTCTTTCCCTGTTTGTTGATAGTTCATGGCTATCACATGATGGCAGAACATGTAAACACTGTCTGTAGACGTCCGCTTTCTCAGATGTCTGGGTTCCCCAGGGAGCCAGGCCGTGAGTTACTAATTGTCTCGTCATTATTCTTGTGTCCAGAAGTCTCCAGCCTCTTCACAAGTCCTGCTTCTAATCTACTTGGGTTCAGAGTTTAAAAATTCATATTAAATATAAGCCAGAAATGAGGCACTGAAGGGACAGTTTAGGTGTGACGAGTATATTTCACGGCATCATACTGAGAGCGCCATTTTCTGAGTGCAGAATTATTTTTTAAATTTACAGGTAGATGAGGGCTGTGTCTGGTACAAAAATGAACGTGTACATTTAGAATATTGCTTTTTCTGTTTATAATAGCCAAGGCGTGGAAGTAACCTAAATATCTAATGACAGATGAATGGATAAGGAAGATGTGGGTCAGGGGGTGTGTGTGTACATATACACACCATGGAATACTACTCAGCCATAAAAAGAAATGAAATAATGCCACCTGCAGCAACATGGATGGACCTAAAGATTATCATATTAAGTGAAGTAAGACAGAGAAAGACAAATATCATATGATATCACTTATATGTGATATCTAAAAGAAAATGATACAAATGAACTTATTTACAAACCAGAAGCAGACTCACAGACATAGAGAACAAACTATGGTTACTGAAGAGAAAAGGCAGGGGAGGGGATACATTAGGAGTTTGGGATTAACATTTACACACTACTATATATGAAACAGATAAACAACGAGGACCTACTGTCCAGCACAGAGAACTATATTCAGTGTCTTGTAATAACCTATAATGGAAAAGAATCTCAAAAAGAATATATATATGTATGTATAACTGAATCACCTTGCTGTACACCTGAAAGTAACATGACATTGTAAATCAACTTCATCAAATTTTACTTCAATAAAAAAAAATAGTATGTTGCTTTCTGTTGGCAAAAAGAGATACAGAGAATTGTAAATAAAAACAAAACATACAATTATTTGTATAGAAATTATTCAGAAGTCCAATATTTTTCCTAACATAAAATTTATGAATTGCTATAATCAAGGGACAATATCTAATCATGTCCGTTTTATTTAGAGTATTAGAAATAAAGCCATCTTCAGAAAAGTAAAGCTCCAAAATAATGCTTAGAAGAAGATGCTATACTTGGCCTATTACAGTTTGGAGTCTATTTTCCTATAGCATCTTTTATAGCAATTTAAAGAATAACCTTTTATTTGAGGACCAGTCACCTTTGGGGTCTCCCCTCCTGTGTCCCTCCTTAAAGGGTTTGGCACAACTTTACAGTATTGTTCAAGTGACACACTCAAATGCTTAATCTATAATTGACTTTCTGTGGGAATTTTCTCAAAAACTGAAAAAAAAAGTTGCAGTTGTTTTAATCTGATTTTCTTCCCCCTGTTGGTTTGCATTTGAAATAATAAAGGAAGTTTAATACTTGGCCAATAACACAGTCCAAATCAAGATTTCATGTAATTTTTTTCAGAATCAAAAGAATCCTTGGTCAGGGGCTCTGGTTTATGCTAAAGAAAGAAATGATAAGAAACATAATGCTTCCAGGTAAAATATACTTGAAATACTGTTACTTTTACTTACAGCTAAATTAGATTTTCCTTTTACATAAATCAGTGTAACATTTCCAACTATGATCATTCATAAATCATGGGTTCCCCAATGAAGAAACTTAAATTTTAATTGTCTTAACCAGTCCCTTTCCTTTTTGTCCTCTACAAACTAAAGCACATAATTATGTCATAAATAAACATAAACAAATAAACATAAATTTCTTTTTCCTTTTTCTAATCATAGCATTTAGTGGCACTTTGTGGTTTGGAGCAAATTAGACTAATAATTACGTTTCCTCCTCTAAACAAGTAAGTATGATGCAATAACCACATGCATTGAAAGGGTTCTTGAATAAATAATTCTAAATAGTGAAAAATGGGTCTTAGGAGTTGAATTCCTGCTCGCCCCCTCATCACAAGGACTTCTGTTAGATGGAAGCGTCTGACCTCCAGGGCGTCTCATGTCTCAGGCCCTCAGGGAATTCTGTTCCCTTGTGCTGTTTAGTTGACGGTAACAGAAGAGCAGAATCATCAGAAGAAACAGAGAAGGCACGATGCTCTGAACTGTCCATTTGGCCCTGACTCCAGGCCACGGACAGCCTTTGAGTAAGTAAACTGAGTAAGTTCCAGCAGACTGTTTCTTCCAGGCCTGACTCACTCCCATAATAAATTAGCTGCACGGAAGGGCAGCTTAATGACTGGAGGGCAGGGGGGTGTAATGTGGTCTCAGGGTCAACCATCAAGGGAGGGTGTTGCAAGTCCAAGGGCCAGCGGGGCCGCACTGGCTCCGACGGCCACTGCGGCACTCCCACAACCGCCTGCTTCTCTGATGCCAGTGGGAATGCCTGGCCTCCCTGCCAGGGTCCGAGCACCGGCCGCTGCCCGGGATCTCCGACCTCGTTCTCCCGCCTGCCCTCCGGCCACGGCGGTGGGGCACACAGCTGGGCAGGAGTGACAGCCTCTCCAGACCCGGACCAGCCCCGCTCCCCACGCTGCCCTCAGGTACCTCCAGCCCAGGAACCGGCAGGGGTGCCCCCCAGGCTCAGTACCGCAGAAGACAAAACCGTCATTTCTCAGCGCCCTTAACAGAAACAGCTACTGCGCCTTTGTCTGAGACCAGCGAGTGGATTTAGTCCTGGGGTCTTAAGAGTTCTGTTTACAAAAACTCTCACCACGGCCAGAGTTTGAAGAGCAGAAAATTATCCCTGCACATATTATGTTAATTTTGTAAAACTGGAGTTCAGACTCTCTTGCTGATTCAGGTCTTACTGTGTAGCCCCTTGGGAACTGATTCAAACTTCCATTCAATCCCTCATCCGGTCCTCGGATACACTGTTATTTACAGAACAAGGGCTCTGGTCCAACTGGGCGCTGGATGTTCAGGGCGGAGGCAGAAGTGATGATAAACAGGTAGGACAGGAGGGCTTCACAGCCTCGTGGGGAAGATAAGAACGAAGCAGCCAGACAGTGATCCTGAGAGGTGTGACGTGCTGTGAAAGAGCGCAGGCTGCAATCCAGCGCCTCCCTTCACTGGCGCCCTCCCGGGCAAGGCGGTCGCCGGCGCCTCCAGCAGCGCCTGCAGGAGGGTTAAGCAGAGCCCCTGGTGGCGGAGACCCCGCAGGTCTAGAGCCTCGGCAGTAACAGGCACCAGTGAGTGGGAGGTGGGAGAAACAAGCTGCTTCCGGAACCAGGTGAAGACTAACCAAGTTCCTGGGGAGGGCGGGGACGCAGTCCTCAGGATTTTCACTGCGGTTCACAGCGCGACAAAGTGGGAGGAGGGGCAGGCATCCTGGGCAGAATTCTGGAAGCGTCTGAGTCAAGTCACACCCCACCGAAAGCCAGCCCAGGGAGGGTGGGAATCCCTGCCGATGGGGGCGGGTGAGGATGGCCGGAGCTGGAGATGGAGGCCTCCTGGTGGCCGGGCTTGGGGGTCCCCCGTCCCCAAGCAGGGGACACTGCTGGCCAGGAGACCGACGAGAAACAGCAGCCAGTTCCAAGACACCAAGTAAACAGCCAGAATCTGAGAATTAGCGAAGGAGCTTCAAAACCACCATTTCTGACCCATTTCTTTCCCGTCACTAGCCTCTTACAGCTCCTCCTCATGATAATCTTTGCCTCGGGTTCAGGCAAAAATATTTTGGGGTAAACATTTTTATTTTTTCTTTATAAAGTTGATGAACATGATTAAAGAAACCACGTGGAAACCTATATAAAGATCCGTGTATAAAGAGGGCATATCCGCAAAAGAACAAAATCAGCTAGTTTCCGTGCTACGTGACCACGAAGGAGGTTACTTTAGCAAAAAGTTGGAAAAGAAAAGGCAGAGAAGAAAGTCAGTCTTGCTGCTCTTGGGTTTCCCCTGAGCTGTGTTTAAGTCGGCTCGGCTCCCTGAACGTGATGAAACCACTCTTTTAAAGCACAGACCCTGCCCACCCCAGGCCCTTCATCGCCCTGCGTGACGCAGCGTGTTGTCCGCGCAAGGCCCCCCAGGGAGAGGCACACGGATGCGGGCTCGCTGGTGGCGGCGCTGGGGACCTCCTCCCAAACTGTCACCAAGGTCCCTTCTCTTACACAGACCGTGGCACAGGCTTGGAGGCATTAAAACAACCCAGAGGCTCTCATGATTACTCATCATTCTAGCATCTTTCAGAACCAAACCACTGGAGGCTTTAAATTACAGGTATTTTTTATAAGCTTGGATGGTGCCAGGCAGTTTTAATCATTTTAGATGTTTAATAATCAAACCATTCTGCCTGCACACCACAGAATTCACAGTGAAGCCTCACAGCCTGCTGATTTAAATGAGCAAACATGAGTGTGTGTCTCACCCCCAAGGGACAGCAGACACGGATGGTAAATCTGGTGATCACTCGGAAACTGTCAGTAAAACCTGCCGTGTGTAATCCAGCGACTCGGCTGTCTGCCTACGTAGCATACCAGAGGGGCCTTCATTTACAATGAAAACAAACAAACAAAAACTTTTACTGTATAAAAATATTTCACCAAAAGCACCACAAAAACCCAAGTCTTTGAATATTAACTTCTGGACTCTCTGAAAAGTAACAAATACTAGAAAGTCGGTGAAGTTCTATGATCAATAAGGCATTTATTACTATATGAATTTCCTTTCAAAGTCGAGAAAAATACTTGAAAATACTGGCAATATTTAAACGGATGTGTGAACACATTTTTCAGTAACAGAAAATCCAAATGGCAACAGGATCTGTTAGACTCTCTTCTATACAGATGGTCCCTCGCTTTGCAAGGGACCAAAGACCCAAATATGCTGAAACTGGGCCATATGTACTTAATAGTCAATAGCAAAAATTATGGTTCTGTACCCTTTAAAATTTTTTGTCAAAACTGTAACTCGTGTGGCAGGGTATAGCTCAGTGGTAGAGCACATGCTCAGCATGCACGAGGTCCTGTACCTCCCCAGTACCTCCATTTAAAAAAAATAAAAGGAAATCATCAAATCACAAAGGAGGAGACGAGCGAGGAACAAAGGAATTACGAAACAGCCAGAAAACAACTCATAAAATGGCAACAGTAAGTCCAAAACTTTCAGTGGATATTAAATAATGCAATGGGTAGGGACAGTGGGTGTGGCTCTATAAGAAAGCTGAGATTTAAAAACCACAAATAGCACATACATAGCAAAGAATGATTCAGTAAAATTAGGGCCTCCCAGATGCATCTAAAGCCAAGCCCAAAGCGGAGACACAGAAAAGGAAGGCTGGGTGGGCAGCAGGAGAACCTGCCTCCTGGGGGGGGTCATTCTGCTTATATGAAGGATCATGACTACTAACATCAAATGAATTACTTTTCAGATGAGAGGAGCCTATTTGTAATTTTCTTTCAACCCTCGTAACTATTCAAACGCCAGATGCTAACCTTAGACACTTTTTTTTTTAAATACTAGTAGAGAGTTAATGTTCCTGGAACTAGCCGGAAGGGTTTACAGACTAGTAAGTGTGTTTCCATGGAAACAGATGCTTCCCAGGGAGCGATCATTCCACACGTTCTCTAAAACCCAGCGACCAGGGAGGAGAAGACGGCGCTGGTGCTGGGAAGCCACCTGACCTTCCATTTGTCCTCTTCTCCAGTGCGTGGACAACACGGGGCACAGGGACCGGTGGTGGTAAAGTCACCCACAGAGGAGTTCCAGCACACCTGCTTATCCGGTCCTGACGCTGGGTCCCGAGGGATGCTGGATGTTTGCCACAGCCTTCAAGTAGACGAGGTGTACAGGGGCGGACACTGCCCAACAGGGGCTCCACGACACCAGCTGGACAACTGAGTCTTGACAAGCGACCAGGGGGCACGAGAAGGAGCGAGCAGAAAGCAAGGATGAGGGGGTACACTTACACCCCAACCGGAAACAGGTGTAGCGGATGCTCTGTGACCTGACATTGACCATTACAAATCCCAGAACAAGGGCATCTTTGCTGGGGATGCTGCTGGAAGTAATGTCTCCATTCTGCTTTGCTTCACAGGCAATTCTGGCGGGAGAGGTGAGTGTGAAGATGCCTTTCTCTTTGTTCTTGCAGAATTCACTGCTAGAGGGGCACTGCTCTGGCCCAACGCAGGGACCCCGGGGTTCACCGAAGGGCACATTTACTAGGAGGACCAAGTCCCGGCCAGACCTGCGGTCACAGACCCAAGCAAAAAGCAGTCCCATGGGGACAGGATTTGCACATCTGTCTCCCCACGGTGCAAGGATCCACACCAGGTTGTGAGGCTTGAGGAGAAAATCCAGGGAAACGCTTAAAAGGGGGCAGAGTGCACAGCAGGCACCCAGTTGAGCATCAACTGCTGTAACCGTTACTGTTAATTGTTATTAATATCGTTAATATTAAAAATCAGGCGGTGTCTCTGCTAGGCCGTGTGGGGAAAAACTCAAGTTCATCTTTATAAAAGGTGAGAGGAAAACACTGATATTCTCAAAGGAATTCTTGGAGAGCATACACATGACTTAGTCTTCATTCTGAATAAAGCTAGTTAATCAGAGGTCTGCGGCTGAATCTTGCTACTGGGCTACCCAGCTGGGGAGAAGGACAGAATCATACTTTAGCTGTAATAACAGAGCAAAATTTTCCAAAAGATGCCATAGTGACAAAAAATATGTTTTTATGAATGTAATGAATGAATGTTTTACGTACGCATATGTATGACAGGAACATTATGCTGTACCCCAGAAACTGACACATTGTAACTGAGTCTACTTCAATAAAAATTTTAAAAATGTATGTTTAAAAAAATTCATTTCAACGTTTTTTGACTTGTATGAAATGCTTTCTTCAAAAAGATGATCTCCTGATGTAAAAATAAATAAGGGTTATGTGAACTTTTAAAATGAATACCTTTAACTTAGAAGGAAAATTTAATCAACACCTCCATATTATATCTGTTTCCCAAATTCTCTGTCGAATCGTCACAATGTTAGGATGTTTACAGTGTTGCTTTTCAGACTATCATAATTATTTTGGTCCTTATTTTGGTTGTTATCCGTTTATCACATGGAATAAAATAACCACAAAGTAAAACCACAGGTGTTGATGAAAAAAAAAAAGAGCAGGGAAAGAAATGTACTTTGGGTAGTAGAAGGTAAGGACTTTGAGTTCAGATTCTCTTATGCTTTGTGTGTGTGTGTATGTAAAGCAAAATCATTAAACCAAGCCCCCCCCAATAAATCAAGTTGTGAAATGAAATTGCTGTGAGTCTGAAGTGCCGTGTTTTAAACACAACCGCTGAAGGAGGCAGCCGTCAAATGTAAACGTTAAACCTCTAAACGGATTCCAATGCAAAAGATGAGGTTGGAAGTGATCTCTGATTTTCTCGGAACTGCAGAAATTACAGCCCATGCGTCCACGACCTTCAAGTGACAGAGCGCTTTATGGTCCTGGTCCACGGCTTCCCAGGGCCGAGGCGCAGAGGCAGCAGGTGACAGGCAGTATGAAGACCACAGAGCTGATGTGAAATAAAACCATCCGTCTGTGAAGGTTTTATTTTAGCTTGTCCCTGCCCTTTGTTGGCCCATTTGACTGCCATCCTAAAACTTCAAAGCCTTGTTGCAGAGTTTCCACCACTGCGAAAGGAATATTCATGGCGCGAGGCTCTGCCCCTGTCAGAGGCGTATTTATGTCCACGAGAAGATAAAACCATTGTAACAAGGGAAAATGCCGCAGATTTACAAGGGGTCAAATTTACATGGCAGCGCGCTCATGTGCCTGGGCTTCACCTTGTGGGCCCCCTGATCGAAAAGTTAGTGAGGAGGCCGCAAAAGCTGCCCTGGATGGTTTCTGGGCAAAACAGCACTTCCACTCAGAAGGCGGTCACAACCCCTCAGCGCCCCCGTCCCCGACTCCAGACGGGGCTACACCAAGGGCGAGGACGTTAACTCTTGAGCTGGTGTCCAGTGTTCTCGGAACTGCCACGCACATTCAAGGGCACACCACTCACGGAGAATCACAGAGCTTTCTGAAGTCGGGGCAATGGGAGAACTGGAAACTGGTTTATTAAACCAAGGGTTCACGGTGATAATTTCCCATAAAAAGAACTGTATACAATCCCTGTACTTAAGTCTCTTCCAGGAATGAAGATAACACAACGCATGATGGGAAGAAAGAGGAATTCTTCACTGAATTTGAAATTTAACTGCAAAGGATGGAGAATTCTGTCAGGAAGTGTCATTTTATCATAGGAGGTCTAAACTAGAGATATGACCTGAAAACATCATTTGGGCTCTGACGGAACTGGGGATTCAGCAAGTCAGTAAATAAGGAAGACAGCTGTGGAGTGACCGGGAGGTGAGGAAACTCGGTGTTTTCCAGAGACTGACAAATCTACGTAAGCATGTGGTCAAATGAGACTTCATGGCAAAACCGAAAGGTCTGATTACCCTCTAAAATTAATTATGAAATTATCTGCAATCCTAGCACACTGTAACAGGTGTCAAGCAAGTACATAGTTTATACTCTGTGCATTGCTGAAAATAGATACCATAACACTATTTCCTTTTTCATTTAGTTTCATTTTAGCCAGCAGTTACTAGGGCCGCTCCTGGGAGCCAGCTGCCGTTCTGACCATGAGGGATACAAAAGACTGAAATCTGTGCTGGCACTGAGATCACAGGCTAGACAGAAGAGATGCCACTTGAACAGAAAGGGTCTGTCTCAGTGCAGAGAGGACGGCCCGTGAGGGGCTACGCAACCACTGGAGAGGGGCGGGCGGGGTTAAGTCACAGGCCCCAAGAGGAAATGAAGCCATCCCAGAAGAAAGCACAGCTGAGCAGACCCCGAGGCTGAGTGCCAGGTGCAGGCACAGTCCCAGCTCAAGTCCAAGGGCGGAGAGAGCCTGGCGTTCACCGTGGCCGTGAGTCCGTTTACCAGCCTTGGGGAAACGTCATGGGGTGGGAAGAGAGAGCAGAGGTGAAGACAGCCCAGCTCGCGGAATCTTTTATCCAAGGGAAGGGGCCTGAACTTGACCTTGAACGTGATGGGAGCCAGGGAATGGTGAGCGGGGAGCCACTACCTGATGCTTCAAACCTGGCTGGTGCTCTTGGAAGTGGGCAGAGTGGATCCGAGTGGGCGAGGGGGCAGCCGGACTCCAGGGACGGAGGGACGAGGTTTCCAGCGAGGTGTCTGGCACTGAGCCCGGGAGGAGGGAATTTTGCTTCGAGGGAAGCTTCCTGGCCGCCTCCAACAGATACATTTTTTGAAAAGTTGCAAAGTAATTTTGTAAGCCCAATAATATTTTCCTACTGACAATTCACTCATGTTTATACTTATTTCATTGATTTTTAAAACATTGCTTCTGGCCCCTAGAAGCCAGAGCTTAGGATGTAGTAAGAACCTTGGGGTTCGGTGGTCTTTGAAGCACGTTTCAGCCGCAGAAGCTTTTCCTCGGGTAAAGATCACGCGGAATGTGGATGTATGAAACAGGCAGACGCGGGGAGGTCGGGGCTGCAGCAAAGCCTCCGTCTCAATGCCCCTCAGCCTTGAATCCCCTAGTACTTGAGGGACAGAGGTTGAAAATCACTAATGGAGGTGAAGTTATTCATTTTACTGGAGGGCCAATGAAGCGCTTGTTCCAGGAGAGGTCTCACTTGGGACCCGGGATGTGGTGGGAGGTGGGAGGGCTCGTATCCTGGTTTTCCAGTGTGCGCCACGCAACTCTGCAAAGTCACTGTCTCCTGTGCGTCTGCTGCCGCGTCTGTAAAGCTGAGATAACAGTTCCCCCACCCTTCAAAGCAGCTAAAGTGTAAAATGTGCCAGTCTGTATTAAAAAAAATGCAAATTGCCACTGCTGATCAGTAGCCCCAGATCAGAGGGCTGGGAGCAAAGCCGGTGACCTGAGTCCCAGGTGGCGAGGAGACCTGTCAAAGGCCCCCAAATGAGGACGGGGGTGACGAACAGCACTGGTCTCCTCTGGGCCACACCAAGTGATAAGCACAGCTGAAAGGGACCCTTGGTCGGCACCTGCAGCAAGTCTTGTGCTTCCAAGAAAGCGTCAGCAAATCTACTCTGCCGAAAGAATATGGTTTCTAAATAGGAAAAGACATTTGCCTCCAAGGTTTGAGAAACCCTGGGCACATCAAACTATCATATCTGACACACCTTGGGAAGGTGGGTGAGGCTGGACCTGCAGCCAGACATATGTGGGCTCGAATCTCAGCCCGTGATCACCTACTTTGTTCCAACAGCTACCCTGCAATTGTGAGAACTACAGGAGGTGTTAAGGACAGGACTTGACACCACGCCTGGCCCCTGGAAAACGCCCAGTAAATGCTAAGCGAAGCCCCAGATCCAGTCTCCTACCTGCACCACATCACATACGTCCTTACGCTTTGGAGCTGTTTTCCACTGATGTGCCACTGTCTTCCCTGGGAAACACACCAGCACCGAGACGCACTCTGAGAGCATCACCCACGTTCCTGACCAGAGGGAAGACTGGAAACTAAGGGAGGGGTGCTTGTCTGGAAACAGACCCACAGACAGAAAACAAACTATGGTTACCAAAGGGGGAAGCGATGAAAGCAGAGGGCTCAATGAGGAGTTTGGGATTACCAGACACAGACTACTATGTATAAAACAGATGAACCACAAGGACCTACTGTAGAGCACAGGGAACTATATTTAATGTCTTACAATAGCCTACAGTGGAAAAAAAAACCTGAAGAAGAATATATATACACACATATATGTATAACAATCACATTGCTGTACACTTGAAACTAACACAGCAACACAGCACATCAACTATACTTCAGTACAAAAAAATTTTTTTTAATAAAATCAAATGAAGGAGAGCATTTATAAAGTACTCTACACATCACAGCAATAACGCACAAGTTGAAAACAGAAGCAGCGCTCCCTACGAAACATCCTCGGAAGCGCACGCAGCCCTGCTTACATAAGAGGCTGAGTGCCAACAAAGTGGCTACTTATCAGTTAAAAATCTGAGAACACTTCACACAACACTTCAAAACCGGGTTTCAATAGTCTTAAAAATTAGAGATCGATTGGATGCAAACGTCTCATCATCAAAAAGTGCTTTGAACCATAGTTGCTGTATTTAGGACTAATGAGATGCACTGCAAGCATGTATAGTGTCAAGTATCCTTAGTAAGGTACCATGAGAAACCCTAAAATGCTGCAGATCTGGCATAAAACATCCCTTAATTTCCTGCTCCTTAAGGGGATGTTTATGGAGTCTTTCTTAATCACACTTAGCATCTCTTATTCAAATGCTTAGTGACCAAAGGATGTTAAGAGTAAGAGAGAAGCACTCGTGGGAAGGCTGTGAATGAGGCAACTGACTCCGCCTCGCACTCCTGGAGTCTGGGACAGGATGAAGGATCGGCCGTGAAAGCGAGCCCCGGGCACAGCGGATATGAACACCAGTGCGGCGGGCGATGCCGCCAGTGCTGCGCGGGCGCACCACCGGCGGTGCCCAAGGAACGCTGCGAGGAATAAACAGCTCCACAAAAGCAGAATGCAGCACGTTACGTAACGGGGACCAGTCCGGGGATGCTGGCCCTGTTAACCGCCAAGCTGCCACATCCTGTGTCTGCAGGTGCTGCTCATCACACTTGCAACACAGCAGGTGAGAAACCTACGACTGTCCTTCACGAGCAGAGAACGTCCTCCAGCCTGGGGAGAGCCCACCCGCTGCTGTCAGTGCTCTGCCATTTGTTCGATTCTGTGCTGGATTCTAAAGACAGAGTAAACAGATAAACAACAAGGACCTCCTGTAGAGCACAGGGAACTATATTCAGCTTCTTGCAATGAGCCGTAATGGAAAAGAAACTGAAAAAAAAATATACCTATGTATGTCTGTGTGTAACTGAATCACTTTGCTGTACACCTGAAACTAATACTGTAAATTGACTACACTCCAGTAAAAAATAAGAATTAAAAAAAAATCCCGTAATTCCTACCCTCACGTTGCTTCTAATCCACTAGAAAGAGGCGAAAGAAACTTCCCGTAACACAAGCCAGATTACGCTAAGCGCCGTCTATGTCCTCAGAGAATGAAAAAAACGTGCCTGACTTCTCGCGGCACCAAAAGGGACCATGAGTACACAGAATGCAAGAATGAAGGCAGATGCAGGGAGAAGGAGAAGGAACGTCTACCCAGGAGAGGAAATCTGAACCGAGCCTCACGGGTGAGCGGGATTTGGGGTGAGTTTCCACGTGTGTCTCTTGCTGTCAGTGGGTCTGTTTCCCCTCTGGAGGAGGTGCTGTTACCTTCCCCCTGGACTGTGTTTCTACGTGTCTCTTTAGATGTCACTCTATCATGGACACTTAAGAACTGACAGTAGCTTTCCACTCTGCGTTGTTGAATGAAACTGTTATTTTCGTGAAGGGCTTCCAGAGTTGGTAAACAGCTTCGTCCCTCTCCGGGAAGTCAATCAGCCCACAGAACTCTGTTAATGCTGCCAAACCACCTCTAGGATTTCAGCCCCAGCTCACTGTCTCACACGCACGGCGTGGATGCGCCGGGTGGCCTGGTATGACACTCTGTGTTTATTCATCCTCTCACACAACTGAGAGCTTGAGCATCCTTCGCATTAAGGGAAAACTTTTAAATCAACTTACCCTGTAACTTGAGAATCATATAAATGCTTAAAGCAAAGAATAATTTCAAGGCTACTTATAAATGTACTTGGTATATACTGAATTGTGCAGACATTTGTTGTGTGAATGTGTTGAATGAATGAACGGTAAAAATTCTTGGATTTTGCTCAGAAAGGCTTTTTTTTTTTTTTTAAATAAGGAAAAAGTAACTTTTGAAATGGGCCTGAAAGAACTCCCAGACTTGGGGAGACAGGAACGGACAAGCAATTTCAGGCAAGAAAACGCTCACCACCTCTGATGAACCAGGAGAGTGAAGAAAAGGAGGAGAGAAATGGATGCTGATTCTGGGTGAGTGTGGGGGGCGCAGCTGGCAGTGCTTTAAGTGCCAAGCTCTGGAATTTAAATTTGATCTGTAGGTAACTGGGAGGGAACAGGGCTTTGGAGCAGGGAGGTAACATGATGAAAACAGTGCTTGCCAGAGAACTTCCTGCTTACTAAATGGACCGGTCTGAGAGCAAAGACGAGAGGCCGGCTGAGGAGCAGATGGTGAAGTCAGCAATGGAGCTGTTTGGTGACAGAGAGACCGCAGTTTCAATGCACGCAGGTAGGGAGGGTCAGTGATGCTTCATGCGGGCACGTGGGGTAAAGAAGCAGGAGCCATGCAAGGAGGCATCCTTCCAGAGGGAGGTCCTTCCACTGACTGTCCTGGTCACAGCTGCCTCTCTTGGACTGAAGATGATGTTGAGCTCGGCTTTAAGTGTGTCCCACAGAGAATTAGAGTCACGAGACTTGAAGAAAGGCAGAAGATGCGTATTTCAGGACCAGGATGGACCAGTGCTCCGTGAGTGGGCACCGAGAGTAAGTGTGTCCCACCACCACCCAAAGACCAGGTGCAGAGAAAGGGCCTCTCCTCTGCTAAACAGGAGGGATTTCCCAAAGAAGAGATGCAGATTAGAAGGGTTTTCAGGCTTTCTGTTGTACCTATGAACGTAACAAAATAACAGACCTGAATATTTAACATACTTTTATCCTAGGTATTTTAGAATGTTCAGGCTGCTGTAATAAAACAGCATGGGCTGGGTGGCTTACGAATAACAGGTATTTCCTTCCCACAGTTCTGGAGGCTGGAAGTCCAGGATCACGGTGCCAGCACGGCCGTGTTCTGGGGAGGGGTCTCTTCTGGGTTGCAGACTCTGCACACGTCCTCGCACGGCGGGATGGGGAAGGGCTGGTCCCCCTCATGAGGGTGCCGCCCCCGGGCCTTAAGCACATCCCAGAGGCCCCAGCTTCCTATAGCATCACATTGGGCACCAGGAGTTCAAGTATGAATTTTTTGGGGGGAGGGGGCGGCGCACACACTGGGACCATAGCACTGGGCTATGGAAAGGAGGCCGGCATGGAGAGCTACGCCAAGACTTATGAATCACGTGGTCGTAAGGGGCATCGCATGCTTCTGAACTTGGCGGAGTGTTCAGAACGCATGGGAGCTTTCGCAGTCCGCGCGGTGACGGAGCAGACGCTCAGCAGGGTGGAGGACCGATGAGGAGGCCTGGCTAGCCCAGTGCACCTGCAGCCACTCTGCACGTGTCCTCCTCTGCCTCAAACGTGGGTGCCCTGACGGGTACTTACTCCATTACTTGACTTTTCCGTCTCTTCCCTTCTGTTATTCATTGAAGACTTTCCCTGTTTTCTAGGGGATCATTCCAATATCCCCGAGACATCTGCGTTGTCCTGTAACTTTCCCAGTGCCCCTTCCTCACGGCCCAGTCTCCCTCAGCCAGTTTCCCGTTCCATGTGTGACTCCATCGTTGTAGAGAAACCAACAGGTGTGAAGGGGCCGGGGTCTGGACCTGGGTTTTACACCCAGCATGTGCCTTGCCATGCGGTTGCCCTCTGTGTGCGGTTCCCTCTTTGATTCTTGTACCCTCATCTACACCCCGAAGATTCTAAACGTGGTGCCTCCAGCACAGGGCAGGCCTTCCACAGATGATGGCCTTAAGGTTTCTGCTGGTCTTTGTAGAAAAGCAATGACAACGCTGACAACAACCCGACTTACATTGTCACAGACACTAATAATTATCCACAGCAAACTCGGCCAGCACAGAACCGACAGAATTTATCTTTCATTTGATTTTTTAGAAACAGCCTTTAAGTCCACCATAACTTAATTGGTAATTTAAGCATTTAAATTGTAATCAAGAGTGGTCTTTTGAATCATACTAAGCATGTGTTACATTCTCACAAATACAACTTGTGCATCGGGGTATTGGTTTTCGAGGGGACCCTCCCTAAATCCAACCTTTTAGAAGCCAATGCGATTTTTGTGAACAAGGAGAACAAAACAACTGAAATCCTCTCCCAGAGAGTGCTCCCTCCTCTCCCTCTTCTTTTGTAAAAGGCGCTGAGCGAGGTCAGGAGCCTGGGGCCGGGCAGGCCGCGCGGTGGGTCTCGGCGGCAGCTGGCTCGGCCCGGCCCCGGGAGACCTGCTCAAGGTCAGCCGAGCCGGCTTCGAGGAGCCACCGCTGAAGGGACTGATGTTACCTGAGCTCTGAGTCACTCGCTTGGCAAAGAGCTGACCTGGGAAAAGGCAGGAGTCTGAGATGCTGGCGTGGACGGCAGAGAGCCACGGACAGAGAGTGGATCGCTCGCTGAGCAAGCCCAGCTTTAGGGAGACACCGAGATGGGAGGAAGGGTGTCTGGGGAAAACTCGCACGTATGTTTGTTCGTGACCACGTGACACACACACACCTGCAGAGGCTGCTCGTGCTCCGGGCAACCTCAGGTCCCCAGCTCACACTTGAAAAGAACAGAACTCCCTCCCAGAGACGTTCCGAAAAAGGCAGCCTCCCGAGAGAAGCTGACTTTATCAATTACGTAGGTTTGATTAAGATAACAAGCAACTACAAACAAGGGGAACATTGTAACTTTCTTCCTGAAATCACCATCATGTGAATAACAGAGACTCGTGGTTGTGTGCTGTGTTCCTTGAAAGGCGACTTCCATAAACGTTACACAGGAGGATTCAGGTTCTGGGTTGAAAAGCCTCAAAAGTTTGACTAAAATAACATTTACAAGGTCATTTTATGCCTTCATTTTCTATTTTATTTTCCTTAAAGAAAGGACCACTTTACTTTCTTATTTTTTTAAAACCATATATATAAACATATATAACCACATGTACATATATGTATATTTGGTTATGTATGTTTTTTTTTAACTACTTATTTATTTATTTGTTTAATGAAGGAACTGGGGATTGAACCTGGGACCTCCTGCATGCAAACAACACGCTCTACCACTGGGCTATATCCACCACCCCAAGAAGGTAGCACTTTTAAAAAAGATCTACCTTGTACTCTAAAATCATAATAATCTTAAATGCATGTATTCAAGAGTTAAGAAAAAAATTAATAACAATAATAAATATTCTTCATAAGGTGACTTACCTGTAATTTATAAACTCAGAAGAGAACAAAGTTTTAATGAACGTGAAATGTGAAAATAGCTTAAAACAATTGCAAACATTTGGATAATAAGACAAAAACTATGCCTTTCACCACAATCTTTAGAGCACTCTTTTAGTTTCTACCTTATTTGCGGGAAAGCTGATATAAAAACAATGTAACACGACTCGCACACAATGACCTGGTGTTGCCTGAGACTCAGAATACAGGGGCCGAGACTCAGAGTCCACACGCAGATGACACTGTGGTCGTGAGTGTCATCCTGAGTCAGTCTGATCTTCCTGATGCAGGACCTGGCTAAGTAACAATACAACAAAGCTCAAGTCAACACTGCCTGGGAAGGGGACTCACTCTCCTCTCCAGAGAGGCGGTCTGGGAGGGGAAGGGAGGGGCCCCACTTCTCCATGGGACCCTGGAGCAGCAGCACGTCCTGTCGCTGTGTCAGGTGACCGTCCCCCAATCCTTCCTAGCTTGTTCTTACTCTTATCTGGCCACTGGGAAGTGAGGCTGAGACAGGTAAGGTCCATTCAGCGTTGGTGAGCAGTGGAGCTGAGGCTACACCCACGTCTACTCAAAGCCCCCGTTCTCTCTGGCCACTAGGGCTGCCAACTCACCTGCCGGGAGGAGCCAGCGGGGTGGGCATGGCTGGGGGAGACAGGACAGGTGCTGGGGATCCAGAGCGAGACCCGGGGGCCCCTGGGGGCTTACCCTGCTTTTACCACTTGCATCTCGTGTTCCAGAAACCACCCCCCCCCGTGAGCAAACTGGGATGAGTGGCCGCCCAGAACGAGCAGCGTGGGGGGGGGCACGCCCTGACGGGAGCACTCCCCATGAAATCCACCTGTGCACAGGTGCGATTCTACAAACTCGCGACTGGGGACGGGAGATGCTGAGTTCCTGCCAGCCAGTAGGAGCCCAAGGCTTTCCCATCAGAACCTCTTACATGGGGGATAAGCTAACGTGATGATGAGGTTGGTGGGTTTCAGGCCGTATCACTGACACATGTTGCTGGCTTTTTCTTTAATCTCTCCCTCTGCACAGATTGCAGAATTTCACCTGGCACAGGCTGATTCTTACTTGTCAGCTTACATTAGATGCTGAGGTCCCTGGAGAGCAGTGTCATCTACCTAACAAAGTCCTGCCTCGTGCAAAGGTGGACAACCACCAAGGGTGTGGCATGCTCTACAGGTGATGGTGCATTACATATGGGCGCCAGAAAGGGGGCTCGAGGAAGACCGTCAATCAAATCAAAGCACGTGGTCACTCGGGAATATGGGTGCGGAGGGTAAGTCTCAGTGACCTCCCGGGGGCTGCTCTTCACCACTCGGGGCCTCGCAGACGTGAGTTTACTGGGGGGCTGTCTCTCAGTTTCCTAGACATCCCCAACCTCCTTATTTGGGGACACGGAGCTCTCAGCCCCTCTGACAAAGGGGAGGAACCATCTGGACCTTGACCACTTCCTCAGCTTCTTCGTGGGAAGACGGGCCTGGCTGTGGGATGTGTCCCGGCTCGGCACCAGGAAGGAATCCGGGAGTGGCGCGGCCAGGGACAAAAATCCCCTGCAGTGTCCTCCGTGGACACGCACGTTCCCACGTCTGCAGGCTGCCCTCCGACACCTGCCCCTCCCCCTCGGGCTGTTCCCTGGCTGGCATTTCGGTTCTGTCCCCTTGACGCAGCCTCTCTTGGGAGGCCATCCTGCAAAGATCTCTGTGCCCCAAATTCGCAGCGCACTTGCTGCTGGCCACACACCACTAGGCCTGCCAGAAACCACCATCTCGCTCCCCAACCAGACAGTGTACTCTGAGCTGGAGTGTAGAGATATTCATTTTTTAAAAAACATTGGCTTCAAATCCATGTCCTTCTAAACACCAGGGAGATTACTAGTAAATACTACACAGCCCTTAAAAACCGTAACTACTAGTAAACATGTAGTGACAGTCCACAGAAGCCCCTGGCGGAGGAACCATCATTACTGCTACTCTGGTCCTGCGGGACTTCAACAGTAGGAAGGGAGGGCTCTCCTTTTTTTTTTTGGCCGGATAGCAAACTATCTGAAGCCTCCGCCCCTGTTCTTAATGCAGTAATGACACAGGCTTTCGGAGCGAATCAGTACCTCTTGCTCAGAATGGATCAAAGCAAAGCAAAACACTCACTTGAAAGAGGGACGAGTGGTTTAGGGACTGCAGGCAGAAGTCACAGGGAATCTGTCCTCTCTTAAAGTACCCTCTGTTGCAGGCAATGCCTAAAAATAGAAGGAAAAAAAAAGATTGTAATAGAGCTTTTATTTGACAAACACAGGCAGGCCATTCAACATATACAGCAACGGAAAATGGTAACTCTTTAAAAAATTGGCCAATAAATTAGAAAAACAGATCACAAACATGTAAGTAAACCAACATGTGTTAGTTTTCGCATACGTATTTCATTTAGATGCGAAGTGTTTTGCTCACCACGACTCTTTTCTTAAGGAGACATTTAACCAGAGATAGGAATTATGTCGACAGAAATATATAAACACCAAGTTGTGGGAAGTCACACAAATCTGAGCTGACAGCATGTCATTGCATTTCCGGAGTCGGAGCCTCCGGGGTAGGGGTGTGATGGGGGTGTGTGACAATGGGGGTGTGACGGGGGTGGGGGGGTGAGCGTCTCACAGGGCCTTAGGGCCCATCCAGAAGAGGGCCCCTCAGGGCACGGGCTCGGCTCAGACCACCCAGCTGGCTGGGCCAGAGCTCCTGACTGCCCCGGGGCACTGCCCCACTGCCACGCCTGTGGTCCTTCCATCACTCTCTGGCTCATTCATTCATTGTCTAGGGCCGACTGAGTACTTCCCGTGGACAAGTTCTGTTCTGGGCTCTGTGGGTAAGACCTAATCTCCGAGCTCGGAGTTCACATTCCAGAGAGGGGGCACTAAATGCCAGCAATGCTGTCTCAGACTGTCCCACTCAAATGGCAGCTGGGGATATCTGAGCAACCCCCTGAAGGCAGTGAGGGAACAAGCCCCGGGCCTCACTGGGGGCAGCCGGGGCCGGAGCAGAAGGGCACAGGAGGCCGGTGCGGCCGGAGCAGGGGGTGCGGGGGGATGCAGGAGGGCGGCTGAGTCTGTGGCCACAGATGAACCCGCCAATAGAAAGCAGAAGACGGGAGGCTGAGGAAGGGCAGAGCCTTGGAGAATCACGACTCAGAAGTGGGTAGAAAAGGAGGCAGGAGGAGACAGTCAGAGGCGGGGGGCCGGCAGGGTCGGGACTGCAGGATCCGCAGTCAGCTCTGAGCAGAACGCTTCCGACCCAGCGGGGCGGGGCGGGGTGAGGACAGAGGGGAGAAACGCAAAGGCTGCCCTTCTGACCGGCTGTGCAAAAGTACGTCTGCAAGCCTGAGAGGGCAGAACACATGAGAATCAGGAAGCGCTCTGACTGCAGGTCCCAAAGTATCAGAGCTGTGGGGCTGGCTCTGCTTCCAAGTAGACACTTCACTGGTGGCAAGATCTCACGCAAGTGTAAGACCCTTAACGCGGACTCCCCCTCCAAATCCAGCAAGATTTAACATGTCTAGAGTCAATCAAATATATGAGGGGGGCAGAAGGCCTTAATCACAGCAAGGTGACATCCAAGTGCTACATTCCAAGCCCAGGTTTTACAAGCTTGTCTTTAATGAGCGTGTACAAAATAAACGACTTAAATAAATAAAAGAGCCTATTAAATAAATAAAGGAGTCAACAGGCATCAGCAACAAATGATAATTCCTGGCAGTGAAGCAGTTCCAAAAGCCAACCCTAAATTACTCAAGAGCACAACGGTAATGAAGGTATTTTGTGATTCCTTCAAGATTCATTTTTAAATTAGCAGATACATTAAAATTTTTTTCTAAATTCCATGTCATATAAATCTATTAAAATAAAAATACTTCTATGCAACAATCTACTGCGTATTCTGAAAGGGTTAGTAGCAGGAAGAAAAGATATGACAGTTTATACTTTTGACACTTATTACAGATCACAAATAAGACGGCAAGGGCAACTGAAAGTCAATATAACATAAGGACCAGGTCTGTGGTCCACACTGACTCCTACTTGACATTAAGAGTAATGCATGTGGGATGACTAGATAAAGCTGTGCTGTGTATACACAATGGAATACTACTCAGCCATAAAAAAGAATGAAATAATGCCACTGCAGCAACATGGATGGACCTGGAGATCATCACACTAAGTGAAGTAAGTCAGACAGAGAAAGGAAAATATCATATGATATCACTTATACATGGCATCTAAAAAAAAAAGATACAAATGAACTTATTTACAAAACAGAAACAAACAAAAAACCCCAAACAAAACAGAAACAGACTCACAGACATAGATAACAAACTTAACAGTTCCCTAAAAGGAAAGACAGGGGGATAAATTAGGAGCTTGGGATTAACAGATGCACACTACTATATACATCAGACAGATAAACAACAAGGGCCTACTGTAGAGCACAAGGAATATATTCAATATCTTGTAATAACCTATAATGGAAAAGACTCTGAAAAAGAACACATATGTATAACTGAATCACTTTGCTATACACCTGAGACTGACACAACATTGTAAATCAACTGCACTTCAATGAAAAAGAAAGAGTGGTGCATGTGGTGCAAGGTGGGTGGGGATCAGAAAGCTGTGGATCGAGCAGTACTGCCTTCCTCCTGAAGCCTTCCCATCGCCCCTCCAAAGAACTGGGCAGCCCTCCTCAGTAGCCCAGTTTAGGTGCCTCCCTTCTGCCCCCCGCACCGCTGTGATGACTGCTTCCTGCAGGGAGGGCCATGCCTTCTTTCTTTCTTAGCACAGAACCTAGCACAAGGGCGATGCCCATAATTATAGAATCAAATAATGAAGGAAAAACTAAACACACTTAGACGAGGCCTCATGTCTCTTCATTTTTCCAACCCAGGCAGGTCTGGGAGGGTCAACCTCGAAACACTTACCAGTTGCCAATCACAGACCACCCTCAGTTCTTCCAATATCAGAGACACCCAGATGAGCAGCCAGAATGCCACCCACAGGTACCACTCGGCCCCTCTCCAGCCAGCAGCCCGGGCGGCCCACTGAACCTCCCCTTTTGTCTTATTCCCTGAAAGTAGTAACATTCAGGCCCTTTTCAGCCCGCTTGCTTTGTGGCAAATCATAGTCTACATGGAATGACTTTTCGTTTTAAAACTGATTATCATTTTCTCCTGCTGTGACTCTAAGCCCCTAGGGGGAAAAAAAGTTAGAAAATACCACTTACAGCAGATAACGTTTTAATTTAAAAAAATTATATATTTTACCCTCTAGTTCATGCTAATAGACCTATTTTTGATTCATCGAAAATGTCATTATTCATCAGTAAAGAGCTATGGAATTTATAAGAACAAGAGAGAAGACAATCGTAAAGTGTCCAAGAAATTTATTTTTACTTTTTAAAATCTCAGAAATATATAAAGATTTCCCTTAATGGAGTTGAAAAAAAATTGAGATGTGTTTCATCTGAAGATAAAAGTGCAGATTTTGTTACTTTGCAAAAACATAAATAACATTTTATTAGTGTGATAAGAAAAATGTCCCTTTAGTAAATGTTAAAAGGCCCTTCGGGACCTCATAGTAAATTACTACTCAGTATTCATACACTGTTATGTTTAAATTTACATTTACATTTTCAAGAAGTTCCTTCTAGACCCAGAAGGTCTTTTAAGAGCCAACCTTGAGAATCGACAGCAGTCAGAACTAGTTCTCCCGGCTTCCCACGACGCACAGCCTCATGGCAGGATGCTCACAAAGGGAGGTCTGCCCTGCTTGTGTCCCACAACAATAATTTACTTCCAAGGCTGCCAACTGCTTAGGATGCTCTAAGACCAAGATAATTTACGGAGCATTTCATGAGATTAAGAGAAGGAAGAGGGAGAGACAATTATGGGATTGCAGCAACTGATTCTTCCCCAACTGAGCCTCCAAGCCCAACTGCAGACACGGAGGTTATTTTCCACGTCCACACAGGGAGCACTTCAGGCAAAGAATGAAGAGGGCAGAGGGGTCCGGACAGGTGCAGAGCACCAAGCCGCTGCTCTGCAACCTTGTGCAATCTGCCCGGGGCGGGGTTCCCATCGCATCGGGGCGTCCAAGGAGGAAGGGCTCCCAGCAGAGCCACCCCTCCGGTGCCGCCTCACCGGACACGGTAGGTATGGTAAAACCGAGATGCTGGATTCCACTGGACCACAACCCAACTTTCTTATTACAGACGATACCCTATCATAGTAAATGACAAACTTTCACAACAGTCCTTTTTTTTTTCTCTTCAAACTGTTATTCGGGAGTAATATTACACCCCGAGAATGGAGTAGGGAGGGAATTTGCAGGGGGTGGGGATAGAGATAGGGAGGGAACCACAGTGCGTATTGTGAAGTTTTCCTCTACCAAAGAACACATTTTTTCCTCTACCAAAGAACACACGGAACCCCTTTAATCGGATTAGAGTTTTAAAGCAAAGCAGTTATTTTAACCAAATTCTGAAATGGCAACGTCTGGCTTTTCAGGAGCAGGGAATAATTCCTGATGGCTTTCGGAGATCAGCAGGGCTCTCCACCGATCCCAGACGCATGGTGGCAGCCAGCCAGCCGTGTGACTGGTGACTCAATACACAGGTTTCTGTGGTCTCCACCATCTGATACAGTAAGGGTATCAATTTTTAAGTTTGAGGACTAGATGGCGGCCGGGGGCTCCGGCAGAATAAAACAGAACTCCCTGGAGAAGGGACGCCGAGAAGCGAAACTCACACTGCATTTGTCTGCATTTCTTTAAGCTCAGCCTTGATTGTGTAAGTATTTTTTCCTTCGGAATGTATATCATCTTGATTACAGAATTTAAGATTATTTATTGTTTGATTCGGAAAATAATCCAGGCAACCATTAACAGAAATTTTAAAATGTTGTCCAGACATCAGTCAAAGTGGTAAGAACCCCACCTTCTTGTGATTCCAACTCCCAAAGCAATATTCCTGTTAAAGAAAGCCCAGGTCAAAAATCCTCCCCGGCACAGGCCGCACACACACCTAGGAGTGTTTCTGGCAGAACAGGATGTGCTAACATCCTCTATGTGGAAAGGGCTTAATGAAAACTAGAGACAGTGAAACAAAGAGAACCATCCAAAATGAAGGCTGCACACATCTTTGAAGAAACAATAGACATTACTTCTGCCGAGGCCCTGCCCTGACACCGGGAGAGCCACTGCTCTGCCCGCATTAAAGTGTGTTTCTCTGAACTCTTCCCCCATTGCTCATTATTCAGAAGGGTCCGGACCCCAGGCAAACAAAGTCGACCCGGTACTGAAATGCACCTCCAAAGACACCTACATCGATGCAGCCTCGGGCTTTCCAAAACAGCAGCGAGCCAATAAGAATCGCTCCCCAGCACATGCCCTCTGGAATCCAGGTAAAAACACTATTCCTGCATGAAGAGGGTGCCTGTTTATGAGCCAAGCCCTTCTCTGGGAGAACATATCTTAGATGGAGCGCTGGAATACACACAATATTAACAAAAGCAAGATCAAATTAAACAGATGACAGGACGAGCACGCTTCATTTCATGCACAGCGGTGTTTTCTCTGTGAGAGAAAGGCTCAGAGTAATTACCGTGAACTGAAACTTCTTCCCCGACCTCTGGCAACTGCCCTGCTCTCACAACAAAGACGAACGCCTTCTCCTCGGGGCCTTATTCCTCCTTATTCCTCCTACCAGCGAAGCACCTCCACCCTTGCAAGAGCACAGCGGAGAATCTCTGTATCTGTGTCTCCGATGCAGCATAAAGAGTCCTGTGGAAACCTATCAAACTGGCGAGCAGCGAGGCTGGCAACCAATGAGCAGCGGTCCAGGCAGGACCCGGCACATGCTCTCTGAGGCGCAGGCTGTCACCAGCATCGAGCAGGCTGCTAATCTAATTATAGCCAGTTTGCTAGCACAGAGCGATTGGAGCAAAGCACACAAGCAAATTAAATTTTAATAAATTAAACCCCGCAGACAAAATCATCTTGATTTCCTGTCATTTTGAGGATTAATGTGTCACCTTATAAACTGTAAGTGATTTTTAAAGTGCATTCTTGCTTTCCTTCCAATCTAATGAAACAAAGAGTGGTTAAATCAATGTACGGTAAGACCAGCTTCCTTAAACTTAGCAGATTCCAGCACCAAGGAATAAATAATGAAGTCGATGGCAGGAAGACATCAGTGGGAGAGCGATAAAATCTGAGTTGTGCTTTATTGCCTCTGATTAGCATTTCGCCACATATTGTCTGAAAGTGCTAATTAGTCTCTCAGCACAGTTTGAAAGGCCATGCACATTTCCATCCATCGTGGAAACGGACCAATCGAGGTGTCAAAAATTGTAATCTTGACCACAGTGATCAGCAGTGATTCAGACGTACAAGAGCTGGAAAAGGAGCATCAGAAGTCGTTATAAAAGGACAAATTAAGGAAATCTGCTCCCTGCGCCATTTAATGGTAAACATAGTTCTAGAAGCCAAATCCTGTGAGAGGTGCAGGAGGAAACATGCATTCCCACAGCCAGGAGGCCTGGGCTTAAGTTCTGTACCAGCTACTCCCGCCCGTGTGACTTGGGGCAAGTGACTGGGTTTCTCTGCGTCTCAGAGGCCACACTGCACTTTGCTTAATCACTGCCAGTGAGGTGCAGGCGTGTAGCACTCAGTGTGGGCCTGGCACGGAGTGAGCTCTAAATCAAACAATTACTAACAGCAGCGATCTTTCCACAACACCATGCATAGTGTCTCCCTTCTTCTCTGGTCTTAGACTACTCAGAAAAGAAGTGTCTAAACTTCTCCCGTCCACAGCTTGGTCAGGAACGCCAGTTAGAAGTAATGAATGGTGACAAGTCAGTGGCAGACTGGATGAAACGTACAGAACGGTTACTGGTGCTCACTGTGGTAACAAAAGACTATTTCACCTGCTTCATTCTGGATGTGTATTAGTCACCAATTTCAGTGGATTCCACATGGACCAAACTTAATGGGAATTTTCAGGAAATTGGGTTGATATAATTACCTTCCATTCATGATTTGCAGTAGCAATTAAATGATATACATTTGAAAACGTGTCTTCTATGGAATATAAATTGAGGAACATCTGTACTGAGGAGTTTGATTAAACTTTGATGACAAATTTATGTGAAAAGGGGAATGGGAGAGGTCTGCTGGTCAAATGCGACTTTTGTCTCTGTGGCCAGCTTATATATTTTTCCCTTGAAGTCATTTCCTTCCTCTCAATATGTTCTACAAAATTAATAGTCCTTCCGTAATATTAATCAAATCTTTTAACCTGTTCAACTTCTCTTCTGTAATTCCTCCAAACTGGTATGTTCTACCAGTCAGGTTCCAATCCAAGGATAACACGCAAACTTCTCATTTCTGTAGTTTTGCTTTGCTTTGGTTTTGCTTTGAAAAATCTGCAAAAAGCTGGCATGCTCAAAAGGTGTTATGATTTGCTCTGAGGATCCAAATGTTCCCAGGGATTAATACATATCCATGGACAAGAAACACTGAGGAAGAGGCATTCTCCATCCTTCAATCTTTGTGTACCACAAACTGTGGGGGAAAGAAACTCAGGGAAGGAACAGTGTGGCCCCCAAACAGGGGAAAGCACAGAAACATACGGTCTATCCATCCAAGAGTGCAAAATTTCGTAGAAGTGGAGACCCAGACACAAACTGGGAGAAAAGATGCTGGAGACAGATCTCCTAACATGCCGGGCACATCTGCTACCTTGCAGCAGCGTCCATGTGGGTTATCAAAGCGCAATCGCCATGATCAGGAACAAAAACTCCAGGAGAAATTGGCTTCAGTGATTTGACCTAAGGCACACCTAGCTCCCTGGAGGCTGCCAGGGTACAGACCGGGAGGACTTGCAGGCATTCATCTAGGAAATGCCGGCAGCTCTTTCTCCCTCTTCATTTAACAGGCTGCGGCTCAAAAAAAAAAAAAAAAAAACACTTTAAAAAAGCTGTTTGATTAATTTGTCTCATGCCTGTTTTGTATCAGACACTTTGTAAGGGAAAAGCAACTGTCCTTTCTTGGGTCTTACCTTTCGACATGTTGAGAGCCCATATATTACTTTGAAACTGAGTAACAGTTCATTGCTAACCCTTGCCATTGGTACCCTGCTAGGGGAGCTTAGATATTTTTTAACCGCCGGAATGAGCACTTCTTTGAACTTCAGTCAACTCAGTCTTGATTCTGAAAACTCATTCATTCACTCAATGAATCGTTTGGGCACCAACTCCATGGAAGGACCATGCTGGACACTGGAGATGCTGCGGGGAGGGGCTGGGTCCCCTGTTCTCAAAGGAGCTTCTATCCTAATGAAGGAGATACATAAGTGATGCATCAACAAAGGGGTGATTATGATAGGGGTCAGAGTGCTGTGAAAGCACCCAAGTCGGGGCAGGGAGCCTGGTCTGTGGCTGAAGGAGGCTTTTGGCACGAGGGTGGCTGGGGATGGAGAGGGCTGTGAAGTCCTGGAGGGGTGGGCGGGGCCAGCGGACGCAGGAGGGAGGTGGAGGCACAGCTGCAAGTGGCACACATGCAGGAGGAGGAGGTGGAAGTCAGACGTGAGACGCTCCTTCCGTCTCTCCTTTAGCGTTATCCTCCGAGTCGGACCCTCGCTCACCCTTCTCTGCTCATGGAATGAAAGCGTGCTTGCTTCCCACTGGCGGCACAGGGCAAGGAGGAGCTCACGGTCATCACAGAAGCGCTTCTCTCGCCAAATGGGCTTGAGCTGTGTTTTGACCCTCTCACCGTGGAGGACCCGGAGAGGAGAGCCTGGGGCTCAAGAACGCCCACAGGGAGTGCTGTACAGCTTTCTTCCCTTGGAAAAGAAATCAGGGTTCACGTACTAAAAGCAGTTCTGTTTAAGCCCATGGCTCCAAGATAACTTTAGCCTGGTCAGAATATTTCAATCAGAACTGGCTCTGTTTGGGTTGTGTGTCAAACTCGACCTTGCTGAAAGGGGCCCAGGGGACCTGTTTCTGCTCTGAGGAGACCTGGTCGGAGGCTGGGCCACCAGGTCTGATGTCCCTCCTGCTGGCTGTGAACAAGCGCACTGTCCACCCCCAGCCCTGCGGAGGCGGGAGGAGGGACCAGCAGTCCAGGATGGTCCACAGACCCCAGCCCACGTGAAGAGGGGTGGGCTGGCGAGTGTCGGTACAAACAGCTTGTGGCATTTCCACTGATATTTCAGGCCACCAACGGGAAGTCACTTGGCATAGAACTGGGCAGAGATGCTGACAATCAGCTCCCTCAGCCCAAGCGAGGGGCTCTAGCCCCTCCACCAACCCCGCTCCAGTTTGGATGAGAAGAGAACACTCAGGCTGTGACAGTCGCCTCTGGCCACTGGGACAGGACAACTGATGAGAACCCATCTGGGCATTCGGTGTCCCTTGTTTCTCTGTTCATAACACCCACACATCCATCCACTTTTTTTTTTTTTTAAAGAATGTGGCATATGTGGAGCTCAGAGCAGTTGCACTGTGCACGGCTGGGCTGGGAGAGGCTGAATCGGGCTTCTGGGCATGAGTCCTGCTGCTCCCCAGGCAGGCGTAGCCCTCATCCCCATCTCCTTTCAGATGCTCAGTGTCCCGCCCTGGTTACCAGGATGTGACTCCACTGCCCGAGCAGGGCCTCACTCGGGGCACCACCACGTGAGTCTGTTCCAGGGCAGGACGGGGTTCCGCCTGGACGACCATCTTGCCAGTTTAGGGGCTCAGTGTACAATCCAGGTGAGCATCTGGTAGCGTCTTCTCAAAGCCTGGCCCACACCATCATCTTTTTTGTTACCACTTTTTTCTCCTAGTGATTCACATTTTCTAGTAGTGATGAAGCGAGCTGGAAGGCTAGGGGACAATGAGACCAAGGACTGATGAGTCTGGGGGAGGCCGGCTTGGAAGACACTCTGTCACAAGGCTTGCTTCGACTGGCTAGCAGCTGCTACCACGCTGAGTTGTGAAGCACTGGCTATCTGTCCAGTGGCCTGAAATACACTGTGTTTACCTCTAAGCTGCGAATCCAGGCCAGCTCACACATCCTTGTGGAGGGGCCTTTTGGGACCCAAGCACCTGGCACGGCTGCACTGCGCAAGTCAGCAGCACCCCACGACAGTGTCTGGATGGACTGTCTCCCGGCTCCCCTTCACCCCATTTCCTTGGACCTCCTTCCTGCCATATGCCTCTATAACAGATATAAGAGGCCCTATGTGACCCCAGCTCTCAGGCCATTTGTCATCCCAGCCCGCCCAATGGACCACTGCGGGCAGGACTTTAGACTTTGAAACGGCTTTATCATAGGTCAATATTGCACTGGGATTAGCCGGGAATGCCTGTTTAGGTGAGAACTGACTGGCTTCTCAGGCCTTGAAGCCAAAATTCACGTGGTGGAAGAAGAGGAAAAAAAGAATTTCTTAGGTGTGGGACTGACCCTCAAAAAGAGTCACACAGACAACTTCACTGTCCCCTTACCCTCCTCCTAACCTCTAGCACGCTGGCCCCAGGCTGCGGAAGGCCAAGTGCCCACAACACTAGCCGGCCAGGGAGGCCTGCCTGGGGTCTGCCCAGCCCACACCTCACCCCTAAACCCACCCGGCCAGACCCCGCCCTCCTACCCCAAGTCGTCACCCCCTCCTTATACCGTGCTAACTGTTTAAAGCAGCACATATGATTCCTGCCCTGGAGGAGGACTCCTGAACCTGCAGTGTCAAGCCTAACGTGGTCCAAATGAAGACGAACCCGCAGACGTGCTTCTGCACAGGCTGACGGGGAAGAAGGCACGTGGCAGCGCGGAAAGGACTCATCTCCAAACAGCTACGAAACGAAATGACTCGGCTAACATAAAAAAGCTCTGAAATCTAAATGCAAAAAGCACACTTCTCTGCCTCATGAACCATCAGATGAAGAAACCCTGCATCTCGGGGTTCTCGTTCATAAATGCAGCCCCCAGTGTGCTAAGGAGGAGGGTCTGGAGGTGGACGGCTCTGCAGTCGGGCACGTCCGGAATCAGACTGTGGCATGTGGCTCCAACACCCAAGGGCACTGTCAACGCGGCCAAGTCACTGACCCTCATGTGGGTCTCAACTGTCCTCACCTGGCAAGAAAACTGACCGGCAGAACTTTCTTCCTGAGGTTCTGTGATGACCAAACATGCACTGGCGTGGAAAGCGCTGAGGAGGCTGCCAGTCACATGACAACACCTGACGGTGAGCAGTTCCAATTACGCTTACGCTGGTGCCTGCAACGCACTCGGTTCTCAAACGGGCTCCTTGTTAGCCAGGCTCTTCTGCCATCTCCTCATAAGGACGTTTAACAGGTATTTATTATCTCCTGGCATTTGTCAAGCGCTGTGCTGGGGTGAGGACATGGACCCACCAAGCCAGGGAAAGAAGTAGATAAAAGAATGCTAGTGATTACACCTGAACTGGTTTTCACATTGACAAGGAAATTTCACAGTCACGTTCTGCTTTAGGACCACGCATCCCTCTCCCCCGCCCAGAGGCCAACAGGGCGACGTTACTATTATTCTCATTTTAGAGAGAAAGAAGTTGGTCCGAGGTGGTTGCATTTGCAAAACTCTGGACTCAACTGGTTCCAATTTTGCTCCTCACTAACACCATGTTGATTTCTACACATAAAATAATGAGTTGTTATAATCTAGGGGTATAAAATCAGATACTATTAAATATTATTAAATAATTTGATAGACAATTAAGTACTATAATCTAATAATTAGATATCTTCATCATAATGCTTAGCTATTATTATTGACAAAGAGCTATAAATTAGGCAGAAGTCGTCCTGAACTTATTAGCTTCCTGTCTGTCCTCAAATCATACCACGTTTTCTGAACACTGCCAGGCATGTTCCAGGATGCAGAAGTGTTTACCTCATCAACAATCTCTGTGCTACCAAAGGGACCCAGGACTGGACTCTCTCCGTGGACCATGGGATAAGTCCCACAAAAGCTTAAATTACAGTAAGCGGATTAATGTCCTAAATTTCAGCTCTGTCTCCTGAAATGCCTACGCATTTCAGTTAAATGAAGTTCCCTGTAGTTGTGAATAGTTCTGTAAAGCACCAGTACCAGTTCCTGAAGGCAACCCTATACGTAGTGTCCAAAACCAAGGCACATAATCTTGCATGAGTAACTCACGCTGCTATTTTAAGCAAAAGCTTCATGGAAGAACTTCAAGTATGCATGGCATGAAGGATCATAATTATGTTTTAGCATTACTAACTTTGAAAGATTAGACTTTTATCCAAACAAAGATGTAACTACAGAACATAATTTGGTGTTATATTCACCAGAGGTGTTTCCGAAACTTTTAGAGTCAGTAGAGGCCAAAGAATAGCTGTCATGAAAAGGGTCTCATCAAACCTTGGGAGGTTATACCCTGAAGATACTCCTTGGGAGAAATTACGTTGCTAGACTGTATTATTATATACTTCTCACCTTCTACTCCTTTCTATCTCATCCCAGTCTAGCCACCTTCCAGCTGGTGACTTGGGCAAGTAACTTAACTTCCTTATGCTTGAATTTTCTCATCTGTAACATGAGTATGAGGATGTTGTGTAATTAAATGAGTTTATACACCCAGAAAGCATTCAGGGAATGCCCAGCATTTTGTCAACATTATCTAAGTTCTCCCCACTTGACTGATGGCAAAATTAAAACCTCCAGGCCAAATGAAATTAAAGTAATTAGAAAAACGACTCTCTCCAGAAAAACAACTATGTAATAAAAATATAAAATCATGCCCTGAGTACAATCCAGAGAGAAAAACACTACACTGTGAAGTTTGTTAATAACATCTAGACATTCTGAAACTTATAGAAGCATGACCTTTTTTTTTTTTTCCTGGGGCAATTTAGAAAAACTCCTTGAAAATTTTGCAAATGTCTATACCTTTATCCCTGGCCATTTACTTTGGGAAAATCACCCTAAGGAAAGAGTTGGAATCATGTGCTAAAGTAGAAATGATTGAGGATACATGCAAAATATATATATATATATATATATATATATATATATATATATATATATACACACACATATACATATACAACTAAAGTATTTATCACAAAATCCTTTACAAAGCAAAAACAGAAAGAAAGAAAACAAAATCTTATTCAACAAGAGCCATTCCATAAATGATGGTGTGCAAATAAAATTAATGGAACAGTATGTCACCGTTAGAAGTGATATGACAGAAGAATATTAAATGGAAGTAGAGCTGAATATTAAGTAAGAGTCACAAGTCAATGTATATTATAATTCCATTTTTGTTAGAATTCTCTCTCTGGGGACATACACACATATCTCTGGGAGTATCTACAGAGAAAAAGTCCAGGGGCAGATGCCACAATGTGAATAGTTTTTATCTCTGCGTGGTCAACTGATCTGAATTGTTGAATTTTTCTACTGTGCTATTCCTAACGCTGAACATACATTTTTAATTAAACCTTTGCACTTTCCCCCAGTCCCACCCAGGGAAAAGACAAACACTATGGGTAACAAGTTTTTATCGAGTGGCCCCACTAAAACCTGAGGCTTGGAGATTCCTGCTGCCCAGCTAGGACCTGGGCTCTGGCCCCAGGCGGTCTACACGACATGGCCCTGCTTTGTGACCCAGCTAGTAAGCGGCAGCCTCAGCAAAGCTGATTTTAACGTTCTAATCATTCCCAGCCATAAGTCAGACCATTAGGAGTGGGAACCAAAAGTTCAGCCTGGACTGTCAGTCAGTCTGCTGATTCTTCTCAAGCACTAGGGCCTCTGTCGGCACCGCCAAGCACAGCTTAGACAGCCCCATCCTTGGTTACTTGGGTAATTCTCTACTTTCATCCAAAGGCCCTCCTATGCACTTAAAAGATACGTCCAGGTTCAAATGCCTGGAAAGAAGCCAGGACATTTAAGCGATGGAGGAAAAGGAAAATCATTTCTTAGGACAGCAAGTCAGAAACATTAGCATGAGTGAAGGGTGACTGGAACCTTGGCAAGTTTCTGAAGCTCATGGATTGTCACCTCTGAGTGGGAACAGAGTTTAAGATCAGGGGAAGCAACGTGATCACCTTTCACGGTGTCTGCCTCATGCTCTTTTCACTTCCACACTTTAAAAAGCCTTGTGAACCACAGTGCAGCATCATTAACAGAAAACGATTCCAAGGTTTTGTTAGAAAGGTATTTCCATTCATATGTGTATATTTTAAAGGTAATTTTATTATATCGAGGGACCAATTTTTTTAAGTTCTACAATAGAAATTAATGTGCAAATGGGGTTTGTTTCACAAGAAATTTGCCTTGAAGCAAACAGAGCTCTGTTCCATCGATACTGTTAAGTGTGTAATTACCTGGAAAGCTTTTCCTACTGAAAATAATCACCCTCCAGTTTCTTTTGTGAATGTTAAGTTTTTCATAAATGGTAAGTAGTTTTCTGAATCTGGATTCCCCATATCTCTCCTGTTTCTTTTTTCATCTGCAGACATCCTTTTCTCCGTTCTCTTTTACAGCAAACAAACGATTTTTCATTATGCGACCCTGTTAGAGGCAGCAACAATAATTAGGAAACCCTTTTCATCTAACAAGTGTTATTCTCCTCAAGAGTTTACCACTCAGTGATCTGAGCTGAACAAAAACACCACGTCCTTCAAGAACAAGGAAGATGTTATTCAAAGAGAAAGATTCCTTTGAAAATATGAACATCAGAATAGTTTCTAAATAAAGAAGAATATCTGTGTCACGTATTTCAGGTTCTTGCTTGGGTTAACAATATACGTTTTATGGACCCAATGAGAAAGACGTTGTTCTTCCAAGCGGCACTGAAACAGTCTGTAAATCTCGTGATGTTTGAAAGTCATTCCGGCAGATGTGGGCTCCGTCTATGCAGGGCACCTTTTCTAAGCCCAGTATCAGTGTATCAGGCAGAGCAGCACATGGGGAAGATAAGCTCCACTGCATGTGACTTTTATCGTGTGTGTTATTAGCTTTCAAACTGGAAGTGATCTGAAGGCCATTAATTCACCTTAAGGAAACTTTCTTGGGCTTCTCTTTTACTTTATTTTCAAAGTCAGGTTGTAAGCCAATTTAAATTTCAAGTATTTGATTACATGCCTCTTGAACGACTGCTCCTGATCTTTGCCAAGTCAATGCTCCCATTCAGGGCAAAGCTATTTTAATTCCATGGCAGGGCAGGTCGTCCACCGGAGAGGGGAGTCTAAATTCCTCTTATGTGGAAGAGCCCAGGATGAATTTTTTTTATGACAAAGTCCAAGTCAAGCCTACATAAGCAGGCTTTTTGTACTAAATTACATAGAAGGCTTTTAAATTAATAGCACAGAAACGTTCTGCAATAGGAATAAATGGCGCAAAGCGCCTGACAGGTGAGTGTAAAGTGACAGGAACTGCCCACCTGATATCTTGATGGTATCTGGCACCTTTCAGAGACTAGAGAAGCTTTTGAAATTTTAGTCATCTTCCCCCAAAGGGTAAGCGTAATCTTCGCATCTGTTTTTAGTGCTGTTTAAGAACGAAAATAACTTGAACATGTGATGCAAGTCAGTACCAGTCTCTAAAAAAGATGGTACCTGGCGTTCCATTATCCTGAGCATTGGGGCTGGGGGAGAAGTGGGTGGTTCTTGGTTAATTTCATTTTGACTACAATGGGTGCAGCTTGTCCACGTGAAAGAGCGGATCCTGACTTCTCTGGGTGTAGGAAACAGAAAATCTTACAGGCCTTGCTCCTCCATCGGTAGTGCCGGGTGGTCCAACTGATGAGAACCAGTACTCCAAGCCCTTGCGATGCTCTGGATGAAAGCCAGGGTCCCACAGAGATGGCCAGGGGCCTCCTGCCCCAAAGCCCAGCCTGGGACAGGCCAAGGGACGAAGGAGAGGGAGGGAAGGTCTTCTCTGATTTGTAACTACCACTTTTCTTCAAACGTCCTCATTTTCAGCAATGGAACTTACACAGAATTTTTTTTCTATTATTTTTTCTTTTTGAAAAATAACTTCATTTCTGTCCTTCCAAAAGATACTGATGCAGTGTACTTTTTGGTAGGATGAAAACAAACCAAAAAACCCCCCAAAACAAAAAACTTCTGTCGGCAAGCAAGAGACAGCAATACTAAAGCACTCGTTTTCAACACTGGTGAGTCTCAGTCGTGTGACATTAATTGGAATTGCGGTTAACCTAGCGTCCTTTCGGATTTCCTAGTTTTGGGGCTGCTCTGCAGTCTGTGCTTCATGCCTTCATACCCCCCCCCCCCAGCCATTACTCTCTGACCTAAATTGCAATGAAATGGAATGTATTACACCAAATTGTTCATATCTGAACAAACTGAGGTCATCCGACTGCAAAACACATTCCACCAGCAAAATCCCCATCAGAGTCACGTATTGGTGACGTTTCGCATTTCGGGGATAACATGTACCACAGTGAGGAACCCAGACGGTGGCTGACCTGTGTTCCCACTGATAAGAAAGTATCCTCCTCCCAGAAGAGGATGGGAAACTGTTCCATGAAGACACTGAAATTCCATCACTGTGGTGTTAATAATAAACAAGGCAGATCAGTGAAGCAGACGGGAGAGCTCAGAAATAGATCCACAAATGTACACCTGGTGTTAACAAAGGAGCCCAGACAATGCTGTGGAGAATGAAGAGCCCTTTCAACAATGACAATAGAACAACTGGATATCAGTAAACCTTGACCTCTACCTCCCACCAAAAATATCAACCTGAGATAGATCATAGACCTAAAAGTTAAAAACTAAAACTATAATGCTTCTAAAGGAAAACAGAGGAGGATATTTTTGCAAGCTTGGAGTAGGTAAAAATTTCCTAGAGTCACAAAAAACACTTAACCGTGAAAGAAAAAAAATGACAAAATCGTCTTTAAAAACATTAAAAACTTCTACTCAATGGAAGACACTGTGAAGAAAATGAAACGGCCAAACACTAAATGGGAAAAATGTATCTCACACAGATATCTCAAGAAAGACTCTTAGCCAGAAAAAATAAAGAACTGCTAACCAATAGCAAAAGGACATACAGTCCAACTTAAACAAAGGACAAAAACCTGAACAGACGTTTTGCAAAAGAAGACCCACAAGGGACCTGTCAGTACACGGAAAGACAGTCAATGTCGTTAGTCATGAGGAAAATATAAATCAAATCCGCAATGAGACACTACTTCATAGCCACTCAAGTCACCGAAAATGAAAAGACAGTCGCAAGTGTTAGCAAGGATGTGGAACCAACGGAAGGCTCACACGCCGCCAGCAGGAAAGCCTGAATCAATCAGACCCCGACCCCGTTATCCAGCAACTCCACTCAGGGTTCCATCCAAGACAGAGGAAAACGTGTACCCACAGGAAGACTTACTCAACAGTGTTCACAGCAACTTTATTCAAGATGCCCAACTGGAAACAATCCACATGCCCGCTAATAGAACAGATAAACAAATTGCAGTATATGCACACAACGGAATAAATACTGCTCAGCCACTGACACGACAAAGACGAATCTCAAAACACCATGAACCTTGAAGACATGATACTGGGTGAAAGGAACCAGCACCGACGGTATTCACCCCGTGATTCCATCCACATACACTTAAAAACACACAAGGCTAATTTACGGGACAGAAATCAGAACGACGACTTTTTCTTTTCTGGGAGTGAAAAGGGAGATCTGACTAGAAATCGGCCAAAGACAATTTGCTGGGGTGATGGAAATGTTCTGTAACTTTATTAGGGTGGTTACAGAAGTGCACATATTGTTAGAACTTACCACACTGCACACCTAAGAGGTATAAATTTGACCTTGAAAGATTCCCTATATTCTATAAAAAGGCAACATTACCAATATAGTCTTACCATGAAGTTTTGAAAAAGGTCTTATTACTGATTTCACATCCTAATAAAATTATTTTAATCTAAAATTCTTCCGAATCTTTCGATCTCTTATCGAAATAAATTGCAATGTATACATAGAGAAATAAATTGCAATGTATACATAGAGAAAAAGCCATGTACACACAGAGAAAAAAGGATGACTCCATTCCATGCGAATTTAAGCGAAAGTTATAGTTTACTCATCTGAACGTCATATTGTGCCCTTATATTGAGATGACTTTATCAGAACCTCAGAATACTTTTTTCTATTTATTCAGCTCATTTTAAACAGTTAACCACTGTTAATCCCATTTCAGACACCTCTCTTTTAAGTTATGTTTAACTCTTCAGCTTTGACCAATTTTTGGTAAAGGAGGTCAGCTTCGACCATTTTTTCTTTTTTTTTTGTCTCATGTTTGTCATAAAGAAGTTTTCTAAAAGATATTACTATATATTATATATGAATATAATTATACAATTGAATTCTTTTCTGAACTGATTATACATCACTCATAAAAGCAGCTCACAACTAAGGTCAAAGGAGGCTGTAATAAAAGTCTTGGGTTTGAATAATTGTTCTGTTTTTTGAGTTACATGAACTTAGGTTAAATTATTTAATTTCCTTTAGACTCAGTTTCTTCTTAAATAAAAATGGTGGCATCAGTAGCTATCTCACGGCTTCAGAAAAAGAGGAGAGGCGGGAGTTGGCCCTGCAGCAAACAAGGGGGTGCAGTGTACGTAGAGAAGATGAAAGACAGAAACAAAGCCACACGCAGACAGTTCTAAAACGCATCAGGGATAAAATGCATGTCCCCATGGCGCAAGCCATTCCTAGAGCCACACAGTGCCGGGGCGGGGGGCGAGGGGAGGGGAAGTGGCAGGAGACCACGGTGAATGATGCAGTCATGGTCCAGAACGGCTGGCCTTTCTGGGGCCCTTCCATGTGCCTGGCCCCGACTCAAGCGGTCCCTCATTTAATCCCTGCAGCAGTTCCGCAGAGCAGATACTACTGTCACCACTCTGCGGTGGAGGGAACCGACTGAGAACTTCTGGAGGCCACTCGTCGGTCAGTGGTGGGGCCAGGGGGCAGACTGGCTTTGAGCCCTGAGGCTGCACTCATCTCTGGGCTCCCCAGCCTTCCAGGGAGCTTCACAGGGACTGGGGTGGGGGGAGCGGGGCTCTCCATTAAAGCAGTTTTAAAGAACTTGGACCCTCAAGCTTGATTCACAGCAGCGCAAGAAGTAAGAATAATATAAAGGGCAGAGCCTCCAGTTACATCCCCGAGGAAGATGAACTGCAGTCCTATCTCCCAAAGCCCAGGAGACAGAGAGGAGCAGCCCTGCCCAAAACAGCGTGCTTAGCTACCAAAATGTGCCTTGTGTGTGTGTGTGTTATGGGTGTATCTGTATATGTGTGTATATGTATGTATTTGTGTATGTGTGTACATGTGTATATGTAATGTGTATATGTATGTGTGAATACGCATGTGTATTTGTGCTCGTGTGTATGTATATGTGGATGTGGATGCATGTGTATGTGTGTATATATGTATATGCATGCACGTGTAATCTGTATGTGTATATGTGTATACGTGTGCATGTACGTGTGTGCTTATGTATGTGTATTGTGCATGTGTGTATAAATGTATACATGTTTATGTATGCTGTGTGTATATGTGTTTATGTAAGTGAGCATGTGTGTATATGTGTTTATGTGGACATGCGTGTAAATATGCATGTATGCATTATGTTTGTGTGTGTATGTATGTATGTTTATTGTGTGTGTTACGTGTGTGTGTGTGTGTGTATGTGTGTGTGTGTGTGTGTGTGTGTGTCTGCACCCACCCCCACCCCCAGGTACTGTACAACAGGCCCAGGTTCCTGGCCCTCGGCTGGCCGTCTGGAGGCAGGGGACCTGTGAGCCGCCTGGGGCTCTCACTGACCAGAGCACAGCCCTCCAGGTGGCCCAGGGCCAGTGGAAGGTGACTTCAAGGTGGAGAACTGGGCCCTTGGCCATGGTGTGCACGTGGCTATAAACCGAGCGGTAAGCAGATTCTACAGCATTTATTTAACACCCCCTCTCTGCTGCCCTCCTTTGCCCGGCAGCTCTGGTGGCAGGAAAGGCTGAGCGCTCCCACTGTTCCCACTGGAAACGCAGGCCCCTTCACTCCAAGCCTGGTTCTGCCTTCGCCCCCCAAGCACCAGACAGCCCTGGAAAGAACATTCTCTCCAACATTGTAAAATGATTATAAATCAATAAAAAATGTTAAAAAAAAAAAAGACTGAAAAATTGTGCTGAACACTGGAATTTGACACAACATTGTAAAATGATTATAAATCAATAAAAAAATGTTAAAAAAAAAAAAGAACATTCTCTTAGGGCCCAGGTTCTGGGACAGTCCCCTGCAAATACACCAGGGATGGGATGGAAGGAGCGCTGAGGGGGGGCGATCTGTCCTCATCACCCTGGAACCCACATCAACACTCAGAGCTGGAAAACACAACAGCAGCTCAAATAAACAACCGTCAGTCTGAAAACGGAGCAGCCCTCCCAGAGGGGCGCGGGCACCTCCGCGGACAGGCGCGGGCGCGGGAGCTGCGCAACCAAGCTCTCGCCTGATTGCAGCCAAAGCGACCTCAGCCTTCGGCGAGCGATAAACACGTCGCCCCGGGTGATTCACGAGGGAGACCTCGGGAGACGTGCGCGTTACGCCTCGTGAAGATGCCGGTTGTAAAGGCTAGCCAGCCCTACTGAGACGCAGTCCGACAGCCAGGTTTACAAAGAAGCGCCAGTGCAACCTTTCAGGGAGCCCCGCTGTTTTTATTTTACATTTCCTCCCATTACGCTTCTTAAGTTAGATAAGTTTTGTAACCTGCACAAATTGAAATGGTACTAAAACGCGTGACAACACTTACATGTTATTGCTTTTAAACCACTGGCTATTTTTTTAGGCAGCCGTGTCCTGACAACTTTAAAATGCTGAAGATGCTCATTATTCCAAAATTATTTCATGACCGAAAATTTTCTTTTTTTCTTACAAGTTGTGTATTTTAGACCAGAGCTTGGCCAGTTTTTTTTTTAAGCAGACAGTGACTGTTTGAGGCCCTGCAGGCCGCACGGTCCTGACCTCTCACCTCGCCCTCAGTAAACATGTCAATGGTGGGCATGGCTGTGTCCCAATAAAACTTTATTTACAAACACCGACAGTGGGCCGGATTTGGCCCATGGGCCATCGTCTGCCAAACTTTGATCGAGGCTAGACTAACACAGTGTGGAATCTGGTCTCTTATGTATATTAGAAACTGATACTTCAGAGGAAAAAAAATATAAAAAGGAGCCTCTTGTATCCAGATGTTTGATGTTAGATGTGGCAACTGTTTCTTGAGTTTCTGGACGTTGCTAATTTTTATCGTGAAATGTTAAGACTTGAAGGGGCACAGAGCACATTAATGGGACAATGCTGATTGCAGCTGGAGACAGCGTGTCCTGAGTGTGACTTGGGATGGTGCCCAACTCACAAGGGAAGGCTGCCTCTGGCTGGGGCTGGATCTCAGCAGGCCCAAGTCACCTTAAAACGAAAGTTACTTCTGTCACTGAAGAGCACAGCTGAATCCCTCGACTCCGTTGGAAATGCCGTGTGTGGAAGGACGCACAGAACACGAAGGGGCCGAGGAGAGCGTGACATGTCCTGAGCCAACACATGAGAACTTGGGTCCGCAGGTCCAAAGAAAACGGACGCAAAGGTAATCCTGAGATCAGGAACGGGGACTACTTAAATGCCAAAAAGGAATACAACCCCCAGTGGGGGGAAAAAAGACAAAAAAAGCTGCAGCAGAGAGCTGGGAGTGCCTGCCGTCAGGTCTGACCAAGTCCAGCCCTGGGGATGTCCAGCACCGTGAATCATGTGCCCATGCTGAAATGCTGACTGTCCAGGTGACAAGGCTGCCCTGGACTGCCACCCTCACTGCAGAAGGCAAACCACTCAAAACCCAGTTCTCAAAGTTAGCCACTGGAGTCCTTTCTGGAACAAGACAGGGTATGAATAACAATCTCAGGTCCCAAAGATTTTATATCCCCACCTGTGGGAGTCTTTTTTTAAAAAGGTACCACTTTGCAAAGGTAGCAACTCAGTCCTCGATAAAAGAGCCCATCTGATAACATGGTGCAGAAATGGAGGGGGAAAAAAACAAAGACTGAGAGAAGGCTACGAAATAATGGTTAGTTTTTAAGATAGATGAGTAAGTCTGTAACTAGTCTGAAAAACAATTTTACAAAGTAAGCCATTCCTTATATAAAAGCAGACGTGGCCACAGGTAGAGAGATCTTTTGCTTTTTAATTTATTTTTTAATACCTTTATTGTGATACGATTCCTATAAACTAAACACATTTCAGATGTACAGTTTGGTGAATTCTGACAGATGTGCACACCCATGAAGCCACCCCCACAATCAAGACAGCTAGCACTTCCATCTCTCCCCAAGAGGGGGCAGATCTCGAATTCCCAATTTATCCCTTCCCACCCCTTTTCCCTCCGGTAACCACTGAGTCTGTCTGTGAGTCTGTTTCTGTTGTGTAGATAAGTTCATTTGTGTCCTTTTTTTTTTTTTTTTGGAAGAGAAAGAGCTCTTTTGCTTTTGAGAGACATGGTGACCCCCACTCCAGCCGTCAGCGCTGACCAGCTTCTAGCTACAGATCCCTTGGGAAATTACACAATGTTCCAGAGACTCCTCTCACCTCCTCTCAGCTGTTCTGCACTCGGCAGTCTCCATCCTTCCCTGTCTCCTAAGTCCCCAGAGTGTCCCCTCCTGTTCTTACTCATTTTCTCAGTTGTGTCTAACAAAACACAGCAACCCTATCCAGCCAGCTACGGGTCTTCTGGAAAGCCCTCTGCGGGGAACCACAGGGCCGGCTACCTGACCCTCAGGCACGAAGCTGAGGACCAGGGCGAGCTGCAGAAATGCAGAAGTGCTCTGCCCCCTCCTGCCAGCCGGGCTTGGAAGGAGACCTGAGACATACAAGTCTGTTTGCCCCCAGGAAGGAGGGGTCTGGTCCCCTGGGGGTAGACCGCTCCCCGCTGGTGCTGGAACCTTCTTATCAGAAGTGGCACGAGGCTTTTCATACCCAGCTTTACTCCCCCATCCAACAGGGTCCAGTGTCTAACACTGTACCTGGAAGCCAAACAGGAAAACTTTAAAAGTGAGCTGAGGTTCTAGAGAGGGAGAAAAAAACCCTGTCAGTCAGGGGAATACTGAGCAGACGCTTATAATAAAACATAAAAGTCACTGAGAGAAAATGACTGAAAATATTTTACAGGAGCACCAAGGCTGGGGCCGGAAACCCTTTCCTTGCATCTCTGCAGTCATTGGATTAGGGATCCCGTGGCTCTAGACCCCACACACGTGCTCATGACTCCCACACGTGTATCTCCAGTTCATCTTCTCCCCTGACCTCCAGGCTGGTATGTCCAAGGGCACCTCAAGGCCTCCGTTTGTGTCTCCCCTCCCCGTGAGAGGAGGCCTCCCGTCTGCATCACTTTCTGTTGCTGTGTAACAACCACCCCACCCACTTACTATTGCACAGTTTCTGCCAAGGCCCAGGCGTGGCTTAGCTGGGGCCAACCTAGGCTCAGGGCTCATGAGGCTGCGATCACAGCGTGGTCTGGGCAGCCTCTGGGATTAGCAGATACACACGACTGTATACAAGACAGATAAACAACTAGGTCCCACAGCACAGCACAGGGAACTATAGTCAATTCCCTGCAATAACCGAGAATGAAAAAGAATATGGACAAGAATATACACGTGTGCACGCGCGCACACACACACACACACATATAAGTGTGTGTGCATAACTGAAAAAAAATAAAAGCAGCTCAGGGACTTCCCTCAAGTTCCCACGGTTGCTGGCAGAACCAGCCCCTGGAGGCTGGAGCACTGAGGCCCAGCTCCCCTGCGGGCTGCGAGTGGGGGCCGCTCCCCCGCCCTAGAGGCAGCTCACCGCTAGCTCCCCACCCCAGGGCCTGCAGGAGAGTCTCTCTCCACCGCAGCCTGCTGAGACGGGGCCTCATACCAGGTAACCCAGGAACCACTGCAGTGCCATGCCTCACCCTCACCAGATGCTGCCGGCCCCACCCGCCCAGCACAGGGTCCTCTTAGGGCCCGGCCAACCCCGCTCTCTGAAATGCTGCCGCCCCACCCCCACAACACACACACTACCCCCTCCCCGCTTAATTCTCCTCTACAGTGCTTTTCGCCATTTGAAATACCAAATATTTTATACATTTATCTTCTATTTCTGCTTCATCTCACTGAAGTAAAAGCCTCACCAGGGCAGAACGTTCTGTCTGTTTTTGTTCACTGCTATATCCCGAGCCTGGAGAAAAACACTGCCTGGCTTAGAGCAGCTTATCAACAAACGCTTACTGACTGAACAAATGATTTACTACACAGGTTTGCCTGAAAAGCGTCAGCATCTCAACGACTCTGATGCCACTGCGAAGCACAGATTTCTGCGACCTCTTTCCACTGTAGGCAGCTGCCTTACATCCGAACTCGGCTTAGTCACAAAAGAGCAAGCTAAACGCGATCCTTCCCATGTTAACAAAGCTATACAGTTTTAGTTTATTTATAGTTTGACCAGCCAAGTATGTGGTCAGAACTCCACACTGAATATTTGCAAAACCAGCATTTTTAAGCCTATGGGAAGACAGATACGTTTAATGCCTGGTTCCCAGGCTCAGAGATGACTTTTGTTTGTTTGGTTTTTTTTTTTAATCTTAAAAATAATCTTCAGCCAAACAGTGGAGAAAACAGGAAGTGAAAATCAAGCTCCCTTTTGAACACTGACTCCAAGGAAAGCACGAGCGTGTGACCAGGTGGGTGATCTAACAAGAGAGCGAAGTGTGGTGTTTGGAAGCAATGAACATAACTGTAAAAGACAACTGCCTGCAAAGTACACACGGGGTATCTGTTTCACCCCACATGCCTCTGGTTAGCAACGGTTCTTTTTAGGCAATAAAAAAAATGCATGTGCACTTAAAACTATGCTCATAAATCCAACTGCAACTGCAAGTTCTGTAATAAACTGATGATTTACCTGAAGTCCAGCCTAAAACCCACTCACGCATGGTCCCCACTAAAATTCACTGAACGCTACTCAGGTGACCACAGCTCGTAAAAGGCTGACTGTCTCTTTCATGTTGGTTAACCTTCCCTGCTCTTGTCTATTTTACCAGCACTGTTACTATTCACGCAATTCAGGGAACACATTAATTCCTGGCTCTCCCTTGCCAATGATAAATGAGCATTCACTTCTGCATTCCTGGCTGGTTTTTGCTTCTGGCTTCTCCTCTCTGACCATATATCCAGTTTCCAGGTTCATCTGCCAAAAACAGTGATTCTGGCAAGTCATTCCTCTGGCCTTGAACTCCGGGCAGCTCCCGGTGGCCTCGCTCCTCAAGTTCACAGCCCCTATTGTGGCCTCACTTGTCAAGTTCCTCACCTGGGTCGGGCCCTTAGCTTGGGTCGGTCTGGTTTCTGTGTTAACCACAAGACTCTGACCACTTGACTCCATCCTTGTCTGGCCACCGCTGGCCTTGGGCTGATTGGCCTCGGGCTGATTGGCTAAGAGAATGCAGATCAGTGAATGCAAATCACAAACCTCAAGCCCTCACCCCGATGGACTGTAGACACATTTCTTTTCGTGGAGGACAGATTGCTTCTCCTTCTGTTAGAAATACAGACAGGCTAAGAAAGAAGAAGGTCCCTGAAACCCGGTCCTCCACATCTCAAAGTGAAAGCATGGTGAAGGTAGACGAGAAGTACCATGGAGGTAAACGTGGCATCTCCCGAGCATCTTAACTGACTGTGCGGAGGCAGACGTACGCAGGGCCCAGGAATTCGCACCCCCTGGTGCACACGACTGCGCACGCCCAGGACCACAAAGGATGCCTCTCCTGCGACGACGACGTGATGCAGCACGTTAACCTTGGTTACCAGGACGACCCGGATGGGCCCGGCCCCATCTCGTGGACCCTTTAAAAGTAGACGGTGTTCTCTGGCTGGTCCCAGAAGAGACAGAAAAGCTGGGGCGGGGGGGGTGGTCTGACAAGGAATTCTACCGGGATGCTACGAGAGGACCCAGGGCAAGGAAATGCGAGTGATTTCTAGAAATTCCTAGGAACTGACAGCAGCCCTCAGCCTCCACCCCACCTACCACCTGAATGAGCTTAGGAGCTGATTACTCCCCAGAGTCTTCATGGAGAACACAGCCCGGACAACAAGCTGAGTGTGAGTCCCTGAGCAGATCCCAGCCCGTGGGATGACGGACTTGTGACCACAGAACACCGCGCTGTCACTCGTGGAAATGTTAGGCAGCAAAAGAAAACCCATACGCTTTCCTCTAAGCCTAGTCTCTGCCTGTTTATGTGAAAATAACATCTTAAAAGCACTGTCAACTGTCCCCGTGGGCATGAATGTACCGCCAACAAGGGAGAGAGAAAGAAAGTCTAAGAGCCCTCCAAGGGCACCTCCGCCCTCCCTACGAAGCCACCAAATCTGGGAGCGAGCAGAACATACAAATCTGTACCGCCAGCAGCTATTCCGAAGATCATCGTGTAGAAGCAAGACTTCTCAGAAATGTTAAAATGGGAATCAGCCCTCCCACAACACTTTACTAATGCGAACATCAGTCCAACAGCAACGTGAACGCTAGCGTTTACTCAAGCTTTTAGGACACAGATGAGGAAACGGGTTCCTCTTTCATTCATCAAAGTAGTAACAGAACTACCGTCTCCCGTATCCTCTGCAAGTGCTTGCCGACTAACCCCAGGGAGGGCTCGGGAAGACGTGCCATCTACGCATCAGCGAAAGAAAAAGTAAACACTAGAGGATGTTTGCCCACTGCTTTCCTTACGAGTAAACACCAGTCACTAAAAGAGAAAACACCCTGTATCTCATTTTGCCTTTAGAAGCAATCTTTTAATTTACAGACATGTGCGTCACTTCTACTCCACGCCAGGCTCTCCGCCAGGCACTAAAACAGCATAGACGGTAATTCAGCTCCTAATTTCCAGTTGCCCACAGTCTATTCAGAGAGAGAAACGAATCTATTAAGAACTGAAACAAGCAGTTTCAATCAGTGCAACATCAGTGGTATGGAGGCTGCATATGATGCAGTGTCGTCCGGGAATTATGCCGCGTTTGGTATGATGGTGGTGGGCAACCAATTAAGAACCTATGTCTCTCCACCCATCCATCCATCCATCCACGACTATTATGAGCAAAATAGAAACATCTGACCTCAGAAAGAGCCACCCTGACATTTGCTGTGTGCCTAAGGACTGTGACCAACTACCTTTTTTTTAAATGAAGAAAACCAGCTTTTCATGAAATACACCTATCCGATGCAGTCTGTTTAAATATGGAAGGCAGTCTCGTCAGCTCTCAACCTGCCACGGTCGAGTTTTGTACATCTCTAGTACAACAGTTTGAGTACAATCAAGTTTTACCCATCCGTGGAAAGGGAGTACCATTTTGTTCACTAACCTCTAAAATGCCCCAAAGAGAAAGTCATAGTAAAGCCACACTGACTCTCCAAGAACAGAGCGCGTGAGCGTTTGGGACCGGAATCAAACTAAACATTTCATTCCCGACCCTGCAACGTAAAATGCTAATAACTGTATTCTTGGGGGGATAGAGCGATGAAAGGAGAAAACACTCAATGTTACAGTCTAAGAACACACACAAACACACTCACATATACACACGCTCACACACACACACGGTACCTGTTACACCAGTCCTGCTGGGAAGAAATGAGAATCTTAAACCCCATCACTCTACCACGGTTCTTCTTAAGTGAGAAATTTCCCTGTGATAATGCTTGTCTTGTTCGGCATTTATTTTTAAAGGGATGAGCTGTGACTTTTCACACAAGCTGTTTTCAAATTCCACCGCTAAAAATTATTCCTAAAAGAACTTTCTTAAGCTCAGTCGTCAGCTGTTTAACATCTGCTGTGCGCCAGACAGAGTCAGGGAGGCAAAACACAGTGCCCGGAAATAAAAGGCAGAGAACAAACGGACGGAATGCAGTGCAATGGACAGCATGTGACCCCAGGCGTTACGGACCTCATACAACAGCGGCAGAGATGTGGCTACTAAATACGTGAGACGTTAAAAAGCAGTAATGCATGAAGCAACAAGAGGAGCAAGAACAGGTAACCTGGAACGTGGCACCCCTGGTGACGGGCTCTGTCCCAAGAGGTCACGTGGTCCCCCCGCTGTTTCCGCTGCGTGACATCACACGGGGGTGCAACGGGGCCTTTCCAGTCTGTGAATACCACATTTTAGTCACTTCAACGCAGTTACTAATGAGTAGCCATTTATTCCTAAGTAAAAACAAAAGTCTAAAGACGAGCAGCCTAGGCGGGTGAGTTTCAAAGGAGGCGCCCAGAGCCAGGCTGCGGAGGTCGCGGCAGAGCACGGAGAAGCCTGGAGCCACGGTCACACACGCCGGTGCCCCCAGCCCCGCCTCGCACACCGCATCTCCCTGTCCTGTCTGCCCAAGGGGGATGAGGAAAGGGGAGGTGACAGTATGTGTAAAGGGGGCCACGGGCCAGCGCTGCACCAAACACTTGAAAGGAGTGTCTCATGTAATTCTCACTAGAACCTTTCCAAGCAGGAAACGGGAGGACAACACAGAAATAGTAACAGACTGACGCCAGCATCACAGAGTCGTTGTAAGGATGAAGTGACAACAATATACCGTGATCAGGAGCATTTTGTTTGGCACACGGTATGTGCTTAATAACTGGCACACATCACTATTACTTGGCTAAGTGAAGAAAAGCAGCAGGGATTTTGAGGAAAAGAACAGGGTTTGCAAAAAGCCTTCAAGATCTCAAGTGGATCAGTACAGCTGAGAAGGGTTCCAAGGAGGAGAGCAGGAGAGGCTGGGGAGGTAACTCTGACCTTGACTGCGGCTGCAGGTGGGCGCCCAGCCTACCGCACCCATACCTGTTGCCCCCAGTCTACGGGGGTTAGCACCAATGAAGGTGATGAGGAGATACTACTTCATCGAGATCTCCTACAGGCAACACGCAGGGAAGATGGAAAATGGAACACCTGTGGGACAGAGTGAGCAATCGGAGGCAGTTTCAACAACTCTATGTAATAAGAGAAGATGGGGGTTAGCTTGGAACTGGAAAGACAGAAAGAAAAGGGCAAACATGAAAGCGTCAAAGACCAAAAATGTTTAATGAGTGGATGCCCAGGACTCAGGTGATTCCCCTAGGTTTCCCAAAGATGGCTCCTTGGGAAGCTCAGTGGCACTAGGAGGGGATGCTGCCTTAGGAGGGAGATCGGGGAGCCATTCCTGACACAGTGGATTGGAGTCAGGAGTGGGACATTGATTATGAGGGTCTAGCAAGAGGCACAGAGGTTGGGATAGTCGATGGGGAAACACAGCTGGAACCAGGCATGGCTGTGATGCTCCGGGGCGTGGGCTGACCCAGCGGCCGAGCCTGAGCCCTGGTGGATGTGCACATGTAGGTCAAAGGAAGTGGATGGACAGAGAGGGCTGGGAGGAGACTCTGACACGGGAGGGCAGCAGAAGACCGAGCAGCAAGTCACAAGGTCCTGAGGTCAGGGCAAAAGGAATGAATGGAACGTGTCTCTGGTTCATAGATCAGGATCGAGAGCCCACAGAGAGCACATAACAGAGGCAGAGCCAAGGGCGGGAGGAGAGGACAGTAAGGAGAAGGATGGCCACAGGCAGAGGGCGCATCCAGACGTGCTGTGAGATGGTGAGGCAGGGAGGGCGTGGAGGGAAGGTGCTGGGGGTGCGGGCATCAGGCCTCGCAGGGCGAGAAGAGCAAAATTAACACTGACTCTCACGTCAGTCAGTCAGCGTTAACATCCCCTTGAAAAGGAAAAATACTCAACACCACCATATAGTCCCCGCCAAGCCTGCACCAAAGGAACAGCCAGTGCTTCTGCTTTTATCCTCAAACTATGAACAGATCATTTTTTTCCTGAAAAGAACTCGCAGGTGCTTCTGAAAGGGACTAAGTTAGAGAAAAGCCACTGCAAAATACTGTCTGGTAAACAGTCTGCCGCCGACTGACGCTGGGTGATGAGCTGCGCTTAAGCTGCAGGGCTCCAGGCTGGGTTTCAGGACTGGCAGGCGGGTATTCAGAATCAACGCTGCACTTCAGCAGGCGGACGTCACCCATTACGCTTTCATGCTAATAACTGTTTGTTGAAAGAGAGGTGAAAGAAGATAAAGTTTAAATTAAGTCTCACTTTGACATTAAAAAAAATGTTTTTTTTTCAAAATTCTCAAATTGGTCGCCAAGCACGCTGACCTCCTACAGGAAGAATCTATTTTTAAAAACATGAAAATCTCAGTGTTCATCATGCACATGAAACGACCTCTCAGGTTTAACAAGAGAGCCGTCATGTACCAAAACAAGTATCAACTGCACGCAGGCAGAACCCCCCTGTGACTGCTGGAGAGGAAGTGACCTCTTCACATACTCACGAAGCGTCATTACCTGATGAATGTGCGCTGGGTAAGGAGAGAGAGAGAGAGGGGAAGAGGAGCAGTTAACGACAAGCTCGGGTAGAGCGCATTCCGCCCGGGCAGAGCCATAAACAGGTCGCTTCATTCATGCAGCGACTCTCCCGGGAGCACCCCCGGGGGTCAGGCACGGCTCCGGAGCCTGGGGACAGGCCAGTCAGTCAACAAACACACTTCCTGTCCTCACGGAGCTCATCGCCTCGTAGCTCTTCTTGTCGGCTTTCTAACTGAAGAGGGACACAGCAGAGAGGGACAGTGCGATCACGCCATCAGAGACGGGACACGGTGCAGCCGCGACTGCCGTCACACACCCGGTGCTGCTCTGAGCGGTTAGAGGACGCCGTTCCGGTGGCCCTGAACCACACACGTGCTGGGCCCAGTGTGAGGTCTCTGCCCGCGATAAACGTGGCAACAGCCAGCCCCACTGCGCAGCCCTACCCTCACCGACTCACTGTCAGATTCATTTCGCTTTATTAATTTTTTAAAAAATTTTATTGAAGAATAGTTGATTTACAATGCTGTGTTAGTTCCAGGTATACAGTAATGTGATTCAGTTACACATATGGAAAAGTATGTATATATATGTACTTTTTCACATCTACTTTCTCAAAAAGCACACACATGTACTTTTAAAAAGGACGTATATATACTTTTTCAAATATATATATTTATTTCAACTACATATAGTTTTTCAGGTTCTTTTCCATAATAGGTTGTTACAAGATACTGAATACAGTGCCCTGTGCTCTACAGTAGGTCCTACACTTTTCTAATTTTTAAAATAACTCTTTAACAGGCTATTAAGCTTCGACTTTTAACAAATTAAAGCTGTCTTTTATTTTAGCCAGTTAACTCATTATTTCCCAAAACTAAATAGTATAAATGTCATACAATCTATTCGATACTGAACGTATTTAACGGACAAAGCAGTTTGCGGGCTTTGCTTCTATTCATCCACGCAGTTATTTTGCCCTTGTTTTATGTGACATTCCAAGAGCCGCCAGATCTTAAGCACAGCTGGCACTCTGCTAAAGGGCATCCGTGAATCCCCAGATTCCAGCGCAGGAGTGAGTTTTGTTGGCCTGAAGCTAAACGCGGGCCAAGATACTTCAGACTGGCTTTTGTTTTGTGATTCTACTGCACGAGGTCTACAGTTTGCAAAATTCCCAAGCCGATTATTTCATGAGTGTAATATCCACAGCCCGGCCAATTTCACCTCCATAAGAAATCAGCCCGGGGACTTACTCTGATTCTTCTGCTGTGGTTCCAGCATCCTTACGGACCTGGTAGCTGTTGCTTTCATGCAGGCGCTTTAGCATATAGAAGTTTGCCATATAAAATATGTATTTTTTTCATTCATACAGTTTTAACTGAAAGGGAGCTCTGATGCGCTAAGCTGAGCTATATAGCATGAACTGCTATCACAGGTACAGTGCATTCTTTTTCTCTATGTTCCTGAAAGTTTGGTAAACAAAGCTATCGATCAGTTCACAAAGGGCTGTGCATACAGTGGTCCAGGCTGCGTACTACACATCCTGGGAGACATCACAACCATGATGGCTGACGTGGGTGGCGCCCTAGGAGCGCACACGGTTTGCTTGGACAAGTGCACGTGGTGCCCTGAGCGCCCGGATGTCTCAGCATGTGCCCCAGTGGCTGCAGAGAGTAATTCCCAAGGAGCTCGAATCCCCCTAAACATATGTCAGTATCAGGTGAGAAGTCATCGCATTCAGTGGTTCAAATACCTCCCACGAAAGGGTAAACGTATATTCATACAATCAAACCAACAAAAGGAATCAGGGAGTGGTACGTTAATTTTTCAGACAGAAAGCACACAGTTATCATGTAAGAGAGTGGAAACCCAAAGCCAATCTGCCTGGGCTCAAATCCTAACTCACTGCTTCTTAGTGGCGTAACCCTAGACAAGCTATTTCACCTCCCTGTGCCTCGGTTTCTTCATCTATAAAATGGGACAAGAGCCGAACCCAACCAGAGCTGTTGTCAGGATTAAACGAGGTGACGCCTGTAAAGCAGCCAGAACAGGGCTTGGCAATAGTAACCACTATGTAAGTACTCAGGTTGGCCGTTAGCATTATGGGGTGAGACTATGAAAGCAGAAAGAGATTAAATAACTTGCCATGGATGTAAGAACTAGTCGGTGATTTACTGCAGAAGGAAAATGAAAGCACTTGATTTATAAGAAAGTTTTCCTGAGACCACATGTTTCACATTGCAGCTTAGGTCTGAAAGGCAAGCTCCCATGCACCTTGGGGCTTGATTATGACATGGGGTGTCCATCACAGGCCACCTGGGCTGGCGTTGACCTGCTGCCTGCCCTCGTGGGGAGGGGCACGCCCAGTGGACTAACAAGTCCAGCGCGCATAATCAGCCGTCGATGAGACTTCAAATCCTAGAAGACAGTAATTGTCAGAAAGCGCTCGCGCCTTCCCTGGGTGAGGTGCCTGCTGCTTTCATTCCCGTTCTTTAAATAGCAGCCAATCCCCACTGTGTTATGCTCGCACCTTGGAAAATCATCTCATTCACTTCAGTGCAAACAGTGTCCCTTCCTGGTTCCCTGAGGGAGCCAGGTCTACTTCCACAATGTGAAGTGGGACATCCAGAATCAGAGAAGGTCCCAGCATGTTAACGGCGGATGCTTTGTATCTATGTCAATCCTTACACAAGAATCCAGGGAGATTTGGTAACCAGTTTTGATGCAGATTATGGCTTTCAGATCATGGAAAATAACATACACAGGAAAGAAGTTCCTCCTTGGCCCCTCCATTGAGGGCACGAGAAAAGTGCAGTCCTGCCCACGGAACTCTGCACGCAGACAGCTCACACGCATCCAGCTGTGCCACGGTCGTCCAGAGCACCTACCCCCCTAGACTGTTCTCCAGGAGCTGTGCTGACGTCACTCAACTAGCTCCCCTCTCTTAAGAAATGTGATGGGGAGATCCCACTGGGCAAAATTTAAACTTGCATAGCAAAAAACCCAGGTAAACCAGAAATCTGAATAAGCTGGGAACAAGTATGTTGTATAAAACAGTCTGTGTAAGAGGCAGCCCCAAACCAAGTGGGTCACACAGTGTCACCTCTGAGTGACATCATCACTTCGCCCACAATTCTCATTCCCATTGCATTTAGTTAGAAGATCAGGAAAAAGCAGCCAAACCCTGTTTCCCAACAGCTTAATCAAAACGCACAGGTTCTATTTTTAAATCAACTGACATCTGTGATTTGAAAACGTCTCCATCACAAACGTAACTAGTGGAATATCCTGGATCAAGCACAGAGTGTGGTTCTATGAAAAGAAGGAATAACACTATTTTCAGTCCAACGGCATTGCTTGTTCTAACTTCCTGCCTGATTGGAAGAGTCAATCAAAAATCATGTCTTACAGAAGCAGAGGAATCGGAATCCATCTCTCCTCATGGTAAACATGAGGAAAGTAAGGGTCGGAGAGTGTACATGGCATATCTGAGCCCAAGTCCTACCAAGGTCTGAAGCTCGACCCTGGCTTCTTTCATACAGGAAAGACCCAGGAACCAGGAAGGATCTTCAGCTCCTAGCGCCGCGTCCTGACTCACAGCCGAGGCTGGCTGTCCATCAACCACGTGGTGGGCAGGTGACTATAGGACTGCCGAGTCTCAGAGCTGAAACTGGGGGTGGTGATGTAGGCAGCAGCTCAGGGGACATCCTCGCTTACCAGATGTCCACACCAGGAAGCGCTGAAGCCCTGGAGTTCTTCCGCCGCCAATCCGTGCAGCACAAAACCTAGATGCCGCACGTTTGTGACAGCTGGTGACCACGTTGGTGAGTGAATTTCACCATCAGGGTGAGGCCCTTGCCTTCCCTACCGGCCACAAGTCTCCCCAGCTCACGGCACACCTGCAGTGACTTCCTCTGATGGCGGCATCTCCCAAACAGGCAGGAGCTACAGAATACTGACGAGTCAGTATGTGGCGGGGAGACACCATATCACAGAAGAACAATTGCTAACATGTTGGTTGAAATATCACCACCAATTAAGTGATGAGGAACACCAAAACACATCATCATGATAGGATGTTTTAAGTTTTGGTACAAGAGCAGACCAAGAGAAGAGTTGGAAACACCACCATGTTTTAGATGAAAAGGGTGGTCCTATCTGGTGCTAAAATGAACATTTCCACTTAATGTTTATTCATGTGGTTAAGTTACTGTGCTGTGCCCTACTAATTAAGATTTTCCCAATTCTAAACCCCTTTTTAAAAAAAAAAGCAGTGTGTACATTTGTCCCTAAAATTTATTTTACCAATAAACTGTATGCTAACAAGGTTGCTGAAATAAGGATGGTAGAGAAAGGAAAAATCATAAAGGGACACTTAAAGCCTCATTAAAATTGAGCTTAAAAAATGCTGGTCCTAGTCTAGGGGGAGCCCTAGAGCATCCGCTCCTGGTCCTGTAAGTGTGGGCACAGCAATTTCTCTTTGTGAGCAGTCTTTGGGATATTGGGAAAATGAAATGTCAGAGAAAAGCAAACTGCTTTTGATGGCTAGACAGTCAATAAATTGTCACAGGACACAGATGAATTAGTTTTGGGGACAATAATCTATGTCCCAATCAAAAGTAAACAAATGTAAATGTTTTGCAGGAAAAAAAAAAAATAAGGGAATGACCCAAGGAGCAGCAGGTCAAAGAAGAGGCACCTTCAGAGGAGACTGACCTCTCTTGGAGCCACTCAGACCAAGGTTAGAGGCAGAGCAGGACATTCCCAGTGCACCTCCCACTGCTCCTCACAGTCCTCTAAACAGAAATAACTTAATTACTCTTTTAAAAATTGTGCAAACAAAAGTTCCAGGAAGTAAAATGCAAAACCATGTGAACTCAGTGAGACCCCACACTGATAAGACCTTCCCCAGGGATGGCAAGACGTTCTAAAGGGAACAAGGAGCTGGTGACGAGGGCTTTTGTGCTCATGGGGACACTGCCCAGGGTTCCTCAGGGCACCCTCAGTTCCCTGCCAACCAGCAAAGAATCAAGCAGGTGTTGAAGACATCGCATTCACTCCAGGGGAGGTGGGTTCACTCTGAGTCAAGTGCAGACTGACCAAAGCCTCTGCATTTTTAACACGTCCCACACATGGGAGTCTCTCATGGGGACCTGCCCTCCCAACTTTCCCAGGGCTCATCTCTCCTCCCTAAAGAGTGGCCAGCGAGGAGGGGGCCTGAGATCCTTGGCTGTTAACACGGCCAGCTTCACCCTGTCAACAAAGTGAATGTGGGTCCATTTGCCCGATGAGCAGCAAGGCTAATCTGCTGACACCAGGTTGTGGCGAAGGAAAGCACAGCATTTATGGCAGGGCGCCAAGCAAGGAGAATGGGCAGTTCATGCTTAAAAGACCCGAACTTCCCGATGGCTTTTGGGAAGGGTTTTAAAGACAGAGCGAAGGAGAGGGTTGCAGGGTGTGTGATCAGCTCATGCACAATTTTCAGATTGGCTGGTGGTGAGGTAACAGGGTGATGTTTGAGGAATCTCAATCATCAACCTTTTGGTTCCAATCAGTCTGGGGTCTGCCTGTTGGTGGTCAGCATGCAGTTAACTTTGTCCATCTGTTGGAGGTTTCAGTATCTGCAAAATAACTCAAGGCTCTGGCTCAGGGTATTATCTATACACCCTGAAGAGGAACTAAAGGTCCTTGACTTTGTTTTACAACTAAATTGTTATTATTTTGTCTTGCTTGGCTGCTTTCCTTTGTTTCTGCATTTTTTAAAAAACTTTTCTGACAAAACTTGTTCTCTGGAACTGGGGGAAGGCCTAGGAGGTTAAAGCTTTTTCACAAACTAGAGTCAAGGGACAAGGGGGACAGGGGCAGGGAGGCCTATCCCCAGGAAGGCCCCCCAGGATCCTTCTCGGTTTCACCTGGAACCTAATCCCAGGCACCTCGGGCAACACCCTGCAGGGCTACCCCAGAAGGACACGGGGACATGCCAGTTCATAAACCCTAATGCAGGGCTGCTATACTTTGCTCAGCTTCCTCGGGGATTTCTGGTGGCCCCACCAGATGCTAAATTTACAGAAACAGGGGGTCAGGTAACAACTCTGGCAGATTATCTCTGAGCTTCTCAAGAGTACCAGCCCTGCCTTCTCACATGGTACTGTGGATGCCCGTGTGTTAGGTGAACTATTAAAGGAGCAAGTGCAACCACATGGCCACTGAGGACACTCATGGAAGCCAGCTCTGCTCCCAGAGGCCCCAGTTTAAACAAAGCTGTCCCTTCCTGGGGTGCATACTGAAGGCTGATCACCTTTAATATGACTTAATGCACTAGTTATTTTTTATAAATATTTTGGTTACATGAAGAATACCTACATTAACAACAATAGAAAAAGATATCTTTGCTGCATTTATATTAAATGAAGGCAACTGTAAAGTGGTCTCAGTTTTCTCCTCTGTACAATAAGGAGTTAAAGTGAAACCTGCAACATCTCCATCTCAAACACTCCTTGATTTCATACAGAAAATACGACCCAGTTCTGAGTAAACAGAACAGACACTGATAATGTCCTAGGGCTGATGTGAGGAGTGACAGCGGCCTGGCCACCGGATCCAGAGTGAGCAATGCCTGAGCTTTAAAATGTAAGTGGAAAAAGTCTACAACACATTTTTATGTCATCAGCTGTCACTCACGGTGAGAATGACCTGCTTTTTCAGTAGGTACAATCAACCTCCTAAAAGTACCTTTTGAAGATTAAGAAACAAATATTGGGGGGTTTACTAGGCCAGAACAATCTGGAATTCACTGAGTCCCCTACAGCCTGCATCTCAAGCCCAGACAGTCCCTGCATGTGTCAGGTTTTGGTGACGCCTACCTGCTCAGGTAACAGAGACCAAAGACAGCAGAGCATCCTCTGAGACGACATGCAAACGGCAGCTGGACAGAGAAAAGGAGGAGCAAGATGACGAGGCCTGGTGGCCCCAAGCCGCAGCAAGGAAGACAGAAAAAAAGCGTCTGCTTCCCAATTCTAACTAACGTCGGAAACAAGGCAGAAGACGCAGCCAGGAACGGTACTCTTGGAAAAGAGATGCTACTAAAAAATGTGAAAGGTAGCGCTCCTCCTTAAAACAGAACTTCATCTTTATGACCAGAGTGTGCAGCATAAATTGGAAACATTTTAAATCAATGAAATAATCAAACTTCCCCTTAGAGGAAGAAAAGCCAAATCGCACACTTGTGTACAAAAACCTGAAAAAGTGCTAAGTATTGTGTTGTTTTTTTTAAATCATCACATGTAACAATTAGAATCATTTACTGTTGATAACAGGTTTTGTAGAAGACTAATCAGAGGCCAGGATTAGAGACTAAGTTGGAAAAAAAAATTAACAAACTTGTACTTAAATGCCATGAATACATGAAAAGTCTATCAATAACTTAATGGTCTCAAAAAACCCTCAAAAGCCAAAACCTTCCCCTAGATGTTTTTCTCCTTTAACTAAACGATAAAACGGAGTAAAAATACATACATAAAAGTATGACTGGATATTAATCAGGGAAATTCAGTCTAAGGAAAAAAAATCTAAGTTTATACTACAGAGATTCAAAAAGACAGGACTTAGAGAAGAAAAATTCAAATTCTCAGGCTTTGAAGGGTTTAAAGAACTGCATATATCACTACATATTGAAATACTCCTGCTTACATGGTTTGCTCTTTGATGGTGCTCAGGTCAGATCAATACCAAAAGCAAATAAGGAGGCAAACTCAGTGAAGTTTAAATCAAAGGTCACCTCTGGGTGTGCATCTGTGGGGGGTGGGGCAGGGGGGAACCCACTCATTTATCCCATTCTGAGCAGCAACTCAACTACTCTGTGGGTTTTAGAAACTTTCACTTGGCACTGCAACAGATTTGAGAAGTATCTGTTTACTTGTTTAATCTCAGGACAAACCATAACCTATGTGCAACCGTGTAACAAAGTCAAATTTTTAAAGTCGTGCAAATTTCCAAAAACAAACGAACAAACAGACAAACAAAACACCTAATGAAAGAGGCTAACGTGTCGGGTCGGGAAGAACACGCGGCAAGATCAGGAGACACACTGCTCGAGTTCCACTGTGAGAAATGAGCGCTGCAGATAAGAGAGTAAGTCTTGATTTCAAAGAGAACATAAAACTTCTGGCTGAGCCTCAGTGTCTCCCGCTGAACACAACCATTATTCTGTTCTCTGCTACAAAGTTGGGATGCTAATAGAGCAGAATGTTTTCTTCCCAAATCAGCTGAGAAAAGATACAGCAAAGAACACTGGCAAAACCATCTGGGAGGTGGATCTGAGTCAACAGCGGAGAGGCAGCACCGTGGATCCAGCAGAGGGGCTGACTGCTGCCTCCTGGGGCCGGTGACGTAGGGAGGGGTCTGTGGGAGCACAAGTCTGCAGCAGGAAGGGAGGGGTGGCGTCACGGCTCAAGCCTCATTACTGCTGGTAGTGGGAATTCTCATCAGGACCTTGGAGGAAGTCCAGGTCATACATAGCACAGGGCCGCTAAGAGAGCCAGGACAGACAGGGCCACAAGTAAGATCCATCTTGTAAGCAGGTGGGTTGAAGAAGGAAGAGGGTTAGATAGAGAAGGGGGAGAATGAGGAGGGAGGGCAGAAAGAAAGCAGAGACAGGCTCCAGCCCAGCAGCATCCTAAACGCAGGACAGAACAAGACCGAGTTTCACCGCATTCAAAACCACACAAAATATCTCCCCCACGGAAACGTCTTTATTTACTGTATTACAGTAACACTAAGGGCAAGTTTGAAAAGTCATCATATTCTCAGCGTCCTAACAAAGGGGCTCTCAGTGCTCCGATTCCCAAGCTGCATTTTCCGTTCAGCTGCCAGCTTCACTGAGCAGCAAGATGCCAAGCACGGAGCGAAGATAACCAGGCAGGGCTCAAAAACGTTCACTTCCAGGGGTGACTCACCGTCACCTGAATTATGTCCTCTCCTCTTTTCAAGTAATGCCATTTGTTTCAAGTGTAAGGAAAGCAGATGTGTCAAAGGGAAAGAAATTCTCTAATACACCAATGGCTCGAATGCATTTTAGATTCGAAGTACAGGGACAAGAATGTCAACATTCCTCCTACAAGCCTCCTTTAATTTAGATATGGTAGAATCAAGCATTGTCAGATTCCCGTTTGCTTCCCTTTTTATAGTTTTAGAGCAACCATAGAGCATGGGTGATAATGTGTTCATATATATTTCACATTTAAGAACGATGGAAGATGGGGGAGGGGAGAGCTCAGTGGTAGAGCACATGCTTAGCTTGCCTGAGGTCCTGGGTTCAATCCCCAGTGTCGTCTCTAAAAAATTAAATAGATCTAATTACCCTCCCACAGCAAAATAAAATAATTAAATAATACAATAATAAGTAAATGAAATACTTTAAAAAAAAAAGAATGATGGAAAAACGACACTATCCAATGAGAGAAACCAAAATAACCCAATGTTTGGATCACGATCAAAGCCTGGTCCACGCTAATGGATTCTAAAGCTACTCAAGATCTATTCTTAAGTAAATTTTAAAAATTTCATAAAACACCTTCATTAACAACATTAGTATATGCAGAGAGAGGAAAAGAATTAAGGTGTGTGCACCCAGATTTCACTGGCATTATTTCTGGGGAGTGGCTTTGGTGTAGATGGTCACATTCTATGTTTTGGATCAGGATCATTTAACTTTTTTTTGCAAGGTATGTATTATGTTGGTGGCTGGGAAAAATAAACCAGGTCTCACACCAAGCGAGCACATTTACAAATTCACCCGTTAGGAGACAGTACACGCCTGCTCCGTCATCCCCACGCGTGACTGCGCATCTAACCGAGGAGGCTGGACAGCCACCGAACCTGCAGAAAAAGCCACCGCAAGCAAACGCCAGGCAACTTCACAGAGAGCCGGGGAAGCGCGGGCATTTCAGGGCCGAGGGGGAAGGCCTGGGGGCAGCGATGGGACAGGCAGGAGCCGGCAGAGCTGGGTGGGCCGCCCGTTTCAGAGGCTATTTCCGCCAGACCCCAAAGGACGGACTCCACACACCTTTGCTGGGTGGATACGTGGAAAGAGGGAGAGGAGGGAAGAGGGGAGGAGAAGGCAGAGAGAGAAGGAGGGACTGGGGGGTGCAGGAGAGGAGGGACAAGGAGGGAGGGTGAACAGGAGGGAGATGGTGGAAAAGGAGGCAGGGGGACACCCACATTCTGCTCAACAAATGAGGGGTTGTCATTACTTTATGATCACAGATGAACACATGAATTTAATAATTCACTTTCTAACGTGTAATTACCTTTACTTCCCTCTCAGGCCGTGGAGAGCCTTGCTGACTTCCAATTCTAGACTTAACAGGACAGGAACTGGGATGTCCAGTTGGAGATTTCTAAAATAAAAGTACAGATTAAACATTATCCTGGAGAATAAAAGTGAATAATGTTTAAAGTATCATTTAAAAGAAACCAATTATCACTGTGTTCCAGAGACAGTGGATTTCCTAATATACCTGGGAAAAAACTGGGTCCGAAGCTTCTTCCTAATACAGTTGCGATAGTAAAACTTTAAATTAATTCTAGAAGAAGATAAAAATCAACTATAGTGTTGGCTTTGTTTGTGCGTTTAATGGAAGATACCCAAACGAGCCTGTGGGTTGCCATTCTCTTGGAGACCCCAGCATGGCTTTGTCCAGGCTCCACACCCCTAGCACGACCCACAGTCTTTCTAATCCACAAAAACCTGGCAGAAACTAATGTAGCCTTTTCACAAGAAACCCTATCTCATGGGAGGCAAACGGATATAGTGTTTATATTTCAGAAACTTTGTTAATGTTTGCAACGGACTAAAACATTGCAAGTCAGCATTTTCTCTTCCTCATCCTCCACACAAAGCTCCCACACAAGCTCACAAACACGAGCCTCCTTTCTCCTGGAGCAAGGACAGCCCTTGGAGGCGACATTACCCCAATTTTGGGGTCTACAATATTTCATTTTTAGGAAGGAAATAATTAACATGGACCAGGCATGTTCTTATGGCCAGAAACAATGTGACAGAAGGAAAGAAACTGGGGCTTTTGGAGGAAAGTTGTGTCCCCAAGTCTGGGTGTCACATAAATGTTCTTACTCTTCTAGGAGAGACTCAGATGACTCATGCAAGTGATCATTATCTGGACATCTGGCAGCTCACAAGAAAAATACCATGGTGGAAAACGTCACCATCTCCTCCCTTAGGGTCTGCTTTCGACCTGTGTGGTCAGTCCAGATAACCACATCTTCGTTTACTTGAAAGGGGAGTGAGCAAAAAGGGAGGGAAGATGCTCTGACCATAACAGGTACCTTTCTGATTGAGATTCACTCTATGTTTTGCATGGCAATAGGAGTCAGCAATAGTAAAATTTTCAAGGAGGCACTTGGGACTTCAACAGAGGATGGCCAAGAACTACTTCATTAAGGCTGATTTCCAGCTCCCCCACCACCATTATCTCCTTTCTGGAGTGACTGGTAATGAACAACATGCCAGAATTTTATGAGCTAGGGTGCAAATCTTGACCTAGATTTTGAATAGCTTCAAAAAAAAAAAAAAAAGAAAAAGAAAAAGAAAGCCTGAAAATGTCTATTTAAATAACAGCTAAGACTGATAATTCCAACTCTCGCATTTAAAGCTTTCAAAATAATCTACCCTCCCTTGACTCATTACCCAACAATGTTCAACAAGAACATAAAATAAAAACTAGTACTAAATTAAAATGGAGATGGAAACTTCAATTTCCATGGCTCTTTTTGATTGCTTACTGCCAGCAATTTAAGACTTTATTTTATTTGCCTGCTGAAATATATGGGATTCCAGGAATGCAAATGAATACAATCATAGACTTTGAACAGGACATTAGAGAAATTTTCATCCAAAATACCTCTGGTCCAACATAAATTGATTGTGACCCATAATAACAAAATAAAAGTTTTATATTTTACTATTTTGAAAACAGTATGTTTTGTTTTGTCCTCAAGTTGTATCAAAAATTCCTTTTCATCTTTAACACTATTTCTGCCTTTTCCTTCTCATACTTTGGAAGAGAGAAAGTAAGAAAGAGCTGAATTTCAACTCTAATGATTCAGAGGTAGAAAAGTCACACATATACAAGGAACTTCAGGACTGGATGTATTTTCAAAGTTGCCATGTAGACTCAAGGCCATCCCAATAAAAATCATTCACAGCACATATTCTTTCAATTGACTCACTTCATAGCTGAGGAAATGAAAGCCTAGTGTGGCCAAGTGACCTCTTCAAAGTCACACAGCTCAGCTGGTCCTAGACCTCAATTCTGCTAGTAGGTGCCAACCCAGTGCTCTCTTATGTCATAACTGATCTTTAATTTTCATGAATAACCCTTCAGCGCTCATAATTTCATCCATCTTTCTACACATCCATTATTCTACACGGAATGAACACCACTTGGTGAGTCAACTCAACTGTGTATTAATAGGAAACACTGCTCAAAAAAGCCATCAAGAACATCTCTGCCTTTTGCTCCACTGAGCCAGCTAGATTCAACCTTTTTAAGGCCCTTGAGAAATGGGAAATGAAACTTGGGATGCTCTGAGGCTGTCTAACCTACATAAACCTACTCTAAAAATAGAATTTCCCTTTCTTGTTTGTAGTCAAATCATAATCATAGCTTTGCTACCTCTTCAAGTCGATTTGATAGAAAGCTATCCAGCAAGACATAGGGATTCGACAGCTTACATAAGCAGTTTTTAAAGTAAGGATTTCAAGGTAAATTATTCCTAGAGCCATGAGTTCAGACAGGACTCTTATTCTCTACAAGTCTGGAGTCATTCAGGAGCACCGAACCTACCCAGATCAGAGACTTACCATCCACAGTCATGGGTTGACTTCCCAGTTATTGACATTGCACGGCCGCAGCTGCCAGAGAACCAGAAAGCATGAGAGGATGCCCTCACCTACTGCAGGCTGGGACCACGAAGGGACCTTCACGGTGGCACACGAGTCAAGGTTTGCACATGATGGATGTAGATGTGTGAGCGTGTGTGCTTAGAGCCTTAGTTCGTACCTCCACATATGGTTTCCTGAGTTGACAGATTCAGTAAAGAGTCCACGTGGGGAAGCAGGGCAAGATAAATCAAAACAGGCCAACAGATGACAGAAGATCCCCTCTACACACGCTCAGTAATTCCACCCCTAGGTAGGTTTAAAGACACAAATTCCACACAAAGACTTGTACAAGAATGGTCACGATAGTCTTATTTATAACGGCCCCAAACTAGAAAGAACTCAAATGTCCATCAACTGGTCAATGGATGAAAAAATTGTGGTGTCTCACACAAGGGACTGCTACTTGGTAGTAAAAATACTACTTAATCACTGATGACACAACAACATAGATGAATCTCGAAAGTATTACACCATGGGATGGAAGTCAAACACAAATGGCTAAATATGTAAGAGATTATAGAGAAAACAAACTACAGCAATAGAAAGCAGATTAAGTGTTACCAGGGGTCAGTGGTGGGGGTAGAGGCTGACTGCGGAGAGGCAGGACAGACCACGTTGGGGGATGGAAAGGTCCAGTGTCATGACTGTAGTGGTGGGGACATGACCGTGTGTATCTGTGAAAACGCACTTAATTATACACTGAAATCAGCTAATTTAATTGTATATACAGTATCTGTCTCAACAAAACTGATTAAAAACGAACAAAACAAAATTCCGTGCCACCATTATTTAACCTGAAAATCATGAACCTCGGCAATAAGATCTGAAACTCCTTCAGCAGATGGTGTCAACATCTTCCAGTACTTAAGCAGGATGATAGCAACCTGACGGCTAAGTACCTGGACACCATCAAAAAAAGAAAAAACAAAACCTGCCGTCAATCATACTGCTTATAGGGAAACTAAATTATTCCACTGTCCTACAGCTTCCTACAGCCTGCTGGTTGTGGTCTTTTAACAGGTCTTCAGACAGTGGTCCAACAACGTTTAGTCTAAGATAAACCTCAGCGTAAACGGGTAGCCTTCCTAACACGACTGAGGACCCACAGAGAGTAACACATAAAAGGGAAAAGAATTACCAAGAAATATGCAGGAAAAAAACTAACAAGTATGGGAACTTAAACGTGGGCCAGGCTACAAATCAACTCTAAAGCCATCCTTTAAAACCCTTTGACACATTAACTGGGAAATACTTCTTAAACACGCACAAGGCTCTCTCCTAGTCCACTGCACGTGCTTAATATTAACTATGATGTAAACAGAGACACAAGACAGGCTTACCAAAGTTATCACTAATTCGAGGTTAAAAATGGCTAAAATTTTACATAATAGAATCATGATTCCAAATGTGTGAAGATGGAATAATTTCCCAGTTCTAAAATCAAATATAGGGAAATAAATGAATAGCGTTCATTCCATAACTATATCCTAAAGTGCCACCATGTGCTTGTTGGTCACAACACTAGACGGAAAAAGGGACAAGGACTAAGTAAGAAAGAGCCTTTGACCTTACAAAGTTCATCATCCCCCAACGTGGGAGAAATGCATCCACCGCGGAAGTTATCAACTAATTAATGAGGAAGAGACCTAGGAGCTTGAGTTTCTCACTCGACTCTCAACTATCACAAAAATACTAGAGAAATTACAGGCTGAACTAACAGAAGCATTGAACTCAGTACAAATGCACGCAAGCACTACGCTGCTCCAAATCGGTCCACGGGTGCGGGGCACTGGGTGATGTTCTATTCTGCTCTGGACGGACTCATCACAGTCCTCCTTCTAAAGCCCAGCTTAGCGCCTGAATCCTCCCTGGAGTCCCCAGCCTCTCTCCCCCTCCCCACTGCTACGTCTCTCAGAAGACGCATGAGCCTGGAATTACCCGGTACCTGCAAGGCAATCCAGGCCGCTAAGAGCGTTGAGTACCATCGGATCTTGACAAACTGAGGCACAGACAGTTAGGAAGAGGACCTAGAAAGATTTAAAATCAACTGAGGAAGTGCCTGGGAGTGGGCGTGGAGGGCTGACCGTCTTATGGGGAAGAGACATCACTCTGACTGGTGACCGTTACAGGGGCAAATACGGCTCGTGATGAAAGCATGCCAGCAACGAACAACCTCAGATCTGAACAGATGGCCTCCTGAGGTAGGGAGACCTGGCAGCAGCGAGTTTACTGAGCTGAAAATGCAGCCACACTCCCTTCCCAATGTTTCATCCTAACACACCACCTGGACCAGAACCATCACCTTGCAACCTGTCTCCCGATGCCCAGACTGCCAGTCTTCCGCGTGGCAGCAAAATCTATATTTTTATATCAGATTATGACCATGCCCTCCTATTCCCCCACTCCTATACCTACTGTCAGTGGCTCTCCATCCCCTTTAGGGTCAAAGCCAGACCTGACTCAGGCTGGCAGCCCGGGTATCCTATCAATTCAAGGAGGGGCATCTCCTGCCCCCACCTCCTTCTGCACGGTCCCCAGCGATTCTGAACCCCTGCATGATGCTCTTGGGGGCCACCCTTCCTCCTGGCCTCACACTGCAGGTGCCACTCACGGCCTGAGGGACCCCACGTGTCCTGATGTGTGTCTGCGGGCTTCAGCCCACTGGGTGTTAGCACAGCTCGGACAATCCCTCCTTTGAGACTCGATCCCTTGACCTCCCCAAGCTTTTACCACTCCCTCCTCCTCATGCCCTGGCGCCTCACCGGTCTCCAGGAACACATTCAGCCCAGTAAGGAAGGTTAGTTACAGCTGTACCTCCCCAATAAACCACGCCCTCCACTTGGTTATCTTAATCCCAAGACTTAAACCCTAGGATGTCAGGATGTGACGCTCCGTAGATATTTTTAAACAAGTCAGAGATTCCAAGAGGGCCCAGGTCTGTGCGTCCTGTCGGATCTTAGACCCAGCAGCATGCATCACAGTGGGTTACGTAGAGAGTAAGCTCAGGGCACATGCCATCTTCCTGAGGCTGCAGAAGACAGAGTTGACAGCTCTCCAAGGATTCCAGGCAGCCTTATGTCGGGACACAGCACTGGAACCAAAATGATTACCTACTGGACACTCTTGGGCGTTTGTCTATCAGCTGGGTTCAATCCTGCCTTCACGAACTATGTGATCTCGAGTAAGCAAACCTCTCAAAGCCCAGATTTTCTGGTCTGAGAATGGAGAGAACTGTAGCCCTTACCTCAAAGGTCACTGTGAAGATTAACTGCCAACATCTCACAAAGGAGGTGACAAAGGATTCAGGACACAGCGCTTACTCACTAAATGGGGGCTGGTCGCTCAGCCATCTCTTTCCACCAGATCTTCACCAGCAAATAATATGTACCTGGGTGTTTCGGTGAAAATGTGTCAAAATGACAGGCACAGGGGAGTCACCTGATTATGAGTCACTGATATCTACACATTCTAGGAAATTATCTTTTATTTCCAAAAAGGCAGATTTATACAACTGGACATCTCCTTGAGGTTCAAACTAAAAAGACCTCGCTGACATGCCCCTCGCATGCTGTGGATTCATCTTAAAAGAGGCCGTTTATGTGCTCCAAGAATTAACTTATTTGGACTGAGTTGAAACAGATCCCACTATTTCTCTAGGCTTCACAAAAAAAGAAAAGCACACTGGAAAGTCTCACTAAGTTCACTCAGATGTAACCCATCACTTTTGCTCATTGATTCTCTAGACATAATAACACTTAGCAAACCCACGTAGATCCAAGATAGAAATTTCTCAAAATGTCATAACGGAAAAACCTGTAAGATGCTGACTACAATGTCAGTGTTGCATTTTTTTTTTTTAGGGATAAAGACACCTGGTTCCAAATAATACATTTTAAAAAAGAGTGTTGCACATCTCAAATGTTCATTTTTAACACTTCAAAATGGCACTGACACACAGCTTATTCTACAAATACACGTTTTTACACCTAGCACATTATTAACTGATCCAGTGACGAACGTTGTCATTTTCCAGGGTTTTAATGATCATGAGGCAGTAGCTGGAAATAATATCTCATTGAGATAGATTAATAAAATAACAAAGCAAACAGAGTGTATGGTGGTTCCCAGGCTAATTCCCAGCCGCAGGGGGGGTGGCACTGTTACTTGGATGCAGGAACATGAATATAAATAAGGCGGTTTTGACATATTCTGTGGGACTAACGTGCTTCTCTGGGGAAAAAGAATAAAGAAGCCTCCTTCCTTAAAAATGTTTCAGACTTGTGCAGCACTAGAGATTTCCTAAATCCAAAATATATTAAGAGGTGTTTTCTTTTTGGTCAGCACGGTTCTTCCAAAGTCATTGTACTTCTCACATCATTTACAAAAATAAACTCAAATTGGATTAAAGACCTAAATGTAAGACCGGAAACCATAAAACTCCTAGAAGAAAACACAGGAAGAAAACTCTTCGCCATAAATTGTAGCAATATTTTTTGGCTCTATCTCCTCGGGCAAGGAAAACAAAAAGCAAAAGTAAACAAATGGGACCTAATTAAATTTAAAAGCTTTTGCACAGCAAAGGAAACAACTGACAAAACAAAAAGACAACTTACTGAATGGGAGATAATATTTGCAAACGCTGTGTCTGATCGGGGTTAATATCCAAAACACATAAGCATCTCATACAAGTCAATATCAAAACAACAAACAACCCAATTAAAAAATAGGCAGAGGATCTGAATAGACATTTTTCCAAAGAAGTCACACAGATGGCCAACAGGTCCATGAAAACGCACTCAGCATCACTCATGATTACATGACGGAAATGCAAATCAAAACCACAATGAGGTATCACCTCACACCTGCCAGAATGGCTAGCGTCAAAAGGCCACTAACAACAAATGCTGGAGAGGCTGTGGAGAAACGGGAACCCTGTGCACTGCTGGCGGGAATGTAAATTGGTTCAGCCACTACGGAAAACAACAAGAAGGTTCCTCAAAAAGACTAGCAAAACAAGATCACTGTATTTCTTTATCCAGCGGAAACCGCTGTAGAAAACATGTATTTTGTAGTTATTCAAATTTTTATGTGCAAAATTCCTTACTAACCTATATTGTGAAAAATATTTCTTCCAAGAAAAAAAACATAGGAAGTTTTCAATTTTTCTACTGTGGTAAAATACACTTAACATAAAATTTACCATCTTAACTGTTTTGAAGTGTACAGGTCAGTGGTATTACACACACCAGAAGGCTGGACAATCATGTCCACCGTCATTTCCAGAACACTGTTTATCTTGTACAACTGAAACTCTAGACCCATTAAATATGAACTCCCACTCCTCCTCTGCCAGCCCCTGGTAACCACCATTCTTCCTGCCTCCATGAGTCTAAGTAGCTCATATTAGTGGAATCATACAGTATGTCTTTTTGTGAGTGGCTTACTTCACTTAGCATGATGCCCTCAAGGTTCATCCATGTTGCAGCATGTGTCAGAACTTCTTTCCTTTTTAAGGCTAAATATTATTGCATTGTGTGTATCGACCATGTTTTGGTTAGTCATTCGTACTCTGATGTACACTTAAGTTGCCTCCACATGTTTGCAATTGTGAATAATGCTGCTATGAACGTAGGGGTACAAATCTCTCTTCAAGATCCTGCTTTCAGTTCTTCTGGGCGGACCCAGCAGTGGGACTGCTGGGTCACAGGATAACTCTACTTCTATAAATTATAATTTTTAAATGACTATCTATTAAATAAGTCACCATGGCCCTTGAAAAATAAAAATAGAAATTATGTAATAGTACTGAAATAACTCTAAACATCATGCCAAGAAATTATGTCAACAAATCTCTGTTTTCTGCTATGATTACAAACTGACAACTTTCCAGCCTCCCAGTCATCTCTAAATGCCAAATAGGAGAGAGTGTAGATGAGATTCAAGTCTCCTCTTTTTTTCTTTCCCCCCCTTAAAAAACTGGTCTTCACAATAAGAGTCAGTGTTGGACTACAGGCGCTCTCCGTCTCCCTCAAGCTGTTTGAAAGACACCCACGCCTTGTGCTCATCAAGCACGTGGGCCCGGCTTTCCCACGTTAGTTTTCTGGTCCTCAGGAGATTGGATTTCTGTCTCAAAGCCCTGAGGTTTGGGGCTCTCCTGTCGAGGCAAGAAGTGTAACTGGAGTTCCCTTCAAGTGCTTTCCCGAGCAGGTGGCAATGATTTCAGGCCAAAGAACCTCTACTTTTAGCTTTCACTAAAAAAAAAAAAAAGCTATTCATCTTATTAATAAGCAAGTGGAGAACAGCGCCGACGTCAACACTGGAATCTTCTGCTGACCCACAGAAACTAAGCGCAATGTTAATCAAATGTAATACAATCTATTGGGCAGTTTTTTGTTAACACTTAAACCCAGGCTTTCTGGAGGCATCATATTTTATATTATTTCACTTTTTTAATCATGGTAAAATACATACAAAATTTACCATCATAACCATTTGCAAGTGCCCAGTTCAGTGGCATTAAGTGCACCGACACTGCTGTGCCGCCATCACCACCAGCCATCTCCAGAACTCCTCATCTCACAGAACTGAAATTCTGCACCCATTAAGCATTCCCTTCCTCTTCCCCTTCCCCCCAATCCCCGCACGCACCACTCCACTCCAGGTCTCTGTTCCTCTGACTGCTCGCAGTCCCTCCCGTAACTGGGGGGGTTCGGTAGCTGTCCTTTTGTGACAGGCTTACTCCCCTTGGCACCATGTCCTCCAGGCTCATTCACGGGGAACACGTGTCTTCTGGGCACGTCTCACTCCCCATGTCACACCTACAGATGCAGAGCCAGGTGCTTCTCACCAGTGAAGCCTTGTGCATGGAGGGGAAACCATAAATCACCCTGTTTGTGACAGCAGGGGTCTGGCTGCACGCGCAGCCTCATCCAGAAGGTCCGGGGTCAACAGCACCACAGGAGGCTGCTCTCAGCCCCCTCCTCCCCGGGCACCCCCGAAGCCTCCGACGCTGCCCCCTGGTCCGGCCCGAGAGCAAGAGGAGGTGTGAGCCAGGCTACTGGCACGTCTGTAAAGTAAGTCAGGGTAAGGTTCCACCGAGGACTGAACTTCTGTATTTGATGTCTGCCAGGTGCTGTCTTTAGGGCTTCGGGGAAATGAATGTCAACATAAATGACTGGCGGGGAAAGATGGACACTTCGAGGAAACATCAAATTAATGGCTCCATTACATTTCAGGCAGTTCTGCGATCTGAGCGGTAACACTAAACTGCATGATAAGAAAGACGGCTTGCTCCATAAAATAGAGCATTTATTATACGATCTTTGGTAGCATTTTGCGGCTGTTTGGCTGTTTTATGTAAGCCTTATTTTCCCAACTAAACTGTATGTTTCACAAACACAGTCTTTGAATTATTTCATGTCCATCATGTCCCGTGCTTAAATCACTGTCCTTAATAAAGTAGATGTTGAATAAAATACTACTGGTTGATCAAAAGCTGATTGATAGGACCATCTAAAACATAAAAAAATTAATTGATTAATCATCCCAAAAAAGTGTTACACAGGTAGTATTTATAGCTTGGTGGTAAAATGTGTACGTTCTACAGTCAAACGATCCCAAATTTGAGTCTCAGTTCTACTCAGGGTTGTTCTGAATTAAATGACAATACATTTAACATTATCAGCTTGAATCTGAAATATAAAAATATAGTAAATCATCAATTACCTTTCCACCATTAGCAGCAGTGGTGTTATTGCAATGGACTGAATGTTTGTGGTCCCCCAGAATTAATATGTTGAAACCTGACACCCCACTGTGATGGTACTGGGATGTGATTAGGTCATGAGGATGCAGCCCTTATGAATGGGATTAGTGTTCTTACAAAAGAGACCCCAGAGAGCTTCCCCACCCCTTCTGCCAACTAAGGACACAGAGACAAGATTGTTGTCTACAAACCAGGACGCCGGCCCTCACGATATACTCCGCCTGCACCTCGACCTTGGACTTCCTGGTCTCCAGGACAGTGAGAAATACATGTCTGCCGTGCAAACCACCCAGTCAGGGGAGCCACCCAGACAAACCATGGCAGCCGTGATACACTTTACACCTGTATCTTTACCTCTTCCTGTTTTCTGAACTGCAATTTCATAACTGAAAAGGAGTTTGTCTCAGGGTAAGTCCTAGAGAACAATGCTTGGTTTTATGTTTTATTCCCTTTCAGATATCCTGTTCTGTTACCAGGAAGCAGTAACTAGTGGTGGCGCATTAGAACAGCACAGATATCATGGATTTTTAGTCTTGGGAAAAGGAATAATTAGAAGAATGCCACTCGGTACAGTCAACTGGACGCTGATCATCTGTCAGTGTTTCCCATTGGTAGAACCCATTCAGAATCCACAGGGCGTGGCAACTCACCGATGGACTTCCTACTTCTAGGCACTTATTACAAAGATGCAGGTGAGACTTCTGTTTCCAACTGGGATACAGAGCATACGGAAGGCCTTGGATCTCATGATAACAAGAAACTTCACCTGGACAAAAGAAAAACGTGATTTCCTGTGCATCTAGGGAAGAGTAACAAACACAGAGAAGGCTTGATGACCCTAATCTGAACAAGAAAAAAAGCGCTTCGCAGGCGGGCTGAAAGCCCACGGAGGTTCCATACCCGTGCCCTGCCAGCCCGGCTCAGGGGAGGAGGAGCCACAGAGAGAGTCGGCGGGGACAGGAGGCCCCGACCAGCCTGACAGTGCCAGCTGGCAGAACAGATGGGAATCCGGAAGAACAACACATGCAAAAGCAAATTACCTTTCCGAGTAAGCCTTCAGACCTACCTCAGCCCCCAGAACTACCTGAGCAAGTGACAGTAGGAAGTTTTGAAAACTGAGAGAAATCACACAGTTCAAACATTTCCGTGATGTTTCCATCTCTGAGCTCACTGGCAAGTCAGTAGTATCTAAAGCTGTTGTCCAACCCTCTCTGAGCTCAAGCACTGGCAAAGATTAAATTAAAAAAAAAAAAAGGGCAGATTAGGTGAACTCAAACTAGTTAAAAGTATAACTCAGACTATGACTCAATATGTATTTCAGGTGAGTCATGAAAAACCAGTCTTCTGGGACATTATGCTGTACGCTAGAAATCGACACACTGTAACTGACTCTTCATTTCAATGAAAACAAACAAACAATAAATTGCTAACAATTCCAAAAAAATTAACAAAAAGAAAACAGTCTGCATGTAACTCTTCCGGTTAAGTTTTCACATGGATGCTCAGCCCTGCCTTCACCAGCCGCGTGACCTCGTGCAGTCAGTGTCTCCCTCACTGCCTCTCCTCTGTAAGGTGGAGACATCCCCACCTCGCAGGCGTAAGGGGAGCAGAATAACGCCTTGAACCTGGTACCTGCTCTGGGCTCCACTGAAGGAATGGATGAGAAGAGACTCATGCACCACATACTCACAGCATGAAGTCCAAACTCTGGATCTGCCATGCCAGGTCTCTCCATCCCCCGACTCTTTCCCCGCTCGAGCATTTCACTTCAGAAAGCAAATCTAACCTGCCAGAGGTGCCCCAGACCTGCCCTGCAGTTTCCTGCCTCAGTCCCTTGACCGGGTGCTACCCATCTGGCTAGAATCTCCCTCTGAGTTTCACCCCTGACTCCCCACCACCAGCCCATCACATCACTGCCTAGCACCCACCCTTCCTTTAGAGCGAGGTAGATCTGACTGGGCTCAGATCGGAAAGCCTCCCTGGGTGTGCACCCTCTGCACCTTTCAGGCCAAGCTCACTCTGCCCACAGCATCAGCTTCTGGGGGGCACAGGACATGAACCTGGCATTTTCTGGTGCAAGGAAGCACCTCAGGACAAACTTGCTGAGTATGCGGAGCTGGGGAGCGACCCAGCCGGGGACACCATGAAAGGTCACCCTTCTGGTGCTTCCCTAGCCAAGAAGTTGACCTCTAACCCAAACAGTTCAAAGAGCGCCAGGAAAGGCCCCAGGTGAGGAGGGACCGAGCCCCTCCCTCCCACCCACTGACAGCTGCACCCACCCCTCTGCCCTGGAGCTGGGACCTCCGGATGCAGCTCCTCCAGGCCCCACCCCGCCTCCAGCAACCCCTGGACCACAGCCTCCTGAGACACCTGAACCCCGCCGCTCAGAAATGTGAGGATGAGAGGCCTTTATCATTTGGGGGACACTAAGTTTTGGGCTCACATGTTATATAACAATGGATAATACAGATTTTACTTCAACCCTTGGCTTTCTTTTTGTCCAGTGTAGCCATTCATCTCAGTGTCTGTTTCACAGATAAAACCATCATCAAAGGGGCATAAAGGATGCATGTTCTAATTCCCTGCGGCCACACTCACCAAAGAGACACCAGCCCTCTCGGATTCTAAAACGGTTTAAAAGGTAGCCTAGTTTCTATTCAGATGAAGTGGGTCAACTATATAATTAAACCATAAAAACAGAATGAGCTGAATGATACAAGAAACAGTTCCATTTTCTGTGAGTTAAATTTGTTTCCAAACAGCACTTATTTTAATTGTAGAATACGCATTTCACTAGATGTCACTTTAAATCCTCATAATTTAAAAAAATGTATGTTTCTGCTCACCGGTGGGGGCAATCTAACTTAAGGACCGGAGACTAAATTTAGAAGTTCTCTTCACTCATTTCATTTAAATGTAATCAATTTAATAGTATCTATAGTAATTTTTATTGAAATAAGAAAAAGAGTTCCAAGAACATAAACTGTATGTACTCTACAACAAAAAAGAGACAAGCTATCTGGATATAAGGAAGGTCATTACCTCAGCTGAAAAAAATTAAAATTCCCAAGAAAAGGATATTATTTCGTAAACATTTTTAAATCTAAGGAAGTAAGTATGTTCTCTTGGCCCAAAGTCTTCAAGTCAATAAACAAAGATATCTCGGCGGGGGGGGGAGGGTATAGCTCAGTGGTAGAGTGCCTGCCTAGCAAGCACGACGTCCTGGGATCAATCCCCAGAACCTCCATTTAAAAAAATAAATAAACTTAATTACCCCCCAAAATAAACAAAGATTTCTCATACTCACTGCATTTCAAAATATTTTATAAAAACTGAGTATGCTCCAAGAACAGATGTCCATTAATTTTTTAATTTTAAAATAAAATCTGAAGGTGACAGTTTTACTTCTAAATGTCTTAAAATGTTTGATTAAATGGTGCCCCAGAAAGCAAGTCATAACTGAACTGATATTCTAAATACGAAAATGCACAGGGACTAAAGTACAAATAGAAAATGGGCAGAGAAAACCATACGAGCCTGCAGCTCGTTCAGCAGAAGTGCTATATTAAAAATTATCCACTTGGTTCCAGGTTCTTGGAGAGAAAGTCAAAGCCTGTGACACCACAGGTGGTCTCCTCCGGGAGAGCGTGCTAACCCCTCTGTCTTCCCAGCATCTTCCCTACAAGACATCCACCTTCAGTCACCCTTCCTCCTGCTCAGGATCCTGCAAAGTTCTCTGGCGCCTGGGGACTCTCTAATCAAGCACCATGCACTTCTAGAAGCAAACGTTTAGGACTTCACTCTGATCAGCGCTTCAGCATCACCAGGGAATGCCTTAAACATGCAAATTCTCAGGCCCTCCAGGACTCACTGAATCAGAAACTCTGGGAACAGCCCCGCAGTTTGTGTTTAACCCTCCAGGTGAGTCTAGTTGCTAGAGTCTGTGAGTCACTGGCCCAGAACAAGGTCCCCAGGAGCCACCTGTGCAGCACCGTCACCCCAGGGGTGACCTCTACAGAAGCCCCAGTTACCACTCGGACACGGCACAACCCCAGGCGCTCTGACCGGCCGACAGTGGGGACTGCTGGCATCTGTCTTCTTGAAGGGCCTTTCGAGGAAGAACTGACACCTGTTATGCCAAGTTCACCCTGTGAGGCCCTATTCTGCTTGGCCCTCTGCCAAGGCAGAGAGAGCAGAAGGCAAAAGCCTGAGCACGGTAGGGCTGGGAGAAAAATGCACAGAAAATCCCTGTTCCCGGGAGACACGCGGTCCAGCACGGGAACCAACGCTCCGGAACTGGAGGCCGGCTCCCTGGCTCCCCTCCCACTCTACTTACAAGCATTTATCAGTTTATTTTGGTGTTAAAGAGAGACGTGACCTTGGTTTCCAGCACTGTGCCCCTGAGAGAGTGCCCTGAATAGACTCTGTTAAATCTACCGTGGAGCAGACTCAGAGTGAGCACAATGGAATAAACCCAAAATGAGGAGGAAAAAAGATGGTGCTAGAAATGACAACAGCCACACTAGGTTATAGGTGAAGCTGATGTGTGTCTGGACGGAAACGATCTTGGCCTCAGTGGGGACAGAGCCCACAGTCCAGCCCCTCTGGACCCCTCCTTCCCATCCTGCCAACAACCCCTCTAGGCCTGGGGAAGGTGGGGTTGGCAGAAGGGACATCTGAGGGTAGCGTGAACCCCAAGGCCTCTGGAGCAGCCCCAGGCAGGGAGGCACCAGCCAGGCAAGACAACGTGGGAATGCTAACTCCATCCTGCCAGCTCGGGTGGGCGTGGTGAGACGCTGACGCCAGGAAAGGGAGGGTCAGGCTGGCGCGGGGGAGCAGAGTGGGAGCCTCTCTTTCTGCCCACTGCCAAGGTCAGGGCTCTGGTTCACTGTGCACAGACGCTAGACCAGCTCTTCCACTCGCCACATCTCAGCTCTCTGCACCACGTTAGGTGGAACTGTAATAACACCAACCCTGCAGGTTGCTCTGAGAAAGACAGAGGATCACCCAGGTGACTTCCAGCTCCCTCGCCAGCACAGGAGCCCAGAGCTCTGCCAGCCAGGTACTGCGACCACCCAAACATACCCAGAGAGCACCCTGTTCATGGCCCAGAGACATAACCAGCTCCTCTTTGAGATATTCTACTCAAGAGATGATTAAGTTCTAAGAAACCTTCCCCCCTCCACACAGGACTTAATAAGACTTGCCCTTTTTTTGTTATGAAATAATATTTTCTTGGGAATTTTAATTATTTTTTTGCTGAGTTAATGCTCTTCCTTATTTTCAGAAAGCTTAGCTCTTTTTGTTTGTTTGTTTTAGAGTATATGAAATTTACATTCTTGGAATGCTTTTTCTTATTTCAATAAAAATTAATATAAATACTATTACATTGATTACATTTAGATAAACAGAATGAAGACAATTTCTAATTTTGAATAGAAAAAAGTAACCTTTAAGTATTGTTTCTCATCTACAAAAAATACATAAAAAACTGAAAAAGGTGCCCACCGCTAAGCTAAATATTTAATATGAAAACTTCAACAAGGTCAAACATACAACGCCTACCTTCCTAATGCAAAGAGTTTAAACAAGCAACTTACAGGCCAAAAGTTACATTAAGAAGGCCTCTAGTTTTACTTTAAACCTTGCTTTCTTTCACAAAAAGATGTGAGATACCTTCCAGAAAAAATAAAATAAAACCAGAGAAAAACAGAAAATTAAAATTTCAAGACTTGGAGAAAACTAAAGCCTAGAAACAGGTCAAGATAGAGAAAAACTGGCCACGATTTCCTTCTAAGTTGCTGCAGTTGAGCTTCAATTTGCTTAAAATGTATTGTTTATACTCAAATTATTTGCCTCGCATGTTTCTGACAAGGTTTTAAGCGTGTAAAATGTCGAGCACACTGGGCGATGACAACGCACGTACTGACGTCTCCACCAAAACACAGCGGGAGGTGTGGTGCGGCCACTTCTGGAACGTCCTTCCCCCACCGTGGAGAGGAGGGCGGTCGAGAGAGCTGCTTGGTCAGGGAGGTGATTCCAGGAGGGTCTAAGATCACTCCTTGCCCCCGAAATGTTGCCAACAGCCATTTACCAGACACTTGGCAGATCAAAGTTGAGGGACCCAAAGCAGTGGATGGGTTACATAAATCAGCTCTAGAAAGAATTTTCCACAACATGCCTCTTAGATTGTTAAGAGCTCAGACAGTTCCTAACTTTCAACTGCAGTTCAAAAGCCCTGACCATTATGCAGAATCCTCCACTTGTCTATGGAGGCAGCCACGAGGTACCCAGTGGTACCTAGCCAGAATGTTCTTAGAAAACAACAGTCTGAAGGCCACTCTAGAGGTTAGAGACAATATATCATTAGTCCTTACTCCCAGCACCCAGCACAGAGCCTGAGCACACACGCCCTCCATGCACGCACTCAGTGGATGTGCTCCGGACCACAGCTGGTGTGGACGACCTTCCTCAGACCACCAGGACCTGATCAGACTTGACCTCTTCACAGATAACCTTAGTTTATGTTCCCTCACATCACTAAAATGAAACAAGCTCTATGGGAAGCCTGAGAGCATCCCCCAGCCTGTTCCTGACACAGAAATCAATATAAGATATTCTGGGAACTGAGTTCAACGAGCTACAGACATAGACACACCACAGACACGACTACGCCATCAACCACAACTCTGCATGCCCTAAGCTGTCCTCAAGCTCATCAGGGGAGACGTTTCCAGTATGAATCTACAGAACTGTTCTGATCATCTAACCAAAAAAAAAATGCAGTTAGCTTGGCATGCTTTGTTCTTAGTGAAACTATTCTTGCTTTTAGTTATTACTACTTCCTTTTCTACAAGTGCACAGCCATCTGCTTAACACTATGTTTTAAAATCCTGCCAAGGATATGAAGTAACAGCAATGAATTGTAGAATCTAAAACAGCGTCCTCCCAGGGAAACCGAATGCAAGCCACAAATGCAAACTACACGTGCTATTTTAAATGTTCCTGCAGCTATATTAAAAACCAGAAGAAGCAGGTGAAATCAACTTTGGTAATATATTTTACTTAACCCAGTCCAAGATACTATCATCTCAACATGTAATATAAAAAATTATTAGTGAGCTATTTATACTCTTTTTTCAAGAAAATCTTCAAAATCTGGTATTTTACACTCACAGGATATCACAGTTCAGGGCAGCCACATATCCAGTGCTCAGTGGCCAGTGGCCAGATGTGACCAGTGGCCAGCATACTGGACAGCGAAGGTCCAGGATCTCTTGGTATTTTCTGAAAAAAATCAGAGCACTTGTTTTTTCCTTTTATTTTTTTATTTTGCTGTTGTTTTAATTTTTAAATTTATTTTTATTGAAGTATAATTTACAATGTTGTGTTAGTTTCAGGTGTGCAGCAAAGTGATTCAGTTACATGGAGAGATATATATATATATTTTTTTTTTTTGATACTTGGCACCTCTTGTCTTCCCTACGATCTCTCAGGATATTATCAGTAGTGATACCTTGATCTCATCTACAAACTCCTTCAGCACCTGAGAGGCCACTCGCCTCAATCCTGAGATGCAGGCTGCTCTCTGAGTAGCAGCATGGGTCAAGACTGAAGCAGATATTCACATGAAGCTGCTGGCTTGAATACAATTCATGGCGCTCTATCAGGGCTTGCAGTAGTGATAAGGCAGAGACAAACTTTTATGCCTTTGCATTCAAGTTACTTGAGCATCACAAAAGAGGTGATTGTTTCTTCTGCTCTTTTAACTTAGACCACACACAGTCAAGGAAATAGGAAGGAGGGATGGCGGAAGCCTTTCAGGGTGACCAGGATCCCAGGAAGCAGAGCAGAGGGAACAGCAGGTGCAGGAGCAGGCACAAACCAAGAGCGCACCGTAAACCACAGGTCAGCCGGCTCAGTGGGGAGGCGCTGCTCCGGAAGGCCCAGGTGCACCGTGCCAGCCCGTCCGGCAGGGCAGCGCCTTCCTGGAGGAGCGGGAAGAGGCGGGTACCCTGTCTTAACACTGCGGGGCTCGGCTCACTCACAAAGGCTTGGGAAAGGGTACTTTGACAACACGTTTTCAGAACAGCTTACTCAGTTCCTGAAATGCTTTGATTCTACTACATGGGTGTGCGGTCGATTTTCTGTGTCAACTTGACCAGGACTGGAGGTGCCCAGATAGTGGGTTAAACGTGGATCTGGGGGTGTCTGCAGGAAGTTTCTGGGTGAGATGAACATCTGAATTAGTGGACAGAGGAAAGCGGGTGGCCCTCCGCAGTGTGGGCAGCCTCGTCCAGTCTGTGAGGGGCCTGAACACAGCAAAAAAAGTGCGAGAGGGAGAGTCGGACCTCTGTCAGATGGGTGAGCTGAGACGTGGGTTCCCTCCTGCCCCACACTGGGGCTGACCCGCCACATCGTCCCTCCTGGGCCTCCAGTGTGCAGACGACAGGTCATGGGGCCCCCCAGCCTCCTTAACAGCATGAGCCAAATTCTTAAAATAACTTTCCTCGAGATGGAGATGGAGACAGAGGTTCCATTGGTTCTGTTTCTCTGGAGAACCCTACCACGAGGTGTAGTGAAAAATAAACACTATCTGGTAAATGGAAAATCCAAGTTAAAATGAGGACCCTTAAGCATTTCAGACACGAAACGTATGAAGAATTTGAGAACACCTCGGGATGCTGAATTAAAAGGCCTTGCAACGGGGCCTCTCTACCATTAACTCAGCCCCACCTGAACACCTTTTGGGAAAGACCCAAAGAAAGGAAATAGCTTTTCAACAGCTGATGGCTTCACACTGAAATGACTTTGGAAAAGGCACGTGGAAAGAACAATTGGGGATTAACAACCAAAGAGGTTCGGTCCTGTGCTAGCGAATTCTGAAAGGAAAAATATCTGCAGGGGAAATCCGAGAAGCACAGGACACACGAGCTGGAGCAGGTCACCACAGGGTGAGGGCAGGGCTGCTTCTCACGGGGAAAACGCAGCCCCTGCGAAGCTCGCACTGAACACCGGGGTTACAGCTGGCCAAGTGGAGTTCTCATACACACAGCCACATACACCCCCCACCAGCTACATGACATGTGTGAGGCTCCCATCACTTGTACAGAAAAGTCACTTCCAACCAACTTCCAAACAACACAGGTAGACCACAAGTCCCCTCTAGCACGACCTAACAGAATATTTCGACTTCCCACAAAATACACATGTATATGACTCTAACACTCTCCCCCTCTAAGAGCTGTAAATATAAATTCACTAACAAGAATCAGAAAAAAAACTCCATTAAATTAAAGAACTAAGTTACTGGACAGTCTGTCCCCTGAAAGATGGTGGCCACTTTGACTAAAACACTGTAAGAAGGCTTATGGCTACACACCCGAGTCTTGCTGCAGGTTAACACAAAGCCTACAGAAGCAGGGACTCGTCATGTTCCAAACCCACACAATGATTTCTCTCCTTCCTTCATGGTCACTAAACAAGAACAAAATTTATTGGGAAGAAAAACATCTGATTCTTAAAAATCACAACATTCCAATCAGTGATCATTTGAATGAGCACAGGGCAAGGATGGATTAAAAGGATTCAAAAATCCCCAACTCACAGTCAAGTGTACAAGGAACCTCTTAATTCACCCTGTTCTAATCATGCAGTCAAAACACAGAAGTGCTGTCCAGGTTCACCAGTATTTCCCAGTGAGTTCCCAGTTTCCAAGTGTCCATTTCTGACCACCACTGAGCACAGTGGTCCCCTGATAGCCAGGGAAGGGAAGACGGTGAACAGCCTGCACGTGTGTGAATAAATACACACACACATCCAGGATTGTGGAGCGTCTGCGCAAGGATTTGAAAATCCACCTTTATAGTCTGTTCACTAAACTTTACCCAAAGATTCTAGTCAACAAGCAAGCACTGGAAAAGATTAAAAGCCTGGAGAAGAACATGTAAATGTTCTTATTCCTAAAATGGGCACGATTTCCTTTTGAAAAACACAAATAGCATCCAAATCAGCGCACCAACAAAAGTCGTCATCATGGGATGCGGTTATCATCAGTAACAAAATATGACTTAGAAATCGGGCGAATAACCCACAGTCCAGACTGCTGGCTGGGCAGGTCCCTGGGATGCCGGCTCCCTCCGCAACTTCTGTGCTGGCTTCCCGGGTGGCCAGAGCACCGTGTCAAGCACCGGCCCCTTTAACAGCCGGTGCACTTCCCCACCACACTCGCCTTTGTGGTTTACAGGAGGTGGCGCCTGTAAGCTGGCATCTCAGGCAATAGGTAAGCTTCTGGGGACATTCACTGGAAGACAAAGCAGGTGACCCTCTCTGAAAGGCCAGGCAAAACGACAAGCATGTCCCACTACCCCAGGAAACCCATGTTTCCAGGTAGAAATGCTCCCTCTCTGCCAAACCCTGACCCCTGACTCTAAGACACATCTCTCTGCCTGGGTTCTCTCAAGGCCAACTGCGGGCATGGTTGCTGGACTGCGGGTTCATACTCCTTGACTAAAAGCCCATTATATTGGAGCACAAAAAACACAGTGGAGAGAACCCTGCCTGAGGATAGGCCTTTGTGCTGTGCCTTCAGGGTCCCCTGGGGGACCTCGTAGTCAGCAGTGTCGTGCACACAGTACGTTCAGTATATACGAGGTAAGCCCTGCCGTGTGGCCTGGCACCCTTCTGGGCCCTGCGGATACAGCAGCCCACACGACAGTGACTTATAACAACACGCAAACAAAGGATACAATTTCCCTTAGGAATGAGGGCTGTGAGTAAAATAAAATAGGACTTCAGGACAGACTGTGGCTGAAGGTGGGCGACCTTAGCTTCAGAGGTCAGAGTGAGTCTCTGAAAAAGTGAGTTTCTGCATGTGACCCATGTGATGAGAATATACAGAACGCACGAAAGGCCGAATAAAATCCACAGGACAAGACCACCTAACAGCAACCAGCCTCCAGAGGGCCTGGCATTCTGCAAGCACCATCCTCCTAAAACCTCACAATCATCCTATGAAATAGGTACTGCAATTATCCCCACTTTACAGACCTGGAAACTGAGGTTCCAGAAGCCTGGGTAACTTGCTCAGCTCCTGCAGAGCTGATCTTTGCACCTAGACAGGCTCAACTAGAAAACCTGTACTCTCCCTGTCCCTCGGTAACCAGCTTACCTATTTGCTGGCCTCTAACTAAGTATTTGGCTTGGAATCCCCATGGCTCTGCCCAAGGCCTCATCCTGTCCTGCTCCCAGTGGTGACACACAGAGAAACAAAGCTTGGAACTCCCGAGGGACTGACACACATTCTGATCCAGCAGATGGTGTTTGTGACTCCCCTGGAACCTGACAAACCTGGGCTGTCCCAGTTTCCTTGATCTATGGCACCAACAGTTTGTGATGCACCTGGAGCAAGAGCCTCTGCAGATGCCTTCTCTTGTGGATTTTTAAGCCTCAGAAAGACTACTTACACAGGACCAATCTTCTATACCAGCTTTCAATCCAGGGGCAGGCGATTCCCCTACACAAGGCCCCAGGTCCTTCCAAGTCACAGAATTCAACTTGTATTGTTCAGAAACAAACAGAAATGAAATACAAATTCGCAAGCCCGCTCAGCTTGAGCTCCAGAAAATATCGTATTTCACCAACTCTAAGGCACATCTATTTTCCTGTGTTAATACCTGAAATCAGGATCCTTGTCACCAAGGGTGGTGTGTCCTAGCTGAGCTGGCAGTTTGCTTTCATTCTTAGTGGCACAGGCGATAATGATGCATCTTCAGATCACTGGTGTGTCAGGTTAGCAGAAATTCGGCATCCTGCAAACATGGATTTCCCACCAACAACTGGCACTGGTCACCACAACAGCTTTCTAACCAGCTCCCCGCTCCACTCCTCCTGAATCATTCTCCTCAAGGCAGGCAGAGTGAGCAGCCAAATCTGCAAAGGAGGGCCTGACCCGCCTGTGTCACACCCTCCGGCAGCTCCCACTACATTTAGAATAAACAGACACACCCTCCAGGGCCTACAGGGAAGGCCCTGCTGAGCTGGTTCCTCTGCTGCTGTCTCCTATTTCCTGCAAAGGCCACAGGGCCTTTGCACAGGCCATCCATCCTCTCTGCTGGGAGACCTTCCATAGGTTGACTTTCTTTTTCACTTGTCTCAGCTGAAGCATAATCTGTGAGGCCCTCCCAGACCACTCGCATTCCTGACTGCAATTATTACTGCTTCAAAGTAGCTTTCCACTTTTGTTTATTTTGCCCCACTTCACACTGGAAAGCCTTAAAGAGGCACTTAAAGAGCCACTGCATGCCAGGTGCTGGGACTAGGCAGTGCCCAGGGACGGCAGGGAAGGCACTACCTGGTCCCAGCACCTGGCATGCAGTGGATCCTCTGTAAATATCTGTTTAATATAACAATCATAATTGAAGAAATTACAAAACTGCATTATTTCACAAAATCATTTTCTTTTCATGACATTCCAGTCAACAAGACAAAAAAAAATTGCTGCCAAGAATGACCATTTTGAAGGATAGCAGTGATGCTTCCTGAAAAAGACAAAAAGATGAAACAAACTTCTAGTGTGGCTCTGAGGAAAAAAATTCTTTGCATCACAACAGAACTAGTCCAAAATTTCCCATATGCTTCTGAATTGTATTTTTAAAAGCTCTATCTGGAGCTGGACAATTTCAAAACCCACTGATCTTGCTCTGATGTATAAAACAGCACAGAATTCTTATAATTCTTCTAGGAACCTGTCTGCCAAATGACATATTGTTTCCTTTGGCTGAGTATTCACCTTTGAACTTCTCTCTAAAGTGTTTACAATTTTAAAAACTCATCTTTAGCGCCAGTTTCAGTTTAGAGTTGTTTAATTATACTGGGAAAAGGAAGTAATTTGTTTCACCGACTAACATTTCCTTAAAAAAAAAATAGTAAAACAAGACTCATGCCTTTAACTCCTGTGCTATTATGTGATTCTCTTTATGCGACTCAAACTGCGAAAAATTAAAAATGTAAAAATCACATGCAGGCCCTTCTCACAAGTAGGAGGGAACCTAACATGTCAGGAGAGGAATGAATATGCATGATTTAAGTTTATTAATTTTGTGTCACAAAAGATCACGCAGGAACAAAACCAAGTTTAAAAACAGGATGAAATGTATTCTGCAACACATTTCCTTGCCCATATCTAATTGCTTGTAATCAATTGTTTAAATCATGACATCCATGAACAATGAAAAACTAAATTGCTAACTACTATTCTCCAAAATCTTCCATGCAAATCTTCCCATAACTTATCCGGTCAAAATTCACAATCAATGCTATGTTTAGCTTCTTTGATAAACACTTTGGGTGTAGTCTGTGTTCTCTTCTGAGCCATTCTCAAGTATTGCTTTTGTGTATTTCTATAATGTTTTCAATACCAAAGAAGACCACCATTAAAAAATTAAATTAGGCTCTGGCTAAACTGTTAAAGTTCAAAAATTAAAAAACAAAACAGAATAATGAATACATGGAACAGGGATTTGATCCAATGTTCCATTAACCATCAATGTCCCCTCTGCTGCATTTTAGTGATTAAAATGAATAAACCTCCCTCCACCCAAAGGAAAGAAAATCACTGAGGGGACAGGGGAGCTGGGACTTTCGCCAGATCGCCTGGGCCACAAAGCCAAAAACAGACCAGACGTGACGACTTCATAATCTAAGCCATTTGCATTGACCTTGACTTAGTCCTGTCATCCTTCTCCTCAACCCTCTGAAAATAAGCAACTTATAACAAGGTGCTGTGAAATCTTAGGGGGTCTCCTCTGAAAATTAAAAGCAGTTTAATTTCTCCCATTTGGGGCCCTTTAATGCCCAAATGCTACTCAGGCCATTCAAAACATGTCACTGATTTCCGAAGAAGAGATTTGTGGGGATCGGACCCAAAAAGAATGTCGTGAAGGCTTTGCGAGTGCACAAAACAGGGGTTCTCATGCCACGCTGATGGGGCAGGAAGACCCAGGTGCTCCAGGGCACCCACATACCTGGGTGAAGATCGCAGCTTTGCTACTGAAGAGATCTGTGACTTGGCTGAGTCACCCTGCCTCACTGCAGCACGGAGATAACAGCCCGAACCCTGTGCTGGGGGAGCTAGGAGACTGGGACCGGCACCGCCCTGGGACTGGGCCAGTTCCAGACCCGGCCTGCAGAGACACCTCAGAGCACAATCCAGAAAGCCCTCACTCCGAGCGCACCTCCCCCTTCCTATCCTTGGTGCGACACTATAGGATGAATATATTTTTTTGTAGATGAGTCATGGCCCTGCAGAGCTTCAGAGCCTTCATCCTGAATCTCAATTCTCACTGCATCACACCGGGAGTCAGCATAATGGCAAAAACCAGAATAAATGAGAATTCACCCGAGGAAGCTGTTCTTGTAAATAAAGTCAAGAAGCAAGTAGGTTTCTTAGCATGTGTTCCTCTCTCCTAGACGTTAAGTATTGGGGGGAAAAAATCCAGGTTAGCTGGAGATCCCCTAGGCCTAGACCAATCAACCTTACTCTGTTATGGGAAAATAAGAGGAAACGGTACAGTTGATTAAATAATATAAAAACAATGTTTTTCTTAACACTTGGAATACCATGATTTTCAGAGAGAAAAATCCAGAAGTAAAGAGTCTTAAAAAGTTTAAAATACAAAGGATAAACCTTTAAAATATTTTATTCCTAAGAAGATTGTTAGACGGTGTCAGTGCAGAGAGAGTATGTACTGGGGAGAGGGCAAGCTATGGCAGGCTAGATGTCGGTCCCTCGGGTTCTGCTTGACCGCACATGCGCCCCGTCCACCAGCACTGCTCACAGCGCCACCTACCGCCCCACTGTGCCTCCAGCAGCCTTGGCTCTGCAGGGCCCCAAGAGTTAACCCCAGGCATTTGCTTAGCTAAGTAAACTGTTTAGGAATGAAAAAGATGTCACTTCAAAGTTAAAATCGGGGAGGCAGCGGGGGGCCTCAAAATGAAAGTAAACTCCTGGCAATCTTTTAAAATCCAAGTAGCACAAACATCATCTTTCGGTTACTCACCCATAACAAGCAGTTTTTATTTTTCTTAGCTAGTTACACTATAAACCCTGCTCTGAAGATTTTAAAGCATGGGTAAGAATTCTAGGTGCTGGGTGACGTGTATACAGTACAGATATTTACCTTTCAGTACCTTTTGACACTGGGAGTTTCCCAATTGCTGTGCTAGCTGCAACTAGAAATTGAAAGTATTATTCGAAACCTATAGAACAAGGGGGTTCGCGAGGGGGTTCAGAGCCCAGGTTTCTCCTAATGCCTAGGCTTCTCCTTAGTCAATTAGGCCAATAAGGATAATGAAGTCTCACTATGAAATGAACCTGGATACCACCGGGTAAAGGGCTGTGTCCTCGTCCTGACGGATCCACCACATACAGCACACAGCACCACACAGAAGTTCGTCGGTCATAAGCAAAACAATAACCCAGCCTCAATTCCGGTCTAAAATTAAGCCACAGATTTAAAACAGACCACGATTTAAAAGATTTGGGATGTAAAAACCCCCAAACAACCTTTTCCAAACAGAAAAAAAAAAAAACCACATAGACTGATAATAAAAATTAAAAATAAAGCCAGCTGACACTTACCTAGCACCATGTTCCAGACACTATCCTAAGCTCTTTGCAGATTATCAGGTTGACAAAATACCATTTACAGTAATACCACAGATTAAAAACTATAGGGTAATCAATGAGACGTTCCCCTCTCGGAAGAACTCTGGCTTACCATTAACTCGCCCTTACATTAAAATAACTCTGCTTAATAAATAGCTCACTTGAATGACCGGAGGTAGTGATTCACAAAATAAGTACAAGTTAAGGCAGGTATTTTCTTCCATGGAATGACTCTCAATATAAACTGGTCTTGGAGGAAGGGGGTAAATAAATATCTTCACTACCAACAGGGGAAATGAAGAAAATGGAAGTCATACTATTTATATGGCCAAAAATGCTTATTCTATCATATTCCCTTTCTCAAAAGCAGACCAGTTTGTAGTCCTTACCACGCCAGCCATGGAGTGTTGTCACAGATGTGTGCCAGATTTTGCACAGGGCATGACCGTGAGGAAAAACGCAAGGCTGGCTTGGACCTCGGGTACGAGAGCAAGCTGGCTTCTTTCTGTGGCTCAATAAATCTGAGTAACAGCTTGAAAGGGTTAAAAAGCCGGGCACCGGGGGTTTTCTTTCCACTCTACAAAGTGACTGAGGCATACAGGAAAGTTCTCTCCGCTTCCCGCCACCCCCCACCCCCAGCCTGCACGGAGGGCGAGCTGTCACTGCCCCTTCACACGCCGCAGCTCCGGTTCTAACCAGCATCGCAGGGCACCCGGCCGGGCAGCAGGCTTCGGCGGCTTCCCACAACCTGCACGCGCTTGGTTGCCAAATTCCGAGCCCGTCCGCGGGGTGACGGGGGCACGAGCGAGCCAAGGACAGTTTAATTCTGTGTCAAATCTCTATGCTTTCAAAGAAAGTCGAGACAGTTGAGACCACGGATGGAGCTGGAGGTGGGTAACCAAAAACAAACTTTCTGAGCCTCTGAATCTGCATTTCTGGCCGGAATTCCCAGCCAGCGATTAGGGGATACTGATACGCCCAAAGTACTTAGCACCCGAGATCGGAAGCCGTGCGAGGACACCTGGCCGAGGGGAGCCCCCGTCCCTCGCCCATCCCTTCCTCCTCCTCCGGAGCCCATCGCCCGCGCCCCGCACGCCCACCCCCGCGCCGCCGCGCTGCCAGCGCGCCCGGCCCCCGCCCCGGCCTCCGCCCGGCCCTCCGCCGCCTCGGGGCGCGCAGCGAGCGCGCGGGGGGCGCAGGGAGGCCGCGGCGCCGCGCCTCGGCTCGCGGCCCGGAACGCCGGCCGGGGTCCGCGCGGGCCAGGCGGCCCCCGGGCGGGGCTGGACGGAGACCCAGGCCGGCCGGGGAGCGGCAGGGGCGGACCCGGCTACTCTCCCGCCGCGCGCGAATTCGGCTTTGTCCGCCATCGGGGCGCGGCGCGGCCACCCGACCCGGTCCCCGGCCCCCGGCCCCCGGCCCCGCCTTACCTCAGCCGCGCTCCCGGGGACGCCGGGGAGGGAGAGTCGGGGCGCGCGAGGGACGGGGTCCGGGCGGCCGGTGCCGACCGAGGGCGGGGCGCGGACGAGGCGGGCCGACGGGGCCCCGGACGCGAGGCCGTGGAGCGCCCGGCTGGCGGCAGCCGCGGCGGCTCGGTCTGCGCCGAGTGGGAGGGCTCAGGCCGGCTTCGCCCGACAGCGAGGGAGGGAACTTGGAGCGAGTTGCGGCGGCCCAGAGCGCGTGTCCCGCGGGGTGGGCACGCCCCCAGGGCGCCCCGCCCCCGGCCCCACCCCCGCCCGCACCCCCACTCGCAGCCCCCTCCCCCATCTCCGACGCCTCCCTTCCCTCTCACCCAAACCCCTCCCCTCACTCCCACCCCCAAGCCCCAGCCCCCGCTCCCCGCCCGCCCCACCTCCAAAGCCCTCCGGCGCCCCACCCCCACTCCCACCCCGGTGAAGAATCGCGCATCTCCACCGCCGGGAACCCCCAGGCCTGGAGCCTGCCCTGTGAACGTGATAACCCCACCAGTCAACCCATCCGGGAGCTCTTGGTGCCTGACAACATTCTCTGCGGACTAACTTTCCTACACTCAGATGGACAATCTTAGTATTTGTAGAGTAAATTTCTGAAGGCATTTTTAAGGCTCCCGAAAAAGGTTTGAAGAAGACAGTAGAGAATATAGAAAAAAAATCTCCAGCACAAGATACTGCCCTTAGAGTATGCGCCAGCTGATGTTTCAAAATTAAGTAAACCATTTTGGGATGCGGCCTTATTCATCTCATAATGTGGGGTTTGGTGATGCTTTTTTTTTTTTGATTTGCTTAATAACTTGGGGTTTTGAAGGTTTTTAATTGTTTCGGGAAGATTAAACCCATTCTCGTTTAGTTTTTTGCTACTGGGAATTCTAAAAGATAAAACCCTATATTTATCAAAATGGTTGAATTTGAATAAAATTCCATCTCACAACATAATTACTTCTCTAAAGTATGCAGCAAAAATTGATTTTATATCTTTCATACATTTGAAATACATTTGCATTCATCCCATCGCAGAAAGATCATCTAAATTTGAATTGTGTGACTTGTTTTCATTCTAGTTCAGAAATTATCAACTAAATAAAACTTCACTGTAAATTTTTGTAAAATTTTTGTCTATTTACAAGAGAACCATTTTAAGAAAGTGACATGATACTGGGTTTTCGATGGAACTTTCCTTTGGCATACTCATGCATTCCATGTGATCACAGATTATACTGTGGTCTCCATTAACTCCAAAAGTCGTGTAACAGTAGAATGAAGTTATTTTTTCGCCATTCCCATAGCAAATGGAGCCAACCAACATATCTCACTCCAAAGTAGTCCATTAAAAGGAAGAAAAATTTACCGTCTTTGCTCCAGCCTCTTCCTTTTGGGAATTGCTCCCCCTGCCACTGTAGGGGACATGTGACCCAGGCCTGCCAATCAGAGTGCAGCTCATCCCCTGGGCACAAAGGGGTAGGGGGTTGGCACACCTTCTAATCAGAGAAAAGGGGGTCCTTTTTCTGAACTGATATGGCAGCTTCTGAGACCATGCCATGGAACAGCCTGTTAGAGAAGAAAGTCAAGCCAGAGGAAGGCCAACTGAGCAAGGGAAACAGAGTCCTGATGTCATGAACGAGCACCTCCAGGCAGCCATCTCTGAAACCAGTCATAATCCCCGGACTTCTGAGGAAATGCACCAATAAAATACCTTCTTAACTTGTTTAATTTTGATCTAGGTTGCTTTCTAAAATACCCACTTAGAAAGCCACAGAAGTTTCTCATATGACCCATGCTCTGAAAGTCAGGGATGTAACCAATGAGCGATGGCTTCTCTGCCACCTAAATTGCTTCTTCATAGTAAAGTTTATGTCACGAGGCGGCTTACCAGGCAGGCCTACCTTTGGAGAGGACTAAGGTTCTCATTTAGGGCATAACCATTGCCTGGCGTAGACTTAAGATTTTCACATTGTCCTTCCCCAAATTAAAAATTAATACAAGATGTAGTTAGAAAACCACATCTAAACTACACGTCTAAACTAGAACATGCCATTAAATGTTTTTGTTGTATCAGTTATTCCAGTAAAAGGTGCCTTCCTCATCCCCAGTATTTGCTGATAGAGGACAGTTCCTCACTGTAGAGTCTGCTACAGGCTTTCAGGGACTGCTGAATTTGGCTTGTTGTGCTGGAATTTTACTGTGTTGCATGTTGTTCAGAAGAAGTGGGCTATTGGCCTTTGCTTGGAATCCTTTTGTTTCATAAGAGATTTTTGCCTCTAAAAGTATGAAAGCTTATTTGACTAGTACCCTAACGGGCATCCATTCACTAAGCAGTGGGTTGCTTAACCATTACTCACAGCTCACTGTGAACAGTCAGAGCGTTGGTGGCCGGGGTGGGGGCTGAATGGGCCTGAAGGCATTGTTTTAACACTCTGATTCCAAGAGTGTTTTCTTAGCGAAACTCTGATCCCGGTTCAGTTATCCCCAGTCTTTTTTCACATGGGTATGTACCCAGTCGTGTTGACAACTAGTGAAATTTCATGTGCAAAAACCCATCAGCAGAATAATAATGTATCATAAACAGATCTGAGCCCCAGAAAAGAACAGGTGAAAGAGGTGGACCATCTCCAGAAACATAGCAGAGTGGCTTAGGAGGAAAAGGAAAGAAAAATTAGTTCTGGATTCCTAGCCCAGCTCTGAGCGACACTTATTCAAATGACCGGCTGTGATTCCCCAGCAAAAATGTCAGCCAAATATGCAGAGTTTGCCCACATCCATGTGCCAAATCCCTGTGATGTCTGTGCCATTTCCTTACTCAAGTGAGATACAGCAATTTCTCAGTTAGCCTGGGCTCCGACCACCCCATCTGTCCAGAGCCCACCCTGGAAGCATGGCATATACTGGTTTTCCAACCCTGAAACAGAACTCTGAGAGCTTCTGAGGACGCCAGGTCTCCAATTTGAGAGGGAGGAGGGATAGACTTGTGTATTATTATTTTTTTAATTTCCCCGAGAGATTGTGATGGGTGAAGGTAAATAAGGCCTGTGAATATGTGCTCTTAATTCCACAGGAGAAGGCTTGAGACCCCTCTGATCAGATTCCACTGACTTAGACTTGTATGTAAGATTCAAGCTGTTGACTGAACAAGCTAGATCTGTCTTTCCCCCTAAACATCATTTAGCTCTTCTGAGGTTATAGAAAAAGCAGTCAGGAATTCTCCTTAGGAGGAGGAGGATTTGCTAGAAGCAATCACACTGAGAAAGGACAGCTCACAGCAAGGCAGAGATAAGAGAATCTTTAACTGGAAAAGCATTGCTAGTTGCTTAAGGAAGGAGTGACTCCACCAGAGGCATCTCAATGGGGTTATCTCATTGCATATTTCACAGTTTATTACATATTCATGCTAATGATCAGAGCAATCAAAACAATCAAGTTATGTTCATGAATCCTGACTCACATCATCTAAAACTGGTAATAGCTGTCATTTATTGGATATTTGGTCTTTGCTAGGCAGTGTACATGCCTCATTTTCAGCCATCACCATGGCCCTAAACATAAATGTTATTATGACCCCCGTATCATAAAGAAACTGAGGTCCAGGGACAGTGAGTGACGGACACATCCAAGGTCACAGAGTGAGTAATTAGGAGATTTAAAGATTGGTCCACATGATGCCAAAGCCTGTGTATCTTTTCCCCTAAAGCAAACCTCTCTATGAGTCACACGAATCATCTGTCCAACAAGGCAGTCCCTAGCCACATGAGCTCTTTAAATTTAAATGACTTAGAATTAGGTTGGGTGAAGACTTCAGTTTCTCAGTCACACTAGCCACTTTTCAAGTGCCATTAGCCACAGATTAAAAAAAAATATTCCGTCATCATCACAGAAAGTCCTATTAGGTAGCACTGATCTTCACATGTTTGTCTGTTTCATCAATGAAGACGCTGTTCTCTGTCATTGGATTTTCATGTAAATTACTCCAACTTTATGTTAACTGTTTGGATGGAATTGTTCCCAAAATATGTACTGCCTTTATGGGCCTGTGTCTTCATCCGTTTGGGCTGCTATCACAAAAGTACTATGAACTGGGTGGCTTATAAACAACAGAAATTTATTTTTTCACACTTCTGGAGGCCAGGAAGTCCAAGATCAAGGCACCAGCGGATTTGGTGTCTGGTGAGAGCCCAGATGCTCCTTGTGAACTCACATGGCAGAAGGTGAAGGCAGCAGGGAACTCCCTCGGGTCCCTTTGATGAGGGCACTAATTCCTCATGACCGAATCACCTCCAAAGGCCTCCTGTGCTAGTATCATCCCTTTGGGGCTCAGGGTTTCGATGTCTGAATTTGGGGGTACACAAACACGGCAGCCTGCCTTGATCAGCGGGGCTCACTGAACACGGTGCCCTGTTTGAGGCATTCAGGGCAAAGCGCCCACCTCAGTGTACCCACGTGGTCTGCCCAGAGCTGATGCGTCTCTCTCCATTTGCCCCCCTGTTGTCCACCCTCACTCCTTCTTTCTCTCAGACTCTCCACTTGCTTTTGGCCCCATTCTGGCCACGTTTTTCCATGTCTCCAGCTACCACAGATTTGCCAGTGACTGCAGATCTCTGACTCCCACCCCACTTTCTGATCTTCAGAGCAATTTCTTTTCCTACCCTGGACTGGACTCGTGCTACGTGGGCTCTGTCTGTGGACTGACAGTGCTCTGGGAGCTGTTGTTACTGCTCTAGGGTGCAATGAGTTTAGATAGTGGAAGCCCGTGTTTAGAAGCTTTTCTAGCAATTTGACACTGCTGGGACATGATGTCGTGGTCTACGGTATGTAAGTAAATAACAGACTCCAGTGGATTGGAATTTACAACAAACAAACACTGTACCTGACTCTGCGAGGCTGTCTCTTGGGCCCCTAATGCTCATTACCTGCACCTGTTAATACTGAGGTTACTATTATCCCCTGAGCATCAGTCAGGATCCAGGCAGGAAACAGGGACGTGAATATAGGGAACCACTTACCAAAATGCTGGGGAAGCTGAAAGGACAAACAAGGGAAGATGAGTCAACCTAGATTTCAGCAGGAGCAGGAAGATCTACATGAAGTGTGCCGATAAAGGAGAAGGCGGTGCCATTGGCCCCTGGGATTTGGAGTGGGTGAAGGGAACTGGTCAGTTATGAGGAATAACAAGGAAGTCCCCAGGAGCAGAGCCCGTGGAGAGCTCATGGATGCTGTCTGCTTAACTGAACTGAACTGAATTGATTTTCCTATTCTGTTATTGACACTGAACACATACCACGATTTCCTGAGGAATTCTAGATTGCCAAATATTGCCTATAACAAGTTAATGATGTGGAGGGGTAGAAACTGTTCAGGTCCTTTCCAGCTATGAAACTGATCTAGGCATCAGAACTGAGATGCTGTCTCGTCTTCTATGAAATAAACATATGAGCTCCTATTTTTATTTGGCTCAAAACCTTCCCTTACTTTCAGATTTTCAACTATTTCAAAAGGATTAAGTTGTCAGAATTTGATTGCATAGTACATGGAATATTAGGTTATATATATATGTCCTCTGTTATTCTCATAGACAGGGAGAAATAATGTACCAAGGATGTGGAGTGATTTTAAACTATTTGTGGCAAGGTGAACCTAGAACATTAAGCTACTTACTTAATAGAAATATAATCCATTTGTTTTGTGCAGAGCTCTCTAATTCTCATTTTCCCTGGAATCAAAAATCAGAGGTGACACAGATAACTAGAAACTCTAATTTCATTCAAATCTCTTCCTCATCAAATATTAAACAAGTTCATTCGTAGCCAGGAAGATGAACTAATTTGGACTTTTCTCCGCCTTCCTACCATTTCATAGTAGAGCTGTTAATGAGCAAAATAGATAATGAGCAGGAAAGAACAAGGAGACACGGGCATGTGAGGGAGTATGAGGTGTCTGAGCCACAGACGGTTCTGATACGTAATAACCAGCTTCCTCTCTTTACAACTCGTGTGAGCAGGTACACAGACTTCTGAGTCTTAGGGTTCAATGCGTATTTTTTTCCCGAATCCTTTTTAAAGCGTCTATTATGGTTTCTCAATGTTTGGGGAGGATACATTCAGATTTTCGTGTAGGCATTCTATTTTTCAGTCACCTGGTATTAATCTAAAAGATGAGCAATGCTATTTCTGACATTTGTGGAAATCGCCTGCAAATTATCAGGAAGTTTTAACAAAATGTCAGAATGCTTTGGGGATGGATGTGAATTTAGCTCACCACCACCCCCCCACGCGTGCCTCCCTCGCTCATCTGTCGCCGGGTCTCTCGATGCCCATGTTTTCACTGAGGCGTGCAGGCATTCACATCCTACCTGCTCTTGGTACAATAGCTTTCCCTGTTTCCTGTGTAAACACACAACCAGTCAAATGCATTCTTTGTTACCTCTTCTATGATTATTCTTCCTTCCCCCAAATTGGTAAAAATCAACCTTTTGAGTGGTAGTTCAGTGATTCCAACTTGCTTTATTTCCTCATGCATTACACGTATCCTTCATTTTCTGCGAGTTTCACCACCAACAGCCACTCCTTCTAAGTAGGTATCTTTTTGGAACATCAGCATTTGCAGATTGCCAGCCAGTTCATCACAGGAGAGGAGGAGGTAGAGGCATGGAAGCAGGGTGGTTAGGAAAAGACAAAACAAGGTGAGGGAGAGAGTGTCTCTACTCCCCAGCCCACCACTCCACCCCATCCAAAAAGCTCTGTCCAAACTCAGCTGGAGAATATATAGGAAGGCTAAACCATAGCATGTTGAAATCTTTTGAGGAAAAAAAAATATCAGCATATGTCGCCATTTTGGTATTTCTGACAGAATCGAAATACGGGTACACACACAATCAACACAGACTACAAAAATGTCGATACGTGATTACGGCGTTTTCTCAGTTTGCACCTGTCTTCCTCTGACAGCCTCCGCTTTCTATTTCGTTGTTAGCTGAGAGTTTTATACGAAGTAGCAGGTAGAAATTTTAAATACTAGCACAATTTTCTCCTAATTGTAAAGCATAATAATTCCTGATGGATTTTGGATTGGCTGGGTTCCCAGACTCTCAGTAAACATCTGAATCATGCTGTTCTTAGAAGGTCTTCCTAAGTTACGTTTGATTAGATGGTGTGTACTCTCAGAAGTCAAACCTCACTACGCACCCATGTGCTGTCCAGTTCAGTTAACGGCATTCGGGTGCTCCTCATTAACCTCACTAGACCGTAAGCTATGTGAGGGCAGGGGATGAAGCTCACCCCTCTTGTGATATTTCTCTCGCTATTTAGCAACATCAGAGCAGCTGATGAAATTTCATCAGATACTGTGGTAAATACACGCTCTGATAATGGCGTAATTACGGCGTCACTTTATATTCATCAGCTTGGCATCCCTAGGAACTGGTACAAGGCCGGGACACTGCGGCAGATCCTGCACGTCCCTGAGCACAGTGAGCGCTGTCATCCTGGAGGAGTCCCAGCTCTGAGGGCAGCTACCCAGAGCCAGCAGGGCACCCGCCCCATCTGGCAACACCCAACGGAATCCAGGCGAGAATGCGAACGGGGCACTCCAGGGAGATCTAACTCTTCCTTGGATTCAAAACGATCCACAAAGCCACACATTTAAAAATCTGAAGAGCAAAATATTCCTGTTAATCTCCTATGAATCAGGTGGTTTTTTCCTAAATGCATATATTAGATTTGAGAAAACAGAGTTGTGACGACAGTTATCGTATCAAACAAGATGTCAGTCACGCGGGTAGGGCTATGGGGGCGTGTGGTGGGGCGTCTTCGAGAGAACAGGCATTTTGGAACCCTGGGAATCTGGAGGCAGAGGTGGCCTTTGGGCCTGCCTGCCTGCCAGCTGACTGCATTCTGCCTCCAGCAGCATGTGGCTGTGCTAACATTTCCTCCCCTTACTTTTATTGAGATACAATTGACATATAATGTTGTATAAATGTGAGTACAACATAATGACATGATACCTGTATATACTGTGAAGTGATCACCACACTGGGTTTAGTTAACATCCATCCATCACTTCTTATAGTTACAAACTTTTTCTTGTGATGAGAACTTTTAAGATCCTCTCTTAGCAACTTTCAAATATCCAATACAGTATTGTTCACCGTGGTCACCACAATGTACAAAGCCTCCCAGAACGTATTTATCTTATAACTAGAAGTTTGTATCTTTGACCACCTTCCCTTTCCCCACTTCTCCCCAACACCCCCACCTCCTGGCAACCACCAATCTGCTCTCTGTTGCCATGAGGATTTTTTTGTTTTGTTTTGTTTTTAGATTCCACATATAAGTGAAATCATACAGCAACTTGTCCTTCTCTGTCTGACTTCTTTCACTCAGTATAATGTTCTCAAGGTTCATCTGTGTTGTCACAAATGGCAGCATTGCCTTCTTTTTATGGCTGAAAAATATTCCATTGTGGATATATTCCGTATTTTCTTTGTCCATTCACCCACTGATGGACACTTAGGCTGTTTCCAAGTCCTGGCTGTTATGGATAATGCTGTGATGAACTTGGGGTACAGATATTTTTTTCAAATTAGTGTTTTCATTTCCTTCCGATATATACCCAGAAGTGGGATTGCTGGATCATGTGGTAGTTCCAGTTTTAATTTCTTGAAGAACCTGCATACTGTCTTCCATAGCGGCCTCACCAATTTACATTCCCAAAAACAGTGCACAAGTGTTTCCTTTTTTCCATTGCTTCGCCAACACTTACTCCTTGTCTTTTCGATAATAGTCATTCTAACAGGTGTGAGATGGTGTCTCACTGTGGTTTTGGTTTGCATTTCCCTGATGCTTGAGCATGATGAATGATGTTGAGCATCTTTTCATGTACCTGTTGACCATTTGAATATCTTCTTTGGAAACATGTTTATTCAGATCTTTTGCTGATTTTCTAATTGCACTATTGTTTGTTGTTGTTACTGAGTTTATAAATTCCTTATAGATTTTGGGTTTTAAGCCCTTATTAGATATATGGTTTGCAGATATTTTCCCCCATTTCCATGGGGTGCCCTTTCATTGTGTTGATAATTTTTTGTTGTTGTTGCAAGTTTTCCAGTTTGATATAGCCTCACTTTTTCATTTTCATTTTGTTGTTTGTGCTTTAGGTGTCATATCCAAAAAAACCCACTACCAAGTCCACTGTCAAGAAGCTTTTCCCTGTTTTCTTCTAGGACTTTTATGGCTTCAGGTCTTACACTGAAGTCTTTAATCCATTTTGAGTTATTTTTGTGAGTGGTTTAAGATAAGGTCTAGTTTCTTTTTCTTTTTTTCCCCCATGTGAATATCCAGTTTTCCCAGCACCATTTATTGAACATACTTTATTTTCTCCAGTGAGTATCATAAAATTCATTTGGAAACACAGAAGACCCTAAATAGCCAAAGCAATTCTGAGAAAGAAGAACAAAGCTGGAGACCTCACATTTCCTGATTTCAAACTATATTACAATGCTATGGTAATCAAAACAGTGTGGTGCTGGCATAAAACCAGACAAAGATCAATGGAAAGAATAAAAGCTCCAAAATAATCCCAAGCATACATGGTCAAATACAAAGGAGCTACTAATACTCACTGATGAAAAGCCAATAATATTTTCAATAATATTTCCTTAAGTCATAATTTTAGTTCTTCCAGAATGGAGGTGTGAGTCCCAAGTGCAGCAGAGCATAGGCAGAAGCTCTATTGAGCTTGTGAAACCCTAAAGGATGCTTTCCTATGTAGCCTGGGTTATCTGTAGCTTCATCTAGGTGGTGACATACATTTTATATCTTTTGTTCATTAAATTATGCTAATTTTATAAAGTTGGTGTACCCTCATACACATACTCTTTCCCCATCAGTCTAGAGCCCACCTGATATGTTGCATTTGCCATGTAGGTTTATAAATACAGAACATTATCTTATATAAATACATACAATGTGCTCTTTTGCTAACATTTAACTGAGTAAAATGTTGATGAAATAGGTATCATGCTTGTTTGTTTTCCTGTGTCTCAACTTCTGAAAAAGGTTTTTCCCTGATATGTCAAGTAGCAAATTCCTCATTTCAATGTTTCACATCTAAAAGATACTGTTATATGACTGAGACATATGGCAGAATGGATAATTAATATAGAAGCTCATAATCGGCTATTACTTTAGCATAAACTAATTAATTTTAACCTTCTTTAATGATAGTTATTTTGGAGACTGAAATGTCACTGCAGAATCTTTTCCTATTTAGCGACGTAAGACTCGTGTAAGCAATACACATTTTTAATACTTAGGGTGTATTTGTAAACAGTTTAAATGATGAAAAGTACTTAATTTTAGATGCTTGTCATATCACATTTTGTCCTTTATCCCTTAATTCTATTTTATTCTCGTGTATCTTAAATAGATAATTGACTTTTGATTTATAGCTTAGTTTTTCTTCTCTAAATAAGCCAGTTAAGTACATTGTACATTTTAGCATCAAGGGTCATAACAGACTGACTATACATTCATACTAGTTTCAAGGCCACTTAACTAAATAGTGGCACTGAAGTTTAAATTTTTACCGAATCCTTCTCTCTCCCCCCTGGTTTCTGCTGGGCTGCCACACAAAACCACACAGCCTCCAATGCCCAACCGCTCAGGTCACGCTGCAGGTGGTACCCTCTGAGGAAGTGCACACACCAAGCCCGGTACTAGAAAATGTTATTTTTGTGAAGTTTTCTGTCTTTCCCCCTCATAGACTCTGATTTCCTCTCGGGTACAGCAGACTCCATGCTGTAACTGTAAATGTTCTATACATCATTCTGCAAAATGTTTTGTGACTTACAGTGACATTAGTCAATAACTGTGTTGTTCCTAAGCTTCTTTGTGTATGTCAGCATCTATCTACCTGCCTATCTCTATATGTGCATGAGTATTAGTAATTTCACTTTGCCGTTCTTAGTGAGAGAAATCTTCTAAAGAGGAACACATCTATTGAAACGCAGAAGCTTATTATATTTTAAAGGGCATTTTAATGAACCATTGCTTGAGGAATAGATTGGTATATACAGGCTGCAATCTTCTGCCCTGTCCCACCAGAATAAAGTGATTATATAATTTATGGAGATGCACTCCATCGATAATTGTGTTCTGTTGTAACAAGAGGTTTTACAACCATCCACTCATTAAATTGTAGAGTGTCCCTTTTGCATATAATGCAGAAAGGCTCCGAGGAGGCAGAGCAAATTATAAGATGTGATTTCTATCCATGAGTAATTTCAATTTCTTTAAGTAACATAATACACTCATTAAAAAAAAAACTGAGCAGATGAACAGGTCAGATAAATATAATGCAAGATCAATTTTGAATGATTGCAAACAGATGCTGTAGAGGGAAGTCAGATGGAGGAAGATTATAAACATTTCTTTAAGAAAGAAAAGTTTTAATAGGATTTTATATAATGGGAGGGTGAAAGAGAGGAGGGTAAGGTTTTTCTGATAGAAAAATTACAATTATAAATTAAAGAAGGCATAAAGTAGGAAAAAATGATAAACTGCTCTGAAGAGTCTATGGTAGGCAAAGATAAACCTGGAAATGGAGTAAGAATTATCAGTGGATGACCGATAGCACTCCTGCTGTTCATGGCTTCTAAACAGTGTTTCAAATGATTCTAAATGGTCATAAAACAGTCACTGGTCCTTTATCTCTAACTTTAATACAGAATATTATTGAGTATTTTTGACCTCTATTGATGGGCATCACTAAATGGTAAAATAAGACTCTCTAATGTACGAATGAAGACAGGATTAGCTGGTGTACACAGTAATATGAATCATAATTATATGATTTAATATTCTATAAAATTTTATATAAAACAGATGTTTTGAGATTGTATATTAAAAACAACTGTGGGAGTTTGGAAAGATAAAAAGTTTCAGTTTATGCTTTTGAAATCATCTTAATTTTATATTAAGATTAGAATGTCTAAATCAGAACATTACAGATATAACAAAATAAGTTAAGTCCCTATGAATTCTCGAGATTCCAAAGGAAAGTAAAGCAATAGATCTTTAAGGCCCTCTTAATTCTCAGGACTAAATGCAAAAAGAAGTGTTTCCCTCCCTTATTAGTGAAATTGATGACACAATTGAAAGTGTCAAAAACTAAATCAAATATATTGATGATTTTGATGATATAATTTTTAAGTACTTTATATGGAAGAATGCAATACATAGAACGTAAACTCTGGATACACTGTGCACATTAATATAGCACCCCTGCCAAAAACAAAAATAATAGCATAGAAATTATGTTATCTGGAATAGAAAAGTTGCTTAATTCCTGTTATAAGCAAATCTGATATTATAGCAATAATTCTGAATTCTTCCTTTTTGTGTTTTTCGATGGACAAGTCTTACTTATTCCATATATTCTCATGCATAAATGACTTCAATTAACCTAAAGCATTTTTTCCCATATTTGTGGGGTTAGAATATTTCCATTTTCTGGTTAGTTTTTAATCAATGTAAAGGTAGAGCAGGCAGAAACACACTTTTTAAAAAGAGCCTTTTTAGATAAGAATATGTTTTCTTAAGCAAGTAGACATTAATTATTCAGAAAAGATTTCAGCATATAATGTGTTTATCGTAAAATGTTTGCAAGAAAGAATAAACCATCCAAGTTACATGATCCTGTAACTACAGATACAGTGAAGCACTTACTGTATTTTTCCACACATTGAGGTAAACCACATAATGTCCAACTAGTGGAATAACTCCAGCCACAAATATGCCTGCATGTTTCCAGCTTCTGTTCCTTCTAATTTACTTGGATTTCTTTCTCTGCAGTGATAAGAAAAGATTCAAAACTCTTAAAAGAAAGTCTAAGAATAATAATTTACATAAGAGAAATTCCAGTTATTTGTCCGTTTGCTTGGATGGCAGCAATAGTGTGAAGTATCTTTGATGCTTCACCAAATGATAGTCAAAGCTTTCTGATTTACAATGTGACCAATCAAAGAATCTATATGCTGAAGATAATGACTGTCTGATTCTATATAAATAAAATGCACAAAGCAAGATGAGACCTTAGCAGTGATTTGGTGGGCAAACTATAAGCATAAAATTGCTTGTAATGTTGTCTTTGCAATAGCTAGTCAGAATTAGGAGGACGATATTACATGAAAATGCAGAAAGAATGGCTATAAAGAGTTCGTTCTCTCATTCATTTATTCATTTATTCACTTGTTTGTTCAGCCAATGTATGTTGCAAAGTTTTTGTCTATGATGATACAACAGAAAACAAGCAGACAAGGTTCTTGTACTGTATTCTCATGGTGACAGAGCAGAAATCATCAAATAATAAAAAATGTATAAGATAATTTCAGATGATGAGTGTGTTTGTTTTAAATAGAATGATGATATGAAAAGCAAGTGACAGTGGAGGTGTGGAGTTAGAGCAGGTTGTCAGGAAGGTCTCACTGGGGAGCTGGCATTTGAGCTGAGACCAAAGGAAAGAGAAGGAACCAGCCATGCAAGATAAGGGGACAGTGTATTCCAGGCATAAGGAATAGCTATTGCAAATGCCCTGAGGCTGGAATGAGCTAGATATGTTTGGGAAAGAGAAAGCAGAGTACAGCCGGATTTTTTTGAACAAGGACGGGTTGGAGGTGAGGCTGGAGAAGGGGCAAGGTCATGGTAAGGCTTTTACATTTTATTCTGCAGGCAGTGAGAAACCCTGGAAGTTGGCTTGTGTTCCTGCAAGACTCATCTAGCTGAGGTGTCACACGTTGTGGGGTTAGGGAATGTCACGTTGTGAGGGATGGGGATGATGTGTGTGAATGGTGTTAAGAACGGAAGCTGAGAGACTAGTTTGGAAACTTCTCAGGGTTCTAGGGAAGCAGACGCAGGTAGCTTGCACCATGGCAGTGATAATGAAGATGGAGGAACATGTGATGACCTGGAGGTGTATTTCTGGAACAGAGCTAATTGAATTTGAAGACAGATTGTATATTAGAGGTGGGGTGATATGGAATTTTTAAAATGACAATCCCTAGTGATAAATACTGACAATAGAAAATACAGTATAATGCAGGCTAAGGAAGTACTAATAGGAAAAAGTTCCAGGGGTCAAACTATCTTAGCCTTAGATCTTAGGGGATGTAATACATATGATTGGCGAAAGGCTCATATGCAAAATACGAACTCACAGACAACAAAGAAAAATGGGCAAAAGACTTGAAAAAGATTCATAAACAAGGATGTCCAAATGGCCAGTAAGCATATTAAAAAAAAATTCAGCCTCATTAATAGTCAGGGGAATGCAAATTAAAACCACAATAAATTACCACTACACAACTAACAGAATGGGTAGAATTAGGCGGGGGAGGGTATAACTCAGTGCCCACTTAGCATACAGGAGGTCCTGGGTTCAATCCCCAATACCTCCATTAAAATAAATAAACAAATAAACCTGCTTATGTCCCCCACCCAAAATAAATAAATAAAAATAGTAAAAACAAAAAACAAAAGACCAAAGTGTGGTTAACCTATTGCAAAAATCAGACAATTTTCTGAGACAGTTCTCTATACGATATTTTTAAAAATGCAATGGAGTTGCAATTAAGAATTGCAATAGCTAGCCTGAAGCTATTTGGTCAGATAAAATGGAGCGCAGCTGCTAGCAGGAATAAAGGTTAGAATTAAGCAATTCTTCCCTCAAGCTTGGAGACTGCAACTCCTTGAAGAAAAGATGGAAGGCAGTTGATTATGGGACCGGCACTGAGTCTAGGCAGACCCTAGGTGGAAGAGTCCAGAATATGCTGGGCCTTGGATTTGTAAATGTCTTGAAGAAGCATCTTGTCAGAGAAATAGGCATCAGGCAAAGGGGAACACCTGCCATATTCCAGCTGAGCTTCATGAAGTGAAACCCTGTTAGACTTGGATAAATGCCGTGAAATCACTGATATAAAATAAGATACCTTGCCACTAGGAAGAGGAAAGTGCTGTTTAAGACAGGGTGCTCAAAGAGGCCATTCCACAAAGGTGATCTTTGCGTTGGGATCTGAATCACACAAAGGAGCCGGCCAAGTGAGTGGAACATTTCTAGCAAGGGACAAACTAGTGCAAAGGCTGCTATGCAAGTATTAACTCAGCATGTTTGCATGTATGAAGAACAAGGAGAAAATTGATGTAGGTTTTTGCTTTTTTCTTAAACTCTGCTGATTGTGTCTGATGGCCTACCTTGCCACCATTTTTGCTTCCTTCTTGGATTCTATTTTGCTATCAAACATACTTTTTCTCCCAGCTTGATGTCATCTGTAAAATTAATAAACCTGTATTCTATTTTCATCACAGCTATTGCTAATAATTTGAATAGGACCAAGTCAAGAAAAACCCAAAGACAGAATCCATTCAAAATCCTGTTACAGAGTAACATCCATTAATTATCAGTTTGGGGGAAGGATTCACAAATTTACATAACTGCACATTTCTTCAGGTTGCCTTTATTAATAATTGTAATAATAACAACTACCATTTGTGAGCAACTGATACGCAAGGGTATGGAGTTAGATTCTACACACCACTCCTAACAACCTTCAAAGTACTGTGCAAACAGGGCATACGAGAAGCCTGGGCCTGAGAGAGGTTAAAGGAATGAGCTGCCTGAGGACCACAACAGGAAACAGGACAGTTAGCACTAAGATAGATAAGTGAGTGCCTTTACATGCACTAGACTCGCCCAGGGCTTGGTGAAAAAAGTTCCTTCTTCCCTAGGGGCTGACCCTCCCCAGGGTTATCTTGTCCCGGCCGTATTAACAATGCTGTACTTATTCTGGTAGCTATTCTTATCTAGACTTTCTCAAACTGGATCTCGATCATCAGCTCACTCTTCACTTAGAATTTGCCTTCCCCCTTTTCTCCTCTCTTAGTTACCTACATGTTCTAAGCTCTGTCAGTATTATCTCATCTTTGCAACTTTTCATTTTCTCCTACTCCAGTTACATCCCTTCCCCACCCTAGTCTAGGCCAGCCTGAGAACTGACCACAACTTCTTTTCTTGTAAGCGTTATTGAGGTCCAAGGACCACCACTTCTTGTAAGCTTTCTCAGGAAGCGCACGTGTCCTGCCTGTTTCCAGTCCCTTCTCCAGCTGTTCTGTGGTCCACCCTGAGATACTTCTATGAACACAATAACTCTAACAGCATCAGAATTTTTCCATAAGTGCTCATCTCTTCAGTGACTCCCAATTATCTTCAGCAGAGAGTCCAAACTGCCCAGGCTGGCTGGTTATTTTACGTAAAGAGATGCTTGAGTCAATAGCTTCTGGAGTTTGGGGCAGGGTTGGTCAATAGCTACTTCTTTTCAGACTTCAGGCATCTTTCCCATTTTCCTCAATTTCTAAAAAAAAAAAAAAGATACTAGAAGTTCTAAAGTAGAATTTGTTTGGCTCTTCAGTAACTTGAATTGGAGTTACAAGCGTGGGCCAGGATGAGTGAGGTACCAAGTGCATAAAATTGCTCTCACAATGGTGCAAATGCCCACCATCAAAGGAAGAAGACTGAGAATGGGCAAATCAATGTGAATCTCTTTGTGCTCCAAGTGAATGATTACTAAAGGGGGATTTTAATAATCAAGTGGAGAGGATGACTCATTCTGTAGATACAAGTCAGCCTCATTCCCCAGCCCCTCCTGTCATCACCCAGCGGGCTCATGAACAAAATAGCCATGGTGGCAGAGATGGAAGTTATGCCTGGGCTCAGCCCCATGGACTTCTACTCACCAAGACTGGCATGACTGCTACCACTATGAGTGCCCAGCCTCAGCAGAGACCATCACTGAGCACCAGCCATGGCACATTCCCCAGAGTGGTCAGCCAGTTACCAGGCGGCAGGCTGATTACTTGGACTATTTCCATCACGGAAGGGGCAGTGCTTTGTCTCGCTTCAAAGGGTGATTACTCTGGATGTGGATTTGCCCTCCCTGCTCACAATGCTCCTGTCAAAACCGCCAGCCGTGGACTTAACAGAATGCTTTTTCCATCATCGTAGTGTCTCATATATTATTACTTCTGATAAGGAACTCACATCACAGCAAGCGCAGTGTGCCTCTAGGCCCAGGCTCATGGAATTCACTGGTTTTACCATGTTCCCTTCTATCCTGAAGCAACTGGTAAATTAGCCTTTGAAGACCTACTTACAGCATCAGTTACATAGCAGCATTTTGGGGAGCTAGGAAATTTCTTCCAGGATGCACTGTGTACACTAAATCAACTGTTTCTCCCATACCTAGTTTTCAGGCATCCAGGAATCAGAGACTGATAATGTCTCGTCTTGGTGATCCATGAAAAAAATATGTGCTTCCTGTTTCTTTAAATTTAGACTCTGTTTATCGGGAGATCTTAATTGCAAAAGGAGGAATGCTTCCATCTGGGAGACAAGAATAATTCCACTCAACTGGAAGTTGAGATTGTCACCTGGCCACTTTGGGGTGCTCTAGCCAGTGAGCCAACAGGAACAGAAGGGAGTTACTATGTAGGCTGGGATGATTGATCGTGACCAGAAGAAACAATTGGGTTGCTACCCCACAGTGGGGTATGGAGCAGTGTGCCTGGAACTCAGACAGTCCCCTGGGGCACGTCTTAGCACTTAATGTCCTGAGAGTAAAGTCAATGGAAACTACAAAAAGCCAATTCGGGCAAGACTGCTGACTACCAGACTATTCAGGAATGAAGGTTTGGGTCACTCAAGAGTGCCCAACCACCACCAGCTAATGTGCTTCCTGGAGAAAAAGGGAATTTTGAACAGGCAGGAGAACTTACTTGTAATTACCAGCTGTGACCATGTACCTACCATTTAGAGAACTGAATATTGTAATGGTTGAGTATTTTTTCCTTTTTTTTAAATGAATATTTCTATTAATCCCAATTTTTTTCTTCCTCTTTCCCAATCTTCCATCTAACATAAGGTAGGTTAATAGTTGTGTAATTTATAGCTCAGTATATAACTATTTAAGTTACAAGATAGCAAATGAGGAGTGTAAATCATTTGGAAGAATAACCATTAACCTAAGACAAAGAATGGTTTTTAAAAGCATTCACTTTGGGGCAAAGTGTTGCCCTGTTTTTGTTGTATTCCTCATGTTTGGTAGAAATGTAACTTGCTATCAATCCTGTTTGGAAATTAAGTGTGGCTTAAAAGCACATGTGTGAGTGGCAGGTTGACAATATGTGGACTGGTGTGGTTTTGTAATGTGTCAGCTCATCTAGGATAAATTGTTTCCCAGAATTCCCTTCCCTGAGTATCTCCAGTCCAGGGGAGCCACAAGAGATATCTGCATGCAAGATTTGGAACGCAGAAGTAAAGAGGCAGTCATTTTGCATTTTGTGAGAAGTTGGGGCAGACACCTCGTGTAGCTCCCTCAGGCTGGTGTTGATCTGCTGGCTCAGCTGGTTGGTCTGGGGCAACACCTGGGCCTGCGACAGCTCCCCTTTCCCTGGAATCCTCCTTCCACTTCTACTGCTGGGCCAGCTGTGTGCTTATCTCCAGGACTGAGAGTGCCATGTCTCCTGCAGGACATGCACTTTATCAAAGTGAAGGACCCAGTACATCCTCGTGAGTTCTAAACAACGCATACTCCGAAGCTCCAGTGTGCGCACAGAGGTTCCAGCTTGCCTTTGCTGTTCCTCACTTTACATCTATTTTCCTTGCAGGATTGCCTGCTCTGTGTCTTCAGGGCTCAGCATTAAACACAAAGACAACAGCCTTAGCGATTCCCACAATTGCATTAGACCAAATTCCTGTTACAAATACTTCTATGTGTGTGATGGCTCTGCTTCTCTGACTGAACCCTAACTGACACAGATACATAGCACTAAATCTAACAAAAGGGGTTTAAGCCCCTTACACTATAAGCTAGAAAATGCTGCATAGAGGAATTAAAGATGACCTAAATAAATAAATGGGGTGATTTATACATTCATGGATTGGAAGACCCGATATTGTGAAAATGAAAGTTTCCCTAAATTAGTCTATAGGTTTGATGCAATCCCAATCTATATTCCAGTTTTTTATTGTATACATTTTAAGAACTGATTTAAAAATATATAGTAAGATGCAGTGGACTTACGATAGATGAAACAATTTTGAAAGAAGCAATCAATCACTCACAAGTAGAGCTTCCTCTATTTGATTTTAAGTCTTCCCCTACAGTAATTGAAACATTTTGATACTAGTGAAAAGATTAACATACAGATCAGTGGAACAGAACGATGCTAGAATTCCACCCATGCTGTTAAAGTTCATAAATTAAAAAATAAGATCATAAAATTTGAAGTCAGAAGAGTTGTGATAAGTCCTGAAATATGTCTTCCACTATATTGTGTCAGAAACCCTGCTTTTCCTAATGGAAACTTAGTTAATTGCCCTGCTGCTGGCCGGCTGGCTTTGGCTTTGTAACATTGCGAAACTCTTTTTATTTACGCTCAGAGAGATTATCCCTGAAGAGTGCAATTCTAAATGAACACTATTTACACTCTGTTGCATTCAGGAGGTGGAAGAACGCATAGCAAACTTTTACTCTTTGTTAGTTCTTGTTTCCATATGCCTTTCAGTGAGACGGGGAGAGTACAACATGTTGATTAATAATCTATGTAAAACTTCATAAAATTTTGAACATATGTGCATAAAACACATTAAGCAGTCATTAAATTCAGGTCAGCAAGATGGAAACCTCCACAGATCTCTAAAGTAATTATAGGTAAATTTACTAGGGGGGTTTTAATATAAATTTTAATTGGTTTAGTAATGTTTCCAGTCACTCTTTATTATGTAACTTAAAAATTATACTGTACCTTGCTGATGTTTTATAAAGCTATTATTAATATGATTTACTTATTAGAGAAAGTGAGAAAACTGTACTGCTAATCTTCATGCCTCCGGCATAAATCTTTACCGTTTTGCAATAAAATGCATTTCCAATAATGCTGACTATACTTGCCACTGCGGTTTATTTTCTTGGACTTTTAGCTGCTCCACGTTCAAGACTATGATCTATGTCTCCAAATGAACCAGATAATCTTTAGACTCTGAAGTAGAAGCTCTCATTAAAATGCGTGTGCTTGTGTGTGTATTTTCTGCTATCTCTGGAGAGATTTATTTTTTCCAACAGTGTAAACGCCAAAGATCTTCAATGATTTATTTAATTGTTTCTTTAATCTGAGCAAAGGTCTAGGAAGGGTTAGACCTGGACAAAATAACTATGAGAAAAATCAAACTCTTATGTGGGGACAGTGTCAATGGTGTGGATGTAAGGTGCTTCCTCAGTCTTGTCTTTAGGTACTTGCAAATATTCAGTAACGTCTATTATGGGCTCACTTTAATTTATTAGGGAAAACTTGGGAAAATGATGCAAAAAAAGAAGATCAACATTTTCTGAACTCAGTTAACAACAGAGCAATACAAGGAGTACAACACACGGGAAAAAAACGTAAAAATATAGTTAAAGATTGGAGCAGTGACATTCTGAGTCTCTTGCACAAGGTGTGCAGACCTAATTTTTAGTGTCTCCAGAATGATGTTTATTGGAAATGATGGTGTAAGACATCATCGTCTTTTTCCTGATTGACAGTGTTTGATCATTACATATAATATTTGTTGTTATCCTTTAGTATATATTCTCTTCTATTCCTAATTTAAAAGTTTGAAATTTTTATCATAGGTTTTGAGTTTTAACAAATGACTTTTTTTCTGAATCTATTGAAAATACCATCTGTTCTTACTCTCTTAATCTACTAATATGCTGAAATATTTGAATAGGTTTTCTAATAGTAAACCACCCTTCAATTTCTGAAATACAGCATTTTGATACAATCTATTAGACTCTAATGTATATTGCTTGGATTCCTTTGGCCAATGGATATTTCTGTGTCTATGTACATGAGTGAATTGGCTTATAATTTAACTTTTATTTACTCTTCTTATATTATTTTAGTGTCAAGATAATTTCAGTCTTAGCAAATGTGCTTCAGAGAGCTTCTCTTTTTTTCTCTTGTTTAGATGATTTGTTATAAAACTGAAATAGTTCACAAAACAACCAAGTTTGAACAACCATATTCTCTGCAGGAGGATTGTTAAATACTGAATCAATTTATTTAAATATTACAGGGCGGTTTAGATTGTGTATTTCACCTTTAACCAATTTTTTTTGGTATTTATTTATTTATTTATTTATTATTGAAGCTATAGTCAGTTTCCAATGTGTCAATTTCTGGTTACAACATAATATTTCAGTCATGCACATACATACATATATTTGTCTTCATATTCTTTTTCATTATAGGTTACTACAAGATGCTGAATGTAATTCCCTGTGATTTACAGAAGAAACCTGTTGTTTATCTATTATATATATACTGTTAATGTTTGCAAATGTCAATCTGCCACCTTACCCCTTCCCATCAACTTTCCCACCAGTAACCCTACGATTGTTTACTGTGTCTGTGAGTCTGTCTCTGTTTTGTAGGTGAGGTCATTGGTGTCTTCTTTTTTCTTTTTTTGGATTCCACATGTGAGTGATACCATATGGGCTTTTCTTTCACTTTCTGGCTTATAATCTAAGTCCGTTTTCTAATAACAGTGTTCTGCTTTATTTGTAGTGCAGGTATAATTGGCTATTCCTACTTAGAACTTTTTCACTTGTAACTGAGAGTCCCATTCATCCCTTATAACATTGCTGTCATTCATTTAATTTATTTGTATGCCACAATCACCCAATAAATTGTTTCTATTATTAATTTAAACAAACATTTAATAGATCAATAAAATACTAACCAATTTTTTTAGTGATCTTCTCCACAATATATTTTACCCAAGTTTTAAATTTAATAGGTATAAAGTCATCCATATTAGTGTCTTATTATCCTTTTAATCTTTGATGTATCCGGGCTGTAGCCCCTGTTTTCATTGTTAAAATACTTGTGTGTGTGTATCATCTCTCTTTCTCTTGATCGCTTTCAGCAGAGATTTTTGCCTCTTTTATTACAGTCTTTTCAAAAAAAGACTAAATTTTTGGCCATGTTGATCTTCATTATGATACAGTTGCTGTCTTCTTTAATTTCTACTTTTATTTTTATCATCTCATTCATTTCATTTTCTTTGGATCAATTCTTTTTGTTTTTCTCTGTCTTACCTTTGACAATTAGCTCATTAAATTTTAACTTTTCTCCTTTTCTAATTGAAGAATGTACGGCTATAAATTTCTCCTTAACTGCTGTGGAAGCTATATCCTACAAGTTTCAACATATAGTATTTTTATTCAGTTCTAGGTATTTTCTAATGTCCCCTTTTTAATATTTACATTATTTATTTAAATATCAATTTAAAATAAAAATTAAAATTATTTAAAAGTATAATTAAAAATTTCCAAACATAACTCTAAATTTTTTTTTACTTTTTTTAAATAAACCTACCTTGTAACCCATATGACGTGAATGTGGTGAGCATTTACAAATGCCCTGTGTGAAGATATGCACATTTTCTCTAAAAGCTGGGTAAATATTTCTAATCCTGTCCATTAAATAAAATATTTTTTCGAACTTGTAAAGTAAACTTTACTCCTTTAAGTGGTAAGAGCCTGTGTTCTGATGAATTCTTTTCACTTCTTAGAGCTGTGTTTCTCCCTGAATTTTCCCTAGACTAACTGTACAGGACTCTGCAGGGTGTTTACTAAATATTCAGGATGGCAACCACCTCCCAGACATTCTGATTCGGTAGGTCTAGGATTTGAGGACTGGGCGCCTGCATTTTAATATGATTTTTAAGGTTTGAGAATCAAGGTTACAGAGACTAGTCCACTGGAAGATGACTGTGTAACACTGTCAACCCCTAATACTTTCTCCTTGCTTAATCAGCTTCTTTATTCACCAAAATAGTAAGACTTTCTTCCTCTAAGAGTATTTTATTAACTATTTCAAGGATTTTTTAAAGACAAAAATAATTATACAGTGCATCATGAAAGTCTAATTTTCTATGGCGTGTGACTGAGGTTCAGAATGACTCTTTCTCATAATACCTTCAGTCTGATTCAGGCGGTATTTCTCGTAGTTTGATGGATTTCTTTCTCTTCTTACTGAGATTCTCCTTTTTTAAATAGTGCCAAAGAATGCTAATTTTTCATTTATCCTGGTTTATTTGAATTCACATTAACTTTAGTCTGGATCATGGCATTTAGTACTGCATTATTCTCTATTCTGTATGCATTGGTTTTATCTGCTTAAATAGACTGTGCATTATTTGAGATTAGGAGCCATCTTGTGTGCACAGCTCTACCTCCACTCTAATATCTAGGATGATGTGGGAAGGCAATTAATGCTTTTAAACTGACAGTTTTCAAATGTTACAAATTTCTGTGCATCCTTTTTCCAAGTTAATGAATTTCAGGGTCTTGAAACATAGCAGCTACTTCAAAAGTGAGAAGTAAGTATTTTAAATCCATAGGTGTTTTCATAAAGTCTACTACCGTAGTATTAACTTTTCTTTCTCTTCGTGATATAGTCTAAGAAAAAATATAGTAAATGCATTTGATACAATAATAATAATTGTAAAATCCTTTTTTAATTTACAAAATATTTCTGCATTTTTAATCCATTCAGGCATAATGACAATCCTGTGAATATTTACCTCTGTTTGGATCTGAGCAATAGTTCAGAGGTTTAAGAGATTGGCTTAATAGCAAGCAGGTATCATTAAGGTGTCTTTGTGCTCCAAGTTTTCTGTCTCCATCACGATTATACAAGCACATAAAAGTCTGGCCAAATACATTTCATAGAACAAGTGTTAAAAAGAATACAAATCCTCAACAAAACAAAACAAACAAACAAAAAATAAGAATACAAGACAACTAAAAGAGAACTGAATTTATTACACCTGCTGGGCAAGAAAGACCTGCATTTGGAAACATAGCCACCAGTGTAGGAGCAGATCTTACATACAATACACCCTGTTGGGTGAATGAACAGGGTTTTGTCTAGTTCTAATAAAAGTGGGAAGATTATGGCAGATTCTGTCAGAGAAGGACAAGAATTCCTTGTTCCCAGACTGAAGTGAGGCTCACCATTCTGGTCTGCCCCAGAGTACAGCTTCTTTATTTTGTTTTTCTAGGTCCTTGACATGGTTTTTAAACACAAAGTCTCAAGCTCTTTATCATTAAAGAATAAGGCTTTTCAATACATGTCCTTGATGCTGATGTGACGCAACAGAGCAGGGTTTCTTAGTGCGCTCGCTTACAACTCATCAGCCAGAAGTTCCTACAAATTTACACAGCACACACGTGCCTACACTATCTGGCCACTAAGTGCAGTGACTTTCTCGAAATACTAAGGACTCTCTGAATATGCTGTTAAAGAATAGATATCAAACAAAAATGACCCACATAAGCAAGTTACTTTTTGCTTCTCAGGTTGGAAACGAGGTTAGATATTCACAAATGCATGTTTGTTCCTACTACTCTTCTTTGACTTCCTAACACGATTGGGTCTGCACGGTGGTGGAATTATTATAAGCTATTTAGAAAACTCTTCACAACTGCGTCTGAATTCTGAATACGGTGATGCCCGACCTAGAGGTCAATCAGCTCATTTGGAGGTTATTTATCATTTCCCCATTTCCCAGAGACAGTTCTGAAATGGAGAAATTTGTAAGGACCCTTCCCCTGCTGAACTTCAGCTGTAGATCAGGGAACCACAGAAGTTCCAAAACTGCACAGGGCTACGCGAAGTTTCCTGGGAAAGGTTTGTAAATGCAAGCTGACCTCTGCAGAGTCTGTTTACGAAATCCTTGTATATGGTCAGAGTTAGGACGTATCCTTATATTTGAATTGCAAATTTTCACCACACTATATAAATGACTCTTTAGTTTGAAAAATATTTGGTAAATATTAATCAGACTGTGCTGTTGGCATCCACTTTAAAAATTGCATCGTCTTTAAGTGCATCAAATTCCAGATTTGTGAAACGTGACTCTGGAGAGGAATTTTAAAACTTCAGACTCAACCACAACATGCTCAATTTGTAATAGCAATTCTCACGACTAACTCTGTCATTATCTGCCTTAATTAGGTCTGGAAAATGACATTCAGATATAAAAAAATTAAGAGTAAGTCTTGAGAATGTATTATTACTCAGGGAAACTTCTTTCTTCTTTATGTAGAAATATTGATTTAAAGGTCAGTACAATAATAATCATATAAGTGAAGGTAGGTATTGCCATCTGATACTTTGATTTTACCCAAGAGTGTTCTCCTAAATTTAATGATGTTTCACAAACCATTAAAAATATTTCCATAAGTGGATTCTACTTAGCTAAGAACCAGTACATCAACATTTCTACCTAAGAGATCCCTTGAAAATATTTTTTTCTGTTATTTGAGTGTAACTTAAGATCTCTCAACTTACTTTTCTTTTCTACTAAATGACTGAAATGAAAACAGAAGAGGACCATACGTTTAACTTACTAATGTTTCTAGCGCAGAACACTTGTTAGTATCATTAAGAAACATGACATAAACTTTGTAAGCAAGCAAATTAACTTATTACTCATTCTCTCTAACTAAGAAGTCCAAATTACATTTTCAAATGGCATGATTTGAGACAAAAGAATCTGCCACTTCTGTAAGTGAAAATTCATGAATTTGATTCGATGAGATTTTTGGAAGCTTCAGTTTCAAGTAAGAGAGTTCTGATTTGAAAAATTTCCAAGTTCAGCTGTGCCTGACTTGCTTCCTTGGGGTGAGGAAGTTATTACTAGACGCATTCCTGAGGATGTAGGGTAGAAGATACTCCCTCAGAACTTTCCAAGTCCTGAATTAAGAACTCAAGTGGGAGCAGGGACTTGGCCAGGGGTATGTGAGTGCAGGGGGGACGATTCTGCTTGCAGATAAACTTCCACAGAATCCACTAGTTCTGCCGATTTGGCTTCTCCCATCTTTCACTGAGAGTTAAATTCCTTGCACCAAAATGAACTTAAGAATTAACCTTGTTTTCTGGAGAGTGGATGGGAGCAATTACCTCCCTGCTCACGAGGTGGACACGACAGGACTGCAATGTCCTTCTCTCCTCGCTGAATCTGGAGGAAGCTTGGTCAGCTCCTATAAGGGGCTTAGAAAAAAGAAACCTGTAGGCATGGAGGGAACATTATAGTGACTAAATAATTTGAGAACTAAATAATTTAGACTTGGGGTGGAGTTGGTCAGAGGAGGAGCCAAAGGACAAGAAAAAGGGAAAAACAGAGACAGAAAAAAAAACCCAAAACCATGGCTGTTTCAGCCTATGCCCGTTATGAACCAAAATTTGACTGTCAATGAAAATTTCACTTCAAGTAAGGTACAGAAGGAAGGAGAGAATCAGAGAATCTGGAGAACAATTTGAATCAATTTTCAGATGCATATGCCTTCCCCTTTTTCCTCTAGCCTGTCTCTGAAATTCAAATGGCATGAAACATTTCTTTGATTCTTTTTCCAGAATGAAGTACTTTAAAAAATGGTGGCTTAAAAAGATTGGCAAAGGTCTGGGAGTCATCAACTGGCGATCGCAGAAAGTGGGTTTTTGTTTTGTTTTCCTTTGTTTTTAAGTTTCCACAAACAACCATCTTCTATTTCTGAGTTTGGATGACATACAAAGAAATGGAAAACATTACAGTAAGAGTTTTTCCAGTAATTCTTCTATCTGGGTGGAAAAATAGGAAATCTTAGAAAGTCAGGAGGGGAAAAGGGCAGATTTTGGCTCCCTCCCATAGCTTAGTTACCGCTTTTACAGCCCACACTTTGAGAAGATGCCTGGAGAAAGCAGCCCAGTTAAAGGCCAGCCTGGGGACTTTTTGGAGCTCCAAAAGGGTGGAGAACCTGGGTAAACAGGGGTTTGCTTTCTTCCCTGTGTTAAAAATTGCAGCCATGAACAGTAGCAGACACTTGAGAGCAGGCATTGCTGACCTACTGGAAGGTTTCGTGAACTCGAGGGAGACCCACTTCAGCCAGAACTCCCTTCTGTGTCTACCCCGTGTACTGACAGTTCTGGGGGAAACTCAGCACCACCAGAATCCACCCAGGCGCCTACTGGGAATGGCTCAATCGGGCTGACTGGTAGCAAAGCAGAACTGAGGAATTCTCAGTGAGCAGGGGCACTGGATGTTTCCAAAAGCCAGGTCCTGGGACCAGTGGTGTTGGCAGGAATCCGAGCAGAGTCAGGGCCATCGCTATAGCGGTTGATAGGTGAAGCTAGGATCGTAGCCAGCGGGGTAAGGGGCCACCTCCATCTCTCAGGACACACACAGTATCTCCCTGCTCCTCCTGTGACACAATACCTTCGACAGGCTTCCATGGGGGAAAGTAGTCCAGGTGGAAGTATTCGTGACAAAGAGGATGTTTTGGGAAAGCCTGCCGTGCTGGGACTGAGATACGCCCAGTATCTGTGCCGGGAACTGTGACGCGTGGACTGTTTGTCTTTTGGATCCAGATCTTTTGAAAAGTCTAATGAAAGCCATGAACCATCCCCCAGGAAAAGTGTACATGTATTCAACCAGCCTCGAAGGATTCATGGTGTCTTTATCTGGGCTGTTGTAACAAAAATACCATAGATTGGGTGGCTTATAAGTAACAGAAACTTGCTTCTCACAATTCTGGAGGCTGGAAGCCCAAGATCAATGCACCGAGCATGGCTGCCTTCTGGTGAGAGCGCTCTTCCTGGTTCACAGCTTACAACCTCTTGCTGGGCCCTAACCTGGTGGAGGGCAAAGGGTCTCTGTGGGGTTTCTTTCATAAAAACACTAATCTCGTTCATGAGGGCACCACTCTTAGGACCTCATCACCCATCAAAGGCCCCGCCTCCTGATATCATCACACTGGGGGCTAAGATTTCTTTTTTTTTAAACAACTTTATTGTGGTATAATTTCTTTAAACGACTCATATTTCAGATGTACAATTTGATGAATTTTGATAGATGTACACATCTATGAAACCACCGCCACAATCAAGATGAAAGCTAATATTTCCATCTCTCCCTAAGAGTGCAAATTTCCGAATTCCCAGCTTATCTCTTCCCACCCCCTTTACCCTCTGGTAACTGTGAGTCTGTTTCTGTTTTGTAAATAAGTTCATTTGTGTCTTTTTTTTTTAAGACTCCACTTATAAGTGATTTCATATGGCAATTTTTTCTTTCTCTTTCTGGCTTATTTCACTTAGAATGAAGATTTCAACATAGGAATTTGAGGGGGACATGTAAACATTCAGATCATAGCACATAAGTTATTTGATTTGTAACCACGCTCCACGGGTAAGAGCTGGAAGGTTCTGCAGAGGCTGATCACTGCATTTTTATGGGAGAGAAAGCAGCCTGTGTTGACTGGCACAGAAGAGTCCTGAGAAGGTCCTGGGGGGAGAAGGCTGATGTAGAAGCAGGTATGTGACCTGTAGCCCAGACAGCGGGATGCCTCTGAGTGTTTCTGAATTGCAGAACAACATCATAAAAACATTTTGGGGAGAACAATTACAAGAGTAGGATTTGGAATCCAGGTTGTGCAACTTCTCCACATTTCCTGGGATGGTTCCTGATTTCACAGAGCCTCATTCATAGCCCCAGGGGTTAAGATGGGAAACTGGAGACATAGTCACTCACCGTCCCATGCCTCTCTCTGGCAGACATCACTAATCCTTCATCGAGATACTCTTTACCACAGGGCGCACACACATCTTCACCATCCTGAACAGCTAGTGCTCCAGGAAGACTGTTCCAGAATCTAGATTTACCATGCACGATGAAGCCTACTTGCTTTCCTTGGATTAAGCAATGAAAATGACACATACACCCCCAACCCTTGACATAGGGCAAACCTGCCTGCAGTCGTCCCAAGGACAGCATTGGAAGATGAATCCATCTCGACGTGCCCTTCCCGATGGAAAACATCAATCTACTTCTGTGTCTCTTAATCATTCCCAGAGAAGTGGAGTGGGCCATTGGGTGATTTGGGAAGGAAAATAGGAGCATGGAGCCTAGCTACCTTCATTTGTGACTTGCTACTGAGAAGGAATAAGCATTCTTCACGACCACCCCTCTAGGGGAAGGCTCTGTGGGGGAGAAGTATGTAGGGGCTGGTGAAGGGAAAGCCTGTCTTAGCCTCAAGTGGTTCTCATTCCTCTCTGCCTGGGATGAATCCTTAGGTTTCGTATCCATTTGTCTGAGGATACGAGCCACATTCTCTAATTACACCTTATTCTTCATGTGCCTTATTCCATTATCTTATTTCTCAATTATTTAGAATTATTGTGGAGATCAGAGTGGTTCTGATTATTGCATCATCTTAGAAATCTGAACAGGCAGAAGAGAATGAGCAGCAGTGAGTAACACAGAGCATTCAGACTCACTGAACACTGTTCCAACAATAGGTCTTATTTCATTGATTTGTGAAACAGCAGAATCCTAGACGTGGACAGAACGTTCCAAGTAACATCTGCTCAGAGTACCAGTATTTAAGACTTAGACCAATGATGACGTCCTTTTTGGGGGCGTAGGTAAGAGATTGTCACCACAGTCCTAAAGCCATATCCCACCTTGCCCTTCCCAATAATGAGGGCCAATCAATCCTAAAATAGCTACTTATTACACACTCAGGATGAAGACACAAATTTCATGAAAATGAAAATGACGCATTTAAGTTGTCAACATAGCAAGCCTATTTGTCTCATTAGTTTAATGAACAAATTTGAATATTCTTCAGCATTTTCAGAAATCTGTGAATTATTGTTTCAAAAACACAATTTTAGTTTTGTTTCTCAGGGAGGATTGCTGAAGAAGACCTTCCCGGATTTTACCCTCCCTCACAAATAAATAGGGTCAGACCAAAATAGAAAAGTTGGTAAATAAAACATGGATTTTGATTCTGATTTTACTTCCATGTCATGACATTCTAATCTATCTTGAGAACTAACCTTGTCATGAGCCTGCTTCCTGGAAATACTCAGAAAACTTTTTGGTCAGCCAAAATGCATTACATTTTAAATTTATATTGTTCAGTATTTCTCTCCTTTTCAGAATAAATGAATTTCCTGGCCTCATGTAAATGAAGATCATGACTTGAAAATATTTAATTTAATTACTAAAGCCATAGACTGTAGGCAAAATGGCAGTTTTCATATGAATGAATAGAATTTCTAACTTATACCTAGTTAAGAACTTACAGAGGGTAATCTCATTGATCAACTTAATGATGGTGCCACATGTCCCTCTGATTCAGAGAAAAGAGCTGAGGAGGGGGAAGCACTCACACCGAGTCCCCAAGAGCTCTGATTAGCAGCTGTTAACGGCTCCTGCTCTAGTTGTAATAGATGGGGCATGAGCACAGACAGGGTATGTGGGAAAGCCTTCCCTTGCAGTGAAATGGGAAATACAAAGGGAAAGAGGGGAGCCTTGTGATCTTCAGACCTCTCTTCAGCCGCGCCTCTCTCCCATGAACCCCTGCTCAGCCCAGAGCACTCAGTCCCGGAGACGACCCACTGCAGGACTCGAGGGTTTATCTTCCCGCTGTTCAAGGACCCGCAGCATCCTTTACAAATGCTCTTCTCAGATATTGAATATGACAGTCACCCTGCTAGATTGGCAGCATGTCAGACACCACTGATTTCCCCACTGGAATTGAACCAGTTTCATCCTTTTCTGTTGGAACTAAAGTAATTGAAGATTATTTAGCAGCTGGTCCATAGGCAACTATGTGAGTCCAACAGAGATTACTTCATTTCCTTGTCTTCCTTCTACAGCAAAGCAAATATTTACAGCCAAGAAAGTTCATTCTAGTGGAGGAGATGCAGAGTCAGTGTCACTACGCCCCTCCAGTTAAGCACATGTCTGGAGTACTTCGCAGGCACCTGGACTGGAGTTTCTGTAGTCCAGAGCTCATCACAGCCATCAGTGCTGTCTACACCAGGGGCTCAGGGCCACCAGGATTTTGTCCCCTCTCTGCTGCTCCCCAACACCATCCTGGGAGCAGATGCACAGCTGAGCAGGGGTGCAAGTCCCCTGACTACATTCTCTGAAAGTTGCACCTTTTCATCAATTCTTTGAGATAATTTGTTGATGTGATGGTAAAAAGGCTATGACTGAAAAATAATAATGATAATAATAACATTGGCAGAAGCCCTGGGAAGTGAGATGGTGAGACACACAGGGACCTTTGCCAGCTCACTGCCTCACGTCTGGCTGGCTTCCTCTGCCTGGGAATCCACCCATTGTCCCCGATTCAACGTGTCATCCCTGTCGCGCTGGCCCGGGCGAGCCTCCTGTGCCGGACAGGATGGACTAGATACTTCCTTTATCTTCTACTGAAGGAGACACACACCACGAGCTTGTGATGCAAATGTAGGCTGCTCTGCCTGCTAGAGGAATGGGGACATGAAAGGACTGAATATCTATCATCAGACTTTCTAGGTAGGGGAAGGAATGTCTCCTAAAATCAAACAACAATGGCAGAAGCAAGCCAAGGAGTGAAAAAGAAATCTCAAGGAGTGAAAGGACTGGGAGGAGGGCACTGCGCAGGTGGTGTTCCCCGGGTTGGAGGTTCTTTCCTGGAAGCCTGTGTCAGGACCTGTGGAGATGGGGCGCTCTCTCAGCAGCAGGGGGCGCCATGCTCAGGGCTCCAGGAAGGACAACAGCCTGGCCCTGGGAGGAGGTTGTCATGGCAGCCGGGGTGTCCCTCCAGGGGCGGTTACCTGCCTGCGTCTCACAGGGAAGGAGAGTCTGCCAATGTGGGGCACATCCCGAAACAGAAAAGACACTGGCAAACACCACGCCTGAGTCGGGCTCCTCTGAGCCCTTCTTTCCCTAGGCCATCCTTGGGCCAGATCTCAAGAGCAAGAATCCTGCCAAGTCGGTTTAGTGGGAATGCCTTGCTGCCAGCATCTGAGCCAATTCCTCGTGGCCACTGGCCCCAGGTGATCCGTGATCTCCCTGGCCTGCCTTCTGCAGGAATACTGTCAGGTCGGTGTCGCCAGAATCCCCCTCACCCTTGATGCCTTAGTAATTCTCACCCTGCTTCTTGGCTACAAATCCCCACTTTTCCTCATTGTGTTTGGAGTTGAGCCTAGTTCTCTCCTGAGACTTCTTTTCCCCTATTGCAATAGTTTCCAAGTAAGACCTTTTTCTTTCTTTTTTTTTTAACCACTTTAATTCCTGCCCAGCTTGGTTTTTCATTGACACATGCTACAGAGCTATAAAACCAGGCAGAGGGCAAAAGTGAAGGGCCAGAAAAAGGGCATTGATGGAGAAAGTTCTAAATGGTGCTCAAGACACAGCAGGCTAGGCAGTAAGCATGGCTGGTGACCAACGTGAATCTGACACTTCCGTTCAGTCCACCAGCCGTGACTCGGGTTGCTGGGCTCAGGCGCCGCTCCTGGACTAGAGTGTCTACAGCCCAATTAAGGGGAGTAGGAGGTGAAAAAACCTGTCCTTGCTCTCACGAAAAGGTAAGAAAATTACTATGGGGATGAGAAGAGCACACACGTGGCTTCTATTTTTTTTTAAATAAATGAATTTCATTTTTATTTTCATCCTTTTTTATCATTAACATTATATAGAATAATGGGAATACTGGATTACACAGAAGAGAGTAAAATTCACCCGTGTCCATCTAGGCAACACAATGCTGATGTACATACTTCTGGATTTTTTTTTTCTCTTTCTGTTCATACACTTTGTTTGGGGGCTGGGGAGGGTTTGTTTGTTTGTTTGTTTATTTTTAGTGGAGGGACTGGGGATTCAAACCAGGACCTCGTGCTTGCTAAGCACACACTCTACCACTGAGCTATGCCCTCCCGCCTTGTACATACACTTCTAAGAAATCAGCTTTACTGAGATCTAACTTACATACAACAAAATACATCCATCTTAAGAGCACATTTTTGACAAGTATATTCAAGCATGTGATTTCTACCCTTACTACCCTTTCTGTCACCCACCGAAAGCTCCCTCTTGCCCAAATAAAGTCAGTCCCCACCTGACCTGCAAACCTTAGGAATGCGCTGATTTGCTTTCTGTTACCATATGTTGTTTTTGCCTCTCTGCACTTTCATAAGGTGAGACTCGGCAGCGCCCACCCTTCCGTGTCTGACGACCCTCGCTCAGCACAGTTCCTGCAGCTCCGTCCTTGCTGTTGGGTGTATCCTTGCTCTTCTGTTTTCATTACCAAACAGCATTCTGTGACCTAAGCACACCGTAATTTGTTTACCCATTCAGCTATTATCAAACAGTTCTGGCTATTATGACTCAGCTGTTGAACGTTCAAGTACAGATCTCTGTGGGAACATACATTTTCATTTCTTTGGGCAAATACCTAGGAATTGAATTGCTGAGTCATGGTAAGTATATGTCACACTTTATAAGGAACTGCCAAACTGGTTTCCAAAGTGTTTACACCATTTTGTAGTCTTAACAGAAATGTGCAGCTGTCCTAATGGCCCCACAACTTTGTCAACACTTGACAGTGTCAATCTTTTTAATTTTAATCATTTTAGTGGGTGTATAGTGGTAACTCTTTGTGACTTTAATTGGGATTATCCTGATGACAAATGATTATATGAGTATTTTTTTCACGAGACTATTGGCACACCATTATATATGTGTGTGTGTGTGTGTGTGTGTGTGTTTTTGGGATGGAACAATTCAAATCTTTGCTCATTGTTTATTATGTTTTTTTTTGTTTTCTTATTACTGAACTATAAAATTTCCTTATAAATTCTAGATACAGATTTTTGATGAGATTTATATATTGAGGCTCTGTCTTTCCAGTTTGTGGCCTGCCTTTTCCTTTTTTTAGCAGTATCTTTCAAAAATCAAATGTTTTTATTTTGATAAAGTTCAATTTATCAACTTTTATTTTATAATTTAGACTTTTTGTGTTCTATCAAGGAATCTTTTCTTATCCCAACTTCATGAATATATCTTATAATGATTTTCTATTCGATTATCATTAAGTTTAGTCTATTATTTATTTCAAATTAATGTTTAAATTTGATGTTAGGTAAGGGTCAAGCTTCATTTCTATTCTATTTTTATTTTTGCATACAGATATACAAATGTTCCATCATTTATTATATTTCTTTTATTTTTTATTTTTTTGGAAGGAGATGATTAAGTTCACTTATTTATTTATTTTTAGAGAAGGTACTGGGGATTGAACCCAGGACCTTGTGCATGCTAAGTATGCACTCTACCACTGAGCTATATCCTCCCGCCATCATTTATTATAAATACTGTCCTTTCCTTGAGTTATCTTGGTATGTGTTAAAAATCTATTGCCTATGGAAGTGAAGATCCACTTCTGTTCTCTATTTTTTTCCACTTGGTCTATCCTTATGCTAATCTCACATTGTCTTACTACAGCTGAATAGTAAGTCTTGAAATTAGAGACTGTGTGTCCCATAACTGTCCTTTGTCAAATTTGTTTTGCCTTTTCCTGGACCTTTGCACTGCCATAAGCATTTTAGAATTAGCTTGCCAATTTCTGCAATAAAGCCTGCTAGAATTTTGATTAGGACTACATTGAATCTGTAAATCAGTGTTGTGCAATAGAAGTATAATATGAACCACATAAGATTTTAGTTGTAGTTTTCTGGTTTTGTTTTTTAATAGAATACTAGATTGATAGCATTAGAGAATGAAAACAAAAAAGAACAAAACAAAGAGTTTTTGGACAGGCAGCATGGCTTGTTAGAAAGCACATGGAATTCTTAGGCAGAAGATCTAAGTTTGAATCCTGGCTCTGTTCTGAGACCTTTGGCAGGATATTTAATCATTCTGAACTTTGTTTATTCATCTACAAAATGGGAATGAGAATACAGCTTGATTCTTGAAGGAGCTATATATCAGGCAGTAAATCATTATAAGTTCCTGAAAGTGGAGAAAATCCTCATTCACTGGGGCCCTCTCCACCTTATGGTTTGTGTGAAAAGAAATAATTTGTAAGTATGGCTCTTACTGAGTGTGTACCTTGTGTGGGGCAAGCAGAAGCATTGGGCTTACACTATTTTATCCTTAGTATATAAGCTGAGGTCTAAGAAAATATGCAAATAAATTATTCTTATTAATGACTAGAATCACTTCTGACAGGTAAGGAAAAGGGTGATCAAAATGCTACATGATAGAGAGGATTTCGTGGGAGAGAGATGGCAGAACCATCATTCATCAGTGGCCCTCAAGAGACGTATACCCACTAGAGTGTAGAAGCAGTGGTCAACACTGTCTATGGTCACACAGACACGCTCCACCATAAACCTGCTGGGTGCAGAGCGTTCAGGTGCTCCCAGCAGCCACAAGGGACCCCATATGTCCTCAGCTAAAGAGTCTCAAATTTGGAAGAGATAATTTCCTGTGGGTAACGTTTACATAAGATCTATTGTTAGTTGTCTAAATGTCCTGGTTGATGAATCACTGTCAGCCAACAGGGAGGCTGGAGCCTCACCAATGGGATTAGACCTAGCCTTGTCATATTTAATACCTTTTATCAATAACTTAAAGCGGAGGTTGGCAAACTTTTTCTGCAAAGGGCCAGAGAGTAAGTAATCTTGGCTTTTCAGATCATGTGGTCTTTCCTGCAACCACTCTGCTCTGTCATGCAGCACAAGAGGAGCGACAGACAGTATGTAGACAGATGAGCATGGCTGAGCCCCCATAAAACTACTTACAGAAGGGGAAGCAGGCCAGGTTTGGGTCACGGGCTGTAGTCCCCCAACCCATGACTTAAATGAAGACAAAGAACATGGTAATCAGATGTGCAGGTAACACACAACTATGAGGGATACATACTAATTTGATCTGATGTAGTGCCGGATACATAGAAAATAATAGCTCTCTTCATTTTTATTGTCATTCCTACTGCATGACTGAGTTTCCAAATTACCTTAAAAGAATGAAAAATGGGCAAAAAGCACAAGACTAAAATTTAAAAGTAGACATGCTTACTGTTTTTTTTTCCAAGAAATAGATTGGAATGTATATTTGTCTTTCTCCATAGATATCTACAAATATCATATGACACCACTTATATGTGGAATCTAAAAAAAAAAAGATACAAATGAACTTATTTACAAACCAGAAATAGACTCACAGACAGAGAAAACACACTATGGTTACCAAAGGGGAAAAGGGTTGTGGGAAAGGATAAATGAGCAGTTTGGGATTAACATACACATACTACTATATATAAAATGAATAAACAACAAAGACCTACTGGATAGCATGGGGAACTATACTGAATATCTTTTAATAACCTATAATGAAAAAGAATCTGGAAAATAATATGTATATGGATATGTATAACTGAATCACTTTGCTGAAAAAAAGGATAGATTGGAACACATAAAATATGGAAAAATCTGTCATGAGAGAAGTTCATATGACAAAACATAGGTAGTTTCCAATTAAGACAGCAAAGTAGACAGGTTTATTTATCTGCGCACCTTGTCAAATCCCTAATAAATTGGAGTATTTTATATATATATATATATAAAGTGTATATATATATATACACACACTGACAAGGGCAAAGAAAATGGGAGAGAAGAGGATAACTGGAAAGCTAGAAAGCAGATGGGCAAATGGTTACTGACCTGGCAGACTTAAGAAAGCTGAATCTCAGTTGGCTGTAGAAAAGCTGAGAAGCATGGATTTACGCTGGTGAAGATCATCAAAGCTAAGAATTGGCAGCACCAAGTACCCCTGGAAGACGACTGAAAAGAGAAGCTAGAATCTGAACGGCTTCTTAAGAGTGTTTTTAAGAAACTGGTAGCTCCCAGAGTCCTGGTGGAAGACTGGATGTCAGTCTCCTGAGCAGCTGAGCTGGTGCCTCTGGCTGGACTGGAGGATGCACGGTGGGGCTGAAAGCCAATGTTCTCCAGTGATAATGGGGCAGTTACGGAACAGTGTGCACGTGTGGACTACTGAGACCCCCTTGCCACCACTTCCAGGCTTCTTCCCCCTGCTAGACCTGGTTTGCTGGCCTCCTGACTCCAGGCAGAGATTAGAAAACTCTTCTTTGCCGAAGAAAATGACCTCAGGAAAAAAGATCCAAAGGTATGAACATTGGAGGTTCTCCAACTAATGCGCTCAGCCAGACGGCCCTACAGTGACACCCGTCATTGAAAAGCCTTATTCTCTTTTGTAGAGCTTCCAATCAGCTTTTTGGTGCCTAACCAAGAATCACAGGATAAAAAGAGATCAAAACAAGAGGGAGAAAAAGAAAAGCAATTTAGAAGAAACAGAGACAATACAAAAGGAAGACAATGTAAAAAAAATCAGATGAAACTATTATCAGAGAGATAAGGGAAGCTATTTCATTGATGAGATAAGGATAGGGTGCTACCAAGAAAAGAACACTCACAGATCAAAATAAGTGCTCTTTGAAATTAAAAATATACTGGCAGATGGAAACCTCAATGGAATGATTGGGAGATGAAGCTGAATAAAGCTCTCAGAAAGTCAAGCGAAAGGCAAAGCATGGACAATAGTTAGAAAAGATAAAAAGACTGAAAGACTATTCCAGAAGTTTCAACATCGGAATAAGAGAGGACTCAGGAAGAAAGACACACGGAAACAGAGGTGGAGAAATTATTAAAGGAGGAACTCAAGGCTATTCCAGAACTGAAGGACTCAAGGCCACCTAAGTGGTATCAGACTTACTACTTGCAACATTGGAAACTGGGAGACAGTGGAGAAATGCTTTCCCAATTCTGAGGGAAAATGCTTCCAGCTTAGACTTCTCTGCTTACAATAACCACCAATTAAGTGAGAAGGTAGAATAAAGGCGTTTGGGACATTCAAAATCTCAAAAGGAATGACCTTCCATGCACCCACTTTTAGGAAGCTACAAAGGAGAGTGTTCTGCCAAAATGTGGGCATAAACGTGTCAAGAAGGAGAAAGTCATGGGATCTGAGATACAGGTGGACACGGGAGAGGAGTGAGAGGAATACCCAGGGTGATAACAGAGGTCGGAGTGAGCAGCCAGGTCTGATGAGAGACAGTCAGAAGCTCTGGGAATGATTTCTTAAAAAAAAAAAAAATTTTTTTTAACTTGATAAATAGAGAATGTATTGAATGAATTGAGAGGAGGTTTATACAACTGGGGATGCGTTTGGGGTTTATACAACTGGGGAAGATAAGAACCTTGAAAACCAAGCAAATGAACCAACAAAACAATGATTAACTCCAAGGAAAACACAAAGGGTTTCGGTGATGAACACAACGTGACTCAGCCGTATTGCATTCTTGTCATGATGACGTCAACACTACATAGCTATAACCAAAATTGTGACACTGCGAGGTTGTGAGGACAGGAATGCGCAGCAGTGAAAAGGGGTACGTCTTCACCTTCTGTAGTGGGAAGCCCGTGGATGATGCCCAAAGCCACGAAATGAAGCCACAGAGACATGTCCTTTAGAGGAGGGAGGCACGTCCTAGGAGAATCAGCAGAAAGAGCTGAGATTGTTACATCTGGGAGGTGGGAAAGAGGGAAAGGGGGGAGCCTGGTACTTGTTCTTCTTCTAACAAGGCTTTGTTTTGACAAGACTGCTTAACTCTTAATGCTTTTGAGTAACTACGGTTTAAAAAGCTAAATTAAAAAAGATGTGGATTGAATTCAGCTGGTCTTGTGTTTAACTTGACCTTCCCATTTCTTTTGTCACACAGTGTCCTCCAGTTGTTCCTAACAAGTCTGTGCAAAACTGGCTGCACTGAGGGGTGGACTCCGTGTTGGATGCAAGCGGCCAGGATCCACAGCATTCAGAGTATTATGTACATGAGGTCCATTACATTTTATTTTTATTTTTAATAACATGTGCATTACAAAATAGTATAATGCACATATCATTAGAGAATAATCCAAAAGCAGAGATGACAAAGAGGAAGAAAATAAAACCATATTAAGCCTCCAAGAAATGCTCTCAATATTTAACTGAAATCTTTTCAGATTTTCTAAAAAATGTCATCATACAGATTTGCATCTTATTTTTTTATATTCAGCAAAAAAAAGTGAATATTTTTCTATCAATGTATACATATGTCATAAATAACTCAAACTAACTTTGAGTATTTAATTTACTCTGGGCATTTTTGCCTATTATAATCATAATTGTGTTAAACACACATTGAGCCAAATTTTGTATATATTCTTAATTGTTTGCTTGGGACAATGTCCTGGAAAACGAACTGTTCAGTCACAACGTATGTATCCACATTTTTAGAGTGAAATGCTAACAGCTGGGCACAAATTCAAAATATAACGTACATTCAAAAAAGTGGCTCCAAAGTGTATGTACAATTAATGAAACTGAAAGGTGAATACCATGAAATCCCCACTAGGGTCAAGAAATAGAACACGGCTAATGCTCCAAAACACCCCCCAAAGCTGCCGCATGGCCTGGCCTGGCTACACCTTCGTTCTTTCTCAAGAAGGAAGCACTTCCATGCTTTTATAATTGTTAACTGGCATTTCTTTATAAACATATCATCTGTATATGCAATCTTAAACAGGTTAGATTTTGAATTTATAAGAATGGAAATATCTTGTGTTCTTTTGAGTCCTGCCTCTTTTACTGAGTATTCTGTTTGTAAGTTCCAGCCATATTTTTGCTTGTAACTGTAGGTCATTTATTTTTACTGAACTGTACAGTATTTTGTTATTTGCATATTTTCTTTTAAAGAGAGGCATTCATAAAGAGCATGCAGATATTAATAAAATGGGTAGTAAGATGAATGTAAATCACTTTACATGAACAAATGGTAAAGTTTAAGCTGGAGTAAACCGTTTAGGGGAACAGGAGAGCTCTCTTCATATAGGTGAACTGCTGAACAGAAGGAAGTGCATGAATGCAGTCTCTCTGATGGTAGATAACAGAATAAGGCCGTGTAGAAAAGACAGATTCCAGTTAAATATAAGAATAACATTTCTAACAATTCAGGTAATCTAAATGAGAAATAGGCTGCTGTCGGGACCATGAATTCCCTGTCCTGGAAGTGTCTGGGCAGAGGCCACAGGGTAACCGGAGAATGGGAGTTACAGACGGGACTCCTGCCTTGGATGGAAATTGGACTAGATGATTCCTGAGGCCCCTTTCAGCTTCAACATTCTTCTCCTCCATGACCTCTTCAGGTATCCGAGGTGTCCTTCAAGCCCTGATAACCAAGGCACGCAGAGAACCTATGAGCCAGAGGTTGGTGAGCAGCTGTTTTCAATTTCCACTGTTGACAGACCAAGAGGAAGTGGCCTTTGGTTGCAGCAGTGGGAATGTCAGAGGAGAGGAAATACTGAGAGTCTGACGCAGGAGAGCAACTGGGGGAGACTTTTGAGAAAGACCAACACTGTCTTCCTCTAATGCCCCAAGTGCACGATGCCATTCAGCACACAGAGGCTGTGGCCCATCGACTCGCTGAGGTCTTTTCCCGTAAGAATCATGGTGCTGCATGTAAGATCTGAAGCAAAATTTAATCATGATGTTGAAATTATTCTTAAAGATGGTTTTATTGCTAGTTTAAAAAAGCTCCAGAAATTAATATACATATTCATATGTTTCATATCATCCAATTAGTATATTTATAAATCATAAAGGGGTGTTGTATAAAGTAATACACTCATTGGTTAAAAACACCTTTTTATCAGAATTATAATTATCTAAGTTTCTGGTGTTAATGTATTCGTTGTGAATAGGTAACATAACTATTAAGGTGAAAAACACAGAATGTGGAGTGAAAAAACTAAAAAACACAAGAATTCTTAACATCTGCTGAGGAAACATTTGCACCTTTACACTTGGAGGGGCCACAAGGTGTGGTTGGCAGAATTCTGAAGGTGCCCCCAGAATTCCTGTCCTCTGGTTATTCAAGCCAACGCGCATTTAGATACTGCGGTGAAGGGGCTCTTCAGATGGCGTTAAGGTTACTTATCAGCTAACCTTAAAATAGGCAGATTATCCTGGATTATTGGTTTGGGCCCAGGGTAATCCCAGAGGCCTTAAACCACAGAAACGAAGGGAGAGGGTCAGAGTTCGGAGGCACAGGGTGGGGTCAGAGAGCTTCCCACTGGGAGAGGGACCTGTGGCTGGCTTTCGGAAGGAGGGGGGTGAGTGCGGCTAAGGCACGTGGAGCACCCCCGAGAAGCCGGCGGACCTCGGCGCTGCAAGGAGCTGCATCCAGCCAGTACCCGAGTTAGCCTCCAAGCAGACTGAACCCCTCTGCCACCTTGATTCCTGCTCTGTGAAGCATGGGGCGGAGAAACCTGCCGAGCCCACCAGGACTTCTAACCCGCAAACTGGAGGCCACACAGTTGTGTTGTTTGCGTGTGTGCTTGTTCCGACAGCAATAGAAAAGTAACACAAAATGCACAAAACCAGAATGATTTGGCTACCGTGTAAACAAAAAGAACCAATATACTTAAAAGAAAATAAAAACGAGGAGAAAGAAAATGGACTAAGGAAGTTACTTTTTTTCTTCTGAGAGCACACATGCGTAGCCACCTGGAGCGGCACCTTCTCCGCCAGGACGGCAGTGACCCAGGGCCCTGGGTGGGTCCCGGCACCACACTGCTGCGTTACAGGCAGGTCGCCTCAAGCTGCTAGGCCAGGCCGCGGGAGTCTGCCAGGACGGTGTTGGTTTGGTACTAAGTCTTAACACTCTGGAAATAAATTTGCATTTTTTGTTTTGGGGATTTTTGGGGGGAGGGGGGAGGGTCAGATAACTAGGGTTATGTATGTATTTTTTTTAACAGAGGTACTAGAGATTGAACCCAGGACCTCATGCATGCTAGGCACACACTCTACCTCTGAGCTATACCCTCCCTCCCAGAAATTTGCATTTTATGAGGCTAAATAGATTTAGATTTTACACACACACACACACCCACACACACACACACCCCTTACAAGAATGAGGCGTTAAGGGTGCAGAGACTTCAGGAAACTCTCTGTGGCTGGTTTCGGGTGGTTGGTCAAATAGGACGTCTAGGCACGGTCACGGACCGTGAGTGCCTAGCGTGCCACAGGTGAGGCGGTTCAGTACCTGCCGGGCGACCTCCCTGTGGATTCTGTGCTTCAGTTTCCTCCCTTGAAAAGTGGAGATCAAAGTATCACCTGCCCGAGGGATGTCATGAGAGGGATGTGAGTTAACACACACACAGAGCCTAGACCAGCGCCTGGCACGTGGTGAGTGCTGGGCACTAGTTAGTTATTGTTACTGCTCATTTCTGAAACATTGGGAATTCCAAGGTGAAGAGTCCGTCTTTGTTCTGTGTGCACAAGGCTGCTGGGATGTGTGCCATCAAGCACAGGAAAAAGAGAGAACTGTGCGCTTTCAGAGTTGCGAAAATTCAGGGACGCTTTCCTGGAGGAAGTGACATTTCGCTAGACATTCACAGGGTTGGTTCTCAAAGAAATGGAAGGCTGGGTGAGGAGAGCGGCCAGCCAGTGGGATGCACGGACCTCCCGGCTTCCTAGAGTCCGGCAGAGATCCTACAAATTCTGATTTCCCTCAACTTTGAGCAAGCGATTAACAACAAAGTGTGCAATTTCTCACTCACCCACATCAGGGTACCTGTCCTAGTTTTGACTCGTTACGGAATTTTTACTATTCGGTGACAATGTTAGCACTTTAAGACACTTCCAGTAGTTTTGCCAGCTGACCAGTTTGATTAGGCTTGGGAATTGCCGGCACCTGGTCAACAGTCAAATTTACTTTTTGCTTTGCTAAATTAACTCAATTCTGAGTCAAATTTAAACAATGCATATATTTTAAAAAGCGAACGGAAAACAGGGGTGTGCATCTTCTGCACTGTAGGGTCTGTCGCGGGAACGTGTGTAGGATGTTGTCATTAATGCTCTAAATGTGTCGTTTCCTCTCCCACCTCTTCCAGCCCAGTGTAATGGATCTGGGGGCAGGTCACGGTTGTAAACCTTCTGTTCTTCTCCACACTGTGTCATTATTTAATTCCTAACTTATCAGAGTGTTTTTTAAATTGAAGTATAGTTAATTTACAATGCTGTGTTAGTTTCAGGTGTACAGCAAAGTGATTCAGTTATACATGTGTATACACAGTTTTTCAGATTCTTTTCCATTATAGGTTATGACAAGATATTGAACATAGTTCCCTGTGCTCTGCAGTAGGTCCTTATTGTAGATCTATTTTATATGCAATAGTGTGTGTCTGTTAATCCCAAACTCCTAATTTATCCGCCCCCTCTGCTTTCCCCTTTGGTAACTGTAAATTTGTTTTCTATGTCTGTGAGTCATCAGAGTGTTTTTGATTGGAGTAATTCCCTCATCTTGGATGTCTTAATGACTAATTTATTTTTCATAATCCATGCCCTCTTTAGAAACCTAAAATCACATTTAACTGGCTTTAGCTGAGAGTCTGTTTATACAGACTGCCTCTAAGTGAATCATACTTCAATTCTTTAATCCTCAGTACTCATATGAGATTAATGACAAAGATAAATGGAATTATAAGGGTGAAATTTATGAGACTAATGGAATTAGTATTTTTTAAACACAAATGTGGGTCAGGAATGTATACTAGAACACAAGTGTCCTTGGGCTGGCACTTGTGTTGGAGACGTTTGAATACCCTTGTTTTCCTATAATGCTAAGAGCATCCAAAAAAGAATTATTTTTTATTACCAAGTGGAATGAATGTTGTCAAATTATTATATTGATGACCCTTATTCAAAGTTTCAAAGTGGTTTTTAAATCAAGTGTTAACACCAAGATGCTAATAAGCACTGCGTTAGAAAATGCTATGATGCAGCTCAGAGAGCAGTGTTTCCAATCTTCCCTTCATTAAAACGTGCTCACCTAGACTGACAGCTTGGGGCTGGGCTGAAAGCCACAGATGCTGGAAATGTTGGGGAAAAAACAGCACTACTGTTAAAATTGTACGCAGGAAGTTTAAATTCATGGCTGCATCTTTAAAAGACATTTCCATCTACTAATGGTTTGGTTGATTTTGAATTTTTCCCTTTGAGTTTCTAAGGCTGATAAAAATATTATATACTGCCAAAAGAAATCAGATTTCTAATTCTCATTCTATTTCTGTGTCATGATTAGTTTTTCTTAATTTTTCACTCCAAATCTGGGTTGCTGTGGGCATAATGAACACATCCTAATACATACGGATTTTCATTCTATACTTTTAATAACATAGCTGTGGTGTTGAGAAAAAAAGCACTGGCCAGTAAACCTGAAAAATTACAAATCTTTTTCCTTTTTTCCTTCCTTCCAACCTTCCTTTTTCTCCACTTTTTAACTGTATTTCATCATTATTAGTATTTTGATATTGATATTAAAGAGAAAGTGATTAAATATTTATCATTGTCCCTGAAATCATTGTTTATACTTAAAATATCGTTACTCCAATGATTTGGTCTCCTTTCTAAAGTGTCCCTTTTTTTCCTCACCACAAATGCAACCAAGAATGAAACACTTTAATTGGAAAAATGTAAACTGGCCCCTAAGTACTAGACCAGGCATTCAAGAAGGTATCATTTATCTCTAATATTTTTTAGGTGATGTTTGCTGCTCCAAACGGACTTGTTATCCAGGCAGGACTTCACTCGTTACCATCAGCCTGAAACAGATGGGACCACACGTCCTACCCCAGAGGCAGACCCATTCTGGTCTAGTTCACCATCAAAACCCCAGCAGAGCTGTCAAGGGCGCTTACTCCCCAGATGCTGGTGCCCTGGAGCTGTCAGACTGGGTGAAATCTGAAGATCACACACTGACTGCCTGGTCTTCAGTAACAACACAGCCACGCACAAGCGGAAAGAGTTTGAGCTATTTGGTTGGTTCCGAAAGTGAAGCAAATGAAACAGTCGTCAAACTTGAAACCTGGTCAGCTTCCATTTCCCTTGGTTTACTCAGTACTACAAAGTGCTGGGTGCACCCAAGTCTCATTTTTAAGAGTCCAATTTTTTTTAAAGATTCTTGTTTTACCTTTTTCCTGAGAAAACTTTTTTTTAATTTTTCAATGAGCATAAGCTGACTTTCCCCTTATTTCCAGGTATCAGATCACAGCACTGTTCTAAATAATGAAGTTTTATACTCTCTTGTATCTGGGACTAAAGCTTTGAATAAAACCAACTGTAATTTCCAGCCCAATGTGAGCAGCATAAAGAGAATTGTAGTACATTTAATTTGTGGTAAGAAGGAGAAATTGTCTTGGTGATTCAGTAAAATGAACATCAAAAAATTTAAGTATTTCAGAGAATAAAGACCCCAAACCCCTGGATTTGACAAAACTAGCTGGCAAAAATTCAAATGAGTTAGTTATAGAGTTGCCATCAGGAAAATTTTTATGTTGGAAATAAGCTAAAAAAAATTCTCAGTGTTCTTGGAAAATGTGGTCATGTGCTCCACTACCCACTGAAATCTGAAAAGCTTTTTAGGCTAATTATGTGACATTTGTCCATAGTCAATCAACCAACAGGTATTTTCGGAGACTTGAGACTCTGTTCCGTGTTCAGTGATGGGGAAGCTATTGAGGCTGTACTGGAGCACGTGTGTGTCAAACACCTCTCAGCAGTCCACTTTGCGTGGAACACCTGCCGCCATCAAGCCTCAGGGATCAGACATGCCTGAAATCAACTCACGGCTGTCCTGTGCAGTAGCTCTGCGCCCGTGGCACATAACTGTTTTCAAATCTGAAAATACTTAACTTTATAATAGAGGATAATAAATATCTACCACGGGACTGCTGTTGTATTAAATTAAACAATTCAGCTAAAACGCCTGTATTTTACTAACGGTAATAACAGTGCACTATGTGAGAACTCATTATATTACATGCCTGCCCTTTTAAAATGCAGGAGATGAATAAAACATACTTTCTATCCTCGGGGAGATTATCTGTTGGAAAAGAAAGGATGATTTACAGGAGGTATGCATGGAGTGGTTAAAGCACTTTGTGAGACAACGCGTAATTAATCTATTGTTTATATATGACGTTGAACTGGGTGGTGAGGGACTGAAGTGCTCTGAGGTTTGGCTGAGGGGAAATTAAGGCAGGCTAGAGCGGTTTGGAAACAATCTTTGGAAGAGGAGGCAGTTAGCATGGATGCGATGACTGGCAAGATAGGGGTAGGTGGAGGAAAGAACTCCACCTGGTCCCCACTGCTGGCTTCCTGACAGACCTCATGATTCTGTGAACAGCTGGCTTGCTGGGAACAGAGAATTTTTATTGGCAAACTGTGGGAGTTAAGGGTGGCTGGAGAGGGAGATTGTGGAGGGTGGTCTTGAGAATCAAAGACCTTAGAGTTAGGTGTCTTAAGAAAGTGGGAGGCAATGGTTGCTAGTATAAAGTGGTATTTAAGGAAGTCTGACTTAGCTGTAGGGTGGTTTAGCAGAAAGGTCAGGGAGACTGAAGTCAGTGGGAAAGTATCAAGTTCTGAGATGATGCCAGCCTGGGTGAGGGTGGTTGTGACAGAAGCGGAGAGAGAAGCTTTTTGGAGGAAGATCGTCTAGGACTCGGCAAGTGAATGGTGATGGGAAATCAAGTAACAGTAGTAATTATTATTTATTACCACTTGCTACGTGGGAGGTATTCTGTAAACCGGATATCCTTTACCTAAGTGTCTGATCCCAATTCAAGGTACCTTTCTTCAGAATTGTGGGCATCTTAAGTCCATGAATATGCACGGCATGAAGTTTACAATTTGCTCAGTTTGGGTGGTACTTTTTGGTAGAATACTGAGTTAGAGTCATTATGAAGCAAATAGATGTGCTCATTTTCTTTGTGAATATGGTAATGGATAATACTAACCTTTAATAACTCACACTGTAGGTTACTAACGCGCAGCCTTCAGTGAAAGCGGAAACTAACAACGCCGTGGGAGTGGACGTTGCCGCCTGACAGCCTTGCACTGCCCGCCGGTCGCCCCTTCGCAGCCGGCCGGTTGCCCCCACACATCCTGCCCTGAGGACTCGGCCATGCTATCGCGTCTCCTCTCGGCCTGGCTGACCGCGAGTAGCGGCTGCAAACCAAGCCGTTTTCTTCTCGCTGAGTGTTTCTGTTGAGTCCTTTCCCCGACACAGGTTGCATCGTTTCGCGGCAGCTGACCGGCGCGGTTTCAGATTGGCCTCCCAACTCCGTGGCTTGGGTAAAGAAGCAGGCAACACTTTCAAGAGCTGCTCTTTTTTTTTTATTTTTAACAATCAGAACCTAAAGACTTGGGACGCTCAACATGCGTCAGGCCCTGTGCTTGGTGTTCTGTGTCCTTCATCTTACTTAATCCTCACAGTAATTCTGCAAGCCTGACTTTTAAGATTCCGACAGTACAGACGAGTAAACTGAGGCTGAAACTGGTTACAGTAACTTGGTCAGTGGCTCGTCACCAGTAAGAAGTGGAGTCAGGGCATGAACCCTGGTTTATCAGCCTCCAAAGCCCAGCCCCTCAGGCCTGCACTTCCGCTTAAAGAAGACGCAGAAGCAGAGGTGACTCCAAGTTCAGCACGGGAACGGGGAGGCGGTCGCTGGGGAGAGGTAAGCCCAGAAAGAGGAAGGGCTGGAGGCAAAACGGGAGGAAGGGAGCCGGCAAAGTTAATTCAGAGCACAGTGGGTTTGGGGTTGGTGAGGAAACGTCCAAATACAACGTTACTCTGGAATATGACTTCCATACACCAGTTTTCAAATAATATTCAAGACAATGGTAATATTCGTTGGAGTTACCATCAAAGGATGTTGCACGACCTCGAGTTAAGATCCTGGGGGGAAAATATGTAGCAGGAAGGGTCTTCTTTTCTTGTCAAACAGACTTAATTTGCAATTAACCACGAAGACTACGTCCCACTCCTTCTCTGGCTCTTTCGACCTCGGCTCTTTTTACCTACATTTGAGGCATTTATGACTATGCTAAGTCACACAGGCTTTGAAGCTTTTATTCAAATCCACGAATGATGCAAACCTGATGAGATGAGCTATTCTCGCCTGAAAAGCCCCAAGGGTCAGAGGCGAGACCCAGCACAGTGCTCGCCAGAAGAAAACAAGCCGACTGGAGAGGTGCTCAGACTAGATCTCATCCAACATTATTCAGAAAAAAAAAAAAACAAAACCCAGTGGGGACATAATTCATCACTGAGGCTCAGACTCGAATGAATTCAAGGTACACTGCCACTTGGAAAGGACGGAATTGCTGCCAAGGTCTCCTGCAGGGTCACGCTAAGCAGGGCCGGTTTCACACAGATGTACGAAGCCTCTGGTCTTACTCACACCCTTAGAATGAGTCCATCAGGATAAGATTTATGAAAATTCCTTATGGGAGGAGAGTTTTATGGGAGGATGGGGCTCATCTTTCAGTTTTAAAGGTAAAGACTCATCATGGAGAAATAAAGGACGTGGAGCCAGCTTGGGAGCTAGTAAAACAAATAAAAATCTCTTTACCCAGCTGACTGTAAACTGTACAGTGGGGAATCGTATTAGCTGATGTGTGGTGACAGTAGAATTACCACGGGCTTGGGTGTTAGAAACATCTGGCTTTAACCCTGTGTTTGCCACTCAGTAGCTGTGTGACCACGCACAGTTTACCTGAGCTCGCTAATGAAAGCATCCTCTTCATAGGAGGGGATAAACCCACTTGGGAGGATTATTGTGAGAACATGAAACAAGTTTAGTGGAGCATCTGGACCATGTCAGGCCCATTTCACCCCAGGATCTAAAGTCCATGATTCAGCTGCTTATTCCTTTCTGATTGCATACATCTTCCTAGTTTCAAAACAGGATGCGGCCACTGCGGACCTCTGTGCCGAACTCATGGACTCAGAGATTAGTCAGACTTTTTTGGGTTCCCCAAAGGCTTTGATCATTTTTCTTCTCACATTACCTCCTGTGGCTAAGGATGTTGTTTGGAAGAGAAGAGTCTAGAAGTCATAGATAGCCTGGGTTCAACTTGGCTGTGCATCCAATGGGACTTTGCGGGGAGGAACCAAAGAGAAGTCATTAGACAGGAGATGGGGTTACTGAGATGAAGTGCAGAGTTGGGGCTCAAACTAAGACTGTCTTGGTGGCTCCCGGGAACACTTGTGCATTTTTGAACATCTGCTGGTGCCTGGATCAGGAGAATACCTCAAACCTACTGAATTGGAATGAAAATTTTGGAATTTTTTTTTTTAGTGTCTTCTCTGTATTTGCCTTATGGGAAGTATGTTTGTTTCACCACTCTTTCCCAATGATTAATTCTAGCTTTGTTGATTCTTTAAATGGTGCTTTGCTTTTCTTTACATTTTGAAATAAATTTAGGCTTATAAAAGAGTTGCAGAAATAGAACAACTTGAGTAAGAGAGAAAATAAAAATACTTTTGGATTATAGACCCGAAGTATTTACTTATATCAGTATGAACTCATGGATACTTACTTTGTTCTTTGTTCCATGATATGAAAGTATTATTATTTATTTGTTGCTCAGATCATTCTAATGTTTGCCATCAGGAACTCTTTCAGGTTGGCTCCTACAACTTCTGCTATGTCCCCATTCATGCTTTCTTTTGTTTCTTTTTTTCCTCCTTCCCTTCATTCCTTCCCTCCTTCCCTCCTTCCCTTCATTCCTTCCTTCTTTCTTCCTTCCCTCCTTCCCTTCATTCCTTCCCTCCCTCCCTCCTTCCCTTCATTCCTTCCTTCTTTCTTCCTTCCCTCCTTCCCTTCATTCCTTCCCTCCCTCCCTCCTTCCCTCCTTCCCTTCATTCCTTCCTTCCCTCCTTTCCTTCATTCCTTCCCTCCCTCCCTCCTTCCCTCCTTCCCTTCATTCCTTCCTTCCTTTCTTCTTTCTTCCTGACATTTTCTCTTTCTTACTTTGTTCAGTTCTGTCTTACTTTCTGTAACTACAAAATGCTACAGGCTTATCTTGCATTTTTCTAGCCTCATCCCTGGAATCAACCATTTCTCCAAGAATCCCTGGTTTCTTTCATTGGAGAATGGTATTAGAAGCCAAAATCTGAGCAAGTGTGCTCACTGCTACTGGGGTTTTCTTGCTTCTAGTCCCCTCTGTGTGGATACAGCTGGGACATACATGCATATATCCTAACTCACACATGTACACATTTGGTATTTCCATTTAAAAAAATAGATATTTAAGAATATGATGGTTCCTATTTTTGTTTTGATTAGAATTTTCCTAATAAATGTTTCCATAGATGTCCAGGGACTCAGGCTCCCGTCTCATTGCTTGGCTAGCCCTGAGCGGGAACCTCAGCCTAGTCAAGGATGGTCATGTCATCCCTGCTGCCCTTTTCCCTCCTCTGCAGGAAGAAGGGAAAGGGGAGTGGGAGGCAGATGTGTCCTTTATGAAGGCTTGCCCTGGAAGTTGTATCACTGCAGTTCACTTCTTCTTGGCCACACCTACCTACAAGGGGAGCTAATAATTGTGCCAAGACATGTGCATATCCAGCTAACCTCTGGATAGTGGGGGAAAACCCAACTCTGTTTGAAACTTGTTTCCACTGGATTTGTCTCCAATCCTGTCTCCACTTTGGGTGTTAGGATTTTAGATTTCTTAAAATTTACTTTTATTAAAAAAAATTTCTTTGGAAAGGGGAGGGTAACTAGGTTTTTATTTACTTATTTATTTTAATGGAGTTGCTGGGGATTGAACCCAGGACCTTGTGCATGCTAAGCTTGCACTCTGCCACCAAGCTATACCCTCCCCAACCCTGATTTTAGATTGTAGAGCAGGGGTTAGCAAACTTTTCTATAAAAAGCCAGATACTAAGTATCTTAGCCACATGTGGTGTCTGTCACATATTCATCTTCTTTTTTCAGTCATTTAAAACTGTAAAAACCACTCTTAGCCCAACACCATATTTATATGTACCTGGGGGCTAGGATGGGGCACTATCTGTGGGATGTAGTTTGCAAACTCTTGTTTTAGCCCCATTTAGAAACAACATGTTATTATTTTAAAAGTGTTTTTTAGATTAATTTTTGTCCTTTAACTCAATGTTTTAATCCATTTACCTTTGTGAATTGTGATTTTGCATACATTTACATTTATTTCCCATTATTCCATATTTTTGTTTCTGTTCTTCTCTTCTCTTCCCCTTGCCTCCCCCACCCCCACCCCATCCCCTTATGTCTGTTTCTTTTGGTTTGACATTTTTTTCAACCTTTAAAAAAATCAACACCTGTTGAGAAATTATATGCTTTATGTCTATTTAGTTGTTATTCTAGCTACTTTTGACATGCATTCAACGTGTTATGACATCACACTTAGGTAGCCTCTGACTAACTCTACTGCACACTTAAGGGAAAGTAAGAGTGAAAAAGCACATAGCATCACAGTACTGCGATAAAAGTGGTTTTGACCTGGTAGGGCCTTAGTCGTGTCTCAGGGGTCCCCAGGAGTGCCTAGAACACACTTCGGGAACCTGAAGCTTCAGGAACGTAACATTTGGTTTTTAAGCTCTGTGGCTATCCTGCTGGGCCTCTCTGGCTGAGACCTGCAGTGGAATCCGAAGCAGAGTCAAAGCATCAGGTGTCTAAAGCAGAGAGCCCCGAAGTGGGAGACAGACCGGGCTGGCATTGCTGAGCTGCTGCTCTCTGCAATGTCACCTTCTTTCCCTGCCAGACTCTAAACACTGCTCCGCTAGACCCTTCATAAAATTTCAGCTCAGGATCCCAGGTAGTCTGTATTAAAAGCAAAAAAAAAAAAAAAAAAAAAAAAAAAAAAAAAAAAAGCAGGTAAAAATTCTGGTTTTTGAAGAGAAGTAACAGTTTCAGACAGAGTCATGCTGGTAAGAATGAGACTGTCTGTGTTCTAGTTTCAAAATGCTGATTTGTTTACATAAAAATTCAGCTTTGTACTACACATAAGGGATGGATGAATTTCTGACTTTTGTCAGTAGAAGTCAATTTTTCTTTTGTTAGAAAATAATTCTGTAATTCCTAAAGCCAAGTTTAAGTCATGAAAGGTCTACGAAGTCACTTTATCTTTTAAAAATATGAGCAAATGGTATCTGAAAACATGTCTATTGGATATTTATGTACAAAGCAAGCTGGTGCCGAGATGTTTACATACCGTGGCTAAAGCACACGGTTTCCTCACTGTTCTAAGTCTTACTGTTCTAAATTACCATGTGTGATTATCTCTAAGAAGACGATACAGCCTTGATTTTTAGGGTTGATTAACTAGGTTATTGCAAATCACGTCAGCTTGGAGTTTGGCATGCCTCCCAGAAAGCAAACTTCCCAGGCTAAACTCAAAGTTCCTTTTTCCATAACAAAGATCTGAATCCATAAATTCCCTTGAGATTTCTTTGCATCCAAAACAGACATTTCCCAGGGTTTCATATGGTTTTCTGGAAAGCTCTTGACCCAACAAGTAGTTCCATATGGAGGCATCTGAGCTAATGAAGGTTCATTTCCTGTGAATTCGTCGTACCTTGGATATTCTATTCAAGCCATCCTTCCAGCAGTTACGGCCCTTTCTGCCCCCCTTCCAGCCTGTGTTTTGCTGAGGGAAGTCACTCACAATCACCCGGGGACCTGACAAAATACGTTACTTATTTTTTTAGCAGTCAAGTTAACGGGATATGTTATTTTATCTTTTGGTAGCTTTGTAAGAGAGTCTGCACAGAACGAGTGGCAATTAAGTCTTGGGTATATGCCCATGATAGGAGTATCAGGGATGTTCTGAAAAAGTGTGGTTTCTAGACAATGGAAGACTCAATGCAATGGTGATATTTTAAATTTGAAGACTTGTATTTAATTTCAGATTTGCCTGGGAAAATCACTTAGACTTTTTGTAGCAGATACCATCAGCATTAATCCCAAATCCCTTGGAGTCCCTTTGGCCGTGTCTTGCGCCCATCCCCGAGCGTCTGTGTGCTTTTGCTTCTGATAGTTGACACCTGTGGCTCTCTTTGTACCATGCTAATCGGACTCCTGGACCTAATTTGCCCCTTGCCAGAGACCCCTCAAGTGTTTCAGAGTCTACATTCCCATCCCCTCGTTGCCCATGGACAAGCTTGTTTGCACCTACAGCTCTCCTTTCCTTCTTCCCCTTGGTCACAGCAAAAGAGGTGGTCCTCATCCTGCCCAAGGCTTAACCCTCCTCCCAGGCTCAGCACACAGCCTCTCCCCCACACTGGAAGCATCACTCATCGTCTCACTTTCCTGCATCCTCAACTTCCTCTCCACTGGATCCTCCCACAAGCATCTTAATGTATTGTCTCTTCTATTTTTTTTTTAAAGCCCTGTTTGGACTCTGCTTCCTCCCCCAGCTAATGCCCTGCATCTCTCCTGGGCACAGCTAACCTTCTTGAAAGAACTGAAATGTTCTTTTTTCCCTGGATGCTGTGAAATCTGAGCTCTCTGCTTTCTCCTTAGTTTCCTCCAAAGCCCTTCCTCCTCCGTCCACCTTTACATTTGGGGTTTCTTTTGATTTCTTTTTCCACTTTCATCTGCCTCTTGCCTCTCATTCTGCATAGCTTGCTGTCAATTTTATCCTTTCTCAAGGATGAAATTAAAGCTGTGCACCGATGTTGACACTGCATCTCCTGGATAGATCTCACATCTGAGATACAAGCTGTTAAGTCCAGTGGGTTAATGAGCGTCTAACTTTTGATAACAGGGCTCCAGACCCGACCTACTGCAACAGCCGCTTCCACCTAACCTCCTGCAGAGAGAAATAACAGCCCCTCTCCCACCCCCCACCTCCAGCACCAGAAAAACCACCCCTCTCTGTCCCGTATTTTCGGAAGGGAGCCATTTTCAACCTTCTTTCCTAAGCCAGAATCCTGCATGGTGTCTCTGATTCCTTCTAACTCCTTATGCTCATTCTTGGTCATGAAATCTCTTCTGTATCCAGTCATCTTGTCAGTGGACATTCAGGTTGTTTCCATATTTGACTATTGTAAATAAAGTTGCTGTGAACACTGGGGTGCATGTATCTTTCTGAATTAGAGTTCCCTCTGGACACACGCCCAGGACTGGGATTGCTGGGTCATATGGTAAGTCTGTTTTTAGTTTTTTGAGGGATCTCCGTACTGTTTTCCATAATGGCTACACCACACTGCATTCCCACCAACAGTGGAGGGGAGGGCTCCCTTTTCTCCACACCTTCTCCAGCGTTTATCGTTCATAAACTTTTAATGATGGCCATTCCGATTGGTGTGAAGTGATATATACCTCATTGCAGTTTTGATTAGCATTTCTCTGATAATTAGCAATGTTGAGCATTTTTTCATGTGCCTATTAGCCATTTGTATGTCTTCATTGGAGAATTGCTTGTTTAGGTCTTCTGCCCATTTTTGGATTGGGTTGTTTGTTTTTTATCATCAGTTTTTCAAGTGTTCACTTTTGTATTTCTAAAATACTCATACCTCTACTAACTGATTGACCTGTTAAATATCTTTGAAACCTACCTTAATACACACGTATGTCATTGTGTTTCCATTACTTTTCCTCCCTGACCACCACGTTCACATTTGGGTTGTTATTTTCATATTTATACATCATTGCAGTTTATAATGTGAAAAAATATTTGCACTTGGCTCCCTGGCCGTGGGCTGGCCAACCTCACTCTTGCACTTGAGGGATCCAGTGCTCACGTGCCAACTGTCCTTTTGTTGTGATTTCCCCTCATCGACTCAGTGGTTCAAATTCAGCTTCTCTCTTTTGTCCAAGATGAGCTCATGAGAACTGTATTCTTCAAGGTCTTGCATGTTTCAACATAATTATTTGCTGCCTTGCTTTTTAAACTTTTTATTTTGGACTCATCTTAGATTTACAGAAGAGTTGCAGAAGTTGCATTAGATTTTTCTAATTTAAACATTCTGCATAATTACAGCACAACTATCAAAACCGGAGAGTTAGCTTTGGTACAATGCTGTTAACTGTAGACCTTATTTGAATTTCACCAATTTTTAAACTAATATCCTTTTTTTTCTTTCCATTCCAAGATCCTATCGAGAAATATACAACAAACTAGTAGACGTAATAAAAAAGAAGACTCACAGATGTAGAGGATAACCTAGTGGTTACAGCAGGGAGAGGGAAGCAGGGAGGGGCAAGATGGGGGCTGGGGATTAAGAGGTACAAACTATTAGGTATAAAATAAACCACAAGGATATACTGTACAACACGGGGAACACAGCCAATATTCTGTAACAAGCATAGATGGAGTATAACCTGTGAAAATTGTGAATCCCTATATTGTACACCTGCTAACTTACAGAATATTGTACAGAAACTCTACTTCAACTGAAAAGGAAAGGTCCCACCCGGGATCTCCCTTCGCGTTTACTCTTGTTTCTCCACTGTCTCCTCCCATCTGTGACCTTTCTCGTAATTTTGACACTTTTGAAGAACGGTGATCAATTATTCTGTAGACTTTTTTCACGTTGGGATTGTCTGATGCTTTCTTTGACTAAATCTGCGTTTTCTGGGTCCTGCCTTCTCTCCCCGATGGAAGCTGCATGCCCCTGTCCTCCAGCACTTCTGGCTTCCGTGGAGAAGTCTGAGACCAGCTTGCTAGTTCATCATTATTTCTGAAGAGCTGCATTGTTCCCAGACTGGCCAGCAGGAAACATTCTTGGCTCTGGTGAAGCCCAGCAGGATGCAGGGTCTCATGTTCCAGAGGCTTCAGTGTTCCCTTCTGCCCGTGTGACCAGGAGCAGTGCTGGCACCCCCCGACCCCCAGCCCTGCCTCCCTTGCTGTGCCAGAGCGTCACATGAGGCTGAGAGGGATTTCTACCTCGGTTCACTTATTTCCTCAATGGTGATGTTTATTATTTTGTTTCTCTTCCTCCTTGTTGCCTACTGGTGTTTTAAGAGGGAAGAAGGCAGTAAAAGAGATAAACAACAAGGACCTGCTGTACAGCACAGGGAGCTCTGTTCAATTTTGTGTAATAACCTACAATGGGAAGCAATCTGAAAAGAAAAAATATATAATATATGTATGTGTATAACTGAATCACTTTGCTGTACACCTGAAACTAACATTGTAAATCTACTACACTTCGATAAAAAATAAAATAATTTAAAAAAGAGTCCAAAGAGGGCAAAAAAGTCTTACCTTTTAATTTCAATGTGGAAATTGCCGCTGCATACCTGTGATGTGTAGGTTGGCAACTCCACCTTACTGTAAAGTGGGAGTATTATGCCAGAGAAGGAAGCACGCTGATGCAAAAACAGACTCACAGAATAGAAAACAAACTTAGGTCCCCAGTGGGGAAGGGGGCAGGAGGGACAAATTGGGAGTTAGGGATTAGCAGATACACACTACTATATATAAGACAGATAAACAACAAGGTCCTACTGTACAGCACCGGGAACTATATTCAATACCCTGTAATAACCACCTATAATAACCTATAATGAAAAAGAATATGAAAAAGAATGTAAAAATATGTATAAATGAATCACTATGCTGTACACTAGGAACTAACAATACATTGTAAATCAACTATACTTCAATTTAAATTTAAAAAAAGAATCAAGATTAGCAAATATTAAACAAATTACTTTCGGGCAGCTGGCTTATTCAGGGGCCCCCAAGGCTCCCCCTTTTGGCCCCCAACAACCACCCGCAGAGCCTACGGGCAGGGTCTGTCTCAGTGAGAACAGATCTAAACCGGTATGCGATCCACAACCACGGGACCTGCAAAGAAGGCAGGTGAGCCCCAGCGCGGATCTGTCCACCTGTCAGGAATAGTCACCGTCGCCGCTAGTTCCTTCATTAAACCACTTGGATCTGGAACCTGCTTGGCTTAGCTGCCTTTCTTACAAAGTGGTAGAGAGATCTGCAAGTCACTTTTGCCTGAAATATTTGTCCTGTATCCCATATGGCGTTCCTGTTCCCTGGTGCCGCCGCTCCAGAAAACACATATTCCTGAGGGTCCCATTTGGGTTTCAGGCTGCATTTTTCTAAAGATACAAAGTTCACAATGGGCTTCAGCATGATTGAAATTGTGCATTAGTGTGTTAATTTTGGTTCCTTACGCATGAGACAGCATTTGTGGTCTTGCCTTAAAACCTAACTACCATTTGTGACACAATATGTTCCAGACCTAAATTACTGCTGTAACACATGAGCTTGTCAACTGTATAACTTCCCAAGTTGGACACCGCCTACATGGGGAGAGAGCGCTAATGCGTCCGTAGCCCACGCCAGCTTCACCTCCGCCGGCAAGGCTACAGTGCAGGGACTTTCTTGAATGAAAGCTTCAGACACAGCCACGGGGTGCAGTAAAGATGGGGGACTCTGGTAGGCTGACCTGGAGTAGATTTTCTTTCTTCTTCTTCTTCTTTTTTTTTTTTTTGGTGGGGAGACATAATTAGGTTTACTTATTTACTCATACAGGAGGAACTGGGGATTGAACCCAGGACCTCATGCATGCTAAGCATGTGCTCTACCACTTGAGCTCTACCCTCCCTCCTGATTTTCAATAGCTCCCTTATTCCCAAGTGATAGTAATAATCACCAATCAGGTGACTGTCCATGTGGAAAGTTTTAAAGCCATTTCCTGTATTAGTAAAGGACAGAGTATAAGCAATGTGACCAAAAGAATTGCATATTTCTATGTCATGAGTGGGTGATGAGAGCTGGTAAAATGTGCAGGATGGAGAACCTTGGACCAAGCACTGAACTTCTCTCCCTTTGTTATTTCCATCTGAAGGTTGGAGATTAACATGAACTGTTATTGTAAGATTAGCTGGAAGACCTGGAGGATAGGCCTGCGGAGTTACATCAAGTGGGAAATTGCATGTCCTTAGCCATGATGCACCCAGAAAAATCCATGGAGGGGCCTGAACTGCAATGCTAATTATATTACAGTGAGCACTGGGTCATGTCCGGTTAGGTCCCTGCTGCTACCGCACACTTGCAGCTGTTGAGTTCTAACCAGCTTCCTGCTGGCACTCGTTTAGAGGAAGCAAAGCCCCTTCATGCTGGAGGTGGGCATGATGCCACCTTCCAGACCCTCCTCCCCGCCCTCCACCTGCCTGCCCGGTGCCCTCACTTATCTGTCTACCAACAGAAAGATGCCATTTCCCTCTCGCGCTTCCTTACATGCCCTCTGCCCCATACACTCGATTTTTTTTCAGTTTTATTTACACAGATTTTAACTTCTGACACCACCATAATTTTAGTACAGTTGGATCTGTCCCTTTTCGGCTGCTGGACAGTCACTGTCACAGTGGTTTTCTTGAGCTCGCAAACGTACACATTCTGACCTTGCAGATTCCTGTCTGATGTACTCTCAGAAGATGGAAATGGATTATTAATGGTCTACTTTCAGCTGAAAAAAGTAGCAAATTGAATAATAATATTTTCATGAATATTTAAAAATTGCTGCTATAAGCACTCTGTATCAATTGCATTTGAGACCTTATTAAATGTAAAGAATTCCTATCTCCAGTGCAAATAAATTTAGAACATATACAATTCTTGGTGAAAATACTTACCTTCAGATTGAGAGACACAGATGCTGCATGTGCCAGCTGGGGAAAAGGGCGCTGGGAAGATGCTCTCGGCTGGAGGCGTATGCAGGTCTGGACTTTAGTCTCGCCTCATAGATTCTGAAAAATGCAAAATCCCCAGGCTTTTTCCATTTGCAACCTTTCATTTTCTTATTCAGGTTAACGTGTCTTTTATCACTCTGCCCCCTCCACTAATTCAGCTTCTGGGCACAGTTGACAAAAAGTCTTGAGACAAAATCTGATGCTCTGAGTGCCTTGTTTCAGCCTCTTTCTTTTGCTCCACCGCCATCTAAATTTTTATATTAATTTAAATTTCCATCAAGTTCTTCTGTCAGTGCTATTAGGGGTTTTTGTATATAGACATCACCATCAATGGAAGAAATTGTTTTCAATAACCAGCCTCAGAGAAGTCTTTGCATTTCTTTAACCCTTCCCAGAGGCCTAACAGGGTCTCCCAGAGGCAAACTTTATGGAATACAAAAAAAAAAAACAAACAGTCCTAGGGCAGGAAAGCCTCATGTAACCTCAGTAAACACGGAAACAGCACGGAAGTTACTGAACAGAAAGGCACTGTAACGTGGGCTTGCTTATTATATCAGACAGCATTGGATTTCCATGGCTTTATAGGAAAGGAAATTAGAGCAATGACTTTCAATTAAATTAGGAACATGAAATCTACCTCAATTGTGCTAATAGCAGCCCCTAATGCTGATTCTGGCATAACTTCTAAATTTTAAACATTAATGCCTTTCATTACTCATAATCACCATTAAAACTTGAGCAGTGTCCATAAAACTAGTCTTTATTTTTAAATGCCAAAAGCTAAAGCAAGAGCAGTTGAAGTTTCTAAATGTAATAAAATGCCAGGCAGAAATACGAGGCTCTAAAACTATTTATTTTGAGAGCCCTTCAGCTCTCTAGGGCTAGTGGGAGTCTATCCTGTCTGCTCGTGTAGCTTCATTTATTAGGAAAATCTTATCACATGATTTAGGGCATTTCTGTAAATAGTTTTATTTCTTACTAGTGTTATGATGTCAGAGCGCGTCTGTTGATACTATGTGATCCTACAAATGGCTTTAAACCTGCTATTATGTTCTGAAGACTTCTGACATCCTTTTCCCCCCAAAATCTTTTCAACCTTCCCATATAAGTGGCTGTGGAGCTTGGAGGTGGGACATGTTGAGAACGTAGGTCTCGTTGGGTGAGCCGTGAAACTTCTCGAATGTACTTCGGTCTCACTGGAATGAAAGAACTCGACACGTCTAGCTGCAGACTTCTCTTCAGTTCAACTGCAAGTGGCTGGGAACTAAGTGAGGCATTCGTGACATGAGTAACCCAGCCCTCAGAGGGCAGGAGGCGCTAAAACTTAAGTGTCTTGACAGTAGGGAGGGTCCCCTAAAAGTTAAGATAGATCTACCCTATGCACCTGCAATCCTACTTTTGTGTACATATCAAAGGGAAATAAAGTCAGTATCAAGGAGATAACTGGCGTCCCATCTTCATGGCAGCGTTATGCACAGTTACCAGTAGGTGGTGACCTGCACATCTCTCAGCGGATGAATGGATAAGGAAAACATGACTTTATTATCTATCTAGCTCTCTCTCTATCTCTCTATGTCTCTGTCTCTCTCCCTCTCTCTCTCCCTCTCTACCTCCATCTTCTATCTCTCTATATTGTCTATGATGGAATCCTATTCAGCTAGAAAAGGAAGGAAATCCTGCCATTCGACAACACGAATGGACCTGGAGGACGCCGTGCTTAAGTGAAGTAAGCCAGGTGTAGAAAGACAAATAGCACATGAGCTCATTCACATGCGGAATCTTAACAATTAGAGCTCAGAAATCTGAGAGGAGAATGGAAGTTTCCAGGAGCTGGGGGCCGTGTGAAATGGGGAGAAGCTGGTCCTTGGGTCCAAACTTTCACCCATAAGATGAGTAGGTTCTGGGGCAGCTAATGGACAGCATGGTGGTTACAGCTGATAGCACTGTACTGTGTACTTCAGATTTGTGAAGAGAGTTGATTTTAAGTGTTCTCATCACAGGAAAAAAGGTAACTATGTGAGGTAATGGATGCTAATTAGCTTGATTTTGGTAATCGTTGCACCACATTTCTCATGTATACACATATCAAACCATCATATTGCACACCTTAAATATATAAAATTTTGTCAATTGTATGCCAATAAAGCCAACTGCCTCTCCATATACAACAAAATATAAGACCTTGAAAACATCACATGTGCTTCATGCTCTGGGGCTTAACAGCTAAATCACAGGAAACCACCTCTCCTACTGCCCTGCCAATTCACACCGATGTGCTGGGTCAAGGGTCACTCTTGACTCCTCTACAGCAACACTGTTCCAATCAGAAGGCACAAAGTTTTATCGAATTTCCAGCTAGAAAGCGGCAGCTACTCTAAGAATTTGCAGTGCAAATGGTCCAAGTGGAAAGAGTGGAGGTCCTTTTCCAGAGTAGCATCGGGTGACGGCCGCTGGGCACTGGGAATTCAGCTGAAAATTAGACTAATTAGCCTCTGCAGGGGGGCCAAGGGAAACACATGCCCTGGCCAAAGCTCTCCGGAAAGAAAAAAAAATTCTTCCCCTTTTCTGGCACCTGAGAACAGGAAATGTTATCCTAAAGGCTCAGTGAAACGGCCTTCAAATGCCTTATTGTGGGAACCATCAGAATATTTAGAATATCTCCTAAAGGAATATCCATCAATAGGATAAAAGAAAAAATGATCTCTGTGGAACAGGTCCACAAAGCAGTAAGAGAATGGGTTCCACTAATTATGACTCTGTTGCAGTAGACAGAAAGCCCAGTACAAACTGGCATTAGCAGAAAGGGACTTAATGGACCCCCTTGTGTGAAATGTGCAGGAGTAATGCTGGCTTTCCACCCTGCTGCATGGAGAGGCCCAAATGCTGCCCTTGCAGAATGATCTCTCACTGTCCATATCTTTAAGAGGAGGACCATCGTCCTCTCTGTGGGTTCTAGCCTCGGAAAATCTTTCTTTTTGGCAGAAGGATGGCTGCAAGAGCTCCAGTCACACCTTTTGGGTTCTGTATCCATGGAAACAGAGCAGCGCCTTTCACCCAGCACATGTTCTTGTAGTTTCATTGGCTGGTCAGGTCAGATGCTCTTCGTGGAATCAGTTGCTGGGGCTGAAGATGATTTTATTGAGTGGCTTCAGCCCAAGACCCCTGCCTTTCTCTGAGACCTGTCAGGTCACCAAGACTACAGTGACTCTCCAACGTAAACCAGAAGCCTTGGCTCGGAATAGAGGAAATGAAAACCGGAGAAGCAAACAGCAAAGACCCACTACTTAGAGTAAGAGTAAAACAAAGCAGAGCATGAGAAGATTCATAGTAAAATTAAAATTAAAACAGACTTGAGTGAAATACACAAGGACTACAAAAAATTAATAGAATGACAGAATCAAAATTTGCATTGGGACTAGTTTGAGAAAAAGAAATGACATGGTACAAACATTAAATTATGGACATGAAGGAAAAATTAAGAAAATCTTCCAGGGATCAGTGGGAAAAGAAAAGAGGAAACTAAAAGTCATAAAAGGCACAGAAAAGAAATTCCACCTAAAAATTACATTGTAGAATAGAGCGCCCCTAAATAGACCCATGTGAATACAGCCAACCGATCTTTGACAAAGGAGCCAAGGAAATACAATGAAATAAAGATAGTCTTTCAACAAATGGTTAAACAACTGAAGAGTCACGTGCAAAATCATGAATCTAAGCAGTCCTTACATTTGTCACAAAAATTATCTTGAAATGAATCATAAATCTAAAAGCACAAAACTATAAAACTCCTAGATAGTGACATAGGGGGAAATGTAGATGACCTTGGTCGTGGCGATGACTTATTAGACACAACACCAAAGGAATGATCCATGGAAGAAATAATTAATGAGCTGCACTTTATTAAAATTAAAAATGTTTGCTTGGTGAAAGATAATGTCAAGAGAATGAGAAGATGACCCTTAGACTGGGAGAAAATATTTGCAAATAAAATATCTGATAAAGGGCTGTTATCCAAAATATACAGAGAACTCTTAGAACTCAACAATAAGAAAACAGACAACTCAACTAAGATATAGACCGAAGACCCTGACAGACACCTCACCAAAAAAGATATACAGATGAGAAATAAGCATTTGAAAAATGCCCCCACATCATATGTCATCAGGGAAATATAAATTAAAACAACGAGAGTACAACAGAGCTATTAGAGTGGCCAAAATCTAGAACACAGATAACAGCAAATGCTCGTGAAGATGTGGAGAGAAAGGGCTCATTTATTGCTGATGAGAATCCAAATTCGTGCAAACACTTTGGGAGAGTCTGGCAGTTCCCTACAAAACTAATCATACTCAAATCACATGATCTAGCAATTGTGTTCCTGGATGATTACCCAAGGAGTTGAAAATTATGTCCACAAAAAACCCTGCACATGGATGTTTATGGCAGCTTTGTTCATAACTGCCAAAACGCAGAAGCAACCAAGATGTTTTTCAACAGGTGAATGGGTAAATACACCATGATACATCCAGACAATGGAATATTATTAAGTCTTAAAAAGAAATGAGCTGTCAAACTATGACAAGAACATAGAGGAAACTAAAATGCATGTTATTAAGTGAAAGAAGCCCATCTGAAAAGGCTGCGTGCTGTGTAATTCCAGTTATATGACATTTTGGAAAAGGCAACATTATGGAGACAGTAAAATGATGGGTGATTTCAGGCCGTGTAGTTGGGGGCATGGATGAACAGGCATTTTAGGGCAGTGAAAATACTCTATGTGACACTATAATGATTGATACACATTATTATCCATGTGTCTAAACCCATAGAACGTGCAACACCAAGAGTGAACCCTAAGCCAAGCTGTGGGCTATGGATTATGTTAATGTAGGTTCATCAATTGTAACAAATGTGTCACTCTGGTGGGAGATTTTGATAATGGGGGAGGTTATGCATGTATGAGGGCAGAAAATAAATGAGAAATCTCTGTATCTTTCCCTCAGTTTTGCTGTGAACCTAAAACTTTTTAAAAAATAAAGCCTTAAAAAATTATAAATATTCCTGAAGAAGAATTCAGAACAATGAGAATAGAAGCTACAATTGTACATAATTGAAAAAGACCTCCTAGATGTTAAAGTAAAAATATGTATTTATGTCAAAGTACTTTTTTGGTCCAGGAACTATTAATGAAAAATGACCTATACTTACATATTATCCAGCTAAAATTGTCAATTAATAGCATAAAGAAAAATTTTAAATTATTTGGTAAAAGAAAATAGACTATAGGCAGAGAAATAAAATTAATTCTGGCCTAGTTACTAATTTCTATCAAATAATGGAATCTTTATTAGCTCCAGAATTTTGAAGGAGCAATGTTGTGGCCCAGAAATGTAACAATCAGCTCAATTATTATTTATGTCTGGAAAGGACAAATATGACTGGGTAAGAAGATTTGATATTTACCCACATATATTAAATAAAACAAAATTACTTGCCCCTTAGAATCCACAGATTTCCTTAATCCTCAGTGTGGTGGCATTTGGAGCGAGGCCTTGGGGAGGGGACTGGGTCTGCATGAGGTCATGCAGACGGAGCCCCCTTGATGGGAGAGTTTCTTTGGAAAATTGGGACATACAAAAGCACCCACATGTACGGGGGAATTTAGAAGGCTGTGTGCATGTACACTCAGGGCATGACACAGGCTTAAAAAGACCTGAGAGGAGCCTAAGCTTTCACCTTAGGCTCAACGAAATCCTGGCTCAATGTTGAAGGAATCCCTTGGCACAGAGACAATCGCTAACTGAGAGAGTTTCTTCTTGTTGTTGGCTTTAGCTTCTGGAGTTCAGAGAAATCTCTGTCAAAACACTGGCTGAACACAAATTAAAGAACAGAGACCTCAGTGACCATACACAATAGGTAATAGTGTCTTTGCAACTATAATTTGGGAAAGCCATTAAATAAATGGACAGTTACAGTCTTTAACAACCAAAAAATCCCAGAAAACTCAGGCAGGGAGATAATCTGACATTCAAATATCCAATATTCAACAACAACCAAAAAAAATCACAAGGTATAGAAAGAAACAGGACTGTATGGTCCACCTAAAAAAATGCAATGAAACCATCCCTAAGGAAGTTCAGATATCAAACTTCCTAGACAAAGACTTTAAAACATGTCTTAATTATGCTCAAAGAGCTAAAGAAAAACATGGACAAAGAACTAAAGGAAGTTAGGGTAACAACGGATGAACAAAATGAGAATATCAATACAGAGACAGAAACTATAAAAAAGGAACCAAACAGAAATCCTGGAGCTGATTTGAACCAGCATCAAAATCTTCCTAACAAAGAGAGGTCTAGGACCAGATGCCTTCAATGACAAAACATCAATGAATTAGGTAGGATTAAGAAAATACAGAATATTTAAATAAATATTTGAGATTCAAAATGGACTGTGGTGTGATTTGTTATGAAGTGACATGTTTTTCTTCTTTTCAGTTTTAAAGAATAAAGATGATGGGACCGTCCTCCTGGAAACAGAAGAGCGAGCCCTGCAGCTCTCCTTTCTCCCGAGCGCCCTCCCGGTGCTGCAGCTTCATGATGCCACTGCGGAAACTGCATAATTTTCCCTTTCGCCATGTATACCTTGTAAGTAAAATGCAATTCTTCTTTTAGACTTTCATACCCATTTCAATGTGATGGCTTATTTTTAAGAAACTTGATTTTGTCCTTCAGAAACTTGGTTACCGAATCGTAACAAATTTATATTCTTTGTTGTTTTTCCAAAACAAAATGAACTAAAATCCTGCACAATTAGTGGATTACAACTTTCTATTTTAAACTGTGGATGGACTGCAGACTTACTCAAAGGCTCTCTCCTGCTAACCACTAAATCCACCAGTTAGTTACCAGCAGAAAGTTGTTCAAGATTAACAGCATGTGTCAACAAACATTCTGGAGAAATTAGTTCCGACTCTTGAAGAGGATTTAGAAGATGTATTTGCTCCATGAGGACATCAAGAATGTCAAGTTATCCAAATTCTGGGGGGTGTTGGGGTGGCTATGGGAAAGCCAAAAGCGTTACATGGTCCCAGACCCAGGACTCCTAGTATATGAAATATAAAATGTGTTATCCATTAAGAAAATGGAAGAGAACTTCAGCTTGTCCATTTCATCTCCTTAAGATCAAAGAATAATACAGTCAATTATAAAAATGTACTTAAATGTTAAACTTCTTGTTATGTAAATAGTTCTTTTCCTGACTTAAAGGAAAAAAAAATCCCCAAACGACTATGCAAAGAGTCTTAACTTTATCTTACTTTAGTGTTAATAGACAGATTAGCTCAGAGGTTCTTTCTTCGCAGCCCACATTAAAAATTAGGTAATTAAATAGCTTTTGCTGTGCCCAGAAACTTCCAATAGCAGGCCACGGAGAGACTTGAGAATATGAAAAATAAATTTCTCACGGCACAAAGCACAAATTCAGGGAGAATCTGAGCCTGGGCTCACCTCAGGCTTTGCTCCTGGTTGGGTTTGGGAGGGTACATTTCACTAGTGATGTCAATTTACACGGAAAGGTGTTCTGTGGCAAAGCTAATTGAATGAGACCTCCCGAGGTCGCTTCACTCTTTCATACCCCATGTAATTCTGTTCGTTGTGCCCTGGCCCGCACCAGCAGAACACAAATTAGCTTGGTGAGGGGGCACTGTGCACCTGTCGATAAGCGATTCAGCCGTATGCAAGCTATGTCGCTATCCTGTCATTTGGTGCTGAGACGGGAAGGGGAAACGCGAGGGAGCAGGGACACCTTCTCAATACACCTACTCATCTCAGCCTCTTTTGTTTCTACCTCACTTTCCCTCCCCTCCTTGACTGTGTGAAGCCTTTGAAAGGGCTGTTATCAGATCAGCTATCATTAAACCGGCCACCTGTCTCCTTGGCAACTCTTATCAAGCTGTACCAGGCTGCTTGGGCTGTTAGCAAGTACCTTCAACCCTGCATTGAGCAACGCGCTTCAAACTATTACCATCTGGTATAATGAATTCTTTTAAAATATCAGGAGAAGAACTGTGTCTTAGGCCCTCTACCATCTTCGCTGGCTGAGATGTATTGGGATTCATAAAAAGGTGGAAGGGAGAGAGAAAATTCACTGCACAGGTGCAGGAAAAATTTACCTTTGATCTCCTTTTTAAACTGATGAATAACTTTATGAAAAATGCCTGTCTCTGACTCCGATCAATAGTATGTTAATATACTTTTTGTCGTCTCCAGATTCACATCTCAGCCTACAGCGCACCATGTCCAGACATTGTAAGAAAAAGGGAAGCTGCTTTCCTTAGGTTCTTGGATAGATCAGTGTGGAGGACTAAAGGACATATTGTTGGCCATCCCTAAACCGTTTCTCTCCTCTCCCCTGATGCAGAAGTCCATATTTGTGAGCAGTTTTCAGCCCCCGACCCAATACATCCACGGCTTATGGATAAACCCTCACCAATTTGAGCCAATCAGAGTGATTTTATTCCCTTCAGCAGTGATTGGCTTAGAAGAGGATTTGTGACTCAATGCTGGTTAAAGAGAAAAGAGGGGGAAAGCTGGGAGGCTTCAGAGGGTTTCTAATCAAGAAGAAAGATGGAGAAAGAAACAGCGTGATGCCCCTGTCACTGGGATTGGGGGAGCCAGCTTGTGACCATGACAGTGCTGGCCGAAGTCTGGCGGAGAAGAGAGCCGTAAAGAGCTTGCTCCTTGATGACATCACTGAGATGCTGAATTAACTAACTTTGAAGGAGGCCAGCGCTGGGATTTTTCTTCAAGGAACGAGAATTTCCTTATTGTTCATGCCACTGAATTAATTAATTTCTTTTTACATTCGACATCCTAAATATACTCTTTTTATTTTTAGCCCCCACTTGTTCAGAGTATCCCTCTTAGAAACCTTGCTTGGAATCTGAAGTCATCAAATCCATCTTCGCCCATATAAGTGCAGCTTGGATTGAACCATTAATCTGAGTTAGTTAAAATACAAAGATTTCCTAGGGAAGCTGACTCAGGCATCTTTTTAGCATCCAGTGGTTGTCACATTAGCTTAAATACAAACTGGTTCCTGAAGACAATTCTATCCAGGAGAGGGAAGATTTTACGCAGAGGGAGGGATAGTGAACAGTAAGGAAATTTGAGCGCCGTCAGGGGTTCGGAGTGGTGACTGAGCAGCAGGAGGCTTACAGAGACATGGGAAAGAAAAACAGGGAAGCTGGCTCGGAAACTTGGTTTATAGAGAGAATTGTCTCTTAGTAACTGTGCAAAGAAAGATAAAGAGTGAAAGACAGCCAGGTTCTCACCTTTCTTTCTGGGACAGTGAAGAACTATTACCCAAAGCTGGTAAGTCAGGAAATAAATTACAAGCTTGTTATTTCCAGACTAAAACTTTTTGTTCTGACACTTGAGGGACTAGAGGCTTCATCACTAGGTCACTCCCACCCCGACACATACGCCCAGGACAAGATCCCAGGTGAGACCCAGGACTTCAGAAATGCTTCACATTAAAGAGGTGGCTCCAATGAGGACGCAGAACTTCCTAGAACATAGCAAAGGAAACCGACACCAGCCAGCCTGTATTTTAGTCTTAATGTATTTTATTCTTAAGGCTCACCACATCATGAGGAAATAGAGAATCATGGATGATGATTCTGGAACGCTGTAAAAAAATAATAAAATAAAAGAGCTAATTGGGAGGATGTTGTTTATCAGTAAAAGCTTGCAATTAGTAGATAAATAAGTTCTGGAGATTAACGCACAACATAGTAATTACAGACAGTAATACTGCATTATACACTTCGAGGTTGCTAAGAGACTAGGTCTTAACTGTCTCACCACAAAAAAGACACCATAATTATGTAACATGATAGAAGTGATGGCTAACGCTGTAGTGGTAATCATATCTGAAAATATAAATATATCAAACCAACATGTCCTACACCTTAAATTTATGCAGTGTTATATGTCACTTATGTCTCAATTTAAAGAAAGCTAATAGTAGAGGAACCATGTTTTGAAAAATGGAGAGAACTTTGAAAAATCTCTAATTAGAATACTAAGAAAAACTTTAAAAGATGTGATTTCTCATAAAATGAGGATAGGATGAAGAGATATTAAATAATTTGAAAGATCTTTTCTAGATTAAAAATATTATTGTCAAAAGAAAAAATATTTAAATAGAAGGCATGAACAACAAAGTGGCAAACATTTTCAGGATGTAGAGAAAAAAGTTTAAGAAGACAAGGCAGAGAATTAGAGGGGAGGAAAAAGATCTACCAGATCAAACCAGGAAGTGTAATATCTGACAGTTGACAGTTTTAGAAAAAGAGAACATAGAAAATGAGGAGAGGCAGTGATTGAGAAAATACTGGAAAACAATTCCCTAGAACTTAAAAAGGACAATGATTTTCAGAGTCAAAGGAACAAAAATTTTACAAAAGCCCAATGCTGAGAAAGCAGCTGCTAGGCATTGGATTTGGAAGATGTCGGGCTCTGCAAGACAAGCATCCACGGAAAAAAAGGTGCCAAGCGACAGTTAGGATAACGGATACGATAGGAGATCTTGGGGGCGTGATATTGGACATGAGTCTTTTGTTCCTAAGGAAAATAAATTAATGAGAAACAAAAACCTGTATAAGGACATCACAGGAAAGGTACGTGGAATCAATGTGCGTTCCATAGTGACCATCAAATGATAACTGAAAAAGGAAGATACAGCTACTGTTTAAATTTAGAAAAGTAACAAATAATATAACCAAACACCGTATCATTATCAAACATTCTTAAGAAGAAAACTGTAAAGCAGAGCAAATCCTCATCTTCCATGTGGAAAGGCGTGAGATTACTATCTTTTCAGAAGTCAGTCTGTGACACACTTCTGGTTCAGCAAGGTGAACTAACCACATGTAATTATTTTCTTTCTCCCGGAGATGCCATTAAAGCTACAAGAAAAGAATAAAAACAAAACTAGGATGATGAGAGTATGGAAGAGTAGTTTCTTCGGGAAAAAAAAAACCAGGATTAACTGGATTCTACATTTGGACACTAGACCTACCACCCCAGTTTCCTCTAACAGGAGGGTTCACCTCCCAACCTCTGGCAGGAATTGAGAGGAATTCTTCCCTAGAAAGCTCTAACAGCATTGGAGAAAAGACCCCCACATTCTGGCTTGGCTGGGCCACCCAGCGTAGTGGGCTGGACCCCTGACTGGCGGACCAGCGCGAGCGCTGCGGCTCCCTGATTGGTTGGTTTGAAAAGCCTATTGGCTGAGGTCACCTGCCTTTGAGGCTCTGAACAGACACAAAACAGGTTCTTCTGGCTACTGGCTGCTGTGGTGAAAGAACGACCAGGTTTTCCCCCTAAGTTTATGGGACCTTTTTAATTTTCACATGTTATTAAGTATTGAAATATTTTTCTTATTTTTACGTCTGTTTTAACTTCAACCAAGGTTCTTTCTGTCATAAGAAACTTTTAAGTTTTATATTAAGAAATTGAGTAGTTTTCTTTTAATTGTTGACTTTGCTGTCTTGTGAACTTCCTCCACCTTCATCATTGTTGGAAAAATTCCATTTTCTTCTAAAGTGTTTACAGTGCTTTAAAATTTAATTCATTAAAACATTTAAATAATTCATCTGGAATTAAATTTTAGTATAGGTATTAAGTAGTGGTTTAACTTCTCATTTAAAAGTGAGTTGTTAATTTACCAATTGCTTTTTATTGAATAACTTACATTTTCTCCATTTATGTGAAGGACACGATTATTAGATTATAAAACATGTATACATATGTGTTCACGTGCATTTGTGTGTATACTGTGAGTGCATGTTTGTATTTGATTTCATTTCTAGAATCTTTATTTTACTATAAAAGAGTCATAGATTTCCCATTACAGTAGCTTTATGATCCATTTGAATAACTGAAATGGCAACCTCCAGTCTTATTTTCAAGACTGTCTAGCCTTCTACTGCCCATTTATTTCTCCACATAAAATTTTGTCTTCTGGCAGCTGCCTTCCTCCCTCCTAAAAGTGGGATCTGTGTTTTTATTGTAAAGACATTACATTTATATTTCTTTGGGGATGTAGGGTGCTGCCATCTTTACCATATTGTCTTCCCATCTGGAAAGATGTAAGTTTCTTAAATTACTCAAATGTTTTATTTTTCTAACCAAAGTTAAGCTATGGGAGCTATAAACCTTCCTGACAATGTTTTTGAAGCATAAAACCCTCACTTCTCAGAAAAAAATTGCGTATGCACAAACATAATATTTTGCATAATATTTCTGGAAAATACATTTTTGAAAGTCCATCCATTAAAAAAAATCCATCCATTAAAAACTGTCTTATACGTTTAAGAACAGTTTTATAAGGTTTTATTCTTCTTGTGGGAGCTGCCTGTTTCATATAAATTATTTTTCTATGTTAAGCTTTTGGATAATAATATTAGTATTATTTTCAAACATATCACCGTGAGGTGGTGGTTAAAAGCATGACCTGTAGAGCTAGTCCACCTGGGTTCAATTCCTGACTCCTCCACTTACTAGCTGTGTAGGAAAAAATCACTTAATTTCATTGTATCTCCATGTTCTTATCTTTAATATGGTGATGTTAAAGGTAGTATATGTTAGAACAGGACTTACAAATGCTTAAGTGTTGATATGAATGTTAACTATAATTATTAAAGATAGAATATATTTTTAAAATTATTTAACTCTCTTTGGCTACTTTCCCAACTCTCTTTAATTTTTAGGTTTTGAAACTTAATCTGTCTTAAATTTTCTTAATAGTGTATACCACCTGCAAATAATAATAATTTTGGTTCTTCCTTTTCAATATTTATAGCTTTTCTTTATTCTACTTGTTGCTGTTCACTGGCTAAAATTTGCAGGAAAAAGTCAATGATGTTTTATTCTTATATTGAGTATGGCCCTAGTGTCATGCTATTAAATGTGGTTGTAGCTGATGGTTTTTGATCATGATATAAGAATATCCTGCCATCCCTGGAAAAAATTAAAGATTTTATTTTTAGCAACAAATTAAAGGTGACTTTTAGCAATGATTTCTTTGGCATTTTTTTGACAATTGTAATGTTATCCTCCTTAAAATACTAATATGAAGAGTAATATTGGTTGATTTCTAAATGCTGGTCTTATAATAAAAATTAGACCAGCATGGTACATTACACTTCTAATATAGACTTATTTTACTAATCTGGGTATAATTTGAGTCCATAGCTCAAATGTCATTTTCTACAAATCGGGTTTAATTCTGACTCTGAGCCCTCACCCTGCGAGCCTTGTGACCGTTTGAGGGCTCCCTGTCCCTCCTCCAGGTGTGTGTGTCACACTGTCCCTCCTCCAGGTGTGTGTGTCAAGGTTCTGCTGTCCAAGGAAACACCACAGTCATAGATTGCCCACACAGGCTACAGTCAGGCACCCACCAACCCCCGATCTTTTCTACCCAATGACTCTCTGCTTCTTCCATGTCTCCCTTGGGACTTCAGAACATTTGCAAGCTGAGAACACCGGGCCAATGGTCCTGTCTCTGTAGACACACCTTGAATTTACTCCTCTCTGGGGCATTGCTAGGCAGGAGGAATTTATGACCCATTAGTCCTGCTGCCTGAGTTGTGAGCAACTTGGCTATGACTTCCCCTTTCCGTAAAGCAGCAAGAGCTTTGCTTCAGTTCCCTCCAATCAGTGCTGAAATATGTTTATAATCCATCATTTTAGAAGGGCAAAGAAAGGGTGAAAATGAAAAGCTAGCTATGTTATGCTTCCATCTTTCATCAGTCTAAATGTTTATATCTTAACCCACCAATAGTTTATTTAGAATTTTTGCGTCCGTATTCATAAGCAAAAGTTGGCCATAATTTTTTCTTGGTCTGTCTTTGTCATATTTGAATACCAACGTCCTACATATGTTTGGAAGCTTTAAATCACTTCCTATCCTCTGGAACATGTTAACTAAAATCAGAATTATCTGTTCCTGGAGGTTTGATAGAACTTCCCATCTGTACATGGAGACTGTTTTAGATAGTTCTTTGACAGGTTTTGATTTCTTTCATTGATTATTAATCTCCAGAGTTCAGCTTTGTTAATATTATTTTTCATGCCACATTTTAATAAAATATGTAGTTCTGTTGTTCTATGGAAGCTAGTGGTCACTTTTGACTCCCGGATTGTTTTCTGCTGGTTCATTGTGGCTTCTCTAGCAAGCTGTTTCTTATCCCCTCTGATGCGCTGGCTTATGTAACTATCCACTGCTAATTAAACTGTGTTATGATTTCCATATAATCAGCCAAACTTGCCTTATTATTTCTTTTAATTATCCCTGCCACCACTTGAAATGTAATTTGCTGAGTACTTTTCCTTAAAAAAGAAAGTGGCAGGGCATGTTTACAGCTGAAGAACTCTATTTACAGCCCACATCAGAGAGCTGGAATTGGCAGTCCTACAGGAATTCCCTCTAAGACAGTGCCCTGATCTAAATGAAAGTAGTGACATTAGTCAGCTATAGATTGCTGCTAGATTTTTAAATAATGAAGTACAGAATAATAAAAACACTCAAAAAAAACCCAAAACTGGATTTGAAGCCCGGAAATTGGTTTCATGACTCTGAGTTCTAAAAATCCTATTAACTATTCTGTCCTCTCATTTTATGAAATACTCAGACAAGAAATTTGAAGTTTGGGATACACTTTAAACAACCAAAAATGAAGCGGAGTTTTGCATTTACCCAGGAAACAAATTGTAAAGCTAAATCCTCTGTGCATCCTGGGTACTTTTTATTTTCAATAGGTGCCAGATTTCTCCTTATTTCAAGTTTAGAGATATGGTCCTATATTGCTCAAATTCCTGGAGTAGGACGCAATTACATTTATTTGTGGGGAAATTATTAGTTAAATGTAAGAACTCACCTAAAATGTTACCATAATATACATGACATATAAGCATATGTATCTTCAAATTGGACCATTTATCTACTGCACACAAAAAACTGATGAACATTTCTTTAAGATTTCTCTCCGTATCAGATGATCAACATGTGCATTGGGGAATGTGACTAAGAGAAAAGAGAATTGTCCAGAAAACGTGCCCTGTTTCATTTAACCAGTTGGGACTGCGTTGCGATGAGTAAAATGCCCTTTTTCAAAGGCTAGCAGCGCACACCACCGCTGAAAGGCTCGGACTGGATGGAAACAAATCTAGGCTCCACAATTCTGAATTCTCAGCTAACATATACAGAACATGCACCTCTGTTAATCTTTGAAAGAAATTCTGGAAGAGACACTGCATGTAAGAATGGAGATGGGAGAGGTTATGTCCATGTAGATGCCGATTCATGATGACAAATAGATCTATTACGGCACTTCCTCTCATTTCCAAAGTAATACGTGCTCAGCGTATGACTTCTAGTCAACACAGACAATCAGAACCAAAAATAAAACTAAAAAGCAATAGAACTTACCTGGTTTCTTTTTCTGTTGGACAACACACCACAGAGCAAATTTCTCAGTGTGGCCCCTGAAATTACTTGGAGCTACTCTGGGGCAGTCTCTGATGCGAATAAAAGGCATGAATGTATCCGTCTAGTAACAAAACTTATTTGCTGAATGGGTCGCAGTATCCCACAAAAGACAGAAAATGAATTGGAGCTGATTTGGAAGGAAAGGTCTCATCTTCCAAAACTTGCGCTAGTTAACGAGGATGCTAGAGTTTCATAGCGTCTGCAGTGTGACCGTTTCCTCCTGATCATGAGGTGCTGGCATTTGAGGACTCAGGAGCTTGGGAATGGAGGGACATTTGTGGAACAGGTGAACCGTTTTCTGGACGCTTCTGGGCTCACAGCTGAATGGTAAAGCAAGATTGTTCCAATTTCCAGATTTCTTTTAATATCTTTTATATCAAGTGAGGAAAATATTTATAAGGCAAAAAGGAAGCTTTAAAGAACCAAATATATAAAATCCCCCACATTTGTTCCCAAGTAGTTATCACCCAATCCAGTTTAATGTTAAGCCAGATCTGTATTCTGCAGTATTTGCAACTTAATTAAATGCTCCCTTCTGTTAACTGCAGAACTACTAAGCCATTATTTATTACCAGCCTTTGTTTTTTTTTTTTTTTTTTGCTGTGCTGGCTGTGTTCTGAACAGGGCTGAATGAACCATCCCGGCTTTGCATTTGCAGGTGTCCCTCGTGTGCCAGCGAGCTGCTGGGCTGTCCCACCTCCTGTATTCTGTCCCATCTCCAGTGCCGTATGTCATCTAAGTCAGGTCATTTTGTTGGACCATAGACATTTATTTAAAATGAACCTTGGACCCAAACATTGTCCCTGTTGTCAGTGTGAGTGCTAGTTCCTTCTAAAATGTAAACAAAGTTAACTCCTTTGATTTTGTCATTTGAAAGAAGCCAGACGCCCCCTTGGACAGAACGGCATGGGCTCTGGCATTCTCGGGAGAGAGTCACCAACTCTGGAATCAGATTTCTTTGCAGACATCTTTGGCTAAACTCTTCTGATCTGATTTGTGGCTGAGTTCTCATCCCCTCTTTCCCGCTCACTGTTGCTCAGACCACAGGGGTCTCCTTCAAGTCAGGGGGTCTCTGCCTATTCCTGGGCTTTTTATTCCCTAAAAGAATTCCACGCTCAGAGCAAGCTGGCGCTAAGAAGACAGGAGCAAAGCCAAAAACTAACTAAATAAATCTGGTTGATGTTAACCCAGAACACTCTTTTTTTTTCAATCCCTTTTTCGGAAACCTCTGTTTATCTCTATATTTGTTATTATTTTTTGATCTATAGGACTTCTGTTTTTAGGTTAGAAGGATGAAAATATTTGAAAAGGTGCTGAGAAATCCTGTCAATTTTCCAGTGCCTGTAGACGGACATAGAGACAGATACAAGAGGCTATTTCTCAGTATCATTTTATCTCAAGAAATTTCACGTAATTCTCAAATGTTTTGGCTAGGAAGTGATGCTATAGAATAACATCTGGTTTCCTTTGTGTTATTATGATAACAATAAAAATTATAGCATGCCCTTTGCTTTTGTTTATTTAATTATTTAACAGTTGATGGAATTTTGGTTTTTGGCAAGAGATTTATTGAGTGTGAAATAGCTCTACTGAGGGGAGGGTATGTAGCTCAGGTGGTAGAGCACGTGCTTAGTACACACGGGGTCCTGAGTCCTCCTCTTAAAAAAAAGAATTAAATAGCTCTATTGAAAATTTAGTTCTGATTTCAAAATATGTAAACAATTTGTTCAGGTTTTTTAAAGGATAAAAAGCACAAGAAGGGAATAAATCTGTTACATAGCCCCAAACTTCGCTGTTTACAAACCCTAACGTATATTCAGGCAAAGTTAGCTCCAAACACACCAAACAATATGCAAATGACAAAGATGCATCTTTGCTAGAAAATACATCATACTTATTCAGTCTCTGTGCTTTGTTATAAAATTCTGCCAAATATATTCTCTCTGGCAGCGTGAATGCTTCACATTTGGGGCTGGACTTTGACTAGTGGCTGTGGTTTGCTATCACCAAGACATCTGTGAGATCGTATTTGCAGAGAAGAGGTTCCATGTCTTGGTAACGAGAGGGCTGTGTTTTAGGAATATGCTAATTTATGGCAAATATTCTTCCAAGAAAACTTTTGAGAGAAGTAACTCTTGAGATGGGAAGATACTGATTTTTTTTCTCTCTCAGCAAGTGATTTCATTGCTACCATATAATCGTACGAGAGCAAATCATGGCTATAGGAAACATAACAATAACTTGACAAGTAATCTCTATTTCAACCAACAAATGTTCAGCCTACAGGAGACAGATCTGTAGTGTAGACTCCTCTTTGTGTCTCTGGATCTGTTGACATCATGCCCTGCATGTTTTATGGGAGGGAATGTAAAGAACTCAGTTTTCTTCTTGTGATGAGAGGCAGATTCTTGCCTTTCTTGTGTGACTATGGTTAGGCTCCCGACTCCCTTCCCCTTCTGGAAGGTATGATCCTGGCAAAGGTTACTGACAGCACTGCTCCAGTGTTTGGTAAATGCAGCCTGCATGTTCCTTTGATTATTGTGAGAAAGCTGCAGAAAGCCATACTCGTCTCAGGGACAGCCTTCTAGCAGGATTGCAGAGCACAGAGCAGCAAAGAGTAGCCAGTTCTGCTTTGCATCTTGTGCCCAGGGAGAAGCAGCAACTTTAAACATAAACGGGTCAGCTTAACGAAGCCATGGGGGGAGGCAGGCAGAAGCTCCGTCCGCGGCCTCTTTGTAGCAAGGCTCGTTTTTTCCAGGGGTCCCTGTGAATTAGTGGTCAGAGGCATTGCTCAGGACCGTTGACTAGCCAGGCACATTTAAAGACTGGCTGGCATCATTAGTAAGTGAAAAAGACTGCTTTTGGGTAAAATTCAATTTTGACTATAAATTGACACTGAACATGCAGGGCAATGATACGTGACATTTCTTAAATACTTGAACATATTTCTACGGAGAAAATTACTTTGTCTTAGAACACAGATGCCCTTCCTGTCTTACCCCTTCTTGGCCAGGCAGATCCAAGACCAAGGTGGATTTAACTAAAACTCTTACAAGAGAAATGTGGTAAGATCACTACGCTTAGAAAATCCACTCTGTGCAAATTCGACTATCAGTTTCAAGTGACACTTTTCACACATCTATTGTCAGTGGCCACACTGAAGTAGACTGGAGGACATGTGATTATTTTAGTACACAAAGGGCTCTGTGACTGATTTGTTACTTTGCTGGGACTTCCTACGGTCTCTACCAGCTTTTTAGCAAAAGGATTTTTTCAGAAGCTTCTTGTCAACTTACAACAGTTGATAGATCTTTGATATGGGGCTACTTTCTCATTGAAATGTCGGAGGAACTCTTTATTAGAGTCACTTATTAATATATGGTGCACCCCAGTTCATTTTCAAATCATGTCTGTTTCATCAACAAACCATCTTGGCCAACATTTCTGTGGGATCTAGCAACCTTTAGGAGTGTTTTTGCTTCATTTACTGCAGCTTGTCAATATACTTAGAGCCAATTGGAGAGTTCTCTGATCTTTGGCAGTTTGAAGTGGAATTCTTTCCAGTTTATCATTTTTAATCATGTAATTGTGGTAGTGGAAGTCCTGGGTGAAAATACCTTAAAATAAATACATAGGAGCTACAAAATAAAGTGGCAATGACATGATTGCTTTGCTTAAGATTATCAAAAGATAAAAATTAAAAAATGAAAACTTTCTAAAATAGTTGTTATATGCTATAGCATAAAGGCATAAAGTTTTTTTCTGGAAGTATTTTTTATTTTATTTTTTATAATTTCCATTTCTTTATCTATAGCAGAATGCTACTCTTCTGAGTTAAGGTGTAATTTAAAGCATTGAAGGATTACTGCAGATAAGGTTTAACAGTGGTAACACCGCGCTGATTAGGCATTAAAGTAGCTGGAAAAGTGGTAAACTATATAGACGTTTTCCCTCATGTCAGATCATGACAAACATATTTGCTTAAATTTACAGAATTTCTTTTTATTAGAAGGATACTGTCTTTGTTGACTCTAGTGTTTGCTCTAGGCTATAAGCTTCAAAAATGCATTCATTTAGTATTTTTGTTGGTATTATAAAGAAGGTGATTTATTTCCAATGAACTGCCTGCGTTTAAGGACAGATTCTGGCGTTGGCTGGCTGTATGACCTTGGACAAGGTCCTCAAACTCTTGCTCTGTGTGCCTCAGTTTACTCATCTGTAAAATGAACATAACAGTCTCCACCTGTTGGAGTTCTTTGGGGGAGTCTATGGGTTAGTATTTTAAAAGTACACAGAGTAAGTCTCTTTGTGCTTGCTAAATAATGAGTACAACAGAAGACATGTTTTTCTGAGCAAATCACCTTTTTCCCTTTGTCATTCCTTCCTGGTTGTCCTTTCCTCCCTCCCTCCCTGCCGTCTTTCTTTTTTTCCTTCCTTCTTTCAACACATTAGAAGATCAAAACAGAATTTGAATTGAGATGATTTTTTATACTGGTTTGTGGGCTAATAGAGATTTTTAAATGGTTTTCCTCCCCGTATATATTTTATCTCTTCTCTCTATTTTTGTGGTATCAGAAGGAACCACTGTTATCCATGGAAAATAAAAATACAAAAATATGGACTGAAAAGCTCAAGGTGTGTTTCATGATGAAATTGTCCCCATGCAGGTAAGGTAGGAGAAAGGGAAGAGTTTGCCATTTACTGGCATTAGAAGTCACAGTCTGTTTCTGAGAACTTGTTTGAAGGTAATGGTGCCCAGAACTTCCTAATAAAGATAATGGGCTGGCATGACAAAGGAACTTTCCTTTAGTGACCGGATCACAATGACCAAAGGCCTGATGCCTCACTGAAAGCACTACGGGTGCCGCCTCATTTTCATCTTGAGTGTGTGCAGCTTGGGGTCACATTAACATCAGTGTGAATTAGACACCCAGGTGCGGGTATCAGGTGAAGGAGAAGGGAAAAAAAAAGGGCAAAAGGAAAACGTATGAGTCTAAACATCAGCAGTTTAGGCACAGAATGTGCATTTTTAAGATACGCACTTGGTACTGTTATTTCCAATATAAATCACTAAAGAAAACACTCGGACACACGGAAGGGGGACAAGTGAGTTTCAAAAGAATCGAGAGATCACGGAAGTCACATCATTTCCGAGAAACATCCCAGCAAGGATGCCAAAGGGTGTGGCTTTGGAAACACCTAATATTTATATTTATTCTGATGTAGTTCGTCTCAGTTTAGCATCCTTCTTTCTCACAAAGTTTTACAGGGAAAATACAGGATATCCTATCATTTTGAAAGAAGTGAAACTTAGATATACTTGCAAATAAATGATTTTAAACAGTGTTCCTGACATGAAGTGGTGAGACAAATGCTTTACAATTTTTTATGAGACATTTTTGGCTGAATAATCCTAATGAAGCAGCAAAACTTTGTTGCTGTTGCTGTTTTTACCGAGGTGCAGTCGGTTTACAGTGTTGCGTTAACTTCTGGTGGACAGCAGCGTGATTCAGTTAGACTGCTTTCCAGGCAGCTCACATTTGGAGAAGCGCTTGATGAGTCACTTTATAAATGAGGATGTGCGCTGCAGGGTTCTTAACTGTGCCTCAGGGTCTGGCTAACTCGTGTTTACACTGAAGAGAGAGCAGACTGAATTCTGTTGCCTCAGGGACTGTACATCCCATTCACTGGGCAGAGCTAAACCACCCTCGACGGAGGCTCAGCTTTCATCTCTGGTTCAGCTAAAGAGCAATTTTACTTTCCCTTGAGAATATTCTACAAAATTGGAATTTCAGAAACTCTTTACGTTTAACTCATCCTCAGTCTTCCCATATTTGTTCTCTTAATGTTATCATTTAGATAGGGAGGTGTTTCCAATTATTATTACGCAGGATGATACACTAAACAGCTCTCACTAATAGACAATCTGATTTTTTTTTTTTTTTGATTATTGGAGTGTAGTTGATTTACAGTGTTAGTTTCAGGTTTACAGCAAAGTGATTCAGCTATACATATATATATATATGTTTTTCTTTTCTCAGATTCTTTTCTATTATATGTTATTACAAAAAGTTGAAGAGTTCCCTGTGCTATACAGTAGGTCCTTGTTAATCCATTTTATAATAGCTCATCTGATTTTTATTCCTATCATTAAATATTCTGTCATTATATATGTTACTGAAAAAATATTATGTATAGATTATGGATTCAAAGAATAAAACTATATTTAACATTTTAGTATTTTAGTATTTTAAAAGAGGAAGAGTATCAATTTAGGACAAGTTCTAGATTTCAAAATTGTTTTTATTCAAAAAGTAATTGTAGTTAATTTCCATTTTTCAAAGAAAGTTAAATACTTCTCAGAGAGTTTTTCCATTCTTTTTTTACACTATTTAATATTTTTTTGGGGGGTAATTAGGTTTATTTATTATTTTAATGGTGGTACTGGGGAGGGAACCCAGGACCTCGTGCATGCTAGGCATACGCTCTACCGCTGAGCTCTCTCTCTCTCCCCACTTAACGCGTCTCTAAATTCTTCCTTTGACCCGCGCTTACGTTGGCGCACGGCCGACAGGTTCCCCGCACGTGGAGAACCCGCGCCGCGCATCTGCCGGCTGCGCCCGCGGGCGGGACGTGCTTCCCGCTTCTGCTCGCTGCTTCCCTTCGCCTGGTGACCCCTCCGCCACTTCTCTGCCCATGCTTCCAGCAAAGGGAGGACTGTCCCCCCAGGCTGATGACCTTTTTTTTTTTTTTTTTTTTTGGTGCAGAGGGAGGTCAGGGAGGAGAGAGAACTACTAAGAAGAAATAAGTCTACAACGCAAAGGGTTTAGAGAAGTAAAAGTAAAGCCTCCTGAGGAAACCGCTGAACGTGCTGCGGGAGGGCCGGAAGGATGCGCGCCCGGGAGCCTCCGAGCGGAAGAGGGGCTGAGCTGGGGGCTTTTCCGCGGGAGGCGGCGGCGCGGCTCGCCGCGCAGGTGGAGGGTGGGGACAGCTCCGCGGTCCGCTCAGCGGGCTCCGAGAGGCCGCAAGCGTCCCCGGCTGCCTGGCCTGTCACCCTGCTTGTTTTCCCCACTAAATACCCGAATTGAGCGGTGAAGACTTAAGACGAAGGCCATGGAAACAGTTCTTCTACTGTAAAGAATAAACCAAAAAGGAAGGAAAAAATTTCCCTCCAAACACATTCTCGGGCCAGTGTTCCCATTAACGAAGAAGACTGTGGGACAGAAATTATGCATTTGGTTCTATAATGTTCTTTGGCTTTTCCCAGCTGAGTTGCTGTGGAGTTAATCCCAAGATAAGGAGAAAAAATGCTGACCTATTTGTGGAAGGATTAACGCCTCAGACCACTATTATAGGTGGACAAACGTCTGACCATTTCTATGCATGAAGGCTGGTCCCAGCACTGCTGTGCCAGGAGGCGCCTGCTGCGTCCCAGCCCAAGGACTGGCGGCGGCAGTCTTTCAGTGCCTGATGGCACCATGACAAGAACCCATGTACCAGGCTGGGAGTCCTAGGAGTTGGTGACAAAAGTCTCCCGGGAATCTGTCTGATGGTCAGTTCCATCTCTAGAGCTTGATGGCGCCTGGCTGCCCACCAGAGTCTTTGACGTGCTTCTCGCACCAGGCGTTCTGGTGGACTTGTAATTTTCCTCCCTGTGTTCTTACCCAGCCTGCACTTCTTGGGAAGAAAACTGACTCCAACACTGCTGCCTGCCTTTCCTCTCTGAGATCTGGAAGACCGTGACCTCGAGTTTGCCTACTGTGTGATGCATCTTCCCGGATCTGTGAGGCTGCTGCCCAAGCATGAGGAACTCACCGACCCCAGGATGTTCGGGGGCAGCCTGTGTGTGTCTGCGGTGGCCCAGCTGCCCACCTTTGAGTCCCATGGTCCCACTCACTTGGTATGTGACACTTGGCAAGATACTTCACTTTTCCTCTCTAAGAAGTGAGGATAATGGTGGTAGCTAACTCACAGGGCGGACAGAAGAGTAAATGAAATAGCGTATGTAAAGCATGTGGCATCACGTCCGGTTATTAATGAAGAGTCGAACTGATAAGAGAGAGAATGATAATCAGATAGAAAAATCAATATCTAGTAAAACAATCTAATAGAACTGTGGTCTCAGTCAGGTCTCGCCACCACACAGCGTGAGCAGTGAGACCAGGAATACCCCAGCACACTGAAGCTTTGCATCTTTTCCAAGGATGAGTGTGCATTGGCCGCCGTCTAGAGCACACAGCCCTTCCTGCTCACCCACCGAATTACTAGAGCTGCTAAGTCATCTTCCCTCTGAAGGACACGACTTCTAACTCCCTGCGTTGTCCCCAAGAGGGGAGATCTTGGCTGGAATCTATGTGGGACGAGGGGGGCTTATCTGAGGGGCAGGGGCTGCAGGAGACACCACCACGTCGTTGCTTCTCGAGAACCTGAATTACGCACATGAACTCCTCCACCGGCAGAGCCGTGGCCCTTGAGCCCCCGCGGGGAATTGCTCAGCGTGTGACACAGTGACTCAGCGGATCTGAGGACAACACGGAGCTTTGCAGTTTATCCATCGTGTGGTTCTTATCTTCATTACAGAATCTAGAGATAGGAAAGAATTTTTTGTTAAGTTGTATAACTCTAAATATGTTCTCTAATCAAGAGAACTTTCCACGAATATTTTTGTTCTGTTTACGCATATTCTTAAGCACAGCAGGTCAGTCTGATGACTGAAGAGCAGACACTATAGTGAGAGAGAGAGTTGGACACTTGGCTGCCAGCCCAGCCTGTGAGCGCATGCGTGTGTGTGTTTCTAGGAGGTACGGCGTGGTGAGCGAGCGTGTGACTTTTAGAAATGTGATCTCAGTCCTCAGGATGCCTCCAGGTATAACCTAGCACGATGCTAGGCACACAGAAAGCCCGAGCTGTCTGCCAGATATTGCCTGATGGGCCTCACTTTCTTAAGGAAACTCACATGTATATGCAAAACTAAGTCAGCATGTGAATTTTCCCTGGGACTTAGCTTCTTGAAATAGTACTGGTTGACGTATTCTTGCCTGCCTCCCTCTAGGGTACAGAGGCCAGGGCTGGAGTGGATGAGCACCCCGACCACACTGGCCCTTGGACAGTGGACCTGGCTGACCTGGGTGCCAGTGAACATGACCATCCCCTTCCTGATGGTCCCTCTCTCTGCTCTTCTTTCCTCCACAAAGTCCTTCCCGATGGCACTTCTCACAGTCTTTTGCTATGATTCTGCTGGTTGTCGTGGTTGGCTGTATCTATCAAAATGACACGAACAGCTAGACACTCCAGGAGTGTGTAAGCAGGTCTGAGGTGATGTTGCTTGAGTCCCTGACATCTTCACTTCATCTGCAAAAGAAGGCATTTCAAAGCTGTTCTCTACAGAAACGCAAAGAAAATGCAAACACTCTAGGTTGACCTTCTACCTATTAAAATGCTTATGTGTTTATCCAACTGTGTTCAGCACCAGGAAATACAGTGTCTAGGGAGGATCACGATGCTTGCTTATTGCAATTCCTCAAACTCGGTTTTTGTCCTGAACTTTGCCCCAGTATAGCTTCAAAATACTTAGACAACGCCGCTTCCTGGGGGTTTTGCTGTTTAGCAGCACTCTTAAGAAAACATAGGGAGTTTATGCAAAGTACTCTGTTACCTAAGCAGCTGTTTTATGATATCCTAAGGTGTTTCTATCAAAAGGATGGAAACATTGCATTTATGTAAAATGATGACAGAATAAGGGGGCCAAGGTTGAGGTTGTCCTGAAATCGTGTGCTCCCACGTGTTCACTGCTCCATGGAAAACCAGGCAGCTCATGCCAAGTTTTGCATTGAAAGTCCTCCGTGACCCGGCCTCATCCACCCCGTCAGGCCACTATAGGGACTTTTAACGTGTCCTAGAAACACCCAGATATTCAGTGTTCCTTTGTTCCACGTTCCTGCGCCTTTGCTTCGGCCAACTCCCAGCATTTCCCAGATGACAATAGTTAACTTGTGCTTTATGCTCTCTGTGCAGGTTGCTTGTCTCCTGTGCTAGATGCGCAGACATCGAATATGCTAATGAGATAAAAATAATCATTTATCATTTCCAGGCAGTCCTATCAGGAGAGTGGATCCTGGTACCCAGAGAGGCTTTTATTTTCTGAATACAAACCTATCCATCATCTTCCATCTCATGCCTTTTAGAATGATTTGCTTTTTCTGTAGACACACAGATAAAGAGGTCAGAGTTCAAATAGGAAAAAGGATATAAAGGAACATAGTGAATGACTCCTTCCCACCGCTGCTTCTCATCCTTCCATCCTGCTTTTTCCCTTCATTTTATTGATGTTTTCTTCATCGCTACTGAGATATTTAACGCAAGAGTCAGCACCAGTATTCCTTTTCCCTCCTCAATTTTGACACAAATGACTGCACACTGTATATTTTATTGTGCAGTTGTTTTTTTTTAACTTAACAATAGCACTATTGCCCTGAGGATCCTTCCCTACGGGTATGTAATGGATTCTCATGTTCTTTTTTTTTTTAATTTGTACAGTATTGTATCTTCTGCCTGCACTGTCACGTATTTAATCATGTACCTATGAAAGGACATTTGAGTTATTTCCAATGGTTTTTTTTCACGTTTTTATTGAAGTATAGTCAGTTTATAATGTTATGCCAATTTCTGGTGTTCATACATATACATACATATATTCCTATTCATATTCTTGGGAGTTTGGGATTTTCAGACATTAACTACTATACGTAAAATAGATAAACAAGTTTCTACTGTACAGCACAGGGAACTGTATTCAATATCTTGTAGTGACCTTAATGAAAAAGACTATGAAAAGCAATGAGAGGACTGTGTAGTGAACATCCCTATATATACCACCTAGATTTTACAACGTGTAGTCAGTCTTTATCTATCCTTATCTGTGCGTTATCCACACATTTACTTATTCACCTACTTGTTTTCCGTGCTTCAATTTATCTTTAGATGAAATTCAAAGGTGCAAGCGTCCTTACAATTCCTGCCACCTACTTCAGAATGCAGGTTATTCATCTGGGCTCAAATTTTTTTTTTTTTACTTCCTTCTGAGGTAACACTTGCATTAAATTACACACATATTAAGGGTACCATCTGGATAGATTTGACTTTGCAAACCAAACTTTTACCAAGATACAGGGCGTTGTCATCACTCCAGGAAGTTTCTTCAAGCCCTTTCTCAGTAGATCACCCCCTCTGGTTCCCCTGGAGCTGTCATTGATTTGATTTTCTTTTTACCGTCGAGTAAATTTTCCTGTTCTGGCATTTTAGGGATATGGAATTGTGTAGAATGTTCTTTAAAAATGCTTTAATGCTTCACAGAAAACCGCAAGAGGAACATCCTGAGCCTGTAGGTCAGGCTCACAGGTGGTGAGGAAAAGACACAACTGTCCATTTTGTCTCCCTGGGGGCAGTAATAACTTTCTGTACATTACGTAACCCACTGCAGTTATAAAAAGCCACTAAACGTGGGAGCCAAATAACAGTTCTACAGAGTAACAGCAGAATGACAACTGCGGGTGTGCACGCTCAGTGCCCGAGCCTGTGAGAGCGTGGGAGATACAGCTCTGAGAAGCGATGGATCAATTTCCTCATCACCTGGAAATTAATCCTCTTGAAGTTTAAGATGAAAACGGGAACACGGTGCTGAGGGAAGGATCAGACAGAAGAATTTCAATTTAAGACAATCCTGTAAACATTTAAAACAAAAGCTGTTAAGCCCACCTGGCTTTGCCGTGGTGGTTGCCTCGCTCCCTGAAAGTCGCCCCCTCTCTGGCCCCGCACCTGCTCCCAGGACCTGCCATGTGCTCCCATGCGATGACCTCTAGTGCGATGACCTCTAGCTCTCGTCTGGTCCAGATGTGGCCAGGCTGGATGTCTCATCGCTCTGCTCTCTCCCTCCAGCTGTGCCCAAGCCCCCCACCCAGGGGAGGCCGTTCTGCTCTTTTCCTTTCTTTCCTGGTCTTTATTTCTCTCTGCCAAGGTGGATTCTTCCAAGTCTACTTTTCAAAGTCAACGAACCAGACTAGCAGTTCCCTTGGAAGGTGAGGGACGAGGCAAACTGAGCCTGAGGGTAAGGCGGTGTGGATGGCCGGTGAGGTGGAGCGGACTCACTCAGACGCATTTTGTCTCCAACACACCGTGTCATTCATGAATACGAAATCCTTTCTGTTATCGTGTAAACGTATTCCAGATTCCTGCTTGAAACCTCTTTTGAGAAAGAATAAAGGATTAGAACAGCACTACTCCAAGTCTCATATACACACTGGTGCCCTGGGGATCTTGTTGAAAAAATACAGACGTCAATTCCTCAGCTCAGGCAAGGAGCCTGAGACCTGCTTTCCCCACAGGCTCCCTGGTGTTGCTTGTGAAACTGGGCTCAAGTCCACACTTGGAGGAGCAAACCTACAGAAGATAGGGATCCACAGTATTTCATCACTTCTAATATAAGAAATATCTTAAGTTCAGTTCCAAAACTTATGTGTATGAACTGATACAATGATATAGCAGTTTCTTAAGACTTTGGAAAATCATAACTTGAGTTTGTTTCCATAGAGGGTCCACCTCACCACGTGCTGTCCTGGCCCCATCCCTGCGGTGGGTGACAGGAGTCCAGGGGAATAGAGAGGGGAGAGCCACTCTCTGCCCTCTTCCCTGCCTTCCTGCAGCCCAGATGCTTCCACACCGTCAGCTCTCTCTCAGGATGACCCTGGTAGGAGTGTTCAGGTGAGAGTTCTTGATGAGAATAGATGGGCAAGATTTTGAACTATAATTTTAGGAAAGAACATGCCCACGTCTGTGGTTCTCTTATCAACGGATCTTTTGTAAGTAACAAAACCAAACCAGACAAAAGGCAGAAGGATTGATGTCATCTTACAGCCCCAGGAAGGCTTTTGAACAAGTACCCAGGTAATGAGCATCAGGTATGGCTGTCACAGGGTGAGGGTATCAGTGGGAGCCAAGTAGGACCCCAGGAGAAGCCAAGCTTAGAGCCAGGTTCAACATGATGCAGGAGAGGAAGGGACAGTCTAGGATAAGTGTCTGGAAGTCCAAGTAAAGTGAAGGACATGGATAGAGACTAGACAAGGTTCTCACCAGATAAGCACAGCAGAGAGCATAGGGTCCCACCCTGGCATTCAGAAGTCTTCCTCACACAAGACTGTGACTACGAGATAAGGGCTCAAGTTGGGCAAAATGAAGGCAAAACGATTGCACCAACTCAGAGACTGGGCATAGTGTGCTAAGGCCTTGAATAGACAGGACCATCCAGTGAGAGAAAATGAAAAACTGTGAGGGCAGAATAGAATCTTCTGTCTTCTGTGCCAAGAACCAAAAGATGTTATCTGCAGAGACCCGGATTCAGAGTGGACTGGTCCCTCCAGGAGGCTGGGTTATGGGGCCCTCTGCCTGGTCCTATCAGAGATGCGAAGGACGCAGGGTGAAGGGTGCTAACTGCTCTGTTAACACCCTTCCTGCTGCGTGGCCTTGGGTGAGGAGCTTAACTTTTCGGACACCATTTTTTCACCTCCATGTAGGATAACATGAATACCTACGTTGCACCGTTGTTACATGAGCCAACCATAGTGACTTGCAGTCTTTAGTTCTGTGTTTAGCTCATAAAGAAAACTTAATAAGTGGCTATCGTCTCTGTTAGAAGGGTACTTAATGTAGGATTATAGCATCAGAAGATAAGACGCCCAGTACTTTAAATCCATTTTCTAAATGATGCAAGTAGTAATGAAGATGGAAGACAAAACATATTGTTCTGTGGTCCAGAAGGTTTTCCTGAGCCTGTAAATCCATAGGACAAGTTTATTGTGCCATCAGCATTGAGTGAGCTTTTGCGCTGTGACATAAAACAGCCATTGCAAGGCTGCTAAGCACTTTCCAGAACTGGAAGTTCATTTCATCCCAACTGCCATTTTGGAGGGAAGCAGTTAAGTTCCTTCCGGGTTCCTTCTGTCGGCTGGGAGGCAAGTAGGTGAAGACAATCCAACCACAGGATTTTCAGATTTGTTAGAAATGTTAGACAGCCAATTATTCATTGAAAACATAAATGTATAACCAACTTGGCCAACTTGTAAAGAAAGACCCGAAGCAAGAGATCTTTAAATAAAAAATTAAACATTGGCGATTGAGGGCTGTGGTTAGTAAACCAAGAATTTAGTAAGAAGTTGTTAGACCAAACTTGCTTGTTTGGAAGTAGATATAATAAATTATAAACACCTCAGTTAGTGATTCATTAGCTAATATTTTTTGACATATTTTCCTTAGAGACTGTCAAAAACAAACAAAAAAGTGAACAAAAGCATTTAGCATGATGATTCACTGAAACACATTGTCAGTTCCCCTCTCAAATTGAGTTCCTTTTATCCTGAAGGTTCAGAAGGGCATGGTGTAAATTGTTTTTTCATCATGTGTGCTTTTCACTGTTCTGAAATGTAGTCAGCTTCCAGCAAGCTCTTTGTGTATCTGCTTTAAAACACTGCAGAGCACTGCCAGTGGTTCTACTGAGAAAGGCTGTAAAAGTTACCATGCATTTTTAAACCAAATACTTACTCTACCCCGCCTTACAAATATGCACTCGTTTTGTCCACCCATCAGTCCCATGGTGTGGGATCCACCTTTCACAGACGAGTAGACTAAGGCTGGAAGTAACTCTCCTAGACTTTCCGTTGTAGGGCTGGGCTTCAGCTTGGAAAGTCTGGGTCCAGGCCCCCTGCCCTGAGTGCTAGTCGGTGCTGCCTTGGGTCCATCCTGAAGACAGATGCCTTTCCCCATCGGGGAGCCCCGCCCCCTGACAATTTTATTTATTTATTTTTGGACCTCAAGGGCTCAGCACTGGCTTCACCATATGGCAGATCTTTGTCATATGTTTCTGCAGGCACTTCTTTTGCTCGCTCATATGTTGTTTTCCTCCTTTCCGCCTCATCCTAATATGTTTAACATGCCTCTCTCCAATTCATCCTCTGTGTTTATGTCAATGCATGTAACTGTATCCTCGAAAACTGTCAGCATATCTGTGCGTGTGTTTCTAAAAATTACACGGATTGCACTGTGCATGGATCTCCTTCTGCTGTGTTTCCTTTTCTTCCCCATTTCAAATCCTCTGTTCTAGCCGTGTTGCTCTAGGAACATGAGTTAATTATCTCTGACTATGGCAGAGTGTGTTACTCAATGTGCATATCACAGTAATTATCTTTTCCTCCACTGATGAACCCCTGTGTGGCTTCCAACTCCTTGCTGCCGTAGCCAATGCTGTGATGAATATTCTTCTATGCGTGTCATGACAGATTTAGGCAGGAACTTCTCTAAGACAGACCTAGGGATGGAACTGCCAGATCCAATGTGGTAGATACAAAGGTTGATATGTTTATCACAAGGTGCCCAGCTCGCTGAGAGACAGAACTCTCGCTCCACACATTTCTACCATTATTTTCCTGGGAGAGGGCTGGGGGTGTGGTGGCTGTGGCAGCATCTGGGCTGCAAGAGGGCAGAGAAGAGGGTGGAGAGCCCGGCCACCCTCCCGGCCCCCCAGCTCTGGTGCCCAGCTCGGGGAGAGCGTGGCTGATGGTGTGACGTGGTGCACGGTCGGAGGGAAGAAACTCAATGCAATTTTCAAAAGTCTTACACAAAGAAAGTGTCAAATCATTATTCTGATTCATAAATATATCACTGTAATATCATAGATACATGAATAGATGGATCAATATATTTTTTTAAAACCTCAATTTAAGATATCTCTCAAATTAGAAGTTATAAAATATTTCATATATTCTAAAGTCATTTAAGTATGCTTTTTTCTATTCTCTTACTGTTTAGCTTCAGAAGTTTTACCTTTCATATTTGGGCATTTATGAATTTGAAGTTGGTGGACGATTTTTGAGGTAGGAATCCAGCTTTATTTTGACATTATATATCAACCATTATTACCAACATCATCTACTTAATCCACATTTCCGCTAGTGATTTTCAGTGACAGACTGTCGTGTACCACATTTCCAAGTGCGTTTCTGGGATCAGTGTCTTGTTCCACTGTTCCATATGTACTTGTGCTGGACTAACCTTATTACTCTTATTTCTGAAAAAATATCTTCGGTATTTGAGGAAATGTATTATTTTGCATAATTTTTAGGATCACAAGAAAATTTCCCTCCAAAATTCTGCTGGGGAATTTATTCCAAGTGGTTTAACCTAGCTGAATAATTTATGGAGATGGACACCGTCTTAATTTTAAACTTCCCATCTATGAATCAAGTCTGTATTCTATTTGTTAGGTTTTCTTTCACTTCCTTAATAGAATCTGAGTGCGTTTCTCCACAGAGGTCACGCGCATTCCATGCTACGGGGCTTCTCATTCTTTGTATTTTGTTACAATTGTGAGTGGTACCTCATTTTCTTTCATGTTTCCTAGTTGGCTATTTCCTGTTACAGAGACTTACTACTGATCCTGAATTCAGTACCCACGATGGCCTGTAAGTATTTGATTATTTTATTATTCTGTTTTCATCCTTACTCCACCTATTACTTTTCCATATCTTTCCTCTTTGGCCATCAGTACCATGCTGACACTTATAGGAAACGCTTCTAAAGTTTCTTCACTCAAAATGAGTTGTTAGATTCTCAGTGTAACAGTTTTTAACCCAAATAGGTTTTGAATATTTTAAGTATTTTTTCTACTGCTCCGTGGTTTTTCAATTTTAGATGCTTTTTTGTTTTTTGGATGTTAAACCATCCTTGGATCCCTGGGATAGGATAAAACTTGGTATGATGCATTTTTCTTCTTTAAACTCTTAGATTGTATAATTTCATTATACAAATGCTTACGTTTATGTGAAGCTGTCTTAACAATTTTCCTCTTTGTACTGCTCTGACAGTAGCATCATAAATACATTTGGCAGCTTTATCTTTTCTCTGTTCTATGGATCTAGTATAAGATAATCCGTTCCTGGAAAGCTCGGCACCCTTCAGCTGTAAAACCACCTGGCACTGGCAGTTATTTTGAGGTTGCGGGGGGACTGAGAATGTGGTTTTTCACCAGCATTTCAAAGTACATGTTTTCCTCTACTTTTATTTTCAGACTTTCTCTGGCTTTTTGTTTAAATGTGCTTCTTTTAAATAATACATTGATAATTTTCATTTTCGTTCAATGTGAGTTTTTCTCTTACTTCATTTAAGCTTTATTTGGTAATTGCTGTCAATTAAAAGTGATTTCTACTATTTTATTTCATGTCTTTATTTACCTCATATCTGTCTATTTTTCTTGTAAATTCCAATCTTCAATTGGATCTATAAAGTTTCCTTCTTATTTTTATAGAAGGTCAACATTTTATCATTATTATCATGGCAATTTCCCAATTACCAAACTTTTGTTCATTTTTCTTGCCATTTTCTAAAGCTTCCTGGTGACTAGTCTTCCTCTCGATGGACCCAAGCTCTTGGTTTGTATCTTTTTCCTAGTGTCTCCCCAATACTTGTCATGTTAAACTATTTTTAGAGTTTTATGAAGACATATATGTTAGCCATTGCTAACTTAGATAATTATGAAATTGTGAAATTTCTAGTCCCTTGTATTTTATTGCCCACTGCTCACTGTGAAGAGCCCCCCTCAGAGAGTCTGTATGACCAACCGTGTGAGGCTTAGCATGCCTGATAACATCTTCATTTTACCCTCCCTTTAGATGAGAGCTTAGCTCTTGCTCTTTTGTGCTTTGAAACCATTACTTCATTGCTCTCTTCCATGCAGTGTTACTGTTGTGAAATCTGATGTTTCTTTGAAGTGCTCTCCTGTTCCTTTCCAGAAGATTTTAGGATGCTCTCTGCCATTGATTTCGTTGAACACGACCCTAATGGGTCTGGCAGTTGAGGTTTGCTGATCTGTCCTGTTCAGCCTTCTTTGTTTGCATCTGGGAAATTTTAAGGAAATGTTTTCTCATATATCCCCCCTCCCCCGCCCACCTGACTTGCTCATTCTTTTCTTCTGGGACTCCTGTTAGAGGCACATTGACACTTGTATTTCTATCCTTATCTCTTGAGGTTTCCCTCATTCTCTCTATCACTTAATCCTTTTCTGATGCCTGAGACTTCCTCAGCTGCACCTCCCAGCATGGTAACACGCTACTTTCTTGGTATAGTCTATTATTCAACCCATCCATTGTGTTCTTTATCTCAATAGTTACATTTTCTCACATCAGTAATCCCAGTGGAACATTCCGTTACTTTGCGCTCTTGCCTCATGTTTCCAGTGTCCTTCTTACAGCTCCAAAGATACTTATTTGTGCTCACTTGAAATTCCTGTGCTGGCTGGTCAATTAATTCTGTGACCCTTGCTATGTTGAGTTTCTTCCTGTTTAAAGTGCTGATGCTTCTTAAATATTATTCTGTTTTCCCTTTGAGTTCTTATTCCCCTCGGAATTCTCTGTTCCTGGTGACATAGGTCTGGGAAAAGGGAAACGATCTGAAACCCCAGCTTGTTCTTTCTCCTAGGAGATTTGGATTTGGGGTTTGGGGTCTCAGGACAGAGGAGTTCCTGGACTTGAAATTTAAGATCCATGAATCCCCATTTCCTCTCCTCCTCTGATGAGTCTTTTTCCTGGAGAAACCCCAGCAGCTCTGCTACATTCTGCCCTCCTCCATGATGGTGTCCTCTGGTGATTTCTTAATTAGGAGGATGGAGGGGAGAGAAGACTCCTAGAGTGACCATCCCTTCCGCATCTCTTGCCCTGTGCAGACCTCAGTGCCCTCCCGTGGCACCTTGTCTCCTGCTGGCACACGCCAGTGTGTGGCTTTCCTTTGGCTCAGAAGGCACCGGGCAGATCATGGCCAACCTTATGTGTGGAGTGAGGGTGTGAAAGAGGAGAGGGCACAGCTGGAGTGGCCTCTTCCCAGCCTGTCTCCTGTCTCCGGTGACTGACTCTCTGACTGTCTAACTTACTGTTTCTCTTCAGAACAGGAATACAGTTCTCTCTTGAAGCATTCCTCAGGGCTTCATGTTACGTTCAGAGATGAAATAACCTCCTCCCTTTTGTGTCCTCTCTAGGGTGGGTTCAGGAGGGGAAGGCAGCAGCTTGGACAAGCTTACCATCTTCTCTAGGACCTGAAGTCCTTGTTGACTTGAGGAGAAGATTCCTGAGGTAGCAGCTCTTATTTTATATATTAATCCGGTGCCCACTTAGTGGTTACCCAATACCTGAGCTCTCTTATGTATTCAGTAAGCCCTGGCTATCATTAGTGCATATATTCGCACATTCCTGGAATGGCAGTGCTCCAATGGCTTTAATCACTTCTCAAAGGAAATTAAATGGACATTGATCTTAAATGATTTGATGTTGCAGACTCTAAACATTGTAAGTCCTTTATTAAAAACTGAATAACTATGATAACTCTTTTTGGCCTGAGAGCATCTCTTGAACTCTTGAGTCATCTGGCTCAATATCATGGACTTTGAAGCAGTAGCTAAAGATTTTTGAACCATCGCCTGAGAACTTGGTCTTGAGAGGCACTGCGGTATGTTGGAAAAGGAAACGTTTTGAATAGTGACAATTCAAAAGTTGAAAAAAATGTGTGTGGACTAGATTAGTCAGTGGAGGGTGTGGGTGGAAATGGAAAAAGACAGAGGTTATAAATCCAAGAGTAAGAATGCCATTATGAGATTCCAGTGATTCCGGAGTGGATCATGATGGAAGTGGTGGGAATGGAGAGTCATATTCCAGAACAGCACTCTTTTCTCCTGGCCCGTACAGTAGCTGCCAGCCACATGTGGCTGCTAAACACTTGACATATGGCTAGCGTGATTGAGCTGTACTTAAATTTTATTTGATTTTCATTGATTTTAGTTGAATCTGAAACATCCACATGGAGCCAGTGGCTATTGTATTGAATAGCGCAGCACTAGAAAAGGGAATTGGCAAAACAAACAAACAAAAAAAATGATGTCAGATTAAAAGTTGGGTAATGAATGAGGGTGAATGATAGAGGTTCACAAGCACCCCCTGGGGAGGATTTCAGGGAGCTGGGGGATAAGGATTGCCTTTGTTTCCTTCAGGGTCCTTGAGAGAACCATCTGTCACCATCACGTTCAGAACCCTATGTCTCTGTAACCTTGTCATCGCCCTGCAATGCCTGTTAACATTTTCCCTTGTCGAAACCATACCCCTGTGCTCAGAGCCTGGGGATGCACACCATATGGCACGGAGTTCCAAGGCCAGAAGGGCAGCACTGACGCCAGAGCGCGGAGGTTAGTCTTCACGGCATCAGAGGATTTCCTTCTGGACACACACCTCACAGCCCCCCATATGCCGGCACGCAGAGGGCAAAGAGCCGCCTCGTGAGATGGAAATCTGGTCTCCCTAGACTTAGTCAGAGAAACCCAGAGCCTGTAATTTGCTAAAAAGAAATGTTAGCTCAATGTCTTGTGTGTTTGGGCAGGATGTATATTTAGATATTGGAAATATTTTGTGCGTGTGTGTGGTTAGAATCACATAGAACAAGACTACAGATAATAGCACTTTTTTGCACAGCAAGCTTAAAGAAAGGAAAAGCGGTCCTTCCTCTTGGAGAATAAAAGATTTGAAGATGACCTCATGCTTGTTTGGCGTTGTGACTTTTCAGACCTTTCCTGCGAATCTGCCACCGTGTTGAGGTTTGTGCTCAGTGCTTCCCTGAAATAGCAAGGCCAGTGTGTTCCCAGGAGCACTTGCTAACTCACCTGAGTGCAGGACAGGGTGCCTGGCCCCCTTGTGACCCCCTTTTTATAACCTATGCAGTGGGGAGATCTTCCCCAAGCCGCAGCTGAGCGGTTTGTCGGAGCTATTCCCGGGCAGCTCTGGCTGCACCGGAGAAATCAGGAAATGCGGGCTGGAGAGGGGTCAGCCCGGGGAGGCAACATTTCAGTCTGGGTCCCGAGGAGACCGCCCTAAACAACGGCAGAGGGCAGGGGGACCGGACAAGAGGGCGCCGGGGGGGGGGGTGCTTTGATTGCTAAGACTCATTGCCACACGGTAACAGCTTTCAGTAGCTAGAATTGTGTGTATGGGGGGGGGGGTGGCTCAGGCAGACGTAACTGTCTTATGTGCTTATGGTGAAAAAGCATTTCCCCATCCACTGAATGGATTTACAATGTATTATGGAGCTGAATGTTGCAGTTCACAGGACCATGAAAAGCTGCTATTGGACGCATTGTTGGCCTAACCCCTAAATACAAAGTACCCAAAGAAAGAAAAATGTTCAGATGAAAAACTTCTCTATTCTTTTGTTACTAAAGGAACTTACTATATTTAGACCTGTGACCTGTGTCGTTATTTATTTACACTCTGGGGCAGGACCCAGACTTCTGGGCTATTAAAAAAAAAAAAAGTTTGACAGCCATGGAGAAAGGGTAACAGTTTCAAATAGTGGTTATGGTGTTTTTTTGTTTGTATGTTTTTAAAGTTGACTATACTTAGGCCCCTAAATTACCCACTCATTATCCAGCACGCCCAGACACATGCAACAGGTGTGACAGGAAACGACTGTAAAGCATTTGAGTTCTCCTGTCACTGTGGGATATCTTGGGGGTTTTTCCAGATAAAACTGGGTTGACCTCTGCTTTATGAGTGTTTTTTTTTGTTTGTTTTGTTTTGGTTTTTTTGCTGTTACTGCTGTAAAGCTTCTACAAATCCTGTGTGGCTCCAATAAACCTCTGCTGTCTCTCCCTTTCCATCTCACAGTAAAACATGTCCACTAGGTTCTCATCAGTGAGAACTTACATCCAAACTTCAGTTCCCTGCATCTCACATCCTCACCAGCTGTAATTCAGTTTTTTTCCTTATGCATTATTTCTATCAATAAACTGCTCTGCTCTAAATGTGGTTTTCTCCGCTAGAATCTCAATGTAGGAAAAATAATCTAATTAGGAACTTTCCCTGCAGGTTATTTTGATTTCATTGTCACCATCAGACCTTTCTACATACTTCAAATGAAAGAACAGCAAAGTAATACAACTCGCAATTATGAATTAAAAAATGTTTTTGAATCTACATCAGACAACAAGTTCAAGATAAAAGATATTTTCCTACTCAAGAAATAAATCTTACTGTTATGAAAAGATACTAATACCTTAGATCTTAAACATATTTGAAATTAATATATAATTAAAAGGCTAGCCTAAGAAACCCATGTTTTGGCAAACTCATTATTAAGGAGCTGATCCTTCACCTACTGACTAAATAAAACAGTGATAATAATAGAAAGCATTTAGATAATGCTTACTGTGGGTCGGGTACTTATTCTAAGTACTTTATAGAAAGTAAATCATTTATTCTTTGTTTATTTGAATAAAACAAAAACACTAAATTGATAAGACATATGAACCCCATGTTCATTGCAGCACTATTTACCATAGCCAACATATGGAATAAACCTAAGTGCCCATCAATAGATGAATGGATAAAGAACACACACACACAAACACACACACACATGAATATTATTCAGCCGTAAAAAAAGAATAAAGTCTTGTTAATTGCAACAACATGGATGGACCTATAGGGTATTATTATGCTAAGTTAAATAAGTCAGACAGAGAAAGAAAAATAATATATGAATTCAGTTACATGTGGAATCTAAAAGCAAAACAAATGAACAAACAAACTAAACAGAAACAGAGTCACAGATACAGAGAACAAACAGGCAATTACCAGACGGGAAGGGTGGGTGGGTGTGTGAGAGAAATGGATGAGGGAGATTTAAAGGCACAAACTTCCAGTTACAAAATAAACGAGTTGTAGATCTGAAATGTACAGCATGGGGACTACAGTCAGTAATTATGTAATTTTTTTGTACGGTAACAGATAGTAACCAGACTTTCCTTGGTGACATTCTGTAATGTACAGAAATGTTGAGTGACTATGTTGTGCACCAGGAACTAACATAGTAGGTCAATTATACTTTGAAAACAAACCTATTGAAAAAGAGACCAGCTTTGTGGTTACCAGAGGTAGGAGGTGGGAGAGAGGGGATTGGATGGAGGTAGTTAACAAAAATTTACTAAAAATATAATAAAAAAGAAATTAAATCTTTTAATCTTCACAGTCCAATTAGCTCAACACTTTGAGTAACCCCATTTTAGAAATAAAGAAACTGAGGCACATTTTCCAGGCAGTCCAGAGCTAACGTTCTTCCTTTCAGCCACTTCAGTATGCTGGTCCCTGTAGCTCCATGTCAATAATAATTTTTGGATGATTAGCTAGTTATTGGCTTCATGTTTTAATTTGGTTTGTAAGTGTAGACCTGTTTGAATCCCAGAGCATGTTGCCTGCCTGCCCACCAATAAGGCATTCCAGGTGCCACGTGCCCTGGAGAGCCCACCTTGCCCTGAGGGATTTCTGTCGCCACAGTGGATCCAATTCTCCAGATTCACATCACACAAGCTCATGAGATGGTGAAGCTAATTGCCAAGGAGATTGGGTAGTTGGTTTCTCTGCTTGGCACCTTCTCCAGCTGTACATGAACTTGAGGGGACTTCAAAGTTTAGCTGGAAATGTGCCTAATGGGGACGGATCAGCACAGAAGGAGGGGTCATGTGATTTGGCATCAGGTTACTACAAAGCAATTGCTACACTGTGGGTAAGCCCCCTGCTTGGATTGGACAGACTAAATCCCTGGGCCAGGGCCTCCTGGGCTCTGAGCCCCAACCAGGTTTACTCATGACCTCGTCCTTCCTGGAACTCCATTTGTGGCCAACCCTGCCCAGCGACCCAAATGATGACATTTGACTCAAATATGTTCACGCTACCAGCTAGCAAGTGGATTTCAGCCTTTTTTGACCAGATACACCATAATATAAATGAAATTCACACGATACCATGGCCAGTCTTCCTCTTCAAGTTACCGTGGCATTTTATCTCCACTACTTATATCAGGTTTGTTGAGTGAATCTCAGAAGCCAAGCCCCCGGGCACTTAGGAGGTCCCTCACTGCTGCTGCTTCCCCCCGCCCGCCCAGAACATGAAAACAGAGCGTTTCTCATTGAGGGAGAAATTTTTACCCCTTTCAGAGATACACTGCTTCTTGTCCTCAGTGGGGCGCAGTAACCTGTGTAGCATAAACACATTGATTGGTATCCATTGATTCAATAACCCTTTGTTAAAAACCTATTGTTTACTCAAAGTCCTGTTAGGCAGACAATTAGTTGAGTTATTTCATTTCCCATAAAGTGGGAAGTGTACTTCTTTAAATAAGACTGTAAGAAAGCTTGGGCCCTGTGCATCTCTGACCAGAAGTGCCTTATTTAAAAAAGAAAATAAATGTTTGAACAATAGTAATAATTATAATTTACTGTCATTTTTTTGTGGTGACATAACTAACATCTCAAAGGGCAACCAAACACACAATGCAGAACTAATTAACCGTGACCCTCAGATTTGGTCTCTTGGTCCACAGGGTGTAACTGTAAAAAGCACAGATTTTTAGATCTGTGGAGCTGAACAGCCGCACACAAAGATTTACTTTTCAGTATATGTTTTTTTAACTTAAACAAGTTTCCCCTCTTCCATGAAGTCCTTCTTGGCCACACTGTCTGCAGTGGGAGGTTTCTGGTGTGATGCTTTGCGTGTAGGGGTCTGAGACATCATAGGGTCACTGTTAACAATTACTCACTCACTCTTGTGTCCGTGCCTACGCCTTCCTGTGTGTGCGTGGTCACTGCTGACCCAGTCAGATGCTCTTTTAGGACAGACCCTGCTGACGTCAGCTGTCATCATGCAGCCCCGGGACACGCAGGCGCCCACTGAGGCTGCTGACCGACTGTGCCCCTTGTCCCCAGGCCCTGGGAGGGCGGAGGGGCGGCCATCACCGATGGCCGATGTGCAGCCCTCAATAATCTGCTTCAGCTGCTTCAGGAACAGATCGGTTTGAACAGTCTGTTCTCTCTTTTCAGAGGGCACGCCATTTGCTTTACTTGTGGATCAACGTGAAAATACAATAAGGAAATGATTCCTTAGAAGAATCTTTCTATTGCTAATCAAAATCTGCTTTTAGCTACCAACCTGCATGTCCCTTCAGAATGAACCTGCGTTCATTCTCCACTTGCTTCTCTTGTGTCCGCCAAGGGAACCATCATGTCTACACGGCTCTGCCTCCCAACAGAAACGAAAGGAAACGAAACAAACCCGCTCTGGGGGCTCCCAGCTGCTGAAAAGGGCCGGTCTTCATGACTTGTGTGTTTATAGGTTGATTTTCTCCCTTCCTCCCTCCCCCCTCTCCCGCCCTCCCCCGTCTTCCCGCCCTTATTCCCTCCTTCCCTCTCTCTTTCTTTTCTTTGTTTAGAAATGGAAACTACAATAGAGCCTAAAGCCATGCTCTCTTGACTATTAAAAAGGGAGGGAGGCCATCATGGAAGTGACAAGGGGACAGAGCTTCACAATCCCAGACCTTGACCCCCGGGACACTTGCTCCAGCTCCCCTTCTGGAGTCTCCCGCAGAGACGGGCAGGAGAAGGAGTTAAAAAAGACAGCCAGCCAATGGGAGCAGGCGCTCCTGTATGAGCAGGTGTGAGTGTGTGAGTGAGTTTGTGTGTGTGAGTGTGTGTGCGAGAGTGTGTGTGTGTGAGCATGTGTGTGAGTGTGTGTGAGTGTGTGTGTGAATGTGTGAGTGAGTTTGTGTGTGTGTGAGTGTGTGTGTGAGAGTGTGTGCGTGTGAGAGTGTGTGTGTGAGTGTGTGTGTGTGAGAGTGTGTGCGTGAGAGTGTGTGTGTGAGTGTGTGTGTGTGTGAGAGTGTGTGCGTGTGAGAGTGTGTGTGTGAGTGTGTGTGTGTGTGAGAGTGTTGGGGAAGAGGCTGAGGGTGAGAAAAATGCAGGGACATCAATCAGGCTTGTGCTGTTTCCTGCTTTGTCATTGGTTTTTTCCCTGCGGTGCTTTCAGTAAAACTGCTTCCTCTGTCTCTCCGCTCATTTTGCCCCCCGTCCACAAGGTCATGGATGATGTTGGTGAGATGCCAAACACCTGGGTTTTGAGAGAGAGAGAGAGAAGGAGAAAGAGAGCGATGGCCGGGGTCACTCAGCGTTGTCAGCTGACGTTCGGGGTGGCTCAGAGCGTTGCGTGCGGGGTAGTCTCAGGGTTTCTCTTGTGGTTTCTCCCGCAGGTAGTCAGTCTTACAAGGCAGCTTAAGTTTCCAAGAGATTGAGGCGGAAGCTGTCAGTCCTGTTCAAGGGTGAGCCCTGAGCTGGTGCAGCATCCCGTCCTCTGCACTGGTTACAACAGAGCGGTCACCGGCCAGCCTGGATTCAGGGGGGGGAAACGCCCCACCTCTCCATGGAAGGCCGATCAAAGGATTTAGAGCCCTCTTTAACATGCAGGGAGAACATTTACCTCCAAGTATGATGCAGTAATGTTACATGTTTTAGAAACTATTTATATACACTTGTAGGACACGGAAATACAGTGGATAGCGGAAGTGAAGAAATGGCTACACTTATTTCCCAGACCCTGGAGGATTGTAGTAATACAGGAATTGGTTACAGATGTTTAGAGTCACATATGTACTGTTAGGAAGGAGAATTCATCATATGTGATTCATTTCATATTAGATTCCCGATTGCTCACACAACAGCTAGGATCAACATAGTTTCCACAGGAAAATAGAAACCATTCTTCTTGTTCTGCCATTTCTAATGCTCCCGCTCTACCACGGCGGAGAGCAAGGGGCGCCCGTTTTAATTTTACAGTTATGACAAAAGCGTCCTCATTCTTTATCATATTTCTGTTTGGACGTTTATTTTAGTAACTGTTTCGCCACGGGCTGTAACGTTCTGAGTAACTGTTCTGCCAACAATTCTAAACCTTGTTTGGATGAATATTTAACTGAAGATTGTTGCTTGTTTTCAAATAACCTGCTGCAAATAGGAAAGTGGTGAGTGACTAACAGTAATTACAAAACAACGAGAAATGCAGGGACTTATTTCCCTTTGTTAAAACAACTTTACAGCTATTTGGATGGGTTGGGTGAACTGAACTCTCATTTATATTGAAATCAATAATTTATGAGCACTAACTACAGGGAAAGAGATTAAAGCAAAGGAATAAGGAATTCAAAGAACTGCTGTTTCTGGGTAATGATACATTGTGATTCTGAAATTCATTAGTTTTGTCACTTAGCTAGAGAACAGCAACTAATTTAACAGTGCCACCCAAAGTCCTTGACTATCCCCTGAAAGGGGGCGACCTCGGTGACTAGTCATAGATTTACCTAAACTAATTGTTTTTTGATAGGCCTCTGCTTTGGACCTGCCCACGCTCAGCTGAGCAGAGCTGAGATCGGTGAGCGCGTGGGTTGCGGTAGGTACCCATAATGGATCAACCAAGAAACAGAGCATTATGCGACCTGGAATTGAACCTGTTCCATGCAGCAGGCAGAATGTGTTCACCAGGTCTATCCATCCTCAGATTTCATGATGTGTCTGAAAATAGGTGGCCCCTGAAAATATAATCACTAAAACTAGAAAGAAGAAATTATGTTTCGGTTAAGATCATCACCGGATTATACAGAAGACGCCTACATCCAAGTTTGCACACAAACCAGAGAGCTTATTTAGTGTGATTTGGTGACTCAGTCATTTCAGTTTTCCGACATGGAACTGCAGAAGCTTCTATAACAGGATTTGATGTGGGAGTGTGGAGGGCACGGTGATCAATAAATACATTTGCTACTGGCTTGTAAGACACCTCACAAATTTCACTATCTCAAAAGTTCTGAACTGAATAAGAACTCTTATCCACAGTATGCACTGCATAAGTGAGGCGTCAGGTTAAACTCAGTCTTGCCGCCGCAGACCCAAGAGACAGATAAGGTGGATCGAGCACGTGAAGGCTCACTCGGCTTACAGTCACTCCGCTTGCCACTGCCTCACGACATCCTTTCCTCCAGCTTGACACGCACTGCCAAGGAACTTTTGGTGGAAAGAAAGTGATCTAATGTATTTTTTTAAAGTAAAAATTTAAAAATCCGTGTATAAAGTCCATCACCACGTGCCAGAAGCCCTGTGGAAGACAATTTACTGTTAGGTACCCATTTGTGTTCTTTGCAAATCTAGAAGGTGAAGACTGTCATGGTGTCCATTGCACAGATGATGAAACCGAGGCTTGAGCTGGTGACGTCACGTGCCCAGTATCCCACAGCTAACGAGCAGCAGATGGATGCGAACCCAGGATGGCCCATCTCCACAGCTGTAGCTCGTAACCACTGTGGAACAGTGACCGAAGCAGGAGTGCTAGCAGTAGTAACGGTGGCAGTAGCAAAAAGCCAGCGCTTACAGGGTACTCCTATATCCCAGCGTCTGGCCTTCATCCCAGACACCTGCCTGGGGCCTGGCAGGACTGACCTGCCCAGAGAGACGTGAAGACTCATCCAGCTGCGCCCAGTGGCCAGCGGCCTCCCAGCACCTGGTGAGCCCCTCGGCTCTGCAGCGCCCTGTGGAAAGTCTCCCTTGCCCCTCCTCCCCAAGAGAGGAGATTTCCAGCAAGTCCCAATAGTGAGTGCCTTCCCTGCTATCGGTGAGTCGCAGCTGTGCCTCCTGCACAGGGTCTGGGTTGTAGCAGGTGGAGGTCGGGGGCGGGGGGGGGTGATCTTCCCAGAGCCCTTGGAGCCAGGCTTATCCTCACATCAGTTGCTCCCACCCTCTCGTCATCCCCTTCCCGCTCAGCAGCCGGCTCCTCGTCGCCAACCCTCTGTCAGTCATTCCAACACACTTCACCTGCAATCACTCAAACACAAGCATTTGCAAATACAAAGTGCAACCTAAATGATTCAACTTTGTGTTTGCAAATATTGTGTGGACTCTGACTAATAAAACATGTAATTTTCATAAAATCTTCATAAACAAAGACAATCACTGCACTTCCCTGTTTACAGGCGAAGGAACAGAAGCACGGAGCAGTAAGTGTGCCGCTCAGGTCTCCTGGGGCTGGTGGTCCTGCAGGGCCGGCTCTGCTTCCTCCCTCTGCTCTCAAAGGCTGGGGGTTCCCGGGGCTCCGTTCTCCATCAGCTGTCTGGGCATCTTCACAATTCTTTTCAGCTCCAACTAGCACCCTCTGATGGACTGAATCATGCTCCCCAAATTCATCTGTTGAAGCCCTAACCCCCACAATGTGCCTATATTTGGAGAAAGGGCCTTAAAGAAGGTAACTGGGGTTACACGAGGTTATAAGGGTGGGGCTCTAATCCAGCCTGACTGGTGTCCCTTATACGAGGAAGAAGAGACACAGAGGAAAGCTGCGCGAGGACACAGAGCAGGCGGGAGTCTACAAGCTGAAGGGAGAAGCTTCGCCAGGAACCAGTCCTCCCAACACTTTGATCTTGGGCTTCCAGCACCCAGACCTGGGAGGAGACAAATTCCTGCCGTGTAAGCCACCCAGGCTGTGGTTCTTACCACCCAACGCCGGCGAGTCCCTAGCCACAGCGCCATCTTCTTTGTTTACCACACATCTGCACATCGTTTTCAGATTTTAACCTTCCTGAGTAGCCTCATTATAAATTCTCCATCATGACTAGGCTTCATCACTTAGAAAGTTAACTTGAATCGCAAACCTCAGAATCTGCCGTTTCCTTACTGCCTCACGGGCCTTTTAGTCATGATAATGCTCACTACAAGATGCCCAGACTCCCTTCCTTCTCTGTTTCCTTGTGCCACTTGCTTGTTTATCTCACGATGTGATCGCATTTTTCCTGGACCTCTGCAGTAGGCAGGCTGATTTCAGTGTCTGTGATCTCTCTCCTTCTCTGGTCCCTCCCTTTCCGCTCTGTACCTTAAATCTCGGTCAGATGCTGTCACTTTAAAAGCCTGTAACTGTCTCTTGCTCACAGTAGCATTTCCCGAGCCACATCTCACAGAATGTATCCCAAGAGATATTCCTATAAAAAGGGTTTGCAGTTTGACTCGAAATGCCCACAGGTGCCGCAAAGGCTCACAAAAGACCTGCAGAGAAGTCTTCTATTTAATTTTATTCAGTCCTACATTTTTCAAATTCAGGGGCTATCTTCTTTACCTCCTCCATTGCATTTTTTTTCTCCCTCTTGGTACGTGTTTAGAAATGTTGACATATAAGATAAATTTTTTTAGCCTAGCTGCAGACTCCCTGTCGCCTTGTTTTGGACACTGGGGGTGGGGGGTCCTGCCTACATCACTTTGAGCCCCTTTATTGTTTCTGGGGCCTGCGCTCAGCCTTCTGGAGCCCCCTGCCCACCTCCATTCCACGGGGGCGACCTGCGCCTGGGGCTGAAGCATCCCAGAGAAGCAGGAAAGCCCAGCCTTCTGGCCTCGGATCCGGATGCTGTCAGGTAACACTTACATCGCGGAAGCGCCGGGCAGGCTCGCGCCCACAGGCCGCCGCGGGAGCTCAGCCCTCGCCTGCGCTGCTCCCTGCGCCGCTGCGCCGGCCTCTCCAGGGAGCGCGCGTCAGCCCTTGCAGACACAGCCCTGTCGCAAGGTGTGCATCCGGGGACGCTGACGTAAGACAGTCCGCCGAGATCCTTCTGAAGTCTCTCGTCGTGGGGTCGGGAAGCGCCGGAGGTGCGCGGAACCGCCATCCCTCCGCCACAGCGTTGCCGCCGGAGAAGGAACGCCTAAGCCGCTCCATAAAAACATCTCCGCTTTCTTTCTACCCCTGCTCGGTTAAAAGTAATTCTGCAGCTCAGTCTGAATATTAGGCTTTCCAGTCGCTTTCCACTCCCCACGCGTCCCCAGCAACATTCAATGACGCCGTCAGAAAGTGCATCTCTTCCCGCTCGTACGCTTCGCAGGTGGGTTTAACCTTGCTTTGCCACCCTTTTCCAGAAGACAGTTCTCTCTCGATCATCAAGTGGAGCACATGAATTCCAGTATGAAGTATGACCAGAACTCTTAAACACTCAGCAGTACTAGGTAAGTACAATGAATTATTTTTTTTATAGAGCTACACATTTAATCAAGTTTTTATAAAACTGTGAGTCTGGAAAACACTGGCTGGGAGCAGAGGGCCCTCGGGTTACCAGGCTCCGTCATTGTAACAGCTCATCCTGAAGGAATAATTCTTGATAAGCATGAGCATTGCTCTTTAAAATCTTTCTCCTAAGCTGGAAGCTCTTCTGCCTCTATCTCTGCTTCTCCGTCGGAAGAAATAAGAGAAAAGGAGGGAAGGCAAGGTGTGAGGCTGCCCCGAGAAGGCAGGCGGCGCTGCCAGGGGCGTGAAGAGTGTGAGGAAGTTTGTTTGCTTGTTTGCCCTTTCGATGAGGTCATGCATGAATATTCATGAATGCAAAACCTCATGCATTTATTATGGAGGAAACTGCAAAATTTACATGATCCTGATTCCAGTTCCAAACTAAAAACTAAAAGAAAATAAAAATCTCAGGGCCCCGCGGGGGCAAGATCTTTCCTTTTGGTGAATTGGGGTTTGGAGAACTGTCTGGCTGGACCACTCTGGACCCGTTCCTGTCTCTCTGGCTGCCTTCTTCCCTCTGCCTCTCCAGCTGCTCCAAGGTGCTTAGACGATGGCTCCCAAGTACACGGCAGCCTTGCTTTGTTATTGTTTTTGTTTTTCCCGAAGGGATGAGTGAGGAGGTGAGGACTGCAGGATGCAGGCGAAGAAAACTGGCAGTATTTATTTTCACGTGTGAGTCACCTGGAAAGAGAGTCTAAAATGAGAAGGAACATGTTACATGAGAATTTTTCTGAGCCTGAAATTTTTTTTTTAACCAGTAAAATGGTATAAAGATCTTTTCCCCTGTTTTCTAAGAAGATATACATAGACTGAATTTTAAAGAATCCTTACTTGCTGGAGCTCAGTGAATGCCTGTTCCACACGCAAGCATCCTTAAACACCACCAAGGGAGACAGGGTAGTCGTGGAATTGGGGGGGCATGTTAGATTCTCACATGCGCTGAAAGCCTGCACTTTCGTAAAACTGGGTGTACGTATGTTCCTTGTGTATGTCCAGGCACTCAGGTATGCAATCAAGGGGTTAATTAACTTGAAGGCAACTGTTAAGATTTTGCACTGGGCTAATTCCAACAGCACACTAGCGCTAGCAGCCGCCAGAGGGGCTACGCTCTGAATATTTCATTATGAAACCCTATTTATGAGAAAAATTAAGTTTTGTTCCCACACCCCAGCTCCTCTCCATTTTCGTAGGCGTCCAGGTGTCCAGACCCCAGGCCTGCTCCCCAGCAATGTTTCCTGCCTGTAGACACTTCTGCTGTTTTCTGTGTTATCACCACTCACTCTTCACTGGAGATGATTTTTCATAGCTACTTGACTGAGGTTTGGATGCCTACATATTCCTGGAACAGTGATTCCTTCAGAAAAGCTCATTTGAAGACTGTTCGAGAATAGCTCATGCTTGAAAGTCGATTTTAGGCTTGAAATGTATTTCATAACAGCACATGGTGTTCTAAGGATGCAATTCAGAAGAAGCCACCGGAAGATTTTGCTATAATATCTTAGTCTGTCCCCAAACTCCTGCATTTGTGATTATTTCTCACCACACAATCGAAAGCTCCACCTACTTTTTTCTCTGTGATGTGGAATCACTGTATGTAATCGTCCTACTCAAAGTCAAGCGAAAGACAAAACGGGAATGTCAGCAGTTAAGGCAGTGCAGCTACTTTTTCTTTTTTTGTGCTCAGTGTCCACCGTGGCCTTGGCTGATCACTCACAGTGGGAGGAGCCGGGCTTCTCCGGGAGAAGGGACACGTGGGTGGCAACCCCAGCTCTCAGCCTTGGGCAGGTTACCTCACCGTGCTCTCCCTTGCTTTCTAATCTGTCACGTTGGGATGGCGCTGACAGTAGTACTAACATCAGTGTCGTCCTGAAGATGGGATGCAAGTAAAGCACTGAAGAAGTACGCCGCAGTGACTCCATTCTCTACAAGCACTATTATTGCTAAACACATGCATCAAAGATATCATTTCCCCTGATTTAACCTTAAAATAACTGAGGCAGTGAAACTATACTACTGAATATGCAGTGTAGAATTCTAAAAAGTTGCATTTTCTTTTGAACCATAATATGCATTTATATTTGATTGACTTCCACTTAAACAATGACTTCTCAAGGCCACTGCTTTCATTATACTAAATGCCCATGTCCACTCAGAAGGTAGTTCCACCAAGCAGGTGTACAGCATTTGGGATCATATAATAAGAGGTGTTAACTTGTTATTTTATTTTAAAAATAGAACAATTGTATGGCAAAACAGCAGGGGAAAGTTGTAAATTAGTAACGAAAATAAGCAAAATTACATGCAATTTTAAAAGCAAGGGGAGATATTTAGTATGCATTTAAATTCAACGAGCATCTGCTGAGCTTCGCCCAGGGAGAGCGAGCATCGCACAGTCATGTCCCAGAGCTTCTCAGCAATCGGTGGGAGGGTCAGACAGACCCAGAAGCGCTTGCGGGTAAAGCGGCAACTATTGTAACCATGACACATGGAAATCACTGTGGAAACTGAGTGAGGACGGGGCGGCAGTGGGGGGAAAAGATTTTTTACATGAATGCGATTTTTTTTTTAGGTTAAGCAACAGGGAAGAATGCCTTCTTACTCAGGGAAATGCAATTTAGAATAAGAAGATGTCATTTCATGCACACCAGAGTGACAAAAGTGACAAGGATGACACAATCACTGAGAGGGAAGGTGTCCGGGAATAGACTTCTCATAGGATGCTGGAGGGAGTGAAAATTGGTACAAACACTTGTGGAGCGATTTGCCAACACCCAGTAAAGCTGAAAATGCATGTCCTTGTGCTGTTCTACTCCTAGAACATGTACATATCCTGGAGAAACCCTCTATTATGTGCACAGGAAACAAGAAAATGAATACTCATAGTACTGCTGTTCATAATAGTGAAAAATAACCCAAACATCTATCCTTAGGGAGATGAATAGTAACCCATTGTTATATATTGCTTTATATTCATGCAACAGGTTTTTATATGATAGTTAAAATGAACGAATTGTAACTGACTATACTTCAGTTTAAAAATTAAAAAATTAATTAATTAAAATACTGCTCTGAACAGCAACACAGCTCCACTCATATGAAAAAAAGAAAAGAATGAAATGGATCAATATTTACCCCAAAGACAAAATGTTGAATGGAAAAGTAAATTTCAAAAAAAAAATCTGTAAACAATCATACCATAAACATTCAGAGTAGAAGTGGACTTTTAGGGAAAGAAGGAAAAAATGAGAATGGAAGAAAACTGGGAATTTAAATTTTGTGTGCAGGTTGTGATTGTCTTGTAGTCCGGGCGAGCACACCCAGTTTGAAGCCCACTGGCTTAGAGCCCCGGAGACCGAAACCCTGAGAGGCAGGTGCTGGGAAACAGGAGGGGAGGGAGGCAGAAAAGGAGGTGAGAGGTACCGCAGGTGAGGCTCCCTATGCCAGGTTTTTATTATCACTGAGTCTGCAAGCCTTCCTGGGCACAAAGCCCTTCCCCTCTTCGCCTTCCTGCCTGGGTTTTTCTCCCTTTGCCCTGTTGCCTCCCTGTGCCCGGACTCCCCACTCCCCACAGCCACTGTTCTGTCTGCTCTATTTCAGAAGCATTGCGAGTGAATCCGTTGTAGAGATTGGTCCAGGAGCCATAAGCATTTTTCTTTATAAAAAATGAACCTGAACTTTAAAAAGAAGACCTCCACATGTATGAAGTAATTTTTTATTTCACATTTTTAGAGACTTGTAAGAGGAGAGAGGAAGATGACTTAGGGAAAGAAGTGAGAAGGTTCTTTTCTGACAGTCCTGGGAGAGATTGGTAGTTTCATTCATAATCTTTGAAAATGATGAACAAGGATGAAATCTGTTCAGAGTTCTCAGGACAAACATGTCATCACCACGTGGGTCCCTCTGCTGTCTGCAGCGAGGGGCCCCGTGTGAGCTCAGGTGCTCTGTCAAACCACATTTCATCACCTTCTGTCTACTGTCAGGTGATCTGAAACAGATAACCACGATGAATGCTTTCTGATGTCATGGCGAACAGCCCCCATTATCCGTGAGATAAATCAGAGAAGAGCAAGAAAGCAGGCCGAAAGCAGTTTCAGCCGGTGCAAAGGAGAGCACTGTTCAGGGCGCTTCCGTTGTCTTCGGTTCACTGACAAGTATGTTTCCGGGGTGCTTAGAAAATACGGAACACGAGAATAATGTTCATCATGGGAAAGCACCCACGCCTTTAAGGACATAATAGATTAACTGAGTATTATGGTCGTATGTTTGATTGCCTTTGAATGTTTTATTTTTGACTTCCTAGAGATCATTTGAAATAGCTTTTCGTGTTAGAAAGGACAGTTGTGTTTCTAGAGCTGTCAGGCTCTCTCTTCCCGTCTTTCAGGAAGACAAGCTGAGCTTCTCTCAGATTTTCCTCGCTGACGTCCCTCTGCTCACCTCCCCTCGCTCCGTACCTGACTCTCCACACCTCCGCCTGGAAGTACTCACTGCTCTTCCGAGACTCACTGTCTTTGCTCTGGTGCCTTCCTACTGCACTTTCTGCTTTCCTGTTTGCTTTCCTGTCTTCTTACTCAATTTGAACACTGTCCAGCTTTTCTTGCCTGAAAGAGGGGGAAGCACCACTACCCGTGGTACCCACTACACTCTCCACCAGCTGCCTGTTTGATTTCTCCCCTTTTCTCCAAGCCCCTTGGCTGCACCCTGCATCCCCTTTGTTCACGCAGACTGAGCACACCCACGCCAGGACAGAAGCAAGCCCTCACGTCCGTGTCTGCAGCCCCCGGGCTGTCTGGGGTCCTGTGGACCACTGCGGGTGGTTGCCGGGCCTCCCTGTCTTCCTCTGGGTTTTAGTTTTTACAGCAAGTGCCTGCCCAGTGTCTGCTGAGCTCTTGTGTAATCAGGGCCCTGTGGAGCCAAGACTAAAGATGCGACCCACGCGTCACAAGGATCCCCTCCCTGTGAAACTTGGAGGATCTTTGACAAGAAGGATTAGAGGTCTGATTGACCTTGGAGTTGACCTGGGGAGAGACCACAGATGCATACCTATCCGGGTCTGCAGCTCCAGATATGGGAGACATTTATCATGACTCGCTTTTCCTAGAAGCCAGCTAGCTGTATGATCTGAAGACATGCATTTTTATTTAAAAAATTAAGGTGTCAAAAATTAAGGCTAAAAACTCAACAATTTGGCTATATACATTTTTTTTTCTCCATTTGCTACTCTACCTCCACTTTTCTAAAATAACCACATTTTAGCTGAGTATTTGTTGCAGGCATGTGTGTATGTACTGCCAGGTGTTCTGTTGATATTCTATATAATGAGAAATAAGTTTGAATAAAAACAGAATCATACCTTACAAAGTACTTTTCAACTTGCTTTTATCACGTTGATCATAGATACTTTACCATGCAAATTTTATCTTATATGTATTATTTAAATGCCTCTATGGGATTCCAATGCCTGTGATATTCCATGCCCAAATTTCATTTTCTCTGCTGAGGAAGGAGTAACAACACAGACCATTTCTTGCTTTGGACTAAACTGCTACTCACTTCAAACAACCCGTGTGCCTGGTCAAGTTTTCCCAACTAGCTGAATGGATGATTGAATGATCCAAAGTGGCTCAGTATTAGGTTTTAATATAAACGTGGGGCAGTTATAACACTTGGAGCTAATTTTTAAATAAGGGAGCCAACCTTGTCACAGCATTCTAGCGTCTCAGGTTTGGACCTTGCTTGCAAAGTCACCTGAAGAGCCATCTGTTTATGTGCAGATCTGCTCTAGGTCATCGAAGCCAGGCGGCCACTAAGCCTCATTTGTATAATTATAGGGCAATCTCTATCTTCAAAAGCAGTAAATTCTTTTGAGACCAATACACTATAGCAGGAGAAAGTATGGATTTAGAAATCACTCACCCCTGGGTTAAACTTCCCTTCTTTTAAATCGCTAGATTTAGACATTAGACAAGTCACTAAAATGTCTCTATTGGCCACACTGTGGCTTATGCTAAAACTGTGTGCTCAGACTTAAAGCATTGCCCTTGATATGAAAAGCCTTTGGAATTTAGAAAATCCCTTTTTCTCTCTCCGGAGCCTGGATTTCAAGTCTACAGCCTCACGGGGGATCAAAACTGGAGTCTAATAAGAAACTCAGAGGCAAGTTGGGGCACTTTGTTCTAGGCTGTGTTCTCGCTCCTGAAGAAATGAATGCCTTTTATTTAATGGGAAGGGACACTTAGGGCAACAGAATTGCAGGGACTGAAAATACTTTGGAAACATAGTCTTCAGTATGCTTGCAAAGCTGCTATTCTGTCCTCTGTGCTTGGGTGGGGGTGCTGCCCATGCACTTCAGGGGACCCCAGAGCTGTTTCCAGCCTTCATCTCTTTTGGGGTCCAGTCCTGTGACGTCAGCTGTTAACTAGTTCTCTTTGTTTGGATTCATCAGTTCTATACATTTACTGATCACCTGCTGTATACCAGACTGACACTGGAGATGGAACGGTAAATAAAAGAGTGTCCTTTGTTGACAGGTAAACTGAGGCATGTTCAAATTTTAAGAGTTTATTTGGGCAACAATAGATTGGAATCAGGCAGCGCCAAACAGGAAGTGGTTAGAGCCCCCCCAGGGTGGGAGCTGGGGAGCCGCTTCCCAGAGAAAAGGCGGAAGCAGAGTGAAGACCTTGCTGACTGGCTGCAGCTCCCATCCCAGCGGCTGCTCGTGTCGGGCTGCCCTTCGGCTTTGATTTTGTGACCCCGAGGCCTGGGCGGGCTTAGGGGTTGTGATACTGACACACGCTGCCTTCAGCGTCGCCTCAGGCTGAGGGCTTCCTGGGTTAATTAGTTTAAGCCCTGTTCTCCAGGCCCCTGGGCGAGAGGGGCAAGTTCACGGGGACCATCAGCCCCCCGTGGGAGGGGAGGGCGGCGCTGCGTGGACGATGCTGAGGCGGAGCCGCGACCGAGGCAGCAGTCGGGACTTGACAAGCGCGGCGGGGGGGGGGGCAGGAGGCGAGCCAGAGGCCGCACCTTGGAAGGAGCAGAAATAAAGCGCGTCCGGGCATCGCGATCGAGCCCAGGACGCTTGAGAGAACACGTGTCCCTAGGGTGTCAGGGGCAGGGCAGCGTGACTCGCGCACCGAGAAGCAGGCGGCGAAGAGAGGTCAGGGAAAGTGGTTTTTTATTGCTGTCATAACAAATTTCCCCAAACAGTGTATTTTCAAAGATCGCGCCTCGTGTCTCCCAGTTGTGTCAGAAGTCGGACTCAGCATCCCAGCTGCATCCTCTGCTGAGAGTTTCACAGGCTGATGTTAGCAGCGGGCAGGGCTGAGCTCCTTTCTGAAGGGTCTGGGGAAGAGCCTGCTTCCAGGCTAATTCAGGTTTGTTGGCAGAATCCGATTTCTTCTGTGAAGGACCGAAGCCCCCATTGCCTTGCTGGCGGTCAGTTGCTGCCACCCTTAGCTCCTAAAGGCCTCTCTGGTTCTTCCAGATGACTGTCCACATCTCAGAGCCAGCAACAGAGCATCAAATCCTTCTCCTGCTTGGAATCTCCTAGCTTCCCTCTGTCCTCCTCTTCTGCTTCCCGGCTGGGGCAGCTTCCTGCTTCAGGTGCTCGTGTGAATTGGTTGAACCCACCCAGACAACCCCACACGATCTCCCCATCCTTAAGGTCCTTAACCCGATCACAGCTGCGAAGTCCCTTTTGCCATGGAGATAAGGACATAGGCATTGTTGCAGGGCATCGTTCTGCCACCACAGTTGGAACACCAGTCCCGAGAGAAACCCTCAGAGGATGGTGTGCACACACAGGTATACGTGTCAGGATGCTTTAGTCAAATCTGAGAAACACTGAATCATATATTCTTTTCCTGAAGTTTCAAAAACCACATTTTTACGGTAAAGACTATAATGAGGAAACCTGTGTGACTTTTCCCCAGTGTTGCCCACATTTATTTTACTTTAAAATCATTTTTCCAGGCTCTAGTTCAAGATGGTGACGTAGGAAGAACCTGAACTCACCTCCCTCACGGACACACTGAATTTCTAGCTACCTGTGGAACAGGTTCCTCTGGAAAAATCCCTGAAAGCTGGCGGGTGAGCCCTTCACATCGAGCAAAGGAGAGGGAAACACATCCAAGAAGGCAGGAGAGGCTGGAACACAAGGAACAGACTAGAAAGCAGTCATCAAGTATGGATCTCCACTTGCCTAATTTTAGATAAAATCATAAGCAGCCCAGAGAGAATGGGAAGTAAGGTTTCATGAGGATAATGACTTTCAGATCATATTATTAGCACCTGTTTTTCTTTGCAGTTTGTATAGGCAAGCTCTAACCAAATTGATCGATCCTCTCATTTTCAAGTAGATATTGAGTGAAATCTCTTAACCTTTTATATATCCAGCCTGCTCCTCTCATGGCCAACGGAGCTACAAGGCAATGCTCCTGCTGCTCCTTGTGGAGACTGCCAGTGGGGTGTCCACAGCCTGCCTGAGCCTGGAACCAGTAGTAAGAGAAGTATGAGAATCCACATAAAACCCTCCTTTTCAGCCTCTCTTAAAAGATCAGCTCTGGAAGCTGGGCTGCATTTCTACGGGGCGTTGTCTGCCGGGGCTGCGTGAGTGACAGCTCCTTTGGCTGGGTTGTTCATTCCCACAGGGGATGTTTCCCTCATTCCTGGTTCTCTAGCATGTGTGATGCCTGCCTGGCCCCTGTCGGGTCTGCGTTTGACAGCCCCTGCCTCATCGGGGATTCGGGAGGGAAGCTGTCGTTTCCATTGTGTTGTCCCGCTTTCTCTGAGTGACTCTTTGCTCTGACTCTGATCGGCAATGCGATCGTGGATCCTGCAGTACCGGTTTTCAGTAGACTGGGTCCTTAGTAATAACGAGTAGTTGTTTTTTGTTTTCCACTTGAGGGGGGGACTCAGGGCTTTTCCCAACAGCAAGGTCTTCTCTGCTGGTCCGAGTATGCTTACGGATGTTCCAAAGAGATGATCCTCACAAAATCCGTGTTCATTTTGAGGCTCTGTGAACCCCTGAACCACAGAACAGGGGCATTAAAGCAGAGTGTCGAGGTCCAAGTGCAGGAGAGAAAATGCGGGTTCTTCGGTGTGGGACTGCCGAAATTGTGTTCTATACCGCGATCGGCTTCTCGGTCTGGAACGGGTTTAGGAATTGACATCAGGAAACAATATTTCCATGCTAGATGCAAGTTTGGCTTTTGTCTCCTGGAGCAGGGATTTGCTACTCCTGGGCCAAATCTTGGGCTAAATCTCTGTCCTCCTTTAGTGGAGATGATGTAAGTGAAATTTCCCCCTGTCTGCTTGCTGGCCCGTCAAAGGTGAACACGTGCTATTCTAATTGAACAATTCCTGCACATTTCTAATTTTATTTTTCCTTCTCTCATCCCCCCGGTCTCTCTGAAACGACATTCTAGGCTCTAGGGAGCCTCGCTTGCCCCACCAAAGCTAGGACAATTGCCCCTCCCTTAAGCATCCAAAGATCTCCGTACGTGCTTCTACAATGAGATGTTCACACCGTTTGCTAAGTGCTTGCTTTCTCATCTGTCTTCATCCGACACCTGAGATCCTTGAGGGCAGGGACCTTGCCCTGCATCGCTGTGCCCTGTTATCACTTACAAGGAACCTTGGCTTAATGACTAAGACTCAAATTATTCCCTAGACGTGAGATTCAATAACCTTTATCAAGCTCTTGCATCAAAATGCAGTTCTCTGAACACCACTGTTGTAAAATCAGGTCACACGCATCTCATATTTTGTTAAATAAATCCCCAGCATGGGAACAGATGAAACAATTTCCTTTGTGCTTTTACTTATCATATTAATTGTGGCTCCCAGTACACCCTCCTGCTACATAGCTCTGTAGGGAAATCACTCTGAAAGTTTAGCATGTGTATTTTTGTGTCTCTCAAGATTGGATTTGGCTCTGTGTGACACCATCATTAACAGCTACAGCTGATCCTTGAACGACGTGGGGGTTAGGGGCGTCAACCCTGTGTGGTGGAAAATCCACATATAACTTTACAGCTGACCCTCCGTATCTGAATCCATGGATTCCACCAATCTCAGATGGGGTTGTTCTGTTTTACATACTTAGTGGAAAACAATCCCTGTACAGGTGCTCCTGTGCAGGTCAAAGCTGTGTTGTTCAAGGCTCAACTGTGCAGCATCTACAAACTTTCAGAATTATCCTGTCTTAAAAGGAGTATAAAAAGTTTTTCTGTCACATAAAATTAATCAGGAGATAATCACTGAGAGCTGGAGAGGTAATCATTGAAGGCTCCACAATATTCAGGGGCTTGGGGCACTTCTGTCCATGTCATCTCAATTCCAGCTGTATTTCAACCAGTAGGATGAAAACAGGGGAGAGAAAGAGCCCACCTGTTCCATTTTAAAAGGAGCCTTCTTACCGTGCCATAACTTTGCTGTTTATCCTGCGTGGGCCAGAATGTGGCCAATGGCTATACAGGGAAACCAGGGAGAGACAGAAGTGTGCATTTAGCTGGGTGGTGATGCGCCTTGGAAAACAAATACTGTGTTCTTTCTGCCCGTTTCAGCTCTGGTTTCTAAACGAGAAGAGCGAAGCAGGGGGATGGATGCAAGGTAACTGGATGCAAGGTAACCGTCTCAGTCACACGGCCCCCGGTTATTTTATAGTAAGATTCGAGATTTGCAGATACCAGCTACTGTATATAAAATAGATAAACAAGAAATTTATATTGTAGAGCACAGGGAACTATATTCAATATCTTGTAGTAACCTATAATGAAAAAGTTTATGAAAATGAATATATGTATGTGTATGTATGACTGAAACATGATGCTGGACACTGGAAATTGTACAACACTGTAAGATGACTATACTTCAATAAAAAAGGATACAAGTTTTAAAAATGGAAAAAAGAAGATCTTCTTATTTATATTAAGATTTTAAACTAATATATTAAATGTTGATACTTTGTTTTAAAGATGTTGATGTGGAGATAGATTCAGATTTACAAAAAGGTTATGTGCTACACATTGTTCTTTTTAAAAAAAAAATTCCTCCAGTTAATAAAACAGCAGTTTCCATCCATCACTGGGTAGGTTTAAGGCATAAGCATGATGATTTGATTTACAAATGTTGTGAAATGGTGACCACAGTAGATTCCGCGAACACCCATTTTCTCATATAGGTACAATAAAAAGAAAAGAAAGAAGAAAAAAATGGGAAATTTTTCTCCTGTGATGAGAACCTTTAGGATCTACTCTCTCAACAACTTTCCTGCGTACCACACAGCGGTGTTAGCCATGCTCACACTGCCCCTTATGTCCCCAGGGCTTATTTATCTTATAACTGGAAGTTTGCACCCTTTGACCATCTTCCTCCACTCTCCAATTCCCCCTCCCTCCTCTGGTAACAATATGTATAATCCTTTTTTCTATGAGTTTGGGTTTTTTTTCAGATTTCACATACAAGCGAGATCACAGTGTCTTTTTCTGTCTGACTTACTTCACTTCACATAATCCTTTCAAGGTCCATTCATATTGTCACAGATGATAAGATTTCCTCATTTTTTATGGCTAAATGACATTCCATTGTGTGTATATACCACAACTTCCTTATCCGTTCATCTATTGCTGGACACATGTTGTTTCCATATGTTGGCTATTGCAAATAATACTGCTGTGAACATGGGGTGTAGATACCTTTTTTAGTTAGTGGGTTTATTTCCTTTGGCTGTATTTCCAGAAGTGGAATTGTTGCATCATGCAGTAATTCTATTTTTAATTTTTTGGGGGATTTGCCATGCCGTTTGCTACGGTGGCTGCACCAATTTATAATCCCACCGACAGTGTACAAGTTTCCCTTTTCTCCACATCCAGGTCAGCATTTATCTCTTGTGTTTTTGGTGATGGCCATTCTAACAGGGATGAGGTGATATTGTGTTTTAAATATGCATTTGCCTAATGACTAGTGATGTTGAGCATTTCTTCATGTACCTGTTGGCTTTTTGTATATAGTCTTTGGAGAAATGTCTATTCAAGTCCTTTGCCCATTGTTAACTTGGGTTATTTTTGTTGTGGTTGTTGTTGAGTTTTATGAATTCTTCTTATGTTTCGGATATCAACTCCTGATCAGATACATGGTTTGCAAATATTCTCCCCATTCCACAGGTTATCTTTTCACCTTGTTGATGGTTTCTTTTGCTGTGGATGTGTATTTTTCTGATTTTAATGTTGTCACTTAAAAAAATCTATGAGAATACTTTTCCATCATGGGCAGGTACCCTTACACAGTTAACCATTTGTATCTTTTCTATTAATTATCTGTCTGCTCTTCTTGGATTAACAGCTCCAGATTTTCTTCTGGGAATCTACTGGTGGTTCCAGTAGATAGACTGACCTCTCCATTCCACAGCTCAAGTTCCAGAAGGTCTAAGTGATTTAGGCTTGGTCCCTCATAGCCCTGGCTTCCTCTGGCCTCAGAGGTTGGTTGGAGAATGGATGTATACTATCAAAGTTAGTGAGTGATAGCCAGATATTTGCGGAGTTAAATGGCGGGAGCGGGGGGATCCTTTCCCTCTGCAGCGCACCTGGAAACTGTCACTGAGACTCCTTCCTCCATCTGGCTAATGTATAAGGCACATGAGAATGAGATGCACTTGGAAGGTAGCAGGGATGAAGGACAGAGGAAACCAGGTTGTAGTAATTTTACTGAAGTCTTGATCAAGTCTTTCCTGAATTCAGCCCTACCTCTGGACTGCTTAGGTTTGTGGAATAATTAATTTCACTTCGATTAATTCAATCTGGTGTGGGTATTCTGTCACTAAGGACATTTAATTGAAGGGCATTGATTCAAACTTATCATTAGAAAAAGATGATGAGGAATTACTAATAATATCTTCCCCAGTGTTTCTAGGTTGATGAGAGAATGGTATCTCTTTTACTAGAAAAACGATGCATTTCTATGACCTTGTTCTCTGAATTTGACAAGCAAACCTTTTCACCTAGGTAAAAGCAGCAGAAATTCTTTAAATAATATGAAAGGTAGTAACAGTGTCAGAAATGTTCGCGTGGCTGGAATGGTTCTGCCTGACGCTTCTAGCGTTTGTTCGCAATCCAAAGGGCATTTCAAGGGCCAGACAAAGAGGACTACATCATCAGAAATTTAAAATGATTGTCTCTCTTGGAAGAGTAATAAGTGGGTTTCATTCCCTCCGCCCTCTGCTCGCCCTCCCTTGACAAATGTCCTCCTTCTTGGCAGAGGCAGATTCAGGCCTTGGCTTCCGTCACACACTAACAGGTTTTTGTTTATCTTCAGTGAGAAATGGACAAAAGGAAACACAAAACAGATGAATGGGCAAAAGTATGAATAAACAACTCTTGCAGCTGAGTAACAGATGGCCGCACGGTCCTTGGTGACTGAACAAATTGATTCGCAAGGTTTCTGGAAGGAGAAACTTGCTAATGTTTTTCTCAAGCAAAAGTTATAGTGATGGAATAAAAGTGATCTCATCTCTGTGGCCTTCTGTGAAGAAACAAGGAGTTTGTATTGTAATACCTCCCGTGAACTTCGCCGGATGCTCTTTGTTTGTTACAAGTGGGGACCTGGAGATGCCAAGGAGGAGAAAATGACTCGTCCTATTCCCATGCTCCACCCGCCGCCCAGGAGGTTCTTAGGTGAATTGAGGGGAATGTCTTGCAAACGCATACACGCAGTGCATGCTGGGAGAATCCGTAGTGAAAGGATGGATCCCATGTGGCCGACAGCTACATGCAGCGAAAGACGGTCAACGTCAGGGCTTGAGGAGCAGACAGAGCAGACCGCATGTTGAGTGGTTCCGCCTGACTTACTTTTTCAGAGCTTCCACTTTATTCCTGTAAACTTACAGTGATAATACTGAGACCTTTATTTGCTCAGCCAACATTTACTAAAAGCAGTCTCTGGTCTTCGGACATGCGGAACAGGACGAGAAGGCAAAAGAAGCAGCCTGCCTTCTGGTGGGACGGTCTGAGGGCTGTCACCTTTCTCAGAGGCTGTGGTGAGAATTCCTTAGGGCTTTATTGGGAAGGCAGCTGTGGCTAGAGTTTACACACCCTGGAGCTGGACTCCTGTGAACGTCCCAGTTCGAAGCTGACTGTGTGCGGCCCCGGAAAGACCAGCCCGCAGCACAGGGGTGCCCACAAAGATCAGCCTGCAGCACGGGGTGCCCCCAAAGACCAGTCCACAGCACGGGGGTGCCCCCAAAGAGCAGCCCGCAGCACGGGGGTGCCCCCAAAGACCAGCCTGCAGCGCAAGGGTGCCTTGGCTTGTGCCTGGTGCTTTTTTTTTTTTCATAGGGAATATTAGTTGACTTTAAATTTTTTTAATTGAAGTATAGTTGATGTGCAATATTATGTAATTTACAGTTGTACAGTATAGCGATTCACAATTTTTAAAGTAGATACTCCATTCACAGTTACTATAAAATACTGGCTGTAGTTCCCTTGTCATGCGCTACAGCCTCATAGCTTATCTTATACATAGTAGCTCGTACCTCCTCTTCCCTAGCCCTACGGTGCCCCTGCCCCCTTCCCTCTTCCCTTTCCCCACGGGTAACCACTAATGTGTTCTTTGCATCTGTGAGTCAGCTTCTTTTTTGTTACATTCACTAGTTTGTTGTGTTTTTTAGATTCCACATAGAAGTGGTATCATACAGTATTTCTTTCTCTTCACTTAGCATAATGTGCTCCAAGTCCAGCCATGTTGTTGCAAATGGCAACATTTCATTATTTTTTGTGACTGAGTAATATTTCACTATGTATATATAAATATGTATATAAAAGGAAACCATTGACAAAAAGAAAAGACAATCTACTGAATGGGAGAAAATATATTTGCAAATGATATGACCGATAAGGGGTTAATTTCCACTATATATAAACAGCTCCCACAACTCAACAGCAAAAAAACAAACAACTTGATTAAAAGAAATTAGGCAGAAGAACTGAATAGACATTTTTCCAAAGAGGAAACACAGATGGCCAACAGGCACATGAAAAGATACATATACACCACAACTTTCTTATGCATTGATCTGTTGATGGACTCTTAGGTTGCCCCCGTATTTGGCAACTGTAAAAAGTGCTGCTGTGAACACTGGGGCGTGTGTGTCTCTTTGAGTTAGTTTTTGTTTTTTCAGCCATATACCCAGGAGTGGAATTGCTGGGTTGTGTGGCAGTTCTATTGTTAGCTTTTCGAGAACCCTCCGTACTCTTTTCCACAGTGGCTGCACCAATTTACATTCCCACCAGGAGTGCACAAGGGCTCCGTCTTCTCCACGCCCTCACTGACACTTGTTATTTGTGTTCTCTTTGGTGATAGCCATCCCGACAGGTGTGAGGTGACAGCTCATTCTGGTTTTGGTTTGCGTTTCCCTGGTGATTAGCGACGTTGAGCATCCTTTCACGTACCTGTTGGCCATCTGCATTTTCTCGTTGGAAGAATGTCTATTCAGTTCTTCTGCCTATTTTTTTTTTAAATCAAGTTTTTGGTTTTTTTTTGCTGTTGAGTTGTGAGAGCTGTTTATATATAGTGGAAATTAACCTCTTATCGGTCATATCATTTGCAAATATATTTTCTCCCATTCAGTAGATTGTCTTTTCTTTTTGTCAATGGTTTCCTTTTTTTATTTTTATTTTTTAGCTCTATTAAGGAGAAAGTACTGTAGTCACCTGCTGCCTCTGCACCCTTTGCAAGGGCTTGCCATCGTGGAACTGTGTTAGAGATAGGCCGGCCCTCTAGATGCTACTTAGTACAATGAAATAGCACCTTCATGAGTGGCACTTGACCCAAAGGAATCCAACATACAACCAGGACGGAGTTTGGGAGTGGGGATCCTTTGGCTAAGACTGCACAAAAATAGCAGTGCCCCTGGAGGGGTACCCCTGCCCTGGCCCCGTGCAGCCACTGAGCACTCCGGGCGAGGCTCTGTGCCCTGACCTCTGCACCTAATGGTGGCAAGGAGATGTAAGTAGATATCTAAGGAGGGCTTTGGAGAAAGCAGCTCCTTTCTGAGGAAGAGGCAGGCCTGCAAAGCAAGCTTGCTAATATGTCCTCTTTCCCTTGTTTTCTTGTGTTTGAATGTGGTGATAGGACCAATGTTTGGAACCGTGGCAACCATTTTGAAACAATGAGGCCACAGCACAAGGAAGAATGTCTATAACCATAGGTACTGCGTCGCCTAAGACTTTCCCACGTGAATTCTGCCGTCACAGTGTGATTATTGATAACACCTCCTTTCGTACTCAAAAGTGTCCTGAATTTGACAACAAAATTTATTTATGGTTAGTCTCAGAAGAGGCCTTGATTACCGAAGCTGCAGGGAGGGAAGAGTGAAAACACCGACGCTGTGAAGCGGCTGGCCCAGCTCTGAGCGATTTATCTTCTGATTTGGTTTTTGAGTAAACAGCAAATGTCTCATGTTCAAGCCTCTGTTAGTCCAGTTTTCTGTTACTTTCAGCTAAAAGCATTCTTTCCTGATATATTTATCTTCAACTCAGGGATTTGGAGCACAGTTAGTGCTTGACCGTTGCTTTCAAACTAAAGCTTTTTAAAGTTCTGCAGCTTTTGGCTAAGTTTTTTCTTCTCTATAATTCCTGAATTGGCATGAAAATTGCTGAAATGTTGCACAGAAGGCTTATTTTGTGATACTTCCAATAGGAACCAGCAGTGGAAGTGTCAGAACTCTCACCACAAGGCTTGCTGGGAGACGTTCCACCCGAGCTGGCAACCCCAGGGGGTTTGGAAAGTACAAAGAAGAGGTATTAAAAAGCCTTCCTCAATTCATCTGATTTTCCAGCTTTTAGGGTTTCAGTTTTTCCGAGCAGACAGCATGCCTCTCATAAATCTTTAAAGGTCTAAATTATAACCTTTTCCTTTATTTTGTTTTAAATACAAACCAAATTGTCAAGGAGATGGGGACTAGAATCCTGGAGGAAAATATACTTTCCTGTCTATTAAATCTGAAAAGAGTTTCAGATCGGTGTATGATTAAAAAAAAAAAAAAGAAGTGCCAAATATCAGGGAGAAATTAAATTTTAAGAGAGATAAAAAATAAGTCATTAAAAGCATTTAAAAGTTGAGTGACGAGGGGAGTGGATATAGCTCAGTGGTAGCGTGCATGCTTAGCACGCACAAGGTCCTGGGTTCAATCCCCAGTGCCCCCATTTAAAAAAATAAAGTTAAGTGACAAATATGTAATACTAATTCCTGCTTAGCAAGGCCAGCACATCTCTTCCTGATCCAGCTCATCTGCTTTTCTGGATTCACACGCCCCGACCCTGTACCTTGTCCTTGCCCCTTTAAAACGTCCTTTAGTCCTTGACTTGGGGGTGCTCCCTCCTCCCTCCCTGCCTGCTGAGCCTCTGCACCTGGTACCCCTTTTACGTGGAGTATCGTTCCTACCCCCTCACTCCCCCGACCACAATGTCCGTTGGCCATGCCCACTGATTCTCTGTGTCACTTTCTCTGGAAGGCCTTCTCTAACCTGCAGTCCCCCTAGGGAACCCCTCTAGGCACTCCCAGACTTTTCCCCAATCAGTGCTTAGCCCGCTGTATGGTAGCTCTCTGACTAGGCTGTAAGGCCTGTGAGGGTATGGGGTGGGCAGAGTGGTGACCCCCAAGGCTGTCCACATCCTAACCCCGGAAACCGTGAGGACGTGATGTTACACGGCAAAGGGAGCTAGAGAGTGAAGATGGAGTCAAGGCTGGGCAGCAGTTAATGTTAAGATAGGGAGATTATTCTGGATTGTCCGGGTGGGCCCAGTGTCATCACGAGGGTCCTCAAAGCAGAAGAGGGAGACAGAATAAGAAACTCGGAGAGAGATGTGAGGGAGATGGACCAGAGAGACGGCTCTGGGTATGGAAGAAGGGAGCCATGAGCCAAGGAATGTGGGCGAGTGTCTAAGCAGCTGGAAAAGGCAAGGGAAGGCCTTCTCCCCAAGAGCTGCCAGAGAAGAATGCGGCCCTGTAGACACCTTGATTTTAGCCCAGTGGGACCCGTTGTAGACTTCTAATTTACAGGATTGAAAGGTAATAGAGTTATGTTGTTTTAAGCTGCTAAGCATAGGGCAATTTGTTACAGCAGCAATAGAAAAAAAAGGTAACACAGGAAAGAAACGCTGTCTCTGTGGTTCATAGTTGTAGCCCGAGGTCTGTAATTGTCCCCAGAACGTGGGGAGCGGCTTGGGAGCCATTCACTGAGTTCCCATTGTTGACTAGACCGTCAGACCCAGGACTGGCTCTCAAGGAATGCTCTTCTGCAAAAGAACACGTCACTGTGATGCTCGCAGCCTTCCTTCAACAGGAGGGGCCCCTCTAAAACCGTTTGCTTGTGAGTGATTTTAAAAATGGTGGAACCAGAATAGAAGAAAGCTTCTTACGAGAATTTGAACGCCCTGGAAGCTCTGCCTTAAGTTGCCTCTTGGCACACGGTAACTTGGGAGTGTGTTGTAAGGAGTGCCGGGGGCAGTGATAAAAAATGCATTTTGTCACCGGGAAAGGTCCTGGAAATCCTTGCGAGGTCAGTTTATCAAGTGAAATGTTGCACATTTTGAGTTGCATTAACCAGGCAAATGGCCATTCAGGCTTGAAATGAAGTGCATACACCGAACGCATCTCCCGAATTCTTCGATAAAGATGATAGAAATTGTTGGCCCTTTAAAAAGAGCACACTTTCTGTAGCCAGGAAATGTGTGACAGTTGGGTCAGCACTCTTATTTTCTAGGGTAAAAGCAAACTGCCTTGCCTTTGGATTTATAGCACACAGTTTCAGAAACCATAAACTCGTGAGGACTTCAGTATGAGTTTTATAGTCTCATCTTAAAAGAGCCAGGGTCACTGAAAAGCCCACAGTATCGCATGTACCTTCTCCAGATACGTTCACACCTCTTCACTTAACCCGTGATACCCACTCAGTATTTTCTGCCTCCATCAGTTCTCCAGTGATGTCCCGCTATTACAACTTTCCTGGCTCTTTATGTATAATCACATGCTTCTTTTTCTTTCCCTGCTCTTTATGTAGCTGCTACTTCTTTTATGTCGCTTTCTTGGATGATGCATTATTTCCTTTTGTTGGGAGCATATGACCCCCAGGCACAGCTTCTCATTTACAAAGATCTCGCCAAAATGTCTTTTACAGTGTAGATGAGTAACGCATATGGCTGAATGAATGGAAGCTATTTACAGACTCAAAAGTAAACATCTTAATCACTTTTTCCCAGGAGGCATGAGTCAAAAATGGAAAATTTTGGTTAAAAATCTGCTAGTCTAATGAGCCTAACTCAACTACTATTGTCACCACCACACGGGCACTAGGACATTTTTATCTTGTCATTGTCATCATCATCCCTGTATTAGTCAGAGAAACAGAACCAATAGGAGATATTCATTTATGTGTATATATTTGTATTCCTGCCTTTGGACTTCAGCTGAAACACTGGAATTTTCCAGATCTCAGTTCTCCTATTTTTCAAGCCTTTGAACTCAGACTGAAACTACACCATCAGTGCTCCTGGGTCTGCAGCTTGCTGACTCACCCTGCAGATGCTGGGACTTGTCGACCTCCATGATCATACGAGTCAATTTCTTGTAATCAGTCTTTACGTAAGATGGTGTCATTCCAGCCTGAGTCTAAAGGCCTGAGAACCAGGAGAACTGAAGATGTAACCTAATTCTGAAAGCCTGGCTTGAGACCCAGGAAGAGCTGATGTTTCAGTTAAAGTCCAAGGGTGGGAAAACACTAATGTCTTTGCAGTTAAAAAGCAGTCAGGCAGGAGGAATTCCCTCTTACTTGGAGGAGGGTCAGCCTTTTTGTTCTATTCATGCCTTCAACTGATTGGATGAGACCCACCCACATTAGGGAGGGCCATCTGCTTTACTCAGTCTACTGGTTTAAATATTAGTTTCATCCAAAAAAAAAAAATCCCTACAGAAACACTCAGAATCATATTTAACCAAATATCTGGGCACTCCATGGACTATCCAAGTTGACACATAAAATCAGCCATCACAATCATCACCATTACTTAATTATCAGTAGAAGATAGCATTTATTAAATGCCTGTTGAATACATTGTTGGACTCATCACTACCAGGGAAACCATGGGTTCTCCAGGAAATAACGACCTAAATAATCTTATCTTTTGGGAAAATTAAGTTTTGAAGAAAAAAAAAATTTTGTTTTGTATCAGGTGAGAGAAGAACGTTCATGAACTAAATGAGAAAATATACTTGATTAAATATTGAAGAAAATGATGCTTGATTGAAAGAAATGTACCTAAAATTTAAAATCTCAGCCTGGTGAATATTAATTACTTTCAAAAGTCTTTATGTCAGAAAATTCTTACTCTGTACTAGTTATAGTTACTTCTTTGTCTAGAAATATTGATATAAAACTTCATATAAATTCCGATGTCACAAATACAACTCTATAAAAATAATAGTGTTTTAGTTAGAGCTGAATCATGGGACCATATTTTGAGTTAATGCAAAGCAAATATATTAAACCAGAAAATACATTTTCTCATAATGGTAATTTTTTATTTTTGTTTTTCCTCCCCTTTTGGTTGTGTCCTATGGGAGAGAGAAGATTATAATTTAAGGAAAGAACTGTTAGGAACCTATTTTATAAAAGCACAGTGACTTTTACTGTAAAAATTAGAACACAGACACAGGATTCCGGAGTAAATGATCTACTTAAATCTAGGGGTTGCGATAGTTATTATGCTGTTTCACCTGAATCAAAATATTGAAAAGCAACTACTGAGACAGAAAGAATGTAATTCCAAGCCAGGCTTTGATATTTAATAGCTGGAAAATCTTAGAAAGGTCATGCAGGCTCAGAGTCTCAGTTTTTCCATCTATAAAGTGGAGATGACGACACAGACTTTCGTAAATGTCTAAAATGCAAACATAGTGCCCTATATGGCAACTAACAGGGGCTCAGGCCTCGACAGCTGTCATTCCTTAAGACTGTGCTGCCTGCGTGCAGAGGTCATTTCAAGACTGTTCATCCTTTGTCCCCAGAACCCAACATACCATATGCACAGGGTGGATATTTGTTGACTATATTAATGAATAAATTTTTCCAGACTTGTGCAAATTGAGCTGGGGAGGGAAGGAGAACTCTTCACCAGTGACTCACAAAAAATAATAACCTTTCACTGTCATAGTCTTGTACAAGATCATGTAAAGAGTGGCTAGGGCAAGGAAGCGTGAGTGAGACAGGCTGGGCTACATTTATGCCTGAGCAGAGACTACCTCTGTCCAATGGGAATGCATTTGATATTCCATTTATTTGGGGGATGGCATTTATTGAATGCCTACAATGTAGCACTGGAATGTACTTTGGTGAACCCACTTTAATGTCACAAACACGTCACTACTGTGTGTTTGTTACCAGAAATTTAATGCACGGACAGAAGACAGGTTGATTGTTTGTATAAGCAGTGCCAGCCCACAGGGAGAAAGATGGGTGGCTTTCCCTCCCTGGAAATGTTTTCAAAACAGGATACTGATCTGTTTTCCTGCGATGTTGCACTCTGTCTACTCAATCTCAGCTAGGTACATCAGGTCTACTTTTGCGTCAGTTACCTGGAAAATGGAAAGTACAGCCCAATTTTATAACCTACTCTTTCTACAAGGATGGCTGCCATTATGCAATGCCGTTTCCACAATGAAAACACAGGAACTCTGTAAGACCCTACCTAGAAACAGCTACATTCACACATGGCTGGCCACGCTGCCTTCTGGGGAGCTGGTACACTTCTAGTAAATGCTGTTCCATTGCAACTTGGGTGCAGCTGAGGGCCACCCTTTAACGCTGTTCATTTTAATTGGGCACAAATTAAATCCGGCGATAATTAGATCAAGGCAGCTCCAGACCCTGCTTGCCTTGGGCTGCATGAGTTAACGGGAAATCGGCCAGAACTCCTGGCTGGCGAAGTGTAAAGGGTCGTAAAGCTTCCCAGACCCATGTCTTTCAAAGTAGGCATTTTTTCCTTTACGATTTTTATAAGCCTCTTGGGTGTCTTGATAGGGTATAATTCTCTGCCTACTTATAATAAAAAAATACTTCATGCTGGATAAAGAAAATGAATTTAATTGGAGAGAAAACATTACCCAGGTGACTTTCCTGCATAAGTCCCTGGAGACGGTAACAAGGATTTAATACTCGCTGCCTCAGTGGTGCTTTGACAAGGCAATAAGGTAAAAGCGATCCACTCTGAAATAGGCCGTAAGTTAAGCTTTCTCCACATAAACCAGCAGTGAGGCGAGTGTGTCTGGGCAATGGAGGTGACAAGTGTTTTGGAAAGACCCCGTGGGAGAATGAGGAAGGAGAATGTTTCAAGGAGACTTTTGGTGGTGCTGGCCCTTAGAAGCTAGTTTAGGATGAGAAATAGAAGGAGAAAAGGAGACGAGGGACCACGATGGTGACAGAGGAGGCTCCTGGGCTTCCCTCCTCACAAGGATGCGGCAGATGACCAGCTTAACATGGGGCAATTTCCTCTGCGCCAAATCCAGAAACTAGCTGAGTGACTTCTATACATCGGGCCAGGGAGAGAAGGCCCACCTGGAAAAGGGCAGGCGATGCTGAGATGCGCGCTTGCCTTCAGCAACACCCCACCCACACACACACACCACACGCGCGCTGACACGCCCCTACTCCTGGCTTCCCCCTGAGGAGTGAAATGTTGGGGCCCTCGCTGTGCCGGCCCAAAACACCGTTTACGGCTCCCAAAACACCAGGCAGTGCCTGTGAGACCCACAGGGCCCTAGCAAACAAAGACGTTCTTACAGCCACAGTGTAAGCACTCACTGTGGCCATCCCCCCGGGGCTCGGCGCAGATGGGGCAGGCAAAAGTGCTTTCCTCCCAGTCTTTCCCTGGAACGGGTTTGACTGCACACTTTACAAGCTGCTGCCTGAAGGTCCAGCCTCTAATTAGCATGCGTCTAGGGGTTGCCCGAGATCCTTTCTGGAGCCCAGAGGAGCCTGTGGGCATGCCCTGCCTTCTTCCTCTGGCTTTCCTGAATGATGAACCCAGCTTGCCAGCACCTTTCCAGAAGACATGGGCACACACATCTGTTGCTCCAGCATCTGTGACCGCCGCCTGAGGGCAGGGTCCTCAGCCTTCCTGGCTCTGATAGCCAGAGGGACTTGCATTCCTGAGACCCGCAGGACTGTGCAAACAAAGAAGCTGATCTAAATGGGCACTTCTCACAGTTACGCCCTAGGGCTCCTCGCAAAGGCAAAAACAGCTCTCTTACACTTGTTCCCTGGAAAGGGTTTGACTGCGTTCTTCACAAGCTGCTGCCTGAGGGTCCCGCTTCTGATTAACATGCGCAAGTGCTGACTGTGACTCTCCCCAGACCCAAAAGAGCCAGTGGGCTCTGTCTCTTCCCTCTCCCTCTAACTTGCTCCAACAGTAAAAGCAAGTGAGCCACTTCTCGTCTAAGTGACAAACTCTTGCCGAAGTTAAGCATTATATACTTTATTACTTGTGACCCAATTTAACAAAAATTAAAGTCTATAGTGTGTATTAAAGAATGACTAAAAGGCAAATACTTTAAATATAAATTAAGCCTGGCACCTCCTTCCCACCTACAGGAATTATCTTGGGTCCCTTCTGTGACTGACACACTTTCTCTTGTCCTTTCCTGGTTTGTCACACTCTCCCTTTCTTATTCCTTTTTTAATGTTTAGTAAAATGTATTTGCAAAAGGATACTTGGACACACTGTTATAATATAATACATACCTGGGATTTAAGAATCATGCTACAGATTTGGCTTGCTTAATGCTGCTGCTGCTCCAGTGAAATCTTCCATTCCGGAACGCTCCAAACCTGTTCCACATCCCAGTAACTAATTCTGTCTCTTTGGGTCCAGCATTTAGGATGCGAGCGTTCTCCTTTTGAGATGTGTCATAAAATAGCACATGACAGACTTTCTCCTTTATCAGTGAGAGGATAAAAATGAAAAATGTGTCTTGATAAAGAGTATTTTCTCAAAAAATGTACAAATGTTCCCTGCACTGAAGTGTTTATCCTCACCAGCACAGTCATATTTCTTAACTCAAGGAGAGTGACTCTAAGAAAGTTACTTTTTCAAATTTTAAACATCTTCATATGTATCTGTTGAGAGGGAAGTCTCTGCGAGTTTTTCGTGTTTGCTCCTATTTGTAAGCAGAGACACTGACGGTATTTGTTCCAGACTGCCCTTCAAATTGTTTGTACAGTGGACAGTCTCAGAATATAGAGACTGCGTCTCCCCCTAGGCAAAGGGCTGGTTTCTTTACCATCTGCTCCAAGGAAGATAACATCTCCCTCCCAGGACAGAGTTCAGACAGGCTTACTGCCCATTATGCAAGATGCAGGTTTCCCAAGCTTGGCATTTTTCTCCCATGATGGGCCCCACTGCACGGGGCGGGGGATCACTTGACCTTCTTCATAGCTGGGGGACTGATGGAAATGTGGGTACTTGGTGTACTGCTATTACCGTGAGCAATACGTTGTTCTAATCTTTGAGCTGGGATCTTGTGTCATCCGCCAGCAGGCATGAAACGGGAAAGCTAACTTGTTGGCTGGCCAGTAGGATAAAACTTCAGACCCTTCATAGTTCTTGACTCTATCTTGTCATGACTCAAATTTTTCTAAGTCACCAGTCAGTGTCTTCATGAGGACACTGAGTCACATACTTTTATAGAAATAAGAAGGACTTACTTAATGTCAAACTCCAGCCTTGGTTTTGTTGATTTGGGGCTGGCAGAAGTATAAGTCTCTTAAGCAGATGTAGGATGCCTTCCATAGTATAAAGTAACTTTAAAAATACACCACAAAATGATTGTCCTTTGAAAGTGATTTCACTTACGATGATTGGTAATTTGCCAGAAGAGTTCCCTGACAAATCAATACGAACAGAGACTCTGTATGGATTGATTAGTGCAGTTTATATAACCAGTGAGTTCAAAGAAATTTACAAAGAAAAGGGAAGAGAACTGGGTCAGTATCAATGACCAGGTTAGCCTGCATTCTACAAGCAAAGAATTACCTTCGGTTTGTTTTCAAGTCGATAATCAATTGTCAGAAACAGTATTCCTCGAGGAATATCCCAGGCATGGATGGACTTTGGTTAATAATCTCATTCTCTTCCTTACTAACTCTTAAAAAAATCTGAGAAGACAATTTTTCTACAATTCCGTATAATTCAGAGTAAACGCCTCAGCCAACCAGTTGCTTGTGTTTGTGCCCGATGACAGTTTTGTGCAGGAGCTTGGCCCATCTCCACTCAAATGCCCTGCACCGGAGATTTAGGACAGAAAGAAGCTGCTACAATAGCACAGAGCGCTCAGGTGTGGGGGGTCAGGGATGGTGGGAGCAGGACCGTCTGAGACATCATCCTGGAAGAAGTAAGACTTAACCTAGACAGGGATGTAGGTAAGACTTCAACAAGGAGGATGTGGAGAAAACTCTATCAGACAGAGTGAACGCCCAGACAGAGCTGTGGGGGGTGAAACAGAGCAGGCGTCCTTAAGGACACAGTGAGTGAGGGACACGGGGTAGCTCGAGTGTGTAGGGCTTAGCGGTTTTCCAGCTTGAAAGACGGTTAGTCAAGTTTAGGGCTAGAAGTGAGTACTTGGGGAATGTTTGCTTTGAGAGGATGTTTGGAGCTTAAGGCGTGGAAGAGACCAGCCAGGGAGAGTGTGCGGAGAGAGAAACGAGTTCAGAGCGCAACTCAGAAGAAAGCCCACGAAGGAAGATGGACCCACAAGCAGACGGGAAAGACCACAGCGCACGAGCAGGTGGCTCACTCGTGTGCGCACAGAGTGAGTGCTGGGAAGCACTGTGTGACCGCTACCTCCATCCATTACAGAACGCATCACAGAGCGCATCTATGACAAGACTGCGGATCTTCCCAACTCTGACTTTTGAACCTTGTTTCCCATCAGAAGTGAGTCGAGCATCCGAGGCAAGATGACTGTGCAACGTACAAGGAGGCGCCTGGAGGGAGGCGGCGGGCACCACAAACCCGTGCCTCCTGAAGTATTGCCGACTGTGTTGACTCCAGTGACCTCGTGCGGACACGGAGGCACAGCCTCAGGTGCACCCGACAATTGAGTGTTGCCGCTGTTAAAAAGCTGTAGCCATTGTGATGTCAGAAACATATCCAGGCACAATCTGTGGTCGTAGACTTACTGCCTTTTGTGAGAGGCTTGATGCTTGCTTGCATTTCTGTGACAGAGCATCTCCTGGAACCTGGGTGAAAAGCAACAGTAGCATTGCTCCCCTTGACATTGCCACTAAGAGCCAACGGGGGACAGCGCTCGGGCGCATGTGACGTAGTATCAGAAATCTGTTAATGCATACGTTCTAGAGTTAAGATCATAGTAGGCTGGAGAATTTCAAACTTGCTTTGGCCGATGAGACGTTTGGTGGGATGACATTAAAAAATTCAGAGTCTGTGTCTGTGCGCCAGGCAGGATCTCTCACATTAGAAAAACAAAGTTTATGCCAAATTGCCTGATTCCTGGAAGTAAAGCAAACTTGATATCATCCAACAACGGTGATATCTTAATTAAGCCGGAAGTATAACGCAGTTCGGGCTGTTTTCCAAGATGATCCAAATCATTTTAAAAAACTCACCCTTGTACTTTAAGACCTGGATTTACATATTTATAAATATTATTTATTTGAGATATTGTATATCTGTAAAAAATATTGTAACTGATAAGAAGTACTTGCCCAGTAAGTTAGTTACTTTGGGGGAGGAAACCCACGCGCTAAAGCTTGGCTGCGACCCAGGGATTACGGTAGATGCTTCTTAATCCTTATCTAACTGAGTCAGCCCGGTGGGGAAGGCATTACTCTTCCCAATGAGGTAATTCAGGATCAAAATTTTAAGTATATTATCAAATTTTTTAGCAGTAAAATTGGAATATCCTTCTCTTTGGCTCAAAAGAGATCATTCTTTTTAGGAGGTAGCGTCTGAATGCAGCATAAAGAAGCTTCTAGGGATTTCTGTTCTGGTGGCAGTTTAGGAGGAAGAGCTCTCCTCTCTGCACCCGTCAGTGACGGGACAGCAGATGGAACACCGGCTGCAGGGTCGGGGACCCGGCTCCCACTTCCACTGCCATCACAACGCCCTCCGCCGCCCACCTGGAAATTCTCACACTCCTCCTCGGGGCGGGGTCGCAGACCTTCTAGGGGCTGCACTCCATGACTCCCATTTTTCCCCTCTGCATCTAAATGTGTTTGGGAATCCCAAATGCTAACAATTTCTTCCCCCATAGTGATAATCATTAGAAGAAAACAGATTTCTTTTTCTTTCCTTCCTTCCTTCATTTTTTTTTCTAACTAAGGATTTTGAAGCTCTTAACTAGTAGACTAGGTACACAGATAATAATTTAAGTGTCTTGAATCAATTTTTAAAAACTTTTTTTTTCTGAATGAGTTTTAATTTATCAACCTGATTACTCGAAAGTCATTAATCAGACAATACAGTTTTGAAGTCAGGTATCTAAGAGTCAAGTGTATTTCCATTAGTATCTTTCTTGCTGGTGACTGGCTTAAGTGACGTAAGGTTGCATCTCATTACTGTGTCAGCAAGGCTCCACTCCGCTGCTTTTTTATTCACAACAACGACTGAATTCACACACATTTGGATTTCTTGGACGCCACAGTTGAGTCTCTTTCCAATTTCTGTGGAGATTAGTGGAATAAGAATTGCAAATGTGTAAAATCCCACCAATTTAAATTAGGAATAATGAAATCTGCCTTCTCTGGGGGTAACTTTATGAGATTTTGGTAGCCAATCTTAAAGCGTTTTCAAGATGCAATCCCAGGTGGGATATAATTGGCAGAAGGCAGGAATTATTATTTTTCCATACTTAATTTAAAAAAATGACCCCACTATTGATAGTCCAAATAGTTTCATAATTAGAATTTGAAGCCTTTGAATTCTGAAAAGAATGGCTGTGAAATGAACCAGAGCTGAACCTGCAGGGACTGACCTCTGAATAAGATGCCACAACAGTCGTGCCAGGAGGAGTGAGTCCCCTGCCTGGTGCACGACGTCAAGGCGTGCCTACGGGTTTACATCACCTCACCCAGTGTCTCTGAGAAATGCCCCTTCAAGTTCTCCACAGGAACTATTAGTCTATTCATATGTTCTGTCTCATAACTCCTTATCATGTTTCCCCACTTTTCTAGCACCTCACTTCCTTGCCAGTCTCACTTTTGCTTGAATTCCTCTTAGCCTCCCACTTGTCTGACATGGAAACTGCCGACCGCAGAACCCACACTTCCTTCAGTCCATGTGCCGTCCTCTTTATAAGTTTGGTCCCCGGCTACTCCTGTACCAGTTCTCGCCAGACTGAGCATCTGTTTCGAGCTCTGCTTTCTCCAGTGATGACTTGTGCCACCAACAGAGGATTCAGTTACTACAAGGATACGTAGTTGGTTACCACACTTAGAACTGGCCACGCTTGAGGAATGCCTCTCCCACATTTGTGTGTGTGTGTGTGTGTGACAAGTATACACTTTTGTTAATTACTCAAGTAGTTTTAAAAAGCAAAACAGCAGCAACGACTTAATTAAATTATGGATTAGCTCATTAGCATAGCAGTTGTAATGTTTTTTGATTTGCACTGATTCAAACAATTGTGTCTTTATCCATTTAATTTAGAGACGTAATTTAAGTTAAGAGAGGTCTAATATTGCTTGAATTCTACATAACCAAATTAGTACAAATAAAGCTTATTTACAAATTTTTAAAGTTTCCATCACTCAGGGACTTTAATTTGGGCAAAGTTTAGATAACCCTTTACATCTTATCTCTGATGTAACTGAAAGTTTCACGTGAGACCCACCCACCCTAAAAATGGGTTCAAAAGTGCAAAGCCTTCACCAAGGCTGGATTTGACAGGTTCAGTGTCTGGAATGCACATTTATTTCATTTTCCAAGGGGTGTAAGCTAATTATCAAAATGACTTTGGTAAGCTAATTGGAGCAACGTCATTCAGGGAGGTGTCAGCAAAGAGCATTCGAAGCGAAGGGAGAGCTGTGTCAACAGAATCATGTGCTACAAACAAAGTGTTTTGATGAATATTTGTTGAGTGAAGAGGCCAGAGAGATTTTAAGCTAATGCAGAAGATTTCAAGAAAAGAACAGGCAGAATGCTTTAATTTCAGATACCCACACATGGAAAACTGCATGAATTGTAAGGTGTGTAGGAGGCTCATAGGCATGTGTATTGCTAAGGCAAATACTTCATCTCGAGGTGTTTATTTAAACTCATTAAAAAAGGAATCAGCAGTACTGTCAGAGCGTATATAAATAAGGTCCGCAATGAAGAGTCCTGTGAGAGGAGGAGGTACTCAGAGTTTGAGAAGTGAGTCAGCATCATGGAACACAGTGTTTGCTAGTCACTGAGCAAAGTGAAGTCTGCATCTCGTGGGGGGGTGCTCTGATGCTCGGTCATTCCAAGGCGAGACCCCCCCTCCTTCCCTGCGTGCTCTAGTCCAAGCAAGACCCATGGGACAAGACTTTGGACTTGCTCAGTTCATAATGTGGACTCACTCCAGGTCTGTGTGAAGCACAGGAGAGCCAACTGCCCTCACATTTGTAGGTAACAGATTAAGTGTCAGGTAGAACCAAGAAAATATCTGCACTGTGTCTTGACGTGTATAGTAAGTGGTTTTTAGAAAGAAGCATCGATTAGGAAGCTGTTCCCTCGCCACTGAGTGATTGCCAGCTTCTGGGAGCTGCGTTTCACTGCTGATGGGTAGTGTGGCAGGTGGCACCAGCATCAGCAGATGAGTCTGCTGCCAAAATGTATGGATCAGAGCCACAAGAGCTTCTAAGGCGATTGCCTTTGCTAAATAGTCTCTATATAAACTTGCATCGAGATCGCCAGCACAAAACACTAAAAATGCTTCCCAAATTCTGCGGAAGTCATAAGTTATTCCTGAAATAAAAGGTTTATTCATTAAATACATTTAGGAAACTAGGTAAAGTAACATCCCTTTGACCTTCATTGACTTTCACAATGACCGTGAATGTAGTCAAAGCTCAGAAAGGTATTGCAGCAAAGGAACCTGCTTAACCAGGCATTCCTATCCCCCTTTATTGGAGAAGCATCTTTAATAGCATTAGCAACTGATTCTTCCTGAGTTATCTGCTGAGGTCTGCTCCTCTCAGCATCACCCCCTACTGTGCACAACTGCTCCCTTAATCCCAGGAATGGGCTTCCAACAGCCATGTTGATTTTATTCCATGAACTAGGGAGTTTATTGGAGTGGGCAGATCAGACAGGAAGGCAATGCTTACATTCAGAAGAATGTTATGTGCCTAAGCCCACACTTCCAAGCCATTTCTCCATCCTCTGCCCTTGTGCAACATCCCCTACAAGTAAGACAGATAGGGAGACAGGTAGTCAAAAGTCATTTCTTGACGGCCATTTATCAGCTACGGAAAGATGAGTTATGACCGATCTCTGTGCTCAGACCTATTCCTGCCGGGTTATCATGCATTTTCTGTTACCTAAAAGAAAGGATGAATCTGTTTGCAGAAGAGTATTCTTGTTACTTTTTTGGAGTTGCAAAATGTGTAAATCTCAGGTCCATTTGTGTAGTAAACTGTTTCTCACGGGCATATATACACATTTACCTGCCATCCAGGAACTATTGGAATTCTGTTTCCCAAAACTAAAGGGAGGTAATTTTCTCTTTCTGAGGAGGTCAAAGTATATAAATTATGGTGGTAAATATACACCCTCTTGAAAGCACTGCTTTCACTGCAGAGCCTGGAAATCAAATTGACTTTAAAATAAAAGATTTATCGACAGAGGATTATAGTCAGTCAATCTTTCATCCTTTCACTCCACAAATATTTATTAAGTGCCTACAAGTGCTAGACATTTTTTTTTCTTTTTTTGGAGCTGGGAATAAAAATGTTGAATAACTCCCCAACAAAGTTCTTGACCTTTAGTGGAGAAAAAAAAACCAAAACAAATGAACAATAAATAGGTACTGAATACTAGTTCCAGTTGTGGTAGTAATTGTTATAAAGACAAATAAAGCAGGGGGAAAGGGGGAGGGACTATTTAGCATGCACACAGTCCTAGGTCCAATCCCCTGTACCTCCATTTTAAAAAAAAAGAAAAAGCAAGGGAAGGAATAGAAAGTTTTGGAGTGGAATGTCCTACTAGAGTGGAGGAAAGCCTTCTGATGGGTTACCATTTGGGGAAAGATCTGACTGAAGTGAGGGAGATAATCACATGTGAACATCTCTCTCTAAAGAGAAGAGCAAGTGCAAAGGCCCTGGGGCAGGAATGTGCTTGGCATGTCCATGGTACCTCAAGGACTGCATTGTAGGTGGTGCCAGAGATCCAAGGGGAGCATGGACAGAGATGAGGTCAGAGAAGAACCATGATCGAAATCATGTAGGGTCCTGGTAAAGGTCTTTGAATTTTATTCTAATACCAGTTGAGAAAATAAAAGCTAGATTTTTTTCCCTTTATTTTTCGGCAGCTCTGATTCTCATGAAATGAATCAGAAATTCAGATTTAGAAGATGCACTGTCCCATATTTTCCAAATTTCTGATACAATCTGATTTTCCATTTCTTTAACATTTGCATATACTCCAAAAAAAAAAAAAATAATAGAGACTTCAAACACCAAATGCGTTCTTTCCAAATTATATCATTGTTTGAATCTCCTACCAGCAATCTTGCTAAACATTCTCTTATTATATGAATGTGTACTTCCAGCGATGGAGCATGAGCAGGAGGAAGCGCTGCCCGCTGGTGGGCTTTCGGAGCTGGGGCTGACCCAATCCCTTTGGTATACTAAAGGTACGTGGAACAAGTCAGCTGTGTCTTCTTTACGCTGGAACAATTACTCCATTAAGCAAGTAAACAAAAGCAGCCAGCAGAACAACTGGTTTATTTAACAGTACGTTCCCTCTTTAGTTGGTTTTTCCATTATTTTTGCTACAAGCACAGAGCTCTGGAAATAAAAAATTTAATTAGTAATTGCCAAGGTAAAAACATTCTCTTCCCCATGGAACTAGAGAGAAAATTAAAGACTCATTGGATGGAAAAGTGTTTTTCTTTCCTTTCCATGATTTTGGGGAAAAAGTAGTAGTAACCCATATAGCAGGGACCAGTTAGAAAACATTTGCTTTCACCTACCGGACGCCACCTCAAAGCAGGAAGCCAGAGGCGCATCCCCGGCAGCTCTGCGGCCTCACCGAAACACTGCCTGGAGGGCCATCTCCAGGGAAACGGACCGTGGATCCAGAGGGGCAGACGTCTAACAGCTGGAGCAGATCTTAGGGACCAGTGTAGGTTTGGTAGTTTCCAAATAGATATGCCATTGCTCTCATTTGCATGACAATTTTATCCTTACAATGTTCTGGGAACAGTGAGAAAGAGCACCTTTGTAATCAAGATACTTTTGCCTCTGTTTCATAGAAAATAAAGTTCTAAGCCTTGTGTGGAAGGTAGATGGACCTTTTTTTAAAAAATAATAAATCAAGCTTTTGCTCCAGAAAACCAATTACTAATGGTATTTTCTTTACTCACTGTTGCCAAAATTGGTCTTTATTACATTCTTTGAGTGTGTTAACTTTTTTCCTCTATCAATAAGTCAAACTTCAGTAGATAAAATATATTTGGGGATTATGAAATCAGACGAAATTGACTTTCCGATACTCAAGCCTGAAAACTTCAGCAGTTGTTTTATGCTGCTTGAACTCTACCTTGGGACAGACTGACTTGTGGCCAGAACCTTGTCTGTCAGGACGGCAATGAGAGCTGATGTAAGTGCAGAAATAGACACTGACCTCTCTTTGCAAAAGAACATCACCTCAAGGGCCACTGATCATGAGAAGGAAATTAAACCTTCTGGTTAAGTTGTGGATTTGCAGTGGGGAAATCTGGCCACTCCATTTTTTTCTTTCCCTGAATAGGCATGGGAAGCTCATGTGCCACTGAAGACAGACAGAGACACACCATGTACTGTGCAGACCAGTTAAATGATCTGAATGACAAAGTGGAATCTGGCAGAAGTAGATACCATCATGGAAAACAATTTACACAAAATAAGTACAGTGCTTTCAGCGGAGGTGCTCTCCATTTATCCTTGCCCCAACTAGAATTAGGGCAAGTGTGAGACGTTGAGCAGTGGGTAGATGGTTGGAGGAAAGGGTGGAGAATAGTAATTTCAGAATTGGAGGCCTTGTTAAAGTGGATGATGACTCAGTTTAGCAGGGTAAGATGGGGACAGGCACATCCCATCTGTGTGACGTTGACCAGGTTACCTTCTTCCCTGTTCTCATCTATAAAATGGGGATAGTGGAATGACCCCTACCTCACTCACCTCAGTAAAAGAAGCACAAATATTTTAGGGTTTCATCTGCAAGACAGAATAATTTAGTCCGTTACTTTTTTAATGTGGGTGTTGAAAAAAACGATAGAAAATGGCTTTTTGGGAATTTCCTAGATAAATTTCTAGGGGTATTGTGAATTTGACTCCATTTATAGGGATTGACTTGGCTCTAATTGAAGACTGGTTAGGTAAAATGATATTTATTATTACTAATGACACCCCAGGAATAAGACGTGAATAAAGTAATGAGTAATTTGAATAATGATTTTGGCAGAGGGTAAAGACAGGGCAACACTATGTCACTGAGAGAGATGGGCTCTCCTATATTTAGAGAGAAAATCAGAACAGAGTCTGTTTAAATAATTGTGTGATGACTCGTTAAGCCTGCAGGATACACAGAAAGAATACAGTTATTACAGATTCATCACCCAAACTCAAAGGCATGAAGAGAGACATAGAATGACTAGTGCATTAAAGTGATTTTCTCAATGACTCCATTTCTGAGCCAAAGCAGCATCTTCCATTCTTAACTCTCTTCTTGCCCCCAGGTGGTGGTTTAATGTAAATTTTGGCTGACCTCCCTGGTCTATTAATTGAGATTTAGCTGGAAAGGACACAGACAGTAGGTGTGTTAAAGATTAATTTGATTTATGCTTTCTTTTTAAATGAATATTCGGGGACTTTAGGGGCTAGTGTGCATTGTACTAGACACTGGAGAGTCATGACAACATCCTGGCTTTTGTCCTGGCCGGACAGTCGAGTCACGATCTGCCACCTCCACGGATACTCATCATGACCTGGGCTCTGGGTCCAACTGCTGGCGAGAAACAGCTCATCAGCCTCCATGTGCCGTTTATATCCTAGAATCGGTACATTTTGTGCAGAACTGAAATGGTTTCTTCCAATGTTGAGGTCTTTTGGATACAACATAGGGATCTTTATCAGCACCTGAAGTTTACCTCTGAGACTCCTAGGAGATAACTGGGCCATGTTGGCTTTGTTACTCAACACACAGAAGTCTGAAAGAACTGAACTTGTTGAAAGAAACCACAGAGATCATCTCCAGATGGTTTCTGAAACAGTAATTCCTGAGTCTCATAGTTCATTAAGTTTCAAAATCCTACCATCCTCTAAATCTCCCTTTTCAGGGAAATCCTCATCACTCTAGACAAAAGGAGCATCTGCTTTTTCCTAAATCATGTAAGACTCCATCCCTGTAGCAACTGCTGTATACTTACCCTAAGTTTTTTTAATCTATTTGAATACCTACCTCCTCCTTTAAACTGGAGGCACCCAGGGGTACAGTAATGCCATACATCTTCTATTCTTCCACTACTAGGTGCAGTAGGTTTTCGATAAGTGCATCTTGAAAGAATTAATTGTTAAAAGTACCCATGTGATTTTTTATTTATTTGGTGGAAAGTCGTGTAGTGCTCTTGCCATTAAGAACATACTGAATGAAGGGATGGATCACCGTCAAGGTGTGTCAGCAAATGACAAAAACTCAGAAGGTCCACTTTCGATCTTCACGGTAAAACCATCAGAAATGGTAGCTTAATTTTTAGATAACAAGTTAACTTTTCATTAAAGTATAACCATTAGGACTACACTCTGGACTGGTTAGTTTTCTCCCTGACTGACTCTGCTCATACCCAGACAGTGACCCTCGATACCACGGCAATTTGTCACACAAGGGGATTTAATTGTTTCTCACCTGGGCATGGGCGTGGTCAAAATTCCTTGGCAAATGTCAAAGCTGTAAATATTAACAGGTTGTGTAGAGGTTCCTTTGGAATTCAAGATCCAGCTATACACTATACTTACAGGGAAATACATTAAACCCAAAGTTCTAGATCTTTGCTTTTTCAAAAATGAGGTAGAGAGGACTAGCAAGTGATGGTTTACTGGGATGAATTTGAGGCCATTTGATTCTTTCACTGTCTTCCAGGGTACATTTGACAAGGAAATAATTTTATATTCTTGCAAATTACCTCTTTCTCCCCTCCTCTGGTCTGGCTGCTTCATGAAATTTCAACCAGTGAAATTATGCCACCCAAAGAATTAAACCCTTGTTCCCAAACTGCCTAGAAAAAACTACACTTAACTTTGGTGGGATGGGTAACAGATTTGCAAAAATTAATTCCTCAGATTGAACTTGTTGAACAGGGAAGAGCAATCCTGAGGAAATGTGCCCCAGGGTGGAACGTACCGAGAGCCTGCGTGGTGCAGGGTGACGCAGGCTTGGCGCCGCCGCCACAGCTTTGGGCCGGGAGGCTGAGGATGGGTGGAGCAGCCTTTGGACTTTGCCCCCGGGGTGACTGACCCAAACATGGCTTTTGACTAGACCTTTGGGGCCAGGGGCCAGATGTGAATATTATTAACATTTCTTAGGTTCTGAAAATATTCTACATAGCTAACGGCATGGTATCAGAGTGGCAAGAACAAAGGACTTGGAGGGGAAAGGTCTGCGCTGCAGGTGGTAGCTCCCTTTCCTTAGTTACTGATTCCTTGAGACCATTTCCTTCTTGTCCTGTGGCCACTGCCACCTCGTTTATTGGCAAACTGCTCTCATCGGGCTGTTGACACTTTCTTCATTTGCCTTAATTCCTTCTCCTGTGTTTTCTCATATCCTACCCTCCTTCCCAGTCAGGGAACAATGAAAGTTTCTGCACTAATTTCCTTAAATTTCTCACTTTCAAATCAGAGTCCTGGAAACCACAACTGAGAAAATAGTTTGAGAAAAGAGGTTTATGGGTCCAAAAGACCCTGTGTTTCGATAATCAAAGTCAGATCCAGGATGACTATGTCAAACGCCCTTTAGGGAAATGTGGAAGCAGCTGATAAAGTCAGCGGGCCTGGAAAAAAACCCTCCTGCTTGAGAAAAGGGGCTGCAAAGGTAGATGGCCGCGTGGATAAACAAATGTTTCAGCATCGAGGGCTGACAACAACCAGGACTGATGACAGGCAGGTGAGTGGATAGCGTTTGGCACTGACGACAATAAGCAATAGGAAATCCCGCACGCCACCTGCCTTGCTGGAATATAAGCTTCTCATCTCCTCCCCCAAAAGCTGGGGGAGGGGGAAGAAGAAAATTCTACACTGAATAACAAAACTCAAAATTAACTGAGTCTGATGCACATACGCTAACAATTTTTCCGCCACCAGTTAAAATGCCGTGTTAGGGTAAAAATTCATTTTCGTTATAGAACACGATGTTAGATTTTTACATGCCTGAGTTTGTCGTTTATAAAATCAATGCCAATTCCATGATAGTTAAATGAGATGATGTGTGTGACACAGCATCTTGAAAATCTGAAGCTTTATTTAAAAACTTAATAAAAAGGACAAACAGAAACTATAAATGTGTTGACATTTTTAGAACCATGTAGGTGTATTGGTATTTACCAGACAGAATTTGCTACCTACACACAATGTTCGTGCCTCTTCTTTCTTCCCTCCTTCTTAGCAGACCTATACTTCTGTTCAGGTGTCCATCTGACTCCTCCGGCCACTTCTTTCCAGGGAGGAGGGCCTCAGACGGAGAATCATGATTGGTCGAAGCCAATCACAGAGGACCTTTCCCCTTACAAGGATTGGTTTCCATATGGACCAGTTATGGCCAATAAGACATGAGCACAAATCTGCTAAAAGGCTTCTCGGAAAGGCTTCTCTTGTAAATAATGAGGCTTATGGGACAATACGTCTTTAATTTTTGCCTCAGACAGTTGCCATGCAAACCTAACATCTGTGAAATAAATTAACTTGATGATGTCTGAGTGGATATACTGGGATTCCTGATACACTGCGCCAGCCAGCACTGAAGACGAAAGAACCCAGAAGCTGTGTTACTATATATCTTGCTCTAAAGTATGCTGAGTCAGGATTTTCTGTTGCATGGAGTTGAAATCATCCTAAATTTTAGTTTAAATAGCATTGTTAGGGCTCAAAATAATGTCTCTGAAGTGGAATCTGCTCTTACAATTCCAGTTTGAGATAGCCATCTTATGGTCTGGCCAGAGGTGGGTGAGCTGAGCTGGTCAGAAGCAACAGAAAATTCTGTCACATACTTTGCAACTGTATATGACCAGCTTCCTGCAAAGATGCTTGGTGATTATATATTAGATGAGGACATTAAAAAATAAATCAGCACACCAAACCTCACCAAATTTTTTGAGAATTACACTCCTTCAATCTTACTCTTAGAAGGCTGGAAATTCCCCAATATGCTGGAAGAAGATAGCCTTACCCTTAGATGGAGACAGGAACATTTAAAAGCTTTTCAACCTAGTTGGTCTTTTTTTTAAGTTCTGTTTGAAAAAAATTAATCACTTGAGAGAAACATTTCAGAAATTGTACAGTTTTAAACCAAAATGTCATTGTTAACAATTTTCTATCATGGTGGTAACCCGCGCTTCTACAATAATTGCCATTCTCTGACCTAATGGTCAAATGGAATTTTTCAGTTAGAAAAAAATCCATGTCTCTGTCATACATTATATAAAGCATGGCACTGTGTTCTATAACTCACTGCAAACAATTACAGGTCTGTAGCCATGGATGAGTCACAAGAACAAAGTCCTATCAAAATTAACTGTGCATATGAAGTCGTATTCATATGCATTGCTCTGTACTCAGTAATTTTACACAAGAAAATGAGAAAGGACAAGACAAGAGTGCCAAATGCATAACACAATTGAACTGGTCTCTAACACCTGCCCGAATGATAAAATACGATTTGACACTTCAAAGTAATCAGACAGGTGGAGGATCTATTGCTAATTCACACCCTCTCGCTAATGAAAGCCGAATGAAAATGACACTGGCTAGATGATAGAAAATAGATAAAAAGCACTCCTCTGCTATCAGACTTGTAGGGAGCTAACTCCTTCTGACAGTACCAGTGAAATTCCCTGGGCCAAGAGATGTTCACTGAAAAGTTTTCAATTCTTGTTCACCCAAGGAGGTTTCATAATTTGGAAATTTACCATCCAGAACAAGCTACTTAAGCCAACCGCAACTTGAAGCCTCTATAAGGAATTAAACTGAGAATCTTTCCTGCCATGAATGCATTGGGAACATCCCACAAATGTCCTGAAAACAGGAAGTCCTGTGAACGATAAAGAAGCATCTGTATCAATGACCACACAGTAAGCTGTGTTCCGTAAAAACGGAAAGGCGATTGGAGCGGACTGTTTTCTGAGTCAATGATGGTGTGCATTCTCTCTGTCAGTGCTTTGTGTCTGTGGCTAATCTGCTTAGCCAAAAACTACCCTTTGAGTAATTCTGAGATTGCGCATGGAGAAACTGTTTAATTACTCGTTGTGGAAAGATGTTCAAGCTTCATTGTACTACTTTCTCCCAGGTTCTTTGACCGTCTCTGCCTCCATTTATGGGCAATTGATCAGGAGACTTTTACATTATAAAATATCCCTATTGAAGCCAAGCATTTGTTTAGGTACACAGGTGAGGCAAAACGGTTAAAAAGCATTTATAAGAAGCAAGATCTTTGGAGAGAACACAGGGTGCAGAAGTCCCAGGTGCCAGTGTAAGTCTATGGCTTAGGAGCTCGGATGGGTCCTTAGGTCCAGCTGCTAACCTTTCTGTGGATGACAGGCTCCGCGTACGAAAAAGACTGATGGTGCTATCTGATTCACAGGAACGCCGCCTCGGGCTGCGGAATCATTCTGCAAACAGCAAAATATTCTACAGGGGTTATTCACTGTGTCGGAGGAGCCATGGTTGGGTGATCAAGTAATTAGTACACGTAGACTAGCTGTAAATGAACCCAAAAATACATGCACTTATATTAACAGCTACCCTGAACATCTCAAAAACTATTTTCTGCATTTTTAACAATGACAAAACTTTGCCAATTAGCGAACATCCCTCTGTGACGTGACTGCCCTTCTTTTATTCACAAAGCTCCGTAGAGTGTGCCGATTTTCTGTGTTACCCTCGGTCACTCAAAGTTCTGTGCTACCCTCGGTCATCTTAAGTTCACTTTAAGGCCTTCACATGCATACACCCAGGTTGGCATCTTGATAATTTATCTAGATGTTATTATGGAATAATGAGTTAAATACGTTGCACTAACAATTGCTTCATTTTGCTGAAACAAATATTAAAGACACATTGCACATGTACAAATGTAGAGAAATATATATTTATATATAGACAGAAATAAATCTTGATTAGAGTAATAAATATTAAATTTACTAAATGCATCATGTGAACTGAGCAGTTTATGAGGTCCACATAAAGCTCTTTGAATGAACACAAATTTCTGAGTATTAAGAGTGCCAACTTCCTACAACGCTATAAACTTAAGAAATTAAGAACTGATAACGTTATGATGGTAAAATGCAAAAGCCTTCACGGAGTAAAATGTTCTTGCTTGTTGCTCTTTCTAGAAGAAACAAGATTACTTTCATATAAATTGAGTATAATTTCTACTTAATTTATTACTTTGAATTGTACTTTGAGATACACTGAGCATGAAATCATCCTATAAATATAAATTTCCTTCTACTTCAATGCCACTGATGTGACGCAGTGGAATAATGTGGACTATTTTTCCTGAAGAATTTAAAAGATGAAAAATGGACGGAAAGTTAGCCATGTGTTTTACTCTCTAAATGGCAGGCACATCTGTTTTCAAAGTTTACAGGCAGGAGAAGGAGCTTAAACTGAGCCAAACTTAGAGTGAAATTTTTTCTTTATACTTTGATCAGCATGTTCAGTGAGTTTTAATACATTCTTTAGAGTTTCTGTTTCATTTATACCGTTTAATATTTTGCAATCAATTCATACTATTGTTTAGAGTTTAAAAACATTCATACACAAATATTCACTAATCTTCCTTTAAAAAGAGTCAAAGTGGTCTACTTGTGACCACTTGAGTATGAAATACTTTAACTAAACTAACTGCATCAAAGGAAACTCATACTAGTTAAGCTGTTTCCCGTCCTGTGCCTCAATACTCCCACCAGTAGAATGGGACCAAACCCTGTCTGCTCCTTCTCTGTTCCTAATGATTGTTGGGCAGAAATATGTATCAATTCTTAAAAAAAACAAGGCTTAGAGTTATAGCTGCAGATGAGCAACCATGAGACAAGAATTTGGGCTTGAATGAAATGACAACAGTGTGTTTTTAGAATTACATGAGAAAAATGTGAAAAGGATGCAGGATTCAACCAGGCAGTAAGTAGTTTAGTGGAATACATTTGAGTGATGAAGGAACGTGTACAGGGGTTGATGAAATCTGTTGAAATAAACTAGGTGATAAAATTTGAAAAAAGTGAATAAATAAAAGCACAGCTTGAACCAAGGGAAATGTGGGCTACTGAACCGACCCACGTGAAGGGGGTGGTCTTGGGGTGGCGCGTTTAGCTGTGGACCTGGGTAGAGACGTGCTGTAGGCCTGTAGCTCAAGTGTCCTCTGGCCAGAGAGGGTCTCTGACAAATGTACAAGCAGGCATCACGGCTGTATACGTAACCTTGGCTCCCTTGAGATGATACAGCAGGTTTCTCCGTCTGAAATCTTGGGCCGTCAGTCAACTCTAGGTTAGAATCACTAACCTCCTATAGTAAATCCCCTTAATTAGGCAAGTATTTCACCACCTGGGAAGACGTGAGTAAATACTGAAATGATAAAAGTAAGGAGAGGGCAGAGTATGGTGACTTTTACGGGAGGCTCAGTACCATCGGCGTGTCTGTGATGTTTCCAAGAACGTAGCACTTCAGGGAATTTGAGTCAATCTAGTTTTACACTGTGCATTTAAGTTTAAAAACATAAGAGATTTGACTATGCTTGCAAACATTTTTAGAAAGTGACTGGATAGTCACTGTATGTATATGATTGTTTTGTTAAATTTACTGGAATAATTGAAGTACTTGGAAAAATTTTGTTTGGCCACAGGCCTGTCTTGTCAAGCACTTGAAATGCATAAGTAGGAAATTAAATCTAATAAATTGACATATAAATTTAGAATATTTAATTAATCCTAATTACATTAAAAGGAATTTTAATTACACAAAAAGCCCCTGGTCAGTATTTATTAAGTGAAGGATTGAATGGATGAATGAATGAATGAATGAATGAAAGAGGGCAGCCCTGACCTCTCTTTTGCATTCTGGGCTCATCTTCAAGAGCCTAGTAAACACCGCTGTGGAAATGTCTGACCTTGTGGTCAGCAGGTCTCAGACTGAACTCACTGATTTCTTCCTTTTCTGTTCTTTGATTTGCTTTTAAGTGTCTCTTAAACTAGAAACTGCACATCATGCTGGCTTCTCCTGCTCACCTAATTTTGAATCCGTATTTGCCTGTTGGCACTGCCTGTCTGCCCTCTGTTCCACCCCATAGACACTCCCTGTTTGGAACCTCGGTCACATTGTGGAAGGATCTGCACTTGTCTCTTCGAAACCCTTGGGCTCTTTGCAATTAATTTCCACTGTACCCAGAATTAGATTTCTAAACCCTGATCTTCTCGATTGTCCTTCTTAAAATCTTCAGCGGCTGTTAGCTGAACTTTCCTTCTTAATTGAATGCCAAGTGAACTGTCGGTCTCTACTGCATGTCACACTCTCCATGGTGAACATCAGGCCAGGGCTTTTCACAGAGTTGCCAGCAGGCCACCGGCTTCAGAATCACCCGGGCTGCTAGTTCTTGGACCCCATTCCAGCTCTACTGGTCACTCTCTAAACAGATTTCTTCTGTATAGCACAGGGAACTATATTCAATACCTTAAGTGAAAAATGATATGAAAACAAGTATGTACATGTACGTGTCTCACCGGGACGTTGTGCTGCGCACCAGAGACTGACACGTTGTAACTGACTGTACTGCAATTAAAAAAAAAAAAGAAATGTTAAAAAAAAAAAAAGAAGCATCCTGGAACCTACGTTTTTAACGAGCCCTCCAGGCCATCTTTAGGCACATAAAGGTCATACTCACACTGGTTTATAAACTGCTCAGAAGGGCTCTCTGCTCTTCCAGCTCTCCCTGGAACGCCTCCTCACCCTCCACAGATCAGGATCAGTGCTGCTTCTTCCATTTCCCCGACTTTCACTTACAGCGCCCCTCCATTCTCTCTCTTTTTCCTTCCAACTCATAATGTCTTCATGTCTGTAATCCTCAGTCCCTAGCGTGGCATGTTCACTTAGGTCCCCTGTCAGTGATTGTGTAAGTGAATTTTTGAAGTGCTCTAAGCTGGTTGAAAGCTACTCTCAAGTTGCAGGAGAGCATGAGATTAATTCACACCGAGGGTGTCTGGCAAGGGTTTCACTAGTTTGCTCTGAGCATCTTTGTGCTGCTATATAACAGAGGCAGACATTTCCAGTAGCTGTTAGTGAGCACCCTTTTGTAGGTAATGACTATGGATGTGGAGAGCTTGTAGACCTCAGGAAAAATGGAAGCCAACTTGGACATAATGGTCTCCATAGTTTCTCTTTTTAATATTTCATATCTCGCTGTGCAATGTAAGCATCTCTTTGATAAAAACTACGTGGGGTTTATAAATTTGTTGAAGATTATTTCCAGTAAATTTACGCTGAGCTGGACATTGAAGGATGAGAAGGACTTCGACAGACAGAAGTCATGATGACGCAGCCTAGACAGAGCAGAAAGAAACCATAAGCGTGAGAATACAACGTGTGCGTTAACGCATACTTAAAGGAATGACTTAGGTGAAAGCTGGCTGATAAATAACTATGGTTATTCTTCCAGGGGACCATCCGCTTTACCTGTGCTTTGCCAATGGTATGGAGTGGTGTTACCTTCAAGGTAAGGTGTACCCCCACCTCCTTGGGAATCCAAGTGGCCATTGCTGTGGCTGGCCAAATGGTGTTTACTCCTAGACCCCGCTTACATTTTTGGGAACGGAGTCAGGATGGAATAGGAAGCCACAGAGAGCAACAAGAAGAATTCTCCCGCTCTGCTGGCTCAGGGAGCCAAGCTGCTCCTTCTGGCATTTAGCAGGAAAGCAAGTCCCATTTCCATTTTGATCACATCCGCAAATGGAAGAGAGCTTTTCACAATCTCTTTGAAAGAGCCTCTGCAAAATGCCATTTATAATCCATGCACTTACTTTAAGCTGTAGGTTGGAAAGTTTTGTGTTAAGAAAAATAAATCACATTATACACATAAAAAATAGATCAAATGAAAATAGTTATTCCCAACTATTTCACTTTAATTCTCAAGTCAGATTAATCTTGAAATTCAATCTATATAAACTTTAAGGAGGGGAAAATATGCTTTTAATCTCCCTTCTTATAGCCAAATTGCCATGGTTTCTGTAACCATGACATCTATATATACAAGATAAAAATAATTTTATTAAATACGTACCATGTTTGTAAATGTAGGAGGGAGTGAAGACGATATTTTTCCAACAAAAACATAGGCAATAAAAAAATAGAATCAACATATGCCATAAGAGAATAGAAATAATGTTATGTTAAAGAAAAATTATTTATGACATTTGTTGAAGAATGGTAAGGCAGACTTTGTTTAAGGGAGAGCATTGCAACAGGTGTGGGGACCACTGTCATGGAGTCGTGCAACGGGGCAGGGAAACTGGGTTCAACTCAAGATACTACAGGAAAAATGGGAATCTACAGCCAAGGAGCAGTGCAGGGGGTCAGCGGATAAAAAATTACTAAGAGGAAACATCAGGGTAAGGAGGGATTCTGGCTAACCAACCGGACAGCATTCTTGCTGAAGGCAGGCAGGTGGGGATGGATGTGGATGAGGGTCTGGAGGTGACAGAGGATGAGGAAACCAGTTAGATAAAAAGGGTGATCAGATAGGGACGATGGGGGATTCTAGCTAAACCTCCTAAGCAAAATTCCTGCTGAAATTGGGTGACACAGAAATGAACAGGGGAAGTCAATGTCAGTGCTGAGTTAAGAAGAAAGTTCACAAGAGCCTGACTAGAGTTTGGTCAAGGAGAGAATCTGTGCCAGTTAATAAAAAATAATAATTGCTGACAATCCCTAAAGGCTTTTTCTTAGCTTCCCACATAAGCTCTCATTTTCTTTTCTATCTCAAGCTTTGCAAAATTTTGCTTGTGAAGGAAAAAAAATAGAATAAAATTTGTCATGATACAAAGGGATGGAAGTAATTTCCTTTTAAAACTATCTTCCCATCAGTGGCCACCAACCGGCATGCTGACGACTGACGCTCAAAACCTGCCAGGCTTTTCTTACAAACCGGACTTCATTCTCAAACTACTCTGTTTTATTTTTCCTTCCTAGAATTTTCTTTGGAAAATAATTTTGTAGCTTTCTGCCCGTGTTTTTATTTAAGCAGCCAGTTCATTGTTTAAATTAAGAATTAATATTGCAATGTCTAAAAATATCAAAAGAAACAAAGAAAACTCCTCACATTCGAGAGATGAATTTGACCAGAATAACGTACAGATTTTGTTTTTTCACTGACTGATGGATTGATTCCACAAATGTATTTTTGAGCTCTTTTTTTGTGTCAGGCATTACAATAGGTCCTAAAACCAGAAGGCTAATGAGATGCAGGAGCTAAGAGCACTATTTCATAGTCTACTAAAAGAAAGCAGCACATTTTAAGATTATTATGACACCACATGACCCGTGTAATGAAAGAAATACACACAAAGCAGGATTCCCTAAGGGTGGGTCACAGGTTCCTGGAGGTTCGAAAGCACTGGGCTGTCATGACATTTCTGAATTTTACAAAGCAGTTAATACATAAACCAAATATTTTTCCTTTAAAAGAAGGCAGTTTGATAGTGTCTGAGAGATACGGTGAGATTATATGGGTTTTTAACCACTCATCACTCCAGCCTCTGTTTTCCCCATCATATCTCCTTTTCTGACCCCGGCCCTCCCGCCCCCCTCTTATATGACCCCTGTGACTTCACTGGGCTCAGAGAATCCAGGGTCATTCTCCCCACAAGAAAATCCTAAAATTAAATCATGTCATATTACAGGTTCCAAGGATTAGGATATAGACATTTTGGGGAACCATCATTCTGTCCACCACAATGTGTGTTTGGACCAATCACAAACCATTTTCTACCTTATCATTTTCATACACAATTGTCAACACATATTAACAAAAGTTCCCATTATTTCCGATCTTGAGTTGACATAATTAGAAACTGTTGAATTTAGGAAACCAGAGACCTCCAGAAATTTCATGATTTTTCTTCCAAATGCTTCACTACATGTTAGTGAGGGAGGGAGAGGTGGAAGGAGGTTTACAAATCTAATTCAAGATTATTATTAACAGATTTTTAAGTCTATGCTTTTCAAACTTTTTTCTATAGTGCATCGAGATGTTTTAATAATTTTTTAGAAAGTTAAAAATGTAGATCTATACAAACTAGATTTTTCATCTATTTAGTAAAAGAATCATTCATATCTTCAATATCATATTAGAAGAGAATTGCTTACAGACAGTATCCTGTGAAAGTCTCTCTTAGCTTATCATTTAGTGACAAATCACAATGATTATTTTTAGAAAAAAATTAAAATTTCCAAGCATTAGAGTTTCAATGCAGTTAAAACCTAAGTCCACACCATGATGTGTATTTTCTTCCCAAGCCAAACACATTATATTTTTAGATTAGTTAATGACTAATCATACTTTTTACTCATCAATATGAAATAAGTTAAAAGGGCTGATACTGTATTAAAAGGAGAAATTCAACATTTGCCTCAATACAGCATAAATACTAAAGATTTTATTAAATGATATCAAATTAACTTTGTAATAAAATTTTAATATCATACTTATCTAAAATAAAATCTTTGAATCTAAAACCCCTTCTCTATCACACACCATATATTTTCTAAGAGCGAACCTAAGATTATATTATTGAGCACTGTTGGGAATGGTGCACATGGAACTGAGGGAGCTCAGAAATGAGTCTTTGGAGCCAGAGAGAAGTGGGGTTAGGGAAAGCTTCCTGGAGGAGATAAGCACTGAGCTAACTGTGAAGGAATAAAGAGGATACAGCCAGCAAAGGAGGAGTAGAAGGTAAGAGAGAGGGGTGCCATTTCGAGCAGCGAGGACAGCTTGAGAGAAACAGATGGTGAGGTGATATCTGTAGAACATAAAGAACACTGAAGGAGTGGGTTTAGACGGTAAGACTGGGGGGTCAGAAGGGAAAGACCACGGAGGGCCTTAGTGCCACGGCAGGAACTCTCCTTGACACCGTCTTAGTTGGAGGCTGAAGAGGGCCGATCGGGAAGGGGATAAATGAGTTCTGTGTTTTTGGTGGATGGCTCTGGAAGCTTCGTGAAAGATGGATTGTGAAGAAAGGCTCTGAGGACATCATTGCTGGAGGTGGGAAGCCGGGAGCTGAGAGTAGGAATAAAGGTAAAGATATACACTATTACACTCAGTGTACATGGCTGGATTCTTCTTTCAAAAGTAAAGAATCTCGTGCTTGGTTCAGAAGCACAATACAGCTCTGTGTTGCTTACAAGACACATGTAACATAAAATAACAAAGAGGAATTGAAAATAGACGGATGGTCAGAGTCACTAGAAAAATGCATGTTGTAAGAGGTCAGAAATGGTGAGAGTAATGTCAGAGGATGGAGGTTGATGGCAAAACTGTTCAATGTGACGGGAGTTATAAACTGACAGAAGTTGTCATCCCCAAAGAAAATACAGTTGTCATCGTATTTTATGTACGGATGGAGGTCAGGACACTGATCCCCAAATATGGCAAGCGTGTGTATTGAATATCTTCAGCTGAAGGTGTCTGAGAACGTGGCGGTAGCAGGAGGGCCACTCCGAGCTCCCTGCCAGCCACCTCCTCCCCTGAAAGCAGGAAGTAAGTCTCCCAAGTGAAAGGCCCCCTCCCTGTACCGAGAGGATCGGAGACACGGAATCCAGGGCCGAGAAGACTCTATCAGCAAGCTGTGTTGTTTCGTCACCATTTACTACTCATGGCCTAGAGCTCTGTGTCTTGTCAGCTCTTCACACTTTCACTGTTTCTTTGTCTAAAAGGTACGAACGCTTCCTCCTCTGGTCACTTCTTCGGGTCTTGCTCTTCTAAAGGCTCCCATGTACATGCAAAAACTTAATGAAATGTGTACCCTTTGTCAGCTTACTTTTCAGACCCAGACAGGGGCCCTCAGAGGGCGGAGGAAACCTCTGCCTTCCCTGAAGAGCTGAGCATGACAGTGTCCCCTGAGGGGAGGCTTCGGAGATGCAAGAGGACCGGGTGAAAGCACAAGGCCCAAGGGTGTAGCACAGAAGTGGACAATGATGAGGTAAGAAGGAAGGGAGGTAAGACTTGACTCATTTTGAGAAAAAAATTGGGGAACAACACAATATCGTACGAGAAGTGAACACCAATTACAAATATCCAAAGGACACTGGAATCAGCTGAAAATACAACGAGAAACATTGAGAAGATGCATGAAAATAGAAGCATGGAAAAAACCAATAAACAGATAAACAACATTAAAGATAGAATGATAAATACAGATACAGAAAAAAGAGGGGGTGGTGGGCATACAGCATATCCTTAGCACACAGGAGGTCCTGGGTCCAGTCCTCAGTGCCGCCGTTAAAAAAGAGAGAGAGAGCGGAGAGAGAGAATCTACCAGAGTCCCTGAAGAGCCAAAAAAAGCAATCAACTAAACTAGTATTTAAAGTTATAATCCAATACACTATGAACTCCTTTATCTATTTTATATGTTAGTTAGTATCTGCAAATCTCGAACTCCCAGTTTATATCTTGTAGTAACTTATCGTGAAAAAGAATATGAAAGCGAATATAGGCATGTTCACGTATGACTGGAGCAACATGCTGTACACCAGAAACTGACACAAGTTTGTAAACTGACTATAATAAATATATATATACAAAGTTAAAATCCAAAAAGACTCTAATGAAAATAAAAGACCTGAATAAAAAGCACAAATAACCTTTCACCTTGTACCTCTCTGTATCTCTTGAGTTTAGAACTATGTGACCATATTCTTATACAATAACTAAAATGGAAGACAAACTTTACTGAAGAAATAATAGTATAAAAAAAGAACATAGACATATACATATATATGCACAACTGAATCACTTTGCTGTGCTCTTGAAATTAACACAATGCTGTAAATCAACTGTACTTTAATTTCGAAAAATTGATGGAAAAAAGACCTGAATATAAATATTAAAGGGGCCCACGGTGGACTTGGGAGAATAGACATAAAATGACTGGCTCTGAATCACACCCTAAAAAAACAGCTATTAGACTTTGAGGATGAAGAAGAGTGTCCTCTAGATCTTTGGGTCAAAAGATCAAGTGACTGTTTAGTAAGTCTGGAAAATATTAAAAAAGAGTAAATACACTTCAAAGGGTTTCAGAATCTCTCCCATCTCCAAACAAAAGAGTGGGAACAGCAACTTGTAGGGACTGAACTCGGGGCCCAATCGAAAAGTGAGTCAGTCCTGAAGCCTGAAGAGCAAACCCACTTTGATGCTGATTTTATGTTGTAATGAAGTTAGAAATGGTCTTGAGTTTCTAGATCTTAGCTGAACGCCTGCCTGAGGCAAGTTACATAAACTTTCTGAGCCTGAGTTTTTGTATCTTTAAAAAACAGTGATGACACCTCAAAAGATAAGCGTGAAAATTAAACACGATGATTCGTTGGAAATGTCTGGCACATGGTACAAGTTCACAAAAATGAAATGTTAAAGCATTTAATAAATTTCTATATGAAGCTAGTTTCTTAGCATCTGCACTTAAAAGGATGCAGTCCATGCAAACATGCTGTCGAAACCATCTTATCCCGCACAAAGATTTGGCCACAGCTCTTCATACTAAAGACAACAGCAACAAATTGCGTCTCACACTGTGATTTATTTTCAGGGTTATTTTGTTGATTATCATAAAGATTTCCACAATAAGAAATTGTGCCTTGAAGATATTTTATTTCCCATTTGTAATATTTTTATCACTTTTATTAATCTCTACTGTAGCCTTGTTGCAAGTTTAAAATGTAATTTCTGTTGACCACTTTTTTTTTCCTGAAGAACTTTAATGGATTCCCAAAATATCACAATAGCTAACATGAGTTTGACATCTTACAAATCAAATGCTCAGAAAGATTGAATTTGCTGGATAAGCTTTATAATACCACTTGAAAAGTATATTTGTCAAGAATGTTACTTTTTGATGCTGTGGCTTCACATATAGATTTTCAACTGCTTTCTCCCAAAGTGGGGTCATGCCTTTTATCTCAGAAAAAATATAAAATGAGTTTCCTTTCATTAACTTAGTTTGTTTCCCCAGAAGCATTTTACAGCTGTAGCTTTTCATACATAATTTATAGCGTGGAGATTTTCTTTAGAACAGGCTTTTCGAAGCATCTAGAAAATCCTCTCAACCTTTCTGACACGAGCGTCTTCTGCAAATAGAAGGGACGTGAATTCAGGCGTTTCTCTGCCATAAACACAGTACAAGTGTTTGTTTTGAAAAGACAACTTAAGCAAGCTCCAAGAGAACAAGTTTAGTTTCTTCCACAAACCGTCTGTTGTGTTTGTTTCCAGAAAAATGAGGAAGGGCAGGGAATTTTGGTTATTAAATAGAATACCATGGGCCACCAAGGAGAACATCACTAAAAAAATCCCAGACCCCCTCCTCTGAGGCTACTCTCCTTGTGGCCACGGTGAAAAGTAAGTGAAAAGATAAAAGCGGTACTATCGGTTTTTAAATAGACTCTATTTCCTGGTCAGGGGACGGGAAGGAGAGGAGCGTGTCAGAGGCTTTAGGAAGGGCTCTTGGGGGACACACACACACGCACACACACACACACACGTGGTGGGGAGGGGCAGAGCAGGACCCAGGGGAGGGAGAGCCCAGCAGGGCTGCCATCATCTCTGCAGACCTGAGGGGGACTCTGGAGATGGGTGACCCAACTGAGCGGTCCCCAAGTGAAGCGAGATGCCAGGCATGTGCCCCTCTGGCACTGGCACCGGCTGCCCTGGAAAGGGGCGAGGAAGCTCACAGCAGCTGCGCTGCTCCCTAAAGCCGCCGCCGGCTGAGGGCGGACCCCCAGCATCTGGGGCAAGAGGTCCTCTGTCCCGGAAGGAGGGTCTGGGAAGCGCACCACGGAGTCCACGCTAATGCCAGAAAGAAGGGAACTTCATGTTGAGAAACATAGACTGGAGAGAGATCATCAGAATGGTTTCCAATTCAGTTCAACACCGTTTCAATCACTGTGTTCTGTGCCCTGGCCTGGGGGTTCGGGTTACACCCAAATGGTGAAATCTTGTTCCTTAGGTAGCCACGTACTTGTGGAGGGTTGAAGCCAGAATCAACGACTACCCTGCACAGCAGGTTGTGCTCAGTGGCACTCAAGAGGTAAAGTGACCCTGGAAGGTTCCAGAGAGGGAGTGGTTATGCAGCGTAGGAGCGGTCAGGGAGGGCTTCGGATGATGGATGCATCTGAGACGGATCTTAAAGAGTGAAATGCATTGGCACGAAGGATGAAAAGCTTCCAGGTAGAGGGGTTAAAGGTGCATTCCCAGGGGGCTTTGGGTGTCTGCTCATTGAAGAGGAGCAAAGACACTCTTTAAAAAATGGACAGTCCATGCTTTTATTATAGAATTAAAGTCACAGACACTGTGATGAAGGGGAATTTTTCTGTTCTTAAAAATCCATCACTAGAAAAATTAAAAAAAAATTCTGCCTCCACATCACGAATCAGATATTGGAGTCCATCTCTTCTCCATCTTTCACGAAGGATAAAACACTATCCTAAGAGTTCAAAGTAGCGAAAGCTTCTGTGGAATTTAGATTCACTAAAACACGAGTAAATGTAAATACAGTGTGCATGGAAGCATAGCCCCACACGGCAGCCCCTGCATTAGAACCACAGGGAGGAGAGCATCTCTCTCCCTCGTGAATCTACGCTTCTCCCGTCCTCAGCTGAGCCCCAGGCAGCAGTCAGAGGGAAGGGCCTTCCGGTCACCACTTGCAATGCTCGGAAAAGCAAATGCGGAGTTGCCTCCAGCGCCCCTCGCATCTGCCTACGCTTGCTTCTGTTGTGCGAGCAAATTGTACCTCCTGATCCTGCGTGTCTGCAGGACAGTCGTTCTCAGCCTGCAGCTTTGCCCCCGGCTTTCTGGTGTGTGATTGCTGAGTTGTTCACCCACTTCTTTCGTACACTGCTGTCTTCCTGAACAGACCGTAAATTCCTCTTTGGCCAAAATACCTTTGAGTCTTCATAGCGGGACTGCAGCGCTCTGCCTCACAAGGTTTAGAAGCCACGTCTGAGGCTTTTGATCGACCGGGTGCCTCCTGCACACAGAACATCACCAGGCATGTCCACCAGTGGGCACAGTCCGCTGGCACATTTAAGAGGCCAGGATGCGACTAAGATCAAGGCTTGTGTCACTAGACCCCACCTCCTTGGTGGTCGCTGCCACGTTTTTAGATCCCGCGGTCTCCGCAAGGCTTAAGCCCATCATGAAAACGACTGGGAAAGACGTGCCGGCTGTGGCGCTGCCCTGAGGCGAGCCGGCAGGTGAGAGAGTTTCCGTAGGAGCGAATGTGTGTTCTGAAGAGGACTTCCCTCAAGTTGTGCTTGTGGGTGCAACACAAGGTTTCTCAGTCTCCCCGCAAAACCTTTAGTAAAAGCTAAAGTATTTACCAGTTGGCTGTGGCGTTTGATTGACTTCTGGGGAAGTGAGGAAGAGCTGAGTTCTTTCTTGTGGGTGCGGGAGAGGATGTCCTCAGGGCACTAGTCACTTCTGAGTCAGTTCTCCAGAAAAGTTGCTTCAGACGTAGACCTGGGAACGCACCTCGAGGCTGTGCAGGGGAAGGAAGGAAAACAGAAAATAGAAAGACAGTGTCTGTGAGCCCAAGAGATTTTTCCTGATCTGACTTCCAGGAACTCCTCTTGCATATTAAAGATTTAATCAGGGACTCAGTAAGAGGAGAATATTAGAATTAGACGTGTGTGTGTTTCAAACTCAGACCCTCTTCATTCCAGGATCCATCCAAGGGCCACTTTACCTTTAGGGGGTTAACTGACTCCTTCCCACAAGAAGGTTGGGACCTAATCAAAGCTGAGGCCCCTCAGCGTCTGTGAAGTCAGAGCACTCGGTGATAACTCAGAGCAGATCTAACTAATTTTTCCTGTGTGGATATCCTGCACAGACTAGGCTGAAACTGTGTTCCTCTTAAAATGGTCTGCCTTGGCTTTTGATCGGTATCCTTGGAATACCACCAGCCTGGAAGAATGTGGTCTCAGTTTGGGGTTCTTGGGTCTATAAAGATAAAGTGAAACTGCTGTCAAAATGAAGACAAGCCCATCGGTACCAATTCTCTCCCAAGTTTTCTCCATCTCCAGCTTAACCCTGGGGAAAGACTGTAAATAACCCTTCTCTTCACCATGTGCCTATAGGCTAAATTTCTTTTTCCCATTCTATACTTTCTTGGGGTATGTGGCCCTTAACAGAGGTCAGGGAAGGGTCAGCTCTAACTCCCCCTTCTTTGAGGCCAAGCAGCTAGCCCTTGTGTGGCCAACAAACATAAGCCCCTTTGGTCAGCAAGACTGGAAAATCTCAGGAAGTCGGCTCCCATCTGCTGCTCAGTGTTTTGTCTCCCTTTTCCTTTGGCTTATAGGATTCCTTTACTTTTCTCAGTGATGAGCTAGGATTTAAAGGCTTTTTCTATCCAGCAGCATTTCTAAGCACCGGAGGAACAGAGGATTTTAAAATAATCAAGCCCACCATATTTCTGGATATCTTCCAGTGGCACTGTTAAATATTATTTTTTATATCAATGGATCAGTAAGATGTGATTAGAGTCGGGACTGCCTCCACTTACATGATCATTTTGGTGGAGCCTTTGCTTCTGAATCAGGGATGAAGCATTCCAGGGACCACGACTCTCTTCCCTTTCAAAAAAGACCATGTCTGTAAAGTGACCTGCTGGAATTAACGGAAAATGTGCTGGTTTCTTTCCACTACTTCTTGCATAATAGCATTACATAAACTTCAGTGAGCATCTTACCAAGTTACTACGAATTTGACTTACACTACCTTTTGCAAATATTCTTCAACTGCTTTAACAAATAAGACATTTTACTTTTTTAACCATCCACTTATTATTTAGCTAAATTCATTTCTAATATGACAAAAACGTATAATGCTAAAACATGTAGGTACCACATGATAAAACATGAGAGAAGGTTGCTTCCACTTGGTGGCAGGTGGAATGAGGCTCTGAGATGTTCCCAGGACTCTAAGCATCTGAGTGTTGATGGAAGGGCTAATCTTTAAGTGGGTGGGTCAACGGCATATTTTACTCTCTGTGCTTCCATCATACACGACTATCTTGACCTCAGAAATTGAATAACTGTGTACTGTTTGTAATGACTTCTAATCAAGCAACGTGTTTGTTTATGTCTTGCTCCTCTGTTGTTTCTTTATTGATGAAACGATGGTGTGGTTCAAATTCAGAAAAGTATCATGGGAAGAAAATGGTCAGATCAAAAGTTAGTTTCAGCAGCCTGAGAATTCATTGCTTTATTTGCAAAAAAAAAGAAAGAAAGAAAGAAAGAAAGAAAGAAAGAAAGAAAGAAAGAAAGAAAGAAAGAAAGAAAGAAAGAAAGAAAGAAAGAAAGAAAGAAAGAAATTGCACAAGTAAAAGAGGCATTTGCTTAAATGTGAAGTAAATTTCTGTTAGTCTTTTCTGCTGACTTTCGTTGGACCAAGGGTGAAAGCCAAACTTAATGGAAAACCATCCTTTTTCATTTGAAAGTTCAAATATTTGAAACTTAGCACCTGACATAAAAAGCCATGAGGAGAAATTTTAGAACATTTTAAAGACTGAATTTCCAGATGGTTGGAAGAGCTATCTACTCGTGTCTTGGCTGGCAAAACGGTAATTCCCCTTGACATTTTCGTGTGGCACCTGGGATAGGTCCAGAACTAATGAGTTTCTTCACCATTCACCCTTATTTTCTAATCGTTTTAAACCAGAAAGTAATATTCTTTCTCTGACTTTCAACCGTCATACCCTGTCTTTAGAGACGCTGTAAATTTGTTACAGTGAGCTCTGCATCCCAGAGGTACCTTGCACAAATGGACATGTGGTAATAGATCACGAAATGATGTCATTAAAATGTATCATTGATTTTTTTTTGTCAGCAAATTTTATCAGGTTGTGCTTGAATGAACTCATTTTCTGAATTCTTTTTAATAAAGTGAGCACATAGCTTAAACTTTCTGATTAGCTCACAGACCCGTTCAATATACGGAAATCGATATCATTTACATTTGCTGGGAGCATTTGTGACTAGAGTTATTTGGCCAATAAATCTTTTCTGAGGCAGCCTGCACATCTCAGCACGGCCTCTCAAACAGTTAAACCATTTAATCCTGAACTGCTGTTCATTCAGTGGCTACCATGTGCCAGGCTGTATCTTTAAATCCTAGCAAAAATCATTTAAGAGAGTTATTATTATCAGGTGAGAAATCTGAAATCAGAGGTTAAGTAATTGGCCCGAGAGCACAGGGCCACTGAGCACACGGCGCTGTCCGATGCCAGGGACCTTTGCGCTTTGTCATCCTGCTCGCACTCGGCCCCGGGGCGAACCAAGGCAATAACAAAATGACACTTACGCTTCATTTATGAATAAACCACCTCAGCTGTGTCTCTGTGAAGGCGTCCTAACCGATGAGGGTGGACTGCCTGTTTAAAATCCCGTGTTCCCTTCCCAGACACTGGAGGCGGCGGGGAGGCTGGGCTTTGGCGCCGCGCTCGGGACCCTCGCGCGCTGTCACCGCGGCTGACCCTGCTCCTTCCCTGGCCAGCTGGAGGCTCGGGTGCGTCCAGCAAACCCTTAGCGAGCAGGCACCTCCCAAGTAAGCTGCGCCAGCGCTCGTCCGGAAGCACAGCAACAAGCCCGGCTCCCTCGCTGACCTCGGGGGCCCATCATTCCATCTCTGCGCCTCCCGCTGTCCTCCCGCGCCAACCAGAGCGAGCGCGGAGGCCCCTGATTTACACCCCCTGCTGCTGTAACGTGAGAGTCGTTGTCTACAAGCCTGCCCGTTGCCAGTGCGGGATTGGCCTGACTCAGAGCCCACAGGTGAGATGGCCGTGGGACAAGGGCCCCTTCTCGTGCCCCACAAATGTCTCCCCCCTTTGCTTTAGCGACCAGGATAGAACTCTCCCCCGAGCGTGTGGGCTGCTCTTTGCTGCCAGAAGCAAAGGACTTGCTCTTTGTCCTTAAGGGTCACTGTTGTCTCTGTTACTTTAGTTCCTACTGCATATTCATTTTAATAAACTGCATATTTGTTACTGGCAATGCCAATGTGAGATAAAATTTTTTTTATTATCTCCTTTTCAGCCTATGAGGAAGCATCTTATTACACCTTTCCAAGTTTCTTATTTTTGGTGACCACCTGTATGCTAAAAACAAGCATAATTTCCACGTAGCATTCCTTTCCAGCATTTTTATTTCGCAGATGCCTGTGCACACACACACACAAATGAGAATCAGAATGAGAAATTTTATCTTGTATTCCAAGAAGAATGAAAATTAAAACTATTAAAACCAGTTGACACCCTTCAAACTCAAAGTTAATGACCTCTTTATAGAGAAACTCTGAGCAGACCCATTTAATGGCTCTTTTTCATACTCATTCTATATGAATGACACCTTATCTTGGACACTTGACATGTTATCTAATGTAATCTCCTATCCCACTGGATTCATTGCGTCAGTGAGGAGCTGGATAAGAGGTTAACTTGTCCATTATCACAATTACAAGTGACACTCTAAGCAGGCTTGTGAACCCAGAGCTCTGACTTCAGAGTGCCCCCTTGTAGTGCCATGATGCGTCCTTTCTCCTAGTGGCCAACATGAATATGTCTAACCACTTCCCAGCCTCTGAAGCACTTAGAACCCAAGGAAAGGGATCTTGTGCCTATATTAAAAGTCAGTGACCTTCCAAATGGTTTATTATGTGCTACCTAAAAGAAATTTGAATAAAATATATACAATTGCAAACTTTTAGGTGGTATTTCAAATTCTTCATCATGAATTAAATAACTATGAAGGTGCAATTTCTTGAGTATTATAAATATTGATGACTTTAAATGAAAATTTCACATGATCACTTAAATGCATGCATTGGCTTTAATCACCATAGTCATTTGATATCAATCAACATCTATTTAAACCATGCATTTATAAGTTCTTCAACAGTTGAAAAACTTACATTACTTTTTCTCTTTGGAGTGATAATACCATCTACCTACCCCACAGAAACTATATCTTCATGTAATATATTTCTGTGCTGGAGAGTCTTTTATTAGTCCCCCTGTCATTTTTTATTAAAAAAAATACATAAACAAATTTTTATTATAGGAATGTCTCCCAAACTTTTGAACCTTTCTGGATTACATGCCAAATAAATCCCATTGTGACCAATAACTATTTAAATGGCTCTATCAACTGGTGAGGTAATTAGGTCCTCCCAGTAAGTCCTCTCAGCTGATGACTCAGCTCATCCCTCCTTTTATTTATTAAAAGAAAATGTAGGGAACTGATTCACATAAAGAGGATTTGTTACCAGTCATGAGCAATCCACTTCCTTGGCACCAGGATCTACACCAAAAAGGCTCTCCCACGTGCTATCAAATGGTTTAATCATACCTATCTCGTTTTGACTTACAGGCACCTTTTAAACTAATCTTCTTTTCAGAAATAGTTGGAAAATACAGATACTAATATCAATACACATCTACCAATATACAGAATATGTTTGTTTCCTTTGAAGTTATTTTCATTGAAACTTTGGTGCTCCTGTTTATACTGTTAAAAAAAAATTCGCCATCAACCTAGCCAGAAAATCTGCTCTGTCAAACATGTCAGGAAAATCCTGCTTACTTTCTCTCAGAAAGCCTAGCTCATTCCAATTCAAATAAATGTGCTAATCTGCATTCTGGTGACAATGGAATCACTTCCACATTTGAATTCTAGGATAAACAGACGATAAGTAGACAGAAGGGTAGCTGAAGGAGGGAGTTTTGCCAGGAGCTTGTCTCCAAGATGTAAAAGCTGGTGGCATCTTCAGTACTGGCACTCAGTGCTACCCCCGGTACTGACACTCAGTGCTACCCCAGTACCACCTCTCAGCACTGCCCCTCAGCACTGTCCTTCACTATTGCTCACTGCCGTTCTCCTTGCGTGGCCTCACCGGCTTCTCCCTCTGGGGGACGCAGTCTCTACCAGAGACATGACGCTGGCACACACGAGTGATGACCCTCTCATCCCTCATTCTTTAATACACAGCATCTGAAGTCTGAACGTTCCAAGGAGGACTACTAGAGTTCATTTTAAAGTCAAGCTTTTCTTTTGTCAAAAATATGTATTAGTTAGGAAAAAGACGTCACTAGAATTAAGGCATTTAATTAAAATTTCGATGGTTCTAAATTTTGGGACTGTCCATTGTACCCCATAACAGATGGCTTCTCATTATGTTTTCGGCCCTCCTGGCCATCTTGATCTTACCCTACAGGGATGGTTTTGCGTTGACCTCTTCACACTGAAGACCAAGGTTAGTGACTGGTCCCACTTAAGACACTGGCTATTGTACATTGGGGCAGTTCGAACTCACTCTTACAGACTCAGACCCATTTTTCAGTCTTGTTATCAAGCTGGCTGGGCTAACTGCTCACAGCAAAGCCTTTACGACACTTGGCACTGGGTCACAAAGTCCTCAAAATAAACTTAACAAGAAATCAGGATGTTGGCCCACACATGTCACTCTTGACAGTTTGCTTCTTTGCTATTTTGAGTAGACTTTTGTGGGACTGTGGTGTTGGGAAATTCAGGAGGTATTTGTTCCAGGCAGTTGCTTATCATTTTGTCTACTGTAATTTAGAAGCAAAAGGCGTTACCATTTTTCAGGAAGAAAGAAATTAAGTGTCAAAAGCTGATTGTTTTCTCCATATGCAATAGTGCCTTCTCTTCTCCACCTTCGCTCAGGAAATATAACCTGTGATGATTTGAGCACAATATAATTCAAGCCAGTTTCCAGTCTCACAGATGACTTTAAGAAAATACCTTCAATTATTTCTGGAAAACATTTAGCCCTGAAGGGAGATGATGATAATCTATTGTTCTTTCAGCAGCGAGTAGCTTTTGAATGGCCTCCATCACCGGCAGATACGGCTGGTTTAAATCAGCAACAGAAGCCTGTCTCGTCTGATGCACCGTCGAATATAAAATTCAACGCAGAGAAACACCGTGGCAGACACAGAAAGATGTTTATTCCAGGGCCATCTGCTCATAATAAATAAACTGACAAAGAGTCTATTCACTTTTTATCAACATGTATTCTCATGTACTTGAACCTCCTCGGATCCACCTGGGAAGATTTTTTAAACACAGATTCCAGGGCTCCATTTTAGCAGAATTTTAAAAATAAAAAATAATACATAGCCATTCTTTAGCTTCATAGCCAAGTCTTCAAGTCATTGGAGTTACTAGAGGGTAATTTATGAAGGAAGAGTAATTTGAGCTACATTTTAAACAATGAGAAGGATTTTGATATAGAAATGAGAGACTAGGGCATTGTGAGCAGGGGGTTGGCAAGACCAAAAGCACAGAAATGGATAAACGTGGTATGCAGGGAGGGGCCGTATCACAGCCTGTTGGATGGGAGAAGGAGGCCAGTCCAAAATAGGGTTGATGTTGGAAGTTTATTGAGGAAGAACTTGAATGGGAGAATAAGGCTTTGGGGGTTGACTACTATACAGTGTTATGTGTTTCTGAGCCGTAAAAGGCTCAGAGAATTTAACCTGGCATCCTCGGATGGTGGTACTGAGGGGAGAGCTCGCATATAAGACACCACTACAGTCAGCCTGGGGTAAGACTAGGGCACCATGGACCAAAGCCATGGCCCTGGAAAAGGAGTGTAACAGCTTTCTACTAATAAATATATTCTCATGTCCTAGTTTGTGAAGTTCAGCTGCATGGATGTGCGCAGGAAGCTGGAGACTCCAGAGGACCAGGGTCACGCCTGAGAACCAGCCTCCTGGCTTGCCTTCTGCTGCTTGAAGATGCCAAGATTTCTCCTGCCTGGGGCTCTACCGGATTCTCTCCTGGGTGGTTCATCTTAATTATTAGGCCTCAGTTCCAACGTCACCTCCCCTGGGAAGCACCGTCCCCCCAGTCCAAAGGATCATGGATTTTCCTCTCCCTCCCATTCACAGTCCCCTGGTTTTCATCCAGGACCAGTTTCCATGGTGACACTTCCATGGTATGAAGTGTACTTGCTTATTTCTGCCTCTCCCTAATAGAACATTAGATCTAAACAATTAGGAGTGTTCACTGTCTGCCCAGGACTTCATTCCCAGTGCCCGCATCAGAGGCTGGCATAGAATAAACGTGCAATAATCTTGGCTGAATAAATGAATGAAAGGTGTCATAATCTAACTCTCCATTACTTTCCTCTTATGTCTTTCTCATCATCGTGTCCTCTTGCAGGTAGAGGGCTAAAGACCAAGTGAGGAAGACTGTAGATTAGAGATTATTGTTCTCTGAGACCCGATACTGAATGCAATGCCCCGTGCTTTATAAACTAATAGGTGGAGAAACTGCCCGGTGATTAAAATCTTGCCTCAGTTTCCACAAAGAAATTAAAATCACTACCCTAAATAATACTTGCTAGAAATTCTCCTACTCATTAAATATCCAAACTAGCTGTGCAGCGTTGGATAAGCCTCTACTCCTCTTTAAGCCCTGGCCTCCTTAATTATGACAATGACATCTTTGTCCCACATCTTCACTTTCCTTCTGGCTTCAGTCCCCCTCATCCTTCCGTGGTGGACGGGCTTTGCTACCTGCAGAGCTGGGGAGGGCAGAGCTCCGAGGTGCTGTGAGAGGCGGGGAGGCCAACGCACAGCCCGGCACAGGTGTTCCCCAGCACAGCCCAGCGGCGGCCACGCAGAGCTGTCTGGGCTTTGCATAAAGCCGCGTCATTCCTGGAATGAGGATCCGTCCTATTTTGTTTGATCACTTCTTTCGGTAACTGCTTGTTGCTCCTCTATGAAGTACTGGATGTTTGTGGAATTTTTCCCACTTTAAAATTGTAATAGTATTGTCCCCTCCCAATGGACTCTTAGTCTTCCAAAAAAAAAAAAATAGTGGGAAGAAGAGGGTTTCTTGAAAGGGAGGTTAAGGAGTGGACGTCTGTGAGCTGGGTTCCTCTGAAGTTTCTTAAAGGCCGGTGATAAATACTGCTTCAATTAGCCAAAGAGTTCTCAGCACATCCAGGGAGTTTGTAACAACTAACTAGTCTGTTCGAAAGGCCGTATTCAACACTGTTAGACATGACTCCTTGTCTTCCTTATCACTGTGTTTCTAGCGAATAAAGAACTTAATAATAGAGATAAAACTGTCCGTAACCAGAGCACGTCACAGAGAAAGCACAGTTTGGGAAGAATCACACTCAGGGTCGAGAGTTACTTCTGGAAGTAAGTGTGACATACTCTTTCCTTAAACGTTTTTTGAAAAAAATTCTCTGATCGCCATATTATTTCCGATTCTAAGCTACTAGGGGTAAGGGCCCATGTACTTACGGCAATGGAGAAGGGACACGTGTTGAGTGGTGCTCATTTTCAGTTACCGCAGTGAGCTTCGCCAGCACGCGAGCTTCGATTTGCTTTCACTTTGTTACAGCCCGGAGTTGCTCATATGCCCCCTTTTCATAGGATAAAAATGGTTATTCAAGGTCACTACGTGCGCAGGATATGAAGAGGATGTTTTAAGAAGAGAAAATGGGAAGAAAGGCTGGGACATTCCTGTGAATGTTGCCAAACTGAATTCCTAACCAAAAATGTACGTCCTTTATTAGTGGACTATGAAACTCTACAGAAGCCACGGAAAGCAATTTCAGAACACAACAGGAGATCTAAATAAATTAGTTTTTTATTACAGATAGTGGGAGCGCGCACTCCACTGAGGGGCAGATGGTGACTGACAGTCTGGGCTGATTAAGCTCCGCTGTAGTTTTTCAGTGGGATGGAGACTCAGGGCTCAGAAGACACTTCCCCTGGCAAATCTCATTTCCAGATTTTCTAATTTCCTAATTTGCTCTCAAATCAAGAAAAAAGAAAGCATTGCTTCTGTAGCGTTTTCACTTTTTTAAATAGCCTCATTTGGAGCTGTGTACCAAGCCAGGAGGAACTGAATGAGGTTCGAGTGATGCTTCTGAGTGCTTGACAGAAATTGTATTGATTCTGCTTCCAGAAGCCACTCTAAGGAGGTGACACTCATCTCCAGAGCATTCTGATATTTAGGCATTAGAAGTACCAAATCTTCACTGTTCCTCTCAAAAGCTGTACAAACCAGAAAACAGCAACTCCAGCCAGAGCAGTGCTTACTAACTGTGCAACTGCAAGCGTGGACACGGCTCATCCTCTCTAGGAACCAGCCAAGAAAAACGCATGTTTAAGGTTCCTGATCGATGCTGAATACAGTTCCCTGCGCTGTACAGTAGAAACTTGTTGTTCATTGATTTTATATATATTAGTTAGTATTTGAAAATCTCAAGCTCCCAATTTATCCCTGCCCACCCCCTTCCCGCCCCCCACCCCAGTAACGATAAGTTTGTTTTCTATACTTCGATAAAAATATTTAAAAGTCAAAAGAAAACCCTGACAGAGCCATCTCGTGGCTCGCTGGGGACTGAGAAGCAGCTTCTCTGTGGCTTTCATTCTCCAGAATCCATCCACACTTAAAGGAAAGAGAATGATTTATACGTCCCCGTAATGATTCCTTGCTGAGAAAGTAATTGCCCTCACTTAAGAGGGGTATCAATGAATAATGATGAGGTTGCTTTTAATTAAACGAATGCTGATACAGTAATGCTCCTATACACACAACGCAGATTTGGTGTGATAACGATGTTTCTTGACAATCAGCATTCTCAGAGGCCAAAAGTTGTCTTCTCTTGGTAACTCTCCTTGTGGACCACTCAATGCTAATTGGCTTTTTGTCCTAGTTGTTTTTTCGCTCCAATAAAATGACATCTGTCTTACCTTGGGAGGTGTAGTGGCCTTTTACATGATGGACAGGTGCCCTTACACCTGCCATTTTCTCTAAGTGGCTCCCCTGTTACCTGCCAGTCCACCACATGCTTAAAATGAAACTCAGTCGCCCAGCAAGCATGCAATTGCTAACTTCCTTAGCTTCAGAGGGTGAAATTCTGCAGAGGCGATGTTAGTTTTTGAAAGCGTACCTCTCAAGTTGGGCAGCTTCCACATATTTTAAAAGTTTCGACTCAGATAATATTCAGGTTGAGACAAGAAAGAAAAATGTTTTTGTGAGGAGCACTTGGTGGACAATAACAAATGAAATCCTTGTGCCGCAGACAAACTTCTATGAGAAACTTGGATTTCTTACACTTGACTTTGCACCTCACTTGAAAACGTCCGTGAAGAATTGTCAGAGGAACATCAACTGGGTAACAGGGCAGAATGATTTCAGCCTAAAGGGTTGCAGGGCAGCCAATAAATATCGAGGGAACTTTGAACCAGATGTTGTGACCTGAATCTAACAAGAGAATTGAGCATAAGCCACAAAGGAAAAGACTCATCACCAGAGTTTAGCTTCTTTGCACAAATAAGTGGCGTACTGCGAGGCAGCCCCTCCACAACTCCCCGCTTACCTCCAAGAGGAGTTACTGACCCAATGTCTATTATACTAATATCATTACCTGAGGACACATATTTAGCAAATGGAACTCATTTGACCCTCAGAGTCTCGGCCCAATTTTGCAGCTGGACTAACGGAGACTCAGAGAAGTGAACGGACTTGCTCAAGGTAACAAAGATCAGGTTCTCAGACTCTGATGTGCGTCTGAGATGCTTGAAGGTCTTGTTAGTATTCAGATTTCTAGGCCCCACCCCCCGAGTTTTAATTTGGTAGATCTGGGGCGAGACTAGAGAATTTGCATGTATAATGAGTCCCCATGTACGTCTGATCCTGGTCCAGGCTCTCACTGTGGGAACCTCTAGTCTAGACAGTCCGTGGTGGCTGTGGAAGTTTCCCCTGAGTCTGGGGGACTGGGAGGCCCTGCTCCTTCCAGGGCACTTTGCTCCCAGCTGGCCCCCATCTGTCTTCTGCAGGGCCTTGAGCGCCCGTTACCTAAGAGGGTTCAAGAATGTCAGTTGCCTGTCTGTCCCCACCGTCCTCCCCCCACACACGTGCCGCTTTCTTCGCCTAAGTAACTCCTTCAAGTCTCAGCTCAAAGTGTTACTTTCTCAGAGAGTCCTTCTATGAGACAATTTTTATAATTGAAAAATGTACTCAGGTTTGTGTAATGAGCGTCTGCCTTCCAAAATCCCAAGGACCATGAGGGTGAGACTCGTTTCCTGTTCCTTGGATAGATTATGTGCCCAGCACTGGCACGGTACTTGCACTTAGATGGCACTTACCAAAATTAGATGAATACATAAATCAGTTGAGTTAAAGGAACTTTGAGGTCCAGTCCTAATTGCACTACCTGCTAGCTGTGTGGAATCGAGCCAGTGACTTAATTCTAAACTCCAATCCTCTCCTCTGTCAAAAATAGATAATACCTTTGAAAAGGTTGTGTTGAGGACGTTTTTAAACAAGCTCATGGATGTGGAAGCGATGCTCTAGAAACGCACCATCAGCTCCCAAAGCCATGCGAAGCGCACAGTAGCTGCTCGGTGATCGTTGGTTAAATTGAATGGAATCTGGCTCACCTGGGGAGAGTGATTTTTATGCTTTCCAGAGGACTTAACTTTAACAGTTATTCATTCTGGAACATCAGACACCTCCGTTGTTAATTTGTGTTTATGTCTTAAAGAGCTTGGATGAACACAACGAATGCTTTCTCAGCCACTCGTGCTGTCTCCACCTTGAGTTACTAAATCAACCTGAATCCACTTTTAGATGCGGTAGAGGCACGAATCACATGCCTTAGAGACTGACTTGATAGGACTTTATTTTCCAGCTGCATCTCCCCTCACAAAACTCTGTGGTGAGTTGAATTGTGACATTGAGCCATCGCTCTATGGCTTCCCAGACCTATTAGCTAGAAGTGTGAGCAAACAAATAGCCCATTTAGAAACCTCATCTTCTGTAAGGTCCATACAAATGCAGCAGAGGCTGGCAGAGAACAGCAAGGTTAATTAAAACATAGCAGAGTCCTCCCTTTAATAGGCCACGAACCATTTACTATTTTTAGTTTACAAACACCCACTCTTAATAGCTAGCATATGTCAAATTACTAACATGCCAGTGGTACACAATTACCATCAATTTAATTTTACACTTTTCCCTGTTTATAACCTATGTCACTGCCCATGTCATATTTTACTTTCACAATTGAAAGGAGACTAACCCCCAGCTGTTCCACTGCAGAGTTTAAGCAGCTCTCTATCCTCCCCGTCTTCCACTAAACAGTTTGCTCAAAGGGTAAAACTTCATTCCTGTAGACATTTCTCCCAGTGGGGCCACTGTATGCGTGCAGCCCAGGGCAGAATCGCTCAGCCTTGACTTTTTGGAGATCACCATTTAAAAACTAGAAAGCCTACAGCTGAAGGCCGGCAGACTGAACCCTGGCAGTGCACTTCTGCAGACTGCTAAGGAGGGAAGAAAGCTTGCGTTTCCCATTCAGAGATGTGGCCTTAGAAATGATGCTGATGGGCGAGCCACCTCCCTGCTTTCCTTTTTCCTGAGAAGCCAAACCTCCCATTTCTGATGACAGCTGCAAGAAACCATTTGGCTCAGACTAATGGTAATACAGGCACTTATCCAAATATTTGGCCTTGAAGAAAGAGAAATACTGAGAGATATATTTCATGGGACATACATCATATGCTCTTCTCTTGTGTCCAGTTTGAAAAATTAGCTGTCAGGTCACTGCAGAGAATGCTCTGTTGCAAGCTGTGACAGCTGCTACATCTCTGAATTAGATTTACTCCTAAGCATTTTATTCTTATTGACATGATTGTAAATGGGATCATTGTCTTAATTTCTGTTTCTGATAGTTTATTGTTAGTGTGCAGAAACATGACAGATTTCTGAGCATTAATTTTATATCCTGCAACTTTACTGGATTTATTGATGAGTTCTAGTATTTTCTTGGTGATGTCTTTAAGATTTTATACGTATAGCGTCATGTCATCTGCAAACAGTGACAGTTTTACTTCTTCCTTTCATATTTGGATGCCTTTTATTTCTTTTTCGTGTCTGATTGCTGTGGCTAGGACTTCCAATCTTATGTTGCTAAACCTGGCAAGAGTGGGCATCCTTATCTTGTTGCTGATCTTAGAAGAACTATTTTCAGCTTTTCACCATTAAGTGTGATATTAGCTGTGGTCCTGTTTGGGTTAATTCTGTATGGGACTCTCTGCAGTGTCTGGACTTGAGTGACAGTTTCCTTTCCCAGATTAGGAAAGCTTTCAGCTATTATGCCTTCAAATATGTTTTCTGCCCCTTTCTCTTTCTCTTCCTCTGGGACTCCCTATAATGCGTGATGTTGTCCCAGATGTTTCTTAAACTGTCTTCATTTTTTAAACTTTATTTTTTTCTGCTCAGCTTGAGTGATTTCCATTACTCTGTCTTGCAATGTGTTGATCTGTTCCTCTATCTTATCCGATCTACTGTTGACTCCTTCTAGTCCAACTATTTTTTATTTCAGTTATTTTATCCTTCAGCTGTTTGGCTGTTCTCTCCATTTATGACTCTTTATTAAAAACTTCTGACTTTTCATTCTGTTCATTCTTTCTCCTGAGTTCGTCAAGCATCTTTATAATCACGACCTTAAACTCTTTATTGAATTCATTGCTTATCTCCGCTTCACTTAGTTCTTCTTCTGAGGTTTTATTTTGTTTCTTTGTTTGGAACATATTCCTCAATTGTCTCATTTTGCCTAATTCACTTTTTAAGAATTTCTGTGTACTTGGTAGGTTGTTTACATTTCCCAGTTTTGGAGAAGTGGCTTTACGTAGGAGGTAGCCTGTGGGGCCCATCAGCACATTCTTCTCTGGCCACCAGAGCTGCATCCTCTATGGGGGGGTGTGGATTTTTCCGTCGTGGTGGGTTGACTGCTGTGCTTGTACTGACGGGCTCGGGTCTGGTTGGTTGCTATGCCCTACCGTGTGCACAGGGTTCAGGCTGCTGATGGATGAGGGCAGGTGCAGGAACATCTGGCTGCATGGCCAGAGAAATCAAGGTCCTGGTTCTGGTCTCTTGGTGGACAGGGCCAGGTCATGGGGTGGTTGGCTGTGGAGCCCCAGGGAGTCTGGGAGTCTGGTGAGTGGAGGTGGGTCCCAGGTGGCTGGCTGTGAGGCCCAGGGTCCCAGAGTTATTTTCCACTTGCTGGTGGGTGGACCCAGATTTGGGGGGTCCCAGAGCTTTCAGCCTGCCTGTGGGCAGGGCTGGGGCTCAAGTGGTCCTGCAGCTGGTGCCTGCGGCTCAGTGGTTGAGGCCAGTTCCAGTGTTGACCCAGTGGTGGGCAGGGCCAGGTCCCAGTGTGGCTGGAGGCTCAGGAAATCTTATGACAGCCAGATTGCTGGTGGGTGGGGTTGTGTCCCCTCCCAGTAGATGCGTGTCCTGGGGCATCCCAAGACTGCTGTAGACTGACTGGTGGCTGGGCCCAGGTCCTGCGCTAACAAGCTGGAAGGACGGCTCCAAAATTGTACTTGCCAGACCACTGCCGCCTGGGTGAGATGCTCTCCCGCCACCAGTGTCAGTGTCCCGAGGGTGAGTCTCGGTTGCCTCCTGCCTCTGCGGGAGACTCTCTAAGATCGGCAGGTGGTTGTGACCCAGGCCTCCTTCAAATTACTGCTTCTGTCCTGGTCTTTGGGCATGTGAAATTTTGTGTGCATCCTTTACAATAAGAGCAGAATCTCTATTTCCCACAGTCCTCTGGCTCTCCTGAAAGTAAGCCCTGCTGGCCTCCAAAGCCAGATGTTTTGGGGGCTCCTTGTCCTCATGCAGGAAGACCGGTCTGATGAGCCCTGTGTGGGGTCTGGAGACCTTGCTCCTTGGAGAGAAACTCTGCAGTTGTAATTAGCCTCCTGTTTGTTGTTGTCAACCCTAGGTTATGAGTCTTGAATATACCATATCCCTCCCCTCCTATTCATCTTGTGATTTCTCCTTTGTATCTTTAGTTGTGGAAGATACAAAGATATACCTTTAAAACCCATGTTTTCTGATGGATTTCAGTCTCTCTCAACAACAGTTGACCTGTAAATAGTGGTACGTTTAGTGTGCCCAAGGGAGGAGCGAGCTGAGGCTCTTCTTACTCTACCATCTTGGCCACTTCCTTCTCTGGCTTGGATTCTTCAAATGCTCAAACCTTGGTCCACCACAGGACTTTTGCACATGCTACTTGCACTGTGTAAACACTTGTGTGTTGACTCCCTCATGCCATTTAGTTAAATATTTTTCCTTAAGCTAAGCCTTTCCCAATACCTTACCCAGAGCATTTCCCCATGCCTTTTATTTCCTTCATAATGTATCTTTCATAATAGCTAGCAATTATTTTAATTGTCTTATTTATGTATTATATTACATCTATGTCCCTCTGTAAAGGGACAGAAATGATATTTGCCTTGTTAACTAATGTCCAAATAAAGTCCATATTTAGAAGAGTGCTTAGCACATAACTAACAGTGAATGTTTGTTGAGTAAAAGAAAAAATAAGTTGCAATAGTCATTAACCTTTGGATTAAGATAGTGTGGCTTATTTTAAAACACCTGATGCATGTGTTCTTTTCAGAGATTTCCAAATGCCAGGCTTCATTCAAGTGGTTTATTTTATAAAATTCACTAAGTTGTTCTTGAAAATGCAGATTCTCAGAAACGCTGAGATAGTAGACTTCAGGAGGGGTCCTTGAGCCTAGAGTGTTCAACAAGCTCTTCAAGTGACTCTAATGTGCAGCGACACTGGCGACTAACAGATCTGATGACTCCTGGCCATGTAATTTTAGGAAATAAAGAGCTCAGTAAGGGATCAATCCCCAGCCCTGTTTCTGGAAAACAAAAATTCAGCACTTTGGATATGCTGGTATCCAGTTGTGCACGTTTCGTCCTGAATACAGAGGATGGAAGAGACCACACCCAGAGCACATTTCCATGAATCTCCTATGTCAGTGATTACGTAGGTCACCCCAAGTCCTCTGTGAAGCAAGATGAGGTGGAACCTTGATATTTTATCCTTTCAATTCAGAAACAACACTAGTAGTAAAGAGAAAAAAACTTCCCCCTAAGTAGGAAATAGCATTATTTAAAAAATTAATGTGGCCTAAGTATTTAGGCCAGAGCTAATTTTTTATTATCCACATAATTAAAAGGAAATTGTGATGCCCATTATCCAAAAACTCTTCAGCGCATTAAATATAATTTAACAGTTACAATATTTGCTTTCCTAATATACTTTGCTTGGTTCGAGTTCATATGAAAATGAGTTTATATCTGAATTCATAATAAATGTACATTGGGTTTCTAGTAGACCATTCTGGGAAGCCAGGGGAAGCTAAACTGAATTAAGAATTAAATATTAAATCTAGATGAACCCTTAGGATTAATTCTTGTCTGGTCTAATTCCTCCATTTCACAAATGAGAAAGCAGAGGCTGAGAATGAGGAAGTGCCCTGCCACAGGGAGCCAGTCACATGCTTACAGCCGAGGGAAGCATTTACCTCCAAGCCCAGCTGCGTACAATCCATATGCGCGAACGCTGACTCTCCTGGTTTAAGAAGAGACTACACATTCTCAAGCTGTCTATGCATGCTCTGGGCTACAAGTTGGCATTTCAATTTAACCTAGGTCCTTCTTGTTTCTGAAGTCTTAATATTACTTGAATTAATTTTGAGCATCATATAAATTATTTTGTTTGACTCTATCTTAAACCCATTAGTTGGAAGAAAATGTTCCCCGCTCATTACATTAGAAAGGTCCACAATATGTACCAAAAGAGATTGAATTTTATCTTCAGTTGAAATTTCACTGAATGCTACTCACCTTTTAAAACACAGGAGTAACAGCCTCTCCATAAAACAGAAACAATTAAATCAACTCACTTCTCCCCTCTGCTCCCTCATGCCACTTCATTAACCCTAACTTGGAATGATTTCACATGTAACAGCCAAAGAAGATCTGTATTTGTGTTCAAGCAGAAACAGCTTAACAGTCATGAGAATGTCTAATAAAGACAGCAATATTATGGTTATTATCAGTATGACTTTCTAAGTAACCAAGTACCTATGGCGTACTGGGGACACACACCTCGTCCCCCAAACGTGACCAGCAGGATGCTGTGTGCTCACTGATGACAGTGTGAATTACAAAATGCAGTTTCATTTTCCAACCTGTGTTTGAAGATGACAATATATAATTCCAGTGCAAACATTCTCAACCTTGCGGCAGTTTATTTTAGGAAATAGCATGGCAGGCTGTAACTCAAGGTTAATTGCAACAAACAAATGACAGATTATTCAAAAGTGGGATGTAGTCCAGGAATAAGGATGGCTAGATTTCACATGTCTCCATGCTAAATCTTAGATACCCTCCAGTTCTGAATTTGCCCTTTTGTTATTTCTTTCACAAATCGTAAGAGGCTGCTCTTGGACCTTCTGCCGAGCTGGGAGAAGGCAAGGTCTATCTCGGTGCTGGAGGCTTTGAAGTCATACCCACCTGAGCTTGAAACCCAGTTTCCTCAGTTCTCAGTTTTGACCCTGAGCAAGTTATTTATTTTAATCCCAGTTTCGTTATCTATAAAACAATATTGTGCCTTCATAAATTGCTGTTAGGATTAAGCAAAATAAAGTATGTAAAGCGCTTAGCTAGAGACTGCCACTGAAAAAGCCTCAATCAAGTTCCAATATTATGTAAGACACTAACTCCTTTATAATAACAGCTAATGTCAAAGAACAGGCAGGCTGGTAATTACATCAGTTCACCTCTTTGGTAAACCAGAGCTCTGTGTTGTCGAAGCATTTGTAGTTTCATTTGATGAAATCCACTGAGAAATTGCTCTTAGAAATTATCTCCAAGGGTAGACGTTTGTAAAACAGTAAGCGAAGTGTTCTCGTGGCTTCCAGGAAGTCCCTTCATGGCTAAGTTTTATCCTTTTAATGAAAACAGGCTTCTGGAGCATTTTAGTTTTGAAGGAGATTGTGTAGTTCCAAAATGGGCAGCACATTTTCAGATTTTGCTGTGTCATTTAGTGGTAGGAACTGTCTGCAGTTTTCCGAGGACAGTGGTCTAAAAGTGTCTCACGCTGGTGCATTTCTCCAGACGTCTTGGCATACCTGAGCGAATTTCTCTGGAGATCTTGGTTGGAGGGAAATACAAAACTGGCATCACTTCCATTGTAAAGAGTAGTTGCTCTCTGGGCTTTTTTTTTTTATTTTTAATGTAGACACAATCGATATGAATAAGGAAAAGTTTATTAGGTAAACTTGGTGGCTAGTTTTCAATGGTATTCTAGAATGGCAGTCTTAAGTTTGAATTTATTCTTTGCCAAAACAGGAAAGAAGAAAAACACATTGTTGAGGAAAGAACGTGGAAGATGCTTGGTGCAGAAAGTAAAACCTCGGGCTCTGTGGCCTGTGGGTGGAAAGGGTCACGAGTATTTGTCAACAAGCCTGAAGAGGGTTCCAGAACTCCTTCCCAGCCCCAGTGCCTGTCCATCTCCCCCTCCCACTTCAGGGAGTTCAGACGTCATCTCTCTGAAGCTCCTCCAGAATATTCACCTCACTCCTCACAGGAAACGTAACTGCTCACATAACTCGTTGTTAACACCCTGTTACTGTAGCACTCAATTACATTTGACTGCAGTGTTGTGTTCACCAGTTAATCTCTGCCTGCACTGCAAGGCCACGGAGGGCAGGGGCCAAGTGCTTGACACATGTATGTTCAATAAAGGTGGATGGCATGGAGCTGAGGGTGAGGATAGGAAACGGGGGAGGAAGGGAAGAGAAAGGGGGAAAAGAAGACCTCAGGCGAGTGATGACTGGTTTCCATGAAAGGCCATGCCCACTGGCTGCCTTTATTAAAGTTCTCCAAGCGCGCAAGACCGAGGTGAAGGTGTGAAAAGAGAAATGTCACACTTTCAGTGGCTGGTAACGCTGATGAAGGGATTGCATCCCATCAACAAGGTGAGAATGAGACCACCTGTCTGGACGGACCTGGTTCCAGGAGACAAACTTCATACGAGCATAAGCGTTCAGAATAAACTGGTGTTGCACGTTTATCATTAGAAACAGCCAGGGGACCCTGGTGATGATGACAACATTTCCTTCTTAAGTCAGGATATATTTTTCTAACTTATCTACCACTATGTTAGAAACACAGCAACAGTCTGTCATGCTTATGAGTTTGACAATCTGCAGATATTATTCTAAAAATAAAGAGCTTCATCCAGAAGAAAATTAAAAAGAAAAGTGTAGTCATAACCAAATCACATAATCGCTGTAAGTAAGCATCTTTTTCCCTTCCTTTTTTTGGCCTCAGTTTACTTTTCCTAAAACTCCAACCTTCTGGTGCCTTTCAGATGACCAGTTTAATCCCGAGGGTCACTTGTGAGAGAGACCACGGGATCCCCTCGTCTTTGCTTGCTCCTCCCCGCCATTCTGGTCCTAGTCACCCCCGACTTGCCCATCTCTAAATTTATCAGATTATTTTCTCTAGAATCAAAGCAGGGATTTTTTTTTATCAAGAAGATTTTTTTATCAGGAAATCAAGAATAACTTTACATTTTAAACGCCTGTTGCTGTGTCTGTTCTTTACTGAAGCGTGCAGTTCGGTCTGTGATGCGCCTACCTCTCCCCGCTGTACCCTTTAATGTCTGGGTCTCTTACGTCAGTTCTTACCTGCTCTGCTTTTCAGGGAGATTGAGATCCGTCTGCACAAGTACCCATGGGAAGTAAATACTCTGCAGCTCTTGTGCCTGACTCAGGATTCCGGAAGTTACCTAGAAGGGGAACACAAATCAAGGGAAGTGAGTTACCAGGAAGGCTGCCTTTCCGCTAGATGAAGTAACCAGGACAGAAGCCCCTGCAGGGTCCTGGGGAGTGGGGCGGCCTTTCTAGAAAACGGAATTAACAAATGTGAGTCCCCACTGCCCCCTCCCCGACCTCCAGGGCAGTTTCTTTGATCTGGGCCCACCTGCCGCACCTGCCTCACAGTCTGCCCGCACCTCACTGAGATCCCCAAGCCAGCTGGGGACCTTGCTGCCTCTGCCCTCGTGGGAGTTCGTGTCTGTGACTTGGCTAGATGCTGCTCTCCTGCTTGGACATCTAACAGCCACTGACATGCTGCTGTTGTTTTCAAGGCATGGATGAAATTCTCTCTTTCATGGAGCCTTCCTGACTCCAAGTCTGGCAGCCGACCCGCTCTCCTGCCCAATGGCTGTTCTTCCCATCAGGGAGGGTGGCTCATCGGGCCAGGATTCTCACAAGGGACCATAGAAGTGCCTCCAGGAGAGTGAATTCAGTCTCTGGAGGGGTTTAAGCAGCTTGAAAAGTTCCGCAGTTGATCTGGGTTTGCTCACCACAGCTACCCAGATTAAACGGCAACAATCAGTTCTCTCTTGTGCTCCGATAGAACGGGTTTGTATCTTCAAGGGAAAGCATTTTTTTTTCCTATTTAGCAGTATCTATTGTAAAAGTACATTTGTCTTAATAATATTACAGAAAATTTAAAATTAAGAATTTTAAAACTACCCGCAGTACTATCATCCACCACAGTTACTGCTGTTTTCTTTCGGCCATCCTGAGAAACGCCCCTTTACGTTATCTGTTGACATAGTGACATCCAGTGCCACGTCCCGCTTTCCCTTCTAACATCATAACACACAGCAGTTATCGCATGTTGAAATAATGAAACAGACAGTTTTAAAATCAGGCTTTTTATGTACTATTTTATTAGCTCCTTAGCACTGCGTAGAGGCTACTAGAAGGCCTTCCCCATCCCACTCCGGGCTCTCCCTCTGCAGACCGCTTAGTGAGAGCACTAGGCCAGGGCAGGCTGGGAGAGGACTTGCTGTGTGTTCCGTACCCTTCGTAGTTAAATGCTTCTTGATTTCTCAGACAAACAGTTCAATGTCCAGGAGAGCGCTCCCAAGTGCCTTCACATCTGCAGTTCCCAAGGCACTGCTCTCCCACCCAGGGGGCAGGCATCCCGCATGGCGATCGCTGCCCGCGTCTCATTTCCATGCGTTGCTCCCTCTCTGTAACTTCACATCGCAGTATACCAGTCTCTGAATAGGGCCCTCCGTGCTTGTCTAGGTCTCCGGCTGTCTTTGTCCACAGCAGCAGCTGCTGGGCGAGGCACTGGGGACACGGCAGCAGGGACCCTGCCCTCACAGCGCCTGCCAGCCGGCAGGATGCTTGCCGGCCTCGCTGGGCTGATGGCGCCACCCGATGGCTGGCGTGCGCCAGGCTTGGTGTCTGCTTGTTACTGCTCACGCCTTTCCCTCCACCCTGGCCTCGTTTTACTTGTTTCTTTCCTTTATTATCTCAACATATTCCATCTTCCTGATTTTGCTTCCTCTGCTATCCAGCCTGTCTTCAAAACGCTGTGCTCCTAGGACTCTCAACAGACCCGTTCCTTTCTCCCCCCACACATTCCCTGAACCCTCCCAGTCTCGGACCTGTCATTGCCTGTCTGCCCTGTTCTCCCACGGGCTTCTGAGCGGTGCTGGAGGAACGCTCAGGACCTCAGCCAGGCTCTAGGCTGAGCTCAGCACTCCTTCCACGAGCTTCCTTATGTCCCCACAAACCATTCCCCTTGACCTTCATGCTCTCCACAGTCCCCTGCTCAGCCCTCTTAGAAGACAGCCTTGCCCACCTCGCAGAGAAGCTTGAAGCTGTCTGCCGTGAGCCCTCATCTCTCCACCTCTTGTCCTCAATCTGTTTGTGTCTGTCCTTATCTCCTTTGATCCAGATGTGACCTTCTGCTCCTCCGAACCTTTGACCCCGTATCTTCAGCATCTCTTATATTCTCTGTCCTCCCTTGACTTTTTCGCTCGTACCCTATAATGTGGTCATGTTTCTTCCATCATAAAGAGCCTTCCTTCCCTCAGCCCAGACATCTCTAAACATTTAGCTCTCCCTCTATTTCTTACCTCACACCTCCCTCTAAAATTAAATCTTTTTAATATTTAAAGATTTTCTTACAAAACATTTCCTATTTACTTAAATGTACAAAGAATAATGCCACACACTCCGTATTCTAAGAACTGAGCTAGAGGAATAGAGCCCAACACAGCTGGAGCCACGTGTGTAGTCTCCCAATTTTATCTTCTCCCATCTGAGAGTCAACAGCATCTTGAATTTTGGGCTTAAAATTCTCCATTAATAAAGAAAAAATATATACGGTGGCCCAGAGCTATGTTTACCATTCCCAGCCTCTGTTCTACTGTAGGCCGGGGTTTGGGACCACCTGGACATCCTAAAGAATGTCATACTTGCCCATTATGTCAGTGACTTGAGGCTCACTGGGCCAGAGGAGTAGAAACCAGCAGATTCATTGGAAGCCTTGATAAAACACACATGAGAGATAAAGCCTACAGCAGCCTGGGCCTCCCACAGCATCATGTGTTAGAGATTTAGTGTCCCATGTTTGCCAGAGCAGCCCCTCTCGAGTAAAAGAAAAAATAGTACATCTCATTTCCAAAATCAGAAAAAGGAAGCTCCTGACAGGTCCCTCTGGCGTGTACACTACACCTCGGGATGTTTCTCTGGACCAGGCATCGAGCCGTGGGGAAACCAGCTTTCCAGGACAGCAACGCACTCTGCGATAAGCCCAGGCTGCACTACACGGGGCCCCGCGGGGTGGGCCGTCTGACCCAGCAGACGCCCGCCGGTAGACGTACACGGGATAGGAAAACGCGCCGGTGGGGGTTATGGCAACATCACAGAGTGGGAGGAAACTGAGTTTCTGAATCACCACTTGGACACGAGCTGCCAGGAGGACCACAGACCCTCACTGTGATGTCATTAGAATGCAGAAGACGTTTGCTCCAGCTCCCATCAGTTACACTGAAGACCGCGATGCTGGCTCTAATAACAGCAGGGACCCGGATGACACCCTGACACAGGAAACAACGCAGGCCAAGTGTGGGGTTCTCACTGCGTCAGTGCCACTGAAGTGCGAGCCGTCTGGAGGGCTGGAGCTTAGTGGCAAGTTAGAATGGGGTAGGAGATAAAAGGAGACTCTGGGGCCATCTATGCTTAAAAATTTGGAAGCAGTCAGTGGGCAGGTGTTCGAGTGCTTGAAGAAAAATATGACAGTATTTGAATTTTAGAAAAATCACTCATCATCAAAGTGGGGTTGGTGTGAAACTGCTTTGGAGTCAAGGAGACTAGTATGAAAATAATGTATGATCCTCTGTCCAAGAGACGGTCGGAGTTTGCATGAAGCCAGTGGCAGTGGGAGCGGAGAAGAGAGGACGGGAGAGTCACAGAACACAGAGCCTGGGTGGACGTGAAGGAGGTTAGAGTTTCTCTTAGGCTCCGAGCTGGGGGGAAGTAGGGCATATAGCCATTACAATTTGAAATGCATGATGGAAAAAACGAATTTTAATAGCAACATGGAATTAAAATATGCTTAGGAATAAATGCACAGGACCCCGATGAGGGCAACAAATTACAGAGAGATGTAAAGGAGGACCCGGGCAGGCAGACAGGCACGTCGTGATGCTGAGCGGAGGGAAACTTCATCTGGGAGGTGCTAATTCTCACCAATCCATTTACGTAATTGACACGACTCTAATAGAAATGAGAATGGACAAGAACTTAAAAAATGATTCTAAGATTCATCTGTAAGAGAAATTGAGAAAATTTCAAAAAATAGAAAAATAAAACTTGAAAGAGGGGACTTGCACTGCTGTACATTAAAAGACATTGTAAGGTTATTCTTGTTGAAATTCTGGGAGGCCGATGAACCAGTCTGCAGCAAGATCAGGGCAACAGAATAAAACATACAGAAATAGACCTTAGTAAACAGAACTGCGTATATGATTAAGGTGACACTTCACATAAAAGAGTTCTCTTAAACAACTGACTATTGGAAACACTAAGTACATATAATTATATCTCCATATTACAAATTCCAGATAGAATAGAATAAAATATTTAAAAATAAAATATTCATATAAACTTGAAGATAAAATTCACAAAGAAGTTCTTTTGATAAATAAAAAAAGTGATAGGAATATTATTTCCTGGATTACTTTAAAATAAGCTTTCTGAATCAAAACGCACACTCATTAGGTAAACATAACAGAAAAACAGTGAACTGGAAGAAGTTTATAATCTTCATGACAAAGGAATCATAAACAGCCTTTATCACAAACGCTCTCACTCATCAATAGGGAAAAAAATGAAACTACCAATAAGAACAATGATAAAAGAAATGAAAGAGGAAATTCACAAAAGGAGGAATTTGACAGTCAAAACTACACGAGAGAAATGAATGTTATTTGCAGAGACGTACTAACTAAAGAATTAAACGCTGTCGGACTCAGGGGACAGTGACCAGGAGGGGAACAGCGACTCTCCTGCACTTCTGGTGGGATGCAAGCCAGTACAAATGCTACGGGGCGATGTGGCAGTGAGTTTCAAAAGCCCAAGAAATATTTATTCTCTTTGATCCAATAATTTGATTTCCATAAATGTATTCTACATGAAAAGATGAAAAAGATGTACACAGAATTAGGTATAAATTATTTTCATCAGTTACAATGTTGTTGTAGATACTAACTTCTCTATATAAAATAAACAACAGGTTTCTTCCGTAGAGCGCATGGAACTATATTCAACATCTTGTAGTAACCTATAATGAAAAAGAATATGAAAGGAGTATACGTATGTATACGTATGACCGAAACATTGTGCTGTACACCAGAAACTGACACAACATTGTAAACTGACTCTACTTCAATTAAAAAAAACCAAAAAACAAAAAAAATCCCAAAACAAAACAAGACAAAACCTTGGAGTCCAAGAATGTGGGATTTTGAATATAAATCATGGTATACGCATAAAAAAGCAGCACGTTGAAGCCATCTACACGGAAGTTCTAGAAATATTAATATATTCATAAAATACATAAAATAAAATTATTACCTGAAATAGTCACAAGAAAGCTGAGGAGAAGTCTGGCTACAAATAGTGTATCAAACATGTTACTAAACAACATTTTTGCACAAATGTATTGTGTCTATGCCAGGGATTGGCCAAGTGCAACCCAAAAGCCAATTCTGGCTCACGACTCTCTTGGTAAATAAAGTTTTATTGGCACACAGCCGCGCCCATTTGTTTATGTATTGTCTCTGGCCGCTTTCCAGCTGCAATGGCAGAGTTGATTTGTTGTGACCGAAACCATCTGCCTGAAAAGCCTAACATATCTGCTCCCTGGCCCTTTGCAGAAAAAGTCTGAAATCCCTGGACTACGCACACAGAAATCCAGAAAGCAGGAAAATAGCGTGTAAATAGCAATTACTTCTAGTATGGGATGTTGTAAATGATTTTTCTTTTGTTCTTTTTCATATTTTCCAAAAGAAAATTTTTGATACATGATGTTGCAAAACTCTGGCAACGTAACAGTATATCAACATTGGCCACAGACTGTGTGTTTGCAAAAAGAGGAGACATGTTTCACAGCATAAATCATCATTTTCTCTGGATGGATATGATTATGGGTGATTTGAAAGTCTTGTCATTTTTTACTGTATATTTTAATGTATATTTAATTTTTCACAATCAACATATGTTGTTTACAAAATCAGAAAATACTTAAACATGCATTTTAAAGAGAGTCCTGAAATACCTAATTCTGATTTTTCCCTCAGTGGCATCTTAGTGTTACATTCAACATCTTTTTACTTCTTCACAACACAGGGGAAGACTTTTCGGAAGACTTTGATGACAGGAATTTGTCATGTTACTAACTTTGAAGTTTAAATCAAGTAATAAGTTAGAGCAAACATCTGGCCTCAGTTATCTGCAGTTTAAGTCATTATACATACTTCAAAAGAAATGAATTCAGGTATGCAAAATATATAAAAAGGAAGGCCAATGGTTGCTTTTCTTGTGTGCTGTGTTCTGTTTTTTGAATCCCAAAAACTTTATTCACAGGCTCTTTCAAACCTTCTAGGAGCCATCTACTCCAAAATCACACACTCTGTTCAAATCACTATATTTTACAATAAGATGAAAAACATCTCATGTGATCTCACAGTGCTTTCCAATAAGATTTCAAAATTTAACAAAAGGAGCTCAAAAGAAATCTCATTTTGAAGATCGATGTGAAAGAAAGACTTACATAAATGACCAGCTAATTGATTTCAGCAATATATTAAGAGTTTGAGAGTTTAGGGGACAAGGGACCAAAACAAAGGCCCAGACTCACAGAGAAACGGAGTGTTTGCTGCAGAGACATTTATCCCATCACCAGTCGCCTGCGCCAGTCCAGAATCCCATATTTAATGATCACATCAACTGAAATTATTTCTTGGAGATCAAAGAAATAAGGTGAGTGTGGCTCTTGGCCACATTTAAAGTAGAATTTCTCTCTAGTTTAAATCAGGGAGAAGGACCAGGAGTTGACCCCTGGCACAGCTCTCCGCCGTCTGAGAGCAGTTTCGTCAGCCTGTCTGGTGTGGACTTTCTAATGACACTGGATTTCCACCTGATCATTGTTAGTCTCTCCTAGGACCCAGGCACAGGTCCAAGACCAAGAATCTGTGGGACCTGGGTGGCCTTAAACTTGCTAGCAGCTCTCTCTAAGACAGCAGGAAAAGTCCTTGAGGAGACCTGGAAGAGAGGTGGCCAGGATCTTCATATTTTGTGACTAGCATCCTGCCCTTGGTGGCCCTCTTCCTGCCGCAGGGTCCCAGCGTGTGCTGCACCGCGCACCCAGAGGCCCCCTCTGCTGGCCGCCACCAAGTTCTGGGGGCCACTCAGCCTATTGACAAGACAAGAGGGAACAGGGTGAGAAGGAAGAAACCCAGCTGCTAACTGTCCCCTAACCCCACATCTGAAAGTGGTGGGTGCAGCCCCAAAACACGAAGCCTCTGGGCCAGGCTGGCGTGCGCACAGCCCGGGCTTTGCCTGGTGCTCAGCCACTTTCCCGGCCTTTTACATCTGGAGGGATCAGAGCCCTGCCCGCAGCTCCCCACTCTCTCCGCAAGCCTGGAGCTCAGCCTCCCGGCCTCTAAGACAGGAGGGCTCTTCAGTCACGTCGATTCTGAAGGAGACTGTCAACGACAGCAAAGCGCACACTGCAGAGGGCTACTTTCTTGCACACATCCATCCCTCAGCTTATAAATCAGCCTGTGAAGACACCGAAAGCCTGGGTCATGGAGGAGAGATACACAACTAAGGAATCAGTCCCCGAGTCTGCAAACGAGGGCACCTTGAATTCCGTGTGAAGGTGAACAGAGCACTGTCAACTTCAGTTAATAGTTACTTAGATTCTAGTCATTAATTCAGTCTCTCCAGTCTAACTGGATACAGAGAAACAAAGAGCAAAAATTTCCAGACCCAAAAGGCTCTCAGCAGGACTGTTAACACTTTTCCTTATACAAGTCATCCATTTAGTGGAATTATTTTCAATTTCTTAAACTGAAACACATACAGTGCAACTTGGAATACTGCCTTTTTTTTTCTCTTTATCTCCTGATGCAGAAAACCGAAATAGAGCAATTTGTTTTATGAAATCAGAGATCAAAAAGATCCTCTAGCAGTAGAAGGAGAAAAAGGAGTTAAAATAGTAACAATCCTACTTTAGTAACTCTTTCCTGGGTGCTTTAATCTTCTTCTTGTCACCAGTACGCCTTTATTTCTCGAATCTGCCTGAAATATCTGACTTTCAAATGCTGTTGCAAGAACCTTTGGTAAAAAAGAGACAACAGGACCCAAATGGAGTCACTTGCGCTAAGCTCCACGTCACCAAACCAAGACTTAACACCTAACCTAATTACAGTTCCAACCTCCCCCAGGAGAATCTTCTGGAATTACCTGGTCAGCATTAGTGTGGTAACCAGCCTGAGAACCCCCATCATCCCCTAAAGGAAGGTGACTTTCCCACAAGCAATTTTCTCTGCTTGTAACTTCTTTATCCCACCCATTCTGCCTATAAAAGTCTTCAGTTTTGTACAGCCTTTCAGAACTCCTTGCTGTCTGCTAGGTGGGGTGCTGTCTAATTCATGAATCATGGAATAAAGCCAATAAGATCTTTAAAACGTACACAGTTGAATTTACTTTACACACCTTCAATGAAGGTAAAAGGGAGAGAGAGAAGGAGAAAGAGAAGACCAAAAGAAGATGTATTATATCTTTTTAGAGAGAACAACTTTTTAAAATTTGATCCCATCCATGTTGTTAAGTAGAAGGTAATGTCCAAAAATCATATGATCTGAAAAGGACAGACATTCTGCACCCAAATCTATGAACAGATCCAACACAATCCCAGCTACTTCTAATTTACAGATAATCTAAAAACAATATTTTAAATTGGCACTTAGAAATACCATGAGAAATAATTTTTTCCTTTCTTCCTCCCTCCCTCCCTCCCTCCTTCCCTGCCTTCCTGCCTTCCTTCCTCCTGATTCCCCAGATCTGGAGGTGGACCTGGGGTGCTCTACTTTCCTCTGCTATATCTAAAATTTTCCCATCATCTATAATCTTGCTCAGAACTTACATTTAATGCCTTATGCAAACTATCCATTGAATTGAATCCCTCCAAAAATAGGTAAATTCAGCATTATTATTTCCTGAAATCTGATTGTCAATATTTTAATGTACGTGCTTAAAATAAATTCTCCATAGATTCAAATAAGAAATAAGCATTTATTCCTGGTCATTCTTTTTTTTTTCTTTTCTCCTATTATTAGTCATATAAACTTGTAATGTTCCAAGGAACCATAAACATTATTTATAAATATGTCCTTTATTAGCAGATCAGAAGAAATAAAAGTCCTATCATATTAAACTCATATCATTTTCTCTAGGATCCGTGAAGTATTTAAAAGAGATACGGTCAATACGCAGAGCTTCACAGTCTGAAGATCTCAGAAGTCTAGAAATGTTCTGTTTTGAGATTTATCTTGAAAAAATTACCTCTGATGTCTCTTATCAAAGTAAAATGTTTTATAAGCTCAGTATAGGTTTTCTGAAAATTAATGCATTTTCACTATTTCAAAATGCTTATTTTGCCATTTAAAGCATGCAAGTTCCTTCAAAATAGAAATGAAATAGAGGAAATGTTTACCAAAGCTTTCAATTCAATGCAAAGGAGATATCTTTTTTGAAAACATTCCTTGCCAACTAAGAAATTCTTAGATGAAGATTTTCAAAGCATAGCTTGATGAACTGAAAACCATCGTAGAGAAAAGTCTTTGTTATAATTGTTTTTTTTAATTCTAGGATGGTGAAATAGCTTGGCTTTTTTTTCTTTTAATTAAGTCTATAGAAACTGTGGACCACTTTTATTGTTTGAATTCTAAAAGTACTGAGTATATAGTGCCAATGACCTGTGTTTAGGATTTTAACTTAAAGGAGAGTTACTGGATGGGTTTTATTTTTCAAATGAGCCTACTTGTGGGTCAACACAACAACTTGTTCCTCTTGTTTATATTTAATCACGGACGCTGCACACATTTAATTCTCCCAGGAGGTAGCACCTTGGCTAAGTTTCCTTCTCCGTTACAGGCCGGTAGCAGTTCTTACAGATAGTAGCCCACGCTAACTCAGAGGGCCGAGGGAGTGTGTCCTCAAACAAAAACAAGGAGTTTTTAACTGAATTTATTCCCAGAGCTGACATCTTGGGCTGCCCTTGGCCCCAGGGCTCCATCTCCTGTTGGAATCAATTGAAGTGTCACACATCAGAGAGAGAATGATGGTGCCCAGGGGAGATTTTAGTCAGAGCCCTACCCATCAATCTGAAATGAGACTTTTAGAGAAAACAGCTGTTAATTGCCTAAGTATTTAGAACAACTTCAAGGCACAGGGATATTAAACATTAGGTAGGAAATGTGTGCATTTTTGAAGCCCCTCCCCGATTTAACACTATATCTGAAATTTTCCTGATCCCCTACTGTGTGCTGGGCCCTATGGCTAGGGGATGGTCTTGCCCAAAACTTATATTCTGATGATAAAACTGGACATTGTAAGGCTAATTTGAACAAATTTAAGACTGTGCTTTAATAAAGCAATGAAGTGATATCTGGGGCCACAGGGCATAGAGAAAGTTGTCCTGACTAGAAGGTAACGGGGAGGTGTGAGGACATAGCACTGGCTTTGGGTCCAGAGGTGAGAGTGACAGGAACCAGTGGAGTCCCACAGCATGTGTAGTGCTGGGCGTGTTCAGAGATTGACACAGTTACCCCAAGAATCAGGGACAGATAGAAATCAGAGAGAAAAATTGATTGGGGCCAGATTACAAAAGGCCTTAATTGTCATTTTAAGGAGTCTGAACTTGGTTAAAAAAAAAGTTGATAAGAAGTCTAGTTTTGTTTGTTTGTGTTTTTTGCAGATATTATGGAATGACAAAACTAGTGTTGTGTGAGTAGCTTCGATGGACCGGACACTGTACAAGATATGTTACATACAAGGCTTATTTTATCCTCACAAAAATCCAGTGAGAGAGAGACAGAGACATATTTTACTGACAAGAGATTTGAGCCTCAGGTTCAGGACCATACCTGGGGCAGACATTGTTGGTTGCCTGTTTCCATGTTTATCCCCATACTTTTCTCATCTCCATGATAGAGAAATTCTCTTTCACAGCCTACTTGCAGGCTAGCGGTGTCCGTGCGACACGGTTCTAGCCAGCAAAATGTCACAGCAAGTCTGTTAGGAAGTTTGAGAGAATTGCCTATTAAAAACCAACAAAACCAAGGCCCTGCTGGCACCCCCCAACCTCTTTGTACTCACCTGCAACACGGAGGCCATGCTGCCAGGCGGGGAGACGTCATGGTGCCGTGGTAGCCTTTACCACGCGGTGCACTACCAGGAAGGCTAGTTCTGAGGTCATGGGGCGGAAGGACTCACAGACCAGCTAAGCTTCTCAGACCACACAGGAAGTTAAATAAACCTAAACCCTACAGTGAGAAGCAAGGGGACAGAGAGGAGGTGGGGAAGGACTCACCACGTCCTGTGTTAGGATGCAGTGCCCCGCCCCCCCCGCCAGCATCTCTCTCTGCCACATCAGCCTTTGCTGTTTAATTAAACACGCCAGAAAATTGTTACTCAACATGTGTGTTCCTTTAAAATAAACTGAACTCTTAAGAGAGCTCAAATCCTCAACAAACAAAAAACCCTTTTACCAACCATAGATGATTAAATCACAAAATTTACTTAAGAAAAATAGATTTGAACACTTTTTCCTTCCCGTTGACAAAGTTTGAGCGATGTTGCTGTGCGATGTGGCACACAAATCAACAAAGAAGCCTTCTGATGATAGGGTGTTCTATTGAAATACCCTTGCATACCTGCACTTCCATATACAAAAATGCATACTCCTTTGGAGTTAATGTTGCTGTCTCCTGCTGAATTTAGATTCGATTATCAGCAAACCTAAACTAAACGTGTAATACAGCCCAGAGCTGAACGTCAGCAAGGAGTCTGTACAGACAGAAGGTGCCTGGAAGCAACAGCTGCTGCTCAGTCACAGCATCACTCGCTGACGGTCTGAAGAACAGCCACACCTCTTAGGTATGAGCCATGGGCAAAGGGCACACGGGGCCAGGACGGCTGTGGTCAGCGGGGGCTGGCTTAGGAATGGCATACCTTTCAAACCAGAGGTGGCCTCACCCATACCTTACCCATATTTAAGGGTTCCATGGTCTTTCTCTCTACAGGTAACAGCCTTCCTTGTTCTGCCCTAATGCATAAATGCAACGTTGATTCTGTATCTAATAAGCTGTGTGGATTAGGAGCTAATAATCTCTAGATCTTATCACTTCTCCTTATGACTCACAAGTTACTTGATTAAAATCTATACCTAAGACTTATGAGCTGTATCCTTCCCTTTGCTTTTTTTTTTTTTTTTGTCCTCTATAAAAGAATTAGGTCTACTCTACTAACACAGCACATGTTCTTTACAGATGCCAGGTAACAAGACTGTTTTCCGGTACCCATGAATCTATGCACATAAAGAGAAAAAAATTTCCCTCCATCCTTAAGGATGCAGTGGCAAGACAGAGCTTAATTAGGTCCTTAACACTCTGCAGTTGAACCAGAGCCAGGAACTGTCTGCTTACAGATTTGTTGCAATGTACAAAACTTAAGCTCCTATCTAATTAAGCCACTATTTATATGAAATTTCACGTGTATTCAAATGCCTCCTGATTATACTCCTTGTCACCATTCATTCAGTCAACACACATTTGAGGACCTGTTTTTATATCAGAAACTATTTAAGAAACTTGAGATATAAAAATAAAAGTGGTCTCTGTTGCCATGAAATTTACTTTCTAGTGAAGGGAGAAAGAAAATTTAAAGAAAGAGTAAATCTTGGATTTCTGATTCTGGCCATGATAAAGTAACTGGTTCTAAATTTGCTCCTTTCCTGTAGTTCACTGGAAAATTCCAAGAAATATATGAAATATAGTCTTTGGACAGGAGAGAAGTCAGTGCAAGATTGTGGTCCCTGGGGGATGGGAAACAAATGAGAGGTTAACACTCAACCCTACTTCTTACCTGGAGGCACCTTTCAGACCATAGTGCAAGCGGAAGAAGCCACGGTAAGCCCACCTGGATTGCTGAGCTGAAAAGATACGGACCAGAGTTTGGGAGGCTGGGTCTACTCAAATGTGCGTGACAGAGGACTAGACATGAGGGATTAAAAAAAAAAAAACACCTCTAGAGTTCTTCAAATGGGACTCTTTGAGGTTTGACTAAGCCTGAAGTGCACAGAATCCTAGACTCAATTTTAACAGTTCCTGAGATTATGATATGAAATGAATGTTCATTTTCCCTGTCTACAATTGCCTGGAGCATAAGGCTTATATTTTACCCATCGCTGTATTCCTTGAATTTAGCACACATTTTGCCACTTTGGGGAAACTCAGTAACTTTCATTTTAAATTTAACAAAGTAATACAGATTAATTGGAATTTCCAATCAATTGAACATTTTGTCACTGTTCACAGGCCACATGTTCCAGTCCAGAGAAATACTATTTTGCCAAGAGGACTGTCCATGCGGAGCTATTATCAAATGGTAGCCCTGACGCTATTAGAAGCAATGGGGGAGTTCTGTTCATTAAGGATACATAATCACTGAACTATACGCGCCATTATTCACTATTCTAGTTAGAAGGTGAGAATACACATCATTATCATTCGTGAAGACGACCACACGACTTGTGTCATCCATATAAACTCATGACGTGGCATTTGGGTTGTAGTCCATCTGGCCGACTAGTATCTTAAGAGTAAAGCCGTCTGAGATGTGACTGCACGGAAACCACGAGGTAAAGGTGTCGGGTCTCTGGGCTAATTTCCGTGCTTTGATCTGTGTCCTCTTGTGTTAAACAGTGTTTTTCATTCTTATCAAGCCTAATTCAAAGGACACTTTTCAGCCCTCCTTATCATGCTGTTCACCTCTCCCTACCTCAAGCAACTGTCAATTCAGAGACGATTACTTGGGCACACAATTCTTATCTTAAATTAAGTGAGGTCATATGTCCTCATACAGTCATTTGAGTCAGAAATCTGTTGAGCCTCAATTTGCTGTACAAAAAGCATTTGATTAAGTTTCACTGATGCAAATCAACCATCACAAATCAACTTTCTCTCTTCATTATCTGTTTACTGGATTAAGGATAAAATACCATATACTGACATCATTCATTAAACCAGCTTTGGTATTTGCTTCTGAGGTAGAAGACTTGCAGCAGATTTATGGTGAAATGATTGGAAGAAGTGATGGAAACTTCTGGAAAAAATTAGAGTCCCCAGTGAATAACTACGATCTCAGAAAAAAGTGAAGTTCTATGGATCCTATGAATGAAGAAGATCTTCCTGTCAGGAAAATCTGTGAATTTTAAGATTGAATTTAATTTGAACACTCCGCTTTTTTTTTTTTTTTTTTTTTTTTTTTTTAGTATGTTTCTTCTTTGCAGAGAAGGGACCTTAGGAAAACAGGATCTGGGAAGCTTCCCCGACTTCCTGACAAAGGAGAGTCGAAAGAAACAGCCCACAGAGGCTTTTTTTTTTTTTTTAAATAGCTCTGACATGGTGTGGTTTTTTCCAGAGCCTTTATTTCACCTGGAAGACCTGACTCTGCTATAAAAACGTCAGTTCCAGGAAAATCTCTAAACCTCAGCCATAAACTTTTCTGAGCTTCAGAACCACTTTTCTAACCCTCCCTCCCCCCACCACACACACACTTTGGCATTTACTTATCCTCATTATTTCCAAAAAAGTGAGCCAAGAGAAAAAAGAAGTTTATTTCAGAATGTAAGTTGGTGGCAGGGAGAGAATCACCAACTATGGTAGCTGAGCACTCAGGGATTTGCTGCTTTCAGAAAGACTTCTAGTCATTTCTACATGGCTAGGGGCTGGGGGAAGGCAGCTAGGAGAGAAGTGAGTTTCAGGGAAGGGGAAACTGTTTTTCTTTGACAGCTGAATTCCATTCCTCAGAAAGAAAATCCTGTGGGAAGAAAATTTCATTCTTTAAACCATTTGCTCCTACACTTCTCAATTGTAGCCGTATTGAGCAGAAACAGTGGACTAGGGTTTTAAAAATCCAGTTAAATACTCTAAAATTAAATATTAAGTGATGAGAATTTTTTCCCTAGGTATAATCCTAAAATCACTAAAGAAAAAATATCTTTTTTCCTTAACTTTTCTTTCCAGCATTTTTTTCCCCAAAAATGCAATTTAACAATTTATAAGTCCAGAAAATTAAATTCAACATTTACAAAAGAGCATTTGTGTAAATATATAATCCTTCATGGAAGTAGAAATCATTTTCCAATTTGTTCTTTTTCAGACTGAAATTGAAAGAAAACTCTTCTACAAGGCAGCCCAGAAATATTAAAAGGAAGATATTTTCATTTATCAAAGGTAGTAGAAAGTATTTTCTGTGAGTTTGACATTTTATGCCTTTAAACCAAGACCAGTGGAAGCTCTAGCTAATTTCCAAAAATTCATTCCAGTGCCCTGGCTTAATGGTTCACAGCACTGAATTCATTAACTATTAACTGAGCAGCGACTAAGGGTTCTAACATGGTGCTGGGAGCTGCCTGGGTCACGCTCAATGGTTACGTCATTTCCATAGCTGGAAAGTCTATTAACTTCTTCAAGCCTGGTGATCTCATCCATAAAATGGGTATGTAAAAAACAGTGCCTACCTTAAAAGGTGATTGTAATGATGATGTAATGATGCGATGAAATAACACACATGCTCAGGCACACAGATACTGCTCCACAAACATTACCAATAGGAAGGGCATGTTCCCTAGTTAAATGTTTGCGGATCCCATACTGTTAAAGAATATGGAGAATCCCTTTTTTTCCCAAATCTGGTGACCCATTGGAGTTTTTGTTCATTTATTTACTTTAAAAAGTTGGGAGGGTAATTAGAGTTGTTTGTTTGTTTGTTTCTATTTATTTATTTTAATGGAGGTGCTGGGGATTGAACCCAGGACTTCATGCAAGCTAAGCACACACTCTACCACTGAGCTATACCCTCCGCTCGACAAATTCTTTTTTTTATTTTAATTTATTTTTATTTTTTAATTGAAGTATGATTGATGTACAATAATATTATATAAGTAACAGGTGTACAAAAAGTAGTTATTCACAGTTTTTAAGTATTATGCTCCATTTATAGTTGTTAGAAATTATTGACTATAGTCCCTGTGTTGAACAATGTATCCTTGTAGGTTATTCACTGTATACCTCATAGTTCCTATCTCTTAATCTCCTACCCTTACATGCCGCCCCAACACGGGTAACCACTAGTTGTTTCTCTGTATCTGTGAGGCTACTTGTTTCTTACTATATTCAAGAGTTCGTCGTAGTCTTTAGACCTCACATAGGAGTGATGTCATACAGTATTTGTCTTCTTATGTCTGACTTGCTTCACTTAGCATGATGCCCTCCATGTCTATCCACGGTGCTGCAAATGGGGAAAGGCCATTCTTTTCTGGCTGAGCAGTACTCCATCGTATCCTCTTCTTTATCCGTCCATCTGTGAAGGATTCTTTCTAATGGTGATACTCAAAATGGGTGAGGTTTTAGTGACTAGAAAAATGAGGGAGTGTGTTAACAGAGTGGGCGATGGGAAAAAGAAGAAAGATAAAAAAGACAAATTAGCCAACTTTCTGGGAGTCCGGAAAGCTTTCTTCCACAAGTTGACCACAGTCCATTTCAGTGCTGGAACCTGGGAATCAAATGTAGAGGGAGGTAAACACCTTTAAATGTTCAAAACCATGGAAATTATGAACAGTTCTCTCTAAATTTTGCAAATCTCTACTTCTACAGTTTTTTTAAGCCACACACACACACAAATGTAACCCTTTTGTTTATACAGAAGGACTCATAACTCAGGAGGCAGAAACATATGCATGGACAGTTGTGTGTATACACTTGTGAATCTGCACATGTTCTCAGTATACGATTCCCAGTAGGTGATGACAGTTGTGTACCCGAAGCTGGAAGCCCTGGTTCACTTATGAGTGTGCGACTCAGGGGCACAGCCACGTAGGACCCTTCCGGGCAGGCTCCTGCAGGAGACCCAGAACCCCCTCGGTGCTGTCTCTCAGGATGCCGCTGTTTCTCTGTTTTAGTAAATGCTTTGTGAGCTAGTTCACTGGCCTTCAAACATTTTATCATTCATTGTGATAAGTTCCTTTACAGATTATAATCAAAGAAAAATGTCACTGCCTAACAAAGAATGGAATAATAATTTGAAGGGCTTTCTGCAAATATATTCAGATTTGTACTCACTTAAATTGATAACTAGTAAGTACCCAGGAAAATGACTGTGCCAGAGGGTCTACCTGGGATTCTTGACCTGAACACGGGGATGATTTCCAAAATGTCATATTTTCCCACCCTCTAATGGGCTGTGTCTGCTGGTAGCTGAATGGTACGTGAGATCTTTAAAGAATCTCTTCTAAAAACTATATCAGCATGGTTCAACCAGCCTTGACGATCTGCTCTTGTTTAGTTTCTCTAATGAGTGCATCCAAGTGAGAGTGAGTTGGCAGCAGGAAAGAAAGCTAATTAAACACTTTCCAGGTCACATTATAGCAAATGAGGCCATCTGTTGATGGTCACAGTGGGCATTACAGATACTCGGCATCTCCGAACATGTAGTAAGGAAAACACAGGATGAAAAATGCCAGACTTGCCATCCAAACACCTTTCTTTCCATTTGATGTGTAAGTAAGAAGTTTATCACTTGACGTGAGCATCATTTTGAAAAGAATAACCTGTAGCTTTGGATAAATGTATGGTGCACGTAATCAAGATCATCTTTGCAACAGATGAGCAGCCCTTTTCATGTAGGACATTGTCCTTTGAAAGGTTCTTGATACAGAGCATTCAGTGCACGAAACACTCCTCTCGTGTGTGCACCTGGCAGTGAAGACCTTCAGCTGGGATACCCTATGAACTCGAATTTTCCAAGTTTGCTCACTCATCAGTCAAGCTTCTTAGTTGCAAGCAATAGAAACTGGCTCAGTAAGCATAAAGAAATAGGAATTTATTAAAAGATATTGAATCATGCTCAGAATTGTGGGGAAGACTGGAAACTCTCTTTGAGGCTAAGCTACCAAGAATACATTTATCTTCTTGCAGAATCAGCCCAATGAGGGAACTTGGCCACAGATGTGCTACGCCAGTTCCAACAGCTGCTGCAGTCACCACCATCCCAATAATAGCGCAGCTTTGCACCCCTGGCCCCTGAAAGCCGGGGCTCTAGCAGCAGCAGGGTTCTTCAGGGAGTCGCTTTCATCAGACTGATCACTTCAAACTGGAAGTCTCAGGAGTAAACTCTGATTGGCAGAGTCCAGGTTACAAACTTGCATGAGAGATGCATGGAAATTGCACATGTTTGGACCCTACCTTGGGTAGGTGGGTCGCTTAAGTCTGAAAATTTCCCAGGGGCCGACTAAGAGCTGCTGCGGACTGAAAAACATCCGACCCTATAGTTGAAGAGATTGTATAATCTATCATGCAAATTGGCACACTTTTGAGAGTAAAAGAGGGGGGGGCTACTAAATACTTACTCCAGAAAAAGGGGTGTAAACTGCATCAGTCCAAACAGAAATGGTCAGCTGTTCACGAGGACAAAGTTTTCATGCCCGAGCGGTGTTCTCAGTGCTGCCACAGGCTTTCCCTGTCTGCCAGCCTGGCCGGCCTGCTCCCAGTGAGATGCTGCATCTCCACAGGCTGCTGTGAGTAGCCAACAACAGCACCGGGCTGCCACCAGGTGCTGGACCAGGAGGAGGGAGTGGCACTGCCTCTGTCCTTGTGTGAGGCCGTCCCTGTGCTGGGGCTGGCTCTGCGATGCCTGCTGAGCTTATCTGCCAAGCTTTCCAAATAATGCACAGCAAAACACGTCAATTAAAAGCACTGTCACAGATGCCCAGATAAAGATGTTTTTCTGTCTCATTGGCTAATCCAAAGCAGAGCTCATCTGAGGGTGGAAGTAGAAATGTGGTCCCTTTAATACTGTATGTATCTATGGTAATCGATCAGCTTCTGTTGAGATAAGCCAATTGGCTGTAGACAGAACAGATTTGGGAGTAACCACGACAACTGACTGGTAGACGAGGCACCATTGGAACCATAAAGGACACCACCACGTCGGTCATGACGAGCTGGCGGGAGAAGCAGCCTCCTGTGATGCTGACAAGTTCTCCAGTTAACTGGGATGTTTTAAACCCTTAAGGCAAAGACTCACTAAAAATTGATTTCCTGAGTTTTATGCAAATTTATGTCTTATTTTCTTACTTATTCTGCTTCGAAAATTACTGTGAAGACTTCCACAAAGCCCCTAGTTTTGCTGCCGAATTTTACCACTTTGTTTTCATTTTAACAAACATCTGTTGGTTGTCAGCCTTGTCAGGTAGCTTCAGGGAATAAAATAATGGGTATCGCATGGTCCTTGTCCTGGAGACATTCGCTGTTTACTGGGGAGGTGGCCAAGACAACGAATGTGTGTCATAACATCACAGGTCACATGACTTTTGACTGAATATTATTTGACCAAAGGCATGAAGTTAAATTCCTGGGGAGAAGACCACATGTGTTTCAAACTGTACGGACAAAATGCTAAGTTACACCTTTACTCCTAACTCCTGCAAAGGATAACGTTAAGTATAGAAATCTATAAAAATAGCTATAACTTTTGGTTAGATTTTTTTAAAATAAAATAACTAAAAAAAAAAAAAAACAACCCACTGCATTTCTAAAACACAGATGTGACCATTTCTGCAAAGGATTTACAGACTTTTTGTGACACATTAAAGTCCCTGCACCTGTCTGTTCACAGGCCCAGACGCCCAGAGCCCCAGTCAAGGAGGGCCGAGAATTAGTCCTCCCCAGGGCCAGTTACTCTGCCCAGCTGAGCTGCTGTGAAAACAAATTGAATTATCAAGAATTTTCCTGCTGATTCTAAAAATGTTTAAGGGCAGAAAGAAAAAGAAATATATTGAATGGTTAGCATTGAAGGATTAACTGTTAAAACGCAATTTTCTCTAAAAATCTTGAAATCAAACATGACTCTCCAACTGGGAAGTAACTAAAGCTGCCCGGAGGGGGTCTGTTCCAATGAAGAGTAGCTTTTCTCCACTGGCAGAAAACTAAGATCCACAGGCTTTCCGTGATTTGTCCAAGGTCACAAATTTAGTTAAATAACTGGGCAACAAAGTAGGGACAATCAATCCTTAGATAATTAAGGTCAGTTTTGCAAACCTGTACAAAACTCATAGCTTACTCAAACATTTAAAATAATCACAATAAATGACTAATGGCCTCTCTTTTGCCTTTATGAAATAGGAGTGTTCATCCTGATGTGTTCATTTTTTCAGCATGATGGTCTCAAAATTGTACATTTATCCTCATGCAGTACAATGATACTTGCACTCCAGAAAGGATCCTCTGTGAAAAATAGTCATTTTCCCTAGAATGCTCAATCTTAGGGCAGATCACACAAAGAGTCAGGCACAGCCCAGTTACTGCATTTACTCATCCACTCAGTCACCATTTACTTAGAATTTAAGCGTCAGGCACTATTCCTGACAGATGGGCTGCAGGACCAAGTTAGTGGTTTATAAGTATAGTTATGTGAAGATAAATAGATAGAAGATAATGTCCAAGGAAATCACGAAATTAAAGTCTGGCCCTTTTCTCTAGGACTATAAAGGTAAGTAGAAGTGTGCTGCAGGTCAAAACAAACATGATAATGAAAGGCAGCTCTTCATTTTGCAAGAAAAGTGGAAATATATAACCCAAGCGCTTAAAACAAAGGAAAATCAAGATTTCCCGAGCTGATGTGTATCTCTTCAAGAGTGAAGGATCCCTGATGATTTCCTTGCGATTTTACAGGTACCTGTCCTTCCATTGCAGCTCCATCTTCTTGTCCGTCTTGAATAACAAATAGAACACACAGATGTCTAACAGCACAACCCTCTTACTCGTATAGCTTCCGGGAGTGCCCCCTGCAGACCTGCTCACAAAATTGACGTATGCTACCATTAAAACTGCCAGGCTGTGTTCATTGAGCAAGAGGGCTCATAAAAGTTTATTTTGGCATCCTGGCTTAAGAGTTTTAACATCCTCTTGGCAGCCTGGTTTTGTTCATCTAGAGAGCCTCAAGGAGAAAGTGAACTTGTGAAATCCCTGATGAAGTGTTTATTCAAGCAGCAGGACTGGTAACGGAGGCAAGGGCTCCGGATCTGAGTGACCACCCTGCCTGTGCCACTTTCCACCCTCAAGCTCCTCTCCGGGGCCGGAGCATAAAACCTGATCATAAAGTGCGCAGCTAACGAAAGAAATATGCCTTTTACTAGCCTCGGCAGGCCCAGTAAACCGTGCAGGGTTGGTTCACCCTCTTCCATGCCCGTTAAATCTCACATTCATTTCCTCTCCACAGCTCTCATCTCTGCGACCCAGCTCAGATTCCAGTAGGAAGAGCCAGTCTCCCCAGGAGCTCACCTCACTGTGGGCCCCGTATGTACCTGCCCTCTGACTCATCTTTTTATTGTGGTCTTCTTGCAATACTAGCCCCTTCCTGCCCCTTTAAAAGTAGAAACTGTGACCTAGAAAAGCGTGAATTTTCCACAGTGAGTCATAGCAGAGATGTTCAGTCCATCGACATTGACTGAATCAAGACACATCATTTGTAAAGGAATCATCATGATAGAATCCTGAGGGGTCACCAGTCTACATCCCCATGCTCCTGGAACACGGTCATGGCCTGGACATGTGGGAACAAGAATAGTGGGGGGTCACGGGGAAACAAAATGGGAAAAATGCAGAAGTGGGTGGGGGGCCAAAAAACATGATTCAGTGAAAATTGTGTCTATTATTACCATCTAGAGACGTTCAGGAAAAAAATACTTGAATATAACAAAGAGGGGATTGCTTACTTTGAGATCTCCAAAGGCAAGGGGACAAACAGGTAACTGGACAGGCAATGACTCCAGAGTGGCCGGACGGGAGCAGTGCTGAGTGTGAAAAGGATGCCCCGCTCCAGCACGCAGGGCTCCCCTCGTCCTCGGAGATGAGGGGTGCTGGTTGAGATGGTTCTCTCTGAGGAGTTAGTTCTAAAGCCAGGCCTTGGTCTGCTAACAAATGTCAATTGGCCTTTCTGCTCCCACCATGGACAATGCCAGACATTTTTTCTGCCCAATCATCTGCCGTTCCCCGTGCGGAAATCCCCTGCAGCACGGGAACGAGGACCAGGAAGTACAGGGTTTCAAGTGGATTTCTGCAGGAGTTTTTCTAGAGCCCAGTGTGCAATGTTGCTTTGCCATGAATTTTCTCTGAAACTCAACCTGGCTTGGCTTTTTCCAGGATTCTTTGGAACGTGTTTGTCTCACACTTGCTGCAGGGAGAGAGGAGATAGTGCAAAAATAAGTTACCTATGACCATTTAAGGTACATATATAATGCAATAAATGGGTATGAAAATTAGCTGTGTGAACTAACATTTTCTGTGTCCAAGGACACTGTGTTTGCATAAAACTCTGCAAGTTAGATGCCTTCTTTAATCGTTCAGTCATGAAACATTTATTGGTCTTACTTTGCGCCTGCTTTGTTGTTTCACTTCGATGCTCCATCTCAAATCTGTCTACTTCTCTCCACGTCCGCTGCCACCACCTCTTATTTAGTCACGGCAAGGTCATTGAGCCGGCCTGTGTCTCCTCCTGGTCCTCTTACGTCTGCCCTTCACACAACACCTGGACTGAGTTTTTTAAATGTGCTTCAGAAAGACTAATGAAGTGGCCCAGGGACGTAGCAGGAAGGGGAAGGGCTGGGATGCCCCTGGGCCCAGCTGGCTCCAGTGTCTGTGCTCCGACCCACTCTAAGCCAGCGGGCGGGCAAGTGATGGAGACCTGCGCCCACATCCCTCCTGAGCTGGAGAAGGGCCACCAAGCAGTTTGCATCACTAACAGACCAAAAGCGAATGAGAGAGGGATATACGTCATTTGCTCCTTGGACGTCACGTCTTCCTGTTCAGTAAACATTGTTGTTTTCCTAAGAATTGCCCCAGGAACTAAATTTTTTGATTTCATGACCAGCTTCATCCTCAGGAGAGGCTTTAATAACTCAGAAATCCCTTGTCCATCATGGGATATGTGTGTGTGTGTGTGTACTTATGTGCAGGTTCTCCGAGGACTGGCCATCTCTGGCCTGAGGCTCCTGGAAGATCTGCACGGATCCAGGACCCCCTCTGCTCTGTGCAAGCCCAGGGGTCCACCCCAGCGCCCTGCTGGCTGCCCCTGGATGCAGGGCTACCAGCATCTCTGCACTAGGGACCCCTGCTCCCCCAGAGCCCCCGACAGCGAGAGTGCTCCCTGCACTGAGCTAGTCGCCCGGATGCTCAGGCAGCTTAAACCAAAAGCTCACTGACAGGAACAGACACTGAACAGTTCAGTGCCCCGGGTTCTGTCCCTAGTCTGGAATTTATCATTTATCAAGTAGCCGTGTCATAAATCATTTGCTCATGGAGAGTTATCGTCCTCCTCAGCCCCAAGTTCATCCTCTCTGTGGTAAATTAGAGGCCTCGCAGGGCACGCTCATTCTTTTCCAAGCTCCTAATTTAATGCTGAGGTTATCATTACTTCCCCTCCCTAAACATACCATCTATCACTCAGGAGAAACCTAGATCCTGTGAAATATTTAGCTCAAATTCGTTACAAAATAATTTTTTTTCTAAATCTTTAGTCTTCAGTAGAAATTTAAAGATACATATTGGTGGGGAAAAAAATAGGTGGTGGGAACTTTCAGGGCTTTTGCAGAATATTACATGTTTCCTCTCCAACCCGGGCCAGTAGCAGTTGGTACCCAGCTGTCAGTTTGATTTATTATCCGAGTAACGTTCTGCCCAGCGCTCCGCTCCAGAACTGCAGAGACTCGGAGTTACTCCTCCCCGGTTCAAAGAGAAAGTTTGCTCAAAAAAACCGTTCTGGTGCCTACAGGGACTTGCTGTGAGTCCACTCAGGAGATGGCTGGCTGGAATTTTCTATGAAGAAAGCAAGGAAAGGTGGCTTGGCAGGAAAAGCCTGGAAAATGTGAAGCAGAGAGGGACTGAGCAGGCAGCGTCAGAGCAAAGGTTGTATTTGTGAGACGTGAAAATGATGGCTTTGCCAAGCTATTTCCAAACAAAATGGACGAAGAACAGAGAAGAAAACCGGCTTCTGAAGGCTTTAAATAAATCTGCCATTTTCCTAACAGCCACATCCTCCAAACCATCGACTATCTTTAGCTGTAGATCACCTGCAGTCTTTGCACCTCTGTATTATAATTTAGGTTTACAGGATATTTTCTCAGATTTACCACCACCTTCTATATTTGTTGTAAAAACGAACTGAACAGAGTGTGTATTTAAACACAAGAGGACGAAACTATGAGAACATAAATAACAATAAAGAGCGCACGACAGTGTCTCTATTTACAGCCAAACGCTTTATTTTGGATGGGGCAGGAAGGGGAGGGCAGGGAAACGTGGAAGTGTCAGTAAATCTCTTTCATGTGTTAACACTTTTTAATCGCACACATCTATTTTTTAAGTGCTTCTAGATGTGCTATGTAATTTTAATGCTTTCACAGAGCTCTCAGCCTCTGCTCTCTCTGCACACCTGCCTGATGCTGCAAAGCCTCTGCTGTCTGATGGTGCCACATGCAAGGGGTTTCCACCTAGTGCGCTCGGTAAACCCTCAGACAGGACGTCATCTTCCCTCTCCCACTGCAGAATCAGTCCCTTGGACCCCTCGAATCGAGGTTCTGTTACTGTGCCCTAATGTCGTCATCATTCACTTATTTCCCTTCCATCTCTATTAGACCCAGCAGAGTTCCCATGTGCAGGTGTCGTGTCTTATTTTGAAGATAATTCAAAACACCAGAGGGGCCAGGATGAGCTCAGTTGCTTGATTCATAACCATAATCTCCTGACAGTGCTTTAGAGCATGGTGATATTATCTCAGTGAAGATGTCTCTGGTTTGAGAACTTCATCCAGTCTTCAGAGCAGGATCAGATGGAAGCAGGTTTTGAATCTGCACTGCCAGAGTGATTTTCTTAAATTGTAAAACCCACGTCAACTGCCTGCTTAAAATCCTCCCCTCATCTTGCTTAACCTTCACGGGAATTCTGAACTCTTCCCTGCCCCTGAGGAAACTGCATCTCAGGGCAGGGGAGAGAGTTGCCCCAAGGGATTTAGTGAAAAACAGGGCCCAGAGATGGGTGCTCAGCTGTGTCTGATGTCAAAACCACAGCTCTCTCCAGTGTTTTCAGGGACTGATTCCAATTCCTAGACTTAGTTTATAAAGAACTTTCAAGACTTTGTTGTTCACTTCTCTAGCATAAGTTCTGCTGCCAGCCCCTTGAACTCCAGGTCCAGCTGGTCGCCCTGAGCCATTTTCCATTTCTTCTGCACATCAGGCCCCCTCTCCTGCCCTGGGCCTGGGCGTGGATTTCTCCTGGGCTGAAACACCCACCTTATCGTGCCCCCTGCTGTATGTTTCTGTGCCCCCTCCCAGCCCATACCACCATTGTTTGCCTCTTTGTTTGCGGACAGTGGGTTCCCTGAGACCCTAAGACAGCACAGTATCTTGATTTTAATGAAACTATTGAATGAATTTCTTTGTACTCAATAACTTTAATGGGTAGAAAATGCTAGTGAACCTCCCTTCTCCCTCCCCTTTATTTATGATTATGAAGTGGTTTGGGCTTTGAGAAGAGTAATTTACAGGCACAATGATGATACATAAAAAGACAAATTCGGAAAGTGTGTTTTAACAGGAGAGATGATGAAAATCCACAACCTGGAGAAAACCTATCAGGTTTTTACGTGCATTTATGTTGCAAATTTTCAGTACTGGAAATTATTGAAAACCCTTAGACTTTCTGGTAAGTCTAGTTCATTAGAGTATATCATGTATGAAAAAGAAAGTATTGAAAATATAAAGTTTTAACTTTGAAATAAGATTAAATAGGCTTTGCATGACAAGAAAACAGTATTCATTTAATTTTTGCAAAAAAGTTAATCATTACCTTTTTTTTACTATATTTAACTAGTAATATAGCAAATATCACAAATATCTCAAACATTAAGGTGATTAAATTATGCATTTATTTCCTTGCTCATTTTATTGAATCAACCTTCAAAGTAGAAGTTTACTCATGCAAAAGGACACAGGACTTGCCCCTTACAGGTCACTGTTACGGTGATCGTGTAGGTACCATAAGATTTTTTATGTGCATTGGCCCATGTATCTGTCCAAGCATGTCATTTCATGCAAGGGATGGAAGGAACTAGAAGAATCTGGCTTGCTAGTAAGGGTACTTTAACACTTCCTATTGAAATTCAGATGATATTAAATTTTAGGTCATTTTCATTTGATGTTTTTAGCTCCTCAGTCCACCTCTTTCCACTCACTGTTACCCTCAGCTTATTTAATGCTGTCACTCAGACAAAGACAGAACACCACCCACACAGGGCCTGAATCAGCCACCCTGACTTCCCTTGGAAGAAGACATTAGTCTCCTTACAACCCGCAGGTGATGTGCACGACCCTGCTCTTCCCACTACAGGGCACAGAGTTCTACCCAAAATGAAGTATTGCCCTGTCACTGCTCTACCCGAAAATGCATGAGAAGGGAAAATTCTTCAGTGTGACCTTTGAAAACGGCTCTTCACTCTGACCTGTTCGGCTGCCTGGTGGACCAACCCGTGATCACGGAAGGTGGAACTGACAGGTTTCATACCCATAAAACACATTTTTTAAAGTTATATCTTCACCAAAACGTCGATCCCGGCCTGACCTTCTGACCAGATTACAGTCTCTTAGTAAAATTTTCAGCTTCTTCCCGATTTGGGAAAGGGCAGGTAACTGCGGTCTTGGCCCAGAGATGATGTAACTCATTTCTCATGGCAGCCTTACAAGGATTTTTTAAAACTGTTTTATCTGGAGGTAGAGCTAAACTTTCCTGTTACATCTATATGATGCTTTACAGTTTCATTCAGTGTTTTCCTTTTTTTTTTCCCTTATACAACTCTGTGAGGTAAGGCCAGTTGAAATAATTATGAATGTCATTTTATAGATAACTAAGTAAGTTTGGAGAGACTGAGTCACTAGCCCCCGCCTGTGAGTGGCGGTGCTGGAATGGCGATCTAAATGTTCTGCCTTCGAGTTCTTCACCCTCTGCCCGACCTGGCAGATAGGATGGGAGCTACCTGATGTAATGAATCTCCAAGCATCTCACGCCACTGGGCAGGCCTCTACTTCTTCCTCCTAAGGGTTTCTTGAGTCACTTGACAAGGAGGGAAAAACACTCGTTCTCTGCTCTGAACTGGCTCAGCGCCTGGGGACCTAAATGGAACTGACAAAAGGCAGGTTAACAGGAGAAAAGGTTTATTTCATATGCATATTGGGGGGAAGGCCCATAAAAATGAAATGAAAACCCCAAAGGGGCAGCCAGGCCCGGGGACAGATACCATTTGAACAGCGGACAGTAAATTGTGTAGAAGTGACCGTGCAAAGGAACAAGGTTTTGAGCTTTAAAAGGCAGTAAACTGGGAAGGTAAATACATGGGGAGACTAATGGGAGCTAAGTGTTACGTCAGTAACACTGTTATGTTGATTGCTCTCAGAGCCTTCTCCGGCCCACAGGGGTCTCCAGTCCTCCCCGGAGGTGAAGAGCCATTCCGCGCTGGCTGGGGAGAGAGGGAAGTCTTCTCTGCAGTCTGCTGCGTCTGTCACCATCAGCTCAAAACCTCCTTGTGCCGGTGGGGGCGTATCTGGGGCTGGCACATTCTGATCTCCTTCATGTTCAAGTGCCAGATGGCGCAGTTCTCCAAAACATAGCCTCTTCAGTCAGTTGTCCCAATCTGTTGTGCTCAAAAATGGTTCCAAAAGGGACTGATAACCTTGGAAAGGAGGTTAGAGAGCAAAGAAGTAACAGGAGGAGGAGGAAGCACGAAGCACCAGTTCCGTCCCTCAGTGTCGGTGTTGCCACAGCCGGCTCCAGTCCAGCCGTGTCGTCGTCGTCCACCTACCGCAAGGTGACGAGGGTGGCAAATATTTACAGGAATCCACAAATTGTGTCCGCATATGAAGGCAACTGGGACTAGTTGGTTTAATTAAAATTAAAGACTGACAAAATGGACGGGGGAGCCATTTTGCCAGCATGACTACATCTATCGCCAATGAAAAAGGTTGTAAAAATTAACAAGAAAAGTCACATGTGTTTAATACAATATAAACAAAGTGAGTCAGAGAACTGAACCAATTCTCCAGTGGGCTGACACCAAACCACCCTCCCCCACTGCCCCCACCCCGTCATCAAGCAACCACCACCACCACTCTCCCCTCCTCCCCACTCCCACCACCACAGAAAAGCAGTCAAATGACTTTTGACACAAATACCTTGGCAGGGAAAGCAGAAGACATTTGAAGGCCTGAGTTATTTGGCAGGTCCAACCTTTAATCCTGTGCTTTGGTTTTGCTAGTCTCTCTAACATTTGTCAGGGGTTTAGAGTGGACGTGGACTATATTGAATTATAATAAAAACATTATGCATCAAGAAACCCACCCAACACTCAGAGCAGCGTTACCTCGCTGAATTATTGGCTTTCCCGCCATATTGTTCCAACACGGCCGATGATGACAGACAGCTCTTTCTGGTGCACGTCGGTGATGAATATGCAAAGGAGAAGGAAACATTTACGTATTTATCCATTTATGGCTCATATTACCATTCACGTGCTGCCAGTTAATGTCTGTGAAACAGGAATGAAGGAACATCCAGCTTTTTTACTGCCTCAAAATCCCATTTACCATTGCAAGCGTCCGCTTTAGCCCTTTCAAGGGCTTCCGTCTTCTCTGTGCAGACCCTGGAGCCCCAGCCGTGGACTGCGGCCAGCTCCTGAGGCTGGAACACAAGGTCCGTGATCCACTTCACATGCTGAATTTCTGTTCTGGTCCCTGCTTTCTTCCTGCATCGGCAGCACTCAGTAGGCAAGTCCTCTCTAGAGCTTTAGGCTCAGTGACCTTGGGTGTTGTATTTATTCACCCGGCGGCCAGGGCCAGCGGGTGGAGGGGAGGAACGCCCAGAAGATCCTGGGAATTTAACGATGTTGTAGCTGGAGGCATTTCAGTAGATATCCTTAGGCAATAATACACATTGGTAGAACCTACTGGAAAGTCTACTGACAGAAAATACATATGTATAACTGTGCTGTATGCTAGCACAGTACTCTACATAGAAAAGAGCTCAAAAACATGTAACAAAAAAGCAAGATTCAAAGATGAACAGGTTCTGGCTCACATATTAGTCAAGATCAGCAACCAAATTAACCAGATGATTTCCAAATCCTTGCTTTACTTGAGTCAACAGAAAAAGTCAAACCAATTAACTAAGCAATTCTGGCCACAGAACCATCTGTTATAAGATTTCTGAGCTTTAGTGCACAATTTTCAACTTTACATTACATATATGTGTGTGTGTGTGTATGTATTTCTAAGCATTTCCAACCTGTCTCTTTTAAAATAAAGAACACACATATCAACATCTGAATAAGAATTTAGGTTATGTTGTATGCTATTGTGTAGGAACACACTCATTTAAGCTAGCAAAGCAGGATAGTAATTACCCTAACCCGACATTTCTCATTAACTGTGCATGGAATTATTATCCGTTCAGACTCAGCTTCCAGAAGTGTAAACGGCCCAAGTACACAAGGGCTGAGGCCAGCAGCGGTGTCTTCCTCTGCACCCCGAGTCCCATCGGAGCAGAAGACCACAGCAGAAAGCAGGTTCTGCTCTGCAGAGGTGACCCGGGAAAGGCTTGCCCTCCCCAGGGGCAGGAGAGGCACTGCCATAGAGCCCAGCAGGGAAGCAGGGTCGCCACCCAAGGTATCAAAGTTGAAATGCTGCTTCTACCTGAAAGAACTGGAAACCTGAGTGACAGTGTGCGGTTAGGTGTGAGGTGTGAGGCGTGGGCACGCTGTGCTACCTGAGGGTTTCCTGCTCTTGCATCCACCTGCTAAGGCTGCCGTAACAAAGTGTCACAGACACTGTAGAGTCCAGCAGGACCCTGGCCCAGAAACAGGAGGTCTGGCCATGCTTCATTCTTAGCTTGAGAAACCCCACACAGAGAACAACACGACTGTGTATCCAGAAAGGATTCGTACCCAGGAGGGCCACGCAGGGTCCTGCTCTGTTTCACAACCTTGAATAAGTCTTCCATCCTCCTAAGTCTCAGCCTTGGCCTCTGTGAAGGGGAATTTTCACCTTTGCTCAAATCCCACTGCCGCTGTGAGGGCCAGGCAGGCAGAGAGTCTAATATAGGAACACAGGATCTGAATTGCTACCAGTCAGACTTTCTCCTTTCCACGCCCTAGAAAAGGGTTTCAAACATGTGTCTGAAGAAAACATATCATGTAGATTAGTTCTGCCTCTTGCCAACCAAAACCAGCATAGGTCTTTGCCTAAAACCACTTCCACTATGTGACCATTAGTGCATGACTTGCTGGTCCTGACACGCAAAGGGTAGCGTTCCCATCTTATTTATGAAGACAAGAGGTGAGGAGTGGAAATGTTAAACAGTGTGAGGAGAGGCCACAGACTGAGGACAAGAGCGTGGGCTGAAATCGCACTGTCTGTGTCCCACCTGCTGGTCGCTGTGCGGCCGGTGACCTGTGTCATCACGTGTGTTTCAGTTTCCTCGCCTTTAGAAGAGGGATAATAACAGAAGCGATGAGAAGAGCTGAGACAAGGATGGAAGAAGACGACACACGGACGGTGCTCAGCACACAAGGTGGTCACTGCTTGCGAACAGCTGAGCTGGCATCAGACCCTGCTCCAAGTTTTCTGAGATGAACCACTGGTTACAGGGCTGCTTGTCAAAAGAGGGTAGGTCAAAGAGTTGCAAGTAACTAGAGTTTAGTCCTTAAACAGGACCACCCTAAAGCAGTCCTTCCTTTTCTTTGAATGACAGAACAGGAAATGGCGTGAAGAAGTGGTCAGATTGCCCTGGAAAGTGATAGGCACCCGCCGGCCTTGTCCCAGGTCTCTGTTTAATCCACACAGCAAAGCCCCTGTCCTGCCAGTCAGCACCTCTGCCCAAAGCTGCCTCTAGCAGGCACCACGCTGCCCCCAAATTCCACCGTTTGAAATGCATCCCTTTTAGAGTTTCACGTTTTAAAATTTTTTTCCTGAGCCCCCTTTCCAAAGAAAAATATGCTTTAGAGGAGTTACAAGACCTTTTCATGAGCAGCTCAAAGGCCATCATCATACCTCATGGCTTTGACATGGGCAAAATCTACTTAATAATTTATCATCACTCACACTGTCCTTCTGAGTTTTTCCCTTAGCTTTCACCATGTGCTAATTTCTGGTTCAGTGTTTGAACACTTAGTGTCCATGTTCTTCTCCTGAATTAAGGCTCACTCTGAAGCTCAGTCCCTCCTTAAAATTCTCTCTAATTCCTTCTATCTCAAAAAGACTTTTTCTGCCTCTGAATTCTTATGCGCTTGAAATATCCAATGCTAATGATATTATTTTACTTAAAATGTGCAGGTTGTCTGTGTGGGTATGTGTTATCAATCTTCTTAGCCAGACGATTTATTTCTCAAGGACAGAAGCAATTGCTTTTTAGTTCCCTGTGTAATACCTCGTATGCTATTCATGGTATAAAACCTGAATAAATACTGTGTATGAATGACAGTACAAATTCCTTTAGTGGTAAAATGAGTATGTTCTTTTAATAGCTGTCCTTTAAAAAAATAATATACTCTGCAGGCAGACGACACAAAATAGTAAAGACGTTTAAACAATATGGTTCATACAAACACACATTTTAGGGATTTTACTATTTAGATTAAATCCATGTTATTATTATTATTATTTTAATCTTCTCTGACCCTTGGAAAATGGTTTCAGAAGAACTAGTGTCCTTGTCAGTTGGAGGTCAATCTGAGGCGTTGTCAGTGAAATGTCCAAGACTTATTTTAAAATATCCCATCAAAAAAAGTTTTAAACAGTGGGGGGACCCTGGGAGCTGGGTGCTGGGCGGGTGGAAAGGCACTCTACGTGCAGGTATGTTTGAAAATTTCCAAAATAAAAGAAAAGTAGTGAAGAAAGGAGAATAAAAATCTCGGAGACAACAGTGAAGCAGGCTCGCCAACCACTCAGAATCCACGTGCCAGGGGAAGGGGGGGCAGGTCTGTTAACGCGCCCGGGCGGGCCGGCTGAGCGAGTCGGCTGCGCGCCGGCTCAGCGCCCACGTCCTGGGCGTTGAGCTACTTTTGGGGAAGCTTTGAAGAACTGCTTTGTCACCAATGGTTTTGATGGCCCAGAAAATGATTTTATATAGAAAAAACCGTCATCAGTGACTCTGAAGCGAAAGTCAAAAGAGAGAGACACTGAATGGGAAAAAAGCCATTTATTTTTGCTGATATTTTAATTTCCATTTATGGAGAAGAGTAATACATTTTTTAAAAAAGACTCTAATTAGTCTAAGGTATCTCTTTCTATAAGCATAAAACACAAATGATAAGTGTTTAAAAATAACAATGATAATAAATTGGTGACGGCTCAGGAATTTGTTAAGTGCTCCAGCGTGCCAGGCATTATTTCAAGCATCAGAGACACACCCAGGAAAGGCCTGTCCTCGCGACCCCTGCTTTTAACCCGTCAGTTCTCCCAGGCGTGCCGGGAAGCTCAGGCAGGTCCCCGCGGCCGGAGAGGGTCAGGGCCGCGCCGCCAAGGCCGGTCTCGCTGTGAGGCCCGCTCCCGGCGCGCCCGGTACCCGCGTGCCGCGCCCACGGCGGCACCTTCGGGAGGGGGCTGTGCGCGGCGGCAGCGGGCGCACCGCGGCTGGGCCAGGGCGGGCGGGCCGCCCTGCGACGTCGCATTCCACCCTCCCGCCCGCAGACCCTGGAGCACCGCCTCTTTTTCCTTCAGTCACCGAATGCCGGAGTCCTCCCCCCGCTTGGTGCTGAGGCCTGATCTCTTTTCATTGAAGACTTTCATACATATATTAAAATTTAAAACCTTAGAAGTATGATATGGCCTGTTCTCTTAACACTCAGTCTTTGAAGACCGCAAGACTCTCTGAAGGTCTTTTAAAACCCTCTGGATGTCCTGCAGAAATGTGACTGCAAAACTGCTTCCATTTCCAGGACTAAACATATCAAGTCTACTTAGTGAAAAAATATACACCCATATTTCTCTGTACAAAGATGAATAAGAGATGTTCTCTGCCTTCATTCAAAGTGTACTCCATTGCTAGCATGACGGCACTAGTGACTCATTCGCAGTGGTCCAGTTCCCCACACTCCAGTGTGATCCTGGCCAGTACAGGGTCACTTCAGGGTGTGTGCGTCATGCATGGTCACCGAGCGTCTAGTCTGGCTTCGGCCTGGGTAGTGAGAGGCTAAGACAAGAAACCTCAGCACGGTCTAATCTCACTGCCTCACACAGGCAGCTCAGGTGGCCAGGGGGACCTCTTTGTCTGGCCCTTTGTTTTAGGTACAGTTGAATATCACTCATGGTCCCAGACTTGGAATTTATTGAGACAATCAGAATCATAGATAATAACATCTGATTTCATAACCAAAGACACTGCCTCACTATTTAATTAGATACGACTCAAACCGGTGCTAAGGCCCCGACAATAGTAGGTTGGAAATATATTAAATGTTTGACAAAGTCATTTTGTCCCTCTAGGATATACGTGCCAAAGATGATATTACAAGCCATTCAGAAATGAACCTTGTAGAGAAAATGTTTCTCAAACTTCATTTAAATGAACATTTATTGATAGTCAGGAGGGAGCCTTCGGCATTCCCGCAGCTCAAAGTGAACTCTGAGGACTTCTGACACGTCCCTCGGTGATTTAATTAAATGATAAATGGAAGCTAGGAAGTGGACAGAAAGACACGGAAGGGCAGGAAATGCAGAGACAAGAAGGGGGAGTAGGAGAGGCGCAGAGGACGGGAACGAAGAGGTCCCCTGAGATGAACTCACTCCGAGGAAGTGATGCCAATGCACGAAGGGAGAGGACATCGCTTACGACCTACACGGCTGACCAGCTTCAAGAGATTAGGAAAACCTATCGCTTTGAACAGAACTCAAAATTATGTTGATCTTTTTCATTTCATGTAATATGCTTGTTCAGTTTCTTTTACTTTAGTTTTATTGTCCCCTTGCCCTCCTTGCAGATAAAAGCCAACAGATATGTAACCTCTAAGAGGTAGTTCTATGGTCTTGCCTGCACGGGGCCGTGGGCTGGGACGGGAGCAAGGCATGCTTGTTGGGGTAGAGGAGGCCATGTCTGCAGGGCTAAGTTTCCCCCTTTTTAGGACTTTCTCAAAGCTAAATGCCCCCACACCCTGGGGCTGCACGAATTCCTGTGATACTCTCTCAGTGAGGAGCAATCTGGGGTAGAGCTGGACATGTGCTCCCAGACCTTCACGGGCCACCCTCCAGCCACATGCAAAGCAAAGGGGGGTACTCACCATGCTTTCTTCCAGACACAGAATTAAATTGATTTCATATGTGAATGAATAAAAAGATGGATGACTAGATGCATTTTTCAGTTCTGTTCGGTTTATTGTAAGTGACATGTGAAGGAGTTTACGAATGGTGAACATAAGACTTTGAGGACATAATTACGCCCTGGAATTATGCTTAAGCAGCGAAGGGCAATGTTTAGAGGATATTTATATCTGAGTGGCTTGCATTAAAACCCTACCAAGACTATATCATAAACATAAATTATAGGGGAGATTGCCTGTTTGTGGAAATGAACTCTAGGCAGCTCATTAATTTTTCTGACATTACTCAGAATCCCATTACTGGTACATCTGTGATTATAATAATTATGTAAGCAGCACTGATTCTAAATCCTATAATATTTCAACTAGATTTCACAAACTAGCCCAGTCTTCCGTGAATATTCAATGTGACAGTAATCAATGGAGGCAGAGAACTCCAGGGTCGGGGTTGACATTTAAGGGAAATATGCAGGGTGAAGGAGGGAGCCTGACAGGTTACAGACAGGTGTGTAAACAGAAAACAGTTAGATGCAAGGTATTGCCTTTCTCTCCATCCATAACTTCTTTATTTGTCCCTCCCTGATCTTTATTATTTCTCTCCTTCTGTTAATTTAGATTTTGTTTGTTCTTCTTTTTCTAATTCTTTTAGGTTGGAGGTTAGGTCGTTTATCTGAGGCCATTCCTGCTTGCTGAGGAAGGCCTGAATGGTTATGAACTTCCCTCTTAGGACTGCGTTTGCCGCATCCCACAGATTTTGTGTGGCTGTGTCCATCTGTAACATCTAAATTAGAAATTATGCTAAGAAATAGTAAAGCGAACCAACGTTTCCAGAATCATTTACGTGACTTCTTTTAAAAGAGACTGGTCCTGGGATCGCCAGTCTCCTTGGCCTTCCTGTCCCTCCACCCCGTTCACTCAGGGCATCTGCTGGGAGCTGTTGGGTATTTCACGCCAGGCCCACCTCACCGAGCTCATTCCCCCGCTTTCCTGGCCCCTTCCTGAGAGCCGGTCTATTCAAATCCATCTGCCTCTGGTCCTACTAGGGAGGAAGTTTTTCCCACAAAAACAGAAAATGAAAATCATGTAATATAATCACATATAGCAATGAAAAATGGCTGTGACTTCAAGTTCCCTCTATCTTCCTGTATGGAACAAATTATACTACAAATAATGACCTAGAAATAGATCCCTTACTCTTGGGATTGAAACTGTTAGGCAAAATGTTCATATACGATCTATGTTCTGTTAGAAAAAAACAGAGACTGTCATGCTTCATTTTTTCAGATGCTGGGGCTTGCTATAAAGTGTCCGGTGATTTTAGCATGAACACACATTACTACAGAGGAGCCAAGTTTCTTTTCACCTTTATTTTCTTAGAAAGAAAGAAAAAAAGGAGTAATAAGGCATTCAAAATAGTCATTCAGTTTGACCAACTGAAATGAGTATGTTTGAATCAATACATTTCTTTCAGTTTAGTAGGTTAGATGTGGGCTTCTAAAGATGTCAACAAAACAAGAGCGCATATGAACAGAATGCCACTTTATGTCTACTGTAAAGACATAGTAGAGTATTTGGCTCTTCTTTCAAAAGAAGTATATAATACCAGAAATAAGTAAACAAGGTTTGCTCTAGCCATAAATACAAAACACCTGTGAAACAGAATCAGCATGGGTTGTTAAGAACCTAGGATGCCTATGGTTTAGAATGGAAGCCAACCTATAATTTCACACATGAGTGTGAATGTGTCCTTCATATACAGACCACTCATGTGTACATATATTCACACGTGTATACACAGTGTCCTAATTTGCTAGTCTTCTAAACATGGTTACGAACATAGCACCAGGGTCCTCCCAGGACCACAAGCATGAGAACATGTAATTGACAGGTTCGGTGACAAGGAGGAGCCTGACGGCAGAGGACGTCACTGGACGACGAAATGCTCTCCGCTCTCAGGCCGGGGCCATCACCCAGGGACCACGTCTCAGTCCTGTCTCTCCACAGTCACGGGACCATCGAAAAGGAAGCGAAACTGTTTTAAAACTATGCAGGATTCTGCATCAACTACACTTCAGTAAAAAGCTGTTTGTGTTGCAAAACAAAACCTCTGCGGAATAAGGCAACATCTCCAGCAGGGATCTCAACCCTGGCTGACCTTTTTAATCAACTAGGGAGCTTCTTAAAAAAATACCTGTGCCAAGATCCATTGTTGTTATTTTTTTTTTCTAAAAGAACATAAATCAGGATTTTTTAAGATCAGCCTGGGCATCAGTGTTTTAAGGTTCCTGGTGACTCTATTATGCAGTCATGGTTGAAAGTTACTCCCCCTGGTGAAGGGCATTAAATTTGCACAGCAATCACCAGGCTGTGCCTTTTCCACACCCTCCACTCAATTAAAAATATTATAAAATTCTGTTAGTCTTATAAGTAATAGCAAAATGAACAAGCAAGCACCCTCCCCAAAAGAGAGCTCAGCCACGTGCACGTGTGGAAGCAAATTACTTACAATTAGAACTGGAAGGTGGTTTGGAGGCTGTGTGCCTCCCTTCAGTGTGCTGGCGAGACGGGTCAGAACTGGAAGACCTCGGCTGGGATCCCACAATGAGTGGCCGGCAGAACCAGGGCTAGAAAACTGTTCCCAAGACCCGCCATCCCTCATCCTCTCCACAGATGTTTACTGTCCGCCTACGTCACGTTCCAGACGGCACCCTAGGCACTAGGGACAGAAAAATGAACCAGACACAGGAGCTGCCCTAAAGGGTTTCAGTGGGGAAAACAGGCTAAAAAGGGAGCGCACACATATCACACAGCAAAGCAACAGAGAAGACACCAACATAACCTTTATGCAGAGTTTGCCAGGCACTGCTCTCAGCAGCTTGGATGGAATCTCCCATTTAACCCTCGCAGTGATTTAGACCAACGCTTTTCTAACTTCAGGAGGCAGAGAGATCAGCTGAGGACTTTGTTAAATTGCAGATTCGTGCTCAGCAGCTCGGGCAGGAGGGGTGGGGTGCGGCGCCTGAGAGGTGACATTTTTAACAAGCGCCCTGCGGTGCAGACACTAAGCATCCCTGGACAGTCCTTGAACAGCGGTGTTTGGACCGAGGGTCTCACATTTAGCTACACGCTAGGTTCTCCTGCGGGCGAGGAGAGCAGAGTCTGCTGGTGCCTGGGTCTCACCTGAAACAAGGAAATTGGAACTGTGGGCAAGGGGGCCTGGTCCTGGGTGTTCTTCCAAGACGCCGACGTGATTTGCACATGGAGCTGGGAGTGACTCCCTGCCTCTCAAGTAGGAACTCGCCCATCTCACGAGTGAGGAAGCTGAAGCTTCTGGACGGTCCGTCAGTGGCTGGCCCGAGGTCACCGGCCAGGAAGTGGCGGAGCTGGGATGCCAATGTGGATGGTTGGCTGCTGAGTTTGTGCTCAGGACCACTCACTCATGAGCTCTCTTTACACCCTGTGATACTGGAGCGTGGGGGTTTCGACCAGAACATAATTCTGCGATGGTATACAGCCATCATCCTTTTCGAGTCTCACTAGTTTGTTGCATTTTTATATTTTTGGTGATAAAGCCAGTTTCTAACATGATCAGGGCTATGTAATAATTCACCGTCTTCCTCAAATCTGAACAGATAAGAAAATGTTCCCACCAAAGGGATATGGGCTTCTAGCCCCCTCTGTGTGAGATGAGGGAGGGAGACCCAAGGGTGGAGGCGGGTTGGGGCAGAAAGCATGAGTTCCAGACAGCATTTTCTCAGCAACACTCTGTTTTGCTTTATTTATTTTTACAGAAAACTGCAGATTATTTTACTGGCTAATCACAGTAATTTTTTTTCTTGTAAATCTACTGATTTAGAGGCAAATCCTAGGAGACAACCATTAAAGATAATTAAGTTGATCCAACTGTGTAAAGCCATTGTACCCAGCATGGGAGAACTTCCACCCTAGTGCCTTAAAGCACTTCTGTTTCAGCACCACAAAGAAACAAATACCAAACAACGTGTTTTTTCCTAAATCCCCTGAGAGAATCTAGTACACATGGCTTCTATGAGCCCATTTTCATCTCATGTTATGTGCTAAAGTAGACAAATTTCTATCACAGAAGCATAAAGAAGTATCTCCCAGATAAAATCTGATGTCAGTTGAGACTTTTCAAATATGAAAACCAAAGAATGTAAGGTTTAAATTTCAAAATGAGATGCCTCACTCACAAAGGAGTAAGAAAATAATTCTCAGAATCAAAAAAATAATGACTTTTCTTCCAGAGATTCTTTTTGTTGTTAGCTTCAGAGTCTCATCTGTTGGCCTCTAGTGGGCACAGTTTGTGTTCTTTTGAGATCTGATTTGCACGAAAGCCTAAACCAGCCAACATTTCCAGCTGGTACAGAGAGAAGCTCTTCTAAGACCAGAGATGCATCCCTCAAATTTAACTTCGCTCTGGGGTTATGACCTAAATGATGAGATCTTGCTTCAGATGTCACGATAACATTTTGAATTTTAAAAATATATTAAAATGCCTAATATGTGTATATATATATATATATATATATATATATATATATACTTATGTGTGTGTGTGTGTAGACACACACATACATATAATATATACATAGTACATGAGGCACTGGGGTGGAAGCTCTCCCATGCTGGGTACAGTGGCTTTACACAGTTTTAATTATCTTTAGTGACTGTCTCCTAGGATTTGTCTATAAGTCAGTAGATTTAAAAGAAAGAAATATATATACTTTGAAACTTTACAATATAAATATACATGTATGTTATATATAAGTACATATGCATGTGTGTGTATATATATATATATATACATATATATATATATATAATACATATTTTTTATTTACTGGCTTTCATTTGGCCAGGCATGGGTTGTCCAAACATATTATCCTCACAGAAACCCAATCTTCTATCTTCCTCCTTGATCATTAGTTTGGTGGAAACATTGCTGGAGAGCAATGGGATTAATAGACACAGTAAAACCCTATTTGCAGCTTGACTACTGCCTTCTCTCTAATTCTATCTTCTAATGAGTTGAGATAAAACAAGTTGAAGGCGACATTGAGCTAAGAGTTGAAGACAAAAATTCTACCTTTCAGCACAAAGGCAACAACCACTGAAGAGGTAACGACCAAACAGAAGGGCTTTGGGACGTCAGCAAACAAACCGATGAGAAGAGGAATGAAAGACACTCAAAAAGATGCACATGCCTGCTGGAAGTCCCTCTATCTGTAATCATTTTCCTACAATCTAACAGACGAGTACATGTTTTGACCTTCCAAAGACAACTTCCTGTTCTGGCCAAGATACCGTGACCCCACTGCCCCAAAGTGCTCCTTTATACAAAAAACAAAACAAAACAAAAAAAAACCTTGGACGTAACACAACAAGCAAAGAAGTCTCTGAAAACGTGCCTTTCTCCAAATGTTTCGGCTGGTTTCTAGCGTTAGGATCACTTGAGGACACTGCCCCCTCTCCTTCTTAAGAATCTTCACCTTCTTGAGAAAACACATACATCTGCATCGCCCACTCACTCATAATTAATCAATACTGATTGGTCATTTTTACTTAAAATAAATACATTTTCAAAACAAAGTCCTAAAGTTTGCTTTATTTTGTTACTAAAAAAATATTGGTCACTAGCACCTTACTTTCTGAATTTTGTCTTCATTGTGTGCAAAGAAAGGAAAGACTCACAGTAACCGCTTTCCCCCTGTTCTCCAGGACGAGATGTAGGTCCCAAGCAGCTGAGTCACGTGTCTCTCAGGACATCAACCTCACAGAGCAAAAGAAAGATGATTTTGAAAATATCTGGTCTTAAATTTAGGTATATTCTGCAGCTTAGAACAGTTTCACACATCACTTGAAAAAAGAAAAGATATAAGGATGACCTTCCGTTCTATCAATTTGAGCCAAAAATGACTCTTCAACTAAAACAAAATTTCAGTGTCTATTATCCAACCTCCTTCTGTCTCGTCTCTATGAAAATTCAGCAAATGTCTCAACTGCATCAAGTTCACATCTCTCTTTGCTATGTCATCTGAAGATCCATATTTCACCTCCTCTCTGTTTTTACCAAATAGGTGCAGATTCCGAGAAAGAGTAATAGCATAGTAGACTAATGACTCCAAGCCAGAAATGTAATTGTTCTCCAGTAAATCAGTTTAAATATTTTTTTAGAAGGAAACATTAAAACACACATAAATACTAATTGTACGCATCCATCAACCCTGTCAGTTTGCAGTCGACCTTGACATCAACAAATGACTTAGTCTCCTGGACCACATCATCAGTCTTGGCTGGCTCTGCAAGGGTAGAGTTTATTTCTGCATATGTTCTAGGATGTGAGTTTTAAGCATGAGACTGCTTGAGACTGATGATATTGGTAGTATTTTGAGTCAATAGACTTAGACTAAGAAGTGATCATTCCTCTGAAAACAGGAGTAATCTCTGGGGATCCTAGCTAGGGGTCTGTGCTTCTGTCAAGCAAGAAAGCAGCATGCAGAGAGAAAGAAAGGAGACTGTGAGGTGATGTCAAATTACCAGAGACTCGTATGCAGATAGAATAACACGTGAAGAATTCCATTATCGGGGGTAAGGCGGATGGGCTGGCTTTCTCTCTGGTCAACTGATATCCGTATGACAATAGGCTGCCTGCTCACAAATTCTTTTCCTTCTTAATGCTGGCTTTGTTATTGATTTTAGGCACATTGCACCCACTATGAAACGCTTGGTGAGGACTCTCAGACAGAACCAGCTACACAATTTGCAGGGCCCGGTGCAAAATGAAAACGGAGGGAGACTTTTTCAAAAATTGAGAATTTCAAGATGGCCGCAGTAGATCGTTAAAGCAAGTGCCAGGTCCTGTGTGCCTGTCCAGGTCACATGCCTACGAAGCCAGCCCTGGTCAGTGTGTGTCACTTGAGCACAGCACTTCCAGTGGATGGCTTTACCATGACAACAGGCTCCTGAATTTCTGGATGCCTTTGAGCACAACAAAATAAACCTGATTTAATTAGTATCACTTTTTACCCACCACTGACAATAGGAAAAGTTTGGGAAAAGACATCACGAACTAGAGCTGGCAGCCCAGATGACAGCTGAGTAACTGCTATGACGGACTGGGAGGAGTGCATGTTGTCAGAGAAAAGCAGTGCGAAAATCAAACCAAGAATATGGTGTTTGGATCACAGAACGCCTGGCCTTTCTGGAAATCATGTTATTCTCTCTCATTCTTTGTCTATATCTGTTTGTTTTTAATTAGGTAGTTGTGATAAGGAGACTTTCATTTCAGTTTTATGAGACTCAGTGTTCTGCTTTGTGATGCTCACAGCTTCTTTGGAAAGTAGCAAGTACAGAGTCCACGTGGAAGAGGTTTCTCCCTGCTTCTCCTAGTCGCTGCGTCTTGCCATTGGCACCATTAGGTGCATAGTTTAATTATAAATGTCTCTATTAGACTTTCTTCTTCCATGATTCCAGACTACCAAATGCAAAAGGGGGAAGTATTTACCCACAAATTATTTTTTTAATTTGTAGTTTTCATGCCAGTATTCAAAGGATATTCTCAAGATCAATTTTGTAGAAATTCATAGCTGTAGGAGCAGTTCAAACTTTTTGTCTTACTCATAATAGAAAAAAATTTTTGAGATGAACTTGCCCCTCTCTGGTGAGTGATGGGGATGCTCAGATATTCTGTGCCAAATATATGCCCTACATCCCTTTCTGACCCAAAAGTCACCCAAGAGTCTTGCTAATAGGTGGCTGTTTGTAATATCCTGCTGTTGAAACAGCTCCCTGATGGCACAACAGCTTTTGCTGAAGTTTTAGCTGCTGGAAACAGTGTTCAGGGTAACTCACAAGCGTCATGAAAATTGGTTTCACCACCTCGATTGTGTTTCCAGATGCTCTACTTGCCAGATGAACAAGAAGGAGCAATGAGGTGGGGAAGAACACTCTGGCACCTGCAGGAAAGCTGTGTGGAGCTTTATGGCTCTGTGGCCCTCCTCCCTCCCTGAAGAAATAAATCTGATGAAAACTTTGCTGAATACACCTTCAAAGCAAAACATTTTTCACCATCATGTGCTTCTGTTTTCTCATTCATTGAAGATTGAACATGCAGTGTGCTCAAGGCGCACTCTGCACTTGGTAGACAAATGAAAAGCAAAGACTTGGTCCTCAAATAAATTCCGGTCTACTGTAAGATGAACCAGCAAACAGATATAGATAGAATAAGAGCTATGTTCAGCAGAACTCACCACGCAGTGGGAGGAGGAGGCATTCGGGAACTGTCCAGGCTGGGAGTTGCAGGACGGGTTGGAATTGACCAGATGAAGAAGGCTCTTCCGGGCAGAGGAGCAGAAATGTGTCTGAAAGCTTCTAGCAAGACAGAAGAGTGGTCTGAGATGGACCTTGGAAGGTAAGCAGAGATCAGACTAAGGAAGCCTTGAATATCCTGGTAACAGTTTTTAATTTTATCCTGAAATAATGAGACAATACTAGAGAATTTCAAGAAAGGATAACTGACTGTATGTCACAGACATGGTTAGTCCTGGAAAAGGCGCAAGCCTAGAATACTGAGTACTGGCTAATCTGGAATTAATTAAGAGGAGAGGAAACCCTCTAGGGCAGTGGTTTCCCAGACTTGTCTGCACATTGGAATCTCCGGGGAGAATCTGAAAATATACTGATACATCTCACTCTCAGAGACTGGGCTGCACTGTGACCTAAGATTTAGAATTTTTACAAGGTCCTCAGGTGATTCTGTTGTGCAATCAAGTTCAGGGACCATTGCTTAGAGGGATATGTAGAATTAGAGGAGAAAAGAGACGTGGAAAGAACCACAGTGAAAGCACTGGCAGGGGAAGAGTAGACTGCAAAGGAGACGAGAGAATGGTAAGTGGGAGGAAACTCAGGGAAGAGCGGTTTCCTGGAAGAGGAAGAAGGGAGGGGCCACATGAGAGGATAATTAGCAAGAGTATAAGGATGGACAAGTGACCCCTGGACTTGGCCTCTAGAAGGACTTCGGCCTTGTAAGGGCACTCCTAAGATGTTGGGTTCTAGATTGCAATGGGTTCTAGAGTGAATGGAAAATGAGAAGGTGAAGATTCGTTTCAACAAAACTTGTCACTAAGGAAGAACTGGAGACTAAGTTCATCAAGGGACCTCAGTAGTAGAGGAATGGTGGGGCTTCTCTCCCCCAACATTACTAGTGTCCTTCAAGGTCAGCCATAATTTATAGCTTCTCCATGACCTCACCCTCTATCCAAATGATTCCCGTAAACTCACTCTACAAATCTGTTAAACAAAAGTTTCTTCTCCTTAGCACCTATCTATGCTGACACATTAGAACATGTCTTCTACCATTAGTACTTCCTCCTTATTTCTGCCCTCCTGTTGGGAAACATAAGCACTATGGCTGGAGAAAGTGGTTAGGACTTGGCATGCCGAAATGGAAATCAACTCCCGGGTGCTTTTATTGTAAGAGGAGCTCTTTGTTGCCTTGGAAACCACAGTCTATGTGGAAGAAGCAGTATATTTTGTGGGTGGATGATAAAGAAATCAGGTATGCTCTGTGTAAACATTGTGCATCTGTGTGAAGAAGCACTGGCCAAGCTTTGCTGGCAGTAGGACCAGAATTTGGTTTTGGTATGTCACATGTCTGCTAAAGAGTATTTGTAAAATGTTTCTTGGGCAGAGAAAATATTGTAAGGAATATAACTTTGTGAGTTTTCCTTTGACTCCATGCCTCACAGAAAGTACAGCCAAAAGAGGGAAAGTGCCCCAAAGCCTAAGCCACACATAGGCAGACCTCCGAGATACTGTGGGTTTAGTTTCAGACCATCTCAATAAAGAGAATCGTGCAATAAAGCAAGTCACATGAATTTTTTGGCTTCCTGGTGCATATGAAAGTTATGTTTATGCCATACTGTAGTCTATTAAGTGTACAAGAGTATTATGTCTAAAAAAACAAATGAATATATCTTAATTTTAAAAACATTGATTTCAGTCTTCTTAAGTTTGTTAAGATTTGTTTTGGGACCTAACATGTAATCTATCCTGGAGAATATTCTGTGCACATTTGAAAAGAACGTTTATTCTGCTGCTGTCAGGTGGAAGGTTCTATATATATATCTGTTAGGTCCATTTGATCTATAGTGTTGTTCAAGTCTGCTGTTTCCTTAGTGATTTCTGTCTAAAAATTCTATCCATTATTGATAGCGCAATATTGAAGTCTCTTCCTGTTATTGTATTGCTGTCTATTTCTCCCTTCAGTTCTATCAATGTTTGCGTTATCTATTCAGGTGCTTTGATGTTGAGTGCATGTATATCTATAATTGCCATATATTAATGGATTTATACTTTTATCATGATATAATGTGGGTTTTCTGTTGGGTTATTTTTTTGTCTCTTGTGACAGGTTTTGACTTAAAGTACTTACCTCTCCAGGGAGAAGCTGGGAGCTTGGATTTTTCCTACCTGCTTGCTTTGTACTGAGGTGGTGTAGGGACAGGGGGCTTTCCATACTGATTTAGTTAAGAACTTCCAAATATTCATGTTTTGTTACCTAAAATATTCTTTAAAAACTCAATACTATATAATAATATCTGCATCTCTTCAGCTGAAAACAGGACCTTTTATACCTTTTAGAAGTCCTCAAAGGAATGTGATTAATGCTTGACTTCTTCTCAAATGCACTGTGGTTCTATGAAGGGTGACAATCTCTGTGTATGCTCCAAAGTTGAAAACTCATTTTTGTGTGATTAAGTGTTAAAATGCCTTTGAATGACTCTCAATGAGGGCATATAAAAATATGCATGTGTGTGTTGGAGGGAAGTAGAATTTCCTGGTTGTCCTGATCGCTAGGGAGCATTACTGGCATTTAGTGGGTAAGATTCATGTTTGGAAAATGAAAAAAAAAAATTCCTCCCTCAAAATACCACCATCTTACCCTTTGATACCTACAGGCCACAGCCCCTTATAAACAAAGTTCTTCAAAGCGGCAGGCTAGCCAGCATGGGATTACATCAATAAGTAGACATACGATGCAAGATTGGGAACACAGGCACTGGACTCAGGGATTTAAATAGTCTCCCAATTTTGTCACTAACTATGATATGTAACTTGGACCAAGTCTCTTATCTTCTCTAAATCTCCATTTCTTTAAGTGTAATGGGAACAGTAATGCATGGCTAACAGAATCAGGCTGAAGAGTAAATAATAAAACATATGGTAGGCATTTGAAAGGGTACATGATTTTCTCCCCATTTTTTCTGGCAGAATCAGCCTTGAGTCATTTTTCCATAAGCCTCTGCTCTTGCTCACTTGTCTAAGAACGGGAGAACAGCCCCGCTAAAAAGCACTTAATATCTGCTTGAACACAAAGTGTATTTAGTCTACTTGTTTCTCTCCTTTCTGCTTGGAAACTAATAGTCATTTATTATTGAGAAGAGTAGAAAGCTTTTAGGTCAGAGGCACAGACAGTATAGCAAAAGGGAAATCACAGCTATGATTAAGGCAGAAAAAGGAGGGCTGTAATGCAGTAGGCAGGCCATGCACTTGAGCACCTAGAGGATAGTGCTGTCCCATAAATGAGCTCACAATCATGCTCCTGAGTAATCAAGAAGCACATCAAATTATAACCTGTACCCGACGTTTAACAAAGGCAAAGAACAGTGCGGAAAAAAATTCATGTATCATATGTTTTTAAAAGAATTTTTGTTCTTTAAAATGCTAAGCATCTGTAAATCTGGAGATTCGCCTGTGTAAATTAACACATTTCTCAATAGGAACAGATCAAAGCAGCATTGTATATGCTGTTTATCATCAACCCCCCCCCACCAAAAGGCAACAATATCGGGGGATTTATGCATCGCTTCTGTGGTCAGTAGTTCTATACGATGCATCTACTTAGTGAAACCTAACATTGAATGAAAAAGGTCCAAAATAGTACTTTTAAATCCTATTAAACCAAATACAAAGAAAAAAAATTATTGATAATCCCAAGGATAAAGAAATTACGAGTGTGAATAAAGGAATTTGAACCATGACCCCATCTCTCCCACAAGTACAAAGATGAAATGCAAAAAATTCCACAAGATTTGAGTTGGTAGTTCAAAAGAACTGGCTGACCATCAAAGTTTAATCCAGAAAAATATGAAGGGCTATTTTTCCCAGAGAACGAGAATACTTCGGGAGTATTTCCAAACAGTTTTCCAGGATAGAAGGAAGAAAGTATCTCAACAAAACCCCAGGCCAGATGGCCTCACTGGTAAATTCCAGCAAATGTTTGAAGAGTTAATGCCAAGCCTTCTCAAGCACTTCCAAAAGATAGAAGAGAGGATACACCAACTCATTCTATGAGGCCAGTGTTACCCTGATACCAACGCCAGATGAAGACACCACAAGAAATAATACTACGGACCAATCTCCCTCATGAATATTGATGTGAAAATCCTCCACAAATTACTAGCAAACGAAATCTGACAACACAATAAAAGGATTATTTGCCATGACCAAGTGGGATCTATCCTATGAAGGCAAAGATAAGAATATCAATCCGTGTAATACACTGCATTTATAGAATAAAGAAATAGACCACATGAGCATAGCACATGACACAGAAAAAGCATTTGATAATATTTAACATCCTTTCATGATAAAAACACCCAGAAAACTAGGACTAGAAGAGAATGTTTTCAACATGATAAAACGCATTAATTAAACACTTGCAACCAACATCAACTCAGTGGTGAAAGTCTGAAAACTTTGCCTCTAAGATCAAGAACAAGACAAGGATGCCCAATTTCACCACTGCCATTCAACGTCGCACTGAAAGCTATATCCAGACCAAACAGGCAGAAAAATAAAAAGTCAATAGAAGGCATCAAAATTGGAAAGGAAGAAGTAGAACTCTCTTTATTCACAGAGGACGTAATTCTATATGTAGAAATTCCAAAGAATTCACAGGAAAAAATTACTCAAGCTAATAAATTCAGCAAAATCATACACTTCAAGATCAACACACAAAGATCAGCTGTGTCTCTATATACCTGCAATGGACAGTCTAAAAAGTATATTAAGAAAACAATTCCATTTACAAGAGCATCCGAAAGAATAAAGTAGCTAGGTATGAACGTAACCAAAGGTAAAATACTGACACAATTGAAAACTATAAAACATCGCTAAAAAAAATTAAACAAAGATTTAAATAAATGAAAAGACAGCCTATGCTCATGGATGGGAAAACGTACTACTGTCAAGATGGCAATAGTACCCGAAGTGACTTAAACATTGATTGCGTTCATTATCAAAATTCTAATGGTCTTTTTCTGCAGATATGGAAAAGCTGATCTTCAGATTCATAAGGAATTATAAGGGGCTCTGAATGGTCAAAACAATATTGAAAAAGAACAACATATTTGGAGGACTCACACTTCTAGCTTCAGCACTTACTACAAAGCTACAGTAGTCAAGGAATTATGGATAGACAGACAGATTGATGGAAAAGAATCAAGAGCCCAGAAATAAATCCATACGTCTATGGTTCATTGATTATTGGCAAGAAAGCCAGAGTCTTTCAAGGAGGAAAAATAGTCTTTTCAATGAATGGTGTTGAGACAACTGAATATTAACATGCAAAAGAATGAATGCCCACCTTGCACCATGTAAAAAGTCAACTGAAAAGGTGTCAATGACTTAAACATAAGGGCTAAAACCATAAAACTCTTAGAAGAAAGCATGGAAGTAAATCTTCATGACTGCAGATTTCATAATGAAGTCTTAGACATACTACCAAAAACACAAGCAAGAAAACAATACACAGATAGATGGTACTTTATCAAAATTTAAAACTTCTGTGCATCATTAGACATAACCAAAGAAGTGAAAAGACAGTCTACAGAATGGAAAAAGAATCTGTAAATTATGTATCTAAAAAAGACTAATACCCAGAATATATAAGGAACTCTTCCAACTCAAGAACAAAAAGACCAAATTCAGTTTAAAGATGGGCAAAGAGCTTGAATAGGCATTTCTCCAAGGAAGACATACAAATGAGCAACAAGCATATGAGAAGATGCTCAATGTCATTCGCCACTAGGGAAATGCAAATCAAAACCACAATGACGCACCACTTCACACCCACTATAATGGCTGCGGTTTTTTTTTTTAATTGTAAAATAACAAATGTTGGTGAAGATGTCAGAAAACTGGGGCCCTTGTACATTAGAGATGGGAACATAAAACGGTTCAGCTGCTGTAGAATATTACTTGGCCATTCCTTAAAAGGTTAAACACAGAACTACCATATTATCTGTTATTCCACTCCTAGGGATCTACTTGCAAGAAATGAAAGCAGGTACTCAAACAAATACTTGTACATGCATGTTCATAGACGTGCTATTATTACACCCGAATGTCCATCAATGGATGAGTGAATAGACATATTGTGGATGATTTATACACACGGTGAAATATTGTTCAGCCATAAATAGGAATTAATTACAGACACATGCTACAACACGGATGAAACTGAAAAACATGCTAAGCGGAAAAAGCCAGACACAAGAGCACACATGGTATGACTCCATTAATAAGCAATACCCCAAATTAGCAAATCCAGAAAGAACATTAGTGGTTTTTAGATCCTGGGGGGGAGGGGTTCTGGGGAGGAACTGCTTCACGGGTATGGGTTTTCCTTTGGGGGAGATTGAAATGCTTTGGATTTAGATGGAAGTGCTGGTTGCGCAGCACTGCGAATATACTACACACCACTGAATTAACTGCCTACTTTAAAGTGGGTACTTTTATGTGAATTTCACCTCATTAAAAAAAAAACACACAAAAGATTTTGCTTGCATTTGATAATTGTAACAGATTACAAAATTTCATATGAATTCAGGAAATACAGAAGGAAAGGCTCCCTAACTTTAGTAGTTTCAATTCAAGAATTCCAGACCTAAAAATCTCAGTTCTGGAAAGAATTTCAGCATCTGTTTACCAGCCCGCCTACCTGACGCTCCAGTCCCCTCTGCTAAGCGTCCCACTTGGCTCGCTCAGCCGCTTAGACTCCAGCTGAGACTCAGCCTCCTGAGGAGACCAGTCCTCTTCTGAGTCGTTCTGTTAGAAAGTTCCTCCATGTAATCAGCTGAAATAGGCCTCCCTGTGTGACAAATATAAGAAATAATGAACTTCATCTCAAAATAGAAGTAGGGTCAGCCTTGCAACCCCCCGAGATGGCTCTGATGATTCACTTTACAAGAATTCTAACTGTGTCTGTTATTCAAAAGCAAGCTCACATTCAAAAACAACCACTCTGATTTCCCTTTCTCGTCAGAGTTCAAACAGACTGCAAACATGCAGATCAACCCGCCCAGTGATGGTGTATGTGATAATTTTTTTTTAAGTTAAATTCTCAGCCATTGCTCTGAGAATTCTGACTTGAGGCATCACCACTGATCAAAGACTAGACTGGGAAAACAGAGGCACGAGCCCTCAGTACAGAGCTGTGATGTGAACTATGAAAAGAGCCGGTATATCAGACAAAATAGTAGCAGTAAAATCTACTACAAAACTCATGCTAACACAGACGTTTGCACTCATGCGAACGCCCCCACGTGCGCTCTGTTAAATGCTTTACACCTGTGGTTTCACTTAATCCTCTCAACAATCCCATGAGGTAGGTACCAAAGTACTCCCATTTTACAGATGGGGAAATCGAGGTAGAGTTAGGTTTAGGAATGACTCAAGGTCACACAGTGATACAAGCTTAGAAGTGAGGCTTGTTACCACTGTGAGGTTCTGCCTGGCTGTGGAAACTTGAAGTCTAGGTGTTGCTATGTGCTGTTTGCTTTCAGTAAAATAATTTGACTTATCTCTTTGTGCCTCTTTGCCTGCATCCCTTTTTCCCCTCCTCCTCCTCTCTCTCTCCCTCTTCCTCTTCATTCTCTACCTTCTCCTTCTCCCCCTTTTGCTTCTCTTTCTTCTCTGCATTTCTCTGAAACAATAGAATGGCACTAGATCCTATTTTGGGTCCAGTTTTCACTCACGTGTTCTGTGAGTCTACGCTATGACTAGTTCAGTATAACACGTAATAGTATGGGACAAGTGTCCCTGAGAATATTTTCGGAGATTTTTTTTTCTCAGGATGAAAGTCACTTATTTAAACTGAACTCAAAATGTGTACCGGTTTCCCAGGAGAGATGTAAAAACGCAAGGGCGTGTGCCATCGTTACCTTTTGCTGAACGTGCTTCAATTACTTTCCAACATGAGGGTCAAACAAGTAAGGAAATTGCCTGGAAACAATATGCTCATGTTTTACATTAATCTTAAATAAGTTCCGTTCTTGACGTTGTCAGTTTTCAGTTCCCACTCCTCAGCTCCTTCTTCTCAGTGGCTGACACTGAATATTTTTGCCTCTTTTGCACAGGAAACAATTGTCTATCACGCAAAATGAGCGCCACCTGACTCAGAGCTACTGGAGCGCAGTTGAGTCTTCCATTTCTCTTTCACGTCTAATAACCACCATTATCATGTAATACCTAGAGATAAGCCTTAAAATAAACATTCTCCCAGAATTTTCCATGAGCTGTAATTATATTTCAAAATGAAAAATCACATTTTCACTTTGAAATATAATTGCCTTTGCTAAGATATGAATAAATGATCAAAATACAGCTGTTTCTAAAAGCTTGTAAATGTTGTCTTTTCATGCTTTTCTGTAGCTGCATTTTTTCCCATGTGAAACAATTTGCAGTCACATATCTTTAGTGTCCACAATCACCTCGCATTGACACAGACATAAATTCATCTGATTTATTTGCAAGTAGAAAAGACAGATCTCTTTCATGAAGTTCCTTGACAACAAATACTGCTGGTAGCAGTGCAACAACAACAACCAAAAACTGTACCCATAGTTAAAACTATAAAAATAAATTCCTAATCATATTGAAAAGCAAAAGCACCAAATAAATTGTTAAGTGTTGAGTGAGGATGGGCACTGGGGAAGAAGTTGTATATATCTAGCAAATGCAGAGGACCAAAGGAGGTAACTCCAGACTTCTTAAACAGCACCTTCAAACTGTCATTGAAGCATTTCCAAACTGCTTAATTATGTGCAGTGCTGTACAAAGAATCAAGCCAGAAATTGCCAACAGCTGCTAGACCACGATAGGGGTAAGTAGTTGGGTGAAGGTCTAATCACAGAGGCACTAGGAAGACATACTTGTCTCATCAAAATAATACTCTTACAAAACTCCAAAGTGGCCGTTGCTTATGCAACATAATAAAAAGTTATTTCAAAATTTATTGAATGAATAGTAGACAAAATATGAAAAACTCAATTTCCTCATGATCAAATGGAGTCAAAATTGCAATCCTATCAGGTTGTTTTGAAATTCAAATTAGACAAAAGATGCTTTTAAAATCTGTTGTGAATTAGAACACACCACAAGCGGAGGGTAATGGGATTGTTACGATGCACATTACACACAGCTTCCATAATTCACGTTATATTACATATGAAGTGATGGATCAACACTTCAAGGTAGTAGTATGAGTATTTACATTCAAAGCCAAGCTGGTGAACAAACTGAAGATCCATTCACGGTTCCCACCCCAAGCAGAACGTGACCCTTCCTGGCACACGGGCTTTGAGTGGCTTCGCTTCCTGCCATCATCCCGTGTGTGGTCATGATGCTAGTTCTGAGAGTTGGTAAAGACAGGCATGTGATTCGTCTTAGAAAATCCAGAGATCCTCCCTCTTACGCTTGCTCTCATATCGAGCTGGGAAAGAGATCGTGTCTCCGATACACACAGTAAGCTGAGGCTGAGAACGGTTAGGAAACGTGCCCGAGACCACATCACAGTCAGCGTGAAGTGGGAAGAATCCAAGGCTTTCGGGGTCTTTTTACTCACCCGGATACCCTCCACCCTTCCTGGTCCCCCAACACCTGCAAGTCCTGCCCTAGAACTTTGTCCCTTTAACATAAAGCTTTGGCTCCCATGCAAGCCAGTTGGAAGGGACAGCATTGATAGTTACCAGTAGTTTCCCCTTCATCTAAGCAAATTTCAACTATTTTCTTATGATCATTTTTGAAGGAAAAGGAAACACAAAGACAACAAAAATAATGAGTGGTGTGCTTTGGAGGAGAAACTGGAGACTTGCCCAGGCTCACCTGGTCAAATGTTGGAGTGAGATGTTACAGACACTGCCAGTCCTGGCTCCACAGGCGGATGCGTCTAAATGGAGACACAGTGAGGTAGATACACGTAGTCAGGACACATGAATGGGAAACAAAGACAAGCCAAAATACAAGAAACAGCATGAGTTGCATATCGGATATGTGCTGGTATAAATGGACCTGAGGGTGAAATTCATACATGGTACCACTGGATGCAGTGTAAAAAAATCACGTTAATATTAAATAGAGCAAATGGAGTGAACACATCTTTTGATTGGGGCAATTCTAGATAGTTCCATGCAATTGCAAAAGTTTTTTAATGTTCAGAGACGGATCACTCTACTTTGGCCATTATTCAGTGACTTTAGCGATTCTGATGGCCAAATAAGATATTTCAGGCAAAAGTTGTCTTAATAAGAATAGAATTATATCAGATTGGAAAAATGTGATTCGAGAAGTCTGAGACATCACTAACAAAGCTGAAATCAGCTTTGATCAGGGCAAGAAAAAGGGCTGAAAAAGAAAATGATACATGCACATCAAAACAAGTCAGTAGAATTTATAATCTGTGCTACATAAATGGGTGAGGGATGTCCAAAAAGTTATAGATTTTAGGATATTTTGGTATAACAAATAGCCTACAGAAACTAATACAGATAATCATCCAAAAGTCCCCAGATATATTTGCATCAGTTTGTTTAGATTATCATACACATTAACACATCAAGCTATAGAAAATTTCATTGGAAACTCAAAGACCCAGGTATAAGACCAAATGCTTTAGTATGCATGCAAGGTCATGAATGGTCTGGCCGAAGCCAGATGCATTTGTCCATATTTCCCCTCCCCATATCCTCCACACCCCTGAAAAACCAAACTCTGCTTCCATGGACAACCCTGTTCTGCCCACAATATCCTTTCCCACCTCCACTGAATGCCTAGAAAGCTGATACTTACCCTCTCAGTGTCCCTGTGCCTCACCTAAGAAAACTTAGGTGGTGTTTCTGCTGCAAAATGAGTTTTGTGGGCCAACACCAGGAATTTATAGTCGTTTCAATGTTATTCCTAATACCTATGTCTGTTTTAATGAAAATAATTTTTTTAATATTAGTTTAAAGGAAAAAACATGTATTTGGTGTAGGGTCAAGAATGAAAAGACTCAACTGGTGACCATCCCCAATAATCTCTTGGGAGAGAGATTTCTAGGTTGGCTTCCCTTCCTGACTGAAGTGGCCAAGAGTATATGTAGTAATTTTTCTTCCTCCTGGACCAAGGTCAACTGCAGGGAATCGCCTATCTTTTCTGGACCAGGAGGCTGGAAAGCCAACAGTAGTTTAGTTGTTCCCCTGTCCTCTTTACTTCCTGTAATCCAAAGTTAAATCTAAAGACTATTCAGGCTTGTTAGAACAATCTAGGTAAGAACGTTTCATAAATGATGCTGGGTACTCCACACTGAGTCATAGTTAGGTATACACCTTTACATAGAACCCCCCTCTTATTAAGGCTAAATTGGATCACTGCACTGAAGTAGACAGAATCAATGCAAAGGTATGTTTATCCTTCACAGTTATCAAAAAATCTACGGTGTGATGTGCTGGCCACCTTGCCAGTATCCTGTTCTTCAACAACCATCACTAATGGTCTTAAC